>NC_080434.1:32597554-33935695 GCF_028018845.1 Melospiza georgiana | reverse complement strand
ATACAAAATCAGTCACAGCTGTACAAAATGTGGTGTGGGCAAAAACATACCTTTTGGTGAAGCCTGAAAATGCTGACAGGTAACTCTGACAAAAGCTTTGTTTTATAGATGTGAACACGTGGAACACACACTGAGCATCAGCAGAGCATTGTGAATTTGCCTGAGAAGCATGTGCTTAGATAGAGGAATGTATTTCTGACTGAAGAGGAATTTAGTTCTGAATTTATTTCTGCATTGCCATGTTCTTGTCAAAGTACAGAGGAAGGACTCTGCCTGTTTAAACAGATTTGGGCCCATTTGTGCATATCACTCCCATGTAGGCGTAAATGTCTTTATTTAGGGGTAGATGGCATGAATCTTTTGCCTGTGGGCACAGATGTGTCTGTGTGTTTTTATTCACATTCATGTATCTCATAAAATGCTAACCTCCTCCAGGGAGGCCAGCTACAGCAGGTAACCCACACCTGGTATCAAACTCACAGAGGGGCAAGGATGTAGGGATCCCATGTCATTATTTGGCCAAGAATGATCTGCATAGACAAAACCAGCCCTATGTTTGATCTGCACGTGGCATGGTGGTGGCACTTTTGCTGGTTTGCTTTGCAATTCGTTTCAATTGCAGTTCTGCAGGACGTGGGGAAAAAGAAAAAACTAGAGCTATTAAAAAAGTTAGAAAGTTCTAAGAAACCCCTCTTCTGTGTGCTTCTTTGATTCGGGGGGATTCAGGAGAGAGGTAGGGAAAACAAATGGTCTCAGCCAACCTGAGTCCTTAACCTTTCAGGTATTATAACGCAAATAAAATGTGTTGTTCTGAAATGTGAGTAAAATGTGTTGTTTTGAAATGTAAATGGAATGTTTGACACAGACAACTCATAATGCAATCCTGCAGCTTGTACATGCACAGGTGTAACAGAGTGGGGACAGGAATTTGCCTTCTATTTGTCAGCTTTTCAGAATGCTGAAAGCAAGAGATTCCATCTGGAGAAGAGTTTCTAAGTTTCTGAGATAAAAAGGAGATTAATGTTGTTCCTGTATTGTTCCAACTGCTTGATCAGAAATGAGTCAGAGAGTGATCTCCATGTTCTTCTCCGTCTGGATATGTGTAGTCCCATATCTCAGATCTGAAATTAAAAATCCTGTTAGGAGTGTTCAGATCCTTAGGTAAAAACTTTAACTAAAGAGACAAGGTTCCTTGTAGGAAAATGAGAGATCAGTTTTACAGTGCAGGCCCTCATGCTGAAAATACCCATGCAGGCATGTACTGGATGTAATTAACTTGTTTATCTATTTATAGTTTACTCAGGGTGTGTTTGTGCCCAGATGGTGCTCCTTAAATTTCATTGGGCTGTGTGTATGAGCAGCAGTTCACACTAAAGATCACAGTGCAGAACAGGAGGCCAGGTAGCAAACAAATATACTTAATTAAATAGACATTCGCAATTAATTAATACAATACTTATGACTTTTTTATGGTGCCTCTCTGCAAGAAGGATTTGTAACTTTCAAAATTGCTAGTAATTACTATCTTGTTTTTGTTTTGGATAGTTTTCTTTCCAAGGATAAATAAATAACACTCAGTTTTGAGAATGGAGAAATATCCAAAAAGGGTGGAGTAGCCAAACCTTACAGTGTGCCAGGAGTGGATTCCAACCTACTACTGGATTATTCCTATCCCTACAGCACCTTCCTTCTCCAAGCTTCCTGTTTGATAGTTTGGGTTCCATATGTTCACTCTTTTCATATGCTTGAGCTCCTACCTACCACCAAGACTGATTTGCTTTCTTTTCCAGCAAGACTGAAATTTTCCTCCATTTTCAACTGAGGTCTATTTGTATGCACTTCTTTCATAAGGTACTCTTGTAATTATTTAATTTTTAAAATGTTATCATTTTCATATACATTCTGAAATTCTGCTTTAATCTACCAATTAGTTGTTTTGTAAATTAAGAAGAAAAAAAAGAAGAAAAACATGCCTGTAAAGGGAAATAATCCAGGCAATGACATTAAGCATGCTTACACCAAACTGTAGTTGGACCAAATGTCTTTCCCCATGTTCCTCCCCTCCTACTGAAATGATAGATTTCATGTTAAATACAATATTTGAATAAAACAGATTTTTGGGGGGTTTTTTAACATCCCCAGCCACTGAAAGTTGTTTGATCCGCTGATGCCCTGATCCTTGTACAATGTATCTGGTACAGGTTGTAAGTACAGGAGGTTTTTGGTCTGGTTTTGTTTTGTTTTTCTCTGCAGCATGTGTCAGGAAACTGGCTTCCCTTGTTCTATTTGTTACTTTAAAAGCATTTGAAAATACAAGTGCAATGATTTAATTGAGCTCAGTGATTGCCAAGTATTTTCTGTGACTTTTAACAGGTTCAATTACTAGATTGGGATCACATCAAAGGAACTGCAGTATTATTAGCATTACAAATCTGCTTCCTGATCAGAACTACTCAGCACATTGAGTTTAAGGACGGGAGATTAATGTATTTCTGTAAAATGAGTGAAACCACCTCAAGTTCCAAAACAGCCTCCTGTGTACTCCATAAAAGTTCCCGCTGTAAAGAGCCAGGTTCTGTGAGGTACTGATTGTCAATTTTAAGCTAATGTTTCTAGCTTTGGAGGCTCTACAAAAAAAAAAAAAAAACAAACAAAAAAGAGAAAAGCAGTGAATGTGGGAATAGTTCCCCATTCTCTCCTGTTCTCTTCCTTCCTTGTCCTCCTTCAGGCTGCTTGGTTCCCACTCCCAAACTGCTGTTTGCTTCCCTTTTAGCTCTTCCAAAATGATTTGAGCTTCAAGAAGACTTTTTTAAGGTTAAAGAAGAAACTAGTCTTGTTTTTTTTTATGGACCCTATCAGACCTGATTCACCCTGCAGTCCCCTAGTTCCATGCTGGCCTCGCTGAAGGCTTGGTGCATGGCAGGGATGTGTTGGGAATGGCAGCCCATAACTCTGTAAAATGCCCTTGTTCCCCAAGAGCAGAGCATATGGATTAAGTCTCATGTTGAGCATCAAGTGCAGCTGTTTTTATTACACTGTCTGCAAAACAGAGCAAGTAGTGTGCAGGCAAAGCTCAAAAGCCCCTTAGCAGCTTCCTAATCTGAGATCAGTTGGGAAAGGATTCTCATCCCTGGATTCAACTTCCAGGGGAAGGCCCTGCACCTAAATCCTTTGTGCACTGAAATGTTGTTTGAGATGGTTTGGGCTGCAGAAAACCATTGGATGCCTTTGTTAGAGGAGCAAGGGTCTGGAATTGGTGTGAATACCTTACATGTGGAATGGGACTGTCGGTGTAATGTGTGTGCCCCAGCTCTCCAGCCTCACACTGCTGACACAGTCCTTTCCTGTCACACATCCTTAGGCTGTTCATACTGTTGTTTGCCAGCATTTCTGTCACATCAGCTGCAGCTTCCCACTCTCCAGGTCTTGGCATGCCCTGTGCGTTGGCTGGCTCGATGATATTCCCTGCTCCTGCAGAGCCATCTCTTCCTCTAGCTACCATATCCTTGATGACTCCTATCCCATTAGCAGTTCACCCCCACTTTGCCTCTTTCCTCTCTCTCTGGACTGTGATTTCAAGTCATGTCACAGCCACACTGTTCCAGGGCATGCATTTTCTCTTCCTTAGCCATGTGCTTGCCTGGTCATGTTTAATTAGTGGTTTTCCTAAGGGTAATCTCTGGTCTTCTTGCACAGTTTCAGTAACCACATCTTCTTGAAACTGCTTTAGTATTCTGCCATGTAGTGGAACTAAATATAGAATGTCCATCTTCCTTTTGAAAATGTTGTGAGGGGCAAGGAAGATGCTCAAAGAAAGACAGCTGAGGTCAGGGAAGAGCAGTTACTTACACTGGGAAATCTGTGACTGCGTGTTGGGTAATTCTGCCTGTGGCTTCCTGGTGGTGGGGAGGATGTTCATAATTCCCAAGAGCACACACAAAGTTCACGCTCATCCTTCATGTGACTGCTGAATGACTGGTCATCTCATGTCAGATGTGAAGGAGCTAGAAGTGCAACTCTTCTCAAGGAAGCTTTTCTCATCAAGGCTAAGAGCAGCATCTTTCTCTCTATGCATCTCCCTTCTGTGCTTTATGACTTCAATAAAAAATTAGAAACAGGCTTTTTCTACATTTCTTTTGTGTACATATTGACCTACTTGGCCACTGTAGCTTCAAAGAGCCATTATGCTTTCCTGCTCTACTCTCCTATAGTCACAAGCCTCTCAGATCATCAGATGCTCTCCAGACCTAAGAGCAGAAACTGAACAATGCAAATCATGTCAAGGTTGTGAACAGCCTGAAACTCACAGTCCAGTTTAGTTGTAACCTGGAGTTGTTGCTTTCTCCTCTGCAAAGACACAAACAGGTGTAATTCAGTCTTTAAAATCAAGGTAGATCTTGTTTTATGGAGTTGTAGTTCATGAGTACCCAGCTGCACATCTCTCAAAGACAATGAATTAGTTAATTGAGTTAATTCATTTTTTATCTGTATTACACTATCTAGGCTGTGGACAGCATCTTCTCCTTATTTTTTTTCACTTCTCTGTGTTTTCTTGTGCCTTGACAGAACTGAAATTAAATCCTTGCAAATAAATAGGATCTCAAACCTAAAGTAGTTATGCAACTTCGAATATGATTTCTTTGAATTAGACTTGGTGAATAAACCTGTCTGTGGTAAGGATTCTGGACTTTTTTTAATCCTGTGTTGTCTCCTTATCACAGATGTATTTTAATTCATTAATAGTTAATTATTTGTAGCAAACTGGCAAAGGTAGAGATTGTAGCATTCGAGAGATAAAATGTGAAGGGATTAATTGATTCCAGTAAGAATGGGAAAGCATTTTTCCCAGCACATGGGAAAAAAACCTTTTATATGAAAAGGTTTTTATTCTGTTTTGTAGATGGAGATTTTGGAGATGGAATATGCTAAAAATGGAACTTAATATGTTTCCACATCTCATTTGAACAGTCGTCAAGCAAAGCCGGTCTGTGTGGCATCAGAGTATTTGGTCACAGTACTGCATCAGCATGGATTGTCATTTATTTGGCTGTTTGGGTCTCCCAGAGTACAGTACATACTTCACATTTAAAATGACTACTCACTTTGCATTTAAGAAGGGGCCTTTTATATTAGGAAAGCTTACACAAAGGTCTGTGATGGACAACAGACAATAGCAGCTTTTAATACATTGCTTTTAATACATTGCTTTTAATACAATGCATGTTACAGAGTGGGATCAGATGCCTCTTAGGGCAGTGAAGATGGATGAGGAGTAAAAAAGCTGGCACTAGAGTCTAGTATCAGTATAGGTTTATTGTGAGGCTCTCCATCAGCAGCTGGAAAGCAATGTTAGGAAAAAAACATATTATCACAGAACCTTGTTAGGGAGCACATAGTCAGTCTGCAATTATTTTATGTTACTGCAAGAAAAATGCCTTCTTTGTGTCTCTAGAAGAAAAACAATTAGTTACCACATTAATATCAAAGAGACAAGCATAATTAAATGGCTTTCTGTGTTCTTATTCTGCTTTCAGCATTAGTTTTCTGAGTGCCATATGTATCGAAGTTATCGTTTACAGCTCTGGTATCTCCTTGTCAGAGAGCAGTTCATGGCTCAAGCCAGTTATTTATTTTGTTTGTTTAAACTTACTGAGGAGTGCAGCTGACTGTCCAGTACACAGTAGAAAAGGAAAGCTGATGGTCTGGAGTCGCCGAAATAAAATTTGTGCTAAGTATTTGCTACAAGTATTTTAGGTGGCATTTTAATCAATATTTTGAAAAGAAGCACCTATTCATTCCCTAGACCTGTGGAATGAAGTTCTGCTCTGTGTGTGCAGATGTTAACTTTGGTGTGATCAGTACACAGTGACAAATCAGTGCTGAGCTTCCTCCCACAAGCCAGCTCAAGGAATACCACCTGGAAAACAGAGATGTAACACAAATAATGCCACTCATGCCTCAGGAGAATCTCATCTAGCTCCACTGAATTCTTCACTGAGGGCTGTGGTGCAGTCAGGTCCTCACAAAGAAACCTTTGGAGGCAGGCAAGGAAGAGAATGCTGCAAGTTGCATTTTCATGAAGTGAAACAGAATCCTAAATAGCAGCTCCTCTGTGTGAAATATCAGAGTAGGGTAATCTCAAATGCCTCATTTTCTGCAGTGATTGTAAATACAACATCACACACATGTTAGTAAGAGGAAAATGAGATTGAATTTCCCTGTGAAATATGAAAATATGGCAATGACACAATAGTGCAGAGGTGGAGGGCTCTGAATGTGTTCTGACATTACAACTGTCAGCTTCCCTGTACATGCAGATGTCACACTGTCAGAATTCAATAGGATGAAAAAGGTTTTCATTTTAGGTGAACAAGAACCCCAATTATAACCTCTTACAGTTCCAGTTTGTGCACTCTGTGAATGTGTTTAACATCAGTTCAGCCTGTGGCACAAAATCCTTTGCATGTTGCCTGGAACTACAATGCTAGGTGCAGCTCTCTGCTATCTGTACAACAGGGTGGAAAAGGAACTTCGCTTAATCCCCCTCTATTTGGGGTTTGTAACTTTTCAAATTGAGTCTTTCAAGCTTCAAGTTGTCACTTACTGTCAGTCGAGGACTTTATTTCTCTTGATAACGGGTGAAAGTCCCACCTGGCTAATCGAGAGCTCTAGGGTTCTAAAAATTATTTCTAAAATTTCTAAACATTCTAAAAATCTAAAAAATTATTTCTAAAACTTTCTAAAAATGATGGTTTCTGATTAGCTGAAGAAAGCAGTCTTGTTCCATGTATTAACATTTCTGAAATACATGAGATCAGAGTTCTGAGTATTGTGGAGGAATTGTGGTAGCCCTAATTGTAGGAATAAAATTTTAGTTGGCATTTTTCTTGTATTTCTGAAGGCAATTTTTTTGCTGAAAAAATCACATGACTGGTGGCAAAGTCAATAAACTTTTCTATATATTATATGTGACCCTGAAAAAAATCTGTTTTGCAAATAGGTCCTCACAAGAGAATGTTCACGCATTGAAGTTAAAAAAACCGCTGCCGTGTCTTATGTATCTGTTTTAATATTGAGATAAAAACACAGCTAAGGCTATATATTAAACAATATAAAACTATATTTTAAATAATATAAAACTATATTTTAAACAATAGTTTCTAAAAAGAAAGTGTTTCCATTTAATTCCCTGTTGTAATTGCTGGGAATCACAATTGAGTTTCATTATCTTTTTATATTTATGACTTCATGCAACTTCCTGTATTACTTGTGCAAAAATCTTTGCTTTTTCAGCCAGATGCAATTATTTGTTACACTCAAATCTAGACATTTTTAAGATCTAAAGTTCTTATCCTGAAAGCTGTGCATTTAAATATACTAAGTTTCTACATCAATTTAATCATAGTCCTGAGTATTAAGTTCACATGTGGCTTAAGCCCATGTCTATTATTGTGAAAGTGAACGGTTGTCCTTGGAAAAGATTAAGAAAATTTGATGTACAAGTTATTGAGAAGAACTAGTTAAAGCTTCATCTGTCTCTTTTCTCTGAAATCTCTTGCAGAATAAAAAAGTCAGTAAAAAAAGAATCTGTCACTGCAGCTGGAAATGTTAGTATTAGCGTTAGGATATATTTCAACTGTAATAGCCAGATAAAACAGTTTGTTTTGAAATCTCATCTGCCTACTGTGGCATATGCATTTCTATAGCCCTGCAGCCTTGTTGTGTTCATGAAAGTATATGGTTTGCTGATGATTTTCCACTTTAAAACATTTTAAAATATGTAGATTAAGTCAATAAAATAGATAATTATAAAACAGAATATATTAAATCAATATAATAGATTAAATCAACCATATATCTGCATCTTTTGATTTACTATCTTTTAAAAAGATAGTAATAGCTACAAAATAATACATAGCTCTAATAGATTAAAGTATGTAAGAGTATTATTTATCAGACATTTTGTCAAATCCAGACCTGAAAAAATAATCCATATCTGGGCTCTGTGATAAAAATAACAGTCGGATATATTTTGATCATGGACTAAAATGAAATTCAGCTGTCTGGCAGCCCTGTTGATCTTTTCCTGTGTGCCATTTAATCTGGTAATGAAAGATGTGCTATCTCCCTCCCCCATGTGTTTAACTGGAACAATTCTTTCAGGTTCTGAGCACCTGTGGCTCCAAACCAAACCACACCAAAGCGAGTGCTTTCTGTGGCACAAATGGAGAATTCTGTTTCACCCCAAAATGCCCCTCCACAAGTCAGTTTTATTGCTGAGATGACCGTCTGCCCTTGTAAGCTCTGGCCTGAGCTATTTTGGGATGGTTTCACTTGTTAGCTCTGGAATGGTCTGAACACATCTCAGCAGCAGCAACAAAACTGATGCTAAACAAGTGCACCTAGCTCTAGCTCTGACAGGCTGCTAGATGATTTAAAATCATATTATATTTGCTTCAGAGGAAAAACCTTTGGAGAAAATAAAGTGAATGAGCAGTGGAAGTGGCATTTGAGGCATGCTCGCAGAGTTTAATTCCAGATTAAGCTTTGCTGTCTGAATGCCAGTGTACTCACTCCCTTGCCATAAAAAGATCCTGTCTATATCTTCACCTCAGCTGATTGCTAGAATGTAGAGAAAATGCTCACTGATGGAGCAAGATACAAAAATAAGTGCTTCAGATTAATGCAGGCAGAATTTGGAGTGCACGGTGACTTCTGTCTCTGATAAATGTTCCTTTCAGGCATTTAAAACAGGGCTTGGGGCAGAGAGGCTGTTTTTCCATTTTGTTTACTTAATGACAAATAGTATTTTATTGATAAAGAAATCTATTTGAGGGCCAGATATGTTTTTCACAAAATGAATGTTTGACATGCCCCATAGTAATCAGTGCCTGGCTTGACTGTGTTATCTCACAGTCTAAAATTACTGGGAAAAATGCAAGTGAAGCTGAGGGCAGAACCTGCTGCAGATTTACCATCCTTCTTCCACCCCCAGCTGGAGCTCTCAAGAAATGAATACACTTGAAGAATTTGAACAAAAAATAATAAAGAAAGAGGCAGTCAAATGCAGAATGTGTCACAGAAAGTTACTGATGGTGTCTTTTTAGGAAAAGCTAAAATAACAGTGAGTTATGTCAGCACAGAGAGCTTCAGGAGAGAAATAAAATCCTCCCAAGCCTGTATCATATACTTCATTATATAAACGTGTGTTTTCTAGCTACACTGTAGGTTCCTGTAGGTTCTTGTGTGTGCTGTTCCTCACCAAAACCCATGGAAGCAAGAATTTATTCTTGAGTAGTTGGGCAGGGCCTGCTCTTCCCAATGGACACTGCAGTGCTCCTTGGGGATCCCACAGAAGGGGAAGTAAGATGCTTGTGGCACTGTTATCACCGCAGGTGACGAAATAGTACATTTTAGGGGCTAACAATAAATGTTATTCTTGGTCAGTGCTGAACTGGGTCATCAATGACACTCTGTTTTGCTGAACTGCTCTGTCCTATGGAGCTGGAATCAAGTAATGAGGTGTCTGAATTACTTTGGTTTTGCTGTGGCCAAGTTCAGCTAAAAGTTTGGTCGTTTTCTCTATTTGTTCAATGCTGGTTTAAAAGAAAAACATGAATGCAACACACTACATTTTAAACACATGTCCTTTTGTATAGGTGGAAATCTTCATTTGCTTAGTTTAACCATGTTGTAAATTAGTTTTGTTCCATATTGCTGCTCCAGGTTGTGTCCCTTCTAGTGAGATTTACTTTATTATGCAAACTCTAATCCAATATGAAATGTTGCAAACAGTTAATGGCTACGGCCTTCAAGGATTTAACCTTGGTCTTTTCTGAGGGATGCTGAGCACCTGCAACTCTTCTATCAGCGGAAAGAGTGACTGCTCAGTGCCTTTGAAATGCAAATCCCAAATCTGCCTGTTTAAGAATAGCCCTCATCCTCAGAAGGCCATTTCTTGTTATTCCAGAGCTCTTAACAAAGGTGTTTATCTCTGGTCAAATTAAGTATATAATTAAGGGCATAGTTTTGAGTGTTTCAACAATCAGAATGATTTTGACCCTGAAATATGCTATAGCATATCCCCAGGCTGCCTGAAGTTTACTAAAATCAAACCTTGAGCAACAAAAGCATTTTAAATTTGAAATTTTGAAGTTTTTCTAGCAGATCCTTTGTGCAGTTTGGATTGAATGTCACCTTTTCCCCATCCCTGTGTGTGTTTTCCCTTAGCACTATTTGTCTATAGAGATGTGCTCACTGGTTCAGGCCTATTAAGCAGGTTGTTTTGCAGCAATGGAATCATTTTCACTGGAACCTACTGTCATGATTTGAAATAGAGGTGCCTGCCATGTCTTTTGTTTTGAAAGTAGAAGATGTATTTCTAACCAAGTCTGTGTTCTAAATTCTCGTTAAGATGATTTTGGTCAAAAAAGATGTCGCATATTCCTTGGGAAGGCATCCACGTTGGGTGAGGGTTTAATCTAAATTGATGGAATTGAAGAGAGATTTCTTGGTACTGCTTAACAGGCAAAGATTGATTAGACAGGTTTAACAATACTCTTTCTCTGAAAGCCTGTTTCAGATTGAATTCCTGTTTCAGTATCAAAGATAACTTGCTCAGCTTGTAGTGAGCTGTAGCTGAATTGTACAGTGAGAGAGATTTGTGTGATGGGAGCATCTGGATGTGCATGAGCAAGAGGGGAAAAAGGGATGGATTTCAGCTTGCTTAGAAAATAAAATGCATCATTAATCTAAATATGACAGCAGCATAAGCTGTGAGGGCTGTCTATGCCATGAGTCTGCTTTTTGTGCTGCTCTGCCAGCTGCACTCACGGTTTAGGATCATCTTTAGAATGATCACCTTTCTATTTTTCTTCCCTTCTTCAAAAGCTAAATGCAAAGGGAGCTGTGGGAAAGAATATGAATACCTAATAATTTCATGTGTTTGTCACCACACTGCTCTGCATACGTGGCAGTTTTCTCTCTTCCTTTCTCTCCTTTAAACAATTTGCAAGGGTTTCTTTTTGTGGGATTCGTTGCTTGTTTTTTTTAAATAGCAAAAAGGTCACAGGCAAAAGCTAATAAGATAAAGTAAACAGCAATTATGAATAAGAAATGCATGGAAAAATATGCATGTGTGTACAGAAAGTTTTTACATAAACTGAATATAAATACAGTGGAAGCATAAGAGGCTGAGCTGCTGCCAGCAGGATAATTATATAATTGATGTGCTTGTCTATGAAACTGCTTTTTCTGTGCTTTGATATATAGCTCCACTAATGAGGTAGGCCTCAGTCCCAAAATTTGGTCTCTGTTCCTTGTGTAATGTTCATCACATATACAGCTGTGTGAGAAATATGCCTGCAGCCTTGTGGAAATTAAACACAGTCCTTCTAGGTAACACTCCTTGCATCTGACTGCTTTCTGGGCACACTTCTTGCCACTTCCCATCTGAGGGAAGATGGTGCTGGCAGCTGGAACAAACAGAAAATTAGAATAATGTAGCACACACAGCAATTCACCTCTCCTTTCCCACAGCAGTCATTTAGTTTATTTAGATGTATTTTCCTGATTGCTTTTGTGACTGAGTTCTTGCCCCTTCCTTTGCTAATTAATAATCCTCTTGTGCTTAAGCAGACACTGATCTTGTGGGCAGATGGATGTGCTGATGAATTCTATGAAGGTCAGGAAAAAGGATGAGGCTGATGGATGTGTGACTGGAAGAATCAGGTTGTCTTGCTGTTGCTTCACACCAAAGTACTGGTGTTTTGAAAAACAACAGAGTCTAAGTTGAATATTGCATTACCTGGGACCAGGGAGATGATTCTGGGTGTAAATTTATTTTACTGTTTTGTTTCATTTGAAGATTAGATTGTGATGTACAATCTAAAACAGACTTTTTCTTTTCCTTGCTCTCTTTTAGTTTTCTGTCTGAGTTCTCATTTCTTTGAGCTGTCCTTGTAGCTTTGCTCCCTCCTCATGCATGCACATGCATGTTGAGAAGTAAGTTTCAGAGCTCCATTGTTTTCTTTCAGAAGGGCAAAAAGATGAGAGATCCTCAGGCTTTCTGTCTCCTCTCTCCTTCCATTTCTTGTGCCCTAAAAAGAATTCCACTGACCAATATTTTTTTGCTACTTTTGCTGAAGACATTGGTGTTGTAGAAACCAGCTGATGAGTGACTGTCTCTGCCCATATTCCATGTGTCTCCACCACAGCCCCAGGGCTTAATGCAGATGGGCATGTTTGGAGGAGTTTTTCTCTATACTTCTTAAGAGAGTAATAATAATAATAATAATAATAATAATAATAATAATAATAATAATAATAATAATGAAATAGCAAGGCTCCAACATGCTCCTGTTTCCTAGCATTCTGCAGAGTCACTCCCTGTATATTTGTGTGGTACTGTGTTCTCGAGTGAAAATCTGGAAACACTGCATGTGAATAAGTAAGTTTAGAATAATTAAAAGTGTTTTGCTATTGGTATGCTCCAGATAAAGGCATGGAGAATAAAGGTATGGTCCAGAAGTTCCAGATGTGTATCACAGTCACACATGATTGTGCAATATGTACCCAGAAAAGAGATCCCAGTGAGATGGGGCAGCATCTGCTCACTGAACCAAGGAGACCTGCCATGATCTAGTTGAAGTGTTAGAACATGGGTTGGACTTGATGATCTTACAGGTCTCTTCCAGCCTAGAATTTCTGTGATTCTGTGATTCTGCTCTGCCCAGCTTGGCTTTGCTGTTTATGCATCAAAACTGGCATTTAAGCCTTTACCTTTTATGATTCCTCAGCTTTGAAAAGGCACAGATCTTGAAAATACAGGTGACAAGCATTTAAAGGACGTTGTAGTGCCAGAAAACATGGGATTTATGCACACAGCCTCAAATGGGAGCCATGTCACCAGGGTGTCATGTGTGTCTGTGCTGTAGCTGAAAAGTAGTTCAGGCTGGATTTGTCTTTCTATAGATCTTTTAATGTATAGATTACATCCATGTTCTGTAGGTTGGAGAGGAATTTTGTCCAGTCTAAAGGGTTCACATGATGCAAATTCACTTATTTGTCAATACTGTAGGTGACTAATACGAACCAAATTGATGGTTCACAACTTCTACAGTTAATAAAATGTATTTCTTAACACATTAAATATACATCCAGTCATGGTCCATAAATAGCTATATCACAAAACTTAACAAGATCACAGGAAAAAAAATATTTATTATTAAATAATATATGCCTGGAAATATAAAGGCGCTATGGCTGAATTTTATATCTTCCTTTCAAGGATAGCTTTGATATTGTTAAGTGCTGTTATTTCCTCACCAAAAGGTTTTTAGATGGTGTCTAATATTTGTGCATCAGTGGCATATGTGATATATAAATAAAATCTAGATCTGCTTAAGGTAATAACCTTTGAAAACGAAAACTATTTCCTTAAATTTGTTATATGGGATTTATGCACACAGCCTCAAATGGGAAGCTGGAATAAGGGGACTTTTTAAGAAACTACTGTCAATGTTACAGAGGCCAAAATTTTCCTCTGAATTTTTCCGTGTTGAATAATTTCCCAAAATGGAAGAAGTAGTGATGCTAATTAATCCTCCTTATAATATATTAAGAGCTCTGATTCCTGTGTAAATTTCTTTAAATAAAGAAAAAATATAAGAGATACAATATTAATTAAATATGACTAGGAGAAAAAAATGGTGGTTTTACTAAAATATACCTATATTTTACATTACTGCAGAATGTGATTCTAATATAATTTAAGCTGATCTAAGGTAATTTGCTGTACTGTTTCATTGTATGCTCCCTGGAGCTTGTGTGTGGCAAAGAACTAAAACACCCAGAGGAAGTTGTATGTTTGTTTGTCTTTTTATTAATAAGCTGTTGGCTAAATAAATTTCCAGACTTCCAGAACCAGGTACCTCAGAAATATCTATGTGCATATCTCTTTGCTCTTTGCAGTGAAAATTAAGCAGAGTAAGTAAAAATTAAGTAAAAATTTAAGTAAATTTAAGTAAAAATTAAGTAAAAATTTACTTAATTAAGTAAAAATTAAGCAGAGAATTCACAGGTCCTAATTTTGAAAAATCCCCAAGTGCTGCTCTGATTTTGTCAGCTTGTTGTTGTCCAGCAGCTCAGAAAAAGCAGCAGCTGCTGTGTCTCACTGCCTGCTTCTCTCCTGGTCGGTGCTTTGTGATTTAAATCACTTCTTTGGGTGGAGAAAAGCACATCTCTCTAATTCAGCAACAGCCATTTACATTGACTTGACAGCAAGAAATAAAACCATTTGAAAAGGATCACTGCAAGGATGGAGTGGAATAGGCCTGACTAATAAAAAGCTGCTGGGAGCAAAAGAAAAGGAAGACATACTACTGGGGTTTAGCTCTCTACCTAAGAACATGAAAAACATGCATGCAATTTTATGCATTTAGAGGTAAATTGTTGTTAGATGAGGTTTATTTGTCATTTAAAAGGCAGGTTTTCATAATATGCACTGCTTATAGTTCTAGAATAATAGCTCAGACAGCAGCTTTCATGTTCTGTGGGGGCATTTTAAGCAAAGAGTAGGCTCTCTCCTCATTAAATCCTTTTGCCATTTTTGACTGGAGAAGAAATGCTTCCAAACCGTGCAAAGACAAGAGGAAGACCAGACTGTGCTGCTTAATATCTGTGACTCTGTGTGCCCTGTGCTCTTAGCGGAGTGTGGTGTGGCTGGTGGGGAGCTTCCCCCTCAAATCAGATTATCTAACAGTTAATCTGTTTTGTTGGTGCTCTGAACAGCAGCTCATCCTGGAGCAGACTGAGGGCAGGAGGGGGGAGCTCTTCTGAGAGCAAGCTGTTTCAACCAAGCATTTTCCTTTTAGTGATTCACAGGATTAAATTTCAGGCTGTTGCCTATGGAACCTGGCATTAACAGCCAGCACATCCATCACATTGGCTTTTCTCTTCAGCTTCCCTTATGGAAAAAAAAGAAATAGAACCATAGTTTCATCATCAGTCTCCCTTGAACAGCTCCTAAGGCTGTGATTACATTTTTCATCACTTTTTAATACTGACCAGAGCCTGGGTGGTTAAATTCACAATTCCATGATCTTTTACTGAAATCGATCTGTGCTAATGTTAGCCTCCTTCCTTTAGAGACAGACTATTATTATTTCTCAGCGTATGTGTGGGAACTATCCATATGTAGCAAGACTATTTCCTCTTCACCTAGAGCACAGATGGGGATGGGGGTATGTTTATTTCACTGTCTTTTGCTTGTTTTGATCAAGCCCAGTAGATCTTGCTATGGCTGCTATAGAGTTCCAGTGCTTTATCTGCACAGATTACTGCAGTGTGCTCCTGCAGGGTGACTCTGGACTCTGCAGCTCCAGCTTCACAAAGCCTCTGAGCAGGGGAAAGCAATTTACACAGCGTTTGCTAGGAGGTGAAAGCTTAATGGAATCAAGGAAATACACGCTGTTCTCACAGGTTGCACTGAGTGCAGTGGGGATGCTGAGAAACAGCCAAAGCCTGGTAATAGGCACTAAAACTACAGGCAGCCTTGCCTTTTCAGGACTGCATTGTGCTTTGCTCTGTGAAAATGATGTAAGACCATGCTTTGACATCACAGAGATGAGATTTCAGCCAGTGCAGACAGGGCTGAACTAATAATAGCCTAGGGGACAAGACAGAAACTAGAGGATTCTGTGCCTTCAGCTCAAAGCCTCCTCCTGCACAGCTTGCTCCCAGACAGGTTGAATGATGCAGGGACACTCACTTTTCAGTTCTGTGTCTTAGGGCAATATGTGTTTTTCACCTGTTTCTGTAAGCTCAGATGTGGATATCTCTGGTGTGTGTCTAGCTGTCATGCAATGAGGGCAGGAATAAGAGATTTTAAAAGTCTGTATTTTCCCTGGAGGTATTTAGAAGATGTGTAGATGTGGCACTTACAGCCATGTTTTAGTCTTGGACTTGGCAGTGCTGGTTAAATGGCAGGTCTCAAAATCCTTTTCCAACCTAAGCATTTCTGTGATAACAGGAGAGCTCATTGTGGAGTCACAGGGTCACAGTCTGTGTGTATCTTTTGGGAATGTTGTTTGGGAATGTTTGCTTAGCTGGGCTTGCTAAACTTGAACTAACAGCTGCAGAGAAGCATCCTGTCTCATTATACACCCATGTTATTGCTACCTGGATATCTCTGTCCATGGGGAGTGTATAAATGTCACAGCAGGGCTGCGTGTTCTTTTTAATATAAAAAATATACTTTTTTAGGTAGTTAATGAATGAAACAACTACTGAAAGGCAAAAAGCATTGTATTATTGACTAGAAAGGTGAAGTGTCATGTATAATTCAAAACTTAAGTCCCTCAGGAAGAGTTCACGTAATGCACATGAACTGCTGAGCTGTTTAATAAACAAGGAAACCAAAAAGGGCAGCTGTAATCCAGACATCTATTTAATGCATACAGGTATTTGCACCAAGTAAAAAACAACATGGCTTTTAACATTGAGGTAGAAAGGAATGGATAATATCACTGTGGTTAAGCAGATTAGAGCAATACAGCTGTTTTCTTCTCTCAAAATGCAAGAAAATGTTATCAAACGTTTGAAACAGTGGGGGATTCATTTTTCTAGTCAGGGCTAGTGATACAGGAATTTCTAAACTGAACATCTGTGCTTGCTGCACTCTGGCAGTATGATGGGTTGGTAACTACTGAAGGAAGCCATTACCAATGTACAACCGGGCAGCATTTCCCTCATTTTCAACCAGTGTTTTAGTTAACTCAGTGATGTGAGAGCTTCAGTTCCTTCCATGGTTACCTTTGTCATGAGAACTCAACACTATGGTGATTGCTAAAAACCTGACATTGTAATGAAAGCTCAGGTGAACCAATCTTTTCTCAGAGTGTTGCCATTGATCCATTAAATTCACTTTGCATCATTTAGCCCAGATGCTACTTTTGTTTTTTAGAGCTAAATCTGAAATGGTAATTGCCATCCCAGCAAAAGCCACTGATGCCTGTCTCCAATGGGACACTGAACTGCTCTCTTTCCTTGAAGGGTCCTGCTGCCCTTTAGCATTTTGGGCAGCACTTCTGGTCAAACCAGCACCAGCTTGTGTGGGCTGCATGTCCCCATCATCAGCAGGATCCCTGCCTTGGAGTGACTGCAGTTCCTCTGGGGCCAGAGGGAAGTCAGCTTTTGTTTGTCTCTGTGTGCTCTGTTTCCTGCTGTCCAATCTGCCTGACACGTCAGAGCTGATGTGAAAGCTGCAAACAGTATTTCCTACTAAAATGAAATCTGAAGAAATCAGACTGAAGAGAACCTTTTATTTTTGCATGCTATCTTTTTTCTGGATGGCTCATTCCCTCATGGGGAATGAGAATATCATGAAGTGACAGATTTCAAAATTCCGACTCAGTGCAGCCCGCTGTACTAATTGCCTAGTGACCTCCCTTTTGGATCCTTGGCAAAGCCTGTCTTTTTAACAACATGTGCCTCTGCTATGACCTCTGATTATGGATGTTTAAAAAGAATTCCTTGACTTTTCTCTTGCTTCTTGTAAAGAAATAGGTGTTGATTTTCTTACTGTCCATTATTCCCTGCGGGCTTTCTCCAGCCACGTTTCAGCTGGGATTAAACTGAGCTGAACAGATTTGTGGTTTGGGGCAGCCTTCAGGGTGTGGAATATAGTACTTTGGTCTCCTGCAGATGTTGTCCAATGGCAGCTGGTGGATTACTTTGGAAGGCATTCATCCTGGAGTTTTTTTAGCCAAAGTTATCCTAAAGTGGCAGCACTAGTCTGAATGAGGCAGGTAAGATCCATTTATTGTTTTAACGAGCAAGGCCTCTGCAGAGGATGAATATCTCATCCTTTTAGACTGTAGAAAGAGCCTTAGGCATCCCATGTTCAAAGTGTTAGGTTTAATATGTCTGGGTTTTTTTCTTTTCTTTTTTATAAGATTTGATTGCCATATTTTGAGGTGAAGCTCACAAACAACTGATCCACCGCGAAGTCTCAAACATTGTTTCAATGGGGCTTTCTTAACCTCTTTTTTTTTTCTTTTTTCTTTCATGTAGATTTCTACCAAACATTTTTAGGAGCCATCATGATGTAGCATGTAAGTGCTACAAACTGGTAACTGAGAGAATCATGTCAAAATAGCATCAGAAGGGACCTTTAAAAGTCATTTAGGCCAGTGTTCTACTCTTCAGTAAAAACAACTGTTCCTACAGAGCACAAAGTTTTGGTTTGTATCTTTATTAACCTGAGTGCTCTTACTCTGCTCTTTCTGTACTGGCTTAAATGTTTTCCACAATGCTCCAGGATTCTTTATAAGGCCTGCCTTTTATTAAGCTAGGTGCATTTTGTTCATTACACCTCTTGGGCAACAAATGGAAGAAAATCTATCTATCTATCTATCTATCTATCTATCTATCTATCTATCTATCTATCTATCTATCTATCTATCCATCTATCTATCTATCTATCTATCTATCTATCTATCTATCTATCTATCTATCTATCTATCATTCTGTCTATCTATCTATCTATCTATCTATCTATCTATCTATCTATCTATCTATCTATCTATCTACCGTTAAATAACTGTTATTCCTTTTCCCATAACTTTGCCTGAAAGCCACTTAATTTCTAAATGACAATAATTTGAAAGGAAAGGGATCATATTTTCCATTTCAAGGGAGGTTCACACCTTCCTTGGCAGGCATCAAATCTTTCCAACCATAATAAAGAATGTGGATTTTGTTTTTAATGCAAAGTTACTGCATTATGTACACATTTACAATGATAATGCTGCTGTCTGTGTGCTTGGGTGTGTAAATCTCTTGTGTCTTCCCCACTAATTTTTCTGATTCTAGCTTTAAAGCAGTTAAACATCAGTTTCCTGATTCTTGTAGATGTTTTGGAGTTCCTGAGGTCAAAGCCTCTAAATGCCACTTGCTTGCATTAATGCCAGGTTTGAATAAATCTCTCACTTCCCTTTGTGTTGGTGGTCACCCAGTCTCAAAGCAATTCATAGGCAAGGGTTCAGCAAGGTCAGTGTTTATGATATGAAATGAAGGAACTGCAGAAATAAAAGAGGGAAATACCAAAGACTTTAAAGGAATTTAGTCAAAAAGCAACACATTTTATGTGACACTTCAATTATGGAACATTTCCCCGGAAGGTGAGCCTGGAAGTCTCAAAGATTGGTACATTAAAAGTCAACACACAGAGGACTTCTATACCAAAAACATTCTTAAACCTGGACAGTCACTCCCAGGGGGCAAATCAGAAAGAACAAAAGACAGGACCTAAAACTGAATGAAATTCTTCTCTTAACCAGAATTTTGGTGGTGAATTTTTAATGCTCTTCCTACAAAGAGACAAAGTATATCTTGAGAATGATTTCAAGTTTGTTAGTGCATTCTTTTAGATATTTTTTTCCTCCTGCAGAGCACAAGCACTTTGGTCTACAAAGCACTGTCTGGTTATTAACAATGCAAGATTCAGTACCAGGCAAATGGCAGGCATATTTCAGACAGCATTTATCCCATCCGCGAACTTTGTTTTACATTTCCAGCTGAAGCATAGGTGAAACAGCTGTGAATTGTGTCTTTTCTTAAGTCATTTCCCATGTGGATACTTGAGTGGCTGAGAAGCAGTAAATGGAAGGATAAAGAAGATTTATTTCCCTGTGTCATTCAAATATGAAGTATATAGCTCTATCAAATTTGATAATGGTGATGTAAAAATAATGGCATCTTGAAAGAAATACAGACCTTACATCTGAAAGTCACAGCAGAGCTACAACCCTTTTCTTATCGTGCTCACATGCTTTTGACAGTGGGAAAATAACGTGCTGAGCAGATGAAGAGGGATTTGTTGATCTGCAGGGGAATGTTATTCAATAATTATAACTTGTTTTAATTAATTATTTGGAAACCGCATCTCTGAAATAAAATTGTGGACTTGTTTTAGCTGAAGCATATATCTGGCATTGATTGATTCAGATGCTGGGTAAAGTGGTGTTTCATGAAGTCTGCACTTCTGTTTTGCTGAAAATGACAACCTGTACAATGCTGGACTTACTTCAGGATTTTAAGAAAACATTTAGCTCTTACACCTGCCAGGATATTTGGGGCCCTATTTCCTTTGCCTAGGATGTCTGTAACTTCCATACAGAATCCGTAAGAATTGCTCATATCCTATGCTGGGAAAATAAGGCCTGTGAGCCATTCTATTAAAACCTATTGTCTAAAGAGCAGTGCATAAATAAAAATAACAGCTTTTTCAGTGGTGGTGGATGTGTTCCATCCCTTCAGTAACTCTTCCACAGCTGACTTTACACCCAAAGTGACCAGTTCTGCATTAGCCAATGGGGGATTTCACTTTCATTTCATTGTTGGGAGAATCAGCTTTGAGGAGAAAAGGTGTGTGACTTCTAACTGGAAGTACAGACCTTTCCTTCCTGATTTAGGTGAGAAAATAAAATTTATATGGCATTTACTTTTCATATGATATAAATGCCCCTTTGAGATGTTTCTATTACTGTCATAGCAAGGTGTGCATTAAAAGGGTTTTTAAGAGAAGCTGTATATCTAAGCTCCACGTGGATTGCAGAACTATAAGGTTCCAGAGCATTGTTGTTTCCCTGTACTGCATTAGAAAGCATTCCAGTGACTTTCTCCTTGTGAAGCCAGGAAAGACAAACAGTATGCCTCTATAGAAATATAAATATTTTTCTCCAAGACATTTAGACTTTCACATGCTGTTGAAGACTGTTTTTATTTCTTTTTTATTTTTTTTCCATCTGTAAGAGGGCCTGCATATTCCAAACCTTTTCAGGCTGCATGTGTAGTTTTAGCTTAGGGTGGGTGTATCTCGCAGAGCTTTGGTTTGGTGAGCACTGCCAGCTATTTCTGGGCTCACACGGTTCAGTCATCTCATTGAAGCCTGAAAAAATACTTGTGTTTCATTTGGGGAGTTTTTCTTTTCTTTTCTTTTCTTTTCTTTTCTTTTCTTTTCTTTTCTTTTCTTTTCTTTTCTTTTCTTTTCTTTTCTTTTCTTTTCTTTTCTTTTCTTTTCTTTTCTTTTCTTTTCTTTTCTTTTCTTTTCTTTTCTTTTCTTTTCTTTATCTTTTTCTTTCCTTTTTTTTTTTATTTTTTTCAGTATTTGTTCTGCTTCTTGTTTTGAATTAGGCTTTCTGCTCTTGAGCTCAAGTTGGACCATATGTGTTTGGTAACGTGCAGATCAAATGTGCACATACATATATGTAGATATATATCTGTATACATATGATGTGTGTACACATATTACCAATTATCATCTCCTGGTTCTGTTTTCAGTGAAGCTCCTCAAATTCTTCAGGTCTGTTATGGTTTTCAAACTAAGGTCTCTCCAAAAAACCCTCTCCACAGCCACAAGCATTTCCATTATTCTGTTTCTCTCAGTTCCCCTTTGCTTCTGCTCATTGTTTTCTGTTTATAAATCCCAGGATTGTACTTTTCTATGCCACTAGGTTACCTCTGAACTCTGCCCTGATATGGCAGATTTTATTTTGGTTGGCTGTTCTGCCAGACTTTCCAGTTTTCAGTCTCCCTGATTTTTGTCTGATTCATATTGATTTTACTTTTTTATTTCAGTGTATGGAATAGGTTCCTGGTTTTAATGAGCTTTTTGACCATAATGCCTGAAAATTAAGGCCAAAGATTGAGCAGCTCTGCCCCATCCTCAAAATGGAATGTTTCCCTAACAGGGTTCCTAAGCAAACAAGATTTCTGCAACAAAATTCTATTTTTAGCATACATGCCTTCTTCTCTTTTTTTCCTGTTTTAATGGCTTGGAAATTTCCTGGTTATCTGCTCTCCAGGGGAAAATGTTGTTTATGTAGCATATGCCACTAATATTTTCTTAATGTTATGAGTAAGTGGGCAGGATTGGTCAGTACATGAAAAAAACCCACTATTCTGTGTCTTAAGTTTAGATTAGAAGCTTCATGATAATGCATGTAGTAAGAATAATTAATCTCTATAATAATGGCAGCATTTTTTTTTCTGTGTAGAGAATATATATTTACACCCTTCTAAGAGCACCAGGCATGTTAACTGGTTCATGTTTGCATTTTACTCTACCCTGACTACATAAGATGCCATTTAAGGCATATTTTCTTTTGGCACAATTCCACTGGAAATAACAAAGCAGCTTCTGCTTTAGACAGTGGGTGTGTTTTGCCAGAACTCTGAAAAGGTTGCATTTTACTAATACATTATCTAATTTAATAATTTACTAATACAAATTATTAGTAGTAATTTACTAACACAAATCATCCCTGTAGCATATTTTGGTCTGAGTTGGAGCACAGCTGAGCTGTAAAGCCTGCATGAAGGAGCATTTCTGGCCCCTGATACATAAAACTCCCATTTGTATCCCAGTGCAGATTCCAAAACAGAAAACCAGTGGTATATGCCATTAGCAGTGTATATATGGTTTAGAAAAGGAGGAAAAAATCTGGGGAGGTCTCCAGTGCAAAGGCTTAGCAATTATAATGAAGTACCAACCTGGTTAAGATAACAGAGTCTCACAATTTGTGCCTTAGGTGGGATCTAAGAAAGCCTCTTGAAGAACAGGCTGTTTTCTGTAATTAAATATGATTATGTATCACTGCACTGGTTCATTAGCACTGGTTTGTTCAGCAGACTGATACTGCAGGAAAGAGGCCCAGCAAAAATGCAGCTATCATGCTGGATTTGATTCTGTGAGCTTTGTAGCTGTTTACTTCTTTTTCCTTTGCTGCAGTTGCTGCATAACATTTAGAGAAAGTCAATATATCCTGAGCTCTTACAGCCTTGGCAGGATCAGCACTGATTGCAAAAACATGAGCAGAAATTTCTTTGTCCCTAAACAGCAATAAAGTGTCTGAAGCTGCTTTCCACAGGAAAGATCACAGTCAGAAGCATCTTGTCTCTCCTTGATTTAGCATCAAAAAGAAGTTAACCAAGAGCAGCTCTGCTGGAGGTTGTTGTTGTCCAATTCAGGACAGAATAACAAACTTTTATATTCCTTACTTAAATACTGTAGTCAATCATTTACATCAGTACATCTTTTTTCCCTATGTGTTACTTAATTATCTTAATAGATACTTGTGCTTCTGCAATGACAAGTGTTTCATAGCAATAAGATTATCTAAGGAAAAAAAATAGTTTGTGTAAAAGAATTTTGTTTTGCAGTGCTGTAGGGAAAAGGTGTCACTGCTCTCTCCATGGCTGCTGCATTTGCCTTTTAAAGGAAACCTGATTTATAGTTAAATGTTTGGGAAGATGGGTAAAGGACCAAGGTGAGTGCTAGCAGTGCCAAGGAGAAGTGGGAAATTTGTGAGAGGGTAAGCTGAAGGAAATTTCTCTGTGCTTTGTAACATACAAAGAAAACAAGTTGGAAATGTTGGTGGGAGGAGATGAAACACCTGGATCCTGTGTTTTAACCCCTCATGTTCTCATGTGAGCCCCTTCCTCTTTTATTCAGAATTGCCCTTTTGGCTTAGGAGTCTTGGGTGAGGAATCTCACTGAATAACTTTGGCCAAGCAGGTCTGTAGCTGCCCACATCTGTTATGAAACCTCATCAGAAATTGGTGTCCTTTGCAGTCCTCTGGCACTGAGACAGTTTATGTAAGAGATTATAGATGACAGTCTGTAGCCATTCACCTGTGACACACGGTGTGTTGACTGTGTATTACTGCCACTTACTGTATATTGCTCTTCTCCTGCCAATGTTTTTCCTATAGTATCATTTATTAATACTTCAATTTGAGGCCAATGCCTTGAATGCCCAGTAGGGAAAGGTTCCTGCAGGGAACAGTCCTGTGGGCAAAAACCCACTTTGATTTCTTACCAGCAATGTAATGTTTCCCTCTTTGCCTACATAAGTGTCTAGGACATTGTTTAAACAATATTATGCTTCTTCTTCTCCAAATTGAGTGAAGCTCAGAGAATCAGATTTTTTAAAATATTGATTTGATTTTCAAATGTTCACAAAAACATAATGTAAGGCTAAGTTGTTGGTTTTTTCTAAGAAAAACGGGTATCAGCTGTTATTCTGATCAATTTATAATTGCACCATGTGGAATAGCAGAACTGAACTTGAGCTCTCAGTGGATGGTCACAAAGACTTGGAACCCTTGTTGCAATTATGAAGATAGTAGTTCAAGGGCACATTTTGCAGCTGAAGTAGGAGTTCAAGGCCAGCTTGGATGGGGCCCTGAGCAACCTGATCTAATGAATGGCATCCCTAGCCATGGCAGGGAGGTTGGGTGCTAAACTTTTCTGTGATTCTGTGATATTAGGGCAATTCATACAGGCATTCTCATTAACCTATACACCATTTCTCATGAAACTCCATTGGAAAGATACCAAACACAAATATAAAGGAATACTCTTCAAAGAGAGCAAGATCTACAGCAGAAGGTAGTATCTTCTGATGGCCAAACAGGCTGTTCTTGGCTGTAGCTTAGACAATCACCACAGCACCATCACCATGGAGTCCTCTTCGTTCTCTTCAGTGGTAATTGTCCAGCTGAGTTGCTGTTCTGGAGAGGAAAAAAATAGTATTTTTTTAACAAATGTCTGTTCTTTGCTCCAAATTTGCTTTAAAATATTACCCCTCATCCAGACCATAGCATAAAATCCATTCCCAGGGAAGTGGGCAGCAGCACAAGCTGTGGCAGGAGAGCTCAGTGAGTCCTTATGCAGAGGGAGCACTGCTGAGCCCCCAGAAAACACCACCACCACCAGCACTGAACTCCCTGACACTGCTGAAATGGATTCCTAAAAACAAAATCATTTCTTCAAGGAGTAAGGAAGAGTTTCTCAGGCTCTTGCACCTTCCTGTAAAGCTTCTGTTCCTGGGCTTGGAGTCAGATTGAGCACTGGGCAATGTCAGGGCAATTTCTGAATTCAAAATAGTGTTTGGATTTTCACTTACAAAATCTTTACTTCTTGATTTTGATCTCCACTATAAGACAAATCTTTATTTATATCTTGATAGGATATCTTGGAGAGAAGACTCTATGTGCTTCCCCAATTGAAATTCTATTAAAATAGTTCAATTAACTTCTCTGACTGACTTCTAGCTGTTGCCAAGCATGAAGAATTAAACTGCCTCTTGTAAAATGTGTCAGAAAGACCACGATTTAGAGTCTCCATCAAAAACCGACAAAGCATTAAAAGAGCAGCTGGGCCTGACTGCTAATGAGAGGAGAGGACTGTGTTCAGTGTCACCTCTGAGAGCTCCCAGAGCAAAATAAGGAATGTCACAGGTTTGTGAGCACAGCCTGCAGCTAAGGTGTGCATTTATGTACATCTCCTGGGTGTAAAACTTGTTCATTTCTGCTACAAAAGCCACTGTTCCTGCACTGAAGTCTTTAATTTCCTCTGTCACTAGCGAACAGATGGTTGCCCTTGTAGTTTGCAGGTTTTGCATGAGGCCATACCTGCTGAAATGTATTTCCATGGAGAGGGTGGTTTGGAGAGGGTCGTATGGATCTTTTCCCAAAGCATGCATTTTCTCCACCCAGAAATATTCGATTAGGCAGGTATGCTTCAGCACGGTAAAATTACTTAAATGACCCCCAATGCCTGTAATTTCTGCCTTACTTGTTTCGTTAGAACACTGATATGTTAAATGTTTCCTAGCCCAAAAAAGAAGAATAAAATCCATTCACTGCAGCCTAAATGCCTTTGATTTATGGATCTCTGATTCATCCTGACAGCTGCTTAAAAATTCATGTCAAATTCTGCATTAATGTTGGCCAGAAAAAGAAAAGAAATGTGTTAGGGAACAAGAGTGCCACAAAATGCAGTTCCCACTGTGGGTGTGTTTAATGAAAGGCAGGGGTAGCATTTAACTTGCCAGGGAAGCATCAGTACATGTTATGAGATCCTGTCTCTTTTTTAAATCTGTTGAGGAAATGTGTACTGGGGCATAAAAATGCACCTCTAACACTGATATCTCATTATGTTATTTCTTTCTTTAATTTGCATACTTTTTACATATGTTGCAGCTTATGTGAAACTGAGATAATACAAATATTTTGTTTAAAAAGGGATAAAAGAAAAATAAATTATAAATTACTTTACTTTCCTTTTATTTTCTTCCTAATGTGAACATATTTGAGATTTAAAACATAGCTTAATAGCATGATTGATAAATATCATTCTCTATAATGTCTTGGAGAAATTATCATAAAATCAGTAAAACGTAAAAAAAAAATGATTGTTATTTGTCACTGCTCTGGTTATTTTTTCCAACAATGCTTCATTACAAGTGGTAATATTTTCTAAGAAAATAACCAGATAGTCTGAAATTTTAAATATATTAAGGGTTTGAATAAATAAAAGCATCTGTTTTCCTCTTGGAATAATAGTGTCTTCTACATTGCATTTCAAAAAAGTTTTATTTATTATACATCCATGGCAATTTGCTTAGTGTCCTGTGCCCAGAAATATACTAAAGCTATATTAAACTATAATATAATTGAACATGATTAAACTACATTGTTAAAGTTTTTTTAAGACGTGCAAGATTCAAGATGATTAAATTGTTAGGATAGTACCTGTGTTTTCTGCTGGGTTTGTCTCTGTCTCCATTTTCATGGAGATGTCCATGCAGTGTCCTGGGTTGCACTGACCATGATGTTAAAGGTCACTGCTGGATAAGTCACTTGGACAGAGTGGTGGCTTTTGAGAGCAGTTGATTAAATTCAGTAATATTGGCTGTGGAATTTTTCACTGTGGGGTTTTTTTTGGCTATGCATGAGATTGGTATTTCAGTTTTCCTGTAGAATGATTTTTTTTTTTTTTTTAAGATGGGGAAAAGAACAAAGGAAGTCATTTGGACAGCTAAGCCCTGCTCCAGACAATTTTTCTTTTTGACTGCAGGAAAATTACTGGCGTGGCACCAGTGCCCTTCTCAGCCACTTTGAGACTTGGCAAATTTTCCCTAGGCCATTAGGGTAATGTTTGCATTAGCCTTTTGTAATAAATAGGTATCAGAAGAGTTGCAAGGCTAGATTTGTCTTGACTGCTGATGGTAGACTTGCTAGGAAAAAATCAAGGGGAATAGCTGAAAAACAGCAATGCTTTATAGTATCAGCAGGAAGGTTAAGTTTCCAGTCATGAATATCTGAAACTCCTGACTCAGCCAAACATTTGATCCTCTCTATCCATTTAGTGACCTGTTCATAGTCAGGGAAGTGTTATGATGGAAAGCCTCTTGATGGAAAGAGCGTGGTGTTTGCACTTGTGCTCTGCGCCTTGAGAGACCAGGGCTCAGTTCCCAGCCTCATGGCACATTTCTCTGTCTGCCACAGCTATTTCAGTGCCTCCAGCTGATGCAGGCACCCAGCAGAATTTTATAAAATTTCCACCACAATTAGGGTTTTCTGCTGAGCACCATCCCCATCCAAAGGCCTGCCAAACACCTCGTGGCCTTCAGCATCCAAATCCATTTGAAAACCTGGGCTATACCTCCCAGGATTTCTTAGTGGAGAAACGTCTGAGCTGGACTTTGAGGAGCAGGATGCAGTGCTGAACTGGTGAGGCTCACATTGGGTAGCAGCTTGGAGGGAGAGGGATGCTGCTGAAAATACAAGTCACCCTCCCACACCTCCATTTGTGGCCGAGGGATCCCTTCCATCTCCATGAGTGCCCCATGGCTGCAGTGCTTTCTCCTCCTGCCACAGTAAAATGACAGACAGCCATGGGATTAACAGCATCAGCCAGTTTCCTGGGATTTCATGTCAAATTCTGAGGCCCCACCCCAGTGCAGCTCTTTGAGTTCAGACACTCCCAGTTTTACCTCTCTAAATGCCAGTTTGTGACCATTTCATTTGCTGCTGCTCCTAGCACTTTTTTACATTACAATACACCCTGTCTGCCCTTACCTGCTTAGAGCAATTGGCTATTGCAAAACATAGTTTAGGTGTAAAAATTGTCTACATGCTTGTTTCATGAAGTGAAAGAACAGAATATCCCTAATATTAAACTGTGAAGCAGTGATCATTTATTTGTGAGGCCATTAAAGGCATTAAAGGCATTAAAGGCATTTAACAACCTGGTGATTCCCAGATAATTTCAGACCACATATATTTCATGTACACAGGGGATTTAAAATTAAAAGGAGAATACTTTCAGCAATGTCTGATGCAGGTAACATCAAAAAGTGCTGGACAGAGAGGAAAACGGGTGTAAAGTTGAGGATAGCTGGATCAGTGGAGGGCCCAGTTCACAGGGTCATGGCAGAAGGCCTGGCAGCAATGTAGGAAGTCCCTGCTTCATCCCATTAGTGGGATTTTGCTGCCTCAGCAGTGCTGACGTGTGTTTTTGTGGAATTGATCAGTGATCTTGACTGTAAATGTTATCAGTTGGAGAGCCCAGCTCCCAGCAAAGAGTCACAAATTGCTGCATGGCCTTGGGCTGTGGGCGCCACTGGGAGCATGTGGAGCTGCTCTCTGGGTGCCAGCCTGGTGCAAGAGCAGTGATACTTTGGTGAGTTCTGGTTGTGAAACCATGTGGGAATCTGTGATTGAAAGTGTTTCTGATCCGAATGCAGAGTTTGGAGGAGCTTCTCTGACAGACTCATGGCCCTGCAAAACAGACTGTCATAAATGTGTATGGGGTGTTGGGTGCAGTGCACCTCTCTTTTTGCAGTGTTTGCAGCAATGTCATCCAGATAAGCCTCAGTAAAATGGACATGGAGCCATTAGAGAGGGCCCAAAGGAGGCCACGAGGATGGTGAAGGGCCTGGAGGGGAAGTTGTGTTGGTCTGTTCAGCCCGGAGAGGAGGAGACTGAGGGGAGACCTCAGTGCGGTTATAACTTCATCAGGAGGGGAAGCAGCAGGGCAGGCACTGATCTCTTCTCTCAAGTGAGCAGTTATGGGACCTGAAGAAATGGCATGAAGCTGTGTCAGGGGAGGTTTAGGTTGGATGCTGAGAAAAGATTTTTCACCCAAAGGATAGCTGGGCCCTGGAACAGCCTCCGGAGGGAAGTGGTCACAGCACCAACCCTCACAGAGTTCAAGAAGCATTTGGACAAAGTTCTCAGGCACAGAGTGGAATTCTTGGGATGTCCTGTGCAGGGCCAGGAGTTGGACTTCAGTGATCTTTGTGAGTCCCTTCCAACTCAGGATAATCTGTGATCCTATGATTGCCTTTTGGTTCCTTCCAACTCAGGATAATCTGTGATTTTAAGATTGCCTTTTGGTGATCACTTGATTTACCTAAGGTTCCTTCTCTCTCTCTGTCTGCTAGGCCTTGAAGACGTGGTAGCAATAATGATTCCCGAGCCCAAAGGCAAGGAGATAGTGAGCCTGCTGGAGAGGAACATCACGGTGATGATGTACATCACCATCGGGACGCGCAACCTGCAGAAGTACGTCAGCCGCACCTCGGTGGTGTTCGTCTCCATCTCCTTCATCGTGCTGATGATCATCTCCCTGGCATGGCTGGTCTTCTACTACATCCAGAGGTTCCGCTACGCCAACGCCAGAGACAGAAATCAGGTCAGCAGGGCTGGAGAGACTGCTTGTGTTTCCAAAACATCACCGTGGAGTTTGTTGTAGGAGTAAAAGTTAAAGAAATTGTCTGTGTGTAGTAAAAACAGGCAACCAAAGGAAAGCCCAATAAAGGTGAAAAGAATAGGAACATTAAAATGACTGGGAAAATCCAAAACTTATGCCAGTATAGATGGGATTCAAGGAAAAACAGATATTAATAGTGTATGTATACTATGGGTGTTTTTCCTTATGCAAAACACAAAAAAATAGACAGAAAGGTGATGTTTATCTGTGAAAATATTGTTGTGGTACATATAGCCAAATGTGATAGCAATGTGTACAACTAAAGACCCTTGAGATCAAAATGCATTGTGAGGTATGTGTGTGTCAAGCAGTGTTCTTGATGAGTGAAGAAAGGGGAAAAAAGAACCTATTCTCACTTTAATGCTTCCTTAGAAGGATCTTGGGCTAGAAAGAGAAGTGTTGCTCTTCATTTGACAATGATCACTGAACAGGACTGTAGTGATAGCCACTAATGTTATTAAACCACTGTTATTGGTTTTGGCATCTTGTCCAAAGCCCTTGAAAGAGATAAAAAGCCTATAGAGCTGAAGAGATGTCAGTAGCAGTGGTTTTGTAAAGCACTGCCCATATTTATGGTAGTTCAGCAGTGAATAATAATAGCAACAATAATAATAAATGTAATATTTTCTTGGCCAGATGCAGCTATCTCAGCAGAACTGGGAAGCTGAGGCTTGTGCATTTCAACCTAATGGTACAGTAGAAAATGTTATCAACACATGAAATTTGAAGAGATAACCATTTTACTGTACTGTAAAAAATGCACTGTAATTCAGAGAGCTTTCTGAACCCTCAATAAATTACTGTCAGGACCAGGAGGGTTACCTAGCTTATTCTGCAGAAAAGGTAAAATCGGAGTATGAACTATCATTTGGTAGAGAAAAGCCCTGCTACACACTCTGTAACAAATACTTGACGTGTAGGAATCCCTCGCCTTCCCCCATTGAAATTCAGGCATCCTCTGAGATGGAGAGCAGCTGCTCTGTATTTACTGACAGAAAGAATGTATTTTCCATTTAAATATACAGTCTGGAATTTTGGATAGCAAGAACGAGACTATCCCAGCTGGAATTGGAACATCATTGGCAGCAGATTCGCTGTGACTGCAGCGTCTGGGTAATTTTTAGATGCTTTGTCTGCAGAAGCACATGCGTGCCTAATTTGTGTGTGTGAGCAAGTGTGCTTTCAGTCAAGTAATTATACAGGCAGCTTAGCAGTGTAAATAGACATACATAAACATGAAACTCAGCAAAATAGGAAGCTCATTCAGGTAATATGTTGTAGTTTGAAACTGATGTCTTTATATGTTCAAACATATTTCCTTTTCAGTATTTTCTTTCCAAAGTTTGAATGAGACCTACATGTGCACAAGCAGTTGTCCTATGGAGAGGTTTTAACAGCTTGGTTATTATGCTAGTTCTGTTCTTTAGAAGAATTAGAAAGGATGCCTCCTAAGTAATTACATATTATTAATTATTGATATTATTATTTTGAAGGGAAAAACTGGGCAATTATAAGGGGCAACCTAAAAAGTCTTCATGCAGTTTTCTTCATACAGTTTTGTCTGACATCTAGTCTCTTTGTTAGCTCTTTTCATATGAAAACAGTAGCAATATGCAAACAAAACTCTGTTATTTGTGTTAATGGGTTGCTGTGGCTTTTTAGTCTTGTTTCTTTTAGTCCTGGCTACACAATATAATGATGTAGGTAGTTCAGAAGAGCTCAGCTTGCTCTTGCCCTTCCCATGAGTTTCCTCTTTGTTTTCCATCAGGTTCTGGGTTTTCTTTTTCTTTGACACATTCTGTTGTAGTTCAAGGATGAGATCACAAATTTCTGATCAAAATCATGCTGTCCTTTTGTCAGGCCTCATAAACACTTTTGTGTAGTCCCTCTTTATCTGGTGACTCTCCAAGTCCACTTCCTTTCTTTCACTAGGTGTAAGTTTCTGAGCAAGCAGTAAATCCAAAACAAAGTGATTTGGTTGCCATCAAGAAAGCAGTGAGTCCAGCTATTGAGAGAGGAAGCCAGAGAGACTGAAAAATCTCCTGGAATCATTTGCTGTGACTCCACAGTGAGATGAAACCTGGACATAGTCCATCTACATTCTCAGCCACCACTCTTACTCATCATGTGTGCAAAATCTAAGTTCACATGCCAGGAGGAAGACACAGCTTACTCCAATTAGGTGCCTGATTTTGATGAGTGGAGAATCAGGATTTCAGAGATTCTTGCTGAATGCCAGGGTCTATTCATCCCCACTTGGCTGAGGATCAGTGCAGTAGAGCACAGAATTGTCTTCCACCGTGGGCTTGTGCACCTACAGCCAGGGTGTCAGCTACAAACGTGGTGAGATATCTATTTTAATTTTAATTTTCTATTTTAATACATTTAATTTTTGAGAGTACCTCTGGCACAGACAACTGTACATTACATATGGAAGTAGAAGATAGGTAGTAATATTCACATTGATTGAACCTTTTTTCCCATCTAACGAGATGTCCAGGAGGTTGGTGGTTGCCTTGTTGATGAATCCTTTCGACATGAAGAGAATAAATTTGTGTAAGAAAATCTGCTTCCTCAGCAGCTTGCTCCTGGAGGGCTCCTGAAGATGAGAGAGTTGAGAGATTTTGTAAAAGGCTGCGGAAATTGTTTAAATCAAGAAATATCACATTGTAGAGCTAATTGGAAGCAGAATTAGAATTACATGACAAGTTAAGTTCCAGAGACAATTCAGCATTGCCATCTCCTCAAGACCACTGCATCTGACATGCTTAACTCCTTCCAGTCCAGCACTGAATGTTGCAGCATTGCTAATGAGATTATGAGATTTATGACTGTAAATCTCTAAGCCTCACTTTAAACCCTTAAACTGCTGTAATGCCTCTTATCTTTTGGGAAAAATAATTGGTTATTGATAGCATGCCTTGCATTCAAATGGGAGAATCCTTTGAAGTTACGACTTTAGACCAAGAAATTCCTGTTCTTTCAGAAACTAAATTATTCTTATTTATGTGTAAGTTATGAACTTATCTATATTTACGATAGATAAGAGAAAGAAAACATGAAAGCAATCAAATCAAAGATGTAGAGGAGTTTTTAATCTTGTCCTTTCCCCTTCAAGAATGTGCAAAAAAGAACTGAGACATTTCATTCATTAAAGTAATAGTAATGATAAAAAGGGATCACAAGCACTTTCTGAAGCATGACATAATGGCTCTTGTCTGGCTGCATGTTATCAGTCTGTCTTTGATTCACATTAAAGAACCAAATAGCTGACAAGAAATGTTTCCAACTCTCATTGATTCTTTTATTTAAGGGAGACTCTGAGAAAGATGGACCACAGAAAGAGATGTTGTCTAACTACAAGATACTCCTTCATGTGCAATAATTAAGTTGCTGGAAAGCTCATATGTAAATCTCCTTTATAGCCAAGATTGTCTTCACCTCTTTAGCCAGATCTGAAATTGCAGTCTGCTGTCAATATTGTGTGTGTTTTGCCAGCCTTTCCAATCCAACAAACTTACTGTCTAAATTTAATCTAGTGATTTTAATTGAATGTGAAGACCAAAGTGGCAGTTTAGTGGTCACATCTGTGTGGTGATTAGGTCTCAGCTTATGAATTACCTCAAACTTTCTTCTGTTTTTGGCCGCGTGCTCTCAGCCCCTCCAGCTGGAAACCCTTGCTGCTGACAGGTCCCTCTGAACTCTGCAGTTTCCCAGCTCAGAAAATTGAATGTCTTCTGGATCACCAAAGGCCCTAAGTGTCTCTCCTCTCTAGCAACACATGGCTGGAAATGTGTTTGGGGAAAGGAGGCGAAGGGAAGGGTTCAGGTCATTTATTGGTGGCAAATTGGAATGTCCTGTGTCATGAACTATTTTAAAGAAAACATTGGAGTGGGCATTGCTGCATGAAACCATGTGAGAGAGGCATGGAAAAACAAGGAATGCCCAGAGCAGGGTCACAGGATGGTCTGGGGGCAGAAGCACGTGGCAGCTGTGCTTCCAGCTGCAGAAAGGGTGGCCAGAGAGGAGTCGGGATCAGCCTCTTCCTGGAAGTGCACAGGCTAATGGTCACAAATTACCAGAAAGAGAAATTCCATTAGTGTGTTTAGACAAGAAAAGAGGCCGAGATTGGTCAAGCGCTGGAACAAATTATCCATAGAGGTTGTGAAATCTCCTTTCTTGGAGATAGTCAAAACTTGACTAACGCAGCTCTGACTTTGAAGTTGATCCAGCCTTGAGCAGGGGGTGGGAATGCATGACCTCCCAAAGGCTTTTCCAGCCTGTGAGGCTGTCTCCAGACTGCCTTGTGGCTGGATTAGCACAAGTGAGCAGCCAGGTCCTTTAGCACTGACACAGGACAAGCTCCATGGCTGGCCAGTGACTGTGTGAGCTGCCCTGCGATGCTCCCAGCCTCTTGCAAGGAGCACACATGTCCATTTGCAGTGTCTGAGCACAGGGTGCTTTGTGTCAGGCTTTAATCCATGTGGCTGTGACCCTGTGATGCTCTCAGCCTCTTGCAAGGAGCACCCATGTCCTTTTGCAGAGTCTGAGCACAGGGTGGTTTGTGTCAGGCTGTAATTACATGCTTTAACCCTGGTGGCTGTGACCCTGCGGTGCTCCCAGCCTCTTGCAAGGAGCACACACGTCCTTTTGCAGTGTCTGAGCACAGGGTGCTTTGTGTCAGGCTTTAACCCTGGTGACTGTGACCCTGCCAGCACAGTAACAGTGTTTTGGAAATGTGGGGGAACAGTCAGAAACATCACGTCCACTGGAGGAAATGATAGAAAGGCAAAGAATGAGTAAATGGACAGGATGTTACTGCTGGACTATATAGTGCTGTACCTGTAAGAAACTGCAGATGCTTCCACCTCATTCTTATGAAATAGGCAACTCTGTATTGTGGGAAAAAACACAGGAGAGATTATTCAGAGTTTTTGTAGTTAAAAAATTTAACAGCTCACTTTGAGAAGTTGTATCCTGCTGAAGATCATGAACTAGTTATGGAACATGTAAGAATAAAGTTCAGCCTTCACTCTGCTAACTGCCCAGTATTTTTTTATGTTTAACAAGTGTCATTAAAAAAAGAGAGGGAAGAAGTAGGATAACCAAATAATGGACTCGTTACCTGCATTGGTATGCACTGCTGCAGCGTCGAACACCTATTGTTCACCTTATTGTTGAACACCTATTGCCCTTTTTATGAATTATTATGTTTAAATCTATACACTCTCCTGTTCCATGTAGTTAAAATTATTAAGAAGCCTAGGGAGAAAAAAGTTTGATTTGTGCATGATGAGATGCTCTTTGCTTAGAGCCACTTTTGTGTTGCAGCGGCGCCTTGGAGATGCTGCGAAGAAAGCAATCAGCAAGCTGCAAGTCAGGACTATCAGGAAAGGTGACAAGGTAATTTTTCAAAATGCTTGTTACTAAATTAAACTCTGTGCTGGGGATTTCTGCAGACCTCTGGAACAACGAGGCAGAACAGAAATGCCAATTGCTTGTTTAGCTGCTGTGTCCTTCAGCGCTGGTAAGCAAGTTATGGGTGAAGCTGAGTGTGGAGAGGGGGTGATTCGGTTAAAGATGCAAAAAATTCTGAAAGTTAAAACATACAAACTAAATCTGCACGCTTCCCAGTGCAAGTTTCCAGCTGGAAACATGTCAGAAAATCTGACTTGCTGCTTTTGAAATGCGTTACTGGATTTGCAATGTGCTTCAGTGACTGTTTTACTTTGTCACATAGGCTCGTGTAGGAAGAGATTAGCTAACAAACTAAGAAATAAATATGATGAATATTCTCTTTCCCATAGGAAACTGAGCCAGACTTTGATAACTGTGCTGTTTGTATCGAAGGCTACAAGCCCAATGATGTTGTCAGGATATTGCCTTGCAGGTAAATTGAATATGCTTTTAGTTCTAATGATCTCTACTTCAAGACAGTCTCTGCTCTCAGTTTCACAGTGGTGAGATTACCTGAGAACTCGGGGAGGGAAGGGTGAATTTATTATTTTGGCCTGTTCTGAATCTCTTGGTAAAGATATCTGAAATGCCTCTTTATTTAACGTGAAGTGAAACTAGTGATTGGTGGTGAGACCCTGAGGGTTTCATGTGGTAGTCAGAAATTTTGTCTGACCTGAGCCTATAATAAAGTCTTTAGCAGGATTTTTAAACTGAAGTTTTGATTTATCTGTTTTCCTCACTGTTTTTTTTTTAATTAGAATGAATGCCTTAGGAGAATTTGCCTCTGACTTGTCATGTTCACTGGCTTGAGAAACCAAAATACTTGTTTATTTTCCTGCTATAGTAGATATTTGAATGTTACAAGCTGTCCATTTCTGTTAGTTCATGTGATTCATTAAATCTGTTTACTGCCATCACTAAATGGCTAACACAAAGCAACAGATTAATCAGAAATTTGACCTACTGTAGATTCCCCGCAATGACAAATTGCATGTGAACTCTTTTTTTTTTTCTATAAGCAGACACAAACACATCACTTCATGAAGCAGAAATACGGAAAAATGAGAAACTACCAGAAAATGTGGACCTTGGTTTGGCATCAAGCCTGTTAGTACAGAAGCAGAATAAAGCTTGGAAATTTTGCATGATAGAGACAGGCAATGTTTTGAGGTAGATCTACAACAGCTTAAATATTTGTCCAAGCTTTAGCTTTCACTGTGTCCTACCTCATAATTCAATGAGCACTTGTCACCCAGGGCGTTGTGTCAGGCAGAGGGAATAGGAAACACAGAGTTAACAGGTGGTGTTTAGTTCTGGCTGGCTTGAAAGGTCACCCAGAAAGTGACTCATGCTAAAAGGGTAGCAGCAGCAGAACTGCCTTGTAAAATACCCACAGTTTGAGCCTTAGCAGGCTGCAGTTACACAAACTCAAAGGTGTTTCTCAAGCAGCTCTTTCACCAACCCTGGCTTTCCTGCTGCACAAACTGCAAGGGCAGTCAGTGTTTTACATACCTGCATGGGTTTGAACTTCTGAAACATGAAATGGTACTCATGACTCTTTCTGCTCTTTTCAATCTCATCTCCTCATCCAAAACAAAGAGTCGATTCATTTCTCTTTCTTTGAAGTGAGTAGGAGAGTGTTATATCTTGATAAAGACCTACAGACTCTGTAGTTTTCCTGCTCCAGTATCCTCAGTTGAGCCATGTGCATTTTCTAGCATGGGAACCTCATTAAACCTCCAGTACAGCAGTGGATGAGCTCTGAAGTAAAAAACAATACATGTTTACTAGTCTTGTTTTCCCAGCTGTCCTCTCTTTGCTGCTGGCTCTGGATAGCTGTTCTTGTGTACCCCACTCTGGAGAGCTTGGAGGAGAATTTCCAGTGAACTTGTGCTTCTTCCCCTCTGTCTTCGTCAGGTAGCTCCCACAGCTGACTGAATAATAAACTTCACTCTACAGAGTGTATTAAACAAACAAGGAATGACACTTGATAGCAGTAAAAAGTGCTGACTTGCAGCTGGTTTTAAGTTTAATGGTAGCAAACATCCCTGAAGTTGTCTTTAAGGGCACTGACACCAGATCAAATGTAGCCAAGTTCATTGTTCCTGGAGTGGCGTCTCTTGTCATAGCCTTACTTCATTCTGCTTGTCTTCCATCTCCAGTTTCAGAACACCACTGCCTTTTCTGCTCCAGCTTTGGAGAAGGTGCTGGTCCTGCTGCTCCCAGTGTGTGCCTGTTACTAAACTTTTACTAACTAAACTTCTGTAGGGAGGTGAGACATTTCTTCCAGCCCTATCTCTGCTGAGTGCCTCATAGGTTCTTGTTTTTGCCATTTCATTTCTTTCACCGATAAACACATTCTCTGACCTTGTTCCAACTCTTTCTTTTTCCCTGAACCTTCACTCCACGAACAGCTGTGATTTCAGTTTTCACTCCTGCTTTCTCTTTTTATTATCTTCCTGTGAAAACTATTTCGTCACACGCATTCTTCCCTTTTATTCCTTCCTCTCACCCTCATCATCTTCTTTTGTCCTCCTCAGAAGAAAATAATGCTGTACATGCACCCCCCAAAATCTCACACCTTCTTGTTGGATGCTACTCAGCCTCTCACAAAAATTCTAAATCCTTTACTTCAGCCCTAGGTCTAATCCAGGCAACTGATGCTCTTACTTGGGGTTATCAGGGATGTACCTCTCTTTCTGCATAGGAGTGGAAGCTGAGAGGAGAATAGTTTCCCTTCATCTGGAAAAAAAGCCTCTCAAAATTGTTGGCAAGCTGAACACTTTACAATAGCTGTACTAAAAAAAAAAAAAAAAAAAAAAAATTAATTTATATTTATACAAATATTTATTTTATATAAATAATTATATATAATTAATATATAATTTATAATTATATATAATTATAATCAACCATATATATTTATATTTATATTTATATTTATATTTATATTTATATTTATATTTATATTTATATTTATATTTATATTTATATTTGTCTATGTATCTATATTATTATTATTATTATTGTTATTATTGTTATTATTATTATTATTATCTGGACTGAGTGCAACATGATTTTTTTTTCTTGCATGATTAAAATTGCGTCTTTAAAAAAGCCACAAATACATTTCAAACAAAAGCAGGGGTCCCAGGAAGGCAGCCCTCTGGAGCAGCACAGGGCACTGGCACGCACACACATCATTCTTGGCAGCTTTTTCCAACACACTCTGCAGTCTCCTGGGATGAAGGCTGCAAACCCCCTGGCAATTTATTGAAGTGCTTCATTACCTTGGCTGTGGTGAAGCCTTTCTTGTTGTGTAACCTGGATCTCACTTGCTGCAGTTTAAACAACATCATTGTGCTGCTTGTCCCTGGGAGAGGTGGGGAACAGTTGTTTCCTTTCCGTCGTAAAAATCCTTTTGAGGCTCTGACAACATCTCGCCTTCCTCTCTGTCAGCCCCTCAATTGCAGTTCTTTTGAAAATCTTTTCAAATCGACATCAACATCATTTTGTAATGAATGTGGTTGCACACAATAGGGAAAAAATCTGTATTTTTTTCTAGCTTTGATTTGATTGTCAAAGCCATGTCCTGAGCCTGAGCTTGAAACATCTCTCACTGTTTTCCTGTTTGGGTCATTACTTCTGAAATCACCCATGGTGACTCCATCACCTCCTTCCATTTAAAACCTGCCTCAGTCAGAACTGCAAAGGGAGGGATCTTTGGTGCAGTTGATCTTTTTACATCTTTGTCTTACCATGGGACAGTGAAATGCTGCAGTTCTCTCATCATATTTTATGCTGACATTTCTTTTGCTTGAATTTGGAACATGAAACAATTGATAATTAGTTGAATGCCATTAGCATGTACATAGAGCTATACCCAATAAACTTTCAAATCCAAATCTGCAAAGCCTGCCACCTTGCTTTGCTGCACAAATGTTTACATGTTCAAAACAGATATTGTAAGAGCTCTAATTGTGTAATGCAGTAAAAGTTTTTTAAAAAGCAAATCTTCATCTGATTTTCAGTAGCATTCCATTATTCTGTGGATTTCTGTCAATAATCAGGTTCCCTCTGTAGTACATATTAAATCTGAAATTAATGGAGTCATAATACAGTGTGCTAAATTAGTATTGAGATGTGCAAAGTGACAAGATCTGTCATGTTTTTAAATTACTTGGCGTTGTTAGGATTTCTTTTAGAATATTGTTTTTGAAGCCAACTTTAGGAACACTGAACTTCAGATTTTAAAGTCTTTAAGGCATGAAAGTGTTCCAAGCTTTTAGTGATGAACAAACATCATGAAATTCTCTAATATGAATCCCAGTTTGACTGAGGCTTTCAAAGCTGGAAATTGAAAACAAAAGGGAATTTTCTGGCCTATGGTAAAATGTCTTGGTGGAAACTATGTATTTTTTATTCAAAACAGATTTTGGAAATCTGTTTTGTTTTCTGAGAGATTCATAAATATCTCAGGTTTTGTAAATGGACTGATTATTTTGGCACAAACGTGCTTCAAATATTTGCCAATAAGAATATTGATGGGTTTGATTATATAATTAAAGAAACCAATCACTAACAACAACTTCATGTAGCTGAAAGGTAAGACATAATGAATTAACATTGAACTAACAAACTCAAGAAAATCTGTTGGTTAGACTTCTAAATGTAAAATTACACGTGCCTAAGAACTGTATCTTAATGCTTTCACCTGTTCAGAGTGCTTGTCTGATGATGTGCTGAACATGCCTCTCCTAAGATAGGTTGGTTTTTTTCTAATTCAGTTTATTTCTTTATGCCTCTATCCTGAAAAATACTAGACCCTCAATGGTTTCACGTTTAAATTATGTATAATCAGGTTTGTCTGTAGAAGTTTAAGAAAAACTAACATGATTGTTACCTTTTCCCACAAGCAGCTTTTGTTTACTGGCAGCCTTTAACATTTAAAGAGAATTGGGTTTGCTAATGCATTTTGTGTATTTTTGCTAAGTCTCTGAGTATGTACATCATCCATTCCCAGCACACTGAAATGCGCACACGTGCTTGAGTTGTTCAGGAATCATTTTAGCCTTATGTGCATAGGACCTGGTTCTGCAGTCCTTGAATAGGTCACAAACTGCACCAGTTGAAATACTCTCACTTAAAGGAATTCAGAATTATGTGGTACTAAGTGGTAAGTTGTGCTGTGGTGCATTTGAATTAAGATATCCTGGTTTTCATTGCAGGCATCTGTTCCACAAGTCCTGTGTGGACCCCTGGCTGCTGGACCATCGCACCTGCCCGATGTGCAAAATGAATATTCTAAAAGCTCTGGGGATTCCGGTAAGCACTGTGCAGAGCAGCCCATCAGGGCACAGGGGAAACACCAGCCACCTGAGTCCTTCGCCTGTCTGTCCCCATCTTCCTCTTTTTGCCATATTATTGAACAATTGATTGATTTACTAAGGGAAGTACAGTTGGAAATGTCTGACCCTACCTCTGTCCTGCACCCCACTGGTATTAGCAAGGCACAGCATGTGCGTGGGCATTGGTTGGGTGCTGGATTTGTGTGTCTGTGCCTGCCTGCTTGGTGAAGCAGAAATTGGTCACTGGTGTTTTGGTGGATCTATAGAATCTTTCACAGAGCTTTCAGGACTGGCTTTATTTTTTTTTAATCATGTCCTTGGTTCAAATCTGAAAGTAGAAAGTCTGCAAATAAAGTTTTGTCTGCTATACTCATCAAGGACAGCTAATTGCTCATTCTGGGGAAGCAAGTCCTTTTTCTGTCAGATTTCTCCTGAAGTCCATCTGAAGTAAGGTCTGTACTCCTAATTCCAGTTAAGGGCCATTTCTCCCAGCTACTAAGCATGTGGTGGAGCACATGACATACAAGAAATTGTTAAACTCTTTGTTATTTGGAGCATTCAGATGTGGTTAGAGGCTGCCAGAGTGATTGATCTTTGTCAGTTGTGTGTTTGCATTCAGATGGTGTGTGTCCTGTCTGCCATACAAGTTCCCAACTGGAGCTATCACAGAGCTCAGGGAAGGAGTGAGTCACTCTCCCCCCTGTGCAAGGCTCCTGAAGTTCAATACTGAAACACCTCCAGGTGCTGTAAATAGCCCCCCAAGTTCCAGTCAGTGATGCACCAGCTCACATTTGAAAGAGCTCTATAAAATAAAATACTTCACTGAATGTGTTGGGGAGCTGCTATAGCCATTCTCAGAGAAACCAGTTCCATGGAGATAGGAAGCAGGTAGCAGGCAGATATGTTAATAAACCTAATATAATCCAAACTGAAAACATGCAAGTGGGAAAAAAGAAGGAGGGCATTGTAGCTAGGGTAATGCATCCAAACAGAGTGGCTACTTTTTCTGCTAAATGTGTATATTGTCTTTCATATGTTTAGTGGTGATACAGCTGTGAAATCGGTGTCTAAGATGAAAAGCCCAGATGAAGGCTAGTTCTGCCATTCACCATCTCCACTGATGGCTCAAATACAGAAATGAAGGCTAGCTCTGCCATTCACCATCTCCACTGGTAGCTTAAATACAGAAATGAAAGCTTAAATACACAAATGAAGGCTTAAATACACAAATGAAGGCTAGCTCTGCCATTCAGCATCTCTGCTGATGGCCTAAATACATCTCTGACCTAGGCTAAATACAGAAATATTTCCTTAGGTTCTATCTCAGATAGATAATTGTACTGAGCATACCATTAAAGATGCTGCTGTAACTTACATGAACAACTGGTTCAAATTAAGATTTCCAAATCAGCTTTGGTGTCGGTGTGTCTTGACACAAAAAACAAAGCACTTGGATGTTTATGTTCCACTAGCAAAGGTTTTTTTGGGGGGGATTTTATTCTGTAAAAATTTCCTGCACAGATTTCATGCTGTCCGCCCCCTTCTCCCTGCCCAGCACAGCTGAGGACAGCCCAGGGTGGCTGTCATTCCTAAGGAATGCTTTCTGGAGCTCCCATGAGCCAAAAAAGCCACCAGCACACATGAACTGGTGTTTTCAGAGGCTTGTCACTTAGCCAGGTGTCCACAGGCTGCTGTCCATTGGGAAAAGATGTTGCCCTCAAAGAACCTGTAAAGTTCTAGGGCTTCTCAGTGAAAGGTGGCAGACGTTGCTGTAGAGTGGATAAAGCAAAATGTCATTCCCCAACCACGTTCTTGAGTCCTGCTGAGCCCTCTTAGCTGAAATTTCCACACACAAAAGAAGAAAAAAGCCTTAGGCAGGCATCAGCCTCTGGTGGGAGACTTGGGTGCAAATTTGCCAAAGCCCTTTTGCAGGCTTTTACAATGGGATGAATGAGGAAATCTTGCCCCAGACAGGCTGTGGGGTTTTTTTCCTGCCAGCTGCATGTTTGTCCTGTGGTTGTTATTAAAGACCTGGCTTGCATGTCTGTGGATATATTGTGCTTCATTTAGCAGGAAGACTTTGGGTTTTCCAGGAAAGGATCGGTTAAACCCCAAATATCTGAATGTTTCAATTCAATTCGCAGCTAAGCTCTGCATTTGCTTTGTAATAGAGACTTCAAATATGATGTGCCCCAAGCTCAGATTCCCCAGGCAGCTGTGGGGAACCAATGGGGGAATCGATAAAAATTTGTGTCTGTATATAAACTGCTGGTGTCAACCAAAACTCCTGCACTCATTTTCACAGTGGCTGAGCACCCCAACACCTCCACTTCTGCAGCTCCAGGACATTATTAACCATCTACCAGCAAATGGTTGGCCTTTATCTGATCAGAATTTAATATAAATCGTTTTATAGCATGCTGCTTAGTTTTGGGCATTTTTTCAATTAAAATTATTCAGGAGTAAACAGGAAATAATATTGCTTAATTATCTCAAGCAATATTATTTTTGTATCTTTAATGTTTGGTTTGACTTTCAGTTATAATCCTCTCTTTAAAAGGTTTAAAAGTTTGTGATAAAACCCCATTCTAGGAATAAATGGAATCAGAGCAAAGGACAGACAACTGGTCCCCTGAAAAATTGAAATAATGTTTTCCTGTAGGAGAAAGGAAAATAGGCCTTTTGTTTTTAATATACATTGCCATCAAAGGTAAATTAAATTAAAAATGAAATTCTGAAAACATTGTTTTATAATAGCTAAGAGAGAGGGAAAGAGTAATGGATCTAAGGGATAGGTTTGGGTCCTACATATAAGTGATTGTACTTCACTTGCAAAAGTACAGATTCACTGAGTTTCATTAACATCTGGTATAGCTGAATGTCCCTTTTTTATCCCAAATCTGAGGTATTCTTGCTGCCTGTGGATAACACTGGAGCCAGACAACAGCAATTCTAGTTTCCATTCCAAACTTCAGTTTGTGGATACAAGACTGCTTAAATCGCCTGTCTTTTTCATTAGGAACACGTCTTGCTGTGTCCCTCTGTCACTGGTGTTGTTTCACATAGCAAGAAAGACTGTGAATCAAAAAATGCTCTTCAGCTTCCCATTCTTGTCTGCTTGTTTCTTTTCTCATAATTGTGTTTTGTAGGAAATACAGTATTAGCAAAGATGATGTTTTGGTGTTTAGAAACTTGTCTTACAAGCAGTTTTAGCTTCTAGTTTTGCACCACACACATAGATGCATCCACAGGGCATTCTTATTGAATTCTTATTCCTGTAAGCTCATATATTAAAAAATAATAATAATCATTAGAAAAGATAATTGTTCCCCCTCAGCTCCTGTTTCTGTTTACATTTGTGATTGAGCAGATCATACCAAAAAGCGAGTTACTTTTTCAATGTGCACATTCCGAAACCCTTTTAAAAGTATACATAAGAATGTTTAGCAACTGTAGGTGACACAGTTTAATACTCAATATTTCCATGGCATACTTTGGGTCTCTCTCCCAACAGACTGTAGTACGTTTTAAGCACATGGAGACAAACCCTGTGTGCTTATTCATTGTATGTTGTCATTTTTCAAAGCCAAGAAGTCTGAAGAAGAGGTAATAAGTGAACGGAATATTTAGGTAGGAGCTGGATTTTCTCCTTTTCTCCCCGTTAGCCCAATGCAGACTGCATGGATGACATACCGCCAGACCTGGAGGCGTCCATCGGGGGCCCCCCGACGAACCAGATCACGGGGGCCAGCGACACCACGGTGAACGAGAGCTCCGTGGCCCTGGACCCCCCTGCCCGGAGCGTGGGAGCGCTGCAGGTCATCCAGGACGGGCCCTCCTTCCCCCAGCCCGCCGAGGGCACCTTCACTGCCACCAGTAAGTGACACATTCTGGCAGCATTTGCGCCGAAATGCATGTCTAGGAACCCCCGCCACACACCCGTCTCTAGTGAGCGGCCTTTGAGGGCTTTCCATTTGCCTGAGGATAAGTAAACTTAATTATGGTGTATTCTGCTGTACTGATGGTCAGAGTTGCTGTACTTGAAAGCCTGAGTGCAGTTAAGCAACACCGATGATCTGTACAAAACCAAATCATTACATGTTTTCAGTGCCTTCAGTTTTCACTGTGTAAGGTGTGTCAGCGGTACCATTGGAACAGGTAATTCTCAAAATGCTTGCATGTCTCTCTGTTCCTAAAAATTATGTTCTTTCTCGAAAATCTGCTTCTGACAGTTTAAAAGAAATGTTGTCAGCTATTTTGAATGAGGACTGTGCTAGTCTAAAATTCTCATTTTTAGGCAAAACAGCAGATCAGTAGAAAATACCTATCTGTTTGATACCGGTTGGTGTATCAAACACCAATAGTGCCTTGTCACCAATAGTGACAAGACTGTTATAGAAAATCATCAGATATGCTTGAAGGGAGGTAGAAGAATGTGATAAAATGCAGTTTTGTGTAAGTTCTGGGAAAAATATGCATTTTCAATGGTTTCTAGGTACTGCTATGGGCCTGGGCATGAAAAAGAAGGTAAGTAATAATATTATGTGTAAAAGGTAGGAGACAGAAGATGGCACTAGGCTGAAATGATTTTACATTACTCTTCTTACTTTGTGGAGAGACTTGATAATCCCATTTTTCTCATGTTGTCATGCCAGTGTCATGGAAGTGAAAATAACTTCTAGAAAGACTAGACTTGTGACCATAGGTACTGGTGACCCAGATTTTTACATTCTGTTTTGTGGATTTCAGGTTTCGGATTTGGTCTAAGTTCTGGATTCAGCAAGGGGTGAGCAGCAAGGTTTTAATCCCAGCCATCTTCCATGCTGCCATCTGGGGGCATTCAGTTTTCTCAAGTCTCCCTGAGTGCTGGCAAGAGCTGTTCAGAACAAGATGGGATTCTGTTCCTTCTAATAATTGTTTTGAAATGCATTTAAGGCTGGTTCTCAGAGCCAGCAGAATACTGTGAGGCTACAGAAATGCCTGATTTTGCCTTGGTGCCCTTTGTTTTCCACCTTACCCTCCATTTGCCCCCTTAGCTTTGACAATATTGGACAACAGACAATCCTTAGGGCTGGCAGCAGAGCCCATGGACAAGGACCTTGCACCAAGAGCAGGCAAACCACAGAGCATCAGGAGAGCATCATCACCTGGAGAGACTGGCCAGGCCAGGGAAGGGCTGTGAAAAGAGGCTTTTCACAGGTAGAACTGGGCATTGTAGGCAACCTGAACTCTTAAGGCAGTGAGAGGGGAACGTCCAGGACCTTATGTATAGTTGTGGTATGAATCCAAATGCTAACTAAATCAGAGGGTAGCTGTAGGCTAAATAACTGGGTGATAGCTGTCAGAGTGGATGGACTTTATAGGCATTATGTCTGTTTATTGTATTTCTCATATTCAGAATGCTCAGCTACACAGCACAGGGCTTGCTGAGCGTGCCCTTGCTGTGAGCTGGCCTGCCTGGCAGTTTGTAAGTGATGGCACTGACTGCTGCCAGGAATCTTTGCTGAAGCTGTGGGTTCTGCCCTCTCTGTACAGCACTACTGATGCCAGCCTGCTCCAAGGCTGAATCTGCACTCCAAGGTTTTCCCCTTGTTATTGAATCTGTGCAGACTCCAAGACTCCAGTGCAGCCTTGACCTGGCCTCCTGCACCCAGCTCCACCAGTCCTTGCACCATCCCTTGCTCCTCACAAAAGTTCAGTGGTCCAGGAGGTAAAGGACTTGCCATCTTCTTTCCTCCCGCTCCTGAAACACCTCCCACTTCGTTGTTGCTGCATTCTTTTTTGTCTGTTGATTAATCACTCTGGTATTGTTGTCTTGGTTTGGGTTTAATTTCCCTTCCTGTGTTTCCAGTGATGGTTCAGAACCAGAAGACCTCCCACAGTGTGTCTGGAGGGAGGGTATTCCCAGAATACTGCTCACATGGGGTAAAATTCCATGGTGGCAAAGCTCCTGCCTGCTTCAGTGGGGCCAGATTTATAATGTCTGGAGCTCAGCCAGTGCTTTTCTTTTTACTTCTGTGGGTATGCTCAGCAGACATCCTGCCTTCTTTCTCTCCCTTTGGCTCCCCATGCTCCTGATACCTGTGGGACCCTCAGAAATGTGGTGTACTGTGAACATCTGGACAGGAGTCATAATAAAAAGAGGAGGGAGAGTAGATGGGGGAAATAGTGTGAAATACATAAGAGTTCATCCTAGCTGAGTTTACTGCTCTGACTTTTTAAGCTCTCCAGAGCATGTGACAGATGACAACCTAAGGACCTTTTTCTACAATCATGCATCATGGCAATCTGTGGTGCCCAATTTTAGTGAGTTATGCAAAATGCTGACATTTTTGGAAATCTCAGTGCATGTGGAATTTCCTGCTCTACGTGTGATATGAGTGTGAGCTGGGCTTGGCTAAGATCTGAACCTGAAGGAGCTCTGAGCTGCACCAGCTTCAGAGGGTGGATCTGAGATTTGAGGAGACCATGGCAAGATTCTTTGGGTCAGGCTTAGCTGGGATTGAATGATATGGTTAAAAAGGTAGTTTTCTGGGAAAGTAGCATCTAGGTATTCTAAAGGTATGGTGACACTGGCAGGTGAAAAGTAGTTATTAGATTTTATTCTTTTATGGCATCCATGGTCATTTATCTCCCTGAAGCACTTACTAATTTCTGCAGTAAATAATGTGCACTGTCTTTGCCAGTAGAGTTTATCTCTTCATAAATACTTCCCATTTTTCAATTTAGACAAGCTTTTAGGTTCCATCCATCAGGATATCTCATCCCACCACATAGGGCCTCAGAAATCCCACTGGCACTATCTCTGTAGCTGGAGGGAGATCCCTAAATAATTCTAATGCATACATGAGCAGGATTTTTAGTGTGAAAACCCTGAAACTTTCCTCCAAGGTGTCATACCACCTGCAAAGTGCACAGAGTTTGGCACAGTGTACAGCAGTGTGGGCAGTCTAGACAATATCAGTGGTTCCTTTTCTGCCTCTCATTTTGTTCTTCCCATAAAACCCTGCCAACCTACAGCTCATCATGACTGTTAGGACCCTTTCAAATCTCTCTGATAGCTCTTCATTACATCTATTAATATAACTTTTAGGCAATTATTTTCATCTCTGTGTGTCTAAAATAACTTTGTGAAGAATAGTCAGCCTCTGGAAGTGGATGAAAGTGCATGATGAGAACCTGATCCACTGTTGTCTTGTAACCACTTGACTGTTCCTCCTTGCTGTGAATAGTGGGGTTTTTTATAGGTGGAATGTAAAGGGGGAGGAAAAGGTGGAAAATTCCCTAGGTACTAGTTAATGAAGCAGGTTATTAGCACTTGCATTAGCAGGTTGTGATGCTGTCCCAGAGAGAGGATCCTGATGGGACCTAGTTAAAGGCTGAGCTGATGGGGTCCCACGTGCCTGGCGTGTGACACGAGTCCTGGTGGCTCTGCTGAAATCCTGTGGGGGTATTGCACTGAGTAATTGTCATGGACCAAAACTTCCAATGAGCTGAGTTCCTGGATTGCTTTGGGACCAACACTGATGCCAACATGGTGGCTTCAAAGAGCCACCAAGTGAAGCACACCTGGCACTAAAAATGTGCTCTGGATTATCACATACATCACAAGACTCCTGCCAGGTTCTGAAGGCACAGGGAAGTTTTCCTGTTATAAGACTGCTCCTTCTTTCCATATGTTGAGGAGTGAAATATAAAGTGTTTCTGCACAGAAAATTGCGAAAAGGGATGTACGAAACTGGTGTGAAGCAAGGAGGAAATTTAAATTCTAATTTATTTTTTATTTTCTCTTTCACATCTCCTGTGTCCATTGGCACTGTGTACAGAGTAAGGATGAACACATCAGATCAATAAGGTCCCTTTTCCCCACGGAGCTGTGACAGGGCTCAGTCAGAGGGCATGGTAAAAACAGCACAGTGCACACTAGCATCAGAGTTGCATTAATGAGCATCCACCCAAACTGGCTTTTCATTGTGACTGCCTTCTGCAAGTGCCAATGCATTTGACTGTTCTTTTCATTGTAACTCATGGTAACATATCTGAGGCACTCAGGGAGTAGGCAAGAACATAGGCTCTGCTGGGTGGCAATAATTAAGCCATGAATTAATATACTCAATGTATAAAACAACTTTCCTGGAGATCTCTGTGAATGTTTGCTCTATTTTCCCTCTTGAGGTAGCATAGTGCTATAAATCAATGAAAAAAATGCTCCTAAAGGACAAGTGCACAGCAAATGTATAGAACAAGGGTGCCACTGGCAGTCAGAATATGAAAAGCACTTAGCTGAAATAGCTTTACTAAATTTATTGAATTGTGGCATCTCAGTGGGGGGAGAAAAATCACACAAAGGGAGTTTAAAATCTGCCAGTTCCTTGCCAAGTAATTAAATACACAGTGTTCTTATAAAAGTGTGTTCAGCTGCTGAGGTTTCTTTGGGAGACAGCCACCACTCGTGGTGTGTCAGGTATGCATGAGAAACCTGACTTCAGATTTTGCCCCCAGGTGCTCAGGATATTGAATTCAGCTAAGGTGTTGCTGAACTTCATTGCTTCCCTGTAATTGCATTTTGAAAAGGCACCAGCAAACTGTCTTTCTGCACATGAATAAATGTCAATCTGAAAGACCAAAATAGCCTTAAAGAAGGGAATTTTAGAAGAATGACCCTCTACCAACCTGCTGTAAATGTATATTCCACAGGGCAGAAACAATTGCATGTGTTTGCAGTAGTTCCCTTTGTCTCTCTTCTATTCCTGAATTAATCCTTCAGTTCTTGGTTGATTTTGACTGACAGATACAAGACCACTTCCCTTGTTAAAACTTAAAATGTATATATGCATATATGTACTATAAAGTGGTACTCAGCTTCTAAAAGCCCTTTTTCCAGACTAGATAAAAAATATACCAATATTTTAATCTTGGAGTTTTTGTTATTTTATTTTATTATTTTATCTTGTGTTTTCTAAAGGCTCCTGGGGTCCAACTTGTTCTGGAACTGCCTGGGAACCTCTTGGCCATGGCCACTTTTCAATGAGAGGAGTGAAAAGTGAAGGAACTTGAATAAAAAAGGAATGGCCAAAGGCATTAAAACTGAACTTAATGCCACAGAGTTTTGACTCTAACTTTACAGTAGTGTAACAAAGGGAAATAATAACGAGCAGTGCAAAGGCATTTAGGTTTTTTGAAGTTACATGGTTGTTTAGAGCGGTTTTGTTACTTTTATTTTTCTAGGGAGGTATTATTATATGGGGTAAAAACTCTTTCTTCTGCCTCCCCAAGCAGTGTTAATGCTCAGAACACAAAAAAAGGAGGAACAGGACTATATAATAACTTAAAAAATTGAAACAAAGGTTTTTCATGCAGAGAAACAGTGATTTTAAGTTACTCTGTTCCAATTTGAGTTTCACATGTAGAATGTTAGGGAGGTCTTGGTGCTAGTGGTGGTGGCCAAGTGACCTATTGAACATATTTTCTAGTGAAATTCCAGCTGCAATTTGTTGAAACTTCAATTGGCCTTTCCTATCCACCGCTCTAAGAAGAAATTCAGAAAATGGATGTCTTGGGTTTGGCCTTTGTTGTGTTCCCATGAGCATTTCAGCAAGCATCTCTGATAAAAGCTGGGCTTTGGAGGGGATTTTCCCATGCCAGAAGCTGTTTAGTTGGAATTACACTGTGACTGGAGGCTGATTTGTAGGGAAATGCTAAATGCCCCTAGATTTATATACCCCACAACTGTTTCTGTGGGTGTCCCTGCAGGATTCCATACCAGCCAACTATTTTCATAATTTTTTTTCAGACAATATTTGAGTGTAGCAGGCCAGGCCTGGCACTTCAGATTTATTTTTAATGGGGAAAAAAATGTTGAGCTATTGCATGATTGTCAGACAAATGTTCCAGTTAAAAGGAGATTGGCATCAACTGATTTAAATTTTCCAAAATTAACATACAGGATAAACAGCTGTCCTCTTCCTTTCTGAGAGCTTTTCTGGATTGTTGTTCTGTACTTATGTGTTCTCTGTGAGTGCATTAATGAGCTCAGACAAGCTTGTTAGAATTTTATTTGGTGCACTAGCCCTACCACAAGACACAAGCAACATTTTGGACATCTCTGTTCCAAACAAACCTCCTGGTCATATTTTAATCCTCATCTCATGTGCTCGTGATGGGGTTTATATGTGCTCATTTTTCTTTCCTGTGGAATGCTTTTGATTAGATAAAAAATATTGCTTAATCCTCTAAGTAAACAGTGAAAGCAACCTAAAGAAGATGCAGAGGACATTAAAAAGGTTTACTTTTCCAAAAGGAAAGGTTTTGCTGTAATCTCAAAATTTAGGGGTTTTTTATTATTTCTAAACTAATGAAAAGAGAATGTATTGCAGGGTTTGATGGGCTTGTGATGGGGTTTTAAGGAAAGGAGAGTTAGCAGCTGAACTCATCTGTCACTGCCAGGGGGCCCTAAATTTTAAGTGTGTTTTCCATTAGGATCAAAACTTTCCACTGTTTTCCATTAGGATTAAAATTTCCTTCTGTAAGGATTCTGTGAGAGTGGATGTTAAAGAAAGGTTCCTTGCAGAATTTTTAATTAGGAACTACAAAAGAGGAAGAGTATGGGTACTGTAGAAGCCCATAGGGAGGAGATTTAAATTGTAGGATGCTCTGAAAGCACCTACAATCTATTTTTAAAAACTACTGCAATTCTCATAAAATTGAGAGGCGACACTTCAACTTGTCATGTTGTTTTCCTTCCTTGCTGACAGACATCTAAACAGCAGAAATTGTTCAAGAGGCTGGATGCCCTGCTGTGAAGGAAGCAGAGTGATTCTTGTCTGTCAGTGAAACAAGGGACGAGAGTGCTGAGGGACTGAGGTGTGGGGTCAAAGATGGAACAAAGCACTTTGCAGTGAATAAAATCTCATGGGTGGTATCTCTGTCTGTGGCATGGGGGTGGAACTGGGTGATCTTTAGGGTTCCTCCCAACCCAAGTGTCTTTGTGATTCCCCGAAGACCAGATGGGCAGATAACCTGCGAAGGGCCTGGGATGTGGGGATGAGCTGATCCAAGAGCATAGAGTGCAAGAGGCAGTGTCATAGCTCCACTGGCTGTTCTGGCAATCCTTGTCACCAATTTTTGACTGAGTTTCCAGTGGGAAAAAGGAAAGTCCACTCATGTAAAAAGAAAATGATGTTGCAGCGTGTGGGCCACAGAAGGAGTTTCCCTGCTGGTCCTAGGAACATGATGAGCATGACCTGGTAAGAGTAAGAACAAAGAGGAAATTAAACTGAAAGCAAAAATATTCTAATTTCTTGTGTCATACCAGGCAGAGGCATGTTTGCTGTATCACAGAGAGGATTGGCAGCTGATCAAAAGTTCCCAAAATGTCAACTAGTCTCTCACAGAGAGGAGACTGATTTCCAAAGTGTTGGCTACTAAAATAATGTTAATATGTGCTGTGCATTTCAAAGGCTGAGTGTTCTGATTCGTGGGTAAAATCCCAAAGACTTAGTATATGCTCATTAAAGGTAGATATACGTATATATACAATGGGAAAAAATAAGTTTTACTTTTCTAGCCAGTTGGGCCCAACTACTTCCATACAATAACATCTGGTATGTGTTCTGCCCCTTTTTTTGCCTAGTTTTTTGCAAATGTGTTTGCTGTCTGCTCTCTGTGTTATTTCCCCTTATTTGGACAATTTTTTCTTACTTTCTTTTGGAGAAAGCATTTGGCTGCTGGTACTTTCTGCACTCTCTCTGAAAATGAGTTTATTGGTCTTGCCAAAGCCCAAAAGGTCTTCTCAGGTAACTGGTGTTAAAGTTATTGCTCCAAATTTAGGTTTCAGAAAATTAGTTATATTACTAATAAATTTTCAATTTGCCATTTATAGGCATTTTTAAACATGTATTTTATTTAATGTTATGTTAGTGCAGTTATGGCCCATTCTAAAGTGTTACAATTCTCAAGATGATACGGTAGGAATTTGAAATTTATAAAATGATCCAAGGAGAACTGTGAGATGATTAACTTGAGAGTAATTTTAACAATCAGTAGTAATTTTAAAAGAAGGGATCTCAGTGATAAATTTAATTGGTATTGTTGTGAAATAGTTGCCATTTGAGGTAATAATTTCATAAGATGCTCTTCCTCTTAGACTAGAAACAGCCAAGGGATGAAATGGCAAGGCCACAGTAGGAGGTAACGATAAACTCTGTAATGGTAAAGTGCTTTCTTAGACAGACAGAGAAAAATAGAGGACTCTAGGTATGTCTCTCTCATAAATCAAATGTGATTAATTGTATCCTGGTTGTTCTTATACCGGAAACAAAATCTGAATAGTGCTGCTTGCATTGGCATTCCTCTGTGGCTTCAAGCTGAGCAGAATGTGTTTTGATTATTTTGATAAAGATCCCATATCAATGCCTCCAGTACTCTGGATATATTTTCTGATCAGGTCCTCAAAGCTCTAGGAGATGGCCACATTCCTGGTTTCTTATGAAGCAAAGTCCTTCTAGGCACATCTGAATGTTTTCTTCAGAAGTGAGCCCTAGACTGAAACAAGGTTCATGGTATTCCATGGGTTTTAGATACTTGTCTAGATCTGGGAGCATAACTAACACCAGGGGTTTCATGGCTTTAAATCTGTCTTCACAAACTGAAGAGTTGTGAAATAAGGTATATTTCACTATGATGAGGATGTGAAATGAGTAGTGGTACTTCTCTGCTTACTGCCAGTGGGTGCAATAGCAGAGAGCTACCCAAAAGTCAGGAGAAGGAAAGAAGTGCCACCATCAGCTTGTTTCTCACCCCTGGGTGGGTCATTGCCCATCTCTGGTGCCCATGCCTGCATGCTTGGCAGAGCAATGGGTTTGTGAATGCACTTTTCACTCACTGTTCAGTGCTTAGCTCCCTCCCAAGCCTCCTGAAGCAGTATCAAATTCTTAGAAACCCATTGTCTGACCTCTTCCTTTTGGAATATTTATTAGTGTACAACAGCTACAGACTTACACCAATGGTCATGAATAGCAGCAGCAGTAGGTAACTATGACTAGTGTGCAATCTTACTATTTTCAACACACCAGAGTAATTAGCTATTTTCATCTTGGTCTGATTGCACTAATATTCAAATATAAGCATCACTTGATGCACTTTTCAAGAAGCAAGAACTGTGCCACCCTTGTGTAGGCCCCTTCCAAATCTACGTGGTGATATTCCTCCCATGCTGCTGTGATTGATCTAAAATAACACTGGCTAGAGAAGGAGTTTGGTGCATTTCACATCTCAAACAAATGTGTGTCAGGAAATACAAGTGAGTGGAAAAAGTCTGTCTGGAGAGGCAGCGTGCTGTGGTGTATTGTGTTTCTCTGACATGAGAGGAATGTGGCAGGGAGGTCTACAGTTCCCTGCTGCAGGCACTGACACTCTGGCTGGAAAGCAGCTTGAGATGTGCCTTTAGCTTCATTAAGCAAAATGCTTTCTGCCCCTGGCAAGAAGTGCTGTAAAGCACAGTGGAAGTATTATAGTGTGTGTGGTTAGGCAGGGTTGCCAATTTCAAGCAGCTAAAATCACAAGTCAGGTAATCCAGCATAAAATCGGTCTAGAAAATAGAGATTTAATTTTTAAAACACTTCGTTTCCTTTTTGCCTCTTAAGCTTCATTTATTTTTAAGTGAAAGCTGAGATCTTCACTGAAAGTTGAGATCCTCGTCTGATTTCAGGGCTTTAAGAAAAACAGCAAATTCCAAAAACCTTGCAGAAGAGCCACAAAGGTTGTTAACAGCGAGCCAGGCATCTCCTGCAGAAGCTGTGTGATTGAATAAGCTTTGTCATTGCAAATGGGATCTGAAAGGCAGGGATGCAAAACACAGGCTAAGCTCCTGGCACTGGCAATGTAGCTGAGGTTTGCTTACCTTTAACAAATAGCAGTAACTGTGCTGGCTTGTGTCACAGAGCAGCCAGCCAAAAATCCCAGCAAACAAAGCAGCAGGGTCTGGCAAGGCTATGTTGTGTGGGGCAGCTTGCAATACAGACCTTGCAGCAGGGTTACCTACAGCTGATCGTGTCTGTGTGACTTCTGCAGCCTCCCAGAGCTTCAGAAAGGTTTTAAACTGTGTGCTGGGGTCCCAGCAGGACTCCTGTGTGCACAGCCAGTAGGGGATGCTGAGGGATGCACTGATTCCTTGTGGAATGCACTGCAGCTTCCAAGGAAATGGCAGGTGAAAGGGAAGGTGTAAGGATGGTGATGTCCAAGGTGCTCTCCCCACTCTGCCAAAGCTGTATCTTTAGGATTGGTAGCAAACAAGGAAGGTGGAGTGCTTCTGTTTCCAGGCACTGTCACAGTGCTGGAAAATCAATGCCAGAGCATAGCCGTAGGCATTTTTAGGATCACTCCTTGTTCCTGCCAACCTGCACTTCAGTTCCAAAGGAGACCACAAAAGCCCACAGTGCAAAGACTGAGATTCAAGAATGTGAATAATTGTATAGGATTTGTAAAGGAAAGCTCGAGTTTACTGGCTTGCAGAGAGTGACCTGCTGTACCTCCATCGGGTATGAGGTGTGTGAGCTGCAAATCTGGCCCTGTTCTATTGCCTCTCTTGAACTCTTGGTGGTGATTCTGGTGTTGGAGGTGTATGAGATGCTCCAGGACCCAGCAGCTCACCTGAAGGTTCAGCGTCATTTAAAACCACTAAATCTGAAGGATGTATCATTCAGCTTGTAAATACTTCCTCCACCTCTGGTGGAAGCATTTATAGTCAGAAGCAATGCCTTGAAATGTTTACTAATGTCATGTGGAAGGGCAAAAAAAAAGGATAGAGGTATAAACATGTTGTGTGCATTAATTATTTATCTTGCAATCAAGAAAGCACAAAAGCAATCCAGGGTGCAAACTGGGCAGAGTTGCAAAAGGGAACACTGGCTCTCAGTTTGAATAATGCACACCCCATTCAAGCTTTCTCTGCAGAACATGAGGTCTAATCCCAGCACATGTGGGGGGTTTAAAATCTAAAATTTTTAAAAATCATGCTGCTGTTGAGAGGTGATTAACTGTGCTCACTTAGCTTCAAGTGAATAATTAAACTGTGAGGAGTTATTATTTTCCTGGCTCCTTTGTCGTGTTTCTTACTTATTAATTCTTAGATATTCAATTTCTAGATTTTTTAGCATCAATCAGGCCCTGCTTCTAATGTCTAAAAAATAAAATATGTAAAGGAAAAACTGTCATAGATTTAAATACATTGTATTGTTACAGTATAAATACCATCTCTGTAATTAAACCACTTGAAAATATGAACCATCAAATTTTTGTCTCAGAGACGCAGCCACCTATGAGGGTTTTGTGCCTTTGAAAATCTCCCTAGTGTGCTTTGCTTCTCCTGATTGTTCTTGGAAGAAAATTAGCTTTTAGTGGTTTAAAATCTGTTGGCTTTTATTTGCTGCTAAATATGCACATGGTAAGTGCTGTGGGATCAAAACAAAAACAAGCTGCTGTTCCAAGGATGTGATTTGCAGATTGGCAGAAGTCAGCAATACAACTCTTTGAGTATTTGGGGTCGTGGTGCATTAGGGTAGATCCCTTTGGCCTGCATCAAGAACCTGCAAGGTGTCTTCAAATCAGAGGAAAGAGAGAATTTAAAGACACTAGAAAAGGATGAGAGAAGCCACTTGGGAAAGCAGGTAGCCTGGTCCAAAGTCCTGGATTTGTTTCATCCTTGTCCAATGCCAGTGTTCCTACATTAGAGTAGTGCCCTCTTAAAAATGTCCTCTAGGATTCCATCACTTATTGAGGGTTTGGGCAGGTTTTTTCCTCTGGGAAATGTTTTCCTGATGATTCAGAGCTCCACCAGGTGCCTGTGGCTTTGTCATTAGCTTGCTGTGTTTGTGGGGAGAGTAGGATGAGGCCAGGTTGAGAAGGTGAAAGGGGACGGGGAGGGAAATTCTCACATGGGGGCAGGAAGTTCCTGAAGGACCTGGATGAAAAGCCCTGAGAGGATTAAGAGAAGAAAATGTTACCCATCCAGGCTCCTTTCATCATGCTTTTCACCGTGAATGTCTTGAATTCTGGGGTATTTTGGAAGTGTTGTAGACAGATATTAAATAAGAGCAAAGTTTGTAATCTAATCACAATCTCAGTGGTGGAGGGCCCTCTGGATTCCACCTGCAGAACTAAAAATCAGTAATGCATTAACAGAAAGACCTGACCCTTTCCTTTTGTGCCCTGACAGATGAGCAGGAGCCAGCAGTCAGCAGTGATTCAGATATCTCATTGATCATGGCCATGGAGGTTGGACTCTCCGACGTGGAGCTTTCCACGGATCAGGACTGCGAGGAGGTGAAATCCTGAAAACAGAGCTCCAGCACCAAACCACAGGGCAGGGCCACAGGTAGGGACCCAGCCAGCTCTCTGGGGTTTGGAGCAGTCATGCCAATGCCTCCAGAGCACTGTCATCCTGCACACTCCATGCTGAGATGGTGAAAAGCAATAGCAGCTGCTGTGTCTGCCTGGATGCGGTTCCATCGCCTGCACACCTGTCTGGCTCACCTGGGACATGGACACATCCAGATTGTGCTCGAGAGCACTCATGGGGCTCTCCAGGGGCTCCTCAACGTGCAACTGAAATGACAGCTTGAGTGTTTTTTACACTTGTTCAATCCAGTTTCTGTTATGTTTTTGAAAAGGCATATGTTTATTTTGTTTGTTTGTTTATGGTTTGTTATGGACAATGTTTCTATTGACTGACCCCAGCTTTTTCAAGAGTTCAGTCCAGACACCCGAATTCCCGTTCATTGGTCACGTCATGATCTGAGCAGGATTCATCCCTGCCTTGTTGTTTCTGCATTAATTACATGTGGCTGGCTCCAGAAGGATCATGCACCAGCACCCTGCATTAAGTAACACCTGCCTTCATTAGGTGGCAGGCTTGGAAATGGTACATTCTGAAGGCTTTCATTTGTAATTTGCTTGTATTTCTGAATTAGCAGAAATCTGGGTTAAAATGGCATTAGTTTGTGTCTTAAAGTTCTGTTCTAGACAGGTATTGTACAGTGTGAAGGAGAGAAAGAGCTTGAAGCATCACTCCATCCATGTGCTCCTGTCCTGTATTTTATGCTATTCACAGGTGTCAGTACATTTGTGTTCTTCCTCCAAGTGACAATTCCGTAGCTGGAAAAAAAGATCTAATATAACATCACTTCTTAATTTTACAGACCAAAACCAGATCAGTGGGCTGAGGGAGCATCTGAGAGGTTTCCAGAGGCTGCTTATTAACAGTTCTGCATTGAGCAGGTGACAGTATTCTTACAAAGGGTCTGGAGATGATGCTGTCAGTGTCAGAAATTGCCAAGGGAGCAAGAGGCAGCCATTTGAAATGTTTAATTCCTGGTTTGCTTTGGGTCTTTTCACTTAGCGTGTTTCATTTCTTACATTTTGACAGCAGTTTTTGTCTGCTTGTTATCTAACAAGAGTTCAGGTGGTTTGTTGCCCTCCAGAGTCCCTGTCTTTGTTTTCAGAAGAATATTTGCAATTTGTATACAGGTACATACACCAAAATATACTGGGGAGGGAATTTGAAAATAAAAGAACTAATACAAATCAAAACACCTAAATAATAATGACCTGACCTAATAATTTATTTCATCCTGAGCTCTGCTTTCCAGGTAAGAGCTCACTGTTAATTGTGCAGTGTGTGATTTGGTTTTTCAGTGTAAATACTCAGCTGTGAAGAAGCTTACTGTTACACAAGAATTCACAGTTTCTGCTGAGAGTCAGATGATTTGAATCACATTGCTGCCTCCTGAGTCAGTCCACAGAATCAACAATTCATCTTACATTGAAATTTCATGCAGAGGTCAAACATTTTGACTTGGCAGTGTCATGATAGCATCTCAAAATGCAACTGCTGAGGCTCACTGCATTTAATCTCCTCGTGGATTTACTTGTTAAATGTGAAAACCAGCTTCCAGTCAAAATTTGTGTTTGTCAGATTTTATTCAAGAACACATGTGTTTATCCCTAAAACTTTGGCTGACTTGCTTCTTCAGTACAGAAAGAAGGAAAAAATATTCCCCATGCTTTTCTGTCCATTTAGAACTAATTGAACATTTAGTTTAATTCTGTCCCTAAATTTCAGTCCCTAAATTTCAGGGTAATCTTGAGGTGAAGCTGAGTTACACATCACTGAAGCCTGAACTTAGGAAAGCACTTAAGTAAATGTTTTATTCCATCCTTCTTAAAAAAAAAAAAAAAAAAAAAAAAAAAAAAAAACAAAACAAAACAAAAAACCCCAAAAAACCAAACCCACAATTAATTTTGGACTTGCACTAAAATTTAATTATTCTCAACAGGTCTTCTATGAGCATACATAAGCCCCTGTGTCAGTTGTCATTTTTAGGCCTTTTATTTAAGGGAGATTGAGGCACAAAGGAAAAAGGCTTTACAGATGCAGTTTTGAAAGAGAAATTATTGAAATCACATATGATAAGCGGTCCCTTGGATTTCACTGATGACCTCTGGATCAAATCCCAAGGAAGTCATTGCAAGAAGGGCATTGATGTTGGGGTGCATCCATTTCACAGGATTAATCTTGTCTTTCTCCAACATTTTAATTGTGGATTGGTGGAAGTTACTTCTGTCTGTAGTGAATGGAAAAAGAAATGAGAGGAAAAAAAAAAAGGAGTAATAGTGTTTTCCCTTTCTTGTATTTTTCTTGATTCTTGGTTCTGAGTAGCATTAAACACAATAGCCAGATCAAGATGCTTGTTTGCTCTGAATGTATACAGTTATTTCAGATGTCAAATATCCAAATGTTTTGTATATGTATGTAATGCCATCCACAACACTTGTTTCATGTTAGAAACCTGAAATGACTGTACCATTTTATAATTAGACATGTAAAGAGGGGACAGTGGGTGGGAGGGTCTGTTATTTTTATACCAAGATGTTCCTTGTATTTAGTGAACATTTCAAACAGTTTTGTACTTGTCAAAATATATACATTCCATCCATTTCCAGAAGAGAATTATTTCTATTTAGAGTAGTTTATAAGCAAACCAAAAAAAAAAAAAAAAAAAAAGAAAAAAGGTAGCATCCCACTTATCAGCAGTATCCTGGTTTTCAGTGATGGCTACAGAGCTTTTTCCAGCCGTGTCTCTTCTCACATGCAGCACAGCCATACCAGCAAATGCCAGTGTTGTAAAGGGAATTAAAATCCCAAATGAAATAAGTACCACATGAAATAAATACCACATGGACCACATTTTGTTAAGCTGTAAGTGCACAGCTTAACAAAATGACTTCATTAAGTTCAGAGACAATGGCCTGTCCCAGAGAAATTCTCCAAAGCACTCATTCCTGCATCTCTACTTTGAGAAACACCCACCAAAAGGCCATGGCACAATCATCCTGAGGCATTTGCATGGGCCATCCTCTTTCTTGTATTTGGCTTTTTCGTCCCTTTCCCTGCTACCTGTGACATGCTGCCAAAGCTGGGCAGTGGCAGTTTGTGAAGATTTTTTTTTTTTGCCTTTTTTCCCTTCTGTACAGTCTTGCAAATAAACTTTTAACTCTTTGCTGACATTTTATAAGGTATACATCTTCCTCTCCAATGCACTTTATCTCTCTTGAAAAATGTGGGAGTCGGAGAACTACCATCTTAAAGGGATTTGCCTGACACATACTTTTTATTATTTTGTGTCCTTTTTGCTTTGTTAAATACTGTAAATGCTAAAGAGCATAGACAGTGACTCAGCTGGGGGAAATACCGAAATGTTGAGGCTAATACTTGGAAGCATTAATCAGTAGTCCAACATGGCTATTTTTGCTATATAGAGGATTATAATGTAAATATGTGAGACTGTGTTATTATGTACTAGTAAAATATTGCAACTCTCAAAGCTGAGATGGTGAATTCCAAGGAATTTTATTGCAGGTTTTTTTAATAAAACAAATCTGATGATTGTGTTGTATGTGCTTTCTGACAGCCTGTGTAAACCTGGAGTTTCCTGCACAGCAAACCTGGATAAATTCCATGCAGGGTCCCGTGATATCCAAACCATGCCAAGAAAGAAAATGCACTTTTAGGGTGCCCATAAAGGAGATGCATTCACCTGTGCTGGGTCTCAAACCTGGATCAGGTTTGGGGGCATCCCTGAGGGAATAGGACTTCATGGCCCAAAATAAATCTAATGAGCCAATGCATTTATCAGAATTCAGCTATGAGAAATCAGTGGTGATAGGTGAGGCTATAATTTTGCAAAAGGCTCATTCCTCAGCTTCAATCTCTGTGCAAACAGAGCAGACACCCACCAAGGAGTAACAGCAGGACAAGGATTCCATAATGTAGTAAACCTTTTAAAAACCAGGTGCAGCATGAAAGGAGGTGTCCTTTCATACTTTCAGCTTTAAAAAGGTCTACTATACTATGGGATCATAGAATTCTTCAGGTTCAAAAACACCTCTAGGATCACCAAGTTGAACTGCTGAAACAGGTGTAAGTGTGCCTGGCTGCAGGGGCTGAGCTCAGAGTCCTGCTTTGTGGGCTGTTCCATGCCTTCCTTCATTTCTGGGCTCCTCACTGCAGGAGAGACATGGAGGGGCTGGAGTGTGACCAGAGAGGGGCAACAGAGCTGGGGAATGGTCTGGAACACAAGCCCTGTGAGAAGCACCCCGCATCCCGCATCTCACATCCCGCATCCCGCATCCCACATCCTGCACCCCGCATCCCACATCCTGCATCCCGCATCTCACATCCCACATCTCACATCCCGCATCCCGCATCTCACATCCTGCACCCCGCATCCCACATCCCACATCCCGCATCCCGCATCTCACATCCTACATCCCACATCTCACATCCCACATCCCACATCCCGCATCCCACATCCTGCATCTCACATCTCGCATCCCGCATCCCGCACCACATCCCACATCTCACATCCCGCATCCCACATCCGTATCTCTCCAGCAGGAGGCTCTCCCGCCTCGCGAATCCGGCCTCGGGCGCCCTGCCCGCGCCTGGCTTCATTTATTGAGCCAAATCTGTGACTATTTGCCGTGCTAAACAAGCGAACATCCCACTGTGGAGGGTTTCTCTGATCTCCCTGGAGCGTTCCTGTCGGTGACATCTTTTATGAAAAATCCTTTCCTTAGGATTTTTCCTCCTGGGAAGCTGAGAGCCCTCAGGAACAAAATGTAAACAATGGTTATCTGCTGCTGTGGAATGCAACAGGTGCATCTGTGATTGGCCCATGTTGGATGTTTGTAATTAATGGCCAATCACAGTCAGCTGGCTCGGACAGAGAGCCGAGCCACAAACCTTTGTTATCATTCTTTGCTATTCTATTCTTAGCCAGCCTTCTGATGAAATCCTTTCTTCTATTCTTCTAGTGTAGCTTTAATGAAATATATATCATAAAATAATAGATCAAGCCTTCTGAAACATGGAGTCAGATCCTCGTCTCTTCCCTCACCTGAAAACCCCTGTGAACACCGTCACAGGCAGCCTTACTGCTTTGCTGTATTCTGCAGAGCATGTTTTCTTCTCTGCTTTTAATGCAAGTTCTCAGCTGTTCATATTCTGATCACACAGGAGGAGCTATTTTCTGCAGCAGCAGCAACCTTCTGTGCTGGCTGTGCTCAGGCAGCTCTGGCCTGGTATTTGATTATCACCAAAAAAAACAGGTGGAGAAAAAGATGGTTCTCTAGGATGGATATGAATTAATTTGAAGTATGGTGGGGCTTTTTGGTGGAAGATTGTTTTTGCAATTCATCCTGGGGAGCTGCCTTGGGCAGAGGAGCCACGGCTGCCTTCAGAGCTGGCTCCTGGGATGGAGATGGAAGTCACATTGGGCTTTAAGTTAGCTAGAGTTCTGTACCTGCTTTGAGCCCTTCTAGTTAGTTCAGTCTCCAATATCTCCTATAAGAAGCACCTAGAGAGTCATAAATACTGCAGGATACTAAGCACTTCCTACCCCCATTAAAGATGGATATGAGAATGGGTGTTTGTTCTGTAGAGAAAGCTTAAGGGATGTGTAAAATGCCCTTGCAGAAAACAGCCATGTAGTAATAATGTAGTTACTTACTTCTGCCTGAGATGAAGGCGTGGAAGATGTGAGACCTAAAAGCAATGGAAGGAAATAACATAATGCAATATCCTATTGATCTGTGGGATTTTCCACTGCTTGAGATGATGGCGCCACAAGTAATGTTTGCAGTTGTACTGACTAGAATTAAAATAATTATAGCATGGAAACAAATCATGACAAAAACTCCTTAGGGCTTAAAGCTCTCTGCTTCTCACTTGTGGGCTGATGGGGTCCAGGGGCTTCTGCCATGCCTGTATATTATTGCAATGCCCAGTTATATGTGCTGTGAGTGCCTTCTGTCTCAGTCTGGAGCCATGGTAATATGGAGCTAACATGAAACAGTTGACATCATTCCTTTTCAGGATGCAGCAAAAAGTGTCCACTACACTTCAAGCCAAATATATTTTCTGCTATTCGAAAGAATAAAAATTAAAATAAAATCCAGTGACTGGAGGAGCCAGGGGATTTTTTTCATGGGAAGGTTTTACTGCTTTAACTTGCATTAAAGCTGATCGATGAGGACTCAGGTTGCATCATCCTTCGTAAGAGAAGCCTGGCTCACAGGAATAGCTTCTTCTCTAGTGATATGCTGCTTCAAAGGGCAGGTCTGGGAGGCCACACAGGGATTTAAAAACAAGACCCAAAGTTACTCCATCAGCCCTCTGTGAAGTGACACATAACAGTTACCAATGAGAACAAGGCAGACCACAAAGGACTGATGCCTTTCTTCCTGCATCCTCATTTTCTTCCCCCGACCCCAATACCTATGTGTACCCTTGGATCTTACCAAACAGTCATTAACCAGACCTGTGGGTCTTCTCTTCACAGCAACAAATGGTCAGGAGGCCAGGTGGGAGCTGAGACCTCTGCTACAGACTTTCACACAGGCTTCAGTTCAATACTCACAGCACTGTCTGGGGAAAAACGCCTTAAAATGTGTCTGCTGGGTTTTCAGCTGCACATCTAGGAGCAGGCACTCATAAAGCTCTGTGTTTTTATCCACCAGCCCAAAAATGTGTTGAAAATATTCCTGTCAGAGCCAGGTAAGACAATTTCCTTTTCGGTTCCTAATATCCCCTTACGTTGCCATAATATCTTTTTTTCCATGTGTACTTGCTTTTCTAAAGAAAGCCCAAAGGCAGGTGAGCAAAATTCTTTGCCCATTGGAGTCCCTTTCCCTCCCAAGTGATGCTTCAGCTCTGAATGAGGCTCTGCTATCAGCCCACAGGGATTTCTGCTGGCTCTGGAGCTCAGCATCTGAGTCATGCTCCAAAAATAGCCAGGGAAATGTCAGCCCAGCCAAAGTCACTGCCTGATTAACGAGGAGCTCTCACAGTTCCAGGTATGTCCAGATACGCTCCTGATCTTAACTACGGAGCCAGGCTTTTTAAAAATAAATATATCATAAATTTTATGGGTAGCGAGTGCTTTTCTATGCATGTGCTCAGGTAGTGTGTGTGTTAAGCAACACGCAAAGATGTTTTGCTAGGGCTGGTAGCTAACCAAAGTTGCCATTAATGACAAGGAAGGGAGGGGGAAAGCTTTTAGGCTGATATTGCTGAGGTGCTCTCCTTTAAAAGAGGAAGGAAATGTGACTCTCTGACAGACCTCCTCATGCTTGATGCAGCACAGCAGGATGCTCTCTGCAGGCACATCCTCCAAATAGCTTTTCCACCTCAAGAGTAATCGCTTTCTCCCTGCACATCACAGCTCTTGTGGGCACATGAAGGTAAAATCACATAAAAAAACCCTGTCAGAGGTACTCAAAGGTAATCTACTGATTGGTAATCAAAGATAAACCCCCAAACCTTGAAATTATTCCTGCTCCCATGCTTGTGAGCTAACATGCAGCTGCTAAAGTACCATTTGAAAGTAGTTTTAATAGCAATCATTTTTAATTTTGTCCTTCTTCAAAACACAGGTCTACACATGAAAACCAGCTTAGGTCATGGGAGGTGTGGGTTTATACTACTATATTTGTAACTGAAGGGTTCCTTGGAGCATAATCTTATTCTGAGAGGAAAAATGTAGTCACTTGATCCAGATCAATATAATTCACTTTCAGACCTAGGCTTGAAGAAGTTGAATTTGTTCTTAAATGTGTCTGAGGAGTTACTTTGGGATGATTACACAGGTTATCCATTACACTGGAGCTTCATTCTTTGAACAGATTAGCAGATTCCACCGATTTATTTTTCCTGCCTTTTTTCTCCTCCTTCTCTAATTACTTTGATGTTCTGCTGCTAAAAGCAGGCAGGAAATGCTGAGAGATTGACCTAGAGCTGGCAGCCAGCCTGTGGAAACCTCAGCAGCTCAGAACAATGCTTCCTTAGCGCTGTTTCTCTCTGCTTTCTGGAACTAGAACTGGCGCTTTATTATCAAGATGATCAGAAGGTAAATGCCTCTCCACAAATTGTCAGGGTTGGGGATTTATTTGATTGGTTTTTAACAGGAAATGTGGCGGAATCAGGTGTGTGACTCTTTTGCACACTATCCACCTGTGACTGGGCCTCCTGTTTTTTGTATATGTTAAATGTCATGGGCTGACTACAGCACCGTCTCAATATCCTGATGATGGTCTGCAGAGAAATGCTCTCTAGAGGTCCTTCTGCATTAGAAAGACGTTGTTTCTTCATTTTGATCCCAGCAAGACACACCCTACGTTTAAATGGATTTTACTTTGTTGATGATCCTCTACTACAGATGATTAAGGAGGGTGCCTCTGATTCAGAGATCCCTTCAGTGCTGTTCTCGCCCCGGGTTGTGTGTGACATCTGAAGGTGTCACAAGTTTCCTTTGTGTTTCTGGGCACACTGAGGACTCTCACAGATTTGAACAGAGGGTGTTAGATACTTTTGCAGGCATAATGAGAGGCTGGGGTCTAAAGCTTAGAGCTAGCCATTGAAACTTGAAGATTTGATTTTCAACTACTTGATCTTTTTTTGCAGAAACAATCAAAGAATCACAGAACTGTTAGGTGTACTAGTTTCAAAGCAAATTAGGGGGAGATTCCAAGCCAGAATGGTTTGTGTTGAAACAGACCTTCAGGATCACCTAGTTCCAATATCTGGGTTTGTGTTAGTGTGAGATTGCCTTCATCTCCACAGCAATCTCTTTCTGTATCAAGAGCTCGCTTCCTTCCCCCTCCTTGCTTTTTATAGGAAAGAAAAAAAAAATCAGTCTGATCCAGACACACATGACTTTCCAATCTCTGAAAAGCTCTGTGTCTCTTCTTGCCTTGAGAGTAATTCATCTTTTCAGAGCAAGGCACAGATGCAATAAGTCAGGAAGCTGTGCAGAGAATAAAAAGTATTTCTGGCTGCTTTTCTCTCAGATGTACACAAATTGATTTCTGAGATTTTTCCATTGTGTGTGTATATATATATATATATATATATATATATATATATATATATACACCCATGCATTTTGAAATATACTAGGGCTAGTGATTATTTTATGTAAAATTGAAAATTGAACCAATCTTTTCTGAAGTTGTTGTGCCAGATTACCTTAGAAACTTTTCCACCTCAACTTTCTTGATTAACTGCCTTGCATTTCCATGACTTTTTTTCATGGCTACAGAAATATCACTCCATGCATATGCCGCCAGAAAAGCTGAATTCTGAGATATAAAATAGCTATTTCTCCTAAATTACTTGTAAAATGTTAGGGATTGAATGCTTGAGCCTCCATCCCACAGCACGAAATATGCAATGATAGGGACTTTGGTCTTTATGTGAAAGCCATCTGTGCTCCTACAGGAAAAAAACCCAAAGTACAACATTTTATGGTCATTATTTTCAATGTTATTTTTGTCTGCAGTTGCTGAGTTGTGAAGAGCTGTGTGCTGTGGACTTTTGAGATAGCTGCTGCCCATGAATGCTTCTGAATGGGGAGGAAAAAACCCACAGGTCATCAGGTTTTTCTTTGGCATTTGAAAGCTACTAGAAGGGACAAACCAAAGTCATTAGTATGAGATTACAAAATTGTTGATAATGCATGTACATACAATATAATAATACATCATAAATTAATTCTACAGAGAAACTAATTAAGTTCATCCCTGGAGAACCTCTAGAGCAGTACTGAGAATTTCAGAGCTTCCAACTGGTAAAAACACTCACTTGTTAAAAGACTGGCTGTTGTTAATAGAAAATTTCAGTGTTTTGTACCTAAACTTGTTTCAACCCTGGAATCAGTTTAAGATACCCTACAAGTTACTTAGAAAGGAGTTTGGGGTTTTTGTGTATGTTGTTATGTTTACAGACTGCTCTGCATAATTCATAGCTGATAATTTATGGAATAATGTAGTGTTTTGATTCAAAAGTATGCCTAACTACCCAGCACAGCTAAAGATTAGGTAATGCCTCTGATGCCCTACCAGAATTGTTGTGAAACACTTTCATAGTTAGTCATACCCAGAAAAACTAGTGAAAGTGCTGAAAGTGGTTTCCTGTTGTGGTTATATGCCACTAACAACTCTGCTTCTGGATGCTGCACAGAAAATAAAATAACCTACAAAGCAGCTTTTTTGTATTTTAGTGTAGCATACAATACTGCTTGAAATGTGTATTTCCTGACAAATTATTTTGAAATATTCACTCAATATATCCTACTCTTTTCCTTTTAGGACAAAATAGAGATTTCAGGAATAATTAATTTCAGTAAGGCAGTCATGGTGTGCAACACTGATATACTTACTAGCTGTGACATAATGACTTTTCTCCTTGAATCTATTAAGTAAATTCTTCCACTTTCAATCATAGGTACAGGCATATTTTATTCCCTTTCTGATTTATCATTGCTGTCATCTTTCTTTATTTCTGTCATCTACGGTTTGTTAACTGTTTTTTCTTCCCAAAGGTAGTTTTGACCCTTCTGATATGAAACTCTTTCTGGAATGGTTCCTTTAATTCTTTGGTGTTCCAGTGTCTCATCACCATGTTCAGTCATACTTAAACCCTCAGCTATTTCCCTTTCTGTCTTGGGGTGATTATATGATGATTAGTTTATTCCCTGATCATTAATTACAAACATCCAACATGGGCCAATCACAGATGCACCTGCTGCATGCCACAGCAGCAGATAACCATTGCTTACATTTTGTTCCTGAGGCCTCTCAGCTTCTCAGGAGGAAAAACCTTAAGGAAAGGATTTTTCATAAAAGATGTCTGCGACAGGGACTGATGTTCACATCCATTTGTCCAAACTGCTGCTTTTGTTCTTCTCCATTCCTTCTTCCATATATTTTTATCAGTTATCTTTTTTTCTGCTTCTATATTTACATATACTTTTATCTTCTTTCCCTTCAACCTTAACAATTTCTTTCTATGTTCTTCTTTTATGTCTCTCATGCCTTTCTTTCACTTTCATTTCGCGGCAGCCAAGAATGGGTTGAAGAAATGATTCATCTTCCTCTTTTAGTCCTGGCAAAGGTTACAGAATGGCTCCAAGGCACGGGTTTCCTCTGACTTCTGATGCTAACAAGTGATGGCTTTCCAAATACTTTGCATATTTGCATCAAGACAGGATATGAGCCTCCATCAGGAACATTTTTTTGGAGTGCTTTTGCTATTTCCACATATGTGTATGAGTAGGTACCCTGGAGCTTTGTACTAATATGTTTTGGTCCAGTGCCATAAATAAGGGAAAGCCTAGTTTTGCCTTAGAGCAGAACTGTGGGAAGACACCAGGACCTTTTTGGGTGTCTGGGAAGCAGGCAGCTACTGAACTGAATTAACCTGGAGCTGTGCAGCTTCCAAAAAGCCTTCTATCAGAGAGGCTGGCTGTGTGATGGTAAGGGGATTGGTGGAGAAGCTGTCTGAGCATCCAGACTGCTACAGCAAGGTAAGTGAGCATTGAAGTGTAAAAAGATATCAGAATTCCTATAAGACATTTAACAAAATTACACAAATCTCTAGAAATGCTGGTATCACGACCATCTTAGATGTAACAGTCCATTTGAACTGCAAATCAAATGAGAAGCAAAGTAGAATATTAATTGCATTGGAAACTCCTGAGGTAGCCCATGTTGTATTTCAATTGGTACTGAAGTTGTAATCCCATTGCTGTAGCTGTGCATGTGCATGACTTGTTGACTGTGTGACTTTCTCAACAGATTTCTGATATTTTCCACGACTGCCTTCAGTGGCTGTTTTCAAGTAAAGAGGAAAATTCCATAAAATTCCCCTAGGTTTATGAGCTCTACACCACTTGGAATATCCACCTGAAAAGATCCAAAATATAATTTTCTGTAGAAAACCACTGCCTCTACATGTAGTCGGCTGCAAAATGTGATTTATTTTAGATAGATTTTCCTAGGTAATGGAACGGAAGGGAAATGGTTACAAACGACTGATGAATCATTTGTAAATATTCCTTAGGGGAATATTCCTTATTCTTACCAATACCTACTGGTCCCTCATTCCCTCTCCAAATTCTGCCCATACAGTTCCCTCGGGACAGGCAGCACAGAGCAACTCCTTCCAAAGGAGCCACAACACAATCACAAACAAATATGAAGTAATTGCCCAGAGCCCACAGCAGCAATTTTCTCCAAGAGGAGAGGAAACTGTTGTTGTAGTCTGAAGTTTGCCACTAATTTTGTATTTTTATGTCCAAGCAGCCAACTTCTGTATTTTCCTGAAACTTGCACAATGCTATGTGCTGGTACTCAGCCAGGTCAGTGTTCTTCTACATGGCTTGTTCAGAAAATTAGCAGAAACCAATTTATCTGCTTGGGTTTTTGCAAGGCTGTGTGGAACTACTGCAATGGCAATCCTCTCCTAAGTTAGACCAAGTACAATGACATTGTGTATGGGAGATTTTAAAGTATTCCACTGCAAATGAGTACAGTACTTTCAAAAGAATTCAGCTCTTCATATTTCCATATCTCAACTAATCTTGGTGCTGTCATATTATTTTCAATAAGCAGGCAAGTGGTAAACAGTTTATTACCCATCATTTACATGTCAAACCAAGCATATTTTATCAGCATTTCAGTAACCATCTAGCTCCTTCGTGAACATGCAGCAGAAGTTTTTAAGTGTCAATTCAGACACCAGCTGCCACATAATAATTTTTAAAGTATTTAGTGGCAGAAAGAAACATTGAATAAGAATCCAGCTTCACTGATTGCACTGAAGTTGCATTATGTGTTTCTAATACTTTGTGAGCAAGTACAGAACATCTCAGACACTTAAAACAAACTAGGGAAAATGAAAATAAAACCAAACAGCAGAATAACTTGTGAAATACTTAAGTTGATGATTATTTAACTATACCCCATTTGTCCCAATAAATAACTGCAAATTGACTTTGCTCTGTAAATCCTTTAATACACAGATGTTTAAGTGGACAGACCATTATCTTGGCTTTTACTTGTTTTAGCAGGTAGGCTTATTCCTCATTTTTCATGGAGTGTTGCTTCTCTAAATTATTTCACATCAGATGTGCACTTTGTTTTAGGATAACACAGATGACAAAACCAGAAGAGCAAGGGACATCATGAGAGGGTAAACAAAATTTATTCTGAATTTAAGGATAAACAAACCCAACTACATTATGAGTGGGCAATGTTAATTAAGTCTTATGACACATATCAAAGTATTTAAATTCAGATACTTAGCATAAGCAATTAATGAAGGGATTCTGGGGTAAGTAATTACTGAGTATTAATACTCTTAAAGCCAAATTAAGTCCAGCATTTCTCTGTTGTTATGTCCAACATAACTTACGTTGTTCCTCAAGAAATTTGTCATCCCCAACTGGTTAAAACAGTTAATTACATGAGCATGCAATGAGACCATCAAAATCTTTGAAAGCACCTTTATTCCTTGCCAGTATTTGTTTTCAAACATTCTCACTCCTGTCATGCTAAAGAAGCAGTGCTGAGGAAGCTGTTGGTGAACTGGTTTGGTGACTTCTCATCTGCCTGCTTGCTGGTGGCTCCAGAGGTGCCAAAAGGAAGGCGCATGATGGATTTGGATCACTGAATTTCAGAAAAAGGGCCAATTCTGCTGTTACCAAGATGTATACCTCCTTTTTTCTTTTTTTTCCCCCCTAGCATCACACTGAAGCATGGTAGTTGTACCATTTTTAGGGCACTGCTACATTAAAATATCAGCTGCCATCAAATGTTTGTTGCCTTTCCATTTACGTTAGTAACTGGCTCAGCTGCATGTAGTCTCCTAAGGCATGTTCAAAGAGCTGTTTTTCTTCTCAGCTTTATCATTGTCACCTTTGTTATCATAGGAAATTTATTAACTTCTTTGGAGTTTTCATTCTTAAACTTTTCCTGCTTTCATTCTTAAACCTTTCCTGTTTTCATTCCTCTGGAATATCGCAGATGTTGGAATTCATACCTTTATCTGTATGGTGATGCAGTTTGCACATGTTAAAGCAAGCAGCTCTATTAATTAGCTAGTCAGACTTAACTAGGGACTGGTTAGTGTATCACTGAACTTTGTTACAATAACAGAATAATTAATCTGCCCAGTGCGAACAATTACTTCCAGGATGAGAATACAATTGTTCTTGCACAGTCTTGTGGAAGCAGATCCTGACAAACAAAGCTTCCTTCTGTTGTGGCAGGGTGAAAACTTTGGTCAATAGAAATAGTAGGGTCGATAACATATGTCTGAATTTTGCCAAAGAAATTTATTTGTAACAACAGATTGTATATAAAATTAACTTGGTCATAACACCTGGGTGTAAAACCAACCCACAGAGAATGGTGGGTTTTGGCACGCTCATGAAAGCCTGGACTCCACTATAAAGTACAGCCTGCATGAGCAGTTTGTGCCCAGAACGTGGCTTCATGTCGTGTTTGGGGCTTAATTTAGCCTTATCAACGTCTTTAATAAAACAAAGACACATATCTGATTGGAAAGTAACAATTTTATACCTCAAGGGAGGGAGGTCAGCGTGTACAGTCCTTTCCTGACAACTTGGAAACCAAATGGCATTCGGAGCTACAAGGGTAGAAAATGTGTTATCTATAAACACTAGTGTTCCCTTTGAGCATGCTTTGTTCTAGGGCTCTTGAGATTCTCAGAAATTACCCTCGACTTTAGCAGGCGGGATCTCGCCGGAGGAGAGGGGCAGCATCCCCTCCCTCACCTGCCGTGCTTTGGATGTGCCCAGGACGCGTTTGGCTCTCCGGGGGCGAGCCGCCTTGCCGGTTCGGGCTCACCGTGTGCGCTCCGGGCAGGGCGGCTCTCGGTGCGCGGCTCCGGCCCTCAGCGTCCCCGCTGAGCGATGCCGGGCGCGGGCGCGGCCCCGCCGCCGCCGCCGTGCCCGTGCCCAGGTGCGGGGCGGGAGGAGCGATCGGCGGCGCGCACGGCGCGGGTGCGCGCCGGTCCCGCGGGTGTTGTGCGAGAGGCAGCGCGGAGGGGCCGGGCCGGCGTTGATGTCACCGCTGCGGCGGGAGCTGCCGCCGCCCCCGGCCGCTGCAGCCGCCCCTCCGCGGCCGGTGGAGCGCGGGTAGGCGGCGGGGGCCATGCGGCTGCTGCCTCCGCCCGGTGCCCGCCGGTGCCGCGGCGGCCGGGCATGGTGGCGCCCGGTGCGGGCGGTGCGTGCGTGAGCCAGCCCCCAGCCCGCCGGGCCTGCTTTTGTCCGCGCCGGGAGCATGTGGGTGAACCCCGAGGAGGTGCTGCTGGCCAACGCGCTGTGGGTGACGGAGCGGGCCAACCCCTACTTCATCCTGCAGAGGAGGAAGGGCCACGGCGGCGATGGCGGCGGCGGGGGACTGGCGGGTAAGGGCGGCGGCGGGGCCGGGCGGGGCCCTCGGCGGCTCCCGGGTGCGGGGTCCCTCAGGGCTGGGGTGCGGGGTCCTTCAGGGGCCGGGGTCCCTCGGGGGCCGGGGCGCGGCTCTCTCCGGTCCCACCGCCCGCCCCAGCCCGGGAATGCGCCGCGGTTCCCACGCGCATTCGGTGTGGGAGCGCACCGGTGACCCACGGCTCCGTGCATCAGGGTGGGACTGCCGCACGCTCTGGGAGAATTTCCTTACCGAACCTTTAGCACGCGTTCCGTAAAAAGAGGCGGTGTTGTAATTCAGAAATTTACGAAGGAAATAGATTTGCTTCGGCTTGTCCGTATTTTGCAGATGTCCTTGTGAAGTATGTTGCCCAAATGCTTTGTTTCCGATTGCTGGCAGCTGGAGACGTTTGGGTCGTACTCATCTAGGTCTTAATAATACTGTGCATGTATGTTCATCGTGGTCTTCCACCCTTTCTTAGGCAATGCATATGTGTTTATATGAGATTGGAGATGCAGAACCCAATGGTGTTTCCTCTGGTACTTCTTTTATTGGTACAGAATAATGAAGCTGCTTCTCCTGAAACCTGCACACTGTGCTTCCTTCTGTGCGCACTTCCATGATGATTAGTACTTCAGGCTAATCAAAATAAACATAGAGACTGCATCTGTGTTTGGTTCAAGGTCCTGTACGTGTTTACTGTGAGATTAAGTGTTTCTTCAGACCTTCAATGCTCTACGGACTTGTAAACAGTTCATAATGTAAGCTAAGGCACTGCTGTGAAGTGTGTTTTCATTTCAGACTGCTGAGGCCTCCAGGCAGTGGTGTGTGTTGCTTTACTGCCTTGTTCCTGTGTGGGAAATGACCAGCAGCCACTCCACATTGGCCGTACATTTCTACATTTTTTAACAATCCTTTGAAGTGTGGACAGGATTGACAAACCCATAAAAAACGTGTTTTGCCTCAAAAGTTCATTCTTGCTTTGCTTACTGAAAATTTGTTTTCAGGCTCTCCTTTCATGGATTGCCCCCTGGCCTCATAAGGTCTGAAAAGACATTCTTCTACCTTTCTGACTTTGTTATCTTTGAGTTAGAGATGGTTTTAGAGAGCCATCAGTTTTCCAGTCATTTCTCAGTTATTGTGGAGTCAGGTTGAGAGTTTGGGGTTCTGTTTTTCAACCTGCTTGCACAGTGCATGCATACCCAAGTGTTCTTGCAGCTGGATGTGTAATAGTCAGATTGGTGATACCACTTTACAGATGGAGAAAAGACTACTGGAAGGTCTTGTCCTTGTGTGGAAGTAGTATTCATAAATGTGCACTCTTTTTTTATTTCTCTGTGGAGGCCAGAATAAGCCTGCAGCGTTTGTTAGGAGCTCAGAATAGAGAAATAGTTATTTGTTTCTGCCTTTTGGAATTTAAATATTTGAGTGCTGTATCCATTATTTTAGTATGTCTGTATAGTCTGGATATGAGTATTATTTAGTAGGCGAAATTCTCCATATATTTTGAAATGGGCTGTCAGTGCTCTTACTCTTAGCTCTTACTAGTGCCTGGAACTGCAGCTGCTGTGGCATTGAGGTGGTAGCCACGAGTCAATTTCCAGGGGTTTTGTTTGTTTCTACCAGAAAAGGGCTGGTAAGAAGTTGTAGCTTTTTCCAGTGTGTTGCCAAAACCTTAACGAATCAAACCCCTGTAACTAACTCATTTGTTAGAGTCAGCAGGGTTTAAAGGAACCTATGGGAACTTACCAGACCTTGTGCTGAAATGACAAGGATTTGTGACACACAGAAGGTGGGAGAGCACGGGAGGGATGGATGTAATCTCCAAGCCACTGCCAATGTGACAGGCACAGTAATAAGTGCAACTTAGGTTTATTTTATTTTTTTTTCATGGAAATGCTGGAGTTTTCTGCTGGTCCTGTTAACAGCTGTTCTGCCAGTAAAGGGACAAGGAAGGTGGAGAAAGCCAGTGGGTTGTTCTTGGTAGGAAAGACTGATTAAAAGCAAGGTATTGAGGGATCTAGCTGATCCTGAGAAAAAGAATGAACGTAGTAAACAGGATACATAATTTGTAGTAATTACAGCATTTAGGATGACCCTTTGGAAGCTCCCTAGATGACACTGACCTTGTGACAAGGGTGGAGCTTACCTGGTCAAAAGTAAACAGGGAAAAAAAAGAACTTTGGGTGTGGTAGGTTGCATTTTTTTTCTCCTTTATTAGTGACATAATACTGAAATTTGGTCAGATATAATCTAATAAGTTAGCCACCCATTAATATGGTATAAAATTTAGCTTAGTTGCTCTGTGGGAAACTAACTTACATGTCCTTGAAGTTTACTAGAAATATTGTATACAAGATTTTTAACTGTGCTAGGGATGATCTCAATTCATATTTGCAAGAGAGGATGTAAATACAGCTGTCCTTTTTTTGTGTGATCTAACTTTTGCTGACTTACACTCCCTCATTATTGACTCTTGAAGTCATTTGTCTTGAATTGTAGAGTGAGAATTGACTTTCAGATTGATGGGACTGTGGGTAAGATGGCATTAGATGGCTGCACCATGTAACTTAAGCAGTGGCTAGACGATGAGAAGCATGGATTCTCTGGCATTGCCCTCAAATCTGGGTTTGCCATGAAGCTGTCATCGCCAAACTGATCAGGGCTAAGTGTACTGCCCCTCTCTCCATCTGACACTTCTTTTGGCGTGTCAGTCTAAGGCCAAGTATTTTATGTAGCCTTGGGGGTGGGTGCAAGTGCTTCCTGTTGGCTTTGTGTTGGAGCAGAACAACAGTGCTGGAGTTCTGTGTTCTCCTGGATCCACTCTGAGTGCCTCAGTGCTTTGCAGGAAAAGGACTATCAGTCACTTTGGGGGAAGGGGTGGAAGATCTGGTGTTCTCCTCTTGGCCTTGGTTTATGCAGCAGTTGAACAGAGAAACTCTTATTTAAATACCTGTTTGGACGTTGGAGACCTTTTCTCCGCTATATTGTATTGTAACAAGCTAGGAGAATGATGGTGATCTCTTAATGTGTCAGGGCAGCGCTGATTAGTGAGTCCATAGCAGTAATCTCTGCTAACAAGGTGCATTAGATCAGTGGTTTACTTCAGAGATAGAGCTTTCCTCATAAGCAGTGTGGATCCATTTTTATACTGAATCAGGGTCTGGACCCATTTAAGTTATTGTGTCACTGTCATTACTGGTCACATCAGTGGGGCTTTTCTTCGTAATTGTGCCTTAATTGAAGGGCTGTTTGGATTTTATTTTCCTTTTTAACAAGGATAAAATAGAAAAGATTTTAAATTGGATTTGAAATTGGATTTTCATAGCTGTTCTGCAAACTCACATTATCTTGCATCACTGCATTAATCTTTCAGGACAAGACCAAAAAATGTACTTTTCTGCTTTAAAGGTATTTGATGGTTGATTAGCTTTCTCTGTAATTAAATTGTTTCATGCCTTGCACATAATGCCATGGTCAGGAGTTTCATCTTCCTTTAGTTCACCAACAGGGGAAACAGGTATTTTCTTTCCTCATATTCTTCTTGCTTCTCTGGGCTACCAGGTCCTTTGGCCTGTATGACATAATTCCTTCTTCAGAGGAATGTGGTGTATTTATTTCCACAGCAGCCTGCATCATCTGTTGTTGTGTGCAATCTGTAGCAGAGGCATTTGGGCAGAACACAAACCCAGATCTCTGCCATCATGTGGGCACTGTGCCCTCTGGGACAATATTATTTTATGGATATAAAGATCTTGAACATGCCATAAACCTTTTAAACAACTAAAAGGTCATGTGTTAAGTATATCTTGCATTCAGACGCAACAAATAGGTTTAAAAATGCCTCTTAACTTCTTTCTGCTATACTGTGATAATGTTTGCCAAACTACTTCAAGACATTATAGTAAGGAATTATTGCACCTGGTAATGGGTGGCAGAGCAATGAATTCACTTGGAGCTTCCAGGAGGAGACACTGAGGTGTGGTACAGTCAGCTGGTGGCTGCTGTGCTCCTTTTGCCTGTGTACGTCTGTGTGTGTGAAGCAGAGATTAAATTACAGGTGACTTTGTTTAAATGTTATTGTGAGATCTCTGAATCCCAAGGGAAGTAAGTTGTTCTTAGCAAGAGCTGTTTTAGAAGTGAATTCTTTTGCAAGCAGGGTATCTGTACTTACAGCTGGGACAGTGCCTGTGTGAGAGATGCAGGAGGAGCTGTAAGTCCATGCCATGTTGCCAAGAATGATTCAAATGTTTCAGCAGAAGAGAGCAGATGGAAATGTGCTGACTTCTGGTGATAAAAGGATCTGATGAAATACTACTTCTCCCCAGATATTTTTGCAAAAGGAGTTGTCATTTAATTTCCACACTGGAAGGGCAAAAAGGAGAGGTTCTGAGCTCGGCTGGCTGATATGACATATCAATGTCAGATCTAATATAATTTTTAATGCTGTGACAGTGTTCTAAATTGAAAAGCTTTTCTGCAGCCTGGCTGGACAGCACAATTAGTATTTCACATTTGGAGCTGAGATTCTGTCTTGCTCACAGCCTCTCAGTTCAGAGAGTTGAGGAAGAGATTACTTGAAAACTTGTTTATGCTTAAGACTCAGAAAAGTTTTGGCCAGTTGTTAATCTGCCTGAACAAAGTATGGTCCGTGTTTTAACAAAGTTGTCACTTTCTGCCTTTGTTGACTCAAGCAGTTGGGGTTTTGCATGTCAGACTTGCATGAGTACAAAGCATGTGCTCTCTGATACTTGAAATACAGTGTTTATCAGAATGGATGCAGTTAGCATAATGGGTAAGGGTGGTCCGCCTATCCAGCAGCTTTCTGTGATTGTTTTGGCGCACAGAGTGGAAGCTGGTCTCTCCTGCTCTGCTTTCCTTTCTCAGTACATGGAATCTGCTCTGATTCTCTGAGCTGCTCCTTAGGCTCTGCTGTGGGTGTGTTTGCTTCCCCACTCCAGTCCATTTCCACTTCAAGGAACCTGCAGATGTCTAGGGCTGAGTTGGTGTTTGATTCCCCACACTGACTCACAGTCATTCTGTTGAATTCCCAGATGCTTTTCCTGGTTCCTCACTTCCTGCCTAATACTTCTCTGCATCTCCAGCTCTTCTGTTGGCTCTAGAGACAACATCTTGAGTGCCTGAGATGTAGCTTTGCTTCTCCCTCTAATATTTCTTGGTCAAAGACTTTCCTTGCACAGTAATTTACCTCCGACACTGTGAGCAGTGTGGCCTCTCCAGGCTGCTGAGCTGAGCTGCCTTTTGCCATCTTTGCCCTTGAAATCATGTTACTGTTTGACATGTGGAATTCCAGGGTGGCCTGCTCCTTTTCCTGAGATCTCTGTAGGAAACTGTGTTGGAAGTGTTGCACAGGATCACAAGATAGTAAGCAGTCAGTCTAGGCCACTTACTGATTTTCTGCATTATACCAGAGTTTGTATTGCTTACAGGGTTTTTGTTATTGTTCTTTGGTCCTTCACTGAAAGGGGTAGATGTAGCACTTCTTCACATCTGTTTCCATATTTCCATCACTGCATCCTGATCAATGTTGATATTCAGAAATTACATTTGCATTTTGACTTTAAATCTGGTGCTTAGGTGATCTTAGGTTCTAGAGGACTTCTTCCAAATCTTCCCATTTGTTTTCTTTCCAAAAGAAAAGTTGTGTTTTCTATGCTGGATTTTTGATTTTTTTTTTCCCCCTGAAGTTTCCAGGTAGGGGTGTTTGAATTTCTACCACAGCAGTAATCTTGATTTCACCAGTACATTTTTAATGTTTTGGATTTTATTGTTCTTTCCTCATAATCTGTCTTGTTCTTCCCCTCTGTTTTTTCCAGTATTTTATCAGCCAGAGTTATTGGGATCTTCCATTCAGCATTGCTCATTTCCCTGGTAAAGTGCCTCCTGTGATAGCTATTGAAATCTGATTTATCTGCAGGTGTCCAATCAGAACTGTGAAAATTTAAAATTCTCTATTTCTGAAGCTATTGCTTCTTTTCAGATTTAGCTTGTATTTCAACATGCTTCAGGTCTGCTCCTTTGAGTTCAAGCTGTTTACTGTGCCCCCTTCAGTCCTCAAACTAGATTCAGTTTACAGTAATTTTTCTTAGGTTAGGAGTGATGTTTGGAGGTTTTTTCTGTTTTTTTGTTGGTTTTTTTTCTTAATTTGCTCATACTTACTTGATTTATTCTTTCATCTTACACAGTTTATCTGAATCTTATGTTGGTGCAGATTCAGATTTAAATTTTCCTGTTGGATGAAATTTATTAAATTTGCTTATGCTCCTCTGACAGAATGGGATACCTTAAAATAATTAGTTGTGAGTGAAGTTCAGTGACTTCTCTTCTGTTTTGATACTTGATTATGCTTTTCCTAAGTGTTTTTTACAAACTTATGAGTAATTGTTTATATCACACCTAGAAGGCATTTGATAACTTCATCTATATTTTTCTCACCATTTTCCCATAATTTCATAAAGTCTGGTGTGATTGATATGTAGTATAAATTTTTTTTCAGTAGTGTGAGATAAGTTGTTTGGGGTTTTGTCAAAATACCAGTTTTCTCAGTGCTGTAAGCCTTCACATACTTGTAACTGTGACATGTCCTGTCAGTGCTCATCTCTTTCTGTGAGCTCCAGCTTAGCAGAAGTTACAAAAAGTTGAAAAAGCTGAAAGTCTAAACCCAACCAGATTTAAGTTCAAGTTAAGATACAGATATTTTACAGGGTTGGTCATGAATTGTTTGGACACCTTAACAAGTACAGCTGATAGCTTTTAAATTAACACATTTGGAGATAAGCTGATTCAATCACAATTGTTAAACTTGAAGGGTAGATGAAAGCTTTATTGTTTCTTGCTGCTTTATCTCTTGGTAATCAGGCCAGATATCACACCAGCCCTTCCCAAGATTTTTCTTTAAGTATCGGTGGTTAGTTGTTCAGTCTCCTCTCATTTGTGTTCATCAGCTTGAAGACAGAGAAGGTAACTACTGGTTTTGCTGCTTTTCTTACTAAATGTCAGTAAGAGTGACAATTCTTCTTCAGAAGCAGTCTCACTGAACATGTTTGAAAACTCCTGTGCAAATAAAAGGGTGGCTGGACAAATCTATAGAACTATGTTGGTCAGAAAAGAGAGCAGCAAAGGCAGGCATTGGGGAAAACTTCACCAATCCTATGAATTCCTTCTTAATTATTTAAGAAATATATATAATTATTAATTTATTATTTCATTAAAGAATATTAATTGTTGTAAGTCCAGAGGAAGAATTTTGTTTTCTTGATGCTGTATTAGATGCCCATATAAGACACATGGGAAGACAGTTAGAAAATAAGTCTTTAGAGGTCATTTGACCTTGATTTATATGAATGAACACCTATTAAAAAAGTGTAGCCCTTCATGACGTTTTAAGGGCAATGTTGTGGGTATTATTGCCAGTACTGGAAGTTTAAGACTCGGTTATTTTTGTGTGGTCTGTAATATTTTCAATTTATATAGGCATTTATATACTGTGAAATTAAATCAAGTAGCATTGACCCTCCCTTTGAAAAGGCTTTGTCCATAGTATTGCCCATGGAGTTCAGGCTGTTGCTCTAGGTCGAGTTTTGACAGACAAGTAATGGGATGATCTCATCCTGTAATAAAAAATGAGAGAGCTAATAACATAAACTGCCTTGAGAAAGAGTGGAAGAGTGAGGATTCATTATCCTTAGTATGAAAAACAATACCTAGTGCTGTATGCTTCAGTTATGTGTTGTTAGGAGTTCTTGTTTTTATAGCTCAGGAAGCAACACTCCAATTTTAGGAAGAGTTTATTCATTGTCCATTAAATCAATATAAAACCAAATGCTCAGGGTGTAAATATGATTTAAATCAACTCTATTGATTGGAGCTTTCTTAAAGATCAGCTGACATCTACAATCTAAAGAGGTGCCGTGGGTGTTTCAGGTTTATGAGCAGAGCTCATTATGTGTCCATCTTACTTTGCTGGAAAGAGGAGTCATCAGCATGCTTTAAATACTGAGGGCCCTTTAAGCAGTATGTGTTTGATTCAGTGTTGGAATGTCACAGTGCCTGTTTTGAAAAGGTCCTGCCTGTGACACATGTGACATTCCAAGTTTTCCTGGTTGTGCTGTTGGGCTCCTTCACAAACAGGCTGCTGACATCCATGAGACTCTTTGAGTGACAGCTCATGAGCCTGGCTCTGAGAGTCACCTGTATTATATCTCAGCTCTTTTGCAGGGTATTATTTTTTATTTACTCTTAGTGCTAAAAACATGTGTGCTCTTTGTTTATACATTTTGAGATAAAGATCTCCAAACAAAAGGTATTTTGAGGTGTGGATTCATGTGCACCTGGAAGGAGGATGAGACAGGGCAGGGCTCTTGTCCCTGTGAAGAGCCATGTGAATAACACACGTTTTGCACTCTGGCAAACTGGGGAAGGGAGGGCCCAGCAGTCAGTGGCACCAGGGCATCCCTCAGCTCCAGGCAAAGGGTGACACATGTTGCCTGTGTCACTGGAGAATGGATGTGTCACAGCTCCCTGGTGTGTGCTGAAAGCACCTTTACTCTGAGGTTTGAAATTGCTAGGAAGCACCACTGTCTGTTACTATCCCAAGCTTTTTGGTGCTTGCTGTGCAACACAGCCAAGGCTGCTGGTAGTTCTTAAGCTTTGAAGTGCCGTTATTTATTATAATTCATTGGCTTCAGTGTTTTAATAAGGTACACTAGAGGTAATATATAATCCAGATCCTCACTTTTGAATATGTAATCCAATTTAATTTGAGCAGGTAAAACACAAAAGCTCTCAATTATAATACTGCTGTGAGGGGGACTGTAGAAGGGTGATAAAGACTACTCAGTCTTTGTGGTTTTAAATGACAATGTGGCTTTCTGTGGAAGAGGGTTACTGTTTGTCATAAGAAAATCCTTTGCTAATAAAGAGTTTGTTCATGTGTACAGTGCATAAACTTGCTTTTCCTTTAAAAACACAGGTAATTGATGTTTTACAAAGACACTTGCAAGTTATTATGAAAGATAAAAGAAAGAAAAGAAAGAGAGAAATATTCCTGCGGCAAATATCTGTGCCATGAATATCCAACTAGTCACAGATATTGCGACTTAGGGCAGGCGTTTGAGTCACGTTCTCTGAGGTGTGCATGCTTAAAGTGTACCAGGTTGGTCCTGCAGGTGATCACCTGATTTCATTGCTGTTTGTGGGTAGTTTGTAATCAGTCTGGACTGTAAGTCATCTGAATACTGGTCTCTGAGGAGCAAGGACTGCAGTGGTGCTTGGAAGAATCTCGTCTGGCTGAAGCTATTGGCTTAGTTTTCAAACCAAGATGACCTGTCTTTCTGAAAAATGCCCTTTGGTGAGATAGGAATGATTTGTGAAGGGGGTCTGTGTTATGGAGGAGGTCTTAATCCCTTGTAGCAAAAACAACAGGTTGAAAATTGACTGTGGTTGTAAGGATGCAAGTAGAGCACATCATACATTAATTAATGAATATAAACGACTAATCTGTACTTTCTGCAAGGGTTATAGGCTCCCCCTCCAGCTTCTGACTAAATGTGAGCCACCACTGAATGTGGTCAGGTAAGTAAAATGCAGTGTGATTTCTTCCTTCAGCACAAAGTGCATTGGGTAACTGAACCTCTCTTCCAGTAATTCCCTCTGGTGCATTGTATGTCCTTCCAGTAACATGATGCAAGAGCAATTGCCCAGGCCCTCAGCCAACTGTGGCTTTGTATTCCCTGCTTCCAAATACTACATATCATTATTTTTCCTCTGCTAATGCCTGTGTTTTACAGAAAAGAAAGAGAATACTGATCAATCTTCTGGACCTTCACTTTAGAATTCAAGCTTGCAAAAGAGAAACCTGACTTTATTAAAAAGTTGTATCAAGCAAAGTGAAGGCATTATGCCTCCCTTTTCCCCTCCTGCCCCATGTATAGGTATGGTTGCTCTGGAAATTTGGCACGTGTGTGTGAGGGGACTATTTGTCCCCTCATGGTTACTCATGCTTGAGTGCCTTTAGGATTGGGGCTCCCATCAATTAGCCAGATGCTAATCCTACGAATTACACCGTGTGCTTTAAATAAAACTTGTCTCATGAAAACCTCTTGCTTCAACAAGGGCTTGTAGATCTAGTATTCTTACATTGGAAATTTCTCACCTTAGTTCATTATGCAGTCAGAAACCTGATGAAATAATGGGAAAAAATTTGCAGTCAGTATAGTCATGTGATTTGATGCCTGGGTAATTCACTGGCTCTTGCCCAAGGGCCAGTCTGATATAAGGAATATGATTCTTGGTTGCCTGTTCTGTTTCTATAGAAACTCAGTTACTTAATCATGTCTGAAAAGGTACTTGCTATGTGAGGAATTCATGAGCTAATGAACAGTATTAAAATTCTCTTAATTTTTTTTTTTAATTTTCATTTCTACTTCATGTAGAAAATCCTCAAACAGATTATCAGTATGAACTGCTGTGATTTCATTCTGGTTGCATCACATGTCTGCATTGCAAAAAAACCCAACAAACAACAAATACCCAAACCCAAACCAACCAACACTGATCTAACAACACAAAAAGGAATAGAACAGTTCATGAAGGAGAGCAAGCAGGCCCAGCTGCATGATTGCACGAGTTTTCATGTGATAAAAACACATGCTTTTTTTTAATATCACACATATCATCTGTCAGAACAGCTATTGCATGATACAAGTAAATGTTACTGATAAACTGTCAGTTGCAGTTAGCTTGCTAAGCGCAGATTTGAATTTCCCTGTGATGTTCTGGAGTTCTGTCAGATTTCTTCCTTTGACCTTGCTACATGGTTATCTTTTCAATTTGTTTACTGAAAAGCCCCTGAACAATTCCTACTTACTGCACCATTGGAGAGTATTCTTTGTTTTCTTTTCTTTTCCTACCTGCCATGTTTTTTTTCAGTCCCTGCTGGCTTCTCTCTTTTGTTGGTGTTTGGTTTTTTTTTCATAGTGCTCTTCATATTTTTTAAATACATTGCTCTGTCTTACAGTGTTTGTTGGCAGAGGGGGATGTTCATCTCCTCTCTACCATATCCAGGGGAGAAGAAAGTAGGATGGGAAGTTCCTTTGAACGTGATGTTGCTGTACAAGTCAGTTGGTTTATTCTGATTTTCTAGTCTCACCTGCCTATCCCAGGTTTTACAGCACTCCAAGAACTAGGGGCAGAATTGTTTGGCAGGACCACCCATATGCTAATGAATTTGGAAATACAGCAGGAGGAAAGAAACGAGCATGTTTTTAAAGAATACAGGGAATGAGCAGTGTTTCTGTATCTCAGAGAAGATTGCATTTGGCCAGCATACAACTTTATTTAGGTATTACATCATGCCTGTTGCATATTTATTACTGTCAGTAGTCATGTGAAGCTGAAAAGCAAAAAGAAAATATTCCTGCTGTATTTGCAGCAAACCCAGCTAATGAACAAAGTGCAGTGTCTGCTTGGTCCCCACTTTAGCTGAGCAGTACTGGCAGCTTTGTGCTGTACCTTGGTTGAAGTGACATGTGCTTTCTGGGCCAGGGCCATACTGCATTTGTGAAGCTCAGATGGAGAGGAAAAAAATAATTAAAGGCACATTTTAACCTACCTCATTCTCCCGAGTTTGAACGGAGCCAGGGTGTATCTAGAAGGGCTGGTGGAGAGTTGTTCAGAAGAAGCTTGTCAGTGTACAGCCAGTAATCAAAATGTGAGAGAGATGAGGGGCAACGAAAGCTAGTGAGACAAATGCACGCTGGGGTATTTTACAGTCATGTTTTGTGTTTGTGTCCTGTAATTGTCAGATAGCTTTGGAGCACACCTTACCAATGGCCTGATGTGCCCAGACTTGTTTCTCATGTCTTGCCTAACTCTTGCGTTAAGAAGTGGTGCATGTTAATTCATTGAGCACAAAGAGATTACAGTTGATCCAACATGAGAAGATCTGTATAAAACAAAATGCAAATTAAAGAGATAGAATGGGAGAAGTACAAAATCACTGCTAGGTGGGGCATTTCTTAGTATCAGTTTCAGATCACATTTGAGGGATCTACTGAGACGGAACAAGGGTACTGCTTTTGTGTCTTTATGATGCACAGCACAAATCTGAAGAAACAGCAAGGGAAGCAATATTGCATATACCAGTTTCAGCAGAGAAGAACTAATAAAACTATGACAGTAAAAGATGAACACATGAGGCTTGAAAGGAGAAGAGAACTCCTAACAGGAGAGTTTTAAAATGCTTTTGGTGCATGCAATTTATTTCGGCTGTTTGAAAAAAACCTCTAATTTCTGCCCTAATAAATATTTTCACAAAAAATCTCTGAAAGTTCATCCATTTGTTGTTAATGTATTTCAAATTTTTTTTTCCCAAACAATTTTCTGAGAACTTCAACATGAAAATTTAAATCTGACATTGCTGCAGGGGAGATGAAAATTCTTTGTGGAGATGAAAAACAGGAAAACTTTTACGTAGTTTTAAAATTATGTAAAAAAACCTCTCTTCTTGCAGAGAGTTTGGGAGGGTAGAGTTTTGTGTTATGTGTAGTTTATTATAAAAATAGGATCTAGAAATTTTGGAAGTAGAGTTAGGAATTATTGGTAGCTGTTGGTATGCGATTGTTGGTGGCTCTCTCAGTAGCAAAGAATTTTCAGTGCTACTTCTGGAAAACAGTATGGCTTTGTCTTTCCTCAGTATCCTTTCATCTGAAAAACAGCTTGACTCTTAAGGCATTTTAATCCTTCCTACCCTAAATAATCAGCTGTTAAGTAGCACAATTATTTTTGCTGGAAGTCTTTAGTTTTACCTAGCTGACATTCAAGTTTTGAACCCTTATAGGATGTATTGTCTGGGACTTCTTGTTGGTGTTGGAGGAGGGTTTGTAGTTGGTAGGTTTTTTACTGCTCAGGGTTCCAGCAATGTATGAAACACAGGAGAAAACTAAATAACTTTTGAACATGAATTTATAACACAGCTACCTTCTGCTTTGCTTCAATTTGCCTGTCTTTATGCTAGCATTGATGTACATTAAAGAGTTGAAGTCTTGTTTAAGCTGAAGATGTTTCCCTGTTAAATCATTCTTCCTCTTTACAGCCTGAGACAAGAAGTGTGAGGATGAATATGAAGATCTGGGTTTTGCTGTGGAGGGTCAAATGGAATGGGGAGGGACTGCAGAGCCCTCTCCTGTGTATTCATCAGAATTTCCTCTCCTGCAGGTCTCCTTGTGGGTACTCTTGATGTTGTGTTGGACTCCAGTGCCAGAGTGGCACCATATCGAATCCTCTACCAAGCACCAGACTCCTTGGTCTACTGGACCATTGCCTGTGGTAAGGACAAATGCACTGATGTGGGTTTTTATTCTTCCTGGACTCTGTGTCACATAACATAATAGAGCACAGTCATGTCAGGACAAATAAATGGGTCAGAAGGAAAACCTGCTGTAGTGCTGAAATTCAGTGGCACTGGAGTTTCTGCTAGTCAGACTTGGAATGCCAGCATGGGAGAGTGTGTTAACCACAATGACTGAATGCAAACAGAAATGGAGCAGGGATGGAACATCTATTTTTTCCTACTTTTCTTCTCCCAAAGGTGTTCCTAGACCAGCAGTACCCATTCCTCCTCCTTGCATGCTCTTCTCCATGGCCAGGGCTCACTCCTAGAGCACCTCTGAAGTGAGCATTCCTGGGTGAGAGAATGGTGGAAGGAACACCTGAATAATAGCACCCCAGTTACCCACGCAGGGCACCTGGCTTCCCTTGCAGTGGTAACCAGGAAGAAAATGCAGCACCAGCACTCACACAAACACTGAACAGCAAACAGTGAGACATTTCCTGTCTGCTCCAGGATAAATACCAGCTAGATCCCAGGGATGCCCTGCTTCCTGGATGTTTATTTCAGACACTGTGTGGTCTTTCTATGTATGATGTACTTAGAAGTCAGCAAGATGGTAGCTAGGTTAAAGTTAACTATAGAACTCTATGTTCTTACACAGATGCAACAACTTTTAAGAGCTTTGGTCTTTAATGCTCCAACTTGGACAGATCTGGTTATGGTCCCATAATAAATAAATGTACCATACATGTAGAAATGTACGGTGCTGCTGAACTGTGAGAATTTTGTTGTTTTTCTGAGAAAGATATTGTGGATTTTATGTAGAAGTACTCTGTCTTCATTTAGGCTAGTATTAATAAAGATGCTCTTCAATTATGAATCTTAGCCCTAATTGAAATTGCTAATGTAGTTAATTTATATATCTGTGATTTCCGTTTGTGGAGTATTTCTTAAATGTTTAGTCTCCTAATACCTGGTTGATAGTTTAGTTGTTTTGATCAAATTAAAAGACTGCATTGGTGTAGTCTTGTCACTTGACTTGAGGGGAATAGTGTGGATCTTGCAGGGAGATAAAATTTTACAGAGAGCAAATAATTTATCTGTGCAACCTTGAAGCTGAGCAGCCCAGTGTTCCCTAAGGCTCTGTGCTGTGGTTATTTTATGAATTTGCAACTAAGCAATTCTTTCTGAACTGATCAAGGGTTGTTGAAATGGTACAGGTTACTAAGGGCTTTGGCTGCTTTTAGCTGTGCAACTCTCATTTGTTCTGCACTGTTCTCTAAGGGTAGACTGTTGGTTATTTGGTACTTGTAATCTGTTTTTACAGAAATTTGTCTTTTTCTCCTGCTTTCAGTAAAGAAACAATCTCCATCTTCAGTAAGTAGCTGTACAGAGCAACTTGAAGAAATGCGATTGTTTTGTGATTTGTTTGTGATGTTTGGTCTTGCTCAGTGCAAGAGTATTCTGAGGATGAAAGCAATCCAGGGGGATTGTCTTCTCTAAAATGACTGTTTAGACAGATTTGGATGTGAAATGTCTTGGATATTAACACTACTGATCTGGGCCCTGTGAGGATTCTGGCTGGTGAATCTGAAGCCTTATGGCTCTGGAGAGAAGCCTTGTGAACAGCCCTTTCTCCAGTGCAGGGTTGAGTTAAAGGTGTCACAGCTTAGAGTTCTGTTTATTGAATTATACAGGAGAATTTTTATTTACTTTTCAAGAACAATTGATGGTCTGGGAATGCAAAATGCTGTACACAATCAGCCTTTCATATTGTAGTAGCACTTCTGTGTCCCATGCCAGTGTCCCTCCCAGTGTGCTGTGCTCAGTTGAAGGTGAAAATGGTGCTATATTAAGTTCTGTTTGGAAGTGAACAACTTTTTTAGATCCTTCTCCACCTATAAAGTTAATTCTTCTAACAGTGGCTTTGTGTGTTTTTCAGTTATAGAACTGCTGTAAACAGGTTTTTTGTGATAATGGTAATTATATGCATTTTCATGCAAGTTGCTATGTTGCAGCTATTTTAATTTTTATTTCCTGCCACTCTTGAGGGCTCTGTATTTTGAAGTGCAGTGTTTTAACTGTTAAATTTGGTTTGTTCCCCTTTCCTGAGAGTCAGAGTTATTGAATAATTTACCTTAAAGGCCAGTGTTGGTAAAATGGTGAATACTTTTAATATGCTAAGATAGGTAAAAACTTTCCAGCAATAGTTATAAAATAACCTGTAATTTAAAACATTGCAGCAAGTATGTATTTTAGCCCTGAACAAAGAGAAAGACCTTGCCTGTCATGATGAATTGTTGAGAAGTGGGGTGTAGGTTTTGGGCTGATTGTGTGATCTGCTGTAGGGGAGACTGGGAATTAAAAGGACATTGACACTAGTGAATTATTTATTTTGTGACTTTTGGTTTGTTTGTTTGTTTGTTTTTATATAGGTTGCTCGAGGAAGGAAATCACTGAACACTGGGAATGGCTGGAACAGAATTTGTTGCAAACTCTTTCAATCTTTGAAAATGAGAATGACATAAATACATTTGTCAGAGGAAAAATACAGGTAGTGTATTAATTACTGCAGTTGTTGTTAGTGATAAATATGACTGGGGAAAGAAAAATGATGTGACTTTGAAATAAATTGGAGCTGGTAGTTCCCAGGCTGCTCTGCCTTTTTGAAGGACTACCAGATGCTAAGTAGCAACATTTGTGTAAAAATCAGGGAAACTGGGAATAGTGCATGTAGCTTAGAACAGTGTGATTAAAAAAAAAACCATATAAATATATAGGCAGGTCTTAAGGCATTGCAAGTTCTAAAATTAATTGCACTGTCTTAAACTTTGACAGTTGTCTGTGCTACTGTTTTTCCATTGCAAGGCTTAATTTTAACTTTTTTCATGCACTCATAATGTCTCCTCCCCCTCTTCTGTGCAGTTAAGTCCTGTAGTATTGGTATTTGCACTCCATATAGGTGTTAGGGTTGCTGGTTCATTGATTTGTTTCCTTGGTGGGAAGTGGGAGTGTTTATTTTCTCAGAATTTCTTTTTCTCTTTATAGGTCAGATAATAACTATACTGGCAAAAAGTACTTTTTTTTTTGTACTAAGAATTATCTAAAAATACATACTTTTTTCAAAGATTGTAAGAAGAATTGCTGTATTTATTGGTGTGTGTTCAAAGTATTGGCTTTGTCTCATTCCTCTTTTAACATTTTGTATCATAAGTCAGCTCTCTTACAAATCCTACAGCTGCTTGTGTTTCCCCAGTGAATCAGGCATGAGTGCTATAGATGGTCATGGAAATACCTTATATGTGTGTTTTGAAATAAAATCCTTAAGGAAATTGTTGCTTCTTAGATTTGGATCAATACTAAATGTGAACGATGTTTCTCTCGCTTATACTCTGCTCTTCATGTAAATATGGAGCAAGTTGAAGGCAAAAAGTCACAAAAAAGGCAAAAATTTTAGAACTTTTATATAAAAGACAATAGAGATTGGGAAAATAAGCAAATAAAACAGAGTATAGAACAGAAGGAACCGTAGTCTTTAAAAATATCAAGAAACATTTTTTGACCTGTTGCCTCTTCAAATTTCATGAGGGTCATCTGCACCTGAAAGTGGGAAATTTTTTCCACTCTATTAGTAAGTCTGATTGAAGATTTTTTTTTCTTCTTCTTTCTTCTCCCCCCCCCCTTTTTTTGCTCTTTTATGCTCATGGTCCAATAAGAGGGGTCATAGAAGTAATATGAAATTTTCTGTAAAGAAAAACAGTTCCTTTTTTTCTTCCCTTCAGAAAAATGTCATGTGAAATCCTGTGTCTGTTTCCCCAGGAAGGAAGAGGAAAATACTGCAGGCCATGGGTGCTTCACGGGGCTGTTAGGAGTGTTTGAGTTAGGTTGGATAATTTAAAACAAGGCACTGGCAAGGGGGTTGGTGTTTGGTTGCTGTTGACATGGGCACAGCAGGGAGTAAGGCCAACAGAAAGAAAACCTTGAATAAAGTGAATAACTACACAAGCCAAAGAGTGAGCAGAACAATAAGAGCTCCCTGAACGACTTCCTTGGCAATGCAGTAACCATTGTGGCCTGGATGGCAGTGGGAATTAGGATATCTGATAGCCCATGGCCACTAACAGGATGTGTTCTGGTTTTATTCCCTGCCAGGGCATCATTGCTGAGTACAACAAGATCAATGGCATCAAGGAGGATGACGACACTGAGAAATTCAAGGAAGCCATAGTGAAATTTCACAAGCTGTTTGGGATGCCAGAGGAAGAGAAATTAGTGAACTACTACTCCTGCAGTTACTGGAAGGGAAAGGTTCCCCGGCAGGGCTGGGTGTATCTCAGCATCAATCACCTCTGCTTTTACTCTTTTCTCATGGGCAGGGAAGGTATGTTAGCAGTGGAATGGTAATTTGTGCATCTCACAATGGTTAGGAAATCTCCTGTAGCTTGTTTCTTTTCACGTACTGATCACTGAGGATACAAAGACACTGCTGAGGAAAGGAGAAGCAGGGAGCAATTCCCTCATTAGTCACACTGCTTAACTGGGTGCTTGTTCCCTTGTTTGTTTGGTCTTTCTCAAAGTAGTTCTCTGTAAAAAGGAAATAGGGACAAGATCTCACCAGTTCTGACTTTCTTTTCTGCTCTTGCACAATCCTCACGTACTACTCTGGCAGACTTTGCAACCTTAAATCACACATCTGCATTTGTTCAACACCAGAACATCAAAAAGGTTTCAGAGGAGACCCAGAATAAAGAACTGCTTAGTGTGGATGCAACCAGTCTGCTCTGCAGGGAGTTAATTCAAGGCACAGTGGAGTTGAGCAATTCAGCACTATTTTTGGTTATGGGCAAGGGATCACTCTTGGGATTTAGCCCCTGCTTTAAGGACACCAGCTGTATTGGTCCTGGGAGAAAAGCTTAGGTTCTGTGTGGCTGTAATATTTGAAACTTTTTGCTGTATAAAAATAAGACAAGCCTGTCTCATGTGTTCAGACTGTGTTTCTTTGCTTCCATAGGAAAAGGAGATCAGAGTCTGAGCTAGTGCAGTGACAATGATAAGTCATGTTAGCTTACCTGGCCTTGCAATGCTTGTGTGGTGTTCTGTAAATAAAGTAAATGATATTTAAACTCTTTTATCTCCTGTTTGTCAGGTGACAGTGGTTTGTTTGTACAAACTTGATCTATTTATGCTGTGCTCCCAACTTTTCAGGGCGCTAGAAAAAGTCAGTTGAATGCATTTTATAGGACGAGGAAGCTAAAAGCTCCTGAAAATGCTCATTTTTGTACTGAACCTTGTTTTTTTGTTTGCTCCTGTTCAGCAAAGTTAGTTATCCGTTGGGTTGATATCACTCAGCTTGAGAAGAATGCTACGCTGCTCTTCCCTGACATGATCAAAGTGAGCACGAGGTCAAGTGAACATTTCTTCTCAGTATTCCTTAACATCAGTGAGACATTTAAACTGATGGAACAGCTTGCCAATATAGCCATGCGACAGCTTTTGGACAATGAAGGATTTGAACAGGACAGGTCATTGCCCAAACTGAAAAAGAAATCCCCCAAAAAAGTGTCTGCTCTAAAGCGGTACGTAGCATTGCCTCTTACTCGTTTGTTCCTCCTCAGTCCTTGTACTTGCAGGATTTTGTCCAAAAGTTTTCTAATGTTGCGGCCATTTACTGCTACTCCAAAAGGAATGATTGATTCCAGCAGTGGCAAAATGTGAATAATTATTTAAATATAATTACTTGGTATCTTGTTGAAATAGGAATACGAGCATGTTGCAGAAATAAGCTTTCTTGAGCCAAATGCTCATTTGTTCAGAATCTGTTTAGTGTATCTCCTGATACTGGCCACATTTTGGTATCTGTTATAAGGCCATTTTATGTCTGTATGGGAAGGTAATAAAGTGATTTATGTGCTGTTAAGAACTATACCTAGTATTCATATTTTATCTTATCACTGGAATTGAGGAATTAGAGTCTAGATTAACAGTTCTGTCTGGAATATAGTTTAGGTAACAGCAATACAGAAATTGACATAAAATTCTAAGGAATGAAAAGTTATCTGAAAAATATTTCTTCTTCTTTTATATCATACTTCAGCTTGTTAGTTTCTTTTTCATTTTTTCTTTATATGTCATTCATGTTAGTGTACCATACAGAATTATAGCCAGTGCTTGTTTATATTTCTCATTATTTAGTGACATCTGACACGCATTGTATCACTTTTGTTTGTCCTTACTGTTGAGTGTTTTGCGCTGAATGCATTATCAAGACTAAGTCTTGAAATTGTTACCAAACTCTAACCTTAAGGATTCCATAATGTTAATAAAAAAGCCTCAAAGAAGCATTTTTTTATTATTAATAGCAAAAAATGGATTCACTGTATATATTCTCAGAAAGTGCAGCTGAATATGGAAAGCTCACTCAATCTTTCCTCTCTGAGAAGTGAGGATGAATGTCTGAGTCATTCATGGCAGACTTTTTTCTCAGGTGGTTTTAGAACCTTCCAAAAGTGAAGACTGTATCTCCACTATAGGCAAATTATTTCCAGCTTTTTGCTGTACACTCCTTGCTTAGCTATGTGTTGCAGGCAACTTGCAATGATTTGCGTAAAATATATCTTAAAATGTATTAATACGTTCCCTAAACCAAGGAAATCTTTCTGTGGATTTTTTTAGAGATCTTGATGCCAGAGCAAAGAGCGAGAGATACCGCGCATTGTTCCGACTCCCCAAGGATGAGAAATTAGATGGACACACAGACTGTACTCTTTGGACTCCTTTCAACAAAATGCATATTTTGGGTCAGATGTTTGTGTCTACAAACTACATTTGCTTTACTAGTAAAGAAGAGAACTTGTGCAGCCTTATTATCCCTCTTCGAGAGGTAAATACTTGTATTTTTTAATTTATATGGCAATTTAAATAAGCAGTGTCTTATTTAGCTTTGATTTTTTTTATTTTGGTGAGGGTTTTGACTATATTTTTTTATTCTTTTTGGAGAAAAGCCTCTTTTCATCCTTTTTATCTCTTGTGAACATACCATACTGATGTGTTCTAGGTAATATTTAATGACTATCTATCTTAGTTCATGGTTCCTACTACTGAAGCTTGCATGGAATTTTTTCTATCAGTTTTCGTAACCCTTGTGAATTCTTCCTCTCTCATATCTTGTATTCTGATTTACAGCCCAATTTTACGTTTTTTGTGCCTCATAGGGAGGAGTGGAGGGTGAAACTTCCTAGAGTAGAAATTCTGTTAAAGAATCTGTCAGATAAGATTTACTTTTGTCAGATGTAATAAGATTCATAATCCTAAAGTTTTGAGTTGCCTCTTCACACAGACTTGCAATTGTTTATTCTTGTATGTGGAAAATATTTTGTCTGTATTTTTCAAATTGGTGTGTTTCCCTTTTCAAAGCTGGTTGCTTAAAGCAGATCATCAGTAAGAAGAGTTTCTTTGATGCAATTAAAAAATAATTATGTTGGGGAGTTTTTTTATGGTTGACTTGATTTGTGGGTTAATGGAAAATTGTGGTAAGTAAGTTTTGGAAGTAGTAGCAAAGCTGATGTAACCAAGGACAGTTTGGCTTGACTGAAGAACCATAGAATACTTCAAGGCACTGTTTTCCCCTGCAAATCATAAAGAGTAAAACGAGTACATGTTCAGAAACTTTGAAGTACAGGTTCTCAGCAGCTTGTTGCAACCACTTTGGTTGTTTGGGATGAGACATTCAGTTATGGTTTCACTGTTTGTCTGAAAATCAGAGGGAATGGCAGTCCTGCAGGTAAAGTGGTGGAGAAGGAGTCAAAGTCTTTATTTAACAGGACCTCTTTTCCTGAATGCAGATTCAGCAACTGCTTTTGATAGCCACAGTCACAGCAGCACAGGATTCAGAGCAGCTCCAAAGCTTTAAGAGACAGAAGTAGGTGAAGGAATAAATGCTTCTGTTTGAACAGCTTCAAGTCTCAGCACCAGCAAGAACAGTAAACCAGGGGGGTAGTGCCAGTCCTCAGAAGATCTGATCAGTACCTGTAGTTATTAAAGGAAACCTTTCTATCTAATGAAAGCTTTGGGTTAAACCTTAAGTTAATTCCAATGTTCTGTAATATCCTGGAGGTGTTTTGACAGATGAGACAATAGGAAAGCATTGATTCAGAAATTATGAAGGGGAAAGATGCTTTTCAGTGGCTGACTGCACTGCTCACTGCACCTTCAGCAGGTGCCCTCTCCAAGATAAAGCACCTCAGATATGTGTGTGTGTCTGTTGAATAGGAAATAAGTGGATATCAGCTCTCATTATAGCAGAGTTCTAATTAGGCTTGCTTTAATAATGACTGTCCTGTGCCTTTAGAACCTGTATTGTGTGCTGATTGTACTCAGACAGCTTTTAAGTGGAACAGGAAACATAGGGAACACTGTTTAGCTAACTTCAATATGCTATTAGTGAAGTCCTTTAAGTTAACAAGTAGCTAGTAGATTTGTAGTTAACAGAAAAATAAAAGGAGGTGGAGAGAACAGAGAAGTGGTTTAGCCCCTGAGTGGTGCACTGCAGTCTTTAAGTCTTCAAAGAGAATGCATGAAAAATAGTTACCCTATCCATTTAGGTAGAGCTATTAATATTGTAGTACTCATGTCTTACCATTGATTTCTGGTTTTAAAAAGGTTAAAGGAGCAAGAGTCAAAGTCCTAGTGAAATTAAATGTCCTGCTTTCCGTTCTGAAGGCAGTAAGTCAGTTTTCATTAAGAAATCATCTAAAGTAATAAAAGCAATAGTTCAAAGTATTTATAATTGTGATTTGTGTTTTGTTCAGTGTATGAACTGCACAAGCTTGATGGACTGATATGTTTATGAGGTAATAGTTGGTAATGTTTAGGGCACACAACTGTTACATAATTCATCAACAGTGTATGACCTATCCCTGAGATTTCTGTGTGTTAATGTGCTTTACCAAAACCTCAGGGAACTCATTCTCTGTACTCAGTAGATTGTGGTATGAGTACTGTTTACAGGCTGGAGTTCAGTTCGATTAGTGACTGTTCCTGTAACAACTGAAGGCCATTGAGAAGCCTCCACCTCTCAGGGTTAGATATTTTCCTTTGTAAGGGAAGACATAGGGCTAATTTCCCTTTGTTGCAAGTTCCTGTGTACTGTGAAAATGCATTTAAAATACCACTGTGCAACTGTTTTCACAGTATATAGCTGTAGTACAGTTGTGCAGGAGCATCATCTCAGAAATTGTTTATTCACATGTATTGGCACTAAAAGGTAGGCCAAGGTTTCTGTGACCTGTGCTGATGATGTTAGGAAGCAAGAGAGGGATTTGGAAGTCCTACAAAAAAGCTGATAGATTTGTATCCCACAGATGGAATTTTGTTTTACTGATTCTTTTAAAATGCAGTCTGAGTAAAATCAGCTAAGTAGTGCAGGGGAGTTTTGATGGAAAATGTACTGAAACCATTTGTTTGAGGGATTACAGCCTTTATCTTTCAGGCTTGTAAGCCCTTGTATGCAAACCATGTTTCTGGCAAAGGGGTGTCCACTGGGATTTGATATAAGGGTGGAAGGAGAATGGCTTTATTGTATTAATATGGTTTCTTACACCAAGCAGCTTGATTACCTAAAGATCTTAAGCTGTAGCAACTGTTTGTTCCTAGGTGACAATAGTGGAAAAGGCAGACAGCTCCAGCGTGCTGCCCAGCCCACTGTCAATCAGCACGAAAAACAGAATGACATTCCTCTTTGCCAACTTGAAAGACAGAGACTTCCTTGTGCAGAGGATCTCAGACTTTCTGCAACAAACCACCTCAAAAATATACTTGGATAAAAATATTTCTGGAAGCTATATCAGCTCGGATGATGAGGTATGTGAAGGAACACGAATAATTTACTAGAAGAGGATTTTAACTGGTGTGGGGAGAGGAAGCACCTTTACGTTTTTGTAAAGCTAAACCTTTAGGCACAGAAATGTGACCTCTTTTTTGTTAATGCCTTTGAGCTGAAGTGTTAAAATTTGTCAGTTAGGATATCTTATCTTTTTCATGTTAAACCTAAGAGAAGTGTCATAGTTAATTAACTGGTTAATTGAATAGTACTTTTAATATCTATTTACTTGTTCCAACTGAAATGTAATTCTGGAATTTTAATAATTTGAAGAAATTATCAGTTGGCACGAAACTCCTTTTATTCAAGACTTTAGCTGCTAAATCCTGTCTTTTGATTCTTCTGAAAACAATGCCTGAGCTGAGCTGGTTTGTATGTGCACTGCTAGTGAACTTTGGAACATTTGACCTAACAGGAAAAAAACAGCTCTGTCCTGAGCATCAAATGACCCTATTCTGAACCACCTCCTTACATATGTGTGCAAAGTAAATAGTTCTTAAAAGTTATGACTAGATACACTTTTTTAGGTGCTTTGAATGTCAAGCCGCCTGCTGAATTCCAGGTCATATAACAACCTCATCAGTTCTGTTAAACCCAGCAAAGTATAATAATTCAGATCTCAAAGTAGAAGAGGCTTTTGTGGTGTATCATTTTGGTATGATGTTGGTATATCTCACATTCCAAGTCTGTCCTAAGCCATACCTTAGTACTGTCCTGTAGAGCCCTACCCTGTTTGCAATGTGTGTGTTCAAAGAATTTTTCTACTTGCTTTGTTGGGGGTGAGGTATAATTACTGTGCTGTTGTATACCAGAGCATGTAGGCATGTATAGTGCTGGAACTTTTGCTGTAAATGGATCTAAGTGTTCTACCTACTGAATTATAAACACAAATTATTGTAAGCATCTACTACAATTCATAATATGACTACATATCTAGATATGCATGACTGACTTGCAATTTCAGGCATTTGGTGTGAACTGCTCCATGAGATTTTACTATGATACAGTTTCAAAGCTGTTTGAGAAGTCAGAAATCCTTTTTCTTCAAAATACTTTTCTTCCAAATCACAACCTAGTAGTCCTATGATGTTGCCAGATCAAGGGAGCTGTTCTATTGCCCAGGGCTACTTAGGGCTGACATTACCCTAGCAGCTCTAGTTCTAGAATTTGGTTGTGTTTCAGGAGAGCTGTTGAGAAACTGGAAGCTATTCTGTTATTCTCTCTCTACTGGTTAATTTCTGCTGGTTTATGTTTTTGTTAACCGTTAGCATGTATACATTTTGAGGTAAAGTGAAGTAAAAAGTCCAGACACTAGCTCATCTTTATGCCTGTATTGCTTGTGACTGCTTTCTCCAGGTGTTTACAAGGTCAAGTAGTTTAATTTCTGCCAGCCCTCACAAAAGCCTGAGCTCTGAGTCAGAGGGAGAGCGGCAATTCAACCTCAATGATAACGGAATTCCAACAGCAACTCAAGCTTTAATGACAATGTATCGGCGCAGGTCACCCGAGGAGTTCAACCCTAAGCTGGTAAAATACACTTCTGAGTGCTCCACCTGACTGAAAAGGCTGTCAGATTATGTTTGCTTTAAAACCCATGTTGCTGACCCAGAAGAGTTTGATTCTGACAGACAGTTAAGAAGGGGCAGTATTTTTCACAGAAGTAAAGGCTTGAACATATTGTTGTTTTACCAGTACAAATAACTTCACTACATAAAAGCAAATCTGGATGTAATTCAAGGGGATGTTGTTGTATTCCTGCTCTGAAGTATAACTGCTTCTCTTAGCAGCAAGGTCTACTGGCATAGAAACTGGGGAATGGGAGGAGGCAGCCCATTAAGAAGGTAACTGGACTGCAGCCAGCTTACTTCTTGCTCACTTGGATGGTTAGGATATTGCAGGCTTTTTAGCACTCAAGATTTTAGTGGCTCAGAGTGTTAGAAAGAGAAGCTGCATCTTTATGCCTGCCTTTCTTTGCTTTTAGGCCAAGGAGTTCCTGAAGGAGCAGGCCTGGAAGATTCACTTTGCTGAATATGGCCAAGGGGTCTGTATGTATCGTACAGAGAAAACAAGAGACCTTGTGCTAAAGGGCATTCCAGAAAGCATGAGAGGGGAGCTTTGGCTGCTCTTTTCAGGTAGGTTTCCCTTTGAATGTGTCTGTGGGATATAAGCAAAGGCATGAAGGAAGAAAGGAATTCAAAGGTGATTAAAGGTGCACATAATAAGTGTCTGAAAATATTTGGAGTAAGTAAGGCTGTGATTGTTAGCGGGCACCAGACAAGTTTAGACAAGATTTCTCTAAGACCAGCAAATGCCCTTCCTCAAACAGGCTCACATAATTAAGGAAGAATACATAAAAAGCAGAACACATGCTTGGCAACCAGAAGCCAGTCGTTTAGGGACCTTCTAGGCGTTCAGCAAGCACCAGCAAGCCTAATTCCCATTTATTTAATAATTCCTGGATCCAGTTGAGCTTTTAGCCTTCACAGCAATTGTTGCAAGGAATTCCAAAGGATACTCTAGATATGTGTCCACTTAAAGTTGTTTTTTTTCTTAAGTTGAACAATTTTATTACTAGTTATATGGAAATCCATCCTACCTCAGACATTCTTCATAACCTGTCACCACATGCCTTCTTTAGCTCTACCCTCCCCAAGATAATTACCACAGCTACCCACTCCACTTATGATATGAGCACAAGGGCCTTTTATCTGATGATCTCATGATGCTTTCAAGTTTGTTCTCTATTTCTTCCCCAGTAATATAGTCATGTACATTTTCTCTTTGCTGCTGGGCACTAGAGGAATGTTTTTGGAAGATAGACACAGGAATGCAGAGCTCTGTTTTGCGTCCTATTAACAGCTAGTTTGGACTAATGTTCGCTGTGTATCTGTAACTCATACTTTCTGTGTAGATTACTTTGTGCTACTGACGCTTGATTTTGTTTCTGGAGAAGTTGTAAAGCCAGTAGTGAAATCTCATAGCAGCTCTGTGAGCATGTAGTGGTATCCCTAAGGCTGAGTGCCCTGCCCAGGATGACAGCATCATTTTCAGAAGTAGGAACAGAACTCATGAGTTTTTGTCTCTTGCTTTTGGCTGACATGTCATACTCTCCGCAACCAGACACTAATCTACTCTGTTCCCAGGGCATGTAGCTTTCTCAGAGACAAGTTTTGAGTTATTTAGGATAACCAAACCCACAGCCAGCTGCAGAGGGAGCTCATGATACCATGTGACTGCACAGTTGGTTTGTTCTTCACACCTCCTGTTTCGTTCTGGCTGAGAGGGATTTTAACCTCATTATAAAATGCCTGTAGAGAAGACAGGAAGGGCTGATAATCACCAAAGCACATACTTCTAAATTTTTTAATCACCTTTAAAGAAATAATATTTTCATATTTGCTTTTAGAGTTCTTGGTGACACTTGGAATGGAAGGGGAGCAGACTATCATGTTGAAGTACTGTACCTGCTAAACCTTCCATTTTCTCCTGGTTTTAACGCTGTTCTCCTACTCCTAGGAGCCATTAATGAAATGACCACTCATCCTGGCTATTATGAGGACCTAGTGGAGAAATCAATGGGAAAATACAATCTTGCTACAGAAGAGATAGAGAGGGATCTGCACCGCTCCCTTCCAGAACACCCTGCATTCCAGAATGAGATGGGTATTGCTGCTTTAAGGAGAGTCTTGACAGCTTATGCTTTCAGAAATCCAAACATAGGATATTGCCAGGTAATTGAAATCCCCTGGACTCCTTCAGTTTCTGGAGTTCCAGTTCTGTCCTTGCAGTCTGTTCCTTCAGTCATGCACGTGAGGGTTTGGCTGTGTGAAGCACACTGAGCTGTGGATGGTGCTGTGAGCTCAGTGCTGCAGAGAGGCAGGAATGCTGAGGCCAGAGGGATGTCACACAAGGACCTGCTCTAACAGCACTATTAGCAGCACACATTGAGAGATTTTCTGTAAGCATAATTTCTGCTCATAAATCTACAAACTGGACAGATGATAACAGAGCTGTCTACAGAAAATGACAATGTACCCTGAAGAAAGGTTATTTTCATATTAACAAAAAATACCCTCAAAACCAAAACACATTGTGTTCAGTCTTAAATTTTTATCTATTTTTACCTGTCCATCTCATAATGAAATGTTATTCAATGTATTAGTTATAACCTTCCAGAACCTCCTTTCCTCTTTCCATGATGCCATGTCATCATTCAAAACAATGAAAAGAAACAAAACCAGAAAACAACCGAAAAACCAAGCAAAAACCCCCCAAACACTTGGGAAAAAATAAAGTATCCTAGGAGATATCACTGGGAGTCATAACCATATATCTGTGGAGTTAATGCTGACCCCAGTGCATGGTTTTGAGGTTCTTATACCCATAATTCAAGTCACTAGTTTCTGGTCCTAAATATTTCTTTCATACTATATAATTTTGGTTTATCGCTGGGTCTTTTTTTGCCTTCCTACATACTTTTGCAAAGAAGAAACTTGGATTTATTAGTGTTAAGAAGCCTTGTCTAATGTCTAACTTTTAAGACTTCCAGATGCAACTTGAGTAAGTGCAAGCAGTTGTAACAAGATGCCATCATAAATTATTTAATAACACATGAGGTACTAAGTAATAGCTACAGTGTTTTTAAAGATTATTTAACAGAGAAGCAGTAGAAAGACATTTCAGTTCTGGTCCCTAGAACTATCACAGTAATTAATAACCTTGAGGTTTGGTTCAGCTGCAGTGAGAATTCAGGCACATCACTAGTGCTGTGGGAGGTGTTCTGGCTGCACCAGACCCAGATTCCCCAAGAGCACCTATGGCAGAATATCAGTAGCAGTGTAACAGATGCTTGCAGACCTGGCTCAGCCCTTGATTAGGAAGAAAAATCTTGATTTCTTAAAAAAAAATCTGCCACACAAAACAAACAACCCAAAAAAACCCACCAAAAAGCCCCAGTGAAACAACAACAACAAAACGAAAGAAAAGCCCTACATTTTTCTGTGATTTGAAGTTTCCTAACCACTTTTCCGCCCAGGTACAGTGCTAGATATTAAATAATTGTATTTCCTTTTCTTTTAGGCTATGAATATTGTCACTTCAGTGCTCCTCCTTTATGCAAAAGAGGAGGAAGCTTTCTGGCTGCTGGTGGCTCTGTGTGAGCGTATGCTGCCTGACTACTACAACACAAGAGTTGTTGGTATGCTTTGGGGACATGTTTGAAATGACACTATAAAAACTGACCAAATGAACTGGTGTTATTTGTACTGAAACAAATATATGGGTGGGTGCATCTGTGCATGCTGGTGATGAGCCAGCCTGCTCAGGAGAATAAAGGCAATTTCCTAAAGAGGTAATGTTATTGTTAATAGTTTATCACCTGCTCAGGGTCAGATGACATTCTAAATTGGGGTTAAGTAAAGTAGATTGTTAAGAAAAGATGGGAGGCTAAAATTTGAGTTTTAGATGATCCAATTAGCTGATTAAGGTAAGGTGGAAACAGGAGCTTTAGCAGTTTGCAGTAGAAGTCTTTGTGCCTGTACCTCTGATGTGGAAGGGCACAAATATCAGAAAGCTGTTGTTGTCAGATGAGCTTCCTTGTGCATGTCAAAGACAGTGACTTCAATTTATCATGGAATCTGCTTTTACTATAGCTCACAAATACTTGAGATACTCAGCCTTAGAAGTTGTTCTTCCTGGCCTGTTTAAAACACTAATATTGTGGCATGGGAATGTATAATACAGAGTTCTCTTGAAGTAAATGTGAACCCTCACAGTCACTCTGGCCTCATTCAACAGGTGATGCTGAGGTCTTGCTCCAATTAGTAATGGTAATATCAAGCCACTATTTAACTTCTGCTACTGCTAGACCAAATTACTCTGTTCTTATTTATTCTGAAGTGTATTATTAAAACAGAAAAAAACTTGTTACAGTTCAATTTGTATGTATAGTAATGTAATGGAGTCTGTTACTCATTTGAAAGTGAGAAAATGTGCATAAGCACCATGCAAAATATTCTTAGGATTTTTATTTATATACATAAAATATATAGGGGTTTTTTTCCTCCCCTAAATGGCAATGTATCAGTTGCTCCTGAATTAATTCAGCCTTATTTATCTTCAACAGGAGCATTGGTGGATCAGGGTGTCTTTGAAGAGTTGGCTCGTGACTACATTCCACAGCTTTATGACTGCATGCAGGATTTGGGTGTAATCTCCACCATCTCCCTGTCCTGGTTCCTCACTCTTTTCCTCAGTGTAATGCCATTTGAAAGTGCAGTGGTAGTTGTGGATTGTTTCTTCTGTGAAGGAATAAAGGTGATATTTCAGTTAGCACTCGCTGTCCTCGAAGCTAATGTAGACAAGTTGCTTAACTGTAAAGATGATGGAGAAGCCATGACAGTCTTGGGAAGGTATTTATTACAGAAAATTAAGTATCTTCGTTTTTGTGGTTTTGGTTTTTTTTTTTTTTGCTTGCTTTTCTGATTTGTATTCTATGTTGAAATACTAAATTTAAACCAGTATCTTATATGTAAACCTTTTACATACTTGTAGTCTCCTTTCATCCATGTAAGGTGCTCCTTATATTATTTTAAAATAATGCTAAGTGACCAACAAGATGCAAATTCTTCTTTCAAGACATTCGAATAAACTTCCCAAACCTAGTTATAGAAATTTAACTTGATTCATTATTTTAGTGGATTACATGGGTTTTGTTATTTCAGCCTGCTACCTTTTATGTATTAAGAAAAAGCCTTGGTGTTAAGGAAGATTGTTTTGGGAATAGGCTAAGTTGGACTCAGAATAATTAGGTAGGATCTTGAAAAAATAGATTTCAGTGGCTTGAGTCATTCTATCAGAGCTAGTGCTGCTGAGTGTAACCTCTGCTTTTCTTGGGCTTGGTAGTGGTGTTTAGTTTTCCATATGCTTCTGGAACTTTGGAATTTTTTCATAATAAATTTCAGTAGTATAACCTTAACTGTTCCTAGAGAATGGTTTTATCACTTCTCCATGTAATAATCAATATGTAACCTGTATGCTGTTAACCCTCAGAAGGGAGGGCATACAAATTTATCTTGAATTTCTCATTTCTTTATTTTTTTTCCCACCAGATACTTGGACAGTGTAACTAATAAGGACAGTACTCTTCCTCCCATTCCTCATCTTCACTCCCTGCTCAGTGATGATGTAGAGCCTTATCCTGAGGTGGATATCTTCAGGCTAATCAGGTCTTCCTATGAGGTAGGATAAGACTTCTTAACAGGAACTTACCAACTAACACAGCTTCTGCTCCACTGAGGAGTTTGATACTCTAGTTTGGCTTTGCTTGAAACAGAAAGAACATAAAAGAAAAGCAGACTCATCTGAGAGGCCTGAAATGGAGCAAGGAAGAGGAGTTAGACTTTCTTCTTCTTTTAACCAAGACTTTTAATTGGAGCTGTTTTCAGAGAAGTGTGAGGCCTCAAAGGAGAGCAGCCCACAACCAAAAAGTGATTTACTAACAAAAGGCTGAACTTTTAATTTGAAAGGAGTTAATTCTCATTTAAGCTTTTTTGTGCTTTTCCAAACTGAAATAGTAGTGAAATCTGTATGATTTCAGAAGACCTTTCTTTTATCAGTGAAACTTTGTTTTAAAAGTGCTGATTTTGACCATGGGCCACTATATTCTCTACTGTCACCAAAGCTAAAAGAAAATCCAAGTGAAAGGAGCTGCTAATAACTAATATCTATTAAAGGGCAGGACAAAGCCTGCAAAACCAGCTAAAATCTGCACACTGCTTTAATTGTCCTTAAATTAAAAAAAAAGTCATCAGTTAAAATATGTCTGGTTACTCTGACATACCCATATTTTATAAAAATCAAGGAAAAACTATAAAGATTTTTTCTCTTTAATTTCCATTATTCCCTTCCATTGATATGGAGTTGATTTACACTTAGCAATAGCGCAGCTTTCTACAAAGGCACTTCCTATGGCCCTAAGCCCCCCTTGCTTTAATGCACCAAATTTAATAAGGAAGTAGGCAGTCCTTAGTGTGTTCTGTGCTGAAGGGAAAAGTGTGTCAGGATAGATGGATGTTTGGTAGGTGTCAGAATGGCCAGCAAGGTGTTAATGTGAAGTTGTGTTTCCCATGCATTTTTCCATTTTCCTCATCATGAAGATTGCTTGCATTGGCTTAACTGCTCTAAAATGAATCATCTGACTCCGTGCAGAGCTAGTTTGTCTTTTTGGGGCTTTGGCAGCACAGAACCTTGCATGTCCTTCTAGGTAAATAACCAACTGCTCTTCAGTATAATTAGGCAAAACAAGTAGCATGGTGAGTGAGGAACCATGAGGAAAGCAGGAGCTACTTGCAAAGAGAGAATTCATTTCAAGAAAGTTGCTGTTAATTAATTTATTTAAAAAACCCTAATAATTCTATAATAAACTGCATAATAACTGGAGTTTTAAAAGCCTGTGCATAACTCACTAGCTGTCTGTGGAGTGTAGACTCACAATCGGAGCTGTTACATGTTTAACTCATTTAATTTGTGTGTTAGCTAGTTAGGAAAAAAATTGGCCTTCAACATTTCAGCTGTGTGTAGAGTGGTGTCTGGCCATACTAACTCGAGAACTGACACTGGAAGGTCTGGGCTGTGGAAAGGTTTGATACAGCTTTGACCTTGAACAGGTGACATCTTTCCAACAACCCCTTGTACAGTTTGAAATTTAGCATGGACAAAGGACCATTCCCAGAAGGTAATCACCTGCAACCTTGCTCTTTTGAAGACTGCGTGAGTTTTAGTTTTATGGATGTGAACAGACCATCTTATTTGGCCCTCCAGTCCAGTAAATAAACTGATTACTGGAATAGGTGTAGCCTCAGAAGATCTGTCGTTTGAAGGTTTTGTGAATACCTGAAATACCTCTGTGATACCTGATATTCATTAATATCTACATTCTACATGTTTATCTACATTCTATTTTTGTCAAGACTTCTTCATCTGCAACATGCTCACAAGTACATGAAGCATTGTTTTACTCCCTAGGTACAGGATAAAGATGAACACCTTTATAGATAAATGCAGCTTTAGCATGAATTTCATTTTGCAAGGATATGCCAGCATATTATGACCTGCTTATGTAGATGCACTTGCACTGGAAATATAAATCCATCTTGTATGAAAGTGTGTCCTGCCACCCCTTTATGCTTTACATGTGGTGCAGTTGATGTCTGGCATTTTTGTTCCTGCTGATCATCTGTGCCTTCCTAGGTGTGTGAATTTTGGATGGCAAGAAACGTCTGCTTATAATACTTCTACAGAAACGAATCTTAGGGATTTGGCATTCCTCTGCATATGAAAACATGGAATATTATTCCTAATAGGTTTTCCCCCTATGATGCTTTTGTAGTATGTGCAGGAGCTCCCTGACACTGTTATGTGCATTTTGGAAAAAACTTCTGAAAATAAGACTTGGGTATTAAAGAGCATCTTTTCCTAGTGGAAATTGCATTCTTGCTACTTTGTTTCAGATCCTCAGAATGCAAGGACTGCTGTACTGTCTCAACCATTAGAGATCCAGCTAGTTTAATATTCTCTTTCTGTTGTGATTATGAGACATTCCAGGACAAGCTGAAATAAAACTCTGCAGGAGGACTTACGAAACAGTCTATTCACAGAGGTTTGCCAAGCAAGAAGTTTCTACCTTCTGAGATTACAGTTTGAAATGAGAGAGTTTGAAATTGAATACAGACCTTTCAAATTAAAATAAGCTATTGGGAAAAATAAAATCTAGTGATATAGTCCTAAAGTCTTTGTAATTTTGTTATGTGTTTGAAAAATGCAATAACAGCAGTTTCATTTGTGGTACGTCACAAAATTAAATTAATTTTTCTAATAAATTAAAAGCAAGCTGAATATTCTGAATATTAATACACAGACAATCATGTACTGCTTTTTCTCTTTCAAGAAATTTGGAAGTATCCGGGCAGATTTAATTGAACAAATGAGATTCAAACAAAGACTGAAAGTCATCCAAACCCTCGAAGATACTACAAAGCGCAATGTGGTCAGTACTGAAATATAATTTAATAATGTTCTTTGCACAGAATAAGTTTAGTCAGTTTCTGAACTTAACTTAGCTTTTCAGTGAAACATGAATTTCTAATCTGTAACTGTTGATGTTGTTTCCAAAGGTACGGACTATTGTGACAGAGACTTCTTTCACTATCGATGAACTGGAGGAACTGTATGCGCTTTTCAAGGTAAAGCGAAGTGAAGATAAGGTCATGTGCCTCTAGGAGGTGTAAATGTTCATTTTGGTGTGGGAATCTGTCTTTTCTAAGCGCCAAGTCAAGTCTGTCAGTTATTGTTTGGTATCTTGATACAAACTTGGATTAGCTGCTGTATTATTGATATACAAAAAAATCCTAAACTCAAGCAGTTTTTAAAACATTGAGAAAGGTTTAGTTCACTAATTTATTTGTCCATGGAAAAAAATATATACTGCTAAAAATATAAAACGAAAAATGGGATAGAGGCTTTTGATCAGTCATTAGAAACTAAACATATGTGTCTGTCTACCTGACCCAAGTTTTGGAATTTATCATAATTATTCTGTTTTCTGAAATAGTTAATACTTCTGTATAGCAGTAGCTGATTTTTGCTATTGTTAATGCTTTAATGCGTTAAATGGGAATTGAATGCCACAAAGTGATGTGTCTTTGTAAGTTGGTTGTACAGCAGTGCCATTACATCCACAAATTTAAAGGTGAGCATTTAAATGTGTTAGCTTCACCTTCCTGCACAGTGTCTTAAGTTACTTTCTTCCTATGTTTTGTTATGACAAGAGATTTTTTTAAAATATCATGAAGAATTTATATCCTGTAATTTCCCATCTGTAACAAGAAGTCCTAGTTGTCCAAATCCTGCAGTGCCTTCTTTCAGTCTTCCATGAAATCAGTGAAACCAAGTCCCACAGTCTTCCTGGTTAATCACTGTGCAGCAATGGGATCTTTTTCTCTCTAAGCTTCTGAATTGTTTTGAATTAGATTCTGGCAAAATCAGCCCCAGAACCTCCACTGACTTCAGTAAGACTGAAAGAACAGTGCATTATTCACTGTTTTTGAGAATCTACAGGAAATATTTCAAATAAACAGCTATTTTAATATGAGTAAGGAATAAATAAAGATTTCACGAGCCTTCTGACTTAGCTGCATGATGAGGCTGACTAAGCACAACAAGCCTGGGAAGTCACAGCTCTGGCCAAAACAGATATTTCATGTTTCATCTAACTGAAAGGCAGAAAAAGTTTTGCTTTATCTTCTTTTTTCCTTTTTTTTAGTAGAGGGATGGTTTTTTATGCTGTTTGGAGGAGAAACCCCTTCCAAAAGCAGAAGGGCTTCTGTTATGTCGCATTGTTTTAAGAATGCAGGTGAAGAGTTGTTTGGAATTGTTTTTATCATGGAGGGCGATGAATTGTTTCTAGAGGTGCTGACGGTGTCCTGGTGTTTGCCCTCTGTTCAGGCAGAACACCTGACGAGCTGCTACTGGGGAGGGACCAGCAATGCCACGGAGCGGCACGACCCCAGCCTGCCCTACCTGGAGCAGTACCGCATCGACTTCGAGCAGTTCAAGGGCATGTTTGCCCTGCTGTTCCCCTGGGCCTGCGGCACCCACTCTGACACGCTGGCTGCCCGCCTCTTCAGGCTGCTGGATGAGAATGGAGATCTGCTCATCAACTTCCGGGAATTCGTCTCTGGCCTGAGTAAGGCGGATCCACGGCTCTCTCAAACTAACGTGACAAAACAGTGTGTTTCTGTTCAGCTCGTTTTATCGTGCCTGTGGCAGTGGTTCCCTCAGACCTTAGCAGGTGAATCTGCATTAGGCAGTGGTGTATCACACTGGGAAAAGGACAGTACATGAGCAGATCCATTAGGATCTGAGGATTTCACTGGCTGCTAACTCTCAACACAAAATCTAACTGCAACACAGGCGCTTAACGGTGCGCTTCCCTAGGCATTAGTTAGAGTGTGAGGTACTACCTCTCTTGCTTCTGAAATCAGTAACCAAAACTGCAGAGAGCAGTTTGGAAGTCCCCTGAAAAGGAGAAAACGGAGGTGCAGGTCAGAGAGGGAGGCTGAATGTTTTAGTCCTGAAGAAGCAAGATTTCAGGACATGAAAAAGGACATTGTGAGCCCCAGGATTAGCGTGAGGAAGCAAAGATGAGGCAGGAGCCAGCCCCTCCTTTTTTAAATATGGCAGGAGTTGTTTGCTGTAAGTGACCAACATCTCACCATCTACCATGTGTCATTTCGTGGCAATGTGGAATTTCTGCCAGCTCTGTATTTTGATTCTTTTTGAGAGTGAAAAGGTTTCCTTGTCTGGCTTTCAGCAGCTCTTTGTTAATTAACTATGTTTAAGCATTGAGGCTCCAAATGCAGCCTTGCATTAAACCTCTGTACAGAAGTAGAAGCACTTGTTCTCTTGTAAGTGCAAAGTAGCTCTGACAGTAAAACTGGCTGCAAACCTCCCTTTCACACCACCCCAAAAATCCCAGTGTTTCTTGTGGTGCAGTGATTTGTATTTGAGGTACTGTTCCATGTAACACACTGGGCCCTTTTGGGGACCCAGAAGTTAACCACTCTTCCAGTTTCCAGGATGCTGTCAGTAACAGTCAGCCAGCTATTGATTGAGACAGCAAATTTTGGAGCCAGTAATGAGTAACATGAACAAGGGCCAGTATTGAGCACTGTGAGCAGAAATGCATGTGAAGTGCACAGATGTGGCAGTAAGCTAACATGACTGAACTAAAACCTTCAGTGGGCAAAACAATTATAAATGCTCATTCTGAAATCTGGTATTTTTCAGAAACTAAGCCCACTGTGGTGTAATTTGAAAACCTTCTTGTTTTACTCCCCTAAAAAGTAAATCAACCCTGCTGACACCTTTTTCAGTTGAGAAGCACATGAGTGGTAAGGACAACATAGTCAAGAACAATGGACCTGTTTGAGCATATTTCACCATGCCCCAGGACATCTAATCATTCAATTTCTTTTTCATTGTCCCTACAACAAATAGCTCATGAACCTCCTACTTCAGGTGCCTCTAGGGCCTCAGCTGAGCAAAGATGGAATAACTTTGTGCATTCTTTATGTTTACTCTGTGCCCTGTTACAATAATATAGCCCAAATATAGGAGTGGTTTGCCCAGTGAGTTGTGCTGCTCAGAAGAGGTTTTCAGCCTTGGTGAGGAGCTCTTTAAGTTATTCACTCTTACAAAGCTCCCCTGCACTCCTGTATAACACACTGCATGATAGCATGACAGCTGTTGCCTGCACGTCCAAGTAAGCTGCAGAGATCTCTGCATGGATTCCAAGTGGCCTCCTGCCTCCCATCGTGTTTGGCAGTGCCCCCTTCTCAGAGCACACAGCTCCCCACTCCTCCAGTGGCTGCTGCTGACTGCAGTCCTTGGCACAGCCTCCTGTCAGAGTCAGCACCACGAAAGCTGTGTCTTACAAGGAGTACTTGAGTGTATTTTATTTTCTTTTTGCAAGCAGGGTTTTGTCGACCACAGAATGCAGGAGATGGAAAAAGCAGCGTGGTAACCTCACCACTTCTCCATGCATTTCAGAGGCGGGATCACCTCCCTTGACCTGCTGGCAATACTCTTCCTAATTTTGAGCAGAAAGGAAGGAGGGAAAAGTGTGCATCAGGAAGCACATGCAGATTTTTCTCAAATTGTAGCTATGGAGATTTTCAGTTCTCTTCAAATCTGGGGACAGAGAGAGCAGCAAGCCTACATGTGTCACCCTGTGCCCTGAATCCTATTTTGCAGTTCCTGTTGATGGAGGATGCACAAGTGCAGCCCATTCTGTCCTTTGGTTATGTCATGTTGCCTTTACCAGAAGAGAATGCATTATCTGCATGGTGTGATACACCAGATGGGAACATAATGAGCTTTTGTGCTTAAAAAGGACCACGTTGACAGCAAAATGGCTCATGTGGTTGTGCTCAACTTTTTTTTGGCCTAACACCTGTATTTATTGGAGTGTGAGGCTTTACCAGAGACTGTGAGTGTTAGTACTTGCCACACCACACTCTGCAGTTTGCATAGCAGAGGTACATTGACAGTCACCTATAAGGTAAAATGAATCTCTGCACTATTTAATTAGTAGAAGTTAGTTCATTTATTTATGGATGGCATGTCACAACAAGTGAGATGTATGAAAGTCTGATTATCTCTTATTTAGTTACTTGAAAATTAACTACTGTCCATTTAATTAATTGGAAGGAGGGGCTTCAATAGACCTCTCGGATTTCATACAGTGTAGATGTGGAAAAATCACTAGAAAGCATTGCCTGAACATCAATTTAGCCCATGGCTAAGTATGATTAATGCTGTTTATTTGAATTTATCTCTTTTTTAAAATTTTTTTTGTAAATATCATACTGCTCTGAGACATGTGATGTTGTTATTAGATCCTCAGACCAGAAAGTTTGAAGTCCACACAAAAAACGTCTTGTTAAGTTCCAGCTGGAGGCCTTTCTGAGTGATAATGCCATAACCATAGACAGTTTTATGAAATAGGCATTTAAAAAAGGAGCCAAGATTGCAGTACGAAATTCAGGGTAGATTTGTCTGTGTTCTCTTACTGTTTTTACTGTGTGAAGTCGAGTGACTGCCTTATGATCTTGAGCTTTAAAGGGATACAGTACCTCCCAGCAGAGTGAATGTAGCAGCTGTTATTGTGGCTATAACAAATCAAATGGCACAGAATGCTGACTAGTAATGTACTGCATGTAATGTTGTGTAGGTGCAGCATGCCATGGAGACCTGACAGAGAAGCTGAAGCTACTGTATAAAATGCATGTTTTGCCTGGTAAGTAAATGATGTTAAAATAGCTCTTGTTTTGCTGAGAACAGGAATTTGGAGCAGAGTTGTTTATGACTGGCTTTCCCAATTAAAAATTAATTTGTGGGAATTAGTGTATCTGTTTATGCAGCAGTAAAATAAGGAAGCTTCTACTCTAACCAGACAGATTTGGAAAGTCTGAAAGCCCCCTCACAGCCCTGAATTGTTCCCTGCACAAACATATAAATGTCTCTTGCTTGTTAAGCTGGGGTTGGTGATATCCTCCAGGCATAAGTCCAGTGTTCTTCAGCATATGTTACCACAATGCACTCCATTTAAGCGTTGGAAAATTAAGCTAGTTTGAAATGTTCCTGCATGTCCTGGCTCCTCATTTCTGTCCCCAGGCTTTCTTCTTGATTTCCCCTTTGGGCTGGCACAAGTGTTGGCAGGGAGAAGCTCCAGATGGTTTCACAGATGTGTTTTCCTGGGAGCTGTACAAAGCTGGGCTCAGCTAAGTGAGAGAGGCAGTTCAGGGTGGAGAGGGGATGAAAACACCTCAGAGCAGTTGTGAAAATTCTCTGCTGGAGCTGTGTCCTCTCTGGCTTGTCACCCACATGCCATAAAGAACCCACTGCTGTCCTTACTGAACATTGCTGCTGCTTGGGTAGTTTAGTTCTTGTGCACATCTACATGCTGTGGTAAACATACCTAAAAACTTTAGAGGACATTTCCCCTTTGTGTACTTTGAACATGGCTGATTGCTCCCAGCTGGTTTTGCTTGGAGGTAGGCCTGAGTGATTCAGTAATTTAAATGGGAAAAAATACTTTCAAATACTTTCTAAAAATACTTTAAAAAGACATTGAACTATTACCAAAAATATCTGGTTTTAAGAATGCAGTTTCTCATATCTGGGGACTGGCAAGCTCATTCCAAATGATGAGAGGTTGTTTCAAGGTAGGAAAGAGGGCAAACCCTGCTTAGGACACACTGAGCTGTACAGAAGAAAGTAATGGAAGTTGGCATGGGAGGATGGGTAAGCCAGCCTCTAGAAGCAAACAGCTCCTTGTGATACAGTATTGGATGTTGGGAAGGAGCCAATTGAGGTCCAGTTGTTCATCTCCTCTGAGTTAAAAAGAGATGATTCCTAGCACATCAGACCCTTGTACTTCTAGAAATCTACATTCTAAATGTATTAATGGAAATATCTTTCAGTTTTTAATTAAAGGGTGAAATTTTTAATGAAAGAATCTTACTGTGTTGCTTAGATCCATCCCCTGAGCAAGAAGAGCCAGACTCTGCTTTTGAAGCTACTCAGTACTTTTTTGAGGACATCACACCGGACTGTACACATGGTAGGCATCTTCTGTCTCGGGCATGGGAAGATGGGGTGATGCATTTCACTCAACATGTCTTTTTAGGGAGCTACTTTTTAATTGGATTAAACTTCGTTAGCAAAGTATTCTCTGGAAAAAGTATTATGAAGCATTTGTATACGTGTTGATATCTTGAGAGGTGCAGGCATGTGTACACTCAGAGTCCCCCTGAATTGTGCATTGCAGAAGTACTTGTAGAATAACTCCATGTGTTGTAATAGAAGTAATTTTGTGAAGAACAAGAATAAATAGATTGGCTTTCAAGATGTATCTGGATCAGAACTTAAAACATTCTAAAACACAGAGAGCAAAAGATACATCAAAATGTAGTTCAGCAGTTTGAAATCTCATGTGCCCTTACAAGAGCCAGGGCCTCATCATTTCTGCTTTATTGACTTTCTCTTTCTTGTTATACTTGATGTGAAGTTTCTTTTTGATTCAAGAAAAATATAACCCATCCTTCAGGTTATAAGTGGGAGGAAAGTTGTTTGAAAATACAGGTAAGAGTTAATAGTCTAGAAATGGCAATTTCAGCTCCTGAGAGGCAAGAGGATGCACTAGTACAATCACCAAGCATGTATCATGCTAGGAGGTGTGTTGTGTTAGCATGGGTTAATCATTTTACTATGTGGACAAAACCTAAAGTTGTCCCAGCCTAAGTAGTGACAGTATAAATTAAATGGAATTTATGGGCAGGTTTAAGGGTAAACAAAGCCAGAATTTATACCTGCAATTTTTCTCTGCTTTTTTTGCAGAGTTTGTAAATATTTGTAAACATTTTGTTATTTTGCACTGTGCATGTGAAAACAATGTCTGTATCTAAACCCACACTGATCTCTCTCTCCCCCTGCCCCTCCACGTCCTAGTTGTTGGCCTAGACAGCAGGAGCAAACATGGAGTAGATGATGGGTTTGTTACAGTGAGTCTGAAAACAGACAAAGGTATGCTTGGTGTCTCCTTGTGAGTTACATCTTTCATTTCATGTAAAGATGCTCCTTTTGAAAACGGGGAATAAAGGGAATAATTTGAGGTTTCTTCATGGACTTTTTCCTCCCTCTCTGGGTAATTTGTTGGCAATAGGCAAGAAGAGCTCACAAGAGAATCGAAATTACCTGAGAATGTGGAGCCAAGAGAATAAATCCAAAGCAAAAAACACAAAGGACTTACCCAAGCTAAATCAGGTACTTCTGCTGCCACTTTTCATTAAATTTAAACTTTCTTCACATATCTATAAATATTCAATGTATTAACACTGAACAGAGGTTTTATTTTGAGCAGATACTTTTTTACCAGAGTAGCAGTCAGCTGATTGCAGAAGTTTATTGTTTAGAAAATAGTTTTAACTGGCATTCAGCTCCCAAAACATCCCAAAAATGAGATACACACATGTAGGAAAGGTAAAACATATTATTTTGATCTTTAGACAAAGGATGTGACGCTGAATATCACCAGCCAGCTCTTCATGTCTAATAAGCATAACCTGAAAGTAGTATTTTGTGTTTTGTACTGCTAGTCTCAATCCCCTCAGATCCACAGCTGCTGGGGAGGAGGAGGAGACCCATTGGGATAGCTCTTTCCTCCATAGAATGTAGGGAAGGTTTATTTCCTTGTAGAACAGTGATTCTTACTTAAGGTAGCCCTGAGCAAATCTTCCCATCTCATTTATCAGTTTTGAATTTCAAATAATTGTATCCAACTAAGTTACTCCTTTCAGCTAAGTGCTGCAAGACTTGATTTTTCATTACTTCTCATCAGTTTTAGCAAACCCTTAGTTATACTTAGCATCGTTCCTACAAGAGAATCCACCAAAATCAATGCAACGTATCTCACTGCTCACCCTCTGTTGCCCTCCTGTGGCTGCAGAGAAGTCTATTTGTGATATGTTGGACAAAACATCCAATCATTTATTCTAAATACCTTTTAGAGATGCTACATATGTGACTGCCCAGCCATAGAGTATGCTTCCTAGACTGCACCTGCATTATTTCAAATTTCACTTCAGTCACGTAAACCCTTGTGTCCTGCCTCAATCCCAGTGTTTTAAAACTGGTTTGGAAGACGTCAGTGTGATTTTTTCCTGCTTGTGTTAATGTTCCCTCCCCCTGTGGTGTTTAGGGGCAGTTCATTGAGCTGTGCAAGACGATGTACAACATGTTCAGTGAGGACCCCAACGAGCAGGACCTGTACCACGCCACAGCTGCCGTGACCAGCCTGCTGCTGGAGATCGGGGAGGTGGGGAAGCTCTTCAGCATGCAGCCCCCCGGCGACACGGACAGCAGCAGCTGCAGCAAGGCCGCGCAGGGCGAGCTGTTCCCCAAGAAGGAGCAGCAGCAGTTCCCCCTGGAGCAGCACAAGGTGTTCCGCGGCGGCCTCGCAGCCGGCGAGGAGGAGGCGGCCGGCACCGACGGCGCCCTGGGCATGCACATGGAGGACATCAAGCTGGAGGACTCCTCTCCCAGGGACAACGGGGCCTGCTCCTCCATGCTCATCTCCGACGACGACACCAAGGACGACAGCTCCATGTCCTCGTACTCGGTGCTGAGCGCGGGCTCGCACGACGAGGACAAGCTGCACTGCGAGGACATCGGCGAGGACACGGTGCTGGTGCGCAGCGGGCGCGGCCCGGCCCTGCGCCGCAGCACCAGCCTCGACAGGGACTGGGCCATCACCTTCGAGCAGTTCCTGGCCTCCCTGCTCACCGAGCCCGCCCTCGTCAGGTACTTCGACAAGCCCGTGTCCATGATGGCCAGGATCACCAATGCCAAAAACATCAGGATGAGGGGCAAGCCAATCACCTCGGCCAGCGACTACGAGATCTCTACTATGTCGGGATAAAAGGCAGCCGGGTTTTTTATTTCAGTTTTCTTTTTACTCTCTATTTATTAGTACCTGGCAGAGGCCCTGGTATTTTAGTTGTTTTCACTAATGTGAAAATGTTGGGGTGCAAACATAACTATCTTCAAGTATAATCACTCTTTCTGTGGGAAATGTTACACATGCAGATTTTATTCAAAATACAGAAAAGAAAATGCTTGTCAGTGAAGTGTGTGTATTATTAATATTGCTGTCCGTGTATAATGGTAAAGATTAGTTCTTAATTTCTAAATGTAAACTTAATGCCAATATTTATGAGCGTTTTTAAAATAGGCATATATAGAGATCTGATGCTTGGGGAAAAACAAACAATAAAATGGGAAGAACCTAAAATTTAAAGGGACACTGTCAACCTGAAAAGGACCTCAGGTGAAAATAAGTTCCAGGCAACATTCTTGAATCATAATTTTATTTAGTATTTTTTTTTTCCCAAAAAGGAATGCTTTGATTTTACTTTTCTGAATCTATGAAAGACCACTTCAGTGACACCTGCCTGGCTCCTAACTTCCTGTGCCTGAGACTGGTATGCTCAAGTGAGAAGTCCATCCCAACCTAATGGGTTCACCAAATCAGGCCAAGTGTGGATCAATGTGATGGTTTCTGCCCATTTGCCTTTGCCAGCTGGGGCCACCAAAGGAAGATCTCCAGCATGACCCTGCCCAGAGCTGTATTCCCAACCAGTGGACTTGGAATCTTTGCTGGTGTTCTCCAAAGACACTGTATGCAGGTCTCAGAACGGATTGGGAGAGTCTCTTTTCAAAATTTGAAGTCTGTTTTTAAAAGCTTAGGGGAAAAAAAGTATATATGTATCTGCTTCTAAGGCTGAATCTACAGCACATATAGCTTAGTTCTTAAAACTAACCTTTACCACCAACCTATCATATTCTTGTTAGATTAATAAAAGCCTGTATTGCATAAGTCTTTATTTACTACAGTGTAAAGCAGCAGTAATGAAATCTGCAAGATAATATAACTGAATGTTTAAATCTTACTGAGAACACTGTCACTTTATATGAAATGAATAGTATCCTGTATTGACTTACTGAATAATGTGTTGAAATGAAAACTGGAGCACCTGCACTTTGAATCCTTGCTTTTTTATACAGGTATTTGGGATTTTTTTTTAGATTTTGTTAGCTGTTTTTTAATTCATATTTGTTTGTTTCAGGATCATGCCTACATGCCTAATCTTTATTTGCTGTTTTGAGAATATTTTCTGTAGAATACTGTTGATTTTTATACTCCTGTATAATACTGCATCCACGTACCTTGCAGGTTTTTTTTAGCACAAGCTATGTTTAATTCTTTTGTTTTAAAAGAATGCTTTTAAACTGTCAGATTAAGTGGTTTTTAACCACAAATAGGTAATGTGAACAAATAAAGTACACTCTGCACAGATTTGATTTTTAACTATTAAAGTCATGCTAGAGGGAAAATGAGGTGGTTGTGCTTTATTACACAGACAAATGTTAGTATGTCTCCTGGTAATGGTATGAAAAAGCACTGCATGCTGTGGCTGTGGATGGGTTTACAGATGTACCAAATAATGATATTAATCTGAAGCCATGATCACCATTCTGAATGCTACTGCTTTGTTTTAATTCAAGAAGCCAAAGTGGGGGCTTTATTACAATGTCTGGCAGCTGAATAAGCTGCCATGGAAGTCTTCAGCACGAAGAATTAGCATCTTTAAGTGGACCACTGACCTTTTTAAGTTCTCCAAAACATTTTTCTTTTAAGAGCTTGTCAGCTTTGTTCCCACCCCACCCACAGCAGGGGATGCAGGGCTTGACAAGAATTATTTTGCTGTTGAGGCTCCTGTCACAAGAAGAGGCAGCCACGAGTGGATCTCTGGTCAATTACAAGGTAACTTTATTTTGTTTTGTTCCAGTGCCCTTCCTTACCCTCCTGATCACATCAGCAAAGCTCCCAGGAGTGAGCCCGCTCCTCTTCAAGGATGGCATTGCTATAGGCAGCAGCCAGGTGAGCTGATCTTTCCCAGTTTGGTTTGGATGAGGCTGCCCCCCTGATCAGGACACCTGGAAGTGTGTTTGGTGACAAGATCTGCTGTGCCTGCTCTTTAGTAGCACTGTGGGAGCTGCTGAACAGAAAGCCACACAGGAATTCAGGTGACCAGCATACAATGGTGTGAAACTTTGGGGAAAATGATAGTATTTTTAAAGGCTTTCTGTATGTACTGTATTCATGCCAGAAGATATGGAGTGAAAAAAAACAACAAACCAGCAACACTTGAGGGTTTCTATCTCCAGAGCTGTTCTCCAGCTTTTAAATGTTGTTCCTCCTGAGCAAAAATGCTCAGATTTTGAGTTGCCTCTGAGAGTTAACTTCCAGGTCCTTCAAATAAAGTCATTGTTGTGGGGTTTTGGGGGGGGTTGGGTTTGGTAGGGGCTTTTGTTGTGCTGTGGATTTGTTTTAATTTTTTTTTAAGCTTGAGAGAGTGCTTCTTTTCAAGTGAAGATTTTAAAAGAACTGAAACGAAGCAGTAATAAACCTGTACGACTTGCAGCAGAGCACAGCAGCCCATCTGGGAAACAGGACTGAGAACCAAGGACCTCTCAGCAAGCTGGGGGCAATCTAGGAGGATGGGGGGGAAGAACAAACTTAAGAGAAAGCTTTCACTCATATCCCAGTGCAGGAAACTGAAAATTGTTCCATTTTCTAGCAGGCCAAAGACACGACTGCTGACAATATTTTGGACTAACCCGTTCTTTATTTGCTACCATTGTAAACATCTCTATTACACAGACATCACAGTACACATTATTGCTTTTACATTGTGGTAAACAGGAATTCCTACTGGTATGCAGCTGTCTAAGCACAGTGTCATAAGAAGAAACTGCCCACAAGTTGTCTTGGGCATGTCTGGGTTGTTCCCAATTCCCCAGAGAAAGACAGTATCTAGAATGGCACAAGAAACACCAGTCCAAGGATGGGTCACCGTGGTACTACAGCAACACAAACAGCAATGACAGGGAAAGCACAGGCTACATCTTCACCACATCACTAGCAGTATTGCCAAGGGTGCTGATTGCTCAACTCCCACCTAACTAAACACAAACTTTTCCATCATAATTCCTAAAAAAAGGCTAAGTTATTTCTTTTGTGAAATTCTATTTAAACTAGGACGGAAAATCTGGAAAACCAATGGAACTGTGTGTGTGTTTAATTTTTGTTGCATTTTTCAAAGACTGCTTTTTGTTTCGTTAGATGTTGCATTTTTGTTCTGCTTTTCAAAGACTGAAAGTCTGACACTATGTACCTGGGGTGTTTGAATTGGCCCCTTTTGCCCCTTAGGACAAAATGCCCTATTCTTTACAAGGCTGTATCAACTGGCACAGCCAGTTTGAAAGGATTGTTCCTTTCTTCCTATGTAACACTGCCTTCACATGGCTTTCCAATCAAGTTCTTACCTCTGAAACAACATGTTTACTTAGTGAAAGACTAGACTTTACATTTGCTTGTAGTAAACTTCTGCTTATCTCCAGATAAATTTGTTCATAGAGTGGCACCGTGTTTCAAGCATACACTAAACAACAAAAGTGAAGGTAGTTTGTTAAACATTTGCTACAGGAACAACAACAAATTTAGAAAACCACCCTTTCTCCAGTTTTAATTTTTTTTACTACTATTGCATAAAAGCTTTCACATAGTGAATGTTTTAAAGAGGCAGCAAGTTAGAAAACTAACAGCACTTGCAAGTTCTAAGATAATATGTGTTTAAAACATGATGGTTAATAATACTGAGTTTTTAAGACTCTTAGAATAACCTGTGAGCAACAAATTCTGATGTTCAAGAATGTATCAACTTGCAGAAAAGTGGCCTACCTCCATTTCCAGTCTTCCATAACCTTAGGATTGTCACGTTACAACAGAGTTAGCAAAAACAGCACTGACTAGAAAAGCCTTGTCCTTGCCTTCTCTAAACACAATTTTACCTATTTCAGTACATTTTCTAGCTACCACCACAACACAGCTAACCTACCAGGGGTGCACACAGGGACAGCCAGAATTAGTCTACAGACAGTGAGTGACTCCTAGACAGGATTACTGGGCTAGCTGACCATACAAATCCACATGCAAATCCTAACTGGCTCCTGGGAAGGTGCACTGCAGCCTAAGATCAACATTCACCTGAATTACTACATGCAAACTAATGCATTCCCTCGTGTCTCACTCACCTGCTGATGGCTGGCTTTACTGCCAGAGTTTGTTTCCCAGATCACCCACTGATTTAGGAAGGAAAAAAAACTAGCAAAGATGCATTTCATTAAAAGCTTGAACTACATTTAACACTAAAGCATCTCAGGTGTGTGGTAGGAACCCTGAGACTCTATGGTTGGGCTTTAGAAGCCTCAGCAATAATTAAATGTCAGTCTCCTGGTGAACAAGGAGCCCAGTGGAAGTTTCAGTGCTGGAAATGAATTTTGCAACTGTAGGGAAAAACAGAAAAAAAGCTTGCAGACATAGCTCAGGGGAGCCTTTAGAGATGGCTCAAACGATTCTGGAACTAGCTGGCAGGCAGAAGATGAACACAGATGGCATCTCCTTTGCTGCTGCTGCCAAACATAATGGGGATCACTTCTGGAATTCAAAGTCAGTCGTGTTTTGCTTGCAAAGGAGAGCTACAAGCCATAGAGAAGGTTACTAATGCAGACAAACTCAACAGAAGATGGGGCCAGAAAGGAACCACCTGGGCCATTTTCCACTTCCTTCCTTGGGTTTTTGGCATGTACAGGGTCTGCAAAGCTCAGAGAAACAGAAAAGCAGGGCCCTCAAAGGAGGCTGCTCAGGGCTGTGTCCAGGTGGCCTTTGATGCTCTCCAATGCAGTATTACACATATTATATTTCATACTTATGGAGTGTAATAACACTCATTACAAACAGGGGGTTGTCTTGTCTTTTTTTTCCCTCATCATGCTTCCATTCATTGTGTTCAATGCTTATATTCTTCAGGAATCTCTTCTGGAGTAGTCATTGACTAGAAATGAACTAGTTTACCTGAGATGATTGAAAAAATACATGAAAGCTTGTGTAACATACAAATTTTGTGCCACTGTGAACCATTCAGGTATAAGGTGAAAAAATCTTTCTCAAATTACTCAAGTTTCGAAGGCTGTGATCTAGTTAGAAGACTCAAAATAAAAAGCTGATTGAAAACAGCAGAAGGCACTTATTTAATAGAAGGTCTTAGAAAACAAAGTGATGGTCATACCAAATCCATTTAAAGTTGCTCTGAGCAATAATTAGTCACAATACAGACATGAAGTTCTATCTATTAGATTGTCTGAGGAGGGCAACACTAAGGAACACATCAAAGTTGCATCCCTTCCATGGAAAATACATCTTTTTTAGACTTGTACTCAGATGTGAATTTATTTTTACAAAATAAGGATTGCAGCTGCAATAAAGGGTTTTTTTAAATTTATAAAAGGGCTAAAGTAAATCTGTTGTATCTCCCCCTTAGCTGCTAAAAGAAAAGGCTGACACCAGATTCTGAGTCAATCTTTCTCATCACTTGAAGTCAGATTAGAAAGAATCAGAAGTTTTTACAATAGGAATACTTCTAAAAGAGTAGCTTTAGCCTGAGGATCTTATCCTCATGCTGATGACACGTGGTTCTTTTTGTTTGTTTGCAAACTAAACTTCTTTCAAGCATAGGAATTGGCTGGTACAAATCCATAAATAAATTTCCTTTTCCAGAAGTATTTTCTAGTAAGTACAATATGCTGATGGATGAAGCCTCTTTTCCAAAATTATAAACAAATAACACATCTCTTTTGAGGACCTCTTAAATACAAAGAAATTTAACATTGTTGAGTGAATGATCGATGACATATAAAGGAACAAGAACACAAAGAATCTAAAACCACAATAATTTCAACTAAACCTGAACCTCAACCATTACATTACAAGGTTGGAATTTAAATTCAAATTTGAAAAGCACAACTTAAACTGTCTTTTAAAAGACCATTAACAGTCAAACCCATTCATAGAAAATATGATGCAGCACAAATACCTGCTTCACATTTCTGCACCAAGAAGTATAAAAGAAAATGTACAAGTAAGCAATCCAGAGGTTCTTGAGATTTGTGGGTTGTTTTTGTGTTGGTTTGTTGGCTGGGTTTTGTTTCCTTTTCAGAAAGCTGCCCTTTGGAGAATAGCATAAAAATACCTGTAAACAGAGGTTGATTGTCCAAGCTTCCCTAACTGAATTTTGCTAATTTTCTTTTTTTTTAACGTAAAAAAAAAAGTTCTGTTGTTGGACAGTTTTTGGTGAAACACACAAACTTTGCATCTGAATGCATCACTCAATTTTTAATACAGAACCTCATGTACTGCAGAGGAATTAAGGTTTCTTTGTATCTTGTAAGGTCAGTACCACACTGTAATCCAGTAGAAGTCCCTTAATTTTTTCATGGAATTTCTCTCTGTACTGGTTGAAGTGCATAATGCTTTCTGGTTCCTCTTCAAACCAGAACTTGTCAAACTCATAAACTAGATAACCTGTGAAGAAAATAAAATACAGCCAGTCCTAGAGTGCTCCTTTAGACTCTCTTCAACCCCTTAAAACAAGGACTGTCCCATCCTGATCTACAGCAAGCCTTTGGATGCTTTAATAATAAATAAAATATAAATCTGCAAACACTGAGTTTGCAGACTGGAATATCTAAAATACAGAAAGCCACAGAAATGATCCTTCAATGTACATTTCTGCAGCACAGTGTTTAGGCAACAGGTGCATTTCCAATACAGGAGACAAGCAGCTTGCTCTGGCTAATGGAGAAGAGTGGAAATGCACTCCAAGGAGCCCAAACTCTGTGTTGTGGCCACCCCTGAGTACTAGAGCAGCTGGGGGTACTCACAGTAGAACTGATGGAAGTGCTCCATCTGTGGCAGCCCAGAGACCATGTTGTAGAGATGGCCCTTCAAAGCACCATTCTTGAGCAAGCTGTATGCCATCTCTGTCAGATTGATCCCAACTATGGCATAGGAGTACCTGCAACACAAACCATGGACTGGGAGACTTAAAGGTTCCCTGGCACACTCTGCTCTAGGAAAGCTCTGACAGTCCACAACTGTCCTGTGATACTTGTAAAAGTTACTGTGAGATTGAGATGGCAAAGCTAACCAGCTGACTTCAACTTAATCACTTGAAATCCTTAGATCTGCTGGAATATTGAAAATTGGATGTGAAAAACATTGCTGCAGTGTAAATGGAATGTCTACTTCAACCTGCTGCTCAAGCTGAACGAATCTGGTTTTCTATAGCATGGTATAAAAAGTATTAGAATAGAAATTCTTAAACAACAAGTGTTTGTAGAGGATGAAAAAGTAAAAATCAATTAATTTCTACCAATTATGTAATTGAGCAAAAAGTCTCACATAACCTGTTGATGACAGAGTTGCACAGGGTAATCAGGGTTATTTACAATCAAAGTCACGAAGGGCTCCTGTTTTTTGGTAGCTCATCAAGTTAACAACGAGCTAGACAGATCAGATTATTTTATCTGACTGGTTTAAGAGCATATTTCTCTGTAAAAACTGCTAAATGCCTAAATATGCAAAGTTTTTGAAAACAAATTTAAATAAACACACCACCTGTTTGTAAATACTTATTACACAGCAGAAACCCAGAGGGAGAAAAGGACCTTAAGAGGTAATCTAAACTATCCCAACACAGGGGATCAGTTAAGAAGGTGAAAAACAAGTATGAATTTCTAAATCTTATCTAAGTCTACTATAAATAAAACCAACTACAACGTTAAAGGCATTTACTATGTTAAATAAAGATGATATTTTGCAACATTTTTGCCCCAAGAAATCTATTCTGGGGAAAAAAAAAAAAGCTGCACTTAGTTCCCAGCTAGAAATTGCTTTCTGTGTTTGGTTTCTCACATTTTTCTATTTTGACCCTTTTTCATCCTTTAATGGAAAAAGCCCACATGTATTTTCCTCTTTACCTTCTGGACACATGTTTAAGAGTATTCACTTAAGTTCTGACATAGAAGCAGCCAGAAAAAACTCTGGAGTGACTTACCCCAGCTTTGGGTGATTGGACCGAGAAAGGATCTGACGAGCTTCACTGGTGTAATGCTTGCTAAAATACCTGCCGGTGTAAAATAGTATTTTAGATTCTTTGGGAAAAAATACTGAGTTCATGTCAACATTAAAATCTGTACCTTTAAACTGAAGGCAAAAATTAGCTTTTAACTGGTAAATGGCACAAAATAAAAACCATGGAGAAGGCAGCAAAATAAACTATATTCAGCGTGAACTAATACTGTAAAAAAATAAAAATCATTGTGATCTGAACATCAAATATGAAGTTCAACCTAGTCCAAAAAGTTAGCTTAGCAAAGATATGTAAACTTGCCTATTTTCCATTACAGTAGGAATTTTTACATTCAGGAATTTTTAAAGCTTTTGACAAGTTAGGTACAACCTACTGACTCTATCATAAGGCAACAACAAAATAAGGTTGGGCAAGTTTCTGTCCCTTCCCTCACTTCTTGTCCTTACCCAAGCACATCACATGTTTACAATGCGCAGCCACCAGAAATGTAGAACACAACACTTTTTACTTGCTTCTACTCAATTTCTATTAGAAACAGCATTAATGAGAGAAAAGACAGACACTGCAAACTAGTTACAGAAAGCATGAAATCCCTCTTTTCACTTACACCAGGTTCACCAGGCCCAGCAGCCCCATCCCTCTGAAGTCAGTTTTAGGATCGTCGCCCTGGAAGCCGATGTCACACCACTGTTTGCTGATTCTGGCCTTCAGGTTCTCGTGAGGCATCAGCAAATTCCAGAGCTGCACAAACAGACTGCCATGTTATGTTATGTATCGAGTATCCCAGGCCACAGCAATTCAGAACATTGCTGCTGCCACTGGAAACCATTCACCAGGCTGGAACAGGGCACAATCTGCATGCTGCTTTTCTCTGTGAGTGCCAGTCTGGGCTCTGCTACAATGGCTCACTCCAGCAGTTATGCAAGTTATTATATTGAACATCAAGTGTGCTATTTGCCCTTCACAGACAAAGGTGCTGCAGGAATACTGAAGAAACAAAGACTTGTTTCACTACAGAAATTAATTTGTGCATCATTTTGTAATAGGACAGCCATAAACTGAAATATAAATTCTCAGTGAATACTCATTTAACATGTCACTGCTGGGGCTTCCATAGCAAGCTGAGATAATGATGAAGTTTTATCTTCCAGCACCAAACCATCTTCCTTGATACTGACTGGGATGCAGTAATAAGAAAAAATTAGTGTCTTTTTTATTTAGTAATTAGTGGTTTACAACGTTAGACGTGTGCATAAGGTTATAAATCTTTTGCATCACCAACTAATTTTTCTACATATATATTGTTATGTCTGATTTCACACAAAATAACTCCACTGCAGGTAACTCTAGCTTTTTTCTTCGAGGTTATATTTTAATATGTCATTTCTGCAGTTTGCAGTTCTGCTTTGCAGTTTGTAAGCAGAAAAGAGCTTTAAATAGGCCAGCTGGTAAGAATGCCACCAATAAGTTCTTGCAAGGTGTTGGACTTGGAGGGGGGGGGAAAACCAACCAAACAGCGCATGTATTTTAAAAATTATTTCACCTCAATCAACTGTTCCTCGTGTTCTTCATTTTCTGAATCATATGGGACCTTCCGCAGGTTCTCCACATCCAAATACAATTTTTTATAACCTGATATCTGTAGCAAGGATATATGCAAATTTGTCTTAAACCTGAAATAATGACAAAACACCATAGAGGAGATTTAAATAGGCTACTCAGCCATGAATTCTAGCTTGAATTACAAAATAAGACCTTTCTTATGTAAACACCAGAATTAGGAAGTGCTTTATGTGTACCTTTATGAACTACAGCTGGTTAAGTACACTTACATACTTTAAACATCTCTAGCTGATTCCAGGGCTGCAGTCAGACACCATTGCCTTCAATTATGGGGAAGAAAAAGAGAGAAAAAAACCACCAAAAAACAAAAACAAACAAAGCCCCAAAAAAGCACACACACACAAAAAAAAAAAAAAAAATTAAAAAAAGAAGAAATTTGGATTATTCCCTGTCACTCACTAATTACTTATGCAGATGAATGCAAACAGTAATCAGGCATCAGTACATTCTCTCAAATATATCTAAGGAATTATATAGTTCTTGTAATCAACTTATGCAATGATCATACAAGTCAGAATTATGGAGTACCAGAAGGGACTTGCAAACAGACACACAGTAATGCCAAATCCACATGAATTAAACTTTGCAGTTCATTTTCTAGAACTGATGAGAACATATCCACATTCATTTTCAGATTTCATTCTGAACACCTGCATTGAATATAAACATTGCATCAGGTTAAGCAGCTGGAAGAACATGGAAACAAGTGAGAACAGAGAAAGGTCTCCAAACACACCTTGTGTCCTTCTGTCCAATCTTCTTTGCTTTCATGACATCTCTGACACACTTCTCCACTTCAGCTTCCTCAATGTGTACAGCATTTCTCAAAACCTAGGTGGTTAACACAGTAAAGAGTTCATGAGCAATGAAAACATTGTCTACTTTATTATTATTGCTCAGCTTCTCTCTGTCTGTTGTGTGTATTATTTGCTATCAGAGGAAAAGGGTCAGTTTAAGGCAATTGCTTACAATGCACTGGCTCCAACTGCACGTAAAACATCTGCAATAATTACATGAGAGTGTGATTTGTGCTTTGTCAGGCTGTAAACAGCAATGTTTACATAGGAGTTGCATAAAGAATAAATACAAAGCTGGAGAGTTGCTTGCTGCAGGTTCTTGTTTGCTTTCAGCTGCTGACATATTCTTCCTACTCCAACTGAAACAAGTGCAGCCAAGAAAATGTTTCAGAATTAGAAGACAGGTAGCTAACAAAGCTGAGATTTCACTCAAAAAAATGTTTGAAGGGCCATGGGATTATTTTTGAGAAACCTTAAATAAACTCAGCACACAGAACACAAAATTCCAAGTTCTCTCTGTCCTTTACTCGTCTTCAGTTTGCCCCTCTCAGAAAGTGGATGCATGTGTTATTTTCCTGGGATCTGTCTCTGAAAAAAGATTTTATTACACTTTCATCTCTGCTATCTCTTACCTTATTTTTTGACGATTCCAGTGAATGTTCTGCAATATGGAAAAAAGTAGATTTCACCGTTAAATTGAACTGTTTTAAATAATTGTCAATAAGTGTTCTTGCAGTATATAACCATTATAAAATTCTGCATCCCTTTTATACATGTAATAAAAAAGTAATCAACCTTAAAAAGAACCGTTTATCAGGTAACAGAATGTCTTAATTTACACAGATCTTTTTTTATAACTCTTCAGTACAACGCTGAAAGTAGATCTGGATTTTTTAAAGCATCAATTACATGTACAAAACAAAGGCAAATTAGAAAAGGTGTCAGGAGAGAAATGTGTCAATTGATATCTTCCTGTTTCATGTTTATTACTGAAGAGTAAGGAAGCACGGTCATTTCTGCAATTTATTGTAAAACCACAAAAATGTTCAGCAGCTTCTTGAATTGCTATTTTGATCAAAATTCTGCATCAAGCGGAACTGTAAGTTAAATCACTCTTCCTCACCTCCAAAAAATGCATTTATGGATATAAAATAAAATATAAAAAAATAAAATGTCAATTTTTTTAGTAAAGTAAGGTAAAAACATATACACAAAGTGACGGGAAGACTCTAGCGAAATACAATTTCTGATTCACTTTTTGATGACACTGGGATCTCCTTAGCAAGGAGACAAGGAAGCTGGTTCTGGCATTCATTCAGAATTCTCACGGGCTAGCTGAGGTGAAAGGCAGAGTGCCAATACAATTGTGGGGCGCACACCAGGTACCGGTGTGAATTGTGAAGCTGGTTCTGGCATTGATTCAGGATTCTCACGGGCTAGCTGGGGTGAAAGGCAGAGTGCCAATACAATTGTGGGGTGCACACCAGGTGCTGCTGTGAAAGCAGGAGGCTCAGGGGAACCTGCGCTATCCCTACACGCCTGGGAAGGAGCCCGGGACAGAAGGGGCTCGATCCCTTCTCCAGGTGAGCAGCCACAGGAGGACGGACACGTGCTCAGGTTGTGCCAGGGGAGGTTCAGGTTGGATATGAGGGCAGAGCCACCCCCGAAAGGGTTGTCAAGCACCGAACAGGCTGCCCGGGACAGCAGTTCAGTCACCACCATTCCCGGCGAGGTTTAAAGGAGGTGTGCATATGGCACTAGCAGGCAGGGTTCGGTGCTGGGTTAATCGATGATGACGGAGGTCATTTCCAGGCTAAATGACGCCGGCACTGCTGCCGCTCCGAGGCGGCGCCGCGGCCCCGGCCCCTCCATTACCTACGCTCAGCGTCCTCCGCGCTCCCGGCTCCGCGCCGCCCAGGAGGCGCTGCAGCTCGCACTTGCCCGTCAGCAGCCGCAGCAGCCACTTGAGCCAGAAGCGAAAGTAGTGGCTGTACAGGAACCGCCAGACGTGCGCCCACATCTCCGCGGGGCCCAGCGCGGCCCGGCCCGCCCGCGCCCCGCGCTGCCCCCTCGCGGCCGGGCCGCCGCCGCCCCTCAGAGCAGCGCGGGCGGGCAGCGAGCGGGGCCCGGCGCCCCGCGTCCCGCCGGAAGCGGAGCCCGACCTGGAAGTGATCGCGGGCACGGCGGGCGGCGGAAGTGCCGCCTGAGAGGAGGCTTCCCTTGGGAAAAGGCTTCCCCTTCCCCACGGCCCTCACCGGCTCCGGGCGGTGCTGCTCCCTGCCCGCTGCCCGGCGGAAGTGCCGCCTGAGAGGAGGCTTCCCTTGGGAAGAGGCTTCCCTTTCCTCACGGCCCTCACCGGCTCCGGGCGGTGCTGCTCGCCGCCCGCCCCTTGCCCCGCTGCCTCTGCTGCCCGCAGAGCCGGCCTGAGCGCCCGGTGCGATAGCGAGAGACACTGGAGAGAGACATCGAGTGCCTGTTTCAGAGTTGCACAACCCTGGGCGGTTAATCCGCACACAATCCACACACAGATCAAGCGCTCCAACGATCAGCACTTGTCTCTATTTATACATTTTACTAAACAAAGGGGTTGCTGTTCGTTGGCTGCAAGTTACACAGTTCTTGTAATACTAATCAGTATTCTGGTGGTTAATGTTCTCTCACCTCTGGTGCTCACTAATCCCGTGCCCGGGGGGGTTGGGGCCGGTGCTCTGTGAGTCGGTCGGGATCTGCCCCTGCCGGAATTCCCAGCGGGAGCCGATTCCAGCACAATTACTGAGTTATCTTCATTGGTCTCTTCCTTACCTTGGCAGTTCTGCCAGGTGTCCTTGTGGCCCCTAAATTCTGCATTTGTGGTGGGCACTGTGGTGTGATGGTGTTCACACGGCCTTTCCAGTGAGAGAAGGGAAAAGGATCTGACTCCATTATTCAGAAGGCTGATTTATTATTTTATTATATATATTACATTAAAACTACTCGAATAGAAGAAAAAGTTTCATCTCAGAAGGTTAGCTAAGCTAAGAATAGAATAGAAAAGAATGATAACAAAGGCTTGTGGCTCGGCTCTCTGTCCGAGCCAGCTGTGATTGGCCATTAATTACAAACAACCACATGAGACCAATCACAGATGCACCTGTTGCATTCCACAGCAGCAGATAACCATTGCTGACATTTTGTTCCTGAGGTCTCTCAGCTTGTCAGGAAGAAAAAATCCTAGGAAAGGATTTTTAATGAAAAGATGCGTGCGACACTATGGGGCACCCACTTTGTCCACAGCGGTGCATCCTTCTTCCCAAGCTTTGTTAGCCTCCCCTGGCTCTGAGAACATCGAAGCCTGTCCAGCCCCAAACCTTAACAAGACAATTCCACCAAAAAATAATTTTTGGTAGAACACCTGGACATCACCTAGAGCTTGTTGGGTGCTCTCTGTTTCATGACTTAAATCTCCCTTCTTGCTGGTTAGTCTTGAAAGTAGATAAAGGTCAAAACACCAAAGGATATTCTTTCTTAAGAAAATTTTTACATATTCCACATCTTGCAACAGTTGGGCTAGATGATTTCAAGGAGTGTGTTACCATGGACCTTGCCTTGCCTTTGCTGAATGAAGGTTCAGCCTGAGTGCTCCATTTAGTTTCAGTCACTGCTGCCATTGTATTACAGTTTATTGTTTCAGTAAACATGGGTTGAGCACGGAATTGTATGCAAAATTTGGAGTGTTGTAAGGGAGCTGGCAGACGTGCTTGACTGCATTCTGATATATTTTTTGATGTGTGGAAATTGAGCTTACTTTTACACTAAATCAAAAGCCACACAGCAGGTCTGATGGCCTATGTCCCACAGAGGATTTCAGAGCACAGACCAGCTTGTTTGGCATCCTCTCTCTGGGTTCTGTACTCAGAGGGGTGCAAGGCTTCATGTGGGGAAACCACTGATATGTGAACCTCAATTGTTTAAACAGAAATTACATTTTGTGTGGGATGTCAAGAATCAAAGTAACTTTTTCTATGATTTTTGGAATTTGTTCCACTTTCTATTGTGATTTACTGTAACAATACATACACACATTACATTATTGTTTTATCAGTTGTTTTTGCTTCCAGTCTCCAGGACTGATGTGTAGAATATCTGGTGTTGGCAGTACATTGCACCACACTTCTCTGTGACAGAATTAGGTTTGTTGAGGTAAGCTTGACAGATTTTAAGGTCTTGGTTTAAATTAAGCCCTTCTGAAATGTGAGTTTAAAAGATGCAAGCTTTAGTCTTACACTTATTTCTGCTTATATGATGTTTCCTTCACTTTAAATCTGTATTTTAAAGTAAAATCTGTAACCAATTAATGCTTTAAAATATTATAGCACGCTTTTTTGACTGGTTTTTTCCACAGCTTTTTGTAAATTGCAAGACAGCAAGCATGTTTGATTTTGTACAAATGTTAGCACATGAATCATGCAAGATGTCTCTGTAACATCATGTGCAGTCAGTTAATAAATTCTATTAAGACAGTCAAAAATACCATGCAGTAACTTAAAAAAAAATCCACCTTCCTCTTGTATTCAGTATTTGCCTTCAAGTTTCACCTTCACAGAGACTTTGGTAGAAGTAAAAATCATAACCTGTTTACTTTTTTAAATCCCATTTCTTGGGTGAGCAGCAGGGCAAATAACCAGCAGCTGGATCTGTCTCTAGTCAGAAAACTCTCCATGGCAGCAGCCATTACCTGTTATTACTGGCAGTTATTCTTTGTTCCTATTCCTTTGCAGATGAAGGACATGGAAAATAATCTACTGCTTGGCTCAGCCAGAAGCCTGTATAATGTCAAATATTTATTTTAATGTTTCTTTTGTCTGCCCTTGCTTACACATGGATGTGTGAAAACAGTATAAAGAAGTGGAGCAGTCATCTGAGCAAGAAGAAGCTAAAATGAAATGTGTGTTAGATTTCTGTTAATCTTATCTTCAGCAGCCCTCCTGCTTGACCACATCATTTACATGTTCGTTTTAGCTTTATTACAGATAGAACAGCAACCAATAAAGATATTTTATTCATTACTGGGGGGGATATTTAATGCTCATTTGTTCTTTTTAGTTCTTAATCTCTATTTTACTGCAAATGTGCCAAAATCTACATTGACCCTCCATCCAAATTTGTGCCTGAGCTTTTAGTTTATTAAATGGGAGAGGGGAATGGTGATGGGGAGGCAGTAAAGAGGATTGTGTTGTGATTGCATTGCATCCTATTAGCCAATTATAAATGCATATCCAAAGTGTAGCTTAAAGAAGATTTCTCAGTAAAATATTTCAATGGCACAGAAACAGAAGGTAGAGGGAAGTTCACAAGAAATGTGTGTACAGGACAGGAATAATGAGGTCTAACTCAAGGCTTCCCAGCAATTTATGGGGCCACACTGAGATTTTTAGTTCATGTATATACTGATGCAGGCTACTAGCAGTCTCCTGCATTTTAAATGAATAATAACATTTATAATTCAAAGGAATTAGTAAACAGAGATATAAACTCATCCATATCATAACTCAAACACAGGAAGGTCATGCTGACCTTGCCAGAGCAGCAATATACAATTTGTGAGGTCCCAAATTTCCAGAACGGACATAGTTCTACTGTTGTTAGTATAAAGAGGGGCATATAAAGGCAGCATTGATATTAGGACTCCAGCACACCTGTGTCTGGACACATCTGTTGTAGAATTTGGCATTGCTCTGCACCACACCATTCATTTTGCACACAAAATCATTTGGGGGGTTGGTACAAAATGAGGTAAATTGTTAAGTAAGCAAATGGAGAAAGGGAAGAAGAGATACTGTATTAATAATACAAGCATATTTTCAGAAAACAAATTGTCTAGATTACTATGTCCTCTGGGTAAATAAGGTAATGAACTATATATGCTAGTAATACATTAAGAAGTAGATAACAGTTTAGCTAGCAAAAAGCTCACTGCTTTTGAGAGCTGCCCAAGCCCAGTCTGATTTCTGAAGCTGTCTTTTGCATGTTTGCAGCACAGAACAGGAAAGCATATTTTCTTTGTCATAGCTGCAGAGTGAAAGGTGGATTTGTGAGCAGGTAGAGAACATGTCAAAGCAAAAGCCACTAAATACCTGCTGATCAGGTATTAGGAGGAACATTTTTGTCCATGAAACGTAGGTGGTTTATTTAGAACTGTGTTGCTGTAAGTGGTTCCAGGAACCGTGGTAAATGAGGTATCTGTTCCCTTTATAAACTATTGTTGTAGGAGATATATTCTGAGCAGTGACTAATTTTTTGTTTCCTTATGGATTGCTGAAGACCTGAAAAGGCAACAGGCGTGTGTCTGAATGGAAAGGCACATGTGTGGAGCAAGGACAATGGCTGCAGTATAATGCTGTTATCAGGCACAGGTACCAGTGTACCATTAGACTTTGGTCGGGTGAGATGCACTTGCTTGCCCTCCTTCCTCTTTGAAGGGGAACTGAAAAGTTTGGTTTATTTACCTGATTCTGTGCTAAATGCATGTATTAATTGCACACAGCTTGCCTTCCTGATACAATCTCGCAAGCAATATAAAAACAAATGCCCCATTTGTTTTGAACGAGTCAAATAATGTTCACCATTACAATGTTGTGCAGAAAAAACATAACGAGAAGTCTACGTTCAAAAAGGAGACAGAGGAGTTCTGTAACTTTATTCGTGAACAAAGGGAGGGATGAGGTATTTCCCATGGGGTCTCAAAGATTGTTGGAGGACACAGCCCCCTTATTATCCTGATTTTCCCAGGCACATCACCCTCTTCCTTTCCCCATTGGCTGAGGTACCCGGAGGCACAGACTTCCCAATTCCCCCTTAACGTGCGCACACACGCACCACCCCTTGCACAACACGGTTCTATCGAGTCTTTATTCTTTTTCTCCAAGTTCGGGAATCAAGCATGACCTCGGCTGAGCAGTATCCCTGCCAATTAGCAACATTTTCTGAAACTGCTAGTTTCTCTCGTTCCTTCCTTACCTGCAGGTCTCTGGCCCTAGCTACCAGCAGATCCACAGCACCTGTTTGTAAGGACACATCCATCTCATTCCTTTCAATGCTATGACTTGGGCAGGGCAGGGCAGCGCGACCACGCCCCGCCCGCGTTGCCCCGGCGCTGCCGGTGCCGGTGCGGGTGCTGCGGGCAGTGCCCGCGGGAGATGCGGCTGCGGCTGGGGCAGGTGCTGCCGGCGCTGTGCCTCGGCGCCGCCTGTCCCCTGCTGTGGTTCGCGCTGTGGCGCGGCGGCCCAGGTGAGAGCGGCGGGGGAGTCCCGTCCGTGCCGTCGGTGCGGGCGCGGAGGGCGGCGGGCACCGGCCGTGCCATGGGGCAGCGCGCCCGGAGCCCGCCCGCTACCGGGGCAGGGCTAGGATTAAAAATACAGCCCTAAATTTAAGAAACGATAAAAGTTTCTTCTTGCCTTTTCCCCCCTCTTTTTTCCTCTTTTATTAACCCCCCTCTTTTATTTTTTTCAACTCTTTTTCTTTTATTTTTTTCAACTCTTTTTCTTACGTTAAGATGGAAAGGAAAATCTAAACGTAATTGCCGTGGCTGTCGCTTTTAAACTAGATTTGATTTCATTGTTGTGGAGGATAAAAGTAGCATTATCAATCCCGTAATTGTATTTGGGCCTCGTGTACCGTCACTTTTTTCCTGTGCATATTTCCAGGACCAGAATGCCGAGGGGGAAAAAAACCCCGAGTTTTTATATTTTGTTTCTAAACTTTAAAATGATACACTGCCGTTTTAGTAGGTTATGTAGGTGGTATGTGCCACATAGATCTTCATAAAGCCATGTCTAAAATTCTCTGAGCCAATGTAGGAAAAATAAAACTGATGATACTTTCCAGAAAGAAATGAGGTGGTCTTTCCAAATAGTATCTCTGAGACTTGCAGACATGGCTGCTTGTGGGTGAGGGGGTGAGTTATTGGTTTGTTATTGTTATTGGTTTGGGGTGAGGGAAAGAGAGTGGATTTCTCAGTGCTTCCTACACACACCTTTGTAAGAGGTTTGGTGTTACAGGTGCAGAAGAATTGTAATAAACCACTTAGTAATTTCTGGGATGAACACAACTCCAGGTAGCAGATAATTTGTTTATATTAATTATTTCTGTAACAAATAGAAGTGGTGTAGGGATCTTGGCCCTGCAATTGTGTATTGAATAGAGTTGAGACAGTGCTGATCCTCCTGCCTTTTACGGTGGTTTGCCTTACAACATTTTATGTTTCCTTCAGTGGCACTCCTGTGAGGGGTGGGGAAGGAAAAATGAGGAAAAATCTTAGGAGACTGAAATCCAAGAGAGGTCAGAATGAAAGTGTTTGTCCCATTCTGTAGTTACCATTGTGTTGTCTCGTGGTTCGTGTTTTGACGCTCCTCATTGCTGACATTACATTTTAATTTTACTTTGTTTTTGACGTTTCTCTGATGGCATTCCCTGCTGGGCTGTTTTGCTTTGGGATTTTGTTTGTGTTTTGTTTGTTTGTTTTGGGCAAGAGGGATAATGTGTTGTGGTGTATATGTGTTGCCTTAACTTCTCTTTCCACAGCTGGCTCCTCCTCCACAGCAAACTGAGTAACTAATTCCTCTCAGAGGGTATAATTTTCCTAATTACTGTTATTTGCACCTGTTTTGTAGCTAACTTTTGGTCATTGCATCTGTAAATACCTAGTCTTTAGACCCTCATGCGCTTGGTAAATCTCACAAATGTGCAAATAAAATAGTTAATATTAGTAACTAAAGGAGAAAGTCGCAGTACGTGGTGAATGACTTTGTATTATGTTTATTTTACTGAAAATATAGTCTGTGCTCCCAAGGGGTGTTAGAAGACAAGCCTTTTACCCATCCAGAAAATCTTAAGAGCATCCAGCCATAGGTAGTAATAACAAAGTTGTTACCTTTTTCTGCAGAGACAATTATTGGGAGCAGAACCACTGATGCTCTGTTGTTGTCACAGGGTGTTTAAGAAAATGGCTTGTAATTAATATTTTGCTCTGAAAACAGGCAGATGTCTCTGCTTAGATGTTGTTCAAGCTCTGTTTTTTCCTTCTGCACTGCTGAATTGGCTCTCCATTGCCGTGCTTAGAGCACTGTAGGAATTCCCACTTTTGGTGCCTCTCAAAGCACGATGTGTATTTTCTTTCCTGATGCCCTTTTCCCTCAGCCCACCAGTTACTGAGAGTCCAGCTTGGCAGCTCCCATCTCTTTCCCTCATCTGTCAGATGTTTTCTACTCATTTTCTCTCATACATTTGTTAAATCTCCCCTAACTTTTGTTAACTTCTCTGCTCTGCCCATTGAAGTGTTTGGGCTGCTCTTGATTTTTTGGCTACAGTCTGCCACACCAAGCAGCAGTAGTCAGCAGTATTCCCTCTGGTTTCTGACTATATAATTGTTTCTGGGAAAGCAGTTGATTTTGGGATAGTGAATAAGCTTTGTGAAACGAGGACAGCGCACCCAAGCTCAAGACTATGGTCTTAAGCACTTCTATAATACAAAAATAGGTTTGGGGTTCTAAGAAATAGCATACAACTTACAGTATGTGTAGTGCTCTTCTCATGCAATATTAGTTATTGTTTTCCATGTAAATACTGATCCATTAAAAAAAAAAAATCAGCCTTATATAAAAACAAGAAAGTAAATGTAAGGAGGCAGTGACGATTTTGCCACTTGAAAAGCAGAAGGCAAAACCATATTATAAACTCATTATGAACTTGCATGAAGTTTCTTCAGAGGGAACAGTATTCATGGATAAAAAGAAATTTTGGTAAATAACATTCACCAAAGAAGAATTTTTGGTCTTTGAGAAGAAATTTTGGTTTTTGCTGAATAACAGTGAAATTTTTGTAAGTCACAGCAACGAGATAAATCAGATCATCTATTTTGGCACTGCTTCTTCATGTTGCTCTCAAGGGTTACAAGATTAAATCTCTCTGCATTGGTTTGTAACACGTTGCTGAACTTTTCACCTAAATTTGTGGGATACTTAAAGCTGTGTAGTTTTACTGGCTTCAACATGTGCAATTTATTAAATAAAGATTCTGCTGCTTCTCACTGTTACTTCAGTGCCTAAAGAGTAGAGGGACTTAGCCATAAATGTTGTGGCACAAAAGGAGGCCAGATATTGTTGGGGTTTGTAGAGAAAGGGGTAAGGGAGCATTTCAGACCTCTCTTTGTTTGCTGTGCAGTGTCTGGTCATAACCTCAGACATGCCCTTCTGCTTTCCTAGTGCTGCACATTAAGCCTTGAGGAACAGAGTTTTAGCTAGAAATAGCTTAGCTGATGGCTAGGCATTTAACTGAAGGTGTATATAATTTGTTGCTACTTCAGGAAGAGAAGTAAAATAATTAAATATTTAAAATACCAACCAGAACAAAGCAGTAGCAATTGCTTGAAGTGAGTGAGTACTACCTAAAAACCAAAGTATACCAATTATAGCCAAGCACCATACAATATCCATTCAATTTCTGTATTTTTTCACTTATTTTAATAATATTGCTTTCCTATGTGGTGATGTTCTGACTGAATGTTTTAAGATCACTTTTCACTACATTCTAATGTAGGAAAAGACTTGAGTCTAAAATTAGGATTGTTTGCCAGCATTTAAGAGAATATTGTTAGAGCTTAAGTTGTATTTTCTTTGAAACAAGTTTGCTTATTTCTTTTCAGTTAGAGACAGTATTGTTCAGGAAATTGTTCAGTAAAAGCATTCTGGTCCTGTTCCCAGCCTGCCCTGTGTGGGAATAGAGGAACCCCATCTCCCCTGCCCCACGTTGTGCTTTTCTTTGGCACAGTGCTTCTCTAACATTTTGGAAGGCACAAATAACACTGTGCTGTAAGACTCTAAACAACATAGTTAAAGGTAATGCGCATTGTTGAATTTAAATGTTTGCCTAAGGACTCGCTGTTCTGACCTGAGATGGGGGCATTGTTTGGGGATTATTTTTTTTCCCTTCCTTACTCAGAGAGCACAAAACTTGAGCGTGCAAAGCTCATGTAACAAGATTCAGAGAGGTATCTGGTATTAGATCAGTTATGGAGAGATAATAACCTGCTGGTTGTTGGTGCAAGGCATGCCTCAGTGGTTTAACATGCCTCATTGACCTGAGCAGTGGGCAGTGGTTCCAGGCACACAGAATGACAAGATCTTTTGCAGTAAGTGTGCTTATATGGTTTTCTTTTAAGGAGTCCGTTAACCAAATTTCAGTTTCTCAAAGAAACAGTCTTTAGGTATGATAAGCAATTCAGCTTGTAATCAAGAAACAGGAACAAGAGTCACTGCTAGACTTTGAAGTGCTTTCTTCCCTCCTTTCTGCCACTCCAAATTCTCCTTTTATTTTCTTTTCTGTTTGAGTGCTACGACGAGATAGTGAGCATTGTCCCACAGCTCTTAGATAGTGCCAGAAATCGTTAATGGGACTGGAAGCATTTATGATCACACACACGAGTCTATTTCAACTCAATGACTGTTGAAATATTTTGAGTGTTTACCTTCATAATGTTTTCCAAACACACATTTTTTGACAAAAATTTAGTAATAGTTAATGCTGCCTATTTACATGTGCTCTAGTAAAACTTAGAACATTTAATCTTCTATTTCTAACTATATATTTTTATAAGAAATTAATTCTTCACCACAGGTGAGTGAGTATTATGTTCCTTGTGTCAAACCCTTGCTTCCTGAGCCACCAAAAACAAATGACATAAGTGATTACTAAGAATCATTCTTAGGGAATCCTACCTCAATCAAGAAGAAGAGTCTTGTTGTATGCAGCTGAAATAATCCATATTTCCCCTTCCTTCAGCAATGCTAAATTTATGTTCATCGCTCCATAGTATAAAATATTCATATATACAAATGCCTTTCTTGCAAGTCAAAAGATTTTTAAGAGTGTCAAAAGTTTTAGGAAGCATTCATTTAATGGGGTTTTATTAAACATCCTTTAAAATTTTAATGAGGTCAATAATGATAATACACATCACATGTTTACTTCTTTTTTTTTTCTAACCACTTTCTTCCTAGGTGTGTTAAAATTCAGTCTTCCAATCACACATTTATTGGTTAAATTAAGGACTTGTGTTTGATGCAAATAAAACCCCGTTTATCCAAAATGCAAACTAATTCCAGTTTGAAACACCTCTGCAAATCCTCACAAATTGGTGTTACCTCTGTGTTTTGCTCTAGTGCCTTTTAGAGGTGACAATCCCTGGGAATTCACTTTTGCAGAGAGACAATGGTGGGTTGTGGAAAATGAGAGCTGCCACAGATAAAATCTGGCACAGCCCACAAGCAGAATGGGATAATATGTTATCTAAATAACACCATTTAACTAGGGAAAAAACCAAACCAACTCCACCACGACAAAACCAATAAAAGAAGCAGCATATAAAACATTTTAAAATGAGGCAGAAGTCCTCTTCTCCTTTCTTTACTAATTGTTATTGAAGTGTTGCTTTATAATAACCGTCTTTAGTAACAGTTCTTAAATACTCATAGATGAAGAATGTAACTCATGGACTGAATGCTTCTAATATCTCTGTTTATTCTTAATAGTGTTTGAAACACAAGACAAGCCATTATATAATTATACTTTTCAGTGTTAAAAGGGCCATCATGATTTGTTGTTTGGTGAAGAAAGGAGCACCTTCCCCTGCAACTCACAGATTTTGTATTCTTGGTTTTGACTTCAGTTTACCTTTACCCAGCTGTACTCCCTAAACTCTACCTTCTTAATATTCTTCCAGACTACTTCTTCTCCTGAATAAACTTTATTATTGTTTACGCACTTTGGGGATGTGATCGTCTGGACCATCTCCTGGTTTTGAACTTCATTCCATCATCAATCACCTTTTAGAAAATGAATTATGTTCTTATTGCAGGAAATGGCTTAGATACGTACGAACAGCAGCTGCTGGAACTTCAGCAAAGACTGTTGTATGCTGATGTGGAAAACAAAAAAATATCACATGAACTGAGCAGTGCCCTAGATGAAATCAAAAATATAGCTGCAAGAGGAATGAACATGACAAAAAATCACACAGGTGTGTAGGGGTTTGCTTTGGTTTTTGTTTTGTTGGGGTTTTTTTAGGACACCGACATGTAAAGTTCAGTGATCTGGCTTCTTCCCATTGTTTAATAGAACTTTTTAGTTACCTTGCCTTACAGGCTGTTGTGCACCTCTGTCTATCTGCACACTGGAGTTACATGCAATAGATGGGCAGTCTGATTTTGTAACCTAAAATAAATCATGTAATTGTGCACAATCTGTGTTTTCCTCCCTGTTGGGACTGGCAGAGCCTCGCTGAATAATTTTCCTTTTATTTTTACTTACCCTTCTGCTTCCCATTCCAGCCATGTTTTATTATACAACCAAAATGGAAAGGTTGATTGCAGTCAATGGAACTGAACTCCCCTGCCCAATATTTGATAGGTACTACTTCCAAACAAAGAAGGAAAGCCCTTGAAAAGTTATGGAGGTGGTTTCTGTGCAGCAAAATTCCAGTTTATTTAATGGCTCAACAGTGTAGAAGGACTTGTGGGTCTCTCTCACACACAAATCTCTGGGCAGATATATATGGTTGCTTCAGGGGGTTTTAAAGTATTTTCTGTAAGGTAGGAAATCTCTTTTTGGACCTAATTTTCTGTGGGAGTACCTTTTGGAAGTTGTAAAACTTAAAATACTGCCCATTCAGTAAGCCTCTGCCCTTCTCAATCTAAGCTGAGTGAGTAAAGCTGATGGTGGGTTTTGTGACACGTGTGTAACTGTGAAGGGTGGTAAATTTTGGGAGTTATTTTAGATGCATTCCTTGGGAAAAGTAACTTTCCATCCCAGTCAATAAATGTTCTTTTGCTTTCATCTTTATTTTAAAGTAGTAAAGAAAAATAAAATCCCTGCATTTCTCTTAACTGCTACAGCCTTTTGTTTCTTGAATAGTTTTTAAAGGCCTGTATGTGGTCATTATTTTTACCATAGGACTTTTTGTAAATAGAGAACCTTTGCTTCTGCTGTGAAAACCACCATGTGTTACTGTTTGGGGAAAGCATTTAAGTTTATTAAGTAGTTAAGAAGGTTATTAATCAGAATCTCTGTTTCTTTTCACTTTAAAATTGTTTGCCTAGCATGTAAAAAAAAAAAAAAATCCCCAAACCAAGCAGTTTTTTACTGCTGCCTTTGCAATAACTACCTGCTGTGTTTTTGGATGGCTCAGTCCTGCAAGTGTGCAGGGAAATACAGATGGTACCCCAGGATGTTCAAGCTGAATAGGAAGCTCTGGGAAATTCTCAATTCAATATAATGTAATATATATGACATGTAATCATTTCTGAGGAATAGTTCTGATTGAATAACCTTGTGTGTGGTGATCTGCCAGTGTTCAGCTGAGCAAAACAGGTGAAGAAATAGAATTCTCTGCTTGCTTTTGGTTTTATGTGGGTCTCTGTGTTTGCTGTGTCTTTAAGGTGAATTAAAGTGGAAAGAGTTAACCCTGCCCAGAAAACTTCCCGTGCACCTTACAAACATCTACTACTATCTCCCTCACCTGCGAGAATATGAAGATGCAATTTTCCCAAATGTTATTTTTGGGCAGCAGAGAACTGGAGGTAGGAAATCAAGTTTGGCTTCTATTTGCTATATGTTTGTATTTTTTATCAATTTCTAGCAATGAAACATAATCAAGAGTTTGAATAGATTTTCTCCCTTAACTTTCTAATGTTGCCAAGCTGAATGAATTTTAATAGCAATAGCAAAAATACTTTTGAAATGCCCACCCCTATTCCAGGTCTTTATCTTAAAGACCTGGAATAAAAATAATTATAAAATAATTATTATAAAATATAATAACAATAACAATTACATAATATATAAAAATAATCTTAATTGAAAAAATATTATTTTTTTGTTTTAATCATATATTCATATGGCTAAGATGCAGTAGCTGACATTTTCCCCCCACAAAATGAGTATGGATGAGGAAGCCAAGGCAAATTTGCCATGCATTCAGTTTGCCAATGTGAGAAGCAAAGGGAAAGGTGGTGTGATCGTTTAAAGGATTATTAATATATCTTCAATGGAGCTTTTTTTATCCACATGAGAAATCAGCTGGCACCTGCAGAAATCATAATGAATTCCAGTGAACTATAATACAAATTTTAAATGCATTGTCCTCACTGTCATGTGACAGCAAATGCTGTAATGGTATTTCCTTAAATATTAACTGTCACCACTTCCATGGGCACATCAAATCAAAATTAAAATGTGATTTCAGTTTCCCTTTACTGACGTGGCTTGAGGCATTCTCTCTTTGCAGTCTCCCTGGTGATGGGTATTCCTACAGTGAAAAGGGAAAACCAAAATTACCTGATTGATACTCTGCATTCCCTGCTGTACCAACTCTCTGAGGAGCAGAAGAGGGACTGTGTAATAATCATCTTTGTAGCAGAGGTGAGTGTGCATGGAAAGGTGCAGCACGCTGATAGAAAATATTATTTATGTCTAAATGTAATAGTGCAAAGTGCTGTTAGCCTTTGTTATTTATCAGCCGGTTTGATAACACGTATCTTGCAAAGCATCTTGACATATTGGAGCTTTCTGCGTGTGTTTTGGCATTTCCCATGCAAAAGAAAACTGTTCAGAGCCTTGAACATGTTTGGGAAAGTAAACAGAGCTCAAGGTAAGATATTAAGGACAAATGCTTTTTTTTCTCACTCAAAACCACCTTGACTACATCAGAAATAGAAAAAGCTGCAGAAAGAAATTAGCTAGTAATAGCTTCTAGCAGGTAAAATGACTGTGCATTTATTCAGAATTCATATTTATTCTTCATATGTCTTTGTCCTTCCATAGATGGCAATGAATTAATGCCTGTAGTCATTAACAGTTACAGTTTGCTATTTTTTTTATTATTTAGCCATCTCTTTTGCAGGTGTAAAAATATCAAACAGAGTATAGTTCACTTTAATTTTAGCCATGCCTTCCAGTTTTCTGTTTGGATCCCAATGATGAGTACAGAGGACCAATTTTATGTAGTTCCTCTTCAGCATTGTTTCTAGGAGCTGATCTCACTTTGCAGTTGGTATTTTGAAATACCCTGGCAGTGATGAACTTTGCCTGGCTGCCATTGAGGTAAACTTTTTATTACAGGGCTTTTTATTGAGGATTCTGTGAGCTTTTAAGGGCTGACTTTTGAATAGTTTCCCTCTGTACAGAGTCCTAATGTGACACTTCAAACAAACGGGAGCTGTGGGTGCAGTTATGGTCCATATCAGTCAATTTAGGGTTAAACTGCCATTGTAGTGCCACTGTCCCTTTCCTCCCAACCCAATGTTCTCACAGCTTCCATCTTTCAGCCATGCAGTAAAGTGGAGCAGATAACCACGCTGATCTGAGAGCTGATAAGAACATTTTATTGTGAGAGGAGGGCAGGTGTGCTCACTGGTCATGAATCCACACCTTCCTTCTTCCCACAAAGTTTTAAAAGATCAAGGTGAAGGTTTGCATCATGGGTTAAGCTTGAGTAACTTATTGACTGAGAGTGAGTTTTAAGTTCTGGATGTTGTTTTTTCTTACCACAGTTCTGTGTTTCACTTTTTTTTTTCTTACCACAAGTTTAACATATAATTGGTAACAATTATATATTAAAGAATTTTTTTATTTAAAGAAAAAATCTGAACTCCTAAGACAGTCATTGTGTTGCTTTAGAAATAAAACTTTTCACTTTAAATGTAGTTAACAGATATGTTTGGCACACTAACATTGGTACTTTTATGAAACAGCAGTGATGAATGTCCTCAAAATTTCCAAACATAGAGCTGTAAGTTTGTTGTATTAGGAAGAAATTAAATAAAAATTTTAACTATTGCTGACTTTAGAATATTTTGCTTAGGTGATTTTTCTCATCAGCCTTAGGCCTCTTTTGTGATTTTTGGATTATTAACCCAAACCAGTTTTTTTTTTTTTTACTGATAGTTTTATGGCTGCGCTTTACTGGCATGGCAGAACAGAATTTTAGCCAGAAAACAGCCTGGTCTTCTGCAAAAGCAGTGAAAGACAGTGCCAGAAATGGCAGCTGGAGATAGCTGGAAACAAAAGGGAACTATAGTGAAAGTTTGGTTGGCTTGAAAAGCCCATACTGCTCCTTACTAGAAATGCTGCTGTAACATACCACATTTGTTTGGAAGGAAAAAAAAATTAAGTGTTTGCATATGCCTATTCCCTACAAAGTGTTGTTTAATACAAAACTGAGTGACTTTTAATGAAACCCTCCCTTCTTTTCTTTAGGTGGATGCAGAGTATGTTAAGAGTGTTGCAGAAAGTGTTAAAACCAGGTAAGTCCTACACTCAGCCACCAGTGTGGATGTATTTGGAGCTTTTATGGAAAGAACTAGAACATTTCAACGCTGAAATGCACCTGAGGCAAAGGTTTCCTTATATTCTTTACTATTTTTCAGGGAGGCAATGCACTTGGGACAGCAGTGGGGTTACATTTGTAATTTATAATAATTGCTACTGCATGGTGGGCAACATGAGATGGGTGGTCTTTGCCCTGCCAAGTTAACCCTAGAGATGCCAAATGGAAGCTTGGTTCCCACTGTAGTTCTGCTTGCTCTTATTTTCCCTGAACAAGATCCCTGGAGGATCCTTTGTCTTCCTCATTTCAGGGTTTCTGCGCATCCTGCTTCACTCAATCCCTACAGCAACTCAAACCCTCAGATCATTTTGATTACTGCTTTATGGCTTTTGAAAAAATTGCACAGAGTGTTTGCTTTGTCAGGGTTACACAGTCAGATTGATATTTTTTTCTCATAATGCTGGTACTCTGATGTGTTTAATTTTTAGTTTTATCTTTAGTTTACTAATCATAGGAAATGGGAAACTCAGTTTTAAAACCACTGCTCTACCTGTTTTGTGTTGGGGTTTTAACATGATGCAGTTATTGCACCTGAGGCCTGATTGTTTGTTTTTGTTGGGTTGTTTGTTGGGCTGGTGGTTTTTGTTTAGACTTTTTGATTAGTTGCTGTGTGGTTTTTTGGAGGAAAGGGGAAATTTGACTTCCAGGTTTGGCTCCCAAAGGAGGTTACAGGGCAGCTGCTGTCTGTGGTTGCCCCCACAAGGGTTTTTGAGGAGCAGGGTCTCACTGGGGTTCTCTGCCCAGCTTCCCCAGAGAAGTCCAGTCTGGAGTCCTGGAGGTTGTTTCTCCTCCTGCTTCCTATTACCCAGACCTTTCCAACCTGCAGAAAACGCTCGGAGATTCTGAGGACCGAGTAAGGTAAGAGTAAAGCCTTAGAACTTTGCTAAGAGTGTAAAATGGAAAATTCAGAAAAAGTCAGCATTGTTTGAGCTGATAATGTCAGAGCTGAAGGACCTCATTTGTACTGGTAAAAAGAATTTACAAGGGGATCTTGGGAATTACTATTCTGCACATCAGCTTCAGGGTGAGAGCCAAGGCAGCTCCTTTAGGTGTTGGCTCTGGGCATCCAAGAGGTTTTAAACCTGATGGATGATGCCAACAAGTAATGGGCTATATGATCTGTCATAAGGGAAAAAAGAGAAAAATCTTTAATGTCACTGATGAGGGAGAGTCTCTGTGAACACACAGCCCACATGGCCCTCTAGCTAATCACTGACAGCTACTGTGGGTTTAATTAATGACCTAAATTATGGTGGTCATTGGGCTTTTATCTACTCTTACTACACCCTTCATGGTGATTTCATTCACTCCCATGCCCCAAATTCAGTAAGACAGATTATAACCTTAAAATATATATATATTTATTGGAGGAAATTTATTTTCTTCATCAATAATAACTAATTTATCAGAAGCCACTGCAACAATGCAGCAAGAGAGTTGCAGTACTAAGACTTTAGGCTGGAGGAAATCAGCTAGTATATTTACATATATGTCTTTATGTATATTGGCTTTATAGATATGTGTTCATACCATAGACCATAAGCAAGTTTACATACTTATAATTTAATTTTAGATATTATTTGATTTGGATCAGCTATACTTTTATGTTAATTAACCACAAATAAATTACTCTGTAGTCTTTCAGTGTTGATTATCAAACATCATTATCGTCCTCTGGTAAAATGAGAGACTGTACTAAATATGTGTTTATATTTAGACCTGAAAATCATGGTTATCAACCTGCTCTTGTGCTGTTCATATGTAAAACCATTTACTTTTTCATCTATAAATAATCCATGTGTCTTTATTTCTACTCTTCATAAAATAATTAGTAGAATATTATAAGTCATTTGATATTAATAACTTGTTAGAGATTTTGTTTCAAGCTCCATTGACAGAGATAAATATTTTTTTTTGTTTATTTAATGTTAACTTTTACAGGAAAATGAAATTATTTACGAATGTTTACACTGATCGTAGGTGAATGCTTTTGCACTTAACAATGGGTTGGAATATACAACCTTAAGATTTTATTTTAAAGACAAAAAATGCAGAGCATTAGAGGTTCTCTTATTATAGAAATAATAAAAAAGCTCAAAAAGCTTATCAGAATTTGCTGCTTCTGTTTAGGTGGAGAACTAAACAGAATTTGGACTATAGCTTTTTAATGCTGTATGCTCAGCCTAAGGGAACGTTTTATTTACAGGTACGTCCATATTATCATTAAGTATCAGCAATAGCTCTGTACTGATGCTTAGTTTTGGCAATTTTCATTTCAAAGGCCTCAATAAAACCAGCAATCTTATGTCATTTTCTGTGTATTTTGCCTCTGCTCCTTACAAGCATCCACATATTTCTGTATCTACATCTTGCAGCCAGGTACTGTTTGATTAAAGCCATCTCTCCCTTCCTGCCATTTGTGAGGCTGAAGAGCAAGGTAACTGAAGCATGAAACCCTCATTTGGTTAGGTTGAGAAAGTCAGACTTTAGTATCTTTTTACTTACTGCAGCCAGGAGAAAGAGTAGTGACAGGTTCAGGTTATAGCCCAGATGGCAGTGAAGTGAAATATTTCAGACAGGGACATACCAGTACAGTGATACTTGAGAAAAAGTCAGCTACAACTTGGCACAGATCCTTAATTCTCCAGAAAATATTGTGTTAGCCTTTAGGAGGATCCCCATGCATTTAAGCTCAGCTTTAACCATCATTCAGGATTTGTGCTAATTTGCACTCCATAAAGACCTTAATCACCACCACAGATTCCAACATTTATAAGAGCTGCTCAGTTATGGAACAGGTCTATAAAATTTCACCTATCTCAATAACTTTTAAAAAGCTCAGAAGAGCATTCTGCCTCAGAGTTGGTGTTCCATAAGGACATCACAGTTTCCTGGAAGCAGGAGTGTGCAGGACGTGGCATCTCCTACAGTTTTTTTCAGGATTCAGCAAAATCCCATTTGAGCTGGGCTACTTGAGAGTCCCCATGCTCTGTTCTCAAATGTGGCGTAGGTGCTCAGGATGCAGGTGGGCAAACAAAAATGCTGTGTTTTGAACAGTTATGGTTTCATGGAAAATGAAGTATTCTCCTGTGGCTTGTGTGTATTTTTAAGAACATTTTCCAAGTTTACTGAGTGCACTAGAGCATCAAGGTGTAGGAAACCCAGTGAAGTGAAACATTAAGATGCTGTCAGACAGTTGATGTTACCAAGTTCTCCAAGGGTTCCTATTTGCACCACAATTACTTACTTTTGTATTTGTATTTCTAAAGGAATGGAGAGCATGTGTTTTCTTATCTGAGGCATTATATAACAACTGAGCTGTGTTATTAAGGACAAAGCCTGGATGGTGGTAGTCTGCTGGGAGCTATGTTTGCTTTTGGAATTTTCTCAAAAAGGAACTACACTTTCCTCATCCCATTCCTCATACTGTTCCTACTCTATTCCATTCTTCATTTCTGTGTCCAGCCTGCAGCTGCTCCTGTAGCACAGATGCTGGGCTGCCCCAAAGCTGCTCTGTAGAGTGCAGGTGAGAAGCACAAACTCAGTTATGTCCTCCTCTGTTTAGAAGTCCTATGTTAAAGGAAAGCAAACAACTTAAAACTGCTTTTCCTTGGACTGGTACAATATTTACCTCAGTAATCTTAAGCAGAACTTGAGCTAGGTTAGATTTTTGTTTGGTTTAGTCAGGAATGGCATTGACTGAGTGGCTGACACCAACTCCCAAACCCTGAGAGAAGATAAGCACACAGAGTTAGTCCTGACGTGTGCAGCACAGCTGATGCCATGGGCCAGACAAGATCTTTGCTGAACAAACACTTGTTCTAGGATCCTGCTGAACCAGGATTCAAGTCTTTTTGTGAAGTCCATTGACGCTAACAGGCTTACTATGGGCATGAACCCAACCCGCTGATTACCCACTGATCAACTTGTCTCCTTAAAGCTTTTTTGCCCCACCTCAATAGAACTTTGAGGTCCTTGTTTCCACTTCCACTGAACCTCCCTGCAAGCACCAGGGACCCTTGAAGCACTTACAGTCATGGGATCAGCCATAAAAGCAGGCAATCCAACCCCAGCCTCATAGTGAGGGCATGCACTTGTTATTTCTTGTCCATGTAGTTCACTGCAGGAATCAAACATTTCAAATCTGAAAGAAACACACATACAACAGTTTTTAAGTGTTTTCTATTAGCACTGAGATGAAACAAAAACTAACCATTAAATAAATCTTGGCTTCTTCAGATAAAATCTCTTATCAAGTTCTAACTTAACTTGTAGTAGTTTCCTGAACTACTGCTATGATTTTTGTTGCCTCGTGTGGAATCTGGAAAGCTTTGTGCATATATATATATATATATATATATATATATATATTTGTAATATTCATTCCCAGCAGAATTTCTGTAATGGATTTAAAGCCCAAGCAATATCTCGGTGAGTTCACTTTAGATGGAATTTATTTTTCTTCCCCTCACTAGACTCTAGGTTGCGCCTGCTATTTGGTGGAGCTCCCACAGTTTTCAAATTCATTGTCGGTGAGACAAAATGTCAGTGGCAAAACAGATCTCTTAATTTCAATTTTCTGACTCCATTCTGCTTATTCCTGGGTTCACTGCTGCCAACACATTTCTTGTCAGCCAGCCCCACACTTGAAGTGATGCAGAAATTCAGCTAAAACCTCTGGGCCTGATCTCTCCAGCTCTTGATGATGACCCTGCTGCCTCAGCTGAAGACTCAAAAGCAGCAGGAAATCGTGTTTTGTTTGGCTGGGGCTTTTTCCCCAAAGGATTAATTTTCTAGCTGTTCAACTTTCTGAAGCCAGCTCCAGTGCGTACAGCAGTTAGAATAAATTACTGTATGATTACACTACACCCCAGCAATATTTTCCTGAATATTTGCCTCCTCTTCCTGTGTTTTCACACCCATCCTGAATTCAAACCATGAATTACTCACTCCTTAATTATTTCTGGAATGCATTTATTTCCTTTGTGTCACTGCCTCCAAGCTCCTTGTCTGGATTCACAATCCTCAGTTTCAGTGGCAGGAACAGCTCCTGGCCTTTCGGATGCCCAGTTCTTGTCTGGAGGCCAGGCAGCCATGAAGCCTTTCCCATTTCCTGGATGGATGTCAGTCTCCTCTTCCAATACCCTTCAGCTCCAGGACATGTGGTACAGCAATTAAACACAGCACAGTTTTCATTTTCTTGTGGCAGTGTCATCACCCCCTCTGCAAACAATACAATCATTGCTTGCCTTCTGTTTTTCTGTTGCATTCCCCCCTCCTCCCAGCTGGAAGATGATATTATAGCCAAGCCTGATTTTGTTGAGAGCATAAAAAGCTTTGCTGCTCAGCAGTCCCAAGATTGGATGGTTCTTGAGTTCTCACAGCTTGGATTTATTGGTGAGTATTAAGACCTCAGCAGGATCAGCTGCATTTGGAGCTGTGTAGGTGAAAAAGTCAGAATCACATCTCAAAGCATGGAAGAACCTGCATATCAAAACTTCCTTGGTTCTTCAGGAAACAGCCCTCTGAAAGTAGTTTGATTTTTGTTCTCTTTAAAACTGCCTTGTTAACACAGAGTCTCTTCAGCACAGGATCTATAACTGAGTTCCCATAAGGAGGAAATTGTTCCACCTCAGGGAACTGTGTGCCCCTGTAATGTGTAGTTCTCTTTTCAAGAAGGGAATTTGAACAATCTATAAAAAACCCCCCAAAAACTTCCTTTTCTTTGTGGAGGAGAATATGCATCCCATATCAAAGGCCTGGATGATCAGAACACTTCAAAGCCAGATTCTATGTGAAGTTTCTCATTAAATATCATAATTACATTAATGTGTGCAAGGCTGGTGTGATACTTAAATGTTTATTTAAATAAATTCCATTTAAACACAAAACTGCATAGCAATAAAAAGATAACTTCTTGCATAGCAATAAAAAGATAACTTCTTGTCTTGCTTTCAGGAAAATTGTTTAAATCAGAAGACTTACCACAAATAGTGGAATTTTTTCTCATGTTCTATAAGGATAAGCCTATAGACTGGCTCATAGACCACCTGCTCTGGGTTAAAGTGTGCAATCCAGAGAAGGATGCAGTAAGTATGCAGTATTTAAGGGCTTTCTCTAACTATGTGATAAAAGATCCATAACTTAGAGTACGTTAAAGCCTGCCAAACACAACAGAAAGAGGCAAAATTACGAATATTGAAATGTAACCAGAATCCTTCTTAAGAAGGTCAGTTTTGGTCAAAATAGTTTAATTAGAATGATGTGGCAAGACTAAAAGTTGAAATAAAGTTTACCAGAAATAGTTAAGAAATCAGTCAGTTTCAGATTTGAGTCAATTTTTGTCACCCTGAGCGTGATTCATCACGTACTCTGTAGAAATCCATGAATTACTGGTGATTGAGCCTTCAAATCTAAATAACAGCATGAGTGGAATGATGAGTTTTGGTCTAGAGACAGTGTATGTGACAGGAGGTGATTGTTAATTCAAGGATAACTCATGTAAATGTGGATAAAATATCTGAACCCATACCCTTAATTACATAATGAAATTGCCTTATGGAACGTAGCTTGTCTCTCCTTGGTTAAATAACCCTTCACTCCCTTTTACTTTGTTTCTAGACACACTGTGAGAAGGAAAAGTCAAAGTTGCGTGTCCGTGCTAAGCCATCTCTCTTTCAGCACATGGGAACCTTTTCATCCTTGGCTGGGAAGATACAGAATTTGAAAGTAAGAACGAGAAATCAATGCCATATTTTTACATGATATGCTTGTGTTCTGACATATTTCTCAAATCAAGGACCGCATCTTTGGCATTATGTGGCATTTCAATATTCAACTATGTTCTACAGGCTTGGTAGGGAATTTTGATGTGGCATCTAAGCTGCAGGCTATGAAATGGCCTCCTGTGAAAATTTTTATTTTTAAATCTCGGCAGCTAAGAAACAATCAGTACAGCTCTGTCTACAGATTGTAACATCGAGTCCAGTGTTTACAGTGAAATCAATATTCTATATGTATTAAAAATAGGTGGTGTGTTTTTTGACACTGAGGTGGTTATTTTCTGGAATAGTTTCCTGTACTAATTACAGACACCAATGCACTTTTTTTCCATTGTATGAGTGAAATTACATTTCTTTATATCAACAGGATAAAGATTTTGGAAAAATGTTGCTACATAAAGCACATAATAATCCACCTGCAAAAGTGGACACAAGCCTAAAAATATATGAGCAATATACCCTGGAAAAAGTTTACAAAGGACAAGACTGTTTTTGGGCCTTAGCTCCAGTGGCAGGTGACTACATCAGGTTCACATTTTTAAATCCACTAGAAGTTGAAAAGTAAGTATTACATGATATGGAACATGGAAGCCTACATATATCCAGTTTGGAAATACTTGATTCTCTTTGGAGTTATCGGTGCTCAACTGTTTATGCAAACAGCTGTTACTAAAAAAAATCCCATGATTTACTATTTATCTGCTCTTCTTGAGCAGATCCCCTCCTGAAATACATGTCTTCATTGGTAGTTAGAGAGCTTCTGAATATTTTTTCCTTTTATGTCTTCAGGTAAATACTATTATTTATTTCTTCAGGTAAATATTTTACATGATAATTCTCAAAGGAATTTGTTTTCAACTAATGAATTTCATCAATGGTGAATATTTGATATCAGAGGAGAGAGTTTGATGATTTAACTTCTCCTTGTTCTTTTTGAATCTAAAACCCTAAGGACTCTTAATGCCAGAAATTTAAAACAAAGTGGGGGTTTTTATTTATTCTTAGATGGTTTTGCTTGGATTGTTGTTTGGTCAATGCTCTTGCTTACTGGCTATGAAGGAAATTCTTTAGAAGCACCTGAGTTGACTAGTATTGATAAAAAAGGGGAATTCTCCTGGCATGTAGTATATGGCCAGGTAGAAACAGAAATTTTTGCTGCCACTCACCTTCCAGAAGCCGATTCATTCCACTTCAGTGTTACAATCACAGGAACAGATCAGAGGGCAGACCTTCCTTAGCCATTTAAACATGGAAAGTTAATTTATTTGGAACTTGAGCACTAAAAATGGAGAGCACTTACCTTTGTGGTCCCAGAGAAAGATGGTTTAAATAGTTGTTCTGTTTAAAATAAAAATCCTATATTATGGTTTGGTTTATAGTTTCAAGGGGCTATTTCTGTTCTCTGTTGCCCCAAATATTTAAAAAAAGGTATCTGAAACTTTCCTTCAAAGAATTACTCCCCTAGAACTCTTCTGAAGTATAAAATAGCTGGAAATAATACACCTCTATCATCAGGTACTTGTTCAGAAGTGGGAATGTGGAGCACCCTGGTGATAAACTGTTTAACACCACTGTGGAAGTGCTGCCAGCTGATGTAAGTCTCTCCTTTAGAACCATATTGCATTTTCAGAATGATATTCAGCATAAAATGTCACAACCCAGAAAATACTTCTTGAAATGTTATTGTTTCATTTTTTACAGAAAACACTAAGAAAAGAATTGATTCACAATGGCAGTAAATTTAACTACCCAGCAACCAAAGACGGATATTTAAAAATAGGTAAATTATTTCTTGTTACTTCAAAACCAGTAATTTTGTTCCTACATGTAAAATGTTTCTGCTCTTAACGATTTCATTAACTCTTTGGTAAATTCAACATTGGGAAGGGAAGGGAAGGGAAGGGAAGGGAAGGGAAGGGAAGGGAAGGGAAGGGAAGGGAAGGGAAGGGAAGGGAAGGGAAGGGAAGGGAAGGGAAGGGAAGGGAAGGGAAGGGAAGGGAAGGGAAGGGAAGGGAAGGGGCCTTTGCATTACTGTGTGTTGTAGTGTATGGTGTCTGATCAATGACTCTCCTATTTTGATTTAAATATCACCAGTGGCAAAAGCCAAGACATCTAATTAGAAGGAGAACTAATTACAGTCCCTGTAAAGAGTCTGCATTTTTTTCAGGGGCTTTTGAAAATGGCACAGCAGAAGGCAGCATCAGCCAGGCAATAGGAAGAATAGAGGCCATTCGTTTATCAGTCAGCTCTGACTCTCCAGTCTGGGCAATACTCAGTGAGGTAAGCACGGCAATAAAAGCATTTCTATTTCTCATTATTAAATGAATTCTGCTTCTTCCAGTTGTATACTACGGGTAATCATTCATATTTCATTTTGAGTGGAATTTTGTGTGGAAAAACACAAGTGAAGAATTGTGTTCATTATTTTCAGGAGAGAAATTAAACATACTTCATTGAAAGTGCTGGAAATGCTCATGCAGGATGATTCTCCAGTTTTGCAGTGCTGTAACTGTACTTGCTAGGACTTGGGTTTTGACAAACAAAGCTCTTTTCAGTCACCATCTTCAACATTAATTACATTATCTCAGCATTTTCAGATGAGCCTCTCATTTTTAATTCTACCAAGTTTTTCCCCAAGTGTTTAAATGTCAGTAAGTCATAAATAGAAATTCTTAGCAGAAGTCACTGAAGAGAATTACTGCAGCCTTAAACTGGAAGAAGGGAAAAAACTAATGTTGTAGGCAAAGCTTCTGCAGATTTTAGAAAATAATAGATTTTGGTTTTTTCCAGGTACTTATCAAGACATCTGAAAACTGAAAAAAATACATTTTTGATCTGTCACTTGTTATGTATTTCTGGAAAACAAGGCTGACTTCAACAAAACAAAACAAAAAGACTGGGACAAAAGATCCAATTCCATGCCTATTTAGTTCTTAATGCTCTGTATTAGGAAAAAGTTGGGATAAATCTTAGGTCTTTATATGACAAGGTATATGAAAACAATGTTAGTAATTTCCATAACATGTTCTTGAGAAATATGTCATGTATAAACATTAAAAAGATATTATTACAAGCAATTGATAAGGCATTACAGCCTGCCTCAGGGACCAAAGCATAAAGGTATAAGGAGTTTCACCAGAAATAAAAATACAGGCATTTTTGAAAAATATTCAGGACACGGTGTTCAACTCCATTGAAAACACTGGTCAGTTTTGTAGGGAAATTAGAACTGAAGGAAAAGTTGTCAATATTCATTGCAGGTATTTAAAGTAGTTCACAGGAACAACTTAATGTTATGGAAATTGATCTCGAACCTAATATAAATGATTTTCAGCCTTAATGCGCCATAAGTTATGTTAAATATTTTTTTCAATAAAAATTACCTAGAAATTACCATGTGAATAACTTGAAACTTAAACAAGTATTTTTTGGAAGATTGTATAACTTCTCAGTGAATTGTGCATTGAATTAATTACAGGAAATAAGGGTATTATGTGTAACTATATTTTTGTAAAAAGAAAATCTATTTAAATAAAATTTTGGATCCTGAAATTAGATAATCAGCGTGTACTGACATTTCAATTCTTGTCACAAGTTCAAATTCAACATAAATTTGAAAATAAAGGGTAAACCACAGCAGTCTCATTTGAAAAGATTTTGGGAAATGACAATCTACCTTGGACACCTAATGGTCAGAATTCCTTAGCACATGGAGCACGACTGCACCCTCATTCCCCTGCACAGGCATTGCATCCTGACAGCAGGAAATAAACCTAGAATATACTAAAATAATAGATTTTCACAGTAAATTGAGATTTCTCTCTAGTTGTTGAAGGGTATTTTCAAGCTCAAAAGCTTATCAGAATACTTGAAATTGTATTAGGAAATGACTGGACTTTAAAAAATTAAATGAAATTTTCCATTCTGTGCTGCCAGCTTGGTGCTTCATTCCTCGTTTCTGTTTTTACACATTTTACACAACTGTAAATCAGAGAATACCCCTCTCATCAGTCTGATGTAAATGAGGTTTTACCTGATGCTGTAAATAATTAAAGCTTCACAAGAACCATTAATTCTCACAAGAGCAGAGGTTTCTTGCTCAGTCTGCAGAACCCCAGCTCTACTGTAAAACAAAAGGAACCTCCTAAGGGGAATTCTGGATTTTCACTGAAGAGGCAATAGAGGAAAAGCAAATATTCCAGCCCCAGGAAGCTTACCACAAGGGAGAGCAGTTGAAGAATGTGAAAAATCCATGTATTTTATGATTGGCCTTTTGCAAATATTAAAATGAATGTTATATGTGTTGTGTTAGAAAGTAACGCTGTATTAATTCTCTTAAGTACTGTGTTAAATATAATTTTAGGTTATAAAAATTGTTAAAATAGAAACTATGCTATGTAGGATGCTTTAACAGAAAGGACTTGCAGCGAGATAGCAGCAACAGGACACGTGAATCTTTCAGAGAAAGGGAATTTATTGCCCTCTTATCAGCAGAAACGAACTTCTTCCCGCCTTGGAGGCGCTGTTAGGATTAGAGGGAAGAAGTTGACGATGATCAGACAGAATCCTGTGTTTGAATGGAATTTATGCATCATGTATGAGATGTATGAATATGCAACGGGCTATTGTTTTTAAGGGTTAATCCTCTGTAAACGGGGGTCCTTTTTCGGGCTCGTTCTGCCCAGAAAAAGGTACCCGGACATCCGTAACTCTTTGTATTTATTGTCTCATATTGTCCTATTTCAAATTGCCAAAAATATTATTATTCTAATTGTCAGCGGGCGATTGCCTGAGGCGCCCCTGGCGGGGCGGGCCGGCAGCCGCGATCGAGCCGCCCATTGGCTCTCGCCTCAGCTCGGGCACCTCCGATTGGCGCAGCCCGCTGCCCATCTGCCGAGCCCACACATCCTCCGCGGCCGCTCCGCTGGGCCGCGCCGTGCCGCGCGCGCAGCGCCGTGATTGGCCGGCGGGGCGCGGCGCCGTGATTGGCCGGCGGGGCGCGGCACGCGCTGCGGCACCTGCTCCCGCAGCCCCGCGAGCGGCGGGGGCGCCGTGCGCGTGCGCGGCCGGGGATGCGCGGGGACCAGCGGCCGGGCCCGGCTCCGGCTCCGGCTCCCGCCGCCGGTAACCGCGGGCTGGACAGCGCCGGGACCGCCGCCGGTAAGCGCGGGCCGGGCAGCGCCGCCGGTGACCACCGGTAACCGCCCGCCGCGGGCCGGGCAGCGCCGAGACCGCTACCGGTAAGCGCGGGCCGGGCAGCGCCGCCGGTGACCACCGGTAACCGCCCGCCGCGGGCCGGGCAGCGCCGGGACCACCGCCGGTAACGGGCCGCCGTGGGAGCAGCGGCGTGGCGGTGCTTGGTAACCAGGCCGGGAAAAGGGCGGCCGGTGGCGACGGCAGGTGCGTGTGGGGTACGGCCGCGGGTACGGGGGGTGAGGGTGGCTGCCCTGCTCCGCCTCGCTCCCCTCGGTCCCCGGAGGCGGCCCACGGGAGGCTCCGGGAGCTCGGCTCGTATCGAGGCGGGCGGGAGCAGCGGCATCGCGGCCTTGGTTCTCGCTTGGCGGTGTCCCAGAAAGCCGGTTCGTGTTGGTGCTGACGGCACACCGGGTGGCCCTAGGGTCTGTGTTTGCAAACCGGGAAATAAGGTCGGCCTGAAGGGTTTGGTGGAGCTCGCTGTGGCAGCGCAATGCCCGGAGCGCCTGCGGGAGCGCGGCACTGCGGCTGGAGCGCCGCTGAACCCCACGGGCGGCATCCGTGCCCGCGCTGGGTGCTCAACAGCACAGCTAACGGGAGCGGGGGACAGCTTCACACCCGATAAAGGAGAAATGTAAAGTTGTGTGAGTGCTCTTGCGTGTGTTTCATGGAGCAGTTACAGCTTATGTCAGGTTTATGGCAATGTAGGAGAATGAGGGAGGAATAAAGCAGCCCGTGGGTACAGGTGGAAGAAGGGGTGTGTGAAAAAATCCTCCACTTTTCATGGCCCTAGATGGAATTGATATTTGCCCTATGAAAAGCCCGTGTGTTGATACTGGATGCAGGAGCTTTGGACTTCACAGTGAGAACGGCTGTCTTGTTCCCTTTCTGCTGGAGAATCCAGAACTCCCAGTTACATGGAACAGGCATGACCGTTTTCAAAGTCCAGAAAAAAGTTAGTAATCTGGAAGATCCTGACCCCTTACTTAGTTCTGCAGCAGATGGAATAATGATGTCACCGACTAATGGCATGTACACAGTGCACTAAACACCATGGTACAGAGGTGCAAAGGTGGACACAACCCAAATCAGATCATTCAGCTGGGAAGGGACGCCAGGAGGTCTCTCCTGACCTGCTGCTCACTGCAGCAGCAGCCCTGAGGCTGGTCCAGCTTGCTTGGAGATTTTTTCTGGACTGTCTTGGAAAACCCCAGGGGCAGGGACTGGGCAGCCTGTATCAGTGCTCACCTGTCCTCGTGGGGATAAACGTGCTGATACCCAGTCAGACCATGTTTACAGCTTGTGCCTTTGTCTTTTACAAATACTGGTCTGTGTCTCAGGAAAAGCAGCTTGTTGCTTTGGGTGCAATACTGTGCTGATGTTGCAGCACTGTTGCTGGTCCCTAGAGCGTGCTTTGCTGGCTTATGCTGATGTGTAGCTGTGCTGTGGTTACCCATGGCAAAAAGTGACCAAGTTATACAAAATATATGTTAAAATTAAAGTCTGAACTTAGATACATTGACAAGACTGCTAGTAAAGATGTTTGGTGTTTTGTGAGAGCCACAGGCTCTTCCAATTTGCTTTGTTTTGATAACAGCGAGAATCCTTTTGGCTTATTTGCATTGCCACTTTGAAAATGGAGTAAGAAAAGTTTCTCATAGTCTTCATGTGTTAATTAGGAAAATTCAGTAGGTTTTAAAGATAATTAAATGTGTAGTGTGAAGTTCTGTTTTGAGACCAGAATCTCATTGGCTTAGGTGAAAGATTTATTTTATATGCTAAGACTTTAGTGGGGCAGAGTTCACAAAAGTGAAAGATGTCGTGGGCTGGTTAAAACCGTGTTTGGCTGGCAGTTGAGTGATAGCTGTGATTGGTCTTGATAATGTATTTCAGCATTTCTGGGATTATTTTAAAAGTATATCAAAAGGTCAAAGGTTAAAATGCACCTTCTCTTCTTGAAGGAAGAGGTAAGAGATCCAATTGAAAGCTGAAGGAAATTAGGGAAGTCCTAGGTAGGATCAGGGAGTAATGATAAGATTCAGTGGGAACCAAGTGAAAGCATCAGAAATTTTGGAAGGGGGCTGTTTGGAAAGGTGAGAACTGGTGTTTCCTCTTGGATGCCCGTGTTAGTCTGTGTATGGAGCAGGAGTGAATGGGGCTAATTACAGTAAAGTTACAGCTGTGTAAGTGGAAAGCATTTTGGATCATACACACACACCTGGATGTACTGGAAGAGAAAGCTGTGCCCCTCATGCTGCTTTGGGAGAAGCAGAGATCACGTGCATGACGAGCTAGCGAAGGTAAGGTAGGCAAGCTGTGTGCTGAAAATGCAAGGCTGGTACTTGGTTAATATTGGACACCTTAGCTAGGAGCTAAGCAGTCCAGAAGGTATTGATGTGGAATTCTTGGAGTGCTTGTCCTAATGTGATGGGTAAGGAACAAGAAAAGGGGGTTGGTAAAACTGATACTCCTCAGACAGAGGTGTTCCAAAATAAGATTAAACGTGTAAGATTAAACATTCACCTCTGATAAACTCAGTTACTTCAAATCTTCAGGGCGAGATTATTTTCAGTTCTAGAACTGCTAAGGAGGTCTATGAACTAACAGTATCTCTAGTTTTAACCTAAAAATAAAAAAATTCAAATACAAAACACTAGAAAATTTGCAGATAACTATTGAAATGTATCACCTGAGGAACCACAGACTCACCATCTTCAAGCAAGGTTGTAAAGTCCCACAAAGAACAGCAGGAAGTGTGGATAGTAGTGGGGAAGGAAAAAAAGAATGGTAATATGTTTAATGTAATTTTGTGGAAAATAGTTGTTAGTCCAAAAAAAAGAGCTTTTGATTATTTCCTAGTATTGCCATGGTACTGGTGTGTGAAACAGTCCTTTATGGTAATCGTGTGGTTTGTGTATGTCCTGGCTCTAGATATAATCAGTGCAGTTAATGTTAAATTGGTAGATCATACAAGAAATAAAGCCCTGATACTGTTTGATCTCTATATGTGTTGCTTGATAAAACTTGGAGGTGTTAAAAAATGAATGATGAAGTAATTATTGGTGCAGTTACAGTGTTTGAATTGCTTCCCACATTTGCTAAAGCCAGGAAGGAAGAAAGAAAGAGACTCACACTTTGAGTATAAGATAGTATCTGTAATTGCTGGGACATTCAGAGTTGTAGTGATAAACAATTCAGTCTCTAGGGAGTGATGATGTGCCCGAGAGGGTGGCTGCTCTCTCAGGTGCAAAGGTACTCAGCACCAGAGCTTTTAATATAACCACTAGTGGCTGCAAGTAATGCAAGGCTTGACAATGTCTTAAAATAGCAAAATAAACACCAGCATTTATTTAAGCTTGCTGTGAAAGGGATGTTAGTTATTGCTGCATTATAGAGACTGATTCAATTTAATCACTTGTTCAGATTGTTTATGAATGAGAAAAATAAAAGCAGTCTTGCTTAGTTCTTTAAAAGCATGCATATTGCAGTCAGATTCTTGCTAGATTTGGCAAGGTAAAGGAACAGGCTGTGAGCACTTCCATAGGGAAAACAGGAGGGGAAAGAGAGTCTGAGTCGGGGCTCAGTAATAAAAAAAAAATTTAAAAAGCAAATTAAGACAATATTATAGTGACAACACTTTTTCATAGTTATTTCTCATTATTTTAATGGGTTTTTTTCCTCTTTTAGATAAAGTCTGGGGTAAAATTGAAATAATACTAATAATATAGTTGAAATTATGTTTAAAATGTAAAACTTTCAATTCTGCAGATAAACAAGATGCACTTCCAGTGGGACTGGCTGTGCTTGGGTGTCCTGATAATTAGCTCAGTGACTGCAGGAATGGAAAGTGAAGAAAATCTGGATGCAGATGTTGAAGTGGAGAATTTTGACAAACAGTCCCAAGAAGCTGATGTTGACAGAGATAAATCTTCTCTAGAGGTAAGATTACAGAATTCTCTAGTTCAAGCTGGTTAAATACAAGATGCATAGTTATAACTAGAGCAAGTTAATCTGCATTTGACAGCTGAGTGGGTCTCAGATGTGGCAGTCTGAGTTTTTCACTTGCTATATGTGACATTCAGGGCAAACTTAAAGAATGACTCTCTTATGCCCAAGTGTAAAATCTCCTGCCTGAGGTCAGTAGTCATGAAAAAGGTTTTTCTTCAATCTAGATACAGAACCTTTTGTTGCAAGTCCTAACATGCCACTTGCAAAGAAGTAAATGGAAAGCACCTTGGTCTCACTGAGACTGACTTTAGACCGGTTTCTTGACTTCATCAGTCACGGCTGCCTTTTGACACTGTCTTTATTACCAGAAAATCTGTATGCTATTCTTCAAAAGAGATGTAGGCAATAGATGGGAAAACAGAAGAATGGAAAACATACAAAGAGAGAAGCAGGGAGGAAGCAGATTTGGTGCAGGTTCAGAAAAATTTTGGCGGTTTTGTTTCACAGAAGATGTAATAAAGCTTTAGTTATGAGCTTTGAACAGAGGAAGCAACTTTTAAAGTTCAGAGATATGAAACTGGTCACAGTTGGAGGGATGCACACAAAGTATTGAAATGTGGAGGGAAAGAAGTGGTTTTATGCTGCTAGGAATTTCTAATGAAGAGGATCTGTTGTTCTGCCTGGGTAGATTACTTCTGGAGATAGGAGAGTGTATTTCAATTGTAATTTATGTTGGGATGTGTATCTGTACATGTCTCTTAGGTTGTGTACCAGACTCCAAAGCCAACTGGGGAAGTGTATTTTACAGAAACCTTTGATGAAGGAATGTCGGGGTAAGTTTATGTCTTAAAATTATTAAATTCTGCTTTCAGCAATTTTCACTTACAGTGGCAGCACTTGTTTTGTATTCATTTTTCTGCTACTGTCTTTTAAATATTTTTATGGGGATTAGAATTGGGAAGACTATTAAGGCTTGCTCCAAATACATCATAATGTTAAGCCGGACACTTAACATTTCAGATATATTACTCTCCTCTATGTGTTTTAAGGAGGCTTTTAATAAACTCTGGATTTGTGGACATTGAGAAAAATAATCTAAAGATTGAACCAGTTGGGTTTAAATAGCTGAGAGGGTGAAGTGCCATTGCACTTCAGTAGCAAACACTTTCTTTCCACATGATCTTAGGTATGTGTCAGTTCTAAATGTTAACTGCAAAAGCAGCACCTGTGATGGCAGAAAAAAATATTAGATAGAAGAGGTGATAATGGTTGTTAAAAAACCAAATAAACCACTGAAATCCTTGACTAACAGATAGAAAGATTTACCTGGGGTACTTGAATGATATCATTCATCCAAGTTTCTAGGTTTTTTGAGAACTGTTCAAAGATTAATTTGTCTTCCTACTAAATCTAATGTTCAGAGTTTTAGCTACAATGCTTGGGATTTTTTGGTCTAGCTTTGCATAATTTACATAAGACTAAGGAGTACGAAAGAAATTTATGAGAAAGTAAGCAGCATGCTGCCTTTCTTCCCTGAAGTGTGGAAAAGAATTATATATAAATGGACTAGGTAAGAATAGCATAGCTTTTCTGAGAATGGGCCTTGAAAATTTTTTCACATGACTTGTAGAGATGTTTTATTCCTCACTGGTCTCTCTCCTGGTAGGCTGAGGATCTAGTGTGCTATTTATACTGTGAAGCTTTTCCAGCATCTTTGTTAACAGTGAACAAATGTGACTGCAGTTCAAGCAGAAAAGAGAAAGTATTCATCCCTGGATCACTCCATGCAGAGGAGAGTTCAGAAAGAATGCAGACCGTTCTTTCCAGAATGAGTTATTAGAATGTATTCTTGTGGCTGATACAATAAAGAGTTGAGCAGTGCTGTTGGCTGTAGATATTCCTGTGCATGGCTCCAGACAGAACTGCTGCGTGTCCAGATGAGGGGGGACTGCCCTTTCCTTTTTTCCCTTTCCAGAGGAGCACTTTGTGAGGAGACTGTGCCTATCTTGTGATAATACCCTGAATGGGATGGCCAAGTCTGCCTTGCTCACAGAATGGAGATCAGGCCGTGTTTGCCCTGCTGGATCTCCTGTGTGCAGTACCCTTGGAATCTTGCACTTGTCCCTCTTGTCCTCTGCTCTGTGTGTGTACTGCTACTGTCAGATAAAGTTAAGATTCATTTGGCTGAGTTCTTTTTCTTTTCTATTGAAAGGTATTATTTCCTCTGTTGAAGGTATTATACTTGAAACTTGCTATTTTCAGTGATTTTTTACGTTAAATGCATATTACATTCTGAACTTGTATATAAAACTGAAGTATATTCAGAATTAAATAATTCAGGAATTTAATTACTTTAGACTTTTAATTGTCTATTCATTTACATTTTTAGGAAGTATGTTGAAATGCTGTATTAGACTACTCTCCTTTAATTTTTCTTTGCATGTTCTTAGAGCTACATGCAGTTCCATGATGCTGACTCAAAATCAGTATTACAGGTTCACAGCCTAGAAACAAAAGCTAATTTTCCTTTGTTTGTTAAATAATACAGCTTTGCCTAGATAGATCAATGACCAGTACAATTTTTTTTTAGGTGGGTGTTGTCTGTAACTCTGAAAGAAGACATGGATGATAATGTTGCTAAATATGATGGTAAGCAACTTTATTGTTTGCCTCCACTGTGTAGTTTATGATGTTCTGTTGCTTTTTTGCTTGAAATAAATATTTCTTTGAGAAATAGCACAGAACTTGTCTTTGAATGTCTAGATGGCAAAAGTCAAGAATGTTAGTTTGTATAATGACTGTTATCCTGAAACTGTGAAATGTTGCTCGGTGGGTTATTTAGTGTGAAGATAACTTTTTTTGTCATTCCAACAATGTATTGCCATGAATGATACCAGAATAACCTTGGGAAACTGAATATTTAATCCCGTTTGTTTATGAGTATTGTTTCTTTAGAACTGTCTTTTCTGAAACCCTGTGAGAGAGATTTATCACTTCAATTTCAGTTGTTAAATAATTTTCTGAAGCATTGTGTTCCATTTTGCTCCATCTGTCCTGCTACTGATCCACGGATTGGTCTCTTGGTATAGCCTCTGAAAATTAAAACAGCATATTTTTTAAAATACTTTTCCAGATTGCCTGTGCTTGAATGTAGGGCTCTTCAGTGGTTCTTGTACAGTTTAGTCTTAGAGTAGCCAAAACCAAATTTGGAGAGCAGTAATGGAAACAGTGTACTGATAGTTTAATCATTGCAGTTTGCACTTGTGATTTCCTAGTCTAGAATTGGCTGCTTAAGCATTCTTCAAAATTACAGTGGATTGTCAAAGTAGGGTACTTTGTGCTGTGCTCTTTCCTGGAAAAAACCCCAGTGGATCTTTTCCTGTTAGTCTCTGAGAAAATGTAACTGCCCTTTTGGAAGAAATCTTGTTCTTTGGATATTGGGCCTGTGTGTGTATTTATCCCAAACTTGGAGAATGTACAAATATAAAATCTTCTATTTTCAAAGCTGTAAGCTTGTTTTGGACCAAACCTGATAATTCCTGGAAAGACTTTGGGGAGGAGGAGGGAACTTCATCTACCCTGTAATTAGATTTGACTCAAGAGATTTTAATTTTATGTAAGCAGAAAAAAGTAATTATGCAGGTCTTTAGCTTTACACAGTGCTCTGTGACTCATGTTTTTTGTGTGATGATGGTAGAAGTAAATTTAAAATCTGGAGAAATACTTTGTTCCTCTGGCCATTGTAGGATACCACAACCTAAAGATACAGATCTACAGGAATAAAGTTTACTTAAATTTGAGAACAAAAAGAAATAACATCTTTGACATCAGATGCCAATATTTCTGCCCTATTTTGGCAGCTAGGCTTTATTTGTTACTAACCCTTTACTTTCAGCAAGGCTGATTTCTGTGTTCACACTGCATTTTTTCAAAGACTTTGTGCATATATGTTTTAGGAAGATGGGAAGTAGAAGAGCTGAAGGAAAATGCAATGCCTGGAGACAAAGGATTAGTGTTAAAATCAGTGGCAAAGTATCATGCAATATCAGCAATGCTGACAAAAACATTTGTTTTTGATGATAAACCTTTGATTGTTCAGTAAGTATTCCTTCTGGTTTTTTATGTTTATTAGTAATTTAAAGCATTTTGCTAGCATAGAAGTGTTTTGACAGTAGGTACTAATGTGTAGTCTGAATATATTCATAATTAGAACTGCAGATTAGCAGTTAATTGATATTTTTCTGCTACTCAGAATGTTTTTCTCACTTTCTCTTTGCTCAGATATGAAGTGAATTTTCAAAAAGGCATTGACTGTGGTGGTGCATATATTAAACTTCTCTCCAGTAGCAATGACTTGAATCTGGTATGTCCTCTTGCTTAATATTTGCTATCAGTTGTTCATTTGAGGGACAGCTTGGCTCTGCATGGCTGGTGTCTGATATGCAGGACAGAGGACTTTTGTGTACATTTAGTATGACTTTCAGAATTAATAGAAGCCAGAGGATCTTAACTCATAACTTGTGAAACCATTTTACTGATCAGCACATGGATATTACTGTGTATTCCAAATACAGAAAACATAGATAGTTTAAAGATACTGTGACATAACTGTGTATTGCAGCATACTCTGAAGGAGAATAACTATATCTGATATTATCAGGGTTGTTTGTTGCTGTTACTTAATGTGGAGAGAAAAATGTACTTATAAAACACTGGGTATTAATATGCTGGGGTTATCTTTATTGGAAAAGAAAATTGTTATGAAGAACAGTAACTAGTTCCATTCCATCTTTTAGTGTAGTGTTTGTAGAGGGAAAGAGATACTTGGGTGCTTTGATTTGTAACAGGCATTCCTACTTAAGGATAAAGTGTAAATATATAAATGTATTCATCTTCCTTGAAGAGGCTGAGAGTTAGTGCATTCCCTGGAAACAGAGAACTCCAGAGGGCTTGAATTCCTTTCATGATTTACCCTACCACTTTTCATTTACCTTTTGCAGATAGGTAACTATCCTCTGCACCAAGACAAAGAAGTACCAAAAATGACATAATAAAGTGTCCAGTGTATCACATGCTCAGCTTTCTTGCTTCTACAGGAATACTTTTTTGACAAAACACCTTACACAATTATGTTTGGACCAGATAAATGTGGAGAGGATTACAAACTACACTTTATCTTCAGACATAAGAATCCTAAAACCGGAGAATATGATGAAAAACATGCTGAACGTCCTGATGTAGACCTAAAAAAATTCTATCTGGACAAGAAGACACATCTTTATACTCTTGGTATTGTTCAATTCTTAAAAATGGAATTCCAATTCTTATGTTGGAAAGGAGAGATTAAAAATGTGGTTTTGTCTGCTGAAGCTTTGTAATTGAGTCTTTGTTTATAATAGCTTGTTAATTCTGAGTGCTGGTTGTTTAATAATTTGGGTTAAATGGTTTAATGACAGGGCTTAACTGCAGGACATAAAGTAGCTTTCAGATGCTACTGCATAATATCCAGTTACAGGACAAACTTACCAGCCCTGACTAGCCTTTACTGATAAATGCCTTCAGCAATTATTATAATAAAACTATTTTTACTGGGAAAGATAGTAGAATGTACAAGTGCCCAATATTCTGGGAAGGTGTCAGAGTTCAGGGGAGTTCAGTTCAATCTGTAGCATGCCACACACCACTCTTTTCCCCATGTTAGGAGTTCTTACAAGCCCTGCACCTGAAGCAGTGTGCACACACAGGTCAGCACAGACTCTGCAGTGAGTAAGTGTGGGCTGGTTGTAATTCATGTGACAGCTCTTCTTGTACCAGTGAGCTGTACAGAGAAATAAAAGTTAGTTTTTATCCCTTTTTCTAACTTCTGAGGAAGAACAGCAGTCAATGGGCTAACCTATGGCATGCTGCAACCCCAGCCAAATTGACTGTACTTAGGAAATTCCACTGAGGAGTAATAACAGAAGGCATGTTCAAGTGCTGTGCCATAGGAAAATAATTCAGTGGTTTCTAAAATGGATTGCTGTAGTATGCCACAGCAAACTTACACTTTTAGATAGTCTTATTTGCTTGAAGAATCTCATAATAAAGGAATGCATGCATTCCTGTATTTGGATTGTTTGTTAGAAATTATGAATCAAGGTACTTAAACTTGAATTGCATTTATTCTGTTATACTTGTTCAAACAGACTTCATAGAGCTGTGTGATTCCAATGCATTTATGTGACTGATAACAGGAGTTTAAAGATTATTCTTTGTGTTTTATCTAAAGGTGATATGGGGGTTTCATTTTTGCATTTATGGATATTTTAATGCTGTTGAAAATTTCAGGGTGGAAGGCCATCATTAGATATTATCAAACTGTTACAAGACTGTTACTGTGGTTTTCTTTAACTGTTTTTAGAAAACTGTCATAAAAGTAGAATAATAATTACTTTTACTTAGTAATCTTCATTCTGTTAAATGGTCAGTTGAATCTGCTGTTAGACCAGTGAGCACACTTATAAGTGCTTATTAGAAATAGATGTGGATGCATGTGGGTCCCAAGTCTGGCAGTGCTCAGTTCTTACCTTGGCTTCTCAGTTACTCACACTTGCTAACATCCAGGGAATTCTCTTCAAATGTGTGAGCTCTTGCAGTGTGGCATTTGAGGAAAACGGCTTAGAGAGGTTAGAACCTGATACAAAGTGCTGTTTTATCCTTCTGCTGTGGTACTGGTACAGTTCTTGTGTTCCCATGCTTTCAAGTGTGAGATTATAATTTAGTAGCAGAGATGCCTTTTGGGACAGAGACTCTTTTTTCACTGTCTGTGCTTTTGAAGTAAAACCACAGAATTTTGCCCAAGTTGGTAGGTTTTTGAAAAATCTCCTAGAATATGTTTGGATGTGTTTCAGCAATTGAATTTTCTTCAAATTTAATCTTTCTGGGCCTGATGCTGGTCATACATCCCCTCAAGGGCAATGTTTGTGTCCAGATCCAGTGCCTGAGTGAGGAGTCTGTCTCCTCTGCTAGTGAGGATCCTGTTTGCTCTTATTTGACTAAGTCTGTGCTTATTCTATAGTTTTGTTAAATGTATCTGTAAAATTAAATGGCTACCTTATTTCTTCAATATACATTTCTTCAATTTAGTGCTAAAACCAGATGATACATTTGAAATATTAATCGACCAAACAGTTGTCAGTAAAGGAAGTCTTCTTGAGAATATGATTCCTCCAGTAAATCCTTCCAAAGAAATAGAGGATCCTACTGATAAGAAGCCTGATGATTGGGATGAGAGACCAAAAATACCTGATCCAAATGCTGTCAAACCCGATGACTGGTAAGGAGAACATTCTAAATTTTACAATGTCTTTTACATACAGATTGTTTACTTGAAAGATTTGACTGGTTTTATTTTGGGGTTTGCTAGTGACAGTTGGAATACATTTCACTAAAAGCACTGAAGTTTGAAAATATATTTGAGGTGGGCATAAGGAAACAAATAAAATCATTATTTGCTGATTTGTTATAGAACAATGTAAATATAATCCAGATATTTATAAGCAGATAATTATATGGCTAATGCTCATGATCAGCGAGTCTAATTCTGTCATGTTTTTGGAAATCATCTCTTTCATGCCAGTTGTAGTCCTCTGAACAGAGCATTGGTGCAAAGTCAGGCTGCTGTATTTTCTAACAAAATTCTGTAATTGAAGGGATGAAGATGAACCTGCCAAAATAGAAGATCCTGATGCTGTTAAGCCTGAGGGGTGGCTTGATGATGAACCACAGTATGTTCCAGACCCTAATGCAAAGAAACCAAAGGACTGGTAAGTGCAGATTGCTCATGTGTTTTGCAGATAAGACTGTTCTCTGTGGCAGATTATTAGTTGTGGAAGTCAGTCCAGATTTCATTGTCTTTTGAGGTAGTAATGTGGAATGTGTAAGGTATGGCCAAATATTTGTTGGTGTGGGGACTGCTTCTATAAAAACATGAACTTGTCATTGCCTTTGTTTTCTGAAGATACATAAGTAAAAACAGAATATGAAGGTCCCCTTTGAAAGAATTTGCTACAGTTTAAGTTGATAACTTGAAATCATAATGTAAGTCTCAAAGGGATCTCTAAGCATCCTGGGCAGAGGATGCTTAGAGGCAGGAATGCAATTGAAGTCAGTCATGCTGTGGTATATATGAACATATATGGCCTTTAAGTAAAAAGGTGCAGCACTCCTTTAAAAAAGTGTTTATGCAGTTGGGTAAAGTTGTTTGAGCTGGTCAGAGTTCTGGGGTAGTTACAACAATACACATAGACCCTAACTTCAGACTGCCAGTGTTTGACACCTGGCTGATCTTGAAACAGTTGTTGGTCATTTTTTTTCTCTCTAGGGATGAAGAAATGGATGGGGAGTGGGAAGCCCCCCAGATCCCTAATGCAAAATGTGAGACTGCACCTGGCTGTGGAGAGTGGGTGCGTCCCATGAAGAACAACCCAAAGTACAAAGGAAAATGGAGAGCACCTATGATAGATAATCCTAACTACCAGGTAATAGTCAAATTGTTGGGCATGGCTAAAAGATACAGGCAGCAGAGCAAGCAAGTCAAAGCAGTGTATTTACTTAGGCTTTTCTGCAGTGTATTTATATTTTGCAATGAGTCTGAAAACCCTCACTAATTCGAGAATTTTTTGCTCTTAATTTGCCTTTTATTTTTCTTTTTTTTTCCCTTGAAGTATACTGGGAAACAGTAATGCTTCTTGTATTAAAACAACTTAGCTGTTTAAAGTTGCCATTTGTACAATTTTCATTGATACCATTTATTTAGTATGGTCTTCAGAATTGTATTCTGAATTACATTAGGCTTTTAAATGTCAGTCTGTTGAATTAGTCTCTTTTTTTAATATTAACAAATGAAGCCTTTCAGCAAGCAAAATGCCTTACTAGTTCAATTTTAGAGGAAGCTTCAATTTTGGATAATTAAAGTCCTGTCCTCCCCTCCAAATATAAGAGGTAATCAGCTGGATATTAAAGAGAGTTACTTTGTATTAGTTATGGGAGTACTTGAAATTGATGTATGTCTCAGAGGGTAAGATCCTAAGCAGGTTTGCAAACAGAATTTGGCTCTAATTTGCACAGGTACCATAAGGCTGAATAATTTTCCTTTGCTAAAATTTTCTCTAACACTTCTGGTAAGAGTCAGTTATTACTGTAATCTCTACAGTAAAAAAGAAAATAATTGCTTAGGAGATCTGCCCTAAAACATGAAAATTGAGACCTGTTTGCCAAAATCCTACAGGCTATTTCCAGTTCTAGATAGATTAAACTCTACTGCTTGTCTTTTTAAAGAAAAGTTCTTATTATTTTGAAATCCCTTTCAGAAGCTGTTCTTTTGGCAAGCTGTAGCTAATGTGATTGTGTTTGTTTCCGTTAACAGGGAATCTGGAGCCCTCGGAAAATACCAAACCCAGACTACTTTGAAGATCTTCACCCATTCAAGATGACTGCTGTCAGTGCTATTGGTCTAGAACTCTGGTCTATGACATCTGATATCTACTTTGATAACTTCATCATCTGTTCAGAGAAAGAAGTGGCAGATCGCTGGGCAGCAGATAGCTGGGGCTTGAAGAAATTGGTAGCAAGTGCTAATGAGGTATAAACTTTGCTATGTTCTTGATAGTAGAAAGTAGTAAGGAAGCTGTGCTGTTGGAAGAATTTTCTGTCCATGTTGACATTAATTTGTCTGCAATCAATTATTTTGCTGAGTAACTGATAGCTTTTCTGTCTTGTAGTTTGGCTTTTTACCTTTCCCAAATGAATATTTTCTTGAGGTTAAAAGGGTACTGCATTTTACTTAAACACCTAGTAAGAAATTGACTTCCTCTTTGTTTATGTGTGAGCCTGTATCTGTACCTGTACACACAATGGCAAAAACAATTTCTTTGAGTGCCCTTGTTCCACTGTGCCTCTCAAACTTCTTTAGTGCTGATGTACCTCTTACAGACATGCACCAGGCACTTGCCTGAGAGTCTCTACTCTCTAAGTCAGAGCTGTACTGGGAGGACAGTTTACTCCCTGAATAATTGGCTGTCAAAGGAGAGAAGGTGATGGTACAAGTGGAGCCAGCATTGCTCCTCAGGAACTGCTGCCTTCAGGCTCTTGATGCTTTGGGAGCTTTCAGCTTTGTTGGTACAGTGTGCAGGTATTGCTTTACAAAGCTGAGTTGTGGCTGGTCTGGTGTTCTACATCTGTTCCTCCTTACTCAACACCTGCCACTTATTTGCAATTGGTAAAGTTGTTGCTTTACCAGTACTGAAATGCATTATTGCTGTAGTCATTAAAAGGCAAAGGTAAAGAAGGGTTTTGGACAATATAAATGTATACAGTACACTTCATAAACATATTTAAGTGTAGAGAGGGATATAAATACAATTATTTTAATTTTATTGTTTTTTAACACAGCCTGGTATGTTTAGTCAGTTGGTGACTGCTGCAGAAGAACACCCATGGCTCTGGGTTCTTTACATCTTGACTTTAGCTCTCCCTGTTGGTCTAACTGTGTTGTTCTGCTGGCCAGGAAAGGTTAGTGAAATTTACTATGTTTTTATTTGGTTTTCTTCTTAGTACTTCATTTGGAAACTCTTGAGCATCTGTGCAACAATGTGCCCTTTTAATATGCCATTGGTATTACTTAGCTTACAGTGCCTGTTTAATTCTTAACTGGAGTTGAAATATAAATAGATTTTTCATTTGTTGTAGAAATCAGATGAATATATTGACTTCAAGAAGCCTGATGTATCTAAGCAAATTACAAAGGGAAAACTAAAAGAAGTGACAGAGGATTTTGAAGATGATGAACTAGAGGAGGAAAAAGAAAATGAAGATACTGATGAAGATGGTAAGATGAGTGAGAGTGTGTCAGCTTGCAGTTTGGTTAAAGACATGAATAGAACCAGTTCATGGATTGCATTGCCAGTAATTACAACCTGTTTTCTTAGACTATGTGAAATGTGCCTTGCTTTGAGCCTTTTTTTGTCTTTGGTAACTTCCAGTGAGGGGCATCCTGTGGCTAATAGGTCTGATAAATATAAGCAGAAAGTAAGGCTCTACTCAGCATTTCTGCACTTTCAAGAAATAAACATGCTTCCAACACGATTTTTTATGTTTGTAGACTGTGACACATATGTTGTCCCTTCTAAATATTTCAAAATATTTCATATATTAAACACATTTTAATTATTCAGATATAAGTACCTGAAGTAGTTAAAGTCACTTTATTCTTTAAAATGTGTCTGGAATAGCTTGAAGTCTTCTAACATAAATCTGCTTACACCTCTCTGGGAGGGTTATACTTGAAAATACAGTAGGCTTGAAATTCTGAAGCCTGCAGCTTCCTTTATATTGCTTTTTAGCAACCTTTTGCACACCTGCAGAGGTGTGTACTGCTGCCCAGGGAGAAATGAATGACTCAGTAGGTTGAGCTGTACTCCAGCATCCAAGAATAAAACCATCCCATGTTACAGAATCAAAGATACTGGCTGCTACTCAGCTGTAGCTTTGAGGTGCTGTTAGCTTTTCTCTGTGTCTATATAAAGAATAAAAATCAAACTCCTGACTTCCAATGCATTATCTTCACTTTGATGAGAAAAATTTTAGCTTCAGAATTCTGTAAAATTCTGCCTGTTATTTCAGTCTTCCTTGGTGAGAACAAAGTAAGTGACAAGGGACAAGCATGGATAGAGACATAGCAGACATTCATGTTGTGGTGGGTCTTTGTCTTGGTGCTGCCATGACTTTGTGTTGCTGACTGAAATTGGTGGGTTTGTCTGTCTTTGCACCATGTTCCATGAGTGTGGATGGCTTGTGTCTGTGCAGGAGGCATCACTCAGCAGCAGCAGTTCCCATGCCATCACTGACACAATTGAGTACATACTTGCACACCAAACTCAGTCCATTTGCCTTGGAGAGCCTTACCCAGGCACTTCTTTATTCTGGTTATGCTCCATACCCTCTTTACTTTAGCCTAAATTGTAGGTGTGTGATTTCAGTGCTGTATCTTCCTAATTTTCCTTTTGATCTTACTCTACTCAGCCTGTTCTTTGCTCTTGAATTACAGACTCTGTTTTATTCTACCCAGTCTTGATGCAAATCATAGTTTGTACATAATATGCTGCAGTTGCAAGGCTGCCATTCCTCAGTTCCAATATTCAGTTACTTGATTTAATTACAACACATCACTTAATAAATAATACCTTAAAATGTGTGTTTCAATGTTAGAAATAAGGCCCAGGCAATTGCAGAGGAACACTGTTCAGCTCCTACAGCTTTCTTAAATTGTTCTTGGAACAGCTGTTCATGGTGGTGCAAAGGTAGGTTCTATTTTAGACTGTTACTTTTAGTTACTAAAGAGAACACAGAGTAAAACTAACCTAGCTCGCTTTTGTATGACTAATCCAGGGTTTTCAAATAAATTCTAGGCTTCAGAGGGAAGATTACACTTTGCTGTCATATGTCTCCATTGTTTCTTGCTTTAAGAAGAATTGCTTAGCTTCCCTCAGCTTCCTGCCACCTTTTACATTTGCAAGTTGAAATCTTCGCTTTTTTTCTATTGCTCTTTTGCCTCTTTGTGTCAGAAAGCATTAGAGAAATTGTCCTCTGCCTCCTTTTCCTCATTCTTTTTGCTACAGAGAGAAGAGAAATGGAGGAGACAAAAAGAGAACTTATAAAAGATAACACAGAGAAGATGGGAAGGGAGGCTTCTGTTTCAGGTACTGGGAAAGGGAAGCAATTTGGGCCAGGACTTAGAAGTGGGTCTCTCCTATCTGTTTTCTTCCCTCTGCTTCCTTGTTGATGGTAGAACTTCAGTCTGGTGGATGTCAGCTTCCATCAGGTCCAGATGCAAGTTTCCTCTGAGATTGCTCTCTATGGTGTCCATAGTCATAAATATTTTCTACTAGTACCTTTGTCTCCTTATGGTTTTTACGATTTTTAATGATTTTGTTCCTTCATAGTCATTACCTCCTCCTTTGATTTTTTTGGAGTTGAAGGCAGTAGGGTTTTGAGCTGTGGAATACTGAGTGACTCAAAATCCACATGGTATCTTGGGACCATTTAAAAAAGAAAAAGGAAGTGCAGCACAACAGCAAATTTTAGAAACACTTGACAATTTCTTTAACACCAGTGACAATGAGTTGCTGGCCGAGTACTTCTTGAAGGGCATTGTCCATGGGCTTTACTGCTTTATTTTGTTCTGTGTTAATTTTTGTGGCACTGTCTGTTTGTCTGCTTTGTCTCCTTGCTTTCTTTAACCTGTATAAAGACATTGCAGGAAGTAAAAATTGTTGCCACAGAATGGAATTTCAGGGGCACAATCTGAACCTTATTTGTCAAGTTCTACACTTATTTATATGAAATAATGCTTCAATTACTATTATGGTTAAATTTAAAATAATAATTTTAAATAGTATATTTTTCCAGTGGTGGGTTCTATAGCTTCTGATATCTGAAGTACTTTTTTGGGAGGGTTTTTTCACTTCTATTGAAATTTGTACTTGTGGGAGGAGCTGGATTTGCATAATTTATCATTTCATGTCTCTTTATTAGAATATGACCAAAGGCTTTGTGAATTTCTGCCAAGCTCTTCTATTAAGGGCTTATTTTTAGGACTGAGATCTTTGTCTGCATCTCATAAACATGATCTTCATTATTTGGTCATACTTCTCCTTTTGATAATAGAAAGACATAGTACACGTGAACCAGGTATACTGACATATGGCAAAACTGACTTCTTAGTTCATACCAATTAGTGAAGCTCTGGCTCAGTTTACAGCTATATTGCAGACAGAGTTCTTGGGACTTCTCAGTACAAAGATTCGACTTCCTCAATTTGAGACAGAAGTCTCAAATATTTTAACAAATTAGGTATTTCTAGATTTTCATCACCAAGAATCAGGAGAGTCATGTCTGATATCTGACTACATTCTTAATTTGTCTGGATACTTTTGTTTCAGTTTAACTCAGATGCAACAGTAAGAATTTGGTGTGGATACAGATTTTTGGTATTTGTTTTTGGTTTTTCCCTATGTTTTTCACACCTAAGCAGTGCTTATGAGACATAGGTGTGACCTGACAAGGACAGAATTGAGCACTACTTCCCTGCTGTTTTTAAATAAGCCACTGGCAGACTGTTAAGTTGCAAAATGCCAACGAATATCCTTTCTGTCAGATTTAAGATTTGTAAAATTGGTTGTTAACTCTGGCAGTTATCACTTTCTACTAATTCATGAGAATTCTACTCTGTATCCCAGAGATGTTTTTATGGGTTATTCTAAACAAACAGTTCATTCTAGGACTGAAATTGGCTTATTTTCCTTACTGGTGTGCCTGGATGTAGTGTATCATAGTAATGTAGTTCTGTTTATGAAGTAAAATTAACTTCTTCTACAGAAGGTGAAGGTGGTGAAGATATTTATGATGATGAAGAAGAAAATGGTGTTCCAGATGAAGAAGAAAATGAAGTTCCAGATGGAAGTCAAGAAGGTGATCGGTCAAATAAATCTGATTCAGAAGATGAGGTAAGTTTGCATTTTTCCCTGCTTTCTCCTTGCCATTGTCTGACATCGTACTTCCCATCGCTTTCAAACTGGGAACACCATATCTGATTTAAGCACAGTAGCTCTATTTGTAGCTCTCCAAAGAGAACAGTTAAAACGCTTTAAATGCATCTTACTTCAGAAGCAGAAATAACATTAGCAAAAGGTCCTCTTTAAGGAGTTGGTAAATTAATTTAAAAGTTACTGCTTTTAAACCAGCAAAGACACAGGCAGAACCAAATTTCTGACATCAGTTTACAGCTCTCTTTTCTGAATATAGACATGAAAAGTCTTCTACCCACTTTATTAATCATGACATTAGTAGTGTGGAAGAATTGTCCCATCACTTAAGTGCTGCATTTAGTGATAAAAGGACTGGGGAATTCAGGAAGAGGAGTAGCACAGTGTGCCAGTTTCAATAATTACAATGAGTTTGAACTGTTAATGCTGAATGTATTTTTTTCCAGAAGAAGGAAGCTTATGAAGGCATGGGAGATCGCCCGCTGAAATCAGTGCGCAAAAGAAGAGTACGCAAGGACTGAGTTATTTCCAGCTCCTGTTCCTAGGTCTAGAGACAGTGACGGTAACTTTGGGTGTACCACCTCAGTGGGCCTGGCAAATTCTGAGCTTTGATGGGAAAGGAGGGCTCATTGCTCTATAACCTCCTGTTTTAATTCTCTGGCCTCGTTAACCATCCCAAAGTTCCTCAATTCCCCTTTTTTAAGGATAAATGCTATCTGTGAAGAGTTAGCTGGTATTTCAGATTCAAAATAAAAGGGAAATTACAAGCTGACCAACTGATTTTTAGGTGAAGATTCTTAAGATTTGAAGTTTCTTAGAAATTAGTATTAGTTGGAGATAAACTTACTCTAAATATTTTTTTAAATAAATGCATTATAATACTTTTGTAGCTCTAGCACAAAAGAAGCCGTTTACAGTTTTCAGCTTAAAGAAGATGGTAGTATAGATGTAGCATCTATAGCAGTTCACATTGCTGTGAGAAAAGGTATTATTTTCTGTGCAGAGCTAAATGCAATAATTGTTTTTGTATGATGATTTTGTGCTAGGAACGATTTTTATTGTAAATTATTTATTTTAGTTGATCTTGTTACATGGGTGGTCACCTGTTCACTTTAGGCATCGGTTGCAGTAATTTATTTTCAAGATATATTTTAAAATAGAATACAAGTGGTAATTGATGTGGTTTGTTTTACTCTTGAATGCAGGTATCAAATCTGCAGGTCATATACAGATGATTTTTTCAAACTTTTATAGTTCTCATGTTCCAAACCAGAGTGGTATAACCTGTTTATAGAATACTTGCTACGTGTATATTGTCACCTAAAAATATTTATTAATTCTTGCTTAATATGAAATTTATTAATATAGATAAGAATTTTTGATGGATTAAGTTTTTTTACGATGTGAGTAACTTGGGTATTCTCATAGTTTAAATAAACTGCTTATTGTAAAGAAACATTGTTTCATTGAAGTTCAGCTGTATATTAAACAATAAAATTTCAGTCACCAGAAACCTCTTGCTGCTTGGCAGCTGCCTGTAGTAGTGGTAGAATGTGTAAATGCTAGCAAAAGTACCATACATTACAAAGTAGAAATACACTAATTCATAAGGAATCTAACAGATTTTCTTGTGCCTGTCATAAAATTTGTCTGCTTTAAAAAGAAGTATTTTTCACACCAGATTCCACAGAAGTCTGTAAGAAATGAATGCCTAACCCTGATGAAGAAGGAAGTGTCCTCAAGTGCTTGTTTGGAAGTGCTCAAAAGTTAATGATATTTGACTTCTATTTGGTGTGAATTACATGGAAATGTCTCTAGGTTTTTGTTTAATTTGGGGCTTTTTGTGTCTTCTTTAAGTTTATTGCCATTCCCACCTCTTTATTTAGGGCCTCTGTGCAAAGGGTAAAAAGTGAAGACTCCAGGTCACTCCTCAGCAATAGACAGAATCTCTTAGCAGTGTAGTACCCTGCTGACACCTTTTACATGAATTATATAATTTCAGCTCAGCTTTTCCATTAATTATGTCTGAGTCTGATAGAAGTCCTTTGGAATTGTTGCAGCATTTGGGTGTCCTGGGGGGCTGGTTTGTTTGTTTTCTTAGGGGTTTTGGAGGGTTTTTTTCTCTGATAAGTGATAAGTTACTATCATTTCTTTGATGTGATTTAGTTAGTCCAGGGATTGGCCACCCCATGGGGGATTCTCATCTTCCTTCAGGGTTCTGAATTTAAAGTTCCCATAAAGTCTTGATTGATGCCCCATGAGTTTGATCACCTAGAATCTAGAGATAGCATACATCCTTCTGCACATCAGCTGACTTGGATCTAGATTTATGCTGGTAATTAGAGCAGAAATACCAGAGATGTTGAGGATTTAAGGCTCTGAGGTGGAAAGCCAAGCAAAAGGGCAACCCCTGTCCATTGACACAATGCAACAGTGAGATTTCACACACTTCCTGTGCACTGTCCATTTTTATCTGAACAGGTGTTTCAGGAAACATGGTTCATCTTGCTGTCATGGTCGCTTGAAAGATCTTTAAATTTGAAAAAATAATGATTTTCAGTTCCAGCATGCCTTGCTATTAAAACTGTCAGTCATCTTTGGACCTCTGTAAGTAGCAAGCCCTCTAGAGGCTGCACTCCCTGTGACTCTGCTGTAGCTTGGTAAAAGAGCTCTTACTGAGGATGCCAGATCCCAGACTGAACACCTGATATGCAGGGAAGGCCAGGCAGGACTGAGGCCCTTTTATTAATTACAGTTGAAGCTACTCTTCAGTTCGCATCTACATTGACGAAGTAATAATTCTGGGTTCTGTCTAATGTAAAGCTCACTAAAAGTGTAGGACAAAGTAACATTTCTAACTTGGCTTAGCAGTCTCCCATATGGAGAAGTGCAAGTTTGAACGTTTTTACAACAGTGGATGCAGTCTACCCATCCTTTTACTTTAATAAGAACAGAAAAGTAGACAAATTTAAAATTGATGGCTGAAAATAGCAAGGGAGTCAAGAACTAAAACTTTGTTAAAACCACATTCATTAACTCAGGTTTAATGTCAAATACATCTGGTTTTTCAGACAATTCAGCTGTGTCAAAACCTTTAAGATTACTAACCCTACTGCTTTTTCACCTTTTGACTACAGATATTTATGAGAAGTTTTAGGGTTTACAAATGTTAAACCAAACTAATTGAGACAAATGAAAAGTTTTTATTTGGTGTAAAGTCAGAAATACAACATCTTTAAAATGTTCATAAGTTAAATGAAGGCCACAGTAGTGGGATGTCAAATGGCATGGAGATGAAATAACTGCTGTATACACACTGATGGGTAAAATACCACTATCCAATGTACAATACAAACCATGATTTGAAAATGACCTTACACTGGAATTGCTGCAGCCTAACAAGCGCATGCTGTGTTCCCAGGTGACCTGCAGTGCACATGGAGGTGACAGTGGTGTGGCTTGAAAGCTACGGTGGCTGGAATGCAATGCAATCTTCATTTGTCAAGTGCTTGCTGGGATTTTTCTTCCTTTAATGCTCAAACTCTAGACTAGCCATGTGATCTACTCTACCTGCTAGCAATTCTTGGATTAATTTAGAGTTCCAGTAATGTGAGAAAGTAGTCCATAGAAGATGAGAATTAATTTTAGGTGTTGGCAAGGACCCCATGACACAAATGGTATCATTCACTTTTTATTCACTGGGTTTCTTGACCCAGACATTTAACCAGCCCTCAAGACTGTACTATTAGTGCTTTGTTTGCAGGTTTGCAGTCTTTTGACTTTGTTTAGTGTCTTTTGACACTGGTGAGCATTGTACAACCATTTTAAATGGGGAGAAATGGGCAACCTCACCTTTGGGAGGGGGGAACCTCACAATGTCAGCTTACACTTGAGACACAGCAGTACCTAGCTAAGAAACTTGGGATTTGAGAGGGATTTGTTATTCTATTACACTGACTCATTCACACCATGCTTGAGGGAGAACTAGAGGTTTCCTTTAAAAAGGTCAAGCAAAATGGCTTCATTACTGAAGCAGCAACTCAGCCCTAGCCAACACCCATAAGTAAGTCTGTAGGGCAAGATGAAACAGGTGCAACTAAGTACTGCTAAAATTTACGCAGTTGTTTGTATTTCAGCTTCTGCTCTCCCTTAATACTGACTGTGCTGGACATGCTGCTTCTGTGGGAAATGCTCAGACCCATCATCTGGGCTGAGCTCCCCTACAAAACCTAACAACATCCAAGACAGGAACAACCAGCACCTTGACACCAGAGCAGCAGAGTTTTGAAAGGCAAAATCCACCTTTGTTCCACTGCATCCTTGTGCTTTAGATGTTTTTGTGCAGTGCCTCAGGAAGCACTTTGCAAGTGTAGTTCTGAGGCGGGAAAACAGCTGCTCTGAGGCCTGAAGCAAAGACAAGTTTGGCACTGCAGGAGGACAGTAAAAGGCAGGAAGGAAAAGACTTTTTCTCAGTTCCTCACTGCACTGCTCACGAGCATGAGCAGCATTGCTGACCACCTCTTGCAAAGTTTATCACTTAGGTTTTTACTTAACTTTTCCTCACACAACAGAACTTCAGGAAGATCGTACATTGTGATGATGTGCCTGGGCATTCTTCAGGAAAATGGGAAAATAGCAATGGTTTCAGGCATACATATTACATCTGATACTGCATCAGTTTGGTATTGCCCTGAAAAGTTGCTTACCCTTGTGGCTCCTCTTACCTTCCCCCTTCCCAAAAACATCTGAGGTGTTTTTCTGTAAGTAAGCCCTGCAAACAATGTCATACTGTTCCTACTTCACAGAAATGCTTAACTGGTTTACAGGTTTTTGTTTTGTTTTCAGAACTGTGAACAGTACTATGCAGTAAACACATCTCAGGTGCAAAAAAGTGATGCAGTAAACTCTGAATATTTTTATCAAATGGGGTTTCAACACAATATTGTAACACAATATAGTCAAGAAATCTACCCTAAGACCTCAGAGTACCAACAGACCTTTGTTTAACCTGACAAACTAATCTTCTTTTTAACAAGATATGGTAATTTTTAAAACAAATACAAAAATTTTGTAATTATCTACACTACATTTGCACATTGCTTAATCTTAATACACAATCTTCTGTCTCCTGTTCATGATAATGCTCTTAATTCCATTTATTATCAAAGTCTATAATCTCTGAGGATCCAGTAAGCCACAAACTAAAGTAATTTAGCTTATGTAGCCTATACCAGTTAAAACAAAACAAAAAAACCAGCAGCAATACAATGACATAATCTGAGCCCACCCTTACTTCCTTTTGCTTTTTGTGTCAGTTGTTTGGAAAACACTAGATGCTGACATCAGATTTTCTATATACTGTCCAAGAACTTGGTTTTCTGATTTCAGTTTCAAGTTTTCTTCCTTAACAGCATCTACTCGTGCTGAGAGATCTGCGAAGGTGATATTATAAGAAAAATGTTAGACACTGTTGTGAACAATAATGAACATGTTCTATGGGCCTACATCACACTAGTTACACCTTTAATCCAGAAGGCATTACCAGAGGGTATTAAGTTATAAAACATTTTCCTATTCGTGTTTTACCTAAACACCATTTTCCTCTATTATTTTGTAGTATAGTATTTTGACCCACTTGTTAAACTGAATGCTAGTCTGTAAGCTGATTACTTTCCTGAATTTTTGAATTAAGCTATTGCAAACCAAATTACTTGGAAACAAGAGTTCAGGGATGAGCAGCCTCAGACATGTGTCTTCTAATAAGCACATTATTAGCTGCATCACCTGTTCTACTTGCTGTGTACTACCAACGTTGAGCAAATGTAATGTTGCATAAAGAGGAAGAACAAAACTATTTCCACGACCTTGGTTTTGTACCTTCAACTGCATTAAGTGATATACTTCTGGACACTGTGACTAAGGGCAGAGCAGTCAGGTTCTCTTCTTTTGCTTATTACTGTGTACTTGTAAAAAATCTGGTACATCAAGCTGCTAACCTTCGAGCGTGTGCTGCAGTTCCAAAACTTGATTAATAAGCCGTGTTTTCTCTTCTAATTCCACCTGATTCTCAGCCTCAACAGCTGCAATAAAGCATGAGAATTTTAGTGCAACCTGTGTCAACAGTTAGAAATTATACTAAACAGAATACCAATGAAGAGCAAGAACATTAAGAATTTATACCATCCATATCAGCGTTCATCATTGTGGCAGGGGCTCCTTCCACTTTTGAATAGCGTTTTCTTGAGCGGTACTCTGCTTAAAGAAAAAAAAATGGAGGCAGCAATTACTGGAATTTCCATTATATTTGAATTTTAGATGTATTTTTCTAATTCTGAAGAGTCAGTGCTTTAGCCTAGGGCAGAGCAACCTTTTTCACCATTCTTTAATTATTTTTCCTAGGCCTCACGCTGTACATCCCTACGGTTCGTTGAGTAACTATGCCTCTGTTTACAAAAATAACTGATCTAGATTACTGCAAAGCATGAAATGCCGCCGTTCCAATGATGTAATCGTCGCCCTCTCAGCTGGCATCATTGTGGAACGGGTTATTCTAGAGCGGCTATTCCCGAAGGCCGGAATGGCTCTGCGCTGTCCCCCCAACACCCCGGGCCGGTGCAGGGGCCTGCGACACGGGGCTGTTCGCCTCGGGGCCTGGCACCCCGCTCCCATCCCCGCCCGGAGCTGCGGGCCGGGGCCGCTGCGGGAACAGCAGCACCGCGGCCCGGGAGCGCCGGCCGGGGCCGGCGGCACTGCAGAGGGGCGGCCCCGCAGCACCGGCCGGCAGCCGCCCGGCCCCGCCCGCGCATCCCACCGTGCGCTCCCGGCCTGGCTCGGCACTCCCCGCGCTCGCTCCCTCCCTCCTTCCCTTCCTCCCGCCCCGCACCTGCCCCGCTGCCGCCGCCGCCTCCCGCGGGCTCTGCCCCGGCCCGGCCCGGCCCGCTCCGCGCTCCGCCGCCAACGCGCCTGCGCCGCGCACGGGGCGGAGCGGGAGCGCCATGGCCCTGCCCCTCCGGGCACGTCCCGCTGGGCGGCCCGTGAGAGCCAATGGTTCTGATCCATTCTTGCTGTGCTCATGGGCCGGCCGTGCCCCTCACGGCACATCCCGCTGGGCGGCCAGTGAGATCCAATGGTTCTGATCCATTCTTGCTGTGCTCATGGGCCGGCCGTGCCCCTCACGGCACATCCCTCTGGGCGGCCAGTGAGATCCAATGGTTCTGATCCATTCCTGCTGTGCATGTCATGGGCCGGCGGTGCCCCTCACGGGCTCCTGCGGCCGTGCCCCCTCCCGGCACGTCCCGCCGGGCAGCCAGTGAGATCCAATGGTTCTGATCTATTCCTTCCATTCCTTACGCCGCCAGTGTTCAGAGCAGCGGTCCTCAATGGCCGGTCGCTCTCCCTAGTGTTCCGAAGAGATTACGAAAAGGCATTTGTTCCCCGATGTGGAACCCCTCAGATTTAGGGGTTGGCAGAGCCTGAGGCAGGTCCGAGGAAGCAGCGCGTGTGTGGGTGCCGACAGCTCCCCGGTGCTGTATGTGGGCTCCGGGAGAAAGCAGCCTCCCGGACGGGCTGCAGCGGCTTTCCCTGCCGCATTCAGTCCCTGTACGCCCGGCCCAGCTGCTTCCACTCGGGCACGTCAGAAACCTTTCCACAGCAGGGTCCAGAGCAGGACACTTGTGGTTAGCTCCGTGCCGCTGGGTCTCACAGTCCTGAGATCACATCACACATCACCTCAGTGACTTCGCGGAGCTGCTCTCACCTAATGGCTCAGCAGCTCCCGAACAACACTCCTGTGTCATTGTTCTTTCCCTGGCTGGAATAACCCTCGCAGAATGTCACAGCGCAGTCTGTGAGCCACGGCAAAGCAATGGAAAACATTCATGACCTGAGCTAATTTTGGTGGCTTCACTGAAGGGACTGCACTGCATAACTTGTAGTACTATGTAGCTTGAACTGTATGTTGCATTTGAATATATTCATATTGTATCTGTAAATTGCAGTAATACATCTAGCTGTAAATAAATAATTCAGTGCTGTGCAGACACTCAGGAAGATAAAGGTATTTGGGAAGTGAGCCCTCTACTGTATTTTTAAACACACTTCAGAAAGTGTATATTTCTAACATCATCTGGCTGCCTCCACGCTGTTATTGGTCAATGACTTTTTTTAACCTTACAATCAGATAAATTCAGATTAGACTGAATGCTTTTCAAGGTCTGAAAATGTACTGCAATTAGAGTCTTGCTATCCATCTGTAGTGGAAAATGCACCCATTTCCAGTTCGATTAGCTGGTTTAGTTAAACATCTCTACAAAGGGCATTTTCAACACAGCAATTCCTCCTTATTTCTTGCAAGCAGTCTTCTCAGGTGGTGGGTGGGCTTTAGGAGCTTGTTGGAAAGTTTCCTTGATTGTTGTTTTTAAATGCCAGATTTAATGCTTGCACTGTTTCAATCTTGCTTGCTGCACTGGCAAACCTGGCAATCAACAGGTTCTCCTAATTCTTTCTAATGAGACAATCTTCAGCACTTGCATCAACAGGGGAAAAAATTATGGCCATATTCTCCAGGTGTGTACAAATGGAGGGAGACCCTGCTTACCTGGTAAAGGACGTGCTGTGCTTTTATACTGTAAGAGGGGGAAAAATATTGTGGGCTGATCTTGAGGAAATGCACCCCTCTGCTGCAGAAATTCCACTTTTCTTGCTGCATTACAGTTGCAGATTGTTGTCAGAACTGTCCCAAAATGAGCAAAATGGGGAAATCCTTGATGTTAAATTAGAGGACAGAATGGAAACCAGACATATTGGCTCCTGTGCTGCTGTAGCTAAAACAGTAGTAATTTCAAGAGCTGCTGGTTTACCTCCTGTTTCCTTTTTGGTATGTGTACCGTTGGGGTTCATTCTGCTTTGCCTGGCTGTGGTTTCTCACTGTAGTACTTTCTTTTGATTCTGAACTCTAAGCATGAGCACCAGGATGAGCACCTTTGCAGAAATCAGCCTCTGTGAGAGGTTTTTTTGGTTTTCCTACAGAGAAAGCTGTTGTTCTGAGCTCCCACATTGGCATTGCAGAGGGGTTATCAGCAGAGAACAGATGATGTGTCTGGTCTGCAGAGTGCTGTGGGTTATGAGGTTAGCTTTGAACGGTCCAGGGACCAAGAGGTTTGGATTGGTACTGCTGGGTGCAAATTCCACAGAGAGAATGCCTAGATCATCCTGTGCTCCCCTAAAAAGGCTGGCATTCCTAACACTTCTTCTGTATTCCAGGGCAAAGAAGGCAACTCCAGAATTCTAAATTTCCAGTGCACCACAACTTTTAAACAAACAAACACCAAAAAACATGCACACACTCAAAAACCCCAAAACACAAATGCAAAAATGCCCAAACCAAATAGATCACAAAATAAAGGTCCACAGCCCAAAGTATTCTTGTATGAGAAATCAACCAAGAAACCAGAAGCTTAATGTTATCATGATTTACCTACTGCCTTTTAAAATTCTTTACCTCGCCTGTCTTGCATTGCATAATATATTAAAAATTGTGTGACTTTAAATGTAAAGCTTTAGGGACTTAGGAAGTATCCCCAGCAATCAGATTCCTTTTATAACACAGAATGTGTCCCAGGGAAGGCACCTATGCCTATATTTTGATACCAGGTTGGGTGGGAGTGTTGATCTGGCAGGTCCTGCACTTGGGTCACAACAACCCCAGACTATTTTCTAAGGCATTTAGTTAAATCAGAGGAGGCATTCTGATATTGTCATTATATTAGATTAATAGCAACAAGTTTCAGTTTACAAATGCAGCTATCTGTACTTACTTGTATCCTAAGTTCTGGTTAGAGTTTCTAAGAGTAGCTGATGCCATGGGCAAAAGGAATTAATCTATTCAGTTTCACTGAAAGAGCAATTTTTGTTTGAAATAAAACAGCCTCCCTAGGATAAAATACATCATTAATAGTTTACCTGAGTTCATATACAGGTAAAGTTACAAACTGAGGAGAGGATTTCATTGCTCTGCACTCAGACTCTCAGTCATTGCTGCTAACGACAAACATTTTCAGACATTTTATTTCTGAAGCTCAGTTTTACATGCTGTTTTCCCATGGCACACGGTGCACAGCAGCAAGGCTCTGGCTTCCCTTGTGGCAATGTTCCAGGCAGCAGAGCTGACAGAGGCTGCACTGTTCCCCACCACAATGGAAATGGATCCTGTTATGCACTAACACAGGCAGGCATTGTAACCATTGCTGACATGACTTTGCTGTTGCAACTGCACTGTTTGCTCCTTTGACTAATTACTGCCACAAAGAAATAGACAGAAAGGAACACGAGTGGCTTAAGTGCTTTTCCTTGCATTGCGAACTGTTGAGACCTTTTACACCAAATCTTCATTCTTTTGCATATTTACAGAAATAACACACTCTGAGGTTCTTTTTTCATGTAATGTTGCTTTACACCAATTTCTCTGCAATTTTTATTACTCTTTCAGAATAACCTTAAATAACCTTAGTAAGATAATTTCTAGGTACTCTTCTATGAGCAAAGAGGGCCTTGATCTGCTTATTCAACATTAATTGGAAGTACAGCAAAGAAATTTTTGCAGATGTTGGACAACATTTCAGTGTTTTGTTTTACTTTTGGTTTGATTTGCTCTGTTTAGGTTGGTCATTTTTTGAGGGAACTTTATCCAGTGCTTTGAGTTTCTACAATGAAAGATATTTCTTTCATTAAAGGTGAAAATATTTTCACATGTTTTGCTTGATTTCATGTGCTGTTAATGTTGCAATTAAAATACTTTCCAGTAAGTTTCTATCTTGCTACCATTTTGTGTTTGTCTTAATTTACATGTTTTATTTTAATACCTGCATACTTCACAAATAGACCAAGCCCTGACAAATTGTCTTCTTGAGAATAGCTTGGGCCAGCCACATCTTAGTGTCAGTAGCCCTAGATGATGTACAAAGAAAGTGTGTTCAAACATCCAGCTCAGCCCCATCACACTGATATGGAATTGCTAATAGAAAATTATCTTCTAAAAATAAGATTAACTTAGTGGAATTTGGGGTTTTTTAAAATATGGGAGGTAAATACAGCATGCACAATAACATTCTTTAAAAAAAAGAGGGGAAGGAAATGTAGCTTCTGTTGTTCAAAGAAGCCCTCCAGAACCCTAGCAGTGTGAATTAGCACACCTCTTTGGCAGCCCTGCTGACATAATCAAGTTGATACTCTGGCCAGACCTTTCTAAATAATTTATTATTAATTCATATTAACTCACTTCATTTTTCCACTGTGTAGGACTCTCCGACTTCCCCTTCCAAGTAATTTTATTCTATAAGTGGAGAGGAGGATGGTGGAGGGATAGGCAGACTGTGCTTTTGTCGTTTCTTTCAAACAATTAAATGCCTAACAGTGAGGATTTAAAATATCACCTTATTTCCATTGCCAATTAACTTCCATCACTTCTTGTGAGTTTTCACTAGCATATGTCAGAGGTTTGTTATTCTGTATACAGCATTATCTGTATTTCCTTTGATAGTAGTAACTACTGAGTGAATACTTGTGTAAGAGTGTCTCTCTAACCAGAGAAAGGCTCTATGTGCTCAGCTGAGGAATGTATATCACCCAGGGCTAATATATGAAAACTGGGGTAGCCTTGTAGCCTCCATTCCCCCAAACCCTCAATTTTTAGCTCATCAAAAGGCTTACTCAAACCACGCAACTAACAAAAGTTTGTTTGAGGGTATTTGCCAGAAATACCTTGTACCTGGTGATCGGGACAGCCTTTCCTGCTCTCACAGTGCTGTTATTCAGCCTGTGGAATTTGCATTGTATTAGCGGAGTGCTGCAGTCTCTTACCTGAGTCATCTGCCAAAGAAATGCTGGTGAAGGTGCCATCCTCCTCGTCCAAAGGCAGCTCCATTTCTCTGCCTTTTCCCAAAGTTTGTGAGGTGTGTGTTAGGCTTGGCAGTTGTCAGCCATGTTCAGGGCACACGTGATCCTCTGTTAAACCTTTAATGAGCCCTGCACAGGTGGCGTTGGCAGCTGCACACGTCTTGCTCTGTGCCGGCTCCTCTGAACCTTGAGCTCTTGGGCGGAAATCGTTCTGCTAGAAACTTTCTCTCTTCTCACTGCTTTCTCAAACACATGCTGAACAAATCCTGCTGCTACAAGTTCTGTCTATAACAGAATTGTATCCACCCTGCCTGGCTTTCGGTTATCATTCTCCTTTATTTTCTCTAAGGCTGCACGAGGGATTTTCTTGGAGGGGTTTTTGATAGAGGAAAGGGCAAAAGTAACTTAGTGTTCAAGAAATGTTGCTTACAGTCCATGAAAATGCAATGGACTTTGGGCTGGGTGAATTTCACTGGATACTCTTACTGAGCTGCCTGCAGTTGTTGCAGGTTTTGGAGGAGAGGGTTGTGTGGGAACTGCATCTGCTGGTCTGGGGTACTTTGAGTGTGTGCCAAGGGAGGGCTTTGGCTTGTTCATAGCCCTGTGTGAGATGCAAAGCTGTGTTTCGTGTCAGGTACAAACAGGCGACGTGTGTATTTCTGAATGCGAAATGTGTGGACACCGACGATGGGAGAGCTGTGAATTCTAATAATAACTGAGGAAAATAAAGCATGGAAAAAGGCCTTTGAACCTATCTTTTGTTTGCAATTAACCCTGGTTGATTTAGGAGCATTGGAGTTAAGGTGTTAAAGATGTTACTTTTTGCTTGCATTTAACCCACATAAAGCTCTGCAATAATAACCTTTTGAAGTATAATTTTAGAATATTACTTGTATCCTTGAAACTATAGCTTTGGAATATATATAAAGGAAATATGCTTATTTCACACCTTATTGAAGCAGAGAAAAACAGCTTGAGAAAGGAAGATGAACATTACCTCAAGGATTTATGGTTTCGACCAAGGGAAGCTGGACATCACTGTTATGAGATTTACAGTCTCTGCAATTAAAAGGTGGACACACATCTGGGGAGCTGGACCCCACTAGATGGGATTCGTCTTTCTTCTTTCGGAAACTGGACCGTCACCATCTGGGGATGCTCCTTTGAGATACATCCTGAGAAATTAAAATCACAATAGTGTATAGAATTGGGATGTAATAATTTGGAATAAAAATTGCTGATGAGTAAAAGACTGGAAATAGAAACTGCTGAAAAAAACTCAAAACTGATGGGTACCCCTATAAATACCTGTAACCATCAATTATCGGTGGGCAGTTGGAGGGAAAACTTCCCCCACTGTACCCAGCACTGTATTGGTCATACTTTACCATATTAATTAATAAATTGATTGCTGCTTGAATATTGGCCTAGTCAAGCTTCTTATTCATAACACCTGTAATGTGCAACTGGTGAAGAGGACTGGGTCCAGAGTACCAGGCAGAATTCCAAGCCCTTGATGACTTATTAGGTGAAACAAATATGGCATTTGTCATTTTCTCTGACCAAAGTGACCAAAGCACAAAAGCAGCCTGCTGCTCCTCCCTTGGAGCACTCTGCAGAATAAGGTGTGTGTCAAAGAATGACAAAGCCCATGCATGTGTATCTGTTTCTTCAAAGTCCCATACTTTAGTAAATATTACTGTCACTTGCATGCAGATGCCCCATTCAAAGATCTCAAGTTTCCTGTTGTTACACACCTGGTTTCTAGAGGAACCTGCAGTGGAATGAAGTCATGTAACACATTTGCTCAGTCATTTGTTTCTTGCTTATTTTTGGATGTTGTCTATTTGAGCAGCAGCTCTGCTGGCTTTCCTTTAGTACAAGTCTCCTGGAGGGCTGTTGCTGATGGCATCTGTGGCCAAGCTGGTCTGGAGAGATTAATTATTTAATGTGACTAATGCATTTAATGGACTTGATGATCAATAGTGCATATAACAATACAATAGCAGGAAAATCTCTGTTGAGAGCGAAAATGTTTTCAGATATGATAAAAGCAATTTCTGGAGAAGGAGCTGGTTTTTGGACATATTCTTTCCCCTACAAAATGGGCTGTTTCCCAGTGACTTTAGTAGAATTGTGCACTAGATCTTAGTTTATTCATGAATCTTAAAATGGCGTTTCCTTAAAAAAAAAACCCTGAAATTATGTGAGAATCTTCATGGGTTTTATTTTTAAAATGCATGGCTTGTGAGAAGGAATGAAAGTTAAAAAGGATACTTGTGAACCATGACAGGAACTGAACACAAATGTGAAGTATCTTAATGTATTAAGGAGAAATTCTGGTACTTTAAATCTAAATCCATGAGTCACAGCATTTAAATGGTGGAATACTCACTTTGCTCCCATGCTTCACTCTAAAAATATTCTATCAAGGCAAGGGGTTTTTTTAAGAGGTTTAAGTGTTTTTCTTTTTTTTTTTGAGACTGTGGAACTGGTTACAAGGTGTTAATCTCTTGTACTCACGTTTGAGTAACTTTGCTTACCAAATTCCCTGCGTGGGAATTGCATCATCTTGAAGGAAAGGTTTTCAGTTTTGATTTGGAAAAGGTGACTGAAATAAGACAGACAAGACTGCATCTGCCAAGGCCAGGGAGAAGGATGTTGTGGTAATCAAGATGAGGATCAGAGTTTGAGCTCTGTGGATGGGTAAGGAAAGTCATGGCTTAGATTTGTTATCCAGTAAGAACATACAAGACACCTCTAATGGAAAGTACAGGTCATCTGCCTCGAGCAGGTGTTTATTAGAACAGTTGTCTAACTGTTAATTGCAGAGGAAGTGGGAGGAAGGGTGAAAAGACAGATGAAAGAGGTAAAGAATAAACTGTAAGAAGGTTTCTAGCACTGCTTTCATGTGTCACCACACCACAGCCAGAAGCTGATGGCATATATCTGATCATAAGGTGAAAGCTGGTCTTTTTCTTCATTATTTCATTGTTTCCTCAGATCAGCAGCCTTGGTGCTGTAAAGTTGAAGGAGTGTTGTGCACCCACCCTTAGAGGTGGTGACTCTCATGAGCTAAACTGAACCACCAAGCCTGCAGGACTCAACAGATGCACCTCTGCCCCAAGCTCCAGCAGAGCAACTGGCTGGGTTTAAATTATTAACCAGGCCCTGATTTATGGGTTTTCCCCAGCCCTGTGTTTTGCTGACAGCAACCACTTTCCTAGTGAAAAGGAAAGGCCCTCCTTCCTTTCTTCATAATGTTTGGGTTCTTTTCAGTGTCATTTACTGAAATGCTCTTGGCTGGGATAACAGGTACATCATTTTCTTCAGTTCATGTACAAGCAAACCAGCTTATTTGTTAGTTAAGGCAACAGGCAGAATCTGGCAAAGAAGTCATCACAGAATTTGCTGCTCTCTGGAATATCTAAGGGTGGTAATTGGGCCTTTTCTTCTTCTGACATTCAATCCATGGAATAAAGTGTTAATGTCAATTGATTTATGTTGTTAAAAAGATACATAATTCTGTCTCAGTATTACACTTCACAGATATAAAGCATTGAGTCCCAGTGAGTCATTACTACATATATAGTAATGATTGTTATTGAATACAGAATATACTATTCTGTTACTCGGGATCTTTCTCCTATGGTCCCCAAACAATCTTTTCTATGTAATAATTATGAGTTCATGTGAAAGATAGCTTGTAGCTCAGAGAACTTCCTTGGCTTCAAAGTTGGCTTTTGTTGTTTTATTTGCTTGCCTGTGACTTTCACATTAACAGCATGGTTCTGAAAAGCTTATTTGCAGATGTCACTTTAAACAGTATTTTTCAAGAGTTTATTTTTCTTAGAAAACAGGTGTCTGTAATTATCTTCTTTGACCTTGGGACTTACCAAAGTCAAACAGGTAATCATCCAATCAGACAGGGTATCATTATCAGAAGAAAAGTAATTATAATCTGAATATGTTTGAAAATGATTATTACAAGCTTTAAACAGTTACACTTCTGATTGAGGCAGAACTAAAGACATTATCACTTCATAATTCACATGATGTGACTTCACTTACTCTTGTCATTTTGGAATATGAAGAGCTAAATTTGTTGAATAGTGTAGTTCTTAAAACTTAAAACAACTTCTGCACTGGTATCTATAAGAAAGAAAGGTTACAGGCAGGAGATGAAGTGCATCACTCTGATGGGGACTTTGGATTCAGATGTTCTTCCTGATGATAGAAAAATTAGTATTTTGATGTTGCTGCTGCTGCTTTTAAGTTCAGTCATAAACAAAATTATGCTGCTGGTGTCTGTAGCCAGTGTTGCAGGTGGTTTTTCCATGGTGGGGAGCAGGGAAGTGACTGTTCAGTAAAAAATGTGACTGCTGCAAAGAAAGAACAGTTGTCATTTTTCCTCCTTGCTTGTCAGAAGCAGAAATATCTCTGTGCCCTGGAAGCAGGAACACAGAGACCAGAATTAGCCTCTGTTGCAGCTGAAAGTTTCCATGCTACTAGAATAATGTATGACTAGCAATTTTAGTTTCTAGTCATGAATTAGAACAAAATGTTCATGTTCTACTCCTGCTGTTCTGAACTAGAAATACCCTTTCCTCATTTGCTAGAAGAAATTTGGGAGAGAAGGGGATAAAAAGCTGCAGAGTGACATGGACAAGATGGAAATCATTTGGGGTTTATGTCATGAAAACGTTGAGATAAAAATGATAAAACAATTATTCTTTAAGTCAGTTGTTGAGTTGCCTAATTCTTGCTGGACTCAGAACTGACATTTGGGACCCAGATGGGAAGTGTGTCAGTTAATGATGAAATCATCTGGCATGCAAAACCAGGTTTTCTTTGGGCTTAATGGAATTAGGTCCTGGAAGTGTTTTATTGCCATTGAATGCCTTTAGCTTCTCAGAAGTGAAAGAGTAGATTTTGTAATTTTAAAAATCTGCTTTCTATCCAAAGTTATTGACATTTCTGTCATTTGCTAAAATTAATCACAATTTCCTAAATCTGGATGGATTTTTCTGAGAGAGAAAAAACCCTGCTTTTTCACCTTTTCTGCTAATTCTAGTACTGACTTGACACTCTGCATGTCTATTTCTACTATTTCAGAATTCTTCACTCTGTTTTAACCCCAGTATCTTTCCTAAGGGATCTGAACTTGCTTAATTAAGTAATTTATCTAATCCTGCTTCAAAAATTCATCTGTTCTGCATCACAGCTAATCCTGAAACTTGGCATGAAACTATGCACAGTTTATTTTGCATTATCATGCTGTATTCTTCAGAAGGCCTGATAGCAAGGTTAGTGGACATATTTTCAAAGCACAAAAGACTAAGATTTATTTAATCTCTACCTTTAGCTCAAGGAATTTCCTGACCTACAAACAGTTCAGGCTGGATGGACTGTTCAGTAGCTCCTCTGTAGCTGTTCAAGCACATTCCATCAAAAAAGCTGTACCCAAATTTGAATGGAAACTATTCATATTGTGCTATAAATAGTGTCTCTCATACCACCACTGAAGTTAAAGCAAGTAGATGGTGTTAGTCTTGAATTATGGCATCTATTGGAACAATGGCTTCTGTCAGTTCATTGGGTGTCAGGCAGCTTCCATCAGTTCTGTTCAACTTCATTGGATCTGAATGTTTGTAGCATCATAAGCACAGAGAGCATTTTTAGAGGAGGAACCCAGCTGAATCAAGGTTGAAATGTGTGTATCTTGACTGAAAACCCACGGTCTCACTAAAATGCTTTTACATGTGCTTGTGTCACTACATTCTTGTGCTTCTAGTCATCTTCCTCTTCCACTGACTGGACCAATTACCTTTTCTTGTGAACAAGTTTGGGACAATAGGATTCAAACCTCTGTTTCATACTCTGATATCAATAGCCCTGTCTTTTGCATTATATTTACTGACAGATTTTCAATTTAATGCAGATTAAGAACCTGTTTCAATTAGGCTCTTCTTGCTCTAATATGTGTAGCTGACAAATAAAACAATCCATTGCTTTGGAATAATTTTCAGCTTTGAGAATGGTGAATATTTATTAAATAGTTAGCATTAATAAATCCAATGTTCCATTCTCCAAAATAAAAGTATTTTTCCATAATAAAATATAAAGACCTAAGACTACTTAATTTATTGTTTAAATATTTTTAAATCATATATTGCTCATATTGTTTCAATAGACACTCATTTACAAGGATAATCAATATTTCTGTCTATACTCTGTCCACACACAACTAATTTGTAATAACATTATTGTGACAGCAAAGTCAAGTATTTAAAATTGTGGGTTGTCATAATTAACACCTTGTATTTAACCTATTAAATTTTCTCCTTTTTGTATTTTGCTTTGTGACATACAATTTGAATATCATTATATTCTGTTGGTTTGGGTTTGGTTTTTTTTTTCCCCTAATGATTTGTCTCAGTGTCTAGCAAGGCTGGTGTCAAATGGAAACAAGTCTGTGGAACAAAACAGCAGTCTGTAACCTGGAAACTACAGGTGACAGTGGCAATGGTGTGAGGGTTACAGGGACAGTGGTGTGAGGGTTAGCTACTCAGACTATGCCCTCTTTTTGATTCCATCTCCTTTATTCAGACATTTTGTAAAAGTTTGGTTCTTCCCTTTTCTTCTGTCGCTTCTCGGTCCTTGTACATCAGATTAGCTTTCCTGGGTATTCAGGTATCTCATCACACCTAAACTCAACTGCCCCCTGGTTTGCAGGTCACCTTCATTTGCTGTGGTACCTCAATGAATCAGCTCCTTCTTCATCACCTTTAGCTTCCCTCCTCCATTCATATTCCTACACTACTTGTCAGGAGAATTCATCTGCTTCCTTTCCTATTCCAGTTTTCAGGCTGACTCTATCCCCAGTGAGGTCTTTTTTCAGAACTGCAGGGGTTCAGCCCTTACTCTTCACCCTTCTGTGGCTGATTCAATAAACTGTGTTACCTAACTGAGAACTGACTCTTGACTCTCACAAATTTTCCCACTGAAAGGTCTTGAAGAAGGCGGAAGCATTTCCCCAAGTACAGATGGCAGTGACACTGCTTCCACTTGAAATCTTAGAGAGCTGCAGAAAGCAAAGATTAAAAATAATGTATAGTACTAACTATTGAGCAGCTCCACTAATGATGTATTTGATAATCTCTCTCAATTTCTGCTTACCATTGTGATTTTTTTAATAGCAGAAGCCACATGATCCATCTTGCAGAGAAAGCTTTTGATAAGCACAAGTGAGGGGAAACTTGTCTGACTTTCCTTGACATGCTGTGTGCTAGAAGCATTTGATTGCTGCTCCCATCTGTGCCAAAACTTTCCCTGCATCTTTAAATATATTGATATAAAGCAAAGTAAAACAACTCCTATGCTGAACTATAGTTATTAAAGTATTTTAAATATGCTTTTAAATGTACTTGGTTATACTTGTCTCCATAGAATCATTTTGGTTGGAAAAGACCTCTAACCTCTAAAGTCATCAAGTCCAACCATTCACCCAGCACTGCCAAGTTCACCACTGAGCAATGTCCCTGAGGGCCACATCTAGAGTAGTAAAGGACAAGGAATCCGTTTAAAAGCAGTGCAGAAATAAAAAAAGGAGCAGTGGAACATAGCAGAAGTTTTGATATGTTGTCTTTGTAAGAATAATACATTTTTTTAAGATAAGTTGATTGTAACTTTTAAGTAAAGCTAGAAGGGAATTAGGTATTTTGTACTTCTACAAATAATGCCAAATGTAAGAGGTCACAATAAAAGAAACTTGTAGTGGTATGAAATTCAATGGTTAGGGTTTGTGGGTTTTTAATCTAGAGGTATTTCTCAACTGCTGTGTTCTATTAAACCACATGAGCTCTGGCTTGTTCCTCTTTGGGAAGAGGTGTGCCTTAGTTACTAGGAGAGATCCCAGTGTACTGTGAACTCTTAGGGAAGAAAGGAAAACAAACTGCAGCATTTAAAGCAGTGCAAGTATGGAAAAACTGAGGGTGTCTGGAGATATTCTGCATTTGTATGTCACATCCTTTCCCAGCATCCACAAAGTTGCAATATTGCATTACAGACTCACAGTATCATAAATTGTGTAATGCTACCTCCATTTCATTGACAGGGGGCTGAGATACAGAAATACTCATGGTTTTTCAATTCATTCAGTGAGCTAGTTCAAAAATGGAAATATTATTCCCCTTTTTAAAATCCTTATTGTGTTTCAAGTCAAAAATGGCTTTTCCACTCATAAAATAATATATATATATTTTTTTTGTAACCCCCAGTAAGAGTTCTGATTTCTTTTTAATATCAGTCTCAAAATATGTTTGTTTAATTTGTTCCCTAGCAACAAATATATCACAACCTCTCCAGGCAATATGTTTCAGTTTCCCTGCACTTATCACTAGGAAAGTTTGCTGCAATTTAAATCTATTAATCCTTGTTCACAATGGGCAGGCAGAACAAATTACTCCTTTGCTTTGAAAACGGTGGCCCTACTCCTCCCCAGCCTTCCCATCTGGAGATAAAACAGTTGCAGTTCTTTTGATCTTTCATGGCAGGCTGTATTTTCTAACCCTCTGATCACTCTCTTTGCTCCCTGCTGCTCTTTGCAGTTAACAACATTCCTGACGCGTGCCCAAACCAAGGTGCTGCCCTGGAGCCTGATGCCTTACTAGTGATGAACACAGCAGAAGGATTACTTCCCTTGTCTCACAGCAATTTCCTGTTGCACACCAAATGTGTTTGCCTTTCCCCCCAAGAGTGACTTTGCTGATTGTTGTCCTGAGTTGGAGACCTGTTTTTCTGTGGAAAGGCTTTCCTACCACTCCAGTCCCAGCCTGGCCTCTGTGTGCCCCCCTTGCAGTTATTATTGACATTTGGTTTGCAGTTTTAGCGTCAGGCTGTCTTCATCCTTTCCAGACTGGATAGACAGAGCTCACAGGAGCATAAAGCACAGAGCCCACCCAAGCCATCATTACTGCCGCCATCTCCATGGAACATCTACTTCTACACATTCTTCAAATGGAAGTTTTTTCTTGCCTACACCATTCTGGGATGTTTGTTACCATCCAAGGTTGATCTAGTTGGACTGTATTCACTTGTTCTCATAGCAGAACATTCTCCATGGTGTGGATACCTGTGCAAAGAGCAGCCCTGTCCCTTGTTACTTCACAAGGCCCTGGAAGCCAAGGCATTCTGATCTCCTCCTGTGTCTGGAGTGCTGTCAGTGACAGGACATTGTGTGTTTCACTGCTGTTTTCCTGGCCTGGGGTGACTGGAAAAAAAAGAGCAAATAATTATCTGCAGCATCTGGCATGTGATAAACAGGTGTTGTATTTTCCTTTATTTTCCATTTATCTTCACAGTTTTCACTCTAAACATTCTATGTGATGTTTTACTCAAATGAAAGCGAATGCTGTCATTAATATGTGGTGTATTACGTTGCTGAATTCCCGAATCCTTGCTGAATCCGCTGGGCCTGTCCTGTCCGCGCCCGCCGGTGCCGGCCATTCCCTCAGGGAAGCCGCTCCCCAGCCGCGGTGCCGCCGCCGGCCCCCAGGTGGCGCCCCTGCAGCGGGCCCGGGCCGGCAGCGCTGCCGCTGCTCGGTGCAGCCCCGGGGCCCGGCACACGCCGTGCGGGCCGGAGGAGCGCGCCCCGCTCCGGGAGGATCCACCCCGCAGCTTGGCTGCGGCTCCCGGCGTGTGCTCCTCAGGGCTGGTTTCCCTGGAGCCCGAGCCCGGCGCTGCGCCGCCGGTTAAAGGGCACCCCGGGCCGGGCCGGGCCCGCTGCCGGCACACGGCGGGAGCGCTGCCCGGCCCGCCGGGGACAGCAGGGACGGCGTGCCCAGGGCTCGTCCCGCCCCGCCGGCGCTCCCTCCGCTCGCAGCCAGCGCCTGTGCAGCGGAATGAGCGGTGGTGGGGCGGGAGCCGATCTGGAAAGGGCCTGCTAGTGATGGGAGGGTGGAAAGGCCTCAGTGCTCCGGCTCCCTCCTTTAGGTGCTGTGCGGAGGGTGGAAAGGCTTCACTGCTCCCGCTCCGAGCTTTGGATGGTGTGCGGAGGGTGGAGAGGCCTCCGTGTTCCTGCTCCGAGCTGTGGAGAGCGCACCCTTCCCATCCCGCAGGATTTACACTTCACTTAGTACAAACACTCAGATAATCAAAAAGGCTGGATTCAGGAAAGAGAGCAGAATGAAGGAGTCGCTGATGAGCCAGTATTGTCCGCGGTGTTGTTCCATTAATTTCCTAAGTGTGAAAAATGCATGTAGTTTATGATTGGCTTTTCGCAAATATTAAAATGAGTATTGTATGTGTTGTGTTAGAAAGTAATGCTGCATTAATTCTCTTAAGTAGCGTGGTAAATATAGTTTGAGGTTATAAAAATTGTTAAAATAGAAACTATGCTAGGTAGGATGCTTTGTTTAACAGAAAGGGCTTGCAGCGAGATAGCAGCCACAGGACACCTAGATCTTTCAGGGATAAAGAATTTATTGCCCTCTTATCAGCAGAAACGAACTTCTTCCCGCCTTGGAGGCGCTGTTAGGATTAGAAGGAAGAAGCTGACAATGATCAGACAGAATCCTGTGTTTGAATGGAATTTATGCATCATGTATGAGATGTATGAATATGCAACAAGTTATTGTTTTTAAGGGTTAATCCTCTGTTAACGGGGGTCCTTTTTTGGGCTCGTGATGCCCACAAAAAGGTACCCGGACTGTCCGTAACTCTTTGTATTTATTGTCTCATATTGTCCTAATTCAATTTGTCCAAATTGTTATTACTCTAGTTGTGTTACTATTTTTTAACCATTTTATTACTATTAAACTTTAAAAAATTTTAAAAACAAGTGTTTGGCGTTTTTCACACTAAGAATGTTGTTAGTCAGGCCATCGGTTCTGGGGTGGGTTGTCAGAGGCTGCAGGCTGTGTCTGTGTTAGGCAGCAGTGGGGTGCAGCGGGAGTGGATCTGTACAGGGAATCTTGCTGCATGACCATGCTGTGTGCTTTTCAGGATACTTCACTGTGTGCTGGCTCTGGTCTGGAGCAGTAGACTGGATCTCCAGTAATGGCTGGAACACATCTTCCGGTATAGCTTCATTTGAAATTAATCCAGCTTCAAACAGCTCCACGGATTGAGCAAGCCAGGAGGAAACTACCAGGACAAATCTCTTCAAAAGCACACTCCTCATACAAAATGGAACAGTAGTGCCAAGGCACTCTGTGCATATTTTTTATCATCAGACCTACAATGCTTACTTGCTTTCAGTACTGTGGATGTAATTCATCTATTCCATGAAGTTTAGCAGGACTGCTCCCCCAGTGCTTGCTAATCACCTGTGATCAACTGGGATAGAACAAGGGCTTTCCAAGAACAGCATGGGCCTTTGTGGATTTTGGAATGCAGCTAGCTGCATCTCTTTCCAAACCTGAGATCAAGACCACATAGTGGTTATTTTAAGTGAAAAGAGTAAGATTTTTAGATGACTCTGTGTAAAACATACTGCCGTTTCCCCCCCTTTATACCTCCAGCAACAGCTTAAAAAAAAAAAAAACAGAAAAAGGCAGCAAGTAAGAAAGGTGCAAGCCTGCCTTTGAAGGTTCACCGAATTTCAGATATATCCCTCTTCCTCGTGCTGAGAAACATTGTAACTACCTGCAGAATCCACCACAATTAGACAGTATGTGTATAATTTCCATTCAAAATTTGGAAATTTCAGCATGAGTTGAACAAATCTGGTTGAGCAAATCAGGTTAAACAAATCTGAACCCTGCTGAATGTACAAACACAATGAGTGTTCACAGTTTTAATGTTTTCATCACAATGTAGGCATAGTCAAATAAAACTAAGTTAAAACATGGGATCTGTGTTGATTTCTGAAGAGCACTGCATTCTGTGAAGGGTGAAGGGATAAGTTCTTCTATAACACTTGCTTTTAGCAGGGGGTGCTTACAGTTGATGTTGGATATTTGTATTTGAAACTGGAATTTGGGCAGTGGAATTACCACTGAACCACTGAAAGTAGAGATGGAAAAAGCCCAGTTATGTCATCCAGCCTTTCTCCTTCCTGCTGTAGGATTATTGTGTACCAACACTTCAGTGTTTTTTCCAGTGTAATTTTAAAAGTCCTCAGGGATATGCCATGCCTCTTCCTTCAGGCAAATACTGCACAACTTTCTGTATTTTACCATTAGGAATCTTTTCCTGCAATTTGACCTAAATTTCTCCTTTCTTAAGTACATTCCTTTTGCTGAAGATTTATTACCTTGAAGCACTCTAAGTAATTCCAGTCACTCTTTAGTATTGATGTCTCTAGCATGCTTGTTCTTTCCTAATGCTTTGTCCTTTAATCAGAACAGCTATCCATGACTAGCCTGTCTTTACAGTCTTACACCTCTTCTACTTTGGTCTGTAGGCTAATAAAGATTTTTGCACTATTTATTGCACTTCCACCTTAAGTTCATTTTCTTGAGAGTAACTTTTATAAGAGTGATTTTTTCATGGTTAGCATGCCTGAAATTGCAGGGTTTTTTTCTGAAGGAAAATTGTCAAAATGCTGTTATAATAGTTATTATTTTTCTAAGATGTACAGAGATGGAGAGAGTAAAACACGGTGGCACACAGTGAAGGGGAGGGGGAAAGCCTAATTATCCCCCACTTCAACTAGCTAGCTGCCTTGTTAAATCATTACATATTTCTGAAAGTCCCTTGATAGATGTAGATCCTAAATGAAACCAAATGAAGGAAGGACCACATTCAGATGCCAGGAACTCATGCCACAAAAGATTAAAACTTCTGAAACAAAAAACCCCACCCTCTAAAACTCTCTGGAAAGATATTTGTTATTTATTTTGCTACTCTCTACCAAAAAAAAAGAAAAAAAAAGGCTAATTTATCTCTTTTGGAAAGAAAAAAATACATTGAGCTAATATATTGCAATGACTATTTTTGGTCTACCATTTAAAATTATGGAGTTATAAATAGAGCAGTGTAAAATGCTGCTATTTTGGTTCTCACTGGGGTTCACACAATCATTTGCTTTGCTTTCTATCATTGGATTAAACACTCTACTCAGTGCTGTTTCTTCTTTGAATACAGAGGATTCATCATTTTTTGATTTTTAAACAGCCAAATCAATTTGCATTTGAGATTTTTTTGCTGACACTAGACCTTAAGCTATCTATTGTTTTTACATCACCTCTAGTTTGCCAAAAGAATTGCAAAAGTTTCAATGAAGGTGGCTCAGTGAAGGTGCTGGTTTTGCAATGAAACCCAGAATGAAGCAAATTTTGTCTGGCAGTGGACATTGTAACAAAAGCTCTGGTTATAAGGGTCAGAACATTTGTAATGGAAGTGGCAAGTGGATCCTAAATAGCAACAGAATATATTGCTATGAAATGGGTGTACCTAGAGGGGGAAAATATTGTCCCACTCATGATAGAAAAGCAGCAGCTTACTTGGAGCTATTCTCAGGTGTTAGAGTCATTCACCAACTCCCTGGTCTGTGATGGGGAGGTGGCTTTAACCAAACTTAGGCCATTGCTTCTTTCTTTCTCTCACTTCACACAAGTGTGTAAGAGTATTATGTACCTCTAATGGACCAAAGTCTACTTTAATTTACCCAGCCTAAATATACACATTTTTTACGTGTGTTAAAAGAGTAACTTCACAGCTTTCAGTAGAATTACTCCAGAGAATCCCAACTCCAAAGCACATTGTGTCTCCAGATATTTCTTAAGGTTTTGCTAATCCTGGCTCCTACATACCCAAACCAAGAACTTGTTGCTATTCCCATCTTACTAGGCATTATATGTCTGTGGAAATCAGGCTGTAGAGGGGAAAAGCTGATACCAACATAAAGATAAGATTTGGTCAAGACCTAGGAAAACTCTTGCACTTCAAACATAATCGGGTTACCTGCACAGATGGGAGGGAAATAGGGATGTGTAGCCCATAAACCTGTATTTACTCAGGTGAGTAAATAGCCTAGTTGTTGGAGACTGAGAACTGCACCTTCACATCAGAGCAACACAGCTTATTTTATGGCAGGACTTAGGGACTTATCTCAGGCATGTGGTATCAGACACTGTTTGACCCAGGGACATTGCCTTTGCTGGGACTTTTGCCTTGAAAAACTTATTATATTTAATAACATTTCCCAGGCAGTTAAACATTCAAAGGTACATTTATTAGCTATACATTGCTCAGAAAAACACCTGACACTACAAAACCTCTTTGGCACCCAAGAGCTTAAAAAGCAGGTGGGTTTTTTCTCTCAGCTTAAAATTAAGATGCTCATGGACTAAAATTTCTAGTAGAACACATTCTTAAGAGCAGCTTTTAAACCTGTACAAATAATGGAAGCAGTCACAGTTTTTTAAATGTAGGAACAGTATGGATGCTGACAGAGGTTTATAGGGTTTGGAGATGAATTACTATTTCTTTGCATTAGGCATTAATGAAATACTTTGAAGATATAGGAGAAGTTCTGCACTTAATGGTGGGAGAAGATAATACTGATGAAATGGTCTGAACTTAGTTTATACAATACTTCTTTTATTAACAATGCCTGTTAAAGACATCTGCTGGAAGTCTGTAACACTGATTTAATAGGGAGAAAAATTAACAAAGTTCTTCAGCAATTCTGTCTTCAGTGTAATATGAACTTTTAAGAGAGGGTTTATGTGTGCTACATTATTAACTGAAGCTCTGCTCATTGAAATCAGGCCCACAAAACTTGTTTTTCTTGAGATCATGCTAGGTTTTTAAAACAAATATTTAAAATTACACAAGAGAATGAATATACTTTCACTTTCTTTAGGATTTTTAAAGGCAATCAGGGCAGGTAGAGAAATATTTCTAAACACCTATTCTCTCACTTACAGTATGTGACCTCTCTAGCAGTGTTAAAGTGCAACAAAAATATTACCAGGTTCCTCCACTAATTCATTACCTGAGAAAGACAATCACCTCCAAAGTGACTGAATTATGACTTGTAATAAAACACCCAGTACTTTATACTGGCTTTGTCAGGGCTGAAGGATATGTCTTTAGTTATGAGAGAGACTGGGTGCAGACAGAGGTGGGAATGGCAAAGATCATGATCTGGAAGAAAAGCTTCCTTACAGGAATTAAATGCTGAGCTTAAATTAATCCCATTGTTGCCTTAAATTGATCCCATTGTTGCCTAAATGGCATTGCGGAGTTGTTCTTTTTTTCTGAACATAAATGATAAAGATTAAAGTAAAGTAATAAAACACTTGGTATTTTTATCACTTAAATTTGGAGAGGCCTCATGTTTTGCACACTTGTAGCCTTGATGGATCTTGAGGCAGTTCTGCCAGTGATAAAACTCACCACTGTCAGAGAATTTGGCTGTTTCATCACTGACATGAGAGGCCAGCCTCATTCCATGGTGGTTGCTGTCTAAATTACTTATGTAGTTTCTTCATGTTCATTTTGACTGAAAAGTGATAAATCATGCAATGAGTTATTTGGCATCAGCCTCCAAGACAGTCTTTTTTCTTATAAATCCTGCAGCACCTTTCAGCCACCCATTTTTAAATAAGACTATAGTGGGTTAGCTTCTAATGTCAAAGGATGGTTAAAATAGGTTTGCTGCCATTCTTCTTTGTTTAATTTTTTTTTTATTTTTTGTAGAATTATATTTCCTGAAGTGGTATTGAGAAAGTGAGAGGTGAACTCAAAGACTGTGTTTATTTTACAACCTAGGAGTGTGACAGGGCATTTCCTTCCTGGTGGTAGTGACACTCTTTCTTCCCACATTGTCCAAGAATCCAGAGGAGAAAATACACTGACACCAGCCTGACTCTGAAGTCTTGGACACACCCAAGAGGAAGGAAAACAGTAAGTAAAATTTTTCTACAACTGAAAAAATGATGAGAGATTGTGCAAGGAGGAAGGTGGTTGTACTGTAAATTTGGTAAACAACAGGTAGGATTATGCTGTGAAGCTGATAGGTTTTCACATTTGAATTTTTTTCAGTTCTAGCCAAGTATTTGGATGAAAACAGCAGCAGTTTCTTTGCTCTAGATTTCCTAGAGTTTTATTTGGAGGGTTCCCCACAAAACAGGATGACTGAGAAGTGTTAAACACAATCTGAAGAGCTGCAAAGGTGATGGGTGCTTTGGACATCACTTTCTGAGTGTATTTTACTCTTTTTAGTGAAGTAAACCAGTTAAATCATACAGAAATACTTGCAGCTTATATTTCTATTAAGCAAATCAATCTCTTGTGTTTCTCTATCTTTTTTTCACTTTGGCTCTTAATTTTTAGACAAAGCAATGACTCAAAACTGTAGGTGAATTTTACAGTATTTACTCCATAGGCTCCAAGTTAGAATCCATATCCTTTTAAGGCAGATGTTCTTTAACCAAATGTAAGGATGCAGTTCCTTCTTGAAGGTGTATATGAAAACCATCTGCATCAGGCATGTCTTGATTGATGTCACCAGATGAAAGATACCACCTTTTGTCAGTCCCATTTAAACCTTGAAATGACAGTGCATCATTGTGTGGTTGCTTTCAAAGGACTCTAGCTATACAAAGTTTAGTATTTGTCAATGAAAATAGGAATTATACATAAGGAGAAAAACTAATCACAAAGTGTTTGTATGTACAGAGTCAAAAGTCAAGAGTCAATGAGTGTCACCTGGGCTAATTTGGCATGGGAGGTTCCTGTTAGTCACCCAAAGCAACTGAGAACACATGAGGGGTTGCCATTCTTCACTTTTCTCTCACTCTCATTTTAATCCTTTTCTAGTTTTTTCACTTTCATGTGTATTTTTAGATTTTCATTTGTATTTTTTATTGTTCAGGTTGAGCTCCCTCATGGAACAGAAGGACCTGCACTCTTCTTCACTGTCTTGGGAACTGATTACTTTTTGGTTCCAAGTAGCACCCTGGAATTCATGGTAACAGGTGGGCAATGCTGATGGCCTTGGCAGACTGCAGGGCATGTGTGAGATGCAGAACCACCTGCTATACTCAGTGGCAGTCCTGAGAGCCCTTCTGGTGCAGGAGCAGAGTTCAGCAGCGTCCATGGGTGTGCAGACTCTCCAGTCACAGCCATTCCCATGAGTGCCCCATTGTGGCTCCTACATTGTGCTTACAGAAGATCCTACCTTCTATTCCACTCTTCATTCTCTCCATTCAGGTCCAAACCTTCAGATATGAATTTGCTGGTTTGTGATTCTGACATTCCGCTTTATTGGTGTTTGATTTTTCAACCTGACAAAACCTCACTTTTGTTTTCTGATAAGTTTTTATTCTTTCTCTACAGTAAAATCTGCCAGTCATGGGAATCACATGAATGGTTCTGTGGAGCCTGACCCAAGATTGCTGAACTCCTTTTTATGCATGGCTAAGTGCAGAATTGAACCTCATGCTCCAGAAGTGAAAGGTTATTGATTTTAGATAATTTTTAAATAATGCTACAGGACTAGATACAGCTACTCTCAGTCTGCTCTAATCCTGTTTTTTGTTGACTGTGCCCTTGTGAAGGCACTGCTTTCTGTCAGTGATTAAGAGGAGAGATTGGTTTTCAGTTCTGTGCTGATTCAGCACAGCAAAGAATCAGTGCATTAGCAAGGACTGTGAGGGAATTTTAAATATTGGTAGAGTAGCAAACTTCTACTGTTACTATGTCTTGGAGGTGAAATTCCAATGTAATTATTGTACCAGGCAATGTGGGAGAGGTGACAGTTCTCTGAGTCATAGGAGAGAAAAATGGAGAAACCTTGTATCCAGTTTTTGGCTTGTTAATATCACTGCTGTAAAATTATGATGTGCAGAATATAGGCCTATAGACCTAGTATGCATTCTACTGGACTCCATTTATGAACAAAATTACATTGGCAGCTGAATAATAATTAACTCTGCCAATTCAGTCTCTTTACACTTCATGGAATGATACTCTATAATCTTGAGGTCTCTTCTTGGTTTTATTTTTCCTTTCTGCACGAAATAATATGCTTTCGTAAGTACAACATGCAGCTTGGTTAGTTTTGTTGGATTATGAGGTGCCCTTATGCACAGAAAGCTCCCTAATCAGTACCTCCACCCAATGGTGTGACACTGACACAGAAATTGAGTAGCATGCCATTAAACACCAAGGAACCCCACCAAAGAAACATTTTCTTTTTTCTCAGCTGGCCGTGTGCATAGCTGCACTTGAGACAAAACTGGTGAAATGGGGTTAAGGGAGCAGCTGCTCAATACTCCAGCTTGAGATGGTATGTGACACAGAACCTGCCCTGGTATCAAAATATTGCTAAAAATCTGGATGAGTAACTTAGAGTAGTAGGAGAAATGGAAGTCAGACAGGTGAAGTGGAAAATGAATGACTGTACATCTCAAGGACAAGAGCTTTTAAAAAACCAAATCTATAGATAAAGGTATTGATGCTATACCCTGGAGAAGTTAAAATGCTATTATTTATTTCCTGTTTTATGGGGTATTGTTTATAGACCATGTACTTCTGCAAAGATAGTGATTTTGGTAGGTAGTTCTGGATTTCTCTAGAACATGTCCCACATGAGTCACGGGAACATTGATGAGCTCAAAGGCCCAACAACGTGAATGTTGTGTCTGTATCACCTTATTCAATCAGAATGCCTTGATGAGCTATCAAATACTAACATGCTTAAAAAAACAAGTCACCTTGAAATATCTGTTGCATGAAAATCATTCTATGTTACATTGGTACAACACAAATATTTATTATAAGCAAGTGAAAGCGGGGCCGGAAATAAGGGTGTAAAAACCTCATCTGGGCATGTTTACTACATAAAATCAACTGTAATTATAATAGCAATTAGAAAGCAATGCCCCCAGTAGTTTTGGGATCCTAATAAACAAAGGGGATACCAATATAGGTAGCAGAGTGAAATGAAGAGTCACAGGTACTGTCTTTTGCCACTTCTCTGTTCTGTGGCTCATAAACACTCTGCAAAGAGGAATGATGGCACTAAGAAAGGTCTGAGAACCACATGCTAATAAATGCTAATTATTATCAGTGTGTATTTCAGGCAAACTCAGGAATCAGAACAGATACAAATGAACCCTCAATTATGTCTGGTTACATCCAGGAAAACCGTAAGTCCTTTTGCAGTTGTTTGTCAGTTTACCAGCTACCTCTGCCCTAATATATATATATATATATTATTTGCACATTTATGTATAACAGATACATACACACATCCATAAGCATATATATGCATATATACATATATAGCTTGCTGAACATTAAGATTGCTCTTTAAGAATGACCTAACACCCTTGGATTCGTTATCTTTGGGGAGCAGTAGAGGTCAAAATGCCCACTACTGTTGTGTTTATTTCAACATGAAGAACGATGTGAAAATGAGAAAGTTTGCCAAGAACAGACAAAGAATCCACACAAGACAATTAAATCCATAAAGGCAAGATGAAGACAACACAAGGAGACCCAATAGGCAGCAGAGTGCCAATGCACACTATTTACTGAAGACTCCTGAAGTACAAATGAGCAATCATGGACAAACAGCAAAGAAAAATAAAGAAGATGTTCTTCCAAAAGCAAAAGACATATGCAAATGCGAAAAAAAACCCCAAAACTAAACCAAAGTATCATAAACACTGATAGATATACTCTTACAACTATTATGAGTCTGAGACCTAACTACTGAGAATCAAAAATTGGTCAATATTCCTTTTTCAATCCATCAGGAAGGAAGAGATTGTCAGTGAGTCTGAAAATGACAAGAGTACAAACTGAACTCTCAGGGAGGGCAAAATCACTGGAGAGAAGATGAACACTTTATATCCTTTGGTTACTGTGGAGGATGGGTTTGCAAAAAGGCAAGGAGAGAGTGGAAAAAACTTTGGAAGAGATGCTGTAGAGTGCACTAACTAGATAAATCACATAATCTGACTTGAAAATGTTTGAAGGGGATTTCACAGATACATTCATTCATGGAGGCTGTGGGGATTTTACATTTCAGTGGACCCTCAATACACAGCTTTGCTTTTACTATTCTCCAAATGACCTTTAGTGTGGTTTCTAGTAGAGTGGGACTCCCATGTGTCCTCACAGTGGTATTTCTCATGTTGCCCCTCAGCTGGATAACTGTCTGGCTCAGCTGACCAACTGCAATGCTCTGCAAAGGCACATTTTATGTGTTTTTATGGAGTCCCTCCCACTAATATGACTAGCTGGATTATGTGTAAGGCTGTGCTTGTTCTGAAACCACTATTGATTAAATGCTGAGATGAATTTTTTTTTAGAAGCTGTCATTGGAACATGCTTAGGCTGCACTTGCTGTCAGCTTAACAGTCATGTTTCTGTGTCTTCCTCTAAATTCCTCTCCCAGCTGGGCTCTTTCATATCTTAGCATTAAAATAGTTCCTTCCTAATTAGACAGATCTCTGTCATGATAATCATCTCGAGAACGTATGCTGTATTTTCATACTGCGTATCTTTCCACAGATCAGGCCTGTTTTATCATTTTTCAAACTCCTAACTCGCTGAATAGATCTCTCACCAAGCAATCATCTCCTGTAGCTGGTAATTAGCGTCCTGTCAGCTGATAGCAGTCGGCATTACTGTTCATCTGCTGCCATCAGCACGTTCATCTTAGATCATTTGGAATTCTGATAGGTTTGATTCTTTTCAAATTCCAGTTGAGAGGATGGTGTTCCAAAGCTGATGTGCAAACAGGGGAAAAAAAGGTTACAGGGCAAATAAACACATTTGTGCGTGCAAAGGGAATTTCTGCAGAAGAGGTGTTTGTTTGTAAGCCCATGGTCATAAAAGTGAGAGCGCACACAATCATGAGTGAGTCTGTGATTGTGTCCGACTACAGAACTGAGCTGTTTGGTCAAGGCTGTGAGGAACATCTGTTTTAATGACAATAATCAGTAGTTAGAACAAAACTGAGATCTCTCTATTTCGTGTATTGCTCAGGCTATAATACAAGGAATTTGTTTCTTGTTTTTATTTTTTCAGTCTCGGAGGCTTAGCAGAAGTGTTGTCCTTCTCAAAAATTGGATTTAAATAGTTCACTAAATAGCTCATTTTGCTTTAGCTTTTTAGAAGCTGGTGATTGTTTATGTAAGTGTCCTTAAAATAAATGATGCAAAAATGAACTGTGAAATCTTATCTGGTGATTTGTTTGCAAAACTTCTAACACTAAGCACTGGTTACTCCAAAATTTCTTTTACTCCAATCATCACCCTTGGGCTGGCAGAACCAAGGTGCATAGCCGAGAGATAAAAAAAATCCTACATTTTTAACAGGCTGAAATTAAATTCTATAGCAATACAACTTAAAAATTACCACGCTGACAACTGCCAAAGTAATATGCTGGAAGTTAAGGTGTGTTTGTGTGACTTCATAGAGATTGAAAAATGCTATTAATTGCAGTCGTAGGAAAAGAAGACTTCTGTAAAATGCATTGAAAAAGCAGTCTGTAAGGAGACCACTGCTTTTACAGGTATTTCTGCCCGGTGGGTGTAAAAAAACTTCTTTTTCTGGCCAGGCTGCAGCACACGGGCTGCGGGCTGCAGGGGGCACTGATGAGGAAGCCAAAAAGTGCTCGCTCCGAGTTAAACCTACTTACAGCCCGTTCCCTCCCTGGCCTGAGCACAATTTCCATTATTATTATTATTATTATTATTATTATTATTATTATTATTATTATTATTATTATTATTATTATTATTATTATTATTATTGTTATTATTGTTATTATTATTATTCCTCCTGAAATTCCTTCTTTTTTCCTCCTGTTTCTATTCTTACATTGAATCTTACCTGTTCAGTTACTAGAGAAATTCAGTTACTAGCGGAATTACAACACATCCCCCGTCTCCAAATTAAGAGAGGTACGAATGTCTATAATTGACTCAGGATTGCAGCTTCCCCACATTCTTATGCTGCTTCTGAGCAGAGCTGTAATTTCCCCGTGCTGGGTCTGTGATAACGTAGTAATCAACGATCATGAAGCACTTCAAGTGAGTTCTCAAACTGATACTACAGAAAAGTTTTCTTTTCTGGAGGGACGATCTGTTTGTTAATCCCAGCGTAGGTCAGGTACTAATTGCTGGTTTTATTTGTCCACTATTATGTTCCATCCCAACACAGCCATGAGTTGTGGCAATAGGCATGAAACCAACCCCAAATTTCATGCTGCTGAGCACTTAAATAAGACAAAGACTGCTCTTTGTCACTGTATCTTAGAAATAGTATCCTATGCTAATCTGCAATGGCAAAAATGAAGATGGTTTAAATCAGATTACATTACCAGTGCGTGAGTTCCCAATTTTCGTTAAATCGGCTGCATGTCAGAGAACAAGGGCGTCTCTCTGAGATAATTCTGTTCTATACAGATGTATTAAAAAAAATTGGAAGTGCATTTCTCACAGGGCTAGATAGAAAATAACACTCAACGACAATTGTGGGCGCAATAGCTTTGTCTGCCAAACGGTTTAAAGCCAGATTCCCGGGATGTTATTCCTGATCCATGAATCACCGGCGCTCTCTGCGGAGGCAGCCGCTCTCTATGTTCTCCCGGAGCCATGCCGCTGTCGGCCGTGTCGTGTTTCCCGTGCTGTCTGAAATAGCAAGTTCAGCCCGCGCCGGGGAGGCAGGCAGGGCTGGGCGCTGCGCTCCATCCATTATGCAACAGTTGACACGGGAGCCAAGGGCGGCACACGCCGCTGCCCGCGGCCCCGAGCGGGCCGCAGCTCCGCCCGCCGCGGTGCCGGTGCCGGTGCCGGTGCCGGTGCCGGTGCCGGTGCGGTGGGGCCGCGGGGCCGGCAGGTGTCGGGGCCCGCTCACCGTGAGCGCCATGTCCGCTCCTGCGGGCCGGTCCGCGCCGGGTTTTGCACCGTGTCCCCGGGCCTGCCTCCCGGCCCCGAGCCGCCGCCGCCGCCGCCGCGGTGAGCGCTCCTGCCCTGGTATCACTCCGCTGGCACGGACGGGAGGCGGCGCGGCGGCAGAGCGTGTGAGCATTGTCATGGTGGTGGCAGCAGCAGCAGCACCGGCACGGCACAGCCAAGCGCCAGGCTGCCTCGCTCAGCCTTTGGCAGAGCGCTACTTTTTTTTTTCTTTTCCTTTTTGTTTTTTCCTCTCCAGCTCGGTCCGGATTGTTCATGTGTTTACTTCCCCCAGCCCGAGGATTTGCTATTTAGGTTCCTGTTGAAATGCAACTGAGCAGCCAAAGTACTTTGCGAACACCCAAACTTTTTTCTAGAAGGAAAATACAATAAGCAAGCGGCTTTGCCTGTCTGTTGATGCCGGGGAGCGCGAGTGAGTGCGCCGTGTGTGCCCAGCGTGTGCCCGTGCTCGGATGTGTGTGTGCGAACGTGCGTGTGAACGGGCGTGCATGTGGAGGGGCGCGTGTTTCTCCCCATCCATGGGGAGAGAAGGCTTTTGGCAACATCTCCGGAAATCTCATGGAATCTGTTTTGAAATAATGGATTATAAAAAAGAAAGAGGAGGAAAGGAACTGGTCTGATATCTCCTGGAGTTTGCTAACCCGAACTGCTGCTGCTTAGTTTGTTGTGCTTTTTGTGTGTGTGTCTGTGTGTGTGTGTGTTTGTGCGTGTTGCTGGCGATAACCTTTTAGCACCTTCTCTATTTCCCTCCCCCCTTCCCTCTCTCTTTTTAATGTTTTGGAGCTTCTCAAGAGGGATTGGCTGGGGGAAAAGAGAAACATTTGCTTGGGATCGCTGTTTCCCTGAGACATGATGGTGCCCCTTTCCCCCCCCGTCCCCGGTTCTCTGAAAAGTATCCCATCAGGACCCCGGAGAAACTGTCCGTGTGAAGTGTAGGATAAAAAGTTCTTCCAAAATAGTGTGCGCGGGGCCGAGCATGGGGGATTTCGCAGCCCCCGCTGCCGCCGCGAACGGCAGCAGCATTTGCATCAACAATAACCTGAAGAGCGGCCTCGGCGGGGCCGGTGCCGGGGCTGGCGGCTCTCCGCACGGCCCCGCCGCCGGTAACAATGCCGTCCCCAAGCACAGCACGGTGGTGGAGCGGCTGAGGCAGCGCATCGAGGGCTGCCGGCGGCACCATGTCAGCTGCGAGAGCAGGTACCAGCAAGCGCAGGCGGAGCAGCTGGAGCTGGAGCGCAGGGACACGGTCAGCCTCTACCAGCGGACCCTGGAGCAGAGGGCCAAGAAAGCGGGCACCGGCACCGGCGGCAGCAAGCAGCAGCAGCAGAGCAAGCAGCAGCAGGATGCCGAGCCCGCCGCGGCGGAGCAGAGGAACCACACGCTGATCATGGTAAGGGCTGCGGGCCGGGGGCGCAGCGCTGGCCGGCCGGGATGAGCTGCAGCTCGGGCCCGTGGCTCGGCAAGGGAAGCGGGGCTCGGCTCAACTTTGGCAGGGCTCTGGCGGGACGCTCCGCAACTTCTCACGGGCTGGGCTGGAGAGAGCGGACAATTGTTTTTCCCCCCGTCCCCTTCGGAAGGGTAGAAGCGCTCTGGGGTAGGGGGAAGGAGCGGTGCCAGGCGTGCACGGGGAGCCGGGGGAGGGTTTTGTGTGTGTGTGTGTGTGTGTGTGTGTGTGTGTGTGTGTGTGGGGCTGGCCCCTTTAAACCCCGCAGGCTGCAGGGAAAGTTGGGCAGGATTGTCGCCGGGGCTGCCCCGGCGTGCGGCAGCGCGGCTCCCCACGCTGCTGAGCCGCTTCCCAAAGTTTTCTCGGGAATTAAGGAGCTTAGCGAGCAGCGGAGGGGCGGAAGGGGGCGGGGGCTGGGCCGGTAGAAGCGTAGCGGCGAGTAGGAAGCGGAGTTTCCCACTCCCCGGCTGCGCCGATGAATAATGAGAGCTGTGGGGGGAGCCGGGCCCTGCGCTCCGCCTGAGCCTCATTTGGAGCCGGTGGCGGCCGCCGGCGGTGCTGCTGGGGCTGCTGGTGCTGGCTGGCGGGCGGCTGTGCCCTGTGGGACACGCGAGGGTGTCCGTGTGTCCTGACGTGTGTCCGTGTGTCCTGACGTGTCCCCCGGCGGGCGGGGTGCGGGGCTCGGGGGCGGGCGCGGGCAGCAGCGGGGCGCTCCCGGCTGCCGGGGCACAATGGGAGGAGGGCGGCGCGATGGCAGCGTGCGCTTTACAAGCCTCGCACGTCCCTCGCTGTCGCCGCCCTGCGCTGCGCGGGAGGCGCGGCCGGGCGGAGGGGCCGCCGGGGGAGGGCTCGGTGACAAAGCGGCGGGCGGCCGTCCTGCCTCTCGCCCTCCCCGCTTTCCGTGCCATTTGTGTCCCTCCGGCGCCGCGCCGAGCCTGCCCAGCCCCGGCCGCAAGTGCCGGCTCGGTGCCGGGCAGCGATCCCCAGCCCGTCCCGCTGCCCCGCGGCAGGGATCGCTCCGGCAGCGCGAACAAAAGCTCAGCGCCAGTGCTGCCCCCGCCTCCCGGGCTGGGAGCGCAGCATCGCCCGGCGAGGCCGGCGGGAGGCGGGGATGCGCGGGGATGCGCGGGGATGCGCACGGAGCGGGGCCGGGCGGAATGCGTGCGGTGCCCTTGGCAAACGGGAAGCAGAGCGACCTCGCTGACATCTTGCTGCTGTCCTGATGTTAGCAGCGAGCCATAGCCGTGTTTCCCTTTCCTCAGCCGCCAGGCTTTAAAACACGCTCCTCCCCACGGAGCTTTGCCTCGGCTTACCCCTGTCCCGGGGCAGCAGCAGAGTCACTCCCCCGTGAGCAGGGACCGAGTTTTCGTCATTCGAGCTGTCCTCAGATCCCCTTTCACACCTCGTGTGTGCTCCACAAGGCACAGGAGAGGGGCTGGAGGCTTAGCAGACATTCCCAGAATGATTCTCTCCAGGGCAGCGCTGTGTCCCCGTCCAGCTCCAGCGCAGCCCGGGTGCTTTTGGGCCTCGGCTAGGGTATAATATAATATAATATAATATAATATAATATAATATAATATAATATAATATAATATAATATAATATAATATAATATAATATAATATAATATAATATAATATAATATAATTAATATTCCTCCTTTCCCCTTATTCCCAAGCCCCGGTGCTGAGGCATTAAAGCCAGGATTTTTTGATAAGCAGATAGTTGGTCTTCCCCTGAAGATGTGGGACAGAAAGCCAGAGCTATGATGTGGAAGTTGTAAAAAGGAAAAAATAAAAGGGGGAAGTGCAATTTCAGCTCTCACTGTTACTAGATCCTTTCTAACACTTTAAAAGCTAAGAGCAGCCTAATTAGGAGATAGGTTATTATGGAATTTATCATAACTCAATTCCTGGGCTATGATCTTCATGTTATTTGAATATACTCAATGTGCCCTATGCCTTTAATCTTAAAAACATAAATTCTACTGCCTTATTACAAAAAAAGACCCATTTCCGTTTGTTTTTTTTTTTTTTAAATACACAAATGTTGCAAAAAAAATCTAGACACATCATCTGCTTTGTTTCACTAGTAAAGTGTTAATTATGATTTTTGACTAATGTCTAAGGACACTGGGGAGCATCCATGGGAACATGAAAGCAGTACTTAAAACCCAAGAGATTACTCTTTTCCAAGCAAGCAGTTGGAAATTATTTTCTTTCAGACATTTATGCTTTTTGCAGTAAAACCAAATGCAAGCTCCCAAACTTCTTAGTTTCTAGCAATCATATCAGTATGGTAAGTTTAACTGTTTATGTACATCATAACTTTTATTTAGCAGAAAAATTCAACCTAAGTTTTAAATTTTTTTTTTTACATAGGGAAAACATTAAGTACATTTAGGGGTTTTCTCCCTTTCTTTATTCTCTGGTAAACTCCAGTGTAAACTTTCACTGTGGAACAGTCTGCTGAGAATCTGTTACTAGTTTACACTTCTTTTTACACAAAAATCATTATTAGATTTTTCACTCATATTATTAAACTGCATGATTTGGAAAAGAAGCTGTTTGGATTAAATGACAACAAACCCAATGAGGACAGCAAGAAATGCTTTTTCTAATTATTTTTTTTTCAATGAAAGCAAATTAAAGGAAAATATAATCTCTGTGTGTGTGTGTATGTGTCCTCCAAACTGAGAGTTGGATTATTAAAATGCTGTACCAGCCTGGCTTTCAGAGGAAGTATTGGGAAAATTTGCAATTCATCCCAAACTCTGCTGTTCATCTGTGGATCGGTTCCAGGAAATATCAACACATTATATCAGGTCTTTGGTGCTTTGTGAGCTAATCTGCTTTCTTGTTTCCTTCTTTCAGCGCAAGAGTCCCCTTGGCTCTGCATCCCTGTTATGTGTGGGGTTCAGAGGTTGTAGGTGTGTGTATACACATACATTATATAGAGAATAAATTATATATTTAGTACCTAATAGCCAAATACATAATAATAACTGCAAGTTATATCACTTATTTTTCTTATCCCCGTGACTGTTGTCCTTACCATGCATTCTTTGTGCAGTGACATGTGTAATTATCACACTGGTCTTCCAGTACACATTTATTTACATCTGAGCTCTCCTGTAAACTATGAAGAGGCTGGAGCTACTTTTTCCTATTTTAAGGCCCTTTGAGACTTTTTTTTGTTTTAATTTAGCATTGCTGTGGGTTTGATAGCCACTGTCGTACTCTCCGTTTCCCACCCTAAACCCAGTACTTGGGAAATTGTGTTTTAAACACAATTGCATATGTTCACAAACCTGAGTGCATTTCTTGTGTTCTTCCTTGTGTAGTATTGCTATTCCACTTTACATCACTCGTGCTATAGGAAAAGTCCATTGCTCTGACATTGCAAAGATGAAAGAAGAAGATAATTTTTTACATGTTTTGGTTTGTTTTCCACAAGAAGTCAAACACTTGTAGCCCTTACTCATGCCTGATGACTAAGTAGGATTAAGCATCTCTTCAGTTAATAAGCTATGTCTGATCTTGCTCACACAGGGGTAAAGTCAGTAGTAAATACACAACAGGGATGATACCAGAGTTAAATCCCAGGCCAGCAATGGAAGGAGTCATTGTGTAACCCTTTTTATTTTCCCTTTCCTGTAAGGGTGGATCTCTGTGTCTTTCTTACTCCACAGGCCTCTCCCATTTGTTTTCTCCTTTTCATACCGACGGGGGCTCGATGTGCCTGTGTGATTGCTGTCCTCAGGACAAGGAGTTTTTGTGCTGACCTCCTTTTGCAGCTAGTCAGCACAATAGGTTTCAGTGTAGCAAACTGAAAGCAATGAAGAGACTCTTCACTTGGAGCACTGCTAGCCTCTGGTGACCTTTAATGCTCGGATGGAAAGTGTGTCCCTTTCAAAGGCAGTGGCTCGGGTTATTGCAAGCCGTAGCCTGAGCAGGGCAAGCTGTATTTTGACACAGGGTATCCAGTGGTAGTGAAATCTCAGCTTCAAGTTGACCAAACAGAATGTGCCCAAAGTCCTGCAGTGAAATTCTGGGCATTGTGAAGTTCAGGAAGAGCAGCTTTGTCTGGAACACATCAAAAACCCGTTCTGCTAACGCAGCGCCGAAAATATGAACGTGTGATGGTGTTAGGACAATTGGCTGCATTTAGATTAACCTCAATTTACAGTAACTTGACCTAAAGCTTGAGGCTGCACAACTGGCCTCAGCTGGTGCAAGCTGAACTGAGGAAGTGTCTCTCTCTCCTCTTTCCTGCTGCTGTGCTGAGGGCTCTGCTTGTGCATCCCCGGGTTCACGGGGCAGGGCGAGGGCACACACACTCCTTCCCTCTCCTCGGGTTCTCTTTGGCTGGACCACATCCATCCTCTGTTTGTTTGGCTGTCCCTCCCGCAGGGAGCGGGAATTACAACACCTTAATGCTCCTGCGAAACCCAGCCCTTATCCCAGGATAAACACCTGGGCCCTCTCAGTTCAAGCGTGCCCACCTGGTGGCACACACTGAACCTCGGCTGAGTTACCCCTGGTGTTGTTACACCTGGTGTCAGTGCACAGCTCTGCTCCTGAGCACGGCCACTGGAGCAGGGGCACCTGCGGGCAGCACAGGAGCCAGGGCTCATTGTTATTTAAACACTTGCATGTACAAGACACTTGGTTGTGTATAATTCATGTGAGAGGTGTAAGAACAGGCAGTGGCTGCTGACTGGAATGCTCCAAGTGTGCTGTTTTGTGAATTGAAGTGTGAGGTCTTGTCGGGGGACACTGTGGGTAGATGAAGGTGGGAGAGAATGTAATCATGTCCCCAACGAGTTGCAGCTGAACCCAATTACTGAAAATGAGGAGCAGGTGTGATGTTAACAGCCCACGCCTGTGGCCAATAAGAGCAGTGGTATAAAAGAGTGGATTGCTGGGAGCTGGAGTCAGATGGCTGCTGCAGGGAACAGGAGCAGTCAGTGCTGGAGGAGCTGCCTGTGAGGAACATTGAGGCAGTATGAAACTCTGGCAATATGAGATCCTTGCACTATTATGATAAGAAAACCTGTGATATATAAGGCCACACAGCCTCTGACTGGAGTTACCAACCTGTGACAAGCCTGAGGTCTTACAGGCTGTTTAGATAAGCAGCATGCTTGTACGTTCAGTGGGAATTTGGGAGCCTTAGCAATTTCAAATATATATTTTCCTGGTTTGTCTAAGCTAGTGAGTCACAAAATCATGTAACTTTGATTGCTCTTTTGCTTTGCTCTTACTTGTTTTAATTTCCCAGTGCTTGTAGCTTTAAAGTCCCACAAACTGCTCCTGTTTGCTTTCTGAGTACTTGAAATTCAGTTCATAGGGCTCAAGAGAAAATGTCTTTTCAAACTATCAGTAGTTAATAAGATTGCAGCTGTTGAAATTCTGTGCTTACAGCAAGACCTTCCTTCTTTCCAGACTTTCCTCTTTCAGACTGATTTTGTTTGCCTCCACACACCATTAAAATCCGTGAGGAGATAAGAATAATTAATTGTTTGGTTGACCTGAGAGAAGTGTGTGTGCACCCATAGGAACCTTGCATTTTCTGGAAGTTTGTGGAAGTGCTAGAGCTAATGCTGCAGTGCTGTTGGCAGCGCAGATGATCTATTGCTGTTTGCTTGCTGTCAGCTCTTCACAACCACAGCTCACAGAGAGCAGGAAAGAGGTTTGAATTTATGACTTTCAGAATAACCATGGGAATAAACAGAAAGATCAACAGGTCAGGTATTTATTTTTCCTTTTTTTTTATTACTTTCTGCAATTTTTCAGTGCTGCAGTGAAGGTGGGGTTTCCCTGCATCATCTTTGTGATGCTTGTAACAATCTGGGGCCAATTCAGAAGGTCCTTGGATGTTGTGTGTCTCGGGAAAGGGCAGAGAATTGGTTTTTAACCTTGCTCTGACCCTGGGCAGCATCACAGCCAAGAAGCCAGCATGCCTATGTGTGTGTGTTTGTCCCTGTACTCACACACCGGTGTTTAACTGTACTCCAAGGCAAAGTGAAGTGATTTGTGATCAGTTTCGATGGTGAAATGGGATGTAATAGTCCAACAAGTTTAACAATCACTGATACATACCCATTTTCTGTATTTGAATCCTCTTCCTCTTTCCTTTAGCTCATGTCTGATCTTCTATGATGTTTTGGCACTTCTGCTTTGTGTTTCATCTACAGGAGGAAGGGAGGTGGCGATGGCAAATGAGATTGTAGAGTAGTTCTGGAAAGTATAGGAGCTCTTTAATCATCCTTACATTGAGGGGGATAGATCAGCACTTTGCCAAAAAAGAAATCGTTGTGTTCCCTGCCTAAGGATTTACCAGGGCCATGCTCATGGTCAGCTGCAACTACCAGCTGAACGAGTTACTCTGGTTTTCCTGCTTTTCCAGGAAAAGTTTTTTCTGCTTTTCCTATGTCCATCAGAACATCTCAGTGTGCTATACTAGCTGATTTTCTGCACTGCTGTTAGCTGGATGGTGACCTACCTCTGTTTTGCTCAGATTTCAGGAGTTCTAAACCCTTTCTTGTGGCATGGCTGATGAATATGCAGCACCAAATGCAGCACCAAACAGCCAGGATTTTGGGAAGATTTACACTTTAATAAGCCACAGTTATGGTCTTGTCCTCTTGTTGTCCAAGCAATCCTATCCGTGCCTTAGTGTGTGAAGTTGGTGCTTCAGATATTTGGGGTGATTTGCACATCCTTCTACAGGTGAAATCACTGAACAGCTTGAAATCAGTGCTGGTTTTCGTCAGACCCATGTGGCCATTACTGTCTGAGGCAAAAGAGTTGGGTGTTCCCATAAGAATCCGGAGCTCCTCACAGTGGTTTGTAATATGGTTTGTGTGATCCAAAAGTCTGCTTTCTGCAGCCTTAGATTGTCCGGGGAGTTGCCAGAACAAAGTTTTATATGCCCTGTTTCGTGTTTCAGTCATAACACTGGGATGTCAGCGTTCCTCAATTAGTAATCTTTCATAATATTGGCGTTTCAGTAGGGGTCTTTGTGTCACAGAGCTGCCTCCTTTGGTCTGCAGGGTGGCACAAGGGCGTTATGGAGCTGATTGTGTGTTTTCAGCACAGAGACCCTTTCCCTTCCCCTGTGGAACTGCATGGAAGGTCTCACATCATTTTGGTAATATTAAGCAATAATATTCTTATTTTCCTCTCTCATTATTGCCTGCTGTGGTTTTGTGTTGCTTTTGTTGTTCTGTAAATATCAATATGAGTCAATCTCTTCCCCTTTGTGATGTTGTAAAGGGATTGTTTCTATAATGAGATATAAAAGGTGTCCTACAACTTCAGTTTAGCTCATCTGTGAGGCACAGAACATGGAAGAAAAGAGACAAATTGAGATGTCTGTGGTGGCAGAAGTGAAATGTTACTGGCAATATTTAGAACAAATTTGGGGGTTTATCTTGGAAAGTTACTGCTGACAGTAACTGTGTACTGCATATTAAAATTATGCAGTATCTTTATCCAATACATGCGTAAAGAAAAATCCGAATTCCTGTAAGAAACTGAGTTTTGGCAAACTGTGGGGAAGAAAAGATATTGCAGAAATCCCCAACTTGCGTTTGAGCCATTTATATGGATGACTTTATTAATAACCTTTTTTTCTGTCACACATCAGCACTTCCTGGCCCTGTTTTCCAATTCTCCCTATATGTAACTTTTATTTCTAAACCTGTAGAATTTAGAAAACCAGAGCTGTCATTTCTCACAGTTTAGAAAAACAATTTGTGTACATGAAATTTCTGCAAGATCTCTGCCAGGAAAAAGCCTCCCTCCCTGAAAGCTAAGAACCCACAAACTGTGAGCTATTGAGAACTGATACAGACCTTAAGAGCCACATGTCAAGTGCAAGATATCTTTGCAAGTTTAGGAGATATTAGAATCAAATTATTGTTGAAGTGTGTTGGCTGGGCCCATGACTGAAAGGAAGAAGATAAATAAGAGGAAAAAAAATCCTGGGTTTTTTTTTGTCTTTTTTTCCCTTTTTTCCCTCATTTCCTTGTTTCTTTCTTCTTGTTTCTTGTTTCAATTTTTGTTTCTTCCTCCTTTCTTCCTTCCCCCTTTCTTTCCCCACCTTTTCTCCACCCCACTTTCTTCCCCCACTTTTTCCTTTTCCCCTTTATTTTTCTTTCTGTGACAGGCCCTCGTGTCAGACCTTCAAGGGGAAGAGACACAAGTCTTCTGAATTTTTACTGTTTGTGAGTGTTATTTTGTACAACTGATGTAATTAATATAGAGAGAACCCTGCAGTGAGTAATGGGTTTATTTATGGTAAATGTGTGTTTTGACAACTGGGACCACCCTCTTAATTTCTGTTGGTAAGGTGGAAGTTTTGAAGAATTGGGGGGTTCTGCTGCTTGAAGAAAATGATGTGATTGGAAAAAGGGCTAATTTCCTCAAATCATTTTTCTGCAGAGGCCTTTCATCCTGGCACAGTTAAGTTGCTTTAATTCCTCCAAGGGAGGTGTGTGTGAGGGAAAACTCACAAAAAACTGTTTCTGCAATAGGGTTTTACTGGCTGCTTCAGCTGATTTATCTCAATAATGGCTCAGTCACACAAAGGAGATGAAGTTTCACAACTAGGTCATCTTTAAAATTTATTTAGTGTTGACTTTATTCTTTCTGGCTGGAGCTTCTGTCAGGTGTGGATCAGTGCTTTTAAGAAAACTGAATTGTAATCTGTCATCTCATTGAGCTGGGTGTGTGGGAATGGAGAAGTGGCAAGATTTTTCCCAGTGCTGGTATGTGAAATTATTTTCATTCAGTGTGATGTTAGAAATATATTCTGGCCTATACAGTAACATCAAAAGATTATTATTTCCATATTTAATATTAAAAGCACTTACTACTTTACTGCATTCATGTGGGCAAGTACATCAGGTACTTTAAAGAATTTAGCAAAACAATTATAAACACTGAAATAAAGTCTACTCGTAAAATACAAGTTAAGGGAAGCATATAAGTTACTTAGATCTCTCCCAAAGTGTAAGGTGGTGTAAGTTGGACAGTATGCAGAGCCCATTCCCAAAATTAAAAAAATAAAAAAATCCTTGGCATTACTGCTGTGTGCAGGGGGAAGCCCTTGGTAAGAAGCTTTGAGCTCGGACGCTGTCCTGGACATAAAAATAGCCATCTGTCCAGGCTGTGCAGGGCTGCAGGGAGGCTCAGGAGGCAGGAGATGTTGAACACCACTCCTGTTCACTGTGTGATGTGATGTGCTGGTCAGCAATGGCCAGAGCTCTGCTGTCCTTCTGGAGCCAAAACCCAGCTGCTAGCTGAATGGCAAAAATACTTTTAAAAAGATGCTGTAAAAAATGTGTCCCCCTTTCACATTCCACCTCTCATATTCTGATTTTTTAATTTAATTTTTTTTCAATTTAAGTTTTTTAATTCTTTTTTTTATATTTTTCTGCAATGGTTTCTTCCAATGCGCATTGTTCAGTCTCTCTCACTTGCTTTGCGCAGCGGGGAAAAGATTTGACAAGAGCTCTAAAACAAACAAACATGGTATTTCTGCCTTAGTTTTTCCTATTTTTGGCATGGACTGATGTGTGAGGAGCGCTCACGGATTCGCTGTGACTTTGAGCAGTTTTGTGTGGGTTTATATTCCTGAGTGCCCTGCTTGTTCAGCTTCTGCCCCAGGAAGGTGACAGAGGCAGCGAGGGGAGAATTCACTGAGACAGAAGAGAGAACCCCAAGGTGGGTTATCCTGGCAAAAAGATCTTGGTGTCTTCCTCAGGAGCTGCTGGCATGCTTAGTGTAAAACAGGTTAGTTTGGTGAAAGGAAACATTTTCTGCCTTTTTTTATCTGCAAACTGGAGTGATGCTGCTGTTTGCAACCTGCAGGAGGATACAGGCGGCCTGAAACCGAGCTGTATCTGATGATCACTATGGAGCAGTCTGAAGGGTTTCTCTCAAATTTCCCATAGCATGGGGAAAAACACTGATAGCCGTCTCCTACACGTGCACTTCATCTGGGTTTTCATGTAGCTCTCCTACCTCAGTGGCATTAGAATAGTAAGACAAGGAATTTTGAAACAAGACACAGATATTTAGAATGTCATATCCTGATGCTCCTTTTCCTCAGGGCCATAAAGAACCCTTTCTCTCCCAGGTTTTGAGGTGGTTATAGAGTCACAGAATGGGTTGGAAGGGATCTTAAAGGTCATTTACTTCCAGCCCCCTTGCCACTGACAGGGAAACTTTCCACCAGGCCAAGCTACTCAAAGCCCCATCCAACCTTATGCAGTTGTCCTCTGGTTATTTGCAGGCTGTTCCAAAAAAGATAATTCAAAATTAACCAGGTTAAACTGATGGATGAGGGTGATTTTTTTTTACTTTTTTTCATACATCAGCTGCAGTTATTCTTTCATGAGTTGTTTGTCATATGTGTTTATTTCCTTGTCTCTGCTGAGGCCCTTGTTTGGAGTGTGATTTTATATTTTGTTAATAGACACGCACACACTCTCTCCCCACCTGAAGCACTGATTTTTTTTTTTCCTTGTCCTTAATCCAGATTTATGAGCCCTATTAGTAAAGTTAAAATTAACTTTCAAAACCTAAATCAGATGTGCAAATAGGATAGCTTATGCCTAAACTTGCTGTCACCTGTTAAAATAATCCAACCATTTAAAAAAAAGCAACTGAGCATCACGTTTATACTGAAGTTTTGAAGGAAATTGAACCAGCAAAGGTTGGCATTTAGGAAGTATTCTGGAACAAGGGGGTCTTAAAATTCTGATCAAGGCAATAGAAGCCTTTATGCTGATGCTGACATGGGGTTTCATCAGCTTACTGGTTTCAGTTCAGGGCTGGAAGCTGAGTGTGAAGACAGCTGGAGGAGATTTCTGTTTCCCATAAGGTGAAAGACAAAGTATCTACTAATCTTTAAATAATTGTAAATATAGCAAAACCCCAATTTAATAAACTTTTATTCTTGATAAAAGGTGCACTGAAGGTATTTTAAAAATTAATTAGCAGTCAGTATTTTGTTGTGTTAGTGCAGAGTGGTTTGTGTGTTCATGCAAGTGGAGTTGTCAAGTAACACATTTTAATAGTTACCAACCAGTAAGAATTGACCCTTCCTTAGGAAAATTAGTACAAATCCAACCATGCTCCCAAACGGACTTATTCATATCAGGATTTCCTGCTTGATGATTTAAATCCTGTTTAAATTCAGCAGTTTAAATCACTTTGATTTACATCAGCCATTCTGCCTTGGGTGAAGTGGGGTTGTGCTGGGACTGAGTCTCTTTGCCATTTAGCACTACACTTACTCCATCCTCCAGTTTTAAGTTGCTTGCATGGTTTGGCTGATACCTGTGTGCACTTCCTTTGCTGTGCTCATCAGCTCAAACATGTTCATTTATGTGTGTTTTAACACTTGTATCAGAATAAGGAAGGGGTTGAGTAGTTTAACAGTGTAATTGAGATGATAATGCAGCACAAGTGTGTAATTTATACAGATGTTCATGACCAGTAAATATTTTATCTCATAATGAAACTTGTTTATGTACAGCTAATTTATTTTGGTTTTACCATTTTTAGTTCTGTTTGTTTTTTTTTTACTGGGCTGAAATTCAGTGAGACCTTGATGAGTTTGCGTTTTTTTTTTTCCTCTTTCTTAACTAAGGACATCAGACTCTGTCCCTCCCTGTCTCTTTTCCTTTAACCTGAAATCACAGGAGAAAATGGTACTTTTCCAGGTCAGGTGGGCTTTGTCTGTGCTCAGCTGCCAGGTGGTGAAGGTGTCTGCAGGGCAATTAGATCTCATAAATGCACTGTTCTACTCACTAGGGTGAATAGATTGCTTTTATTTACTCAAGTTAGTTATGATTTATGATATATCATAATGGGAAGGTTTTTTTTTGACACGTCAACTGGCATTTTGGAATCATTTGTCATGTTCGTGTCAAAAGCAATGAGGAAGGACAACGAGTTCAAGTAAAACACAGAAGTTTTAGGGTAATTTAGCAGTGAGCTAGGGGTCTGTTGATCCAGGTGCAAAGCACAAGTGCAGAGTTGCTGTGCTGGAAGGTTTTGGAGAGCACAGCACCACCTCCTTCCTCTCCCTGCTGGAAACTAGTGAGCAGGCATTGTGACAAAAGGTAGATTTGTGTGTGAACTGAAGGGTAATGCACCACGTCTCACACCACAGCATTTAATCAGGAGGTGAGCTTGAGGGATGCTGTGTGACGCTGGTATCATCTCCAGTGCCTCAGTTTCAGTGCCTAGATTGTTCAATGGCTTGTCTTCCTGTTCTTCAAAGGGAAGGAATCAAATGTGGTCCGGAAGGTTTGAAGCAGTAGTAGATGTGAGTTCAAGTGTCCAAGCTGTATTGTTCTGTTAGCCTGGCATTATTCATAGATTTACAGATTGCAATCAAATCAGTGCAGACTGGGACATGTTTCCATCACCACTAAGTTCTGAGTTTGTGTTGGATTTGCTGGAGACCTGATCTTGAGAGCTCCTAGAAGAATATGGGTGGGAAACATGAGGTGCTGGATAGTAAAATTCCTTGAGGAAATGGATTTTTCTGGGGATTAAAAGAGAGAACTTGTTTGGCAGATGTTTTACTTTTCTGATTGTACAGATCTTGCCACGGTAGGAAGTGAAGGGGAGGGTAGAAGGTGGTTTTAACCTGTCCTGGTAATTCATTAGAGCAGGAAGGCTGTGCCTGTGCTTGGGAAACACCTGGCACACCTGGAATGCACCCCTGGTCAGAGGGAATAGTGTGGTTCACTGGGGTTCTGTAACTGAGTTTCCTTCATTATGGACATGGGCAAAGTCCAAAAACAAATATTGAGGTTGTCATTATTGCAATTGACTGACATGAGCAGTTAAAGACTCTGTGTGTGTGTATATATATACATATATATGATGACAGGTAGCTTTGCCAAAAATGCTAATGTAAGTCTGTGTTTACCTATTGAAAATATAATTGACACTGTTGCCAATTCAGCAGTCCATACAGGTCTGGCAAATCCAGTAAATGTTGTAGAAAATGACAGCCTTCGTATCTTGGGGATAATAATTTGAGTGTGGCCTGTCAGTGTAACCTGGTTGACCATATTGGAAAATGCTCAGCTGGAGATTGCTCCAATATCATGATCTTTTATTAATTTGTAGATATGCATGGAAGGGAGAACTCTCTTCTCTTTTGCTCTTTGGAGTTAGATATTGAGTGCAGGGTAATAAAATATATCTGCATACTTTTCTTCCCCCACAGATTCTGTGGTTAGGAAAACATTAGCAAATCCTGACTGTGACCAACCTTGCCTTTCTGACCATGGAAAAAGATGATAAAATTCTGATAGACTAAAAACAGATTTTCAAAAAAAATGGTCTGTGGGGAAAATGGGAAAGCAATTACATGGAAAAAAATAATGCAGAAACATTTATGTGGCTTGATTTGCTTTCCCCAGTTATGTTTGTGTTAGAATGTAGACAGATACACCTATATCACTTCTTTGCAGACATGCTTGGTGCTAAAGTTCTGTGTGTAATGAAGTCTTGAAAAATGAGTTATCTGGTTATATTGTAGGAATAGAAATGGATACTTAATGAAGTGGTACAAGAGTAGAAATTATCTGCCATGCATCACAGTTGTTAATCAATAAATGCCTGCAGAATTTATTTCTGTCTTTAATGATACCTGGAATGCTTGGCCCAAATCTGACTGGTGTTCACAACAGCTAAAGTCTTTGAACCATTCTGTGAAATTCAGACCAGGCCCTCAGTTATGCTGGAGTAAATAATCTATACTCTAATACTAATTATTTTTCCTTAATTAGTGTAATTGAGAAACAGTACCGAAGTCACAGCCCTTGCACATTTTGGTGGGAAATTATTGGGCTATTTTCTAGAAAACACTTTTTCTGCAGCTCGAAACGTCAGTCCAATGTAACATTTTTGTGTAGATGTGGACTGAGGAGTGCAGGGGCTGGGACAGACAGGGTGGATGAGTGCAGTGTGTTCCAGACAGAGATCAGATCCAGCACACACACCTGCGGGTGGGTGTAGGGCTGAATATAATAAATGTTAATGAGAAATATGAAAACTCATTAGGAGGGCTTGATGAGGAGAAAAGGTGGTGGAAATGGCAGTGATGTCAGTAGTGCCCGACTGTTCATTAAGTGTGGTCGCAGTTTTACCAATTGGGGCTCACTAAAACGACGCTGCACATTTCAAGATGAGTATGGCGTCACCGAAAGGGTTCTCTAGGTTTCTCTGTAGTTGGCTGCTTGTTGTGCAAGACCTCACCTTCCCTAAAAGCTGGGTTTTTGCGGGGGAAGTGCCTGTGGCTGCCTGTAATTTAACACCTCTCATTACTCATTAGCAAAGGCATCCAGGCTCTAGTTGTAGATGTTTCTCTTTAGTCAGGCTTCGCTTAGGAGAAATGGCTGATTGATTTGTGACTTTCCTTGCAACTAATACTAGTTTACTTGTTGATACATGGGAGTTTTCATTCATGACGTATTTTCTGTTTTCACCTGGAAAATCTCTCAATTGTTATATCACAGAAAAGTAAATGTGCTGCACATATTCTACGGGGTTAGTCTGTATCTGCTGGAGGGAGATAGGGGACTGATACGGAGGGAGGAATGCTGTGGCTTGTTTGGACAGTTTGCCTTTCAGGAAGGGGAAGATCTGGTAGGGGATTTCTCGTGTTTATTCCTGAGGAAAGACTGAGCACTGATTCAGAGTTACATGGCTTGGATGCTTACCAGCCTACGTACAAACACTAGCTCTACAAAACACTAGTTAATGAGTGCACTTCTTCCCATCAGCAAAACCATCCTTACACGTTTGACAGGGAAGTGAAAGGGGACTTCACTCTGTATCTGTCTGTGAGTATTGCAGCAGTTCTCATTGCAGTAGCTGAGTTTCTTGGCTCCAGCAGGAGGTCAGTACTGCAAAAAGCATTTGCTTGTGTTGGAAGGAAACTGGGAAGGTATTGCTGAGATTAGTTCCACTCTTCATATTTTATCCATCCTTAGACTTCAGGTGAGATTTTGAAACTCAAAGAACCTGCAAGACAAGGGTTCAAACATAGGGGAAATCATGCCCTGGGCAATAGGTCTGAGACAACACAAGTTAGGCATGCCTTTGGGTGGTTGCAAAGCCTCTCAGACCGCTGTTGTTCTGAGTGCAAGATTCTGCATCTACTGTATCTGTATGAAAATTAAAAGAGAACAAATTAAGCCTGAGAGGATAAATAAATAAATACCAGAACAAAAATGCAGTTAGGCACTAACACATGCAGGGACAATGAAGCTGGAGGTGTCTGACGTGTCCAGTTGAACAGATGACTTGTTGTTTGTGAACGTGCTGGCTCATAACTATAGAAGCAGTCACTGAATGCAAGTGCTGTATGTGCAGACATCTGTATCTGGTGTCTCTGTCTGAAAACACCTCAGATGCTGCCAGCTGCAGCACTGGCCTGCAGAAAACACCTCTCTGCTTTGGGAGGAGATGCATGGTAGATGTGGAAGCATGTGATGCATAGGTACACATCTCTCTGGTCTTTTATGCTTCCTCTCACTTTCAGGTGTGATTCATGTTTCTGTTTGTGGTTCTGTGTAGTTGTCTGGGTTTCTTTTCTGCTGCCTGTTGTGCTCATTACATTTTGGCTTCCAGTAGTTTTTATTTATCTATAAATAGCTATAAATATTATAGCCATTAAAGAGTTATTAATTCTGATTTTTCCTATTTCTTGACTTGGTAGAGTCTCAATGCTCTGACCAGAGCTTGCTTTTCATGGCAAATTCGTAATAATTGGAAAGATTCTTGCATAATAAAAACCAGAGCCTAAAGAAAAGAGGAGAACCTAATCCTCACATTTAGCTAAACTGTTATTCTGGTTTACGCTTTTGGTTCTTGCAGTGGCTATGGATACCTATTCATGTTCTGAGTGTTTCATCAACAGTGGCAGGTGGGCTCTGCCAGACTTATTCAGCTTCTTTGTCTTCCTTCTGGACAGTGTGTGTGTCGTGTGTTCTGCACAGGGACATTTATCTCAGATTAGCATTGACAAATAGAGCCAGCACTCTTCCATAAAAGCAAGGATTGCTTTGCAGACTGTATCTATTGGCTGTGCATCCCCTGCATGAATTAGTAGTAATTTAGGAAGATTAAAAACAGGAAGATGGACCCCAACTCTAATTCCTTTCCAGAGACTGGGTGTTGCACACAGAGGAGCTCCAAAAGATGTGGCCAGTACAGGACTGAAAATATGTTATTAGAATTGATCTTTCCCACGGAAAGAGGAGGGAAAGGAAACAAGTGCACCAATCTGAGGTAGCAGGAACCAAATCTTCTCTGAAGAAGTTATGAAGTAAATCATGTTTGACTCTGTAAGATATCTTTAAAAAATAAAACAGAAGTTAGTGCAGTGGTTTTGATAGTACTGGCATGCAGGTGTAGTAAAGGGGAAATACGCTGCAACAGTAAGACACTGAAGAAATGAAGGCAAGGAATCTGTTTGAGACGATCTACCTGGAGTAGATAATAAATAAGAGCCCGGTTAGAGGGCGTTGCCCATCTCTGCCGTGGCAGAGCCGCCGAGGCTCCGTGTGCGGGGCTGGCGCTGGGGGAGCCCAAGGCGAGCCCCGGCGCTGCAGAAGCGCTGTGCACGGTGCTGTAGGTGGCACCCTTCCCTTTGCGATGCTGCTGAACCCGTGCCAAAGGCGCACCGAGCTGGGGGCCCTCGGAGCGGGGGGCCCGGCTGGCTCCAGCCGCACGGACCCGCTGGGTGCTGCTTTGCCCGGCTGGAAAACCCGGCAGGCGAAAGCAGGGCTGCCCCCTGTGCTCAGCAGGGCCGCTGCAGCTGTGCATCGTGCTGGGTGCGAGCTGCAGAGCCCGTGAGGGCCGTGCCCTCCCAGCGCATCCCATCCCCGCGGCTGTGCTGCGGGAAACTGCGCGGGCACCGGGAGACGCCTGGGATGCTGCTGTTAACGAGACACAGGATGCTGCTGTTAGAGATACTATTGCCTCTGCTGGTTGTGATGCTGCTCTTAAAGACACATGGGATGCTGGTGTTAAAGATGCATAGGACGCTGCTCTTAAAGATACTATTGCCTCTGTTGGTTGTGATGCTACTGTTAAAGATACATGGGATGCTGCTGTTAAAGATACTATTGCTTCTGTTGGTTGTAACGTTTTACTCGGCTGGCACGTTAAGAGGTGGTCGCTAAATCACAGCCTTGCTTCTCTAGCAGTAGCTCTGCCAGGAGTGCTGGAGGTTATTCCAAATGCGTGCTTGAGCGACGTGGGGACTGAGGGTCCTCAGCCTTGTTTGTGCTGCTCTAAGTAGAGACCACAAAAGGCTGGCTGGCTTTTTATTGACCTTGTGGTTTGGGAGCTGAGAGTCAGGGCGCTGGGGCCGAGCTACAGAGGGGTTACTGTGTCAGCCGAGCCGGGGTAACCCTGCGTGGCAAAGCCAGAGGTGGGCTCTGAATGAAGCTTTCATTGCCTGGTGCCAATGCTGTGGCCAAAAGCAGTCAGCTAAAAATATGTCCCTAAAATGGGCAGTCATCTGACATTTTATTTACTGTTGTGGTTTGGGCATGGGTGGATGAAACATTTTAATAAATTAGTGTCTCTTTTTGTCTGCTCACATTTATCACATTTCACTAATTCAAGAGGTATTTGTTACGTGCCTAATAAATTGGAGCTTTGGTGTGCTGACTAATTTGCATGAAGGGGCTTGGAGAAGGAGGAAGGATTGGGACAAGGAGTATGAGGCAGAAAACAAAGCTTCTCATTTCTTATGCATGTGACCTAATCCTCCAGCACCAAATCCTGTGCCAGGAGGTGCTGTATTTGTGCCCACTGCAGGGTGAGAGTGCAGGCACTCAGTGCCCAGCATTTGCCATACTTCAGTGTAAGTTCTGCTGCTCTGTGTCGTGGCTGGGCTCCCTCTGCCCTCTCAGCTCCCTGCAAGGCAGGCAAGTCATGTCCCTGTGTGATCATTTCACCCTGATCTCCATCCTAACTGTGGCTGTGGCCACAGACAAAGGAATAGCATTTTGGCATTTTCTGCCAGAGACGGAGGGAATGCAGTGATCCTTTAGGGACAGTGATCAGAAAGGGTAAAATTCTGAAGCACTGCCCTGCAGTTGTGCTTTAAAAATGAAAAATTACGAGATATAGAGGGTGCAGGGGAGGAGCTGCTGCTCTGCTGTCTGACAGAGCTCCCTCTCCCTTCATCTGAAGAGCCATGCTGCTTCCTGAGGCTGCTGCTGCTGCACAGTGCTTGCTCATTTTGATGGGAAGGCGTTTTCCAGGAAGGGGAGGGGAAAAGGGGACAGCTAATATCCTCTCTTCACCCCCAGTGCGAAACCAAAAGGACCTTAAGTGATGCTCTACAAATAGAAGAGAAATTTTCACTTATCTCTCTTAGTGGTTGGTACATTCCCCTGCTTCTGATTACTCCTTCAGCACTGTGAGGAGCCAGTTTGCTCTCACTGCTGCATTTTTCTGTCAGGCACAGACATGCTTTTCACTCCTCCTCTCCCTTCCAAACCCACTTAAGGTTTCTTTTGGGGTTGGTTTTCCCTTTTTATTTTTCTTTTTGCGAAGCAGCCATGAGAGAGGAATGAAATAATTTCAAAGAGCGTTGTATGGTGAGGGTTTTGACAATGAGTGGAAGATTGTAATTACTCTCTGCCATTAGGCTCAGTGGCTCTGGACAGATAAGCTGTATTGAAACGTGTGACCAGGGCATGGGATCATGGATTGTCTTTGCCTGTTGTCATGGAGACAGTGATGCAGGTGGCCTGTGACTGCCTGCCTGTCAGATCTTGTACATCAAACTGCTGCTAAGTGAAAATATGGTGCAGGCATGGGGGGAGAATTGCCAGCAGTGTTTATAGGATCAGGTGGAGGAGAACGAGATGGCTTTAAAGGCAGCTTTTTGTGGGAGCTGTGGATGGCTCAGGGATGCCTCTTTATGTTGTTTATGCCTTCATATGAGCAAAATCAGTTTTAAAGGGGGAAAATGTATAAAATATACATCATTATTATGTCTTTGCTGCTTTCTCAAAGTCAAAATGTTGGTGGTGTTACGCTGAGCTGGAAAAGGAACGGGAAGAATGGCAAATACTTTTGGGGGGAGCTGGAGCAGGCTCTAGAACCCAACAATAACAGAGGAAAAGATGATGATGATTCACTGCTGTACCTCAGAGCTGCTAGCAGAAAGCTGTCCAGATTTAGAGATGTTTAAAAAACTTAAATTGTGAAGCAGCACCTCAAAGTCAGGGCATCTCACAGAAAATGTTTGCTAGATTTGCTGTAAAGTAATTTCTTTTCCAGAGCTGTTCTCTCGTGTGGGTTTAAGGCCTGCATTCTGTGACATTTCAAACAGGTTCTGACCCTCATCCCCTCCCCTTTCCAGCCGACGGTACCTTTCAAACCACTGAGATCTACAGTAGTTTCTGACACTAAAATTAATCTGTGTCATTTTGGCAACTCTCCCTTGCCTTGTACTGGCCATTGAACTGCCTTCCCTCTCTAATCTCTCTTTTCTTTGCAAAGAGAAGAGTGAAAGTGATGGTGCAAAAATTAACTTCTCTTCTTGTCAAATGTGAAGTATTTGCTTCCTGCAGTACTTTTTCTACTTCTGGCAGAGCCTATGGGAGATTTGCTTACCTCTTGCAGACTTTAATTGCACCTTTGTGCAAGATTTTGTGACTAAAATTTTAATAGATTTTTAAAATAGAAAAAATTTTAAATAGAAAAAAACATTTTTTAGTTTCCTGGCTTAGTGCTTTCTAACCTGCTATTGAGCTTCTCTGCACTCCAGAACATGTTTTGGTTTTGTGTATTTTGGGGTTTGTAGGTGACACAAATATTTTATTGCTAGTAGGAGGAACTTCTGTTTTCATCACAGTTCCCTATGGAGTGTTTAACTAGAGTCAAATACTTATTTATGGATCTGTCAGGGATACTATTGATGTAGGGAGTTATTGAATATTTATAACGAATTAGCAAAATTAACACCTTTATACAGTGTGTGTAATTAACACCTTTATACAATCTGGTAAAGACACATTGCATAAAGGGCAGTTTTGATCTGGGTGGGAGTGGAGGAGTTTCTGGATTCGTTCTATTTTTTGTCTCTGGGTTTTTTTGCTATTTTTTTTGACCAAGCTTTGATCAATGTTAGGTCTTTATCCCTGTTCTAATCATTGCAGTGTTTTAGACAAAAAGTGAAGGATGGAGTGGGAAAGGTCCTGCAGTTTAATGGTTGGTCATGACCAAGCAATCTGTTCTTCCTTCTCTTAAATGGCCAGAATTGTGGGAGATTTGCCTACTTTCTCAGTCTATTGATGGAAGGCATTAGGGTAGTTAGATGCTATGCACAAGTTGCAGGATGAGAGTAAAAATGTTCAGTATAGTAGTGAGGGAATGGTGTCAAATGGTTGGAAAACACAAAGCTGAGCCCTGAGGTTTCCATGTCAAGGTTTGCTCTTGGTGAGCAGTGCAACACAGAGAAGGAAATGAGCATTTCCTACACCTTAAACTGTGCAGATTAATTATTAGTGTTACTAAAACTTTGCAATTCTTGCCTCAGAAGCGTTGTGAAATAGCAGTGAGTGGTGAAGAGGCAGAAGCATGTGAGGTATGAAAGCATGTAGTGATGTTCTGTACCAGATAGCCAGCGTCAGTAATGGTCCTCAATAGGCATCCCAGTAATCCATGAGAATTGCCTTCAGCGGGTGGTTACTGACAGAAGGCAATCTGGGCTGAGATTTTGGGTTCGTTTGTGGGTGCCTTTAAAGGTGCTGTGGTGTCTTCAGCTTCCACTCAGACCCCAAATGCATTAGACCAGCTTACATAAAAATTTGCATCTCTAATGTGGCTTTGAGATCACCAAGAGCCAGAAAAGGCCCAGATGTGTGCATATAAAGGTTTTCCAGCTTAAGATGAAAAAACTGTGTTTAAGATGATGCCTTAATTCATGTGCTTGAGGTGCTTCATTGTTTTTTTTAATCATAGGTTGCTGGTACCAATTTAGCATTTTGCAATAGTTTTAGCATTAGTATTCAGGACAAGTCTGGGTAGGAGGGGGCTTTTTTTTTTTTTTTTCCAGTGTTTTTTTTTTTTGTTGTTTTCTCCTGAAGCTGGAACACAGAGGAGGTTTGGTGTTTACAGTAGCTGTACACAGTTTTAAAGAGCAGAAACAGGCACAGCAATGTAGCTGCTCTATTTCCTGACCAACAAGTTGGCCTGGCTGGTGGGCTGGACTCTTGTTTCTGGTGGTGTACCCTGCACAATGCGGCTTGGGTGTTAATTTGGAGGTAGCCAGGGAGGCTGGAGGCTGGCAAGTGTTATCACCTCATTACCCATCGCTCAGGGTTATCTGTGAGGTTCTGGCCATCTGTATCCACACGCAGGGAAGGGAGGAGGGGAATGGACAATACAGATTACATATTTCAGGCCAGTGTGGATCCTAATTAAGTTTGCAGCTCATCTCAGCAGGATGGAGCTCTCTGGTTCTGTCTCATTTTTACAGCTCACAATAGTTGCTCAGCTCCTGCTTGCTACAAACCCATGCCTTTTAACAGGTATTTTTGCTAGGTTGCTGAAATAATGCTTACTGGTTTTTTGGGTAAGTGGTGTTTTTCCCAGTTTCGCTGAAAAAATTGGGACTTCTGACTTTTGAACAGTTTAATCATACTCTAGGTGAAAAATAACTAAATAAGAATAATGTTATTCCATCCTCAGGGCTTTTTAAATACAATGCTATACCTAAATAATTAATAAGAAACCACTTTAATCCTGGCACAAGCAGGCTGTGGTGGCATTGTGGTTGTTGCAGCCACCACGGTGCATGTTGTTTTACATTATTAACAAAAATAACGTGGCAGAAGCCACATGGTGGTGCATCGTGAGTTTTGTGCTGTGCCGTTTGCTAACGCACAGGAAATATGTTTCTGTGAATCTTGTTCAGTGCCAGCCCTTTGCGTTGGAGCAGGGTATTTGTGGGGTGGGTTGAAGGATGCTGCACGCCGAGGCGTTTCCCATTCCAGCTGCTGTGCAGCTGCTCCAGGGAAGGGAAAGGGAAAAGGAGCGGTGAAAGGAGAGGGCTGGAAGGTGCCCCTGAGAACCCAGAGAGCGGGGCGGGGAGTTTCCTGCAGGAACAACAAAGCCAGCAATCACCAGGATGCTCGTTTGCCACAGAGGAGTGTCTCTGTTTGGGTGTGAGCTGCGTTCCGTGCCTCCCTGCGAATCGAGGATCGTTTGGTTTGGATCTCTGAGGGTTTCTTTTCCCCTCCCTGGTTAAAGGCTCTCCCCTTTGCTCCCTCCTCCTCCTGCCTGTCCCCCCTTCTCTCCAAAGGTGGGCAGGCTTTGTGGAATGAAACCCTGTGTCTGAGAACAGCGGCAGCTGCAGGAGCCACTTGCACAGCTTCAGTGCTGCTGACAGGGGTGTCTCTTGCTGCACTAACAAATAAATGCAGCAATGTACTTCTTCTAATGGCGTGGATAGAGGGAAGTTTGGGCTCTGAAGCTGTGCAAAGGGAGAGAGTGAGGTGGCACATCCATCCTCTCTGGATATCCTTGGTTTGTAACTGCTTGGGGTGGAGACACTGCCTTTTGTGTCCCTGGCAGTGTCCCTCCCTGTTGGGTAGGGCTGGAAACAAGTGCAGATCAGGGCATGTTTGGAGGTGAGGCTGCACAAAGGCTGCTCTGGGCACTCCTGAGTTGCAGATGGGGGCGAGGAGCAGGGATTTCATTCCCCAGGGTGCATTTTCAGCTCAGGTTTCCTGTGTTTCGGCGCTGGAGCTCACACAATTTCCCGCACTGAGCTCGGTGCAGAGGGGACCGTGCCTGCCACGTCCATTTGCAGCTGCTCAGCGTGAGCCCCAGCGCTGAGACACGTGCCGCTTAAACCGAGTGCCTGTGCCTGTGCCAAGAGCCTTAAATCCGCCCGTGGTTAGTGTGCTTCCCTGCACGCTTGGCCCAGCCTGGTTTAGCTTGTTTGCAAAGAGATAAGGCAGTGCTGTGGCCGTAGTGGCATAGGAAACAGCTCTCTGGATCCCCCTGCTCACCAAACCCGTGCTCTCTTGCACAAAACTGTCAGGAAGGGGTGGGTTCATGAATGGTGAGCCCTCCACACCTGGCAGATGGGCAGAGCTCCCTCCTTTAAAAATTGCCTCTGGTCCAGGTGTGTCCTTTCCTAGAGTTTGCTTTTTATTTAATTTTTTTTCTTTTCTAATACTGCTGCCCTCTAGGAGCCTAGCAGTCCCCCTCTCCTGTGTCAGCCTTTGTCTCCTTTGTTCTGCCAGTGATGCCAACACTGACATGCTCCCAGTTCACGTGCAGCTGTGGCACAAACAAAGGGGACCAGGGCTTGTGCTCTCACATGAGCATCGTTTGGCTGATCAACAGACAGAAAAAAGCCAAAACTTTCCACATGTAGTCAAGAAGCCCTAGCTGTGGTGATTCATCGTGACTTTAGCATGGGTGAGAATTGCAGTGAAGGTGGAATATTGCATAGCCTGTTCTCAGGACTGACAGACATTCTGTGTGTCAGAGTTTCAGCTCTCTTTGAAAGCATATCCCAAAGCTTGGGCTGTCACAGCAGCTTCATGGATGTTCCACATGCCCTTAATGAGAGCAGCTCTTCCTCTTCTCACCATGTGCTAGTGAGAGCAACTCCTTTCTGTGAGCCTGGAAATGCCCGTGCACAGCAGAGACAATGATAAATATGCTAAAGAAGAAAACATGCCTGGCCTCAGGGGCTGGGGTAAAGAACTCCAGCAGCAGAGGGTTTTTGATTCCTTCTAGCAGTAATGGAAGAATCACAGACTCGATTGGATTGGAAAAGACCTCTGAGAGCATAGAGTCCAACCAAAGACCTGCCACCACCTTGTCAAGCAGGCCATGGTGCTGAGTCCTTCCCTAAACACCTGCAGGGACAGTGATTCCACCCCTCCCTGGGCAGTGCATTCCAGTGCTCACTGAAAGGAAAGAAAGGAAGAAAGAGGGCAAAACAGATTACCAGTCCTGATTCCAAAGCCAAGCACCCACACTTTAAGTTCTGAGGTCAGTGGGTGCTGTTGGCCTCTGGAAATCTGTCTGAAGGCTTGTTGTCAAGATGTAAATTATAGCCAGGTTCCTTCTGCCTGCTGTAGCAATTAAAGGTTGCTGTTAATTAAACTGACTGACCATTAGGAGAGAACCTGAAATTTATACACTCTCAGCTGTTTCAGATGATATATGCACATGCATGCACAAGAGAGCTCTGCCTCTGGTGAAACTAAATCTCAGTCCCAAAAAAGAAGCTTTTTTGTCCTCTGTGGGTTAAAAAACAAATGTAGCTATTTGTTGCAGTTCTGCCTGTGCTTTCCTTATTGAGAACCTCTGGATGACTGTATGCACTATTAATCTTAGAGCTGGTTTTTCATACTGTTGGACTCATTGTGTTTGCCCGGGGACGTGGGGCAGCCATAAAAGAGGCTGGTGTACTGTGTGTCCCGCTTCAAAGCGCTCCAGGATTTCAGTGCCATTTTTCTTGCTTCTTGTAGTTTAACACTTGCAACGATTACTGCCACTCAGCCAAAGGTTCTGGTCTGTCACAGCTGGGAGGAGGTGCCCGAGTGACCATTATGGTTCTGCGTGCCCAGCAGCAGCAGCAGCCTTTGGTCAGTGCTTTGGAGGAGCTGTAACACGTTAATTGGAATGCTTCCCTGTTACATGTCTCACTCAGGTTCGTGTCTGGTGCTGCTCTAGTGGGGAGGTGGGGGAAGGCTTCTCTTTGTTGAGGTGGCTGTTTATTGTTAAATCCTATTGAAATGTGTCTCGTTTGTCATGTCATCTCCTAAGATTGACTAGCTGCCTCTTTTTTTTTAAGGTAGAAGCTGCAAGGAGAGGAGTAATACAAGCTAGATGCAATATTAGCTGTGAGATGGAAATAGGATTTAGCATTCCTGATAAGCTCACAAATTAAAAATGTACATTTCACACTGACCAGCTATGGGGATTACATACTTCCTTCACATCTGAAGAAAAACACTGATAGCAATAACTTAAGTGGATAGATAATATACACGTTTATTATACTGAATAGATATTTTTCATTCTATACAGCATTTATTCTTAATTTTAAAATTATTTTTTACGGCTTGAAATTCAACACTAGCCATAGTTTGGAAGACTGACTGGGCTTCCTTGTTGCTGGTGGAAAACACAACTTTGCACCCTGACTTGCAGTAGTAATAGGTGGAAGTAGTTAATTCAATAACATTTGTAAGTGATAAACTGAAACTTCCTTCTTTTAGACTTTAAAGGCTGAGAAGAAGAGAGTGCGAAGAGCCAGATCTTGATGCTGTGACAGCACAGACTGGCCTGGCATGTGTGGGTGGTGAATATTGTGATACTGACAGATAACAAACTCCAGAGAAAACACAGGTTGCTTTCACCCATGGAAAGGTAATGCCTTGCCTAAATATTCCAGGAGCTCCTTTGCAGAGTGTTTCAGCTGGGAGGCCTATAAAGCAAAGGAATGGCAGGAATAAAAATTCCAGGGTGGATTGTAAAGCTGCAGCAGTAAGTAGTGTGCTGTCAGTCTCTGGATCAAAGCGGTGACAGCAAGTGCAGCAGCTCAAGAAGAGTTTAAAGACCTGGGAAAATCAGCCAGAAGGGCAGTAATGTTAGCTCCATCTGCCCACCAATGTGAACAGGTTGTAAATGACAGAGAACATAGCTCTAGGAGTGGGTAAGGACAGACAATGTTTCCAAATGGGGTTGGTTTTTGTTTTCTAAAATATTCAAGAGGAAAGCTGTTTTCTTTCTAGGAGTAAATATATCTGGTCCCTTTCAGCAGCTTGTTTTATGTCTTGCAGTAGTTATCCTCCTAAAAGAATGTGGTTGCACTGTGCTGTGAAATGCTCCCTCATCTTTTAAGTTACCAGACTGGGCAGGTCATTGTTTGGGGGGGGACACTAATATGCCTAATTGTAGGGGCAGAGGAAAAGGTGATCCTTTTACTGAAAAGTGTGACTCCTACAAAGTGTGACACCAAGGTACCTACAGCTTAAATGCCTGGAAAGGAAAAAGATGCTTAACTGAGAAGAGACAAATATTAATGTAGAGCAGAGAAATTGTTGGTGAGGGGAAAATAAGCTCAGTATGAGTCATGCAAGTAGTGAAGTGTATGCTTTTGTAGGAAAGCTAGAGACCAAGATGAATGAAAGGAAGTTAAAAGGACAAATATATACATGTATTATTTTTATATATATAATTTTTATATATGTATATATAATGAGTAATTTTCTTCCAGAAATATATTAGAAATCCACTAGAGAGCTGATGAGCCTGAATAGCTCTGGAGGCTCAAGGGACAATTAAGAAGAAAAAATTAGAATATAAAATACTTTTTACACTGGAATACCTGGTGTGCTTAACATTACCTTTTGGTAAAATGTTGGCAGGAGTAGAGATACTTTTATACTTCATAAACCCTCATTGAATCTCGTGATTTAGCAGGCAGTGATACAAATATATTGAGAATTGGGCTCTGCTTGTAACTTTGCCCTGTAATGCCCTTGTCTGTGCTTCATCTTCCTGGTCTTCTAAATGGAGATAAAGATTGTGGCTTTGTTGTTAAAGCAGTTTGAGATTGACCAACATGTACATGTAAATATGGAGAATATTAATGTTATAATATTTGAACTGCATTAATCTATTAAGTCAGCAGTTATTTCTTTAGTATTAGCTGAATTACCTTCTAGGAAAAAACAACCCCAAAATAAATGTGATTTAATTTATCATTGCAGCTATAATAAGAGTCTGGAAGATTGCCAGTGCTCTTTTTATTAAGGTGGGAGAGATGATAAGGGTGATCCAGGGAATTATAAACTCATGACCCTCATTTAAGTGCCTAAGAAAATTGTTGAGCAAGTCATTATAGATGTCATTATAAAGTACCTGAGGTGCAAACCAACATAACTTTCTCTAAGTGTAAACTTCCTCTAACATATTAGAATTCTTTCAAAAAGTTAAGGTGGGTAGTGCACAATGGGAAAAATGTTTGATTTACTGTAACTTATTTACATAGGCTGTATTTACAAGGCTTTTGTTGAAGTTTTTCAGAGGAGGCTGTTAGGGAAAGGTGGTAATCAAGGGGTGAGTCTTATAGTCACGCTGCAGGTTTAATAACTGTCTTAAATAGGAAGTAGAGAAATTGGTTGGGCCAGAACCAGTTAAAGGCAGTGTCTTCTGGGATGCTTTCATGCCAAGTTGTATTTAACCTTCTGATTTCTGGTAGCAAGCATTAGCAGGTCCCAGGAGGGCAGAGAGCAATGCTCCTTATAACTTGTCTTTAAGCATTCCAGTTTGTGGTAATCAGTGGCCAAGGAAATTCCTCAACTGAAGACTTTCATGTTTAGAAACAATTCTAAGGACAGCAAAGGGAATCTACAGTCTGTTAACTTGTTTTAATCCCTGGTTGAGCCCTTTCCTAGTTTTTGCACCCACAGTTGCCCAGTTTTCTGCAGCTGCACAGCAAGCAGCTTTTTCCTGTTGGTCTCAAACCTTTGCCAAAAGGCTCAGAGATAGCTTGCTGCAAAACCTGGAAAGAGAAGAAATACTTTCCTGTGTGTGACTCCTACTACCCACAATTTTCAGCTTCTGGTGTCTACTTCCTCACTGCTTTGTCAATTGTAAGGCTGTCTCAGGAGGTTATTTTTGTTTATTTTGTTTATAAAGGCTCCTAAACCACTGGTAGCTTTCCTGCTGCCCACCCCGTGTGCTTTGTACCCTCTTAACGTATTAAAATGGTTCATTGGCAGATATGACAAGGATCAGGGCAACACACAGTAATCTTTGTGGCTGGGAGTAGTGAGAGACAGGAGGTGGAAAGGGAATATGGGAGCTTCTCTTTTTGGTACCTGTGGGTTAAGGGGTTTTGGCTTTACATCTCGTCTAAATACTCAGCCACACTCCTCTGTGTTGTACATTCTCATGTACAAAAGAGTTGTTCCAAAAACTAGAGGATTTTCAGTTTGTGAGCAATTCTCAAGAAAACATGCAAGATGCTGAAAGCCTGTAGTCAGATTTTATCTGGAAGTGCACATGCATTGTTTTCCCTGCAATTGTGGGCTCCCCTGGTCACCTGCATGCCTCTGGACACACGTTTTCCTTTAGTGAAGGAGTGGAGAGTGTGGGCTGATGCAGGACTGAAGCCACTGCTCCAGATGGGAGAAGCTGATGCATTCAGAGGCTGTTTCCATGCACCCCCTTGGATTTAAAGGAGACACACTGGGAGAAACCCAGCAGGAATTCTTTATGTTCTGCAGCTTCCCGGCCTGTTCCTTGTGCTCCTGCAGCAAACCTCATTGGACAGCCACTCTCAGGCTGGTTTTTCCCCCATGGGAGCAGTCACTTCAGTTGAGCCCTTTGTTGAGATGGCTCCTGCTGTAACTTTAAAAAATAAAGGGCGTGGGGCACCTGTCTATTCTTAATTGAACAATTCTTTTGACGTCTGTAAAATGTTTAATGAGTGGTTTGGGGATTTTGTTGTTTTGCTTTTGATTATTTTGATTTTTTTTTTCTGTTCTAGTTTTAAACACATTCCTTTCAGTAGGTTATCTTCACACAACTGTGAAGATAGTTCTGATACGTTTGCAGTTCTGGTAAATTAGTAAAGTCCAGCTATGTAAGATGATCTTTTTCTGACCTAAATTATTCTATGATTATAGAAAAAGTGAAGCCAGAGCATCTTAAATAAATAAGACAAAAAGAGAAGGTAGACAAGGTGAAAACCACCATCTTTAGAGAGGACAGAGTTGACATGAAAACTTGTGAGCTGTGTTTTGAAAAAGAAATAGTCAAAATAAGTAGTGAAAGCTGTTTTGGAGTCAGCACCTGCCCAGAGTTGCCAGCCAGTTTGTGTTCTGCAGTGTCACTGCATTGTGGTTGGTGTCTCTGTGCAGTGTGGCTGCAGTTACAGAAGTTGTGAATCAACAACTTCACTGGGTCAAACAGCCAGAAATTTTTCTCCTCTAATGTGTTTCCCTTATAGAGCTTTAAGATGTTAATTGTAAGAATAGCAAGTGTTAAACAGAAAAAAAAGAAGCATACAGCATGGCTCTTAAAAAGGGGGAATGCTCACTGCCTTGAGGTACAGCTGTGTTAGAGCTTTGCCTGAATGAAGTCAGAAAGATGAGATGCTTTGTTTTTTGAGTCCCTTAGTTATGCTCTTACTCCTCAGTTTTATAATATATATTCTGCTTTATCTGAGAAAGAAACCAGCTGTGATTTTGAAGCACTTAATTCATCCTGATCAGTCCAGGTGGAATTATACAGAGGGAGAGTTTGGTCCAGGCTTCCTGAGTATTCTGAGAGAACAATTATAATCTAACCTGCAAAAAAAAGCATGGAAAGATCTGTAAGAGCACACTGTTACCAGCAACATTTCTAAGGCACTTTTATTTGTCTTCCCTTCATTTTATGCTGATTACAGTTGTGTTTATTACATCTGTTCTCTTCTTTCCTGTAGATTAACTATGGAAGGATAAATGTGTTTGCACACAAATATGTTTAAAATAGAAAACTCTGTCATCCTTTTTAAAGAAAAAAATTATGTATTTCTTACAACTACACATATATGCTATTTTATCAGATCTTAAACATTTGTAAATTTAAAGAAAAAATATTTGAACTACTAGATTTGCTTTCAGCACAGGAAGAACTAAGGTAATAAGAAGATATTGTGTTATTTTGTCTCTTCTATGCATAACCCATATAGAAAGCACAACAGTAAAGGAAGTTCAGATAATGTCTCCTCTCTTCTGTAAGAAACTCAGTATTCCTTACCTGCTCTCTACTGCCTTTTACACGTTTGGACATGTCATTTAGCTTCTTGGCGCGTCAGGTCGTGACAGAAATTGTATCTGTTAATAAGAATTTAGCCAACTGATGGTTTTGGGGACCACTCAGAAGTGTGGCTTGTGCTGTCATCCTTTTAGCTAAGCTGAACCAAATGGGATCAAGGTGTTCTTGTTCCACAAGGGGATACCCACAGTTGCAGTTCTTCAGGATCAACAGCTGTGCTTTAGTTTCACATCCTGCATTAATCTGAGTTATTGTTCAAGTCCAGGCAAGTACCGTCCTTGGAGCAAACAGGCCCTGTTAAAGCAGACAGAAAACCGGCTATGTACTGTGTGTGATTAAACATAAGTTAATTTCAACATAAATCCACCCACTCGGTGATCTTGCTGTTACCCAGAGTTCATAAGACTTATCATTAGAAAGGGGAAATGCTGCTATTCCAGCCCTGCCTGCTGAGGGACACAGCTTCATGTCTCAGCCTGATCCCAGCCCTACCCAAGCTCCCTCCTGACCACAGCCAAGCCCTGGCAGCACAAAAACAGCACTCCAGCTTCACAGCAGGAAAAGATGGTTTTAGACGGTTTTATCTTCAATTCCTCCTTGTTCTAGGGAGCCAGGTCATGGTGATAAAGCCCCCCTCACTCCTTCATGTTAAGGTTATTCTTTTGGTCTGCACTGCCATGGAACTGCTTGCACTGCACTCGTGGTGGGCTGTGAAAATTTATGCCTGCAGAAAAATCAGGATAGTGACTCGGCAGGGCTTACTCAGTGCAGATTACTGGGAAGATTATGCATGGTCTTCACAGCTCTGTGTGAGTAAATGCCTCGGTAGGTGCCTGTGTCCCAGAACTAGGCTGCTGGGTGCTCCAAGGCCACCACAGACAGGTAGCTGGAAATACTTGCTCAGGGAGATTGTGAATGAAGGTCACTCAGTGCTGATGAACGAACACACTAAAGTGGTGACAGCTGTGTTCTCTGGTGAGAAAGCTGCTGAGAATTATAATTGTGGGGATGATACACAGATGCTCTGAAGGCTGCAGAACTCAGGTTCTGTTCCTGGGCATGCCCCTGCTGGTGGCTCGTTTTGATTTGGTAGAAGAGACACCAGTGAGTTGTGTTGGCCAATTAATTGTCTCTCAGTGAGATTTCAGTCCTCGTTTGGCTTAACAGCTTTTCCAAAGTGCCTGCACACCTGAGGAACAGAAAGCAGGGTCCTGAAAAGCAAATTGGTGCCTTGTATGCAGAAACAGTGACTAGAAACTCACTCCTTGCTGCAAGGGGAGATGTGTCCTGCAGCATATGGCCAAGATATCAGAGGTGGTTACCCTTGGTTCCCCTTTCTGTGTCCATCACATTGCTGCAGTCCTGGCTTTGCAGAGACCCTGGATTGGCAGAGCAGCCCAGGGCACCCCTCAGCCGTACCTTTGCCCTTTTGCAGCACGAGCTCCATCCTTCTCCAAGCAGCCACAATGTACAACCAGGTCAAGTTGTTCTGTCCTAAGGCTGAGCCGCGTTAGTCCTGGATGCAACTAAATCATGGGGAGTAGAAGTTTCCCCAGGATGTAAATGTGATCCTTAATAAGCAGGCGCTTATGAGCTGATAAAAATGATCTCAAAGGCCAAGAATCAGCCTCACAAGTGGAGAGAGCAGAAATGATCAGTGGCTGTTTCTCCCGCTGTTTTGAGTCAGAAGTCAATCTGAGAGTTTAGTGCAAAGAGGGTTAAAGCACTTGTCAGTCAGTGCCTGCCAGTAGGGAAGAATAATAAAGCCTGCATTTCTGTGTTGGTATGGGGCAAATGCTGCAGAAACAGTAATTTTATTATATAACTCTGCCTCCTACGTAAAGCTTTGGGTGGTGTGGAGGGGGGAAGCTGGCAGGGCTGTGCGTCATTAGAATCTCACAAAACATGGTGCCACAGTCAGAGTCCTGTGCGTGCCCAGGACTCTGTGACACTCACACATTCCCTGTGGCCCTGCCATATCCCTGGGTTTCCGTTCCCTTGGTGGTGCACAGCTGGCAGGGAGGAGGCTGCCCGAGCTAAAGGTGCTGTGCTTTCTGCCGTGGAAATGGAACATGAGAGTGTGGGAGGGGAGGTGGTGTTTGTTGTTGTTTCACAAAGATTTAATTAAATGATTGCAAGGAAAAGGAGGGAAAATGCAGCTCCTGACTCAGAAAATGCTGAGCTGGGCATACCACCTCTTAGAAGCAGAGAGGCCTGGAAGCACTGCAGGGTCAGGAAGCCCTTCTGGATCATGTGTGGTTGTTTTGTAGTGTCCCCTTTGCCTTCTGCAGGAGTGCTTCTCACAGACACTGGGGAAGCTGCATTCAGCTGTTGTCAGGATGAGGTGGTCCTCCCACAAAAAGAGACTCACAGATTTGGAAGAAAAAAAGAGATCCTGGTTATTTTAATATTGAAGTAAAAATGACCCTTTGTCTCAAAGCAGTGGATAAGCAGCAAATCATATTAATGTCTCTTAGGGTGAATTGAGCAGCACTTGTCCTGTTGTACAAGAGACAACTCTGACATTGAGTGATTGTAATTCTCTGCCAGAAATGGCAGCTCCATGGATTTTCTCTGAGCACATGCCTGGTGGTCTGTCTGATGAGATTTGTGTTTTCTGTTGTCTGCATCTTCTTTAAGATCCAATGCACAAAGTTAAGAGGAAGTGAGAAGATATTTCTGGTTTTGTGTATGTTGTCAGCAAGCCACCAATGCAGCCAGGAAGAGCATTCTTCTATCTGATTATTCAGTTCTCTGTAAGCCAAAATTAAAGCATTCTTTCTGTTCTGAAGATCTGACAGTTAAGGGGTTTAATTCAGAAAAGTGTTTAAACCATCTGTATTTAAATAGGCATTTAAGCACTTCTTTGGATTGTATCCTAATAGGGAGGCTTAGCTGAATGAGGCTGAACTAGAAAGACTGAAGGCAAGGAGTGTATTATGTTAGTGAAACACCTGGGGGATGCCTGGAAAGCGTTTTGCTGCTTCCATTTCAGTTTTGTTTTGATTCCATTTGTTTGGTGGATTGGATGGAGTCGTGCAGACACAGCCCCAGTGGCACAGGGCAGGGAGAGAAAGCAAAAGGGTGATGCAGGTGAAACAGCCAGGGAAATGGAGAGGTGTGAATGAAAATCAACTTCTTGTTTTAACATACAAAACAAAGATCGAACTATTTCACTTCCCATAGGTTGGGAGGAATGAAGAGCTGGGTCATTAACAGTGGGTTCCTCTGGGTGTTTAATTGGCTGTTGGTACCTTGTGGGGGATAATAATGTGTGACTTCTATCAGCACCGTGAACGAGTTACTTGATTATAAACCGAACATCTCAGAGGCAGGGATGTTTTATAAATCTCCCTGTAAATCTGCAGCTGACTTAAAGAAGAGATCAGCAAAATTTTTTAGCAGCCAAACAGTTTGCACAGATTATGACACGTGATTCAAAGAAATCTACTGGGCTGAAAAAGGGGATTCAAGTTCAGTTTTCATAGACCAGAGATGCCAGCAAAGTTGAAAAGCAGATTCTGTTTGGCATTATCACCACCCACTTTTCCCAAAGATGTTCTACTTTTCTAAGCAGCCTCTCTATTGCTGTAGCTATAAATAAGTATATAACTGTATGCCTGTGAGAGATCCAAGTTAAAGCTTGTATTTAAGCTGAAAGGTTATATATAACAGAACTGTACTAAAGATGATAAAAGCCTCATTGTTCTGTTCATGTTTTATCTCAGTGTAGTGTGCATGTTCATGGGCATACAGACAGATATTAACATAGACAGACATGCATAGGACCAAAAAGACAGATATTAACATAGGCATGCACAGGACCAAAAAGCAGTCCTGATTCTCTACTCAGTTTCTGTAGTTGGTGTAATTAACTTTCATGATGCAAATGGAATAATTCTAAGACAATAGGCCAAACAGACAAAACCCTCTCTGTTTGCACACAAAGACTGAAATTTAGATAAGGATACTACATGGCAAAATGTGTAATTGCTAAGTTTGGTCATTTCAGGTTCACTTTAAGAGTCTTAGAAAGCTTAGGCTTAGAAAGCTTCCCGGGCTCAGCTGAAGAGTTCAATGAGTGCGTGTGAGCCCTTAGGAAACGCCAGGTAACAAGTGTTAGTTTGTGGCTCCATGGAAAGTTGTAGGTTAATGAGCCTTTACCTCATGTTTGCTACGATCTAGCAATGCACAATTACTTCCTGTGGCTCATCCAAGTCCTGCTAATTTGTTGTGCTTGTAAACTCGGCTGCTTGTCTGTGAAATCGCAGACACTTGTGAGATCCACAGCCTGCCTTATTCTCTGTATCTTCTATTTTTATTATTTTTTATTTTGACTGATTTGTCATCTGTTGCTAGTCAAATGTATATGGTTCTTAAGTTCCTGCAGGAATCTTTTAGTATGATTCTAGATTTGATGCAGCAATTCAGACAAGATGCTCTTAGGTAGCAAAGCAGTACTGGAAACGACATGTAGCTCTAAAAGGATTTAAAATAAAAAGGTTTGCTAATGGAACACAAAATCACTGTGTGGAATGTGTTTGGATTATTGAGGTTTCACTGTATGCCAAGGTCCGTCCAAAGCAGCCACTAAACAAGTTCCAGGTCACTGTGAAATCCACAATGCTTTTTAAACGGTGAAAAGGGGGTTTGTAAGACCCAAAACATACTCCCACTGATGTCTGCCCATAAATCTCTGATGCTTAGGTAGGATGCTCCTGTTATATCTCCCTGTACTTGAAATTGCTCCATTTGGTGCTCAGTTCAGAATAATTCTCTTAATTTTGGCCATTTGTTGCCCTCTCAGTCCTATTCCAGATTTTCTTTTGGATTTTTCATGGTTTTATCCTAGATTTGCTATTGCAATGTCTTGTTCCTTGGTGTAATGTGCACAGTAAGGTGAATATCTGTCGTGTTTCACTTCCAAACTGTACTAAGGATTTGCTATACAGGGGAATTTCTTATATTTGTGCTTTCAAACGTTTTGCACATCTTCTGTCTTATGGATTTTCCCCCATAATTGTTGTATTCTTAATTTGGATTTCTTTTCATGCAGATGGCATCTTAAATTTTACATTACATCACCAGCTGGTTGCAGAAGGACATATCAAACTTGAGAAGGAAATGTTGAGCTGCTGGAACATCACTTAGAAAATCCACACTGCAGTTACCCTTTATCTCAGTGTTTTACAGAAAGAGTTAACAGCTGTACTTGCATGGCTGAAGAGAATTACTAGCCTGGCTGCTAATTATCTTCTCTGCTGGGTCAGACTTTCCAAGAATCAGTTTATTACAATGAGAACTGTCTCTCATCTCTCTCTTCAATATCTCTCTCTGTCTTAGTTTTCCCCCCTAGGAAAATATTTCAAAGGATCTGCAAAACATGCTTTATTGTTTGAAGAGGAATAGTTTTTTGAAATTTAGGTGAAAAAGTAGTTTGCGAACTTCTCCTTGGGGATTTATTAATGGAAGGTTTTGCCTGTATTGCTAAAATGGATATAGAAGTGTTATCTGGATAGTTGGTCCTTTGCCTTCATTGTATTTCTGTTGGAAAGTGGAGTCCAGCCCCATTGACACTTGGGGTGGTTTTCAGTCAGTGATAAATACACAAGGTGTCTGATCCCATCTCTATTCTTGTATCCCTAGTCTGTGTGGATTTCTTGTTTGTGCCTTTCTGTTATCTCCACTTGATTGAAAAATGGCAGAGAGGAAGTTTTCCCCTTCAGTGACTGTGATGTGGTTTGGTGGTGTGGTTATTATTGTTCAGGTCATTTTTTGTAGTGCAGAAAATGGCTGTTCCTGCATGCTTTCCCATTGAGCAGGTGCTTTAGATTTTTCCAGTTCCAATTACTACTCAGTAATTTTAGACCAGTGAAATGTGTAATTGTAGATGCTGTTTTGGTGCCCTTGTAAGTTCTTTCCTTTCCAAGCTTAAAAGCTGACAATTGCATTGTTGGAGGTGTCACTGGAATCGCACCTTGAGCTGGCAGGAAGACACCCTGCCCATCTCCTTGTAGGGCTTTTGGCTGTCATTTGCAGGTGTTGTTTTGCTCCACATGAGGTTGGTTTGAGGGGCACTCCTCATCTTCTCTTGGTTTCTCACCAGGATGTAGGGCCTGTCAGGGTATCCAGCTTCTGGGAGACGGAACTGTCTCTCAGGTAGCAGAGCATCTCACACTTGTCTAGCACCCTGATTTATTGTTTTGGTTCCCCTGAAGTACTTGGGCTGTTTCACATCCTGGCTTTTATTATCTGAGGAATATTATCAGCGGCAGATAATTTCTCTGTCATGGAGACAGATTTCAATTCATGCTTTCTTGGGTTTGAGACTGGGTTATTCGATTCTATCTGCCTCCACCCTTTAACTCTTGCAAGTAAAATCAAAAAGCTGCAGGAAGGCTGCTGCCAAAAATCAGCTTTTCAGAACAGGAGGAGTCTTTAGTGTTCTGTGTTCAGTGGCGTGTCAGTTGTAAACTCTTCATGCTGATTTATAAAGCTTTGCATGGCCTTCGAGTGTCTGATGAAAGTGTCTTGATAACCACCCACTGGTGCTGCCTTCCTGGCTGCCTGTGGAACTGGATTTCATTCTGCCACTCACAGAGCACTGCACCGTTATTCTCCTGCCTGCTGAAATGCTCTTTCCCTGATAAGAACTATCATTCCACTGAAGTTGTGTAAAAGAAGCCTGGTTTTTGGTGGCACTACCTGACACCAACAGCCAGACTCTCAGCTGGCTTTCTGTTACCAGCCCTGCAAGTAACATAAAGCAGCAGCTTTACCAAAAGGGTCATGATTGTTTAGAAATGCATTTTTATTGTAATTTTGTAAGGTTTTTCTTAAAGAGACAATTAGCGATGCAGTCAGAAAAAAATGTTTTTCTCCTTTAGGCATTTTTTCTGCTTTTCCTTCAATGTGTTGGAAGGAGCAAGTGTGTTTATGAAAATCCTGTCTATACAGAAAAACTCTTCCCTCTAAGTGTTCTTAGTTTTTATTTACAAAACAGAAACTAGACAAAAAAGGTTTGGTTTGTTTGTTTTATTTTAAATTCTAAAGAATTATGTATTGTTTTCCTTAAGGTAAATTCCCCATTTTCCTTACCAAATGAGAATCTTTAGCTCCACAGAGAAGAGTATTGATTTGTCTCCTACAGTGAAATTGCTGAAGCATAAAGGAAATGTGATGTTTGTGGTGTTTAAAAAAACCCCAATGCTTAATTATTCTCCTTCTCCCTTCTTATTCCAGCCACTTAAGGTACAAATTAAAAGATGGGCTGTTAAGAGGCATTGTTCTTCTTCAGATCATATCAATTCAGAGGTGGGCATGCAAATCAGTCCCCCAAATGAGAGCTTTTAAACTGTGTATGTGTAATGTGAAGATGTGATTAGGTTACATAGGTTAGGTTTCATAGGTTACTTTGAGTAACCTGTGAAAAGTGGAAGGTGACCCTGCTCATGGCAGGGAGTTAGAGTGGTGCCTAAAGATTTTTTAGCTTTTTCATATATTTGTAGCTTTCCTTTCCATGTACTGTATTGATACTGCAAACAGATTTCACATTCATGAGATAATAACAATGACCATGAACCTCATTTAAAGTTATGAACATATCCCATTGGGAATCCTCAAAGCTATCTAATACCCAAGTTTACATTTTCAGTAAGTTCAACTTTTTCTACCTCTGCTCAGTTCCTGTAATCTGTAGATTTTTGTTGGCAAGGTGAAATCCTTCTATGGAGGAAGTTAAAGGAGAAGGAGGCCTGCAACCCGTGCTGTGGACCCATTCCTCCAAAAATACAGGTTCCTCTTTAACAATTACATATATGTTTTGGATATATTGAATCTAGGGAAGTACCATTTCCTTTCTTTTATTACATATCCATTGTATTGTTGAATATAAGGAAAATGTAATAGAATTGTCACACAAAAGAGGTGAAAAGGATAAAACAACAACCTTGGTTGCTTTTAAGCTCCTCATTCTGAGTAGAAAGAAGGTCCTGGTTGGGCATTATTTTTTGTTTTTGAGCTGATCTGTTTAGAGCTGTTCAGCTGCTGCATTTCAGTAGGCTTGACTTGCAGGATTATGTGTTCAAAGTTGGAAAGACCAGCAGTGACACTCCACATGTAGAGGGACTTACATTTAGTTTTATAATTAAAAATTTAGATCTACACAAATGTAAGGCAATTGGGAGAAAGGATAGGGTCAGTGACATTTGCTGTACAATTACTTCATTTGGGGATGGGTGGAGAGGAGGGAGGCATACCTTACATATGAGAAAATTATGCTTTCCCTGGGGGGTGCTCAGAGCTCTTCTTTAACAGTGGCAGAAAGTAAAATATCTGATGCCAGTTGCATGGGAGGGTTGCAGGCTCTATGTTCCCTGTGGAATGATCTGCATGAAATCTCCCATGTTGCTCTGAACAGCAGCTTGAAATAATCAGTAATCTCTCAGCACAAGCCTCCTGTGTTTCATAAAGGAACTAAGATCTGAAAAATACATATTTTTTTCTGTCTTAACACCTTCCTCTGCTATTCCCTTCCCTGCTCTTTAAGAAACTTATTCAGAAGTAGCTGAGATACAGGCTCATGCTTCTGGAGGCTGAATAATGGTACAGAGAGTGTCTCTATGCAGTTGGTTAAGTCTTGGGTTTTTTGCTAATAGATAGCAGGAGAAAAAGCAGATGAAGGTAAACTTGTTTGTTCTTTCTGCATAATCTCATCTATGGCTTTCTTCTTCCCCCATCCTTTTTCTTCTAACACATCACATCTTGCATCCATATTGTTTCAGGCACAGAATCCGTTCTTTACGACCTGCATTAAATGCAGGCTGTATTGAGATTGGCTGCTGTTTGTAGGCTCTGTTTAGGCTCCTATATTACAAATGCAATATGCTGGGCTCCCAAGCTGCTTTTGGTGGGATGCAGGGCACGGGCAGCAGTGGTGCAGGGGCAGAGCTTGCCCATCCTCTGAGCCTTCCTCCCCAGCCCTGTCTCCTCCTCCCTCTCACGGGTGCACACACACGCTGCCAGAGAGTTCTGCTGTTGCTAAGTGAACAGCTCCAGCTCGCACACAAGCAGAGCCAATAGCATCCTGACCTCTGAAGGCTGCTAAAAGCTGAAGAAAGAAAGGGAATCTAACAGATGCCATCTTTTCTGTGCTCCCCTCTCACCCCCCTTTCACGGGGAGGCGAATACAGGATGGTGGAGGTAATTCATAATAGCCACTCGTGTTCTGGTGACACAGGCAGTAATACCTGGGGAAAGAAACAGAATCTTGTGCTCCTTTGTGTTTATACACACACAGAAGCAAACGTGGTTTTCCTTGTGCTGTGAGCTCCGAGCTGTGATTAGGAAATGAATTAACACTACGGAGTTATTTTTGCTGTGCTTTTTGCAGCTGTTAATCTCCTAATCACTGACACTGCAATATATTGTCATTATAGGCTCATCTTTCCCTCGACCAGAGACACACTGAGGGCTGCTTCAGCCTTCCTGTCACTAGCCATGACACAATTATCACCTCACAGCTGTTGTTTCCCTGCTCTCCTTCAGGAGTTTTTGGGAAGAGGAGCTGCTCAGCACGCTGCAGACACTTGTGTGATGGCTGTGGTCCCAGTAAGCACACAGCCACATGGTCAATAGCTATAGGAATTGGCCATTTTATAGTCGCATTTTATTAAAAAGAAGTTTGTTTGGGCTCCCCTGTCACAAATGCAGCACAGGATTTTTGTGATTCAAGTTGTAAGATAAAGCATGTGGTTGGTAGCCTAATGTTCAGTGGGAACCTAGTGTAGGTTGTTTTGTAATATGAAGTTCCTCCTGTTTAAAGATGTTTGCATCTTGAGCACAGTTTTTTAGGCACAGCAAAGAAATGAATGAATTTTTTCTGTAAACCATCAATGCCAGTGACAAAAATACTTGTGTTTGTTGCCCTATGGCTGGATTGAGTCTGCTGGTGTTATGTGAGGAATACAGCACACACCTTGCCTCTAAGCAGCAGTATGAAGGACTGCAGTTAGTTCTGGATCTGGAAGGAAAAGGCATAACCTTCTTTCCAAGTGTAAATGAGAGCAGCATGTCCAATATTATTGTTTGCATGTCACAACCACATGACATGTTTTAATTAAAAACAACCACATGAGACCAATCCCAGATGCACCTGTTGCATTCCACAGCAGCAGATAATCAATGTTTACATTTTGTTCCTGAGGCCTCTCAGCTTCTCAGGAGGAAAAATTCCAAGGAAAGGATTTTCCATAAAAGATGTCTGCGACAAAGTGATGCAACAGTTTAACATAAGATCAGCAGCGCTTCACTGGAAGTCCCCTGAAACAAAAGGTTGCTCTGCTTTTATAGTCATGCACCATGTAAGTCGCTCATGTCACTTGCTGTGACATGTCCCAGCTGCCACTACAGACACAATCCCAGTCCTTTCAGGCCAGCAGAAGCCAGCTGCATGTGGCAATCTTGTTTAGTGCTTTGTAGAGCTAATCCCATGCTTGCCTCCTTAGCCCAGCTGATGACTGTAAAAGAGTGATAGAACTTGGAAGAGCTTGCCACAGTCAATAATTTTGCATTGCACAATGAAATATAATGTTACAGTTGTCACTTTTAATTAACAGATGACACATTGTCAATCTGCAATCAATTGAATTTAATTTTCAGTTTTGAACTCCCTTTGCATTATTACCATATTAACTGTCCTTACATTAAAAAAAAATTGCATAAAAGCATAGAATTGTGCTTGATAAAAAAAATTGTTCTGATCCATAGATTTCAAGAAAACTAAACAGCTCAGGATGAAGTCTCACTGGTGTCTCTACTCTCAGAATCATCTTTCTTCCTTCGTGCAAGGTCTCAGCAGTTCCTTGCTGCCCCTGCCTGGATGGTGCTGCATGGGCTGGTGCAGGGCAGGCACCTGGTACCTGCCAGCTTCTGCAGATTTTTTAAAAATTCTCTTGTATAGAATTCACTGCATACAAATCCATTTGTCTGTCTCGACTGTTGTGTTGAGTGGTGCTCCCAGTGTGCCCATTGCCATGGTATCTAAGCACTTTTTAATGTGTTCCATCTGAAATTTGCTATGTATTTCAAGCTTAACAAAGCTCCAGTAAGAGGAAGGCCTGGACTGAGGAAGAAATGACACTTTGGAAGAGCAGTTAAAGAAGAAAAATATGTTCAAATTATCCCAGTTGTTACGTTATTCCTTCCTTCTCCACAGAGGATTTATACAAATGAAATTCTGGTATGCAAGCTAAGGCTGACTTTTGTCAGTTCAATTTATCCTCTGAACCTGGAGATTATTGATTGCTCTGTCACTTCCCATAACTGCACCATTCACTAATCTCCTCTGCCTTTCCCCTCTTTTTCTGCCCCCACACAGCTCACCCAGGCAATCTTGCAGTGTAAATAAATTGATGTATCAGTCGCTGCACCGTTATAGACTTCTCTTACAAGCACCCTTCTGGTGTAACAGTAAACTCAAATTGTTTATTTCTTTTGGCAATTAAATCCAATTAGGCTAAACTGGACTACAGCTTTGCAGTGTGCCCATTTAAAGATTTTTCACTGGTGTAACTGAATCTATTCACGTGCCAGTATAGTTTTTTTTCTTTGCTTTATGTTGCCACTGAAGGACTTTGGGGTGTGATCCCACTGAGGTCTGGGTGTACCTTTGCACGTGTTCACACAGAGAACACACTCTGTACTAAAAATCTTATGGGCAAGAACAAATATTGACTTTCCCTGGCTTTTCACGTTACACAGGTGGCTGTTTCTGACCTGCCAGGTTGGAAGTTAAGCCACTGTCTGTAGAGTCAGAAGAGTATACTTGAGGTGAGGGTGGAGAAACAGACTGACTTAGTTTTGCTGTCCTGATGTTCAAAACCACACTGTACAAGAGAGAATCTTATCATTCTGTAACTGCTGTAAGTGCTTGAATTTATATAATTCCTCTTGTCTGGAGAAGTCCAAATGCTTTAAAAACTATCCTTGGTTCAGGAGAGTTAATTTCAAGATACAAAATAAGTGTATGTATTAGAATGTAATGTAAAATCATCTGTGGCTCTTAAAATATTTAACAGCATAAAGTGGATCATTCCTCCCTAATTTTCCACAACTGTGTAGAATTCATATAGTGTCATACACTGGCTATTAATCACCCAGATAGAACTGTCATCTTTGTGGGCTTCGCTGGAATTGCTAAGGTGCCCTCTGCAGAAGACACTGTGGCTAATGTTCTCATTACCAGCTAATTGGCTAAAGAGAATTCTCTCACACTGCATTTAGTCTGATGGATATTTTCTATCACCTGATGGATGGAATGGACAGCCAAACCAATTATCACAGCTGAGAGTGCTCAGAAATTCCAGGCAGAGACAAAAGACCCCTGTAAGGTTATGTCCAGTTGGTGATGCAGCAGTGGTGGTGGATGCAAGCGGTGCTGCATCTCTGCAGGGCATCACCGTTCTTCTCTCCCCAGCAGGGTCACACCCTCCTCGAGCTGAGGTTTTGTTCAACTGCTGAATGGATTGGGGTTCTGTGGTAAAAGCTCAATCCAGAATACTTTGAAGCTTCTGTAAACCAGGCAGCCCCTCTGCTGATTTTGGGTCATGGTGTTAGTGTTTTGACCCGAAGTGAGTGTGGAAGGCTGAAAACAAATTGAGCAGTCCTGAGGTGTTAACAAGTCTCCAGACAACATTCTGGAGACTTTATACCTGAATGAGCCTTGTGATTCAAAAGTGCTGGGGTATGTGCTATTTGCAAATTAACCCCTAGACACAGGCATTATTCAAATTATTTTTGTGCTTATTTTCCTTTCATGTAGCTCTCAGAAATTTGAAGGAATGTTTGTGCAGTAATTGAGATGGGAAGTTGTTTGCTTCTTTTCTTTGTAGTTAAAGATTTAAGTTTTGAGATCTTTGTTTGAAATGCAAAGGTAATTTTCTGGAGTAAGGGAGAGCAGGTGTACAATTCTCTTTCAGGCCTAGCTTTGGGTGTTTTGGGAACATTCTCTGTTTTTCCAGCATCAGTGGAAAAGCTGTCTTCCCTATGGATTCTGGAAAACCATGCTCTTAGAGACTTGGCTAGGAATCTCTCTTGACATGGCTAGGAATTACTTTTAGTAATGCATTCCTTCTTTTTTTTTTTTTTTTTTTTTTTTAAGTCATATCATTTGTATCAGCGTTATTTTAAATAAGCTTTCCTTGCTTCATTGAAACCATAATGAGAACCAGAAGAAAAGAAATTTCTCAAATAAGGGCAGGTGACACAGGAGGAAGTAGATTCCTTTTCATGTACAAAATGAAAAGTGTGTGTGGTCTGTTCCTTTTTTGTTCTTTGCTGCATGTTCTGCCTCCTTACTAGAGGGGACTGCACAGGTGGAGAGTTTGGGCTCTGTCCCCGGGAGGCTGTAATCCAAATGGATGACGGGAGAGGAGCAGAGGAAAAGGAGAGGGTTTCCATGAGAAAATCACATGAGTGTGTGCATGGAAGTGGATGGGTTGCAGCTTCTCCAGGTGTTTTGTTATTGAGAGGGCATAAGCCAATGCTCCTAAAGAACACTCCAAGAAGGATGAGTGAAGCCGAGGGAAAATGCCTTGGAGCATAGAATTGTCTTTAAATCTCACAATGTACTTTAGCTCTGCATGGCTGGTCCAGATTATACCTGTGAGCTGCTGCAGTAGTGAGGTAAGAGAAGTACTGGGCACTGCTGATCTACATCTAGTTTGAAAAAGACAAGTTTTAAGTTAAGCATTTCTTTCACCCTTGCTTCTTACGGACTGACAAGGATGATGGGTGCTGGATGTGTTCTGGCTCTGGATTTTGAGCAGCAGCAGCTCTGTACAGAATCTGCACCCTCCTGCACAGAGGGAAAAGCTAGAGAACTGTAACTCAGCGTGACACAAGGGCTTGTTTGTGTTTCTGAATTGTCCCCGAGCCTTAGTACGCAGATTAAACAAGAGCTGGTCTAGGAAACACCGTGAATGTGCATGCTCAGTGTTAATGCTTTGTTGTTCGATGAATACTCCAAATAAAGTTGACACAAAGGACCAAAGTGCACTTATGCAGTCAGTATCTCCAAGAACAACAAAGTTGTTCTTTTATTTTTTTATATTGTGGTGACAAACCTCTTAAAAATGCAGCAAGCCTCATCTCTAGATTGCTAAAGCAGTTCACTCCCTTGCATAGATGGGCTTTGTTTCGTGCTTCAAAGTTCACTTTGGCTCATTCTTGAATATAATGCAGCTCCTCATTGGTTCCTCAATAATAAGTACATCAGAATAAAACTTTAATGATAAAATAGACACTATTTCTGATCAGAACTAGACCAAAGCATGTGCTCTCAAGCTCAAGTGGGGGAAATTTGGTGTTAAACTTTATTGGTTCTATTAGCACTTTAAGGTAAAGTCTTCCCAGGCATTCCCTAAAGGTAAAGAAATGAGCTGTCTCTTAAAAACTATATTTTATTGAGAGATGCAACCCAAGATGCAATAAGTACACTCCTGGGTGAAGAAAAGGACAGTTTGGACCAAGGCTAAAATTGCAGTAAGTAAAGAAGCATACATTTGCTTCTTTCACCTGCCAATAATGTGTGATTTTCCACATGATGGCCATAATCAGATTGAAGTGGGGTTTTATTTGGCATAAACATCTGTTTCTCATTGTTCTGGGTGAACCATCCCAGCTTTTTTTTTTCTTAAAAAAATACAATTCTATTTTAAAAATTTGATTGTAAGTCTCTGTCCACCCTACCTGGATTCTACAGCCCTTGATTGTAGATAGAATTATGGTGCATGTGAAACATCATTCCAGATTTCTTGGCTCAAGTCTCCTGGGGGGGGTCTCAAAGTGACAACTGCCTTCATGGGAAACGAATGCTTTGTGTGACTTATGCTGTTCAAAGGAAATAGAAATTCTGGGTTAAAAATCAAATCTATTGCAAAAGAGGTATTTAGGTTAATTTATCTCTAATTTACAGGGAAAAAAATAAATTGGTGGTTTGCTTGTTACATTTCGTAAGGAATGTGCACAACTGTTGGGCTAATGTAAAAATGGCATTTTAGTAATAATTATGGATATCTTGCTTCAGCCTCATTTAGAAACAGGTTATTGAAGTGATAGATGGATCTGTAACATCTGAAAATTTTGTTAGTGTTTTCCTGGTGGTTTAAGGGCAGCTGGTATCTCTTTTCACATGCTTTATGATCTACTAATATCTGCCAGGCAATGACTACTAGCCAGATATCCATAACCTGTATTTCTGATACTAAAAAACATTCTTTAAAAAATTCTGGGGACTTCTGCCCAAAAAAGTTTCTTTGCTCTCAGTGAATTCTGATGGAGGAGTGTTGCCAGTTAGTGGTCTTTTATCTCACAAAATCTTCTCCCCCCCCTTGCATCTTTCATTTGTGTTCTTGTGCATAGGCAGGGTAGCTGTGAATTGTTATGTGCTTTTTATTTTATCTGAACAAATGGAAACAGCATCCAAACATTGAACTGATGGAGAGAATGGAGCTGAGCAAGCTCATCATGTCTGGAAAGAAACATTTGTCATTGTGGTGAAATGGTTTGAGGTACAAGCTTTGTGGGGCAGTGGCTTCCTGCATTATGTCTGTAAGGAGGATGAAAAATCTTCAGAAGCTGGGACAAAGTACATGCAGCATAACACCAATGCATTTCCATTTTTTGATGTTGAAATGATTTGTTAGTGTGACTTTTGCTCTTCCTCGTCATTGGTGGGGAATGTTTCCAAATACTGGCAGTGTCTTGGAGTCTTTGCTTTGAACTGCAAAGCTGGTAACCTCTCAGAGCTGCCAACATCAGGCATTAGCTTAGAGGTCTCTTATTGAGTGAAATATTGGACATGAACCAGCACAGAGAATGAGGCAGGCTTGGGGCAGTCAGTAAAAGCAGTGTTTCATGAGTAGTGGGACCTATGATCTGTGACAAGAGTTGTTCTAAAATGTATTTTCTTCTTAATTGCAAAATCGCAAGGATAAACTTAGAGTCAATAGGATTTGAGTTGTTTTCTGTAATGCCTTTTTTTGGACTGGTTTCACCTACAGGCTTATTTCTTGGTAACTGTGTGCACACACAAGGATCAGATGCACCTGGTGCATCTTTTTGCTCTCATGGAAGAAAATGGAAATGAAAATTTCCACTAAAAGTCTGATTGAAGCCAAATTGCCTTTAGAAGGCAGGGGCTAAAGGGAGTTTGGGGAAGACAGGTCACTATAGGTTTTCTTAATGGGTAGGTAACTCATTTATGTGAGGTAGAAAAAATGAAGTTGGGACACAGGTCAGCATTTGAAATCCAGGTAGAGAAGCCCTTACCTTTGTACAGTAAATGTGGAAAACAGGACTTAGTTTCCCCAAGATGTGAAGAACACCCTTTTCCCCTTGCTCCAGAGTGAGCAAGGAGGTTTTCCCAATGCATCAATTCCCCAGATCAGAGCTGTCAAAGAGAGGTTATAGGTGGGAAAGCAGAGTAGAGCAGAGCATTTAAAGGTGGAGAAAGCTTAAAATGCAAGCTTGAGAGGCAGGTGCCTGACAATCAGGACATTGTGATATTGCAGGGTGGGAAGCTCCCTTAGCGCTTCTAGCCATGGCACCTTTGCACACCCTGGTGAGTGATATATACATGCACATGATGGGTCCATGTCAATCTGGGATTTAGGGGTTTTTTGGAGTTTTTGGTCTTTTTTAGTTGTTTTTAAACACACTTGGAGGAGAATACTTGTGTGATGGCCACTACATCCCTCCTGTCTGGGTTATGTGCAAGGCCCTCTGTGAGATAATGAGACACCTTTTATGTATCCTGTTATAGTTTTCCTTTCATTTGGTGAGCAGAGCTGATTATTCAATTTCAGTGTCCACTAAAGCAATCTCCCCAAGCAGTTAAAATAAAACTCATTACCTGGTGTATGTGATATGGTATGTTTAGAATCTTGAGAATGTGCTGCAATAAAACTTCTGCTAGCTTTCCCTCTCCATAGCAGCAGATAACAAAATTTCCACCGTGTCTAAGAAACTGAAAGATGAATCCCCACAGACTGGGGACGATTGTTTCTTTGTCTGCTGAGCAGTAGTTATTTATTTGTGAGACAAACCCAGAAGTCACCTCCAAAGGTGAAATCTGTATTTCTTGAAGATGAAAAATAAGCATTCTGTGACTGATAAATGGCCAAGTTTTCTACAAATATGGATTTATATTTTTCCTCACTCTTTATTTTACCACATGGTTCTTCTCAACAACATGGAAATATCTTAACTCCTTTTGTAGCTGGGATGCACTGTCCTTGACAGAGGTTGGGCTGGTGTTTGTATAGAGCTGCTTGTACTGGAAACCTTGCCTTCCTTTTTTGTAAAAGATGCAGAAACCTTGTGTTTCTCAGCTCCTGAGGGCTGCTCTGCAGAGAGGCTGTATATAAATATTGGATAAAGTGGGAACCCCCTGTGCCACGGTTCACCCCAGATGCTGGCAACCAGAGGTATTTGGAAGGGGCAGAGGAGGTGAGGGATGGCCTGGTTTGGTTTGGTTGGGATCTGGCTTGGTTTATTTTTACACTGCAGTTGTTTCCTTATGGGCCATTCATTTTCCCAGTGCATGATAGTCTTCTGGTTTGTTACCTCATGGATAAGGTTGCTGCACTTGCCTCCTAGAAATGTTACCTTTTGTTGTCACACTTGGAGAGTGTGTGACATCTGTTTCAAAGGGAATTCTGCTGAGTAAGTGGACAGCCACAAAGTTTCTGTAGTGAAGCACCTGGGATTGGGGTTTTTTTAATTACTTCTTTGAGCACATTGAAGACATACCTCTCTGGTGCTGTTGGTTTGCTGTTAGAAATCCAGTCTTGCTCAGTAGAATCTGTTATCTGTTCCCTATTTTTGCCTAACTATCTCTAAAAGAAACCAAGTGCCGACCTCACTACTACCAGAGACGTTGTCCTGGCTATGGGGCAGACAAGAAATAGAAAAATGCTTAATAGAGCCCCATCCTCAAGGCTGTTTGATATTGCTCTGTTATAGACCTCCATCTTCATGGAATAGAAATTTGATGCATGCAAAAGGACTGTGCTTGAGTTAGGGTGGCATCAGACCGGTTTGGGTTGATAAATAAAACCAAAGTGTAGTAACCTGAGGTCTGCTCTTGGCACCATGGATCAGAAACACCAGAGAATCCATTTGGGTGTCCTTTTAGAGCCGTAACACCTCACAGTATCTGTAGTGAAGCACCTGAAACATCTTACTGAGTGTACTGCATTAATCTCAGCATTCCCTGGGGCTGGGTTGTACCCACGAAGTTGTATCCAAATGAAAGCTGTGCAGCCACCAGACACGAGGTTTCAGAGCACTATTTTTCGTGCTTAAAAAGCATTCTCTAGCTTGTGGTTAAGAACATAACCTTCCAAATGTGAAAGGAATCTAAATTGGCACAGAACAACTTGTCAGAACGAGCACCCGGCTTGCAGCAGGAGCTTGGGAGGGATGTGAGCTGCCTTTGTTCTTTGCAGTGGGGGTGTTAACGCTGAAGTTTATGATAATGCACTTGCCAGCATTGTTAATTATTCTGCTGGAAGGAAGGAGCTGGAGAGTGTGCACAATTTGCTGTCAGTGAGGGGCTTGTTTTGGCATTCCACTTTGGCATCTCAAATAGGGGATGTCTGGGAGAGTCCTGTTTTCCTAGGGGGAATGTGAGGCTGTAGGAGGCACTCTTTTCACTCCCTGATTTGTGTCTCTATTCCTCCTTGATACAAACAGGATTCTTCTGGAAACTTGGATGAGCAAGCTCTCAATGCTTATGGTCTTTAAAAAAATATTTTTTTCCAGTTGATCCTCATAACTGTGAAGCTCATTAACCTGAATGGCTCAATTAGCCAAATGCTAACATGCTGCCAGCACTCCTGCTACTGTCACTGATGCCACTTCAAAAATGTTGTTTTTCATGCCTATGCTTTAAATGTTCCATTTCTGCTTTCCTCTGGGGGAAAAGATCAAGCATGTGCACTAAAAAGATAGATATCCTTGCAGTAGTAACTGAGGTAATGCTGAGTAGTACCTGCCATAGCATGAACGTGTTCAACAGCTTGAGCAGCAAGCTGTTTCTGAGGTATCTGGAGTAAGAAGCTTTGACTGTAGAGTGAGAGGTTTACTACAATCAGCAGAATTAAGTACGTGTGTTTCTCTTTGTCATGGTGTTAATTAATTTTAATTTTACTTAAACATTTTAAAGCACATTTGGAAATAGTTGTATAGAGGTCAAACTTGTTGGTTTCTGTCAGTTTCTGTCTGTTGCCATTTAGACCCTCAGCTGAAATGTTACACCTTGTTTGCATCACATGCCCATGCTCAGGACAGAGCAAATCTATGTCAGTTCAGGACAGTGATAAAGGAAAACCTGATTTTGGGCACAGTGCATGGCTGTACAGGCTGCTGTGAGCATTGCATTGATGTGGGCTCTGATCAAAACAGGTGTTGCTTTTACCCAGTATTGCAACCTGATTTAATGATGAGGTCCTGGCAATTGTTATTGTTGGGTAACTGCCTGAAGCATTAATTTCTTTAGTTTATCCAGTGAAGCTGTAAAACGAGCATAATCAGACAAATTAGTTTCCAAAGAGATGGTGTGTAATTTGGTGTTTGATGTGATTTCTCCATACCTGACCAACAAGACAGAATGCATATGGTTTGTTTGGATTAACTTTTCCTCTCTTTTTTTTTTTTTTTAAAGAATAAATAAATCTACCCTTTTTGTACCTCAGGGCTATTCTGTGTTACCAGCCTCTTTCCCAAGTCTTCCAGGATCTCTCTCAATGCAAGCTTTTGTTTTAGAAAGTAAAATAAAAACTGGAAAGAATGTTTATACTCCTTGGGTTATGAAAATAAGAATCCAAATGTCAGTTGGTACACTGACTGATTCTTCCAAATATTCAGTGTGAGTAGTAGAAGTCATATTGTGTATAAAACCATGCTGTGTAAAATGAAGCTCTTGAGGGCAGAGGAAGGTGGTTTACCACAAAAGGTGTTGTCTATTTGCATTCTTCTGTCTCTAGAAATGGGGCACTTCTTACAAGGCCTGTTGCCACTCAAGTTTGCCTCCATTCCACAAACCAGTATATGATATTTCTGATATTTCTGGGCTGCAATGCCTTCTATTAAACAAAGGATAAAAAATACTTCTATGATGTGCCAAAGCACGACACAGATGTCAGCCTTCCTCATCTTCTGTTGCAGAGGATCTCCTATTTGAGCTCTTTATGGCACATATAAAGGGCAGAAACAGTGGGAAAGGACTTCATGTGCTCAGCAGTGACTCAGAGTTTGTGCAGGCTGGTGCATTTGCAGGGGCAAAAATGGATGGAGTGGAACTTTGTTTCTGGCTTGACTTGGTCCTGTATTTTGTGTTCCAGTTTCAAGTAATCTGTTTTGTGGGGCAGGATGGAATGTAATGGTTCAGTTATGATGGAGCTATTAATACCACACCATCTTACCTTCCTGTCAACTCTACTGTAGCTGACAGAGGACGTGAGTCTCATTTGTTTGCTCCACATTGGTAAGTTTAAAGAAATGAAGTGAGAATATCTTGTTATGTACTTATCTTAAAGCTTGCTGTTTTGGGGTCTGATCTCTGAAACAGCCACCATGTATTGCATGTCCCCAGAGAGGGGAGGGACAAAGATGCAGCACCACTGCATCAGGGAGGGTTTAGGGGCAGAGAGATACAGTGCTTTGTATTTTCTGGGAAAAGAGACCTGTCTAGAGCTGAGTTCTGAACATTGCATAGAACCAAAATAAAGGAAGGCAAATGCTCACCTTTCCCCACAAACTTTAGATTAGATTACAGACTGAGCTAAGGAAAGTGGGTTGATTCCTTGCCTGGTGGCCAGCTCTGATTTGTTGTAAGGCTGTGCACAGAAACATTGCAGCTCAGAGCGTGCCAGGCTTTGTTTGCTGGTTGGTTGGATATTTATGTCAGGTTGCCAGGCAAATTCATATACTGCTATGCTGCAGGCAAGGTCTTGGGGGCGGGGGAGATGAGTAAACATCTCAGAGAGATCTAAAGGTGTAGGAAGAGGTTTGGAAGAGAAGAATGAGGAGCTGGGTGTGCAAGCTGTAAAACTTGCGTCTATTTTTGTCTTGTGTTGCTGAAGCAGAGGTACCCAGAGCGGAGCTGCTCTGCAGCGCTGCCAGCTCCACATCCGTGCTGCTTTGTACCCTGGTGCCATGGGCAGGCAGCATCCCGTGGAAAACTTCACAAACAGCTGGTCCCTGAGATGTGGTGTGACTTTGTGTCACTGCCTGCACAAGTGCATCTTTATGGATGCTCCAAATCTGCAGTAGTTTCAGTTAGAGTCTGTTCAGCCAGCGCAAACCATGAAAAGGTAATTAAATAGACAATAAATCTCCCTGTGCTCCATGAAACAGTTCCCTTTCTCACCCCTGACTGCCTTCTTTCTCCAGCCTGTGTGTTGCTCCTCAGGTTCAGACCAGCAGTTTATGATGCAGGATGATTTTTAATCCCCATTTGAGTGCCTGGGAAAAAGCTGGTGACTCCCTCCGTGTCTGCGAGTGCGTGCTGCGCTTTGCTGCAAGACAAAGTGTGCAAGCCAAAGCAGTGGTGTTCTGAGAGAAAAGTTAAATCAGGAAACAGAAGTAAAGGCCTATATCAATCTTTGATATATTTAGTTACCAAACAGCGTCCCGTTTGTCAGCAATACATGTATCAAGCACAAAACAGAGCTGCCCATTGCTTTTAGCTACTGTCTGTGTCAGGGCATTCTGTTCTTGTATTCACACTCAGAAATAGCTGAAATTATTATAAATATTTTTGAGCAAAAGGCAGCTTTATTTTTTGTTGTTTTTTAGCAAGTATAATTGCTAAATAAACTGGGCGGTTGCAAAATGCTGAGGTTTAGCACTTTGCTGGACAAGCTGTGCGTGTTTTTGGGACAACCAGCACAGGGGAGATAGTCAGCAAACTACTGTCAAAGACCTTTGTGACTCACAGCAATGGAGAGTTTTGAAAGGGAAATCATGTTAGGTAATCACAGCCTTTGCACATCAGTGGAAGCATGTTTTTCAGTTATTGCTTGTGTCCTTTCTCAGGCTTGGTTGAAAATCAGTTTGGTTTCATTCTCTTTTGATTAGGAAATTAGAAATTTATATTTTCAATCTATCATTATTTCTCTTCTGGAAAAAGGAAAGGCGTTTATTTGAAAGGTGAGTTGCAAGAGATTAGTGTTCTCTAAGTATGTGAGAAACATTCTTTACATCTTGTTTAAAGTTGTGAAATGCAAGAAAGTTGAATCTTTATAGCTACTGAACAGATCCCAGGGCAGGTACATAGAATTAGTTTGCTTTCAGCAGAAATAAAGCTATTTCTCGTGTGGGAAGATAGAGGAACAGGAATTCTTATGTAAACAAATTCTGGAAATAGCCAGCCCAGCAGAGAGGTAGCTCCCAGTTTATTTGTGAAAGCTCATAATGAAATGGAAGATAACAAGTTAGCATGATGGACAACCTGGAGGGATAAACCTGTACTTCAGATTTGACAACGCTTAAAAATATTTATTTCTGCAATTTAAGTAGAGAGTATCAAGAGAAATAATGTTTTATTTCTGTCACTTCACCTTCTCTATAACATAGAAACAAGTAATGTAAATAGTAAATGTTCCAGTGAGTATCTTGCACATTAATATTTACCTTAGTGCACACACAGACAGTGGTTAATTGTTCTGCCTTGGCCTTGGGTGGAAGCTGGGCAGCCCCTGTGCTGTCACTGAGTTCTTCTTCACCTGCACCTCCAAGCAGTATTCACAGTGGATGTCCTGGGCATTGATAAAATTTCTTATATTAGTTGCTTTTAATAATTGTATTAACTTTCTAACTCTTTTTCTTTCCTTTTCTTCATTCTTCCTCACTACCAAGGACTAAACAAAATATTTTGCTTTGCTGACAGAGCTTCTGGTTCTGCAGTACTTCTTTCCCAAGGAGACTTGCTCTGTAGCTGTTAGGCACAGGGCTGTGTTAGTCAGTCACAAATACATTTGCTTTCCGTAGTTCATTTGAGCCCAGAACATAAAGCAGTTCAGTGTGGGCCAAGAGTAAGAGGTGGAGAAACTGGGGTTGCTGCCTACAATTACCTGAGATGGTAATTTTTTTTATTTACTGCCATTTGTTAAATGCTTTCCAGGAAAAGACATTAGAAGCCAAGAGCTGACTAGTTAAATTTTAAAATACTAAAATGCTAAACCACTCTTTCCACGTGGTTTCCCAGCAGCAGTCCAGTAACATAACACATCTGATTTCCAAGCTCTTGTCTCAGTTTTATGTGCTGGAATCATGTAAATAATCTCACATTCCAACTTTTCAGATAAGCAAAGGATTTATTAAAGCTCTAGCTACCTCCTTGACTGCTTTGAGCCTGTTCTTCTTGTCACAGTTGTGCTCAATATGTTGGCATTATTACAAATCTAAACAAGGTTGCTCTTTGGTGTGACTGTGGGCTCCTGCATAAGAGCAAAACTCCCACAAGAAAGGGAGAATTCAGCAAGGAAGTGACTCTGCAACTACAGAAACAGGATAAGGTGAACCATTTTTAATGTATTTTTCAGGGAGAGGAAAAAATCTTTTCTGGATACTCTTTATTTTCAGGTCAGTAAAACATTTTGTCAGGCTTCATTCCTTTTTTTCTACATACACTGGCAAAGAAATTCCTAGGAGTCTCCCTGAATGAAACACTGCATCATCTGAAGGCACTGGTCTTGGACAGGAATGTCTGATAATGAAAATTTGTGTTGCAGCAAATTTCATCTTAATTTAGGTGAAGAGGATAGATCTGTGATGTTTGAAGGAGTAAATCTAGTAGAACATTCCAAACTAAAAAGCACTGCAGTCACTCATATAGATATAATATAATATAATTTTATATAAAATATATGTATATAATATATAATGTTATATTTAAATATATATAAATAAATATGTATTTTATATAATATAATTATATTTACCTGAGTAAAATTATATATATAATTATATAATTTTACAGCTCAGGTATCAGCAGGTGCAGGTTTGTGTTCAGAGATCAGTGCAGGACAAGTGGAATCCATCTGGAGCGTAAAGACACCTTTTAGGCAGGTGTATCTGGAGAGTTGTTTAAAAGGTCCTGGTTAAGCCTGGAATTCAAATTATTCTTTGCAGATATTTTGAGCAATGGGTGAAGGTTAGATATGAATTGTCAGCCCCTCCTCTTGTTAAGGCAGACAGATTTACTGCATTTTGAATTTGTGTCCATCCCAGAAGGTAACATTTTACTGGATTTTCAGTTTCAGTCTCCACCCCAGGGCTCATGTGATGCCTCTTCCCTTCTGATCCCTTCCGGAGTCAGAGATGCTGAGGCAATATTACAGAATCAGAGTGGTTTGGGTTGGGTTGGAAGGGATCACAATGATCCCCTTGTTTTCAGTCCCTGCCAAGGGCTGGGAGACGCCTTTGATTGAGCATGTTGCTTTTAAGAGGTCCCTCTCCAGCTCTCTTCTACTCAGTGCTTTATCATTTATGCCACCATGGACTAAAGCTCAAAGGGAACTTTGTGTTGGAGCAGCTTGCCATTAACAAATACCGTGTTGCTCCTTGGAGTATAGGACACAAGGTGGGAACAATTCTTGCAAGATGCAAAAGTCATTTTTGAGGGGAACTGTTAGTGGTTACTTCCTCAAATATTATTTATATTATATATAAATATTACTATATTATATATATAATTATATTACTATATATAATTATATTATTGTATATTATATTACTCTATATATTTATATGATATATAAATATTACTATTTTATTTTATTCATTTTCTAAATTCTTTCTCTCCCTTCCTTCTGTCGGTCTCACTCCAAGTCTGTTATGTGGCGCATATGTGCAGAAGGGGCTGTTTCTAATGAGCTTCTAGGCAGGCAGAAGGCAAAATAGATCACTTTTAAAATTGAAAGAGAAGGGTGTGGGTGGCAGTTTACACAGAGGGACACTGTATTTTTAATAGATTCTTATTTAATTAAGGGCACTTCTGGAGGGATGAGGGATGATGGTGTCTTTAGTAACACATTAGAGAACAGCAGTTGTTTGGATAGTTTTTTTCCCCCAAAAGCACTCTGTGATTTTTCTTTTTGAGAGCTGCATTTACTTTACGTGCTATGGTTAATAAAGAAAAGAACACAACCGTAAACCCATTGTGAAATACCTGTGTTGTCTGAAGTGCATTGAAATGAGCTCTTTTTGACATACATGTGAAGTCTGATGTCTCTCTGACTAATAATGAGGAGAAGGTTCTGGGCATACACTGACATTGATTGGCTCAGATAGACTCCCTTTAGTAAAGTATGTTTAATTAAAATTCAGATGTAGGAAAGAAGTATCATCTGAAATTAAGAATTGTCACTCTAATGGATGCAACCAAAATACTAGTTTGACACAGGTCTTTTAGTGCAAGCCTTAATTTGAGAACGAAAGAAACTGATCTAACTTGGGGGGAAACCCTGGTCCCACCTAGGTTAGTTATGGTGCTGCTGTGATGTCCTTGGTGCCAGGAGCTCATCCTGTGTCACAGTTTGCTTACACCCCACATCAACACTCTCCTGCTGTAACCCAGGAGTCTTTGCATTGGTCCAGGCATCCGTCACAGGTTTTGGCATCTGACTGGCAAGGTTGGGATGGATGGATACCCTGACAAATCTGGTTTACAGCCCCTTTCCCAGTACAGCGAGCTCCTGACCCAAGATGGTTTTTTCTTTCTTTGTCAGATTGGCCAGTCACATCCCTAATGCAGGCTCCTGGAAGGCTGCACGCTTCCATTTAGCATAGCTCAGGCTGACAGACAGAGCCTCTGGACCTCCTAATCACCCACTGCTATCACCCACCGCCTTTTCTTGGTTAAACTCGTTCTTAATTTCTGTATTTGAGGAGCAGCTTGGGCTGTTCTGCGTGGCTCTGGCTGTTGTTTCAGTGGGTGGGTGCTGCCTCGTTAGCCTGCAGAGCTGTGAAGTGGCACTGAGTGGGCACGTCCAGTTGGGTGGGAATGTCTGCCTGTGAAGGAAGTCCCTTCCTTTGTTGGTTTCTTTCCTGTTCCTTTTGTTGAGCCTGGCCACGCTGGGATGCAGTTCTCCAGCACTGAGTGATGACGTTTGGGGTTAGGAGTTTCTGTGACACCAGTTTGGAAGCTAGGCACAGTGCTTGAGTCTACTTCTTTTTATCAGCCCCACGTCCTCACTGCTAGCTGTGATTGTGCTACCCAGACTATCTTGTTTTCTGTCGTTAAAAATAAGAACTAAACCTTCCTGCTTTCTGTTGCTGTTGTGTTAAGTACCAGTGTAAACCAAGAGAGTGTTTGAGAGCAGCACAAAGTGCCCACTGCAAAGCAGTGTCTGATCTCTTCCCACCACAAAGACACAAAACAGGCTGGTTGCTTGTGACGTTGCCTCAGAACAGGTTAAGCAGATGCAGGTCATGTAAAATATATGGGAGTTCCTTATAATCACTTTAATTTTGTTTGTTTGTTTGTTTGTCTGTTTGTTGTTTGAAGTAATGCCATTAGCCAAGGACCTACTGTACCCCAGCAATTCAGCTGTGTCAAAGATGTGATTAAGCCTCAGCTGTGGGGCTCAAGTAAAACTGGCAGACCACATTAGTAATATAATTTGTGGCTGTACAGCAGCCATTTCCAGCTATCTATGCCAGGCTTTGATGCAGGTCTGGTTTTCATTCTTCACTCCTGTTCATTGAAGGGACACGTGGGATTATAAATCAGTAGTTAAAATTCATATTAGTTGGAATTTAGAAATTAAGAAGTTTGATTTCTTAATGGAGAACTTTGACTCTTTGCATTAACATTTAAATTATGCTTGATGGCAAAGCTGAGTTGGGGCCAGATATGTTCTGATTTCCTATGAATTCTGGTTTCTCAGGCCTCTGGCATATATAGAATTTGCCCTCCACATAAACCCCATGTATGAAAAGCTGACCTTAAGACTTCGCCTCCATGGAATTTATGTGTGATTCAAGAGAAGGTTTTCCAGAACCACATAAGGCAGGAAGGGCCTTCTTCCCTGTTTTTCTTTTCAGTGGAAATGAGGTCCTAACCAGTGTATATTCCAGATCTCTCAAAAGAATTCTAGTATTGTCTGGGACCAAGATGTTCTGTCTAATATTTAAATAGCTTTTAAACTTTCACTATTTTTGTTTAAAATGTTTCTAGCTGGTTTAAATACACCAGTCCCAATCCACTAAGCATGGCAAACACTAGATTGATGAAACCAGGTAGGTTTTTTTGGTGCTTATGTTTGTTGGGAACAAGGGGCTATGTATCCTGGCTGGGTGTACATCCCTGCAGGTGGCATGGTGCTGCATTTGAGATGAACCTCAGCAAAGGCTATAAATGTTAAATGGAGGAAGTTTTCATCTTCAGTTCAAAAGTGCTGCCCAGTAATGCCAAAACTGCAGGCACACTGCTCACGAGTGTGCACACGAACACTTCTACTTCTTGTAAACACCTAAGAGAAGGCATTTTGAATAATTCTGCTTAATTCTTTCTAAAAATAGTTATTTAGACAGCGTCCTATGAGAACACACAAGCTTGATGCACTGGTGTCAGTCCGTGTGCAGTTCCCAGCAGTGCAGGTTTGATATGAGCACTGTATTTATCTTTGCTAGAAAGGAAACCCTGGACAACTTTCAAGTGCCACAGGGTTTGTGGCTGGTAGTGAACATTCCAGAGCCAGATTTTGGTGCCAGCATAAGCAGTCCCTATGGAAGCCCCAAACCATGACAAGATTCCAGTTAAACCTTAAATAATTGACTAATAATTAAATAGTTTGTTTCCTTTATGCTTCAAAAAGTTTCTAGGCATGAGTAGTGGCGGAATCTGAAGAAGAAAAGCCATCTCGTTTTTAGAAATGTAGAAGTCATGTCACTGCTGCTTTCTAATTTGTTTTTCAAATTAATAATTCCCATGGCGACCAGGAGAAGAGAAAGAGGCAGGAAGGGATTGTGTGCTGGTGGTGAAGTGGACCTACACAAAGCTGCTGTGTATCAATTGTGTTTTCAAAGTGATCAACTGTGACTTTCAGACCCTCAGACCGTGTGAGTAACATCTGACAGATCCTGCCAACTCCATCCTGTGATGTCTGGCAGCAGCTTTTGGAAAAGCACCTATCCTCATCAGTAAGATAAAGCTGTCAGAGGAGCCCGGAGACATCCATGGAAACAAATAATGATTCCATATGCAAAACCACTTTTCTAGTCCCAGGGAAAGATAAGAGAAGCACGTTTCTGAGAGCTGCATTTGAGCATCCAGATGGATGAGGAAAGAGAATTGCAGTGACCTGGTGAACTGAATGTTCTAGAGGACTGAAAATTATAGGAATTATTTCTGAAATGTTTGCTCAAAATACCGGTTTATCAAAGATAATATTTGTGGCATATCAGGCTCTGATATGTGCATCTCTATACTATATACACCTAATACTGTGGATAAAACACTGATGTTCCTCATATTGTATATTTCCTGGGTATGTGGAGTAGCAAGGAGAATGAGCAGACTGAATCTGTTACAGGAAAGGATTAGTTTATTGCATTTTTTTGTGAGAGTTGAATTGTTCAATGGAATGCAATAGCAGGTTACTAGTAATTGGCTCCAAGGACCCCTGAGATGAGCAGGCAGTAGGAACAAGAATCACTTAATGCATGTCATTAGCAAGTTGCATTAAAGTATCTGCCTCTCTGGTGTGTTCTCAGAATTTTGTGGCCAACAGGCTCACTGGGAAATCATTCCTCATTGGTTTAATGTCTTTTCACAAGGATTGGATTTGTTTCCCTGATTTTTGCCTTTTAATAGACTTTGATTGAGCACAGAGCTGTTGGTTTTTGTTTTCCTTGAATGTGTGTGGCAGGGTACGTTGGAGTGAGTGCATTCTGTGTTAGCAAAAAGCACCTGATGAACATCCTTCAAGCTGGCACAAGCTCATGCTTGCTTTGGGAGTGCCTGTAAACCCTGACCACATATCAGGATCACTGTAACAACTGAAGGCATCCACACCTGTGCAGTCCAGATATGGCAGAAAAACATATACCCTTGTGCCTTCATTGTTCTCAACTGGAATAATTAATTGATGTGATGAGAGTGCTTGTTTCCAGTGCAGTGCTATCCTGCTGTATTCCATGGCTAAGAGCAAGAAGTGCCCAGAGCTATGTAGGTCCTTTCCTTAAAACTTGTATTGTGGAGCCCTAGAACTAAACTTTTTAAAACTGGTAGTTGTGAAGGATTCCTGTGCCACTTTCTGCAGGAAGAAGAGAGGGAAAGAAGGGATTAACTGCCACTGCTTTTTTGGTAATTAATAATTACTACCTAGGCAGGGCTCTTAGTACAAGCTTCTTTCTTAAGAGTTCTCCTCGCTGTGCATTGTGGTGAGGATTCTTCTTTTCATTCTCTGCACAATGAGCAAATTCCAGCTAAAAATCGTCCTGCCTGTTGAAGCTCCCTCCTGCTGTTCAAGCAGGTTTGGAATACACTGCCTTATGTCCCAGGCTGCTGCTCACTGATGAGGCAGCCCCAGGACAGATGAGGAGGAATCCTGGCACCCACTTTGCAAAAACAGCTCAGTGGTACAGATCTGCACTGTACTAATTTGATGGTTTATAATTATTTGAAAAGTAAGACATTTTCTGCAGTTAATTTTCTGCATTCAGGGAAAGGGTTCCTGGGGAGTACAGAATTATCTGCAGAACTAGCTGCTACAAATTCTCCTCAGATGGTTCTGTTTGGTAATTTCTTCAGAATTTATTTTTCTTGTGGTGATTAAATACACTGTACTTGTAAAGACATTTTTGAGTGTGTTCCATTTTGCTAACAGATCCGTAGGTCAGTCTGTGCTGCTGTGGGACTGTCTGCCCTAAAACAGAAGGAAGGCTGGTTCTCAAGGGATGAAAATTTGGTTTCAAATGCCCAGAATTCCAGCTCTGAGGGAAAAGGACGATCCAGGACATGAGGTCTGGTCTCACATACTGCTTTTATTGCCAGTTAGAGAGCTGATCTCCTCTGTCAGAGCATTACTTTTGGTTTAGCTCCTTAAAGGGATGGTGTAGTCCCATAAAATTAAGGGTATCATTTTAGTTATTCCTAACATGGCATTATATGTCTGTGAAATGAATTCTTTTTCTGTATAGGAATAGGGAATAAATAACCTCTACAGTTAAAACAGTAGAACAAGGTCTTACTTATCTAGAAATCAAAATGCAAACCCCAAACCTTCACCCCTGTCCTAATCCAAGTTGTATTGTTTTATGGGAAAGAACACACTTCTTCCTAAGCAAGTATTTGCTCTTCCTTTTCATGCCTGGATTTCTGTGGGAAGGGGGGCGGCGTCTTTAAATGTACACTGTTCAATTATTTTTCTGGTGTTAGTATTAATTGCGAGACTCAAAATAGGTTGATTAGGATAAGACCTCACAGGGATGTTTATAATTCAGATTTTGGAGATGTGACTAATGAATAACAACCACAGCTAATCAGTTCTCAAAACTGATGGTAATGAGCAGAAAAGGGGGAGGAAGCCAACCTGGATCTCTGCTAATGCACTGCAGTGGAGGATGGCAAGGTCTCTTAACATGTGTTTGATTTGGATGGAATTATTGATTTTTCACAGGAACAAACATTTTTTTAAAAGCAGAGCTTGGAGATAAATTTTAAATAACCAGTAGTCAATTACAGCCTTTAAAGTTAAGGTAGCATTTAATTGTTTGAACTGTTAAGAGACTTGAGGATTGATTCTTATGGCATCTTTGGGCTTTTTATTTATAAGTTGAGAATTTTGGTATTCATAACTGCTGCAGAAATGACAACACTGAACACTGGTGTCCTTTATTCATAGAACTGGCATCATAGGGGCATTGACACTGTGTTTTTTCTCTGTGTTTCCAAGATTTTTGACCTTGATCAAGGTAATTTCTTAAAGATGAGATGAGGTAGTAAGCCTCTGGCTATAACCTGCTCAGTCCTCTGCCCATGTGCACGTATTTGTTTAACCATGTAGTGAATTTGCTGTCCTGAATAAGAAGGAACTTGAAATGTATCAGAGGCTCCTAGACTGGAACTTCAGTCAGGAATGATCCTGATCCACCCAGGAATTGGTGTAGTGTCAGTCTTGGAAAATGCCTTTCCAATCATAGGCAGAGACCTTCATGTCAAATCTCCCTGTTTCTGCCTTGCACCACATCCTTGTAAGAGGAGAATTTCCTACCAGCTCTTCAGGTCATGCATTTTAGCTTGGGGATTTTTTGACACATTTGTTGTCAAAGAGCATTCTCTGCAGTTGAACAAATAATTCCACTTATACCGGTGAGACTGCTTTTGGAAGGAGGGCAGGACTGTCCTTGGCTGGTGAGGCACTTGTACCCAGTTCAGTGCACTCAGGGAGGCTCTGCAGATGCCTGCTGCCTTTCAGAAAAAAAACCAAAAAACGATGACCAAACACGATTTCAGGAACTCAGTTTTGTAATCTGACCCAGAGCTGAGCTGCTGGTTTGTGTCATTTCTTTAAATGATACCATAGGACCTAACTCAGTGTGACCATGAGGATGAAGTCCTTCTTTTGGCAGTGAGCAGTGTGGTTTCTAAATAAAGCTAATGGTAGAAATTTGTTGTGTTTGATACTGGGGCAAAGAGTATGCTGAGGCCAAGGTTGTTCCAGTTGCTTGTATCCAGCTTGGGGCTTTGGGGAAGTGAGACAGGCACCTCTGCACATCTCCTGCCCTTCACTATAATTCCCACTGTTTGTCACTCACAAGATCAGACTCAGGAGCAGCTCAGCTGAAAACTTCCCTGTTTTGGGGGACAGTGAGTGGAAATCAGGGAGCACTCTGGTGCAGCCCACTGAGCAGCTCCATGAGCATCACTGCTGCCGTGGGACAAGGGGGATGGATGTTCACACAACAATTGTGTAAGGGAGGATGGATGTTCACTGCCTTCAGTCAGAGGTTATGCCACACACACACCTTAAACCTCCTCCCCTCACCCTTGGCTGCAGGAAGGGCAGGGGGATTGGGGGTGTGGGGTTATCTGTGCAAATTTGGCCTCCTCCACCCCAAACCCAGCCAGGGATGATTCTCTGCTGTGTTTGGCTTTCTTGTGGATGCATTCCTTTCCTTCAGCCTTGTTTATTTCTCCCCAGACCTGAGGTGATCCAACAATAGCGTTGCCTTTATCTTATCTAGGTGGCTTAACTCGCAGGCCAAAGTTCCAGTCAGGAATCTTTTAGGAGGGGTGGGCTTCTGTGCTTGTAGCTTCTTTATGCAGTTTCTGCTATAATGGGGCCTTCCAGGAACAAAACATCTTAATACAGGCAGAAAATATATTGATTGACTTTGTCTAAGGTAGTTACATTTAAAATCGTAGGGCATTAAAGCAATGCAGAATTTTGCACAGAGCATCTTGGCAGGTAACTCAAATTAATATAATTAATCAATCCCTGCAGTCACCACCTTCTTTTAACCCAAGAGCTGATGGAACAAGGAAGAGAAGAGCATTTTTAACATGCTTTTCACATGCCTCTAGTTAAGCACTGAAATTTGTATCTTTGCACCCAGGTCAGAGGCTGCATGTTTACACTATACATGTAAATGAGCGATAAATGGCGACATTAAAGACATTATACCTCCCTACAAATAACCCTCAGCTCAAGCCTAGTAACAAAATAGAGCTTCTTTTATCTCGGGCTCATTTAGGACGTGCCTAGTAAAGCCATGTTTGCATGGTGTTTCAGTTTGTAGCATTTACTTGTGTGAGAGGGACTAAATGCTTCTGTATTGGCAGTAAAGTGTGATAATCAATGCAATGAGGGCAGCTCACTGGAAACAGCATGTTTTCCCTAGTCTGAGCAGTCCCGGGGGAGACTAGGCTTGTTTTGTGCTTAAATTTTCTTTATACTCTTCATTCTCTGAAGCAGCTGGATAAAAATATAGTCTTTGCATGGTAGTAAACTGCTGGAGCAGATTTTTATTTTTACTAATTCTGTGTTGGTAGCAAAATACGTACTTGGATGGCAGGACTAGAGAATCCTAGAGAATCAAATTGAGTAGATGGATTTTTATTTGTAAGTGAAAAAACCCTGCATTTCAGATTCTGAAAGGATGTAGGCCTTTGGAATCTGACTACACCTAGGTTACAGCTGATATTAAGGTGCATAACTGGGAGCAGAGGAAAATCACAGTATCTGAAGCAGTAATTTACTGTGTTCCAGCTCTGAAAGAGTTTTGTCTGTCTATAAACAGGAAGGCACAGAAAACTGAAGAACCTTTCAGAAATATTTTTGTTCTACAGCATGACCAAGAAAGAATTTCAGTCATTAGGACGTATTTTGCTGGAAATGACAAATTCATTTATGTAAATAGTGGGCTTGCCTTTTAAGGTTTCTTGTGAACAGCGTTGTACAGTGATCTTTGTGAATTCCAAATGCACAATGGAGATAGAGAAGTGAGAACACAGTCTCTTGTTTTTCTTTGATAGCAGTTCCTCCCCCTTTTTTTTAAATTTATTTTTGTATTTCCAGCAGAAGAGCAGATGAATGCAGGGTGTTCTAAGAAATGTTGGTGGTTTCACTGATACTGTGCCATTACTTGCCTTTGGAATAAGTTCGCTCTTCCTAAATAGGACACATCAGTAGTTGAAGTATATCCGAGACAAAAACTTGGACTTTTCATTGTTGTGCAAAAAGGCAATTCTACATGAGCACAAACAAATGCATTTAAATACCTGTTAAATATTCCTGACACTGAGCAGCAAAACTTCTATGGAAGATAACTGTAGGAAGATTTATTTGTCTGCCTTTTAGTAGGATGCATAATGAAAAATCTACTTATTTCACTTGTCCATCAAAATATGACTTGCCTTGAGTGGATGAGTAAAATTTTGTAACTCTGCCTTAGGACAGGAGCAGACTGATGCTGGGGCTGCCCTGGGAGTTGTGTTAGTGTAATGTAACCAGTGCAAGGGGAAGAAAAGCACAGTGCCTGCAGTCACACAGGACAGAATATTGTCACAGTAGAAGGGTGGCTCTTGTGCTTCTTGCCACCACCTGTGCCCACAGAAATGGAAGCCTCTGTCCCCACAACAGGGTCTTGGGCTTCAAGGAGAGCTTGGGATGTGCTGGTGGCAGCATCACCTCTCCCTCTCCTCAGACAGTCTGTACAGATCCTTTAGAGCCCCCTGTGGACTGTGTGCACTGCTCCAGCATGCTCCTGAACATCCTGAGCACGTTTTCTACATGCGTGGTACATTGCCCCTTGTACGCTGCTCCTGAAATGCCCTCAGTGCCCATGGGCACCTGGGCACTCCTGATGAGGCAGATGTCATGCCAAGGGACAGGAGGTGAGTTTCCCTCCCTTGTACGAGCTCAGGCACTGCAACCAGGCAGCGCCAGCCTGCTAACCTGCTGTCTGTCCACTGGGAGGGTAAATTGGCTTCTTTCCTCAGAGAATTGAGCTTAGACCTCCATCGTTCTGGAATCCTTTATGAAATGAAGGGAAGGGTTTGGCTGACTGTAGAACCCGAGCTAGAAGGGCAGGCCAAGTGCAAAGTGCTCAGCTTGGCAGGAGCAGCCTTGGCTGATGGCAGAGGGTCACTGCCATCAGCCAGTGATGCAGAACGAGACTGTCCTGCATGTATTCCTGTGCTCAGCTCAGACCTGAAGTGCTGCAGTGGAGCTCAGAGGGCAGCTGGGGAACTCTACACGAGTAACTGGGCAAGAGATAGAAAGGGTTTGTGATAGGAAGCCGTCAGTAGCACTGAAAGCAAACAAACAAGCATCAGTGGTTTGGATTTATTTGTGGCAGGAGAAATTCCCTAGGCCAAGCAGCTCCCTTTATACATTCTCGTTGTAATTGCACAAACCATGAGACTGGTTTATGCAATCTGAAAAACAAAAACAGGACAGAAAGCCGGGGGGGACATGTTGGGGAGGTGCAGGGCTGTCCTTTGCTCTGGAAAGAGTAGTCAATTCTAAAGTTTTGTTCATCTGCAACAATGCATTGGGGCTGTGCAGTGACTGTTTGAATGTTAAATTACAGCGCTTGTTTCACTCTTTATGTCTGTGTCTGGTGTGACGCAGTTTGTACCAGCAACATCTGAATGTTTTGGCTTACTTTGAAAGACTAGGGGAGTTAAGGGTCTTTCGTGAAATGAAAGAAAATCCTGAAAATAGCCTTCTGTGATTTCTGAATTGTATTCTTAGCGGTATTAGCATATAGCTGGAGTCAGTTCATTCGCATTAGTGAAAAGTTCAAGTGAGAGCAGAATTAGGCCTTTTTGAAAACCAAGTCAGAGTCAGATCTGATGCAGCTCCATCCTGGCTTCGATCAGAAGCCTGTCATGTTGCTTGTGAACCTGGGGACGTGGATGTGCCACACTCATCTCAAACTGAAGCTGTGTGACATACCAAAGATGTGACATGCCAAACTTGGGATCCAGCCAAGTTTATTCTGTACAGTGGCTTGAGGCAGAGGCTTGTCCCTCCTCTCCGTCACTGACCATCCACAGAGCCCATGCTGAGCTGGCCTCTCCCACTTTCAGAGCTGGCTGGTTCCCCAGACTCTTGTTTTCTGCTGCTTTTCTATGACCCTGTAAAGGCACAGCTTTACATGTTTGAGGATGTGGGTTTGTGTTTGGGGGTAATGAGGGGGTGGTCAGCAGCACTGTGGGATCTCAGCACGTAATTGCCATGGATTTCAGGAGGAACTGGGTGCTCAGCTTGCATTGGCACCGTGGAAGTCTCAAGAGATGCTATGGTGAGGCATTCTGTCGTGGTTTGACACTGGCCAAAAACCAGGCACCCACAAAAGCCTTTTGCTCACCCTCTCTTGCTCTCAGCTGGGCAGAGGAGAGTGGAAAAAAATTAACAAGGGGTTTGTGAATTGACATGAGGATGGGAGGAAACACTCTAAGGACAAGATGGGTTCAAATTTAAAGGTATAAAGTAAATTTATTGTTAACAGAGTTGGAAGAGGACAATGAGAAGTAAAACAAGCCTTTAAAACACCCTTCCCCCCCCCCCCAGCCCTTCCCTCTGTCTGAATATTATATTTTAATCATACTGCACTTTAGATGTATTTTCATTAAATGTCAGAGTCTTCATTTATTTCTGTTTAGGAAAATATTAAGAAAAAGGGAGCTAGACCTTCCTTAAAGCATGTATTAGTTGACATAGTTTTTTATCACATCAGTCCTGACCTGAATTCTCTTTAAACTGATAGTTACAATCTCTAAAATCCATCCTCAGATGGAAACTTCTCCATGCCTGTAATAACATGTGTGCTTTTTGAAATGGGCAGCAAGTATTTGAGTAGGGAGTGTTCATGAAAGCTTTACTTACCCCTTTATTATTTTTTTTATTTCCTTGTATTAACACATTCTCCCACCCTCTTGTTTTGTTTCTTTGCTGCTTCTTTGTCCTTCTGTGTAGAGCAGGTGTTTTCATTCAGCTGCCTACAGTGATGCTGAAGAATTTCCCAGGGCAGGTGGAGTTGAGATAACATCCATCAGCAGGCATGAGGAAACCACAGTTCTTTATGCACATTACCTTGCATTTGTCTATACTGAATTTCAGCTGATCAGAGAATATTTCCTCAACATCTAGTGCTTGCCTTTTGTTAGGAGGGGCACTCTCTATCACCTGAGGTAAAACTGGGCACATACCTGAGGCAAAGGCTGTGTCTGCTACCACAGAGGATTCTGAATCACATCAAATAAAGCCAACTGTAATCCACATTGGGTTCAGCTGTCTGCAGTTGAGAACACACAAATTTGTAAAGTCTTAACCGGATTTTTACAAACAGAAAAGCACTACCCAGAAAGTTCAATTCGATTTTCAGTTGTTCAAGACAAAATTCTTATCTGTTTTCCATCCCAGGCATCAGGAGCTTCACTGTTGTCACTACTGTTTCTTCCTTGTGCCATGGTACATTTATTGCCTAGGAAGCCATAGGGCACATGAAAGTTCATTTTCTAAGCAGATTTACACATGGTTTTGTTGAAACTTCGTTGATATGGTGACATGATGCAAGTACATATGTGCTTAGGATGTGTCTGTAAACTTCCTAGGCAGCCTGTGGCAAATGCAAACAGAATGTTTCAAATGTGTTTCTGTCTTTAAAGACCAAACATACCAGCTGAGCCTCCACAGTTCCCACTGCCATCCAAGCCCCAAACCCTGCATGCTAAAGCAGGCAGGGTGAACCAGTTTTGAGCACCACCTCTAGCTGAAGATTTGTCATAGGAATTATAATTTAAGTGAATTACTTTTAAACACAAATCTGATCATTCTTTAAAGAAAATTTCTCATATTTCATACCATCTGTTCGTGTGTTCAGAATGCAGTGTCCCTTCACCAGGGAAAGATGAAGTATGTTCACTGCTAGATCGCTGTTTAAAGAGAAGTCACTCAGGTGTTGTAATTGGAATACCCAAATTGTGGGCTGAGCTTCTCCTCCTGGGGTCCTGTTGCAGCTTTGATATACAGACTCAGCTGAAGGTTTTGAAGGCAGAAAGCCTGCCAGGAGGAATAGTAGCAGAAAGCAGGGAAGATCAAGATATCAAAGGCAGTGGTACTGGCAGAGAAGTCTGCAGTGATGAGGCTCCTATGGATCTTTTCCTTTCTCTTCCCAGGGTTCAAGAGCTCTCTCCCCCAGCAGAAATTCAAATGGGAATCAGTGGGCATCAATACTTTGCGCTTGTCAAGAGTGGCCCACCAGAGCCAGGGAAGGAGGGAAAAGAGAGAGCTGTAATTTGCTTCTTTTCTTGCTGGCTTCAGTGAACCTGGCTCACCATGGCTCCTTCTCTTGCTCTTGCAGAATGCATCTGAATTTGGTGCAGCATAAGTGTGAATAATTTCTGCTCTGTGTTGAAGAGCACAGAGTGGTGCTGTCTTGCTCTTGGGCTTGCTCAGACACACACTCCATGTATCACTTACCTACCATGCAGGGTGGTTATGAGGATTAATTAGTTAATGTTTGTAGAGCACTTTGGAAATGTAATGCACTATTAGGCTTTAGTCTCTGCTTGATGCATGAGTGGAACACCCATTAATCTAATAGAAGTTGCATGCATTCCTCAAGCAGGGAATACATAAATGTTAAATATAATTTTAATTTTTATTGTATTTTGCAATATTCCTTGATCATGGTTTTGTAATTTACCTTAACTTTTTTTTTTTAATATATGGCTTGCAGAAATAAAAAGCAAGTTCTTATTTTTTAATCTTGCTTTCAAGAATTCCCTCAGCCTGAAATAAGCAATAATCCTTTGTTCATCCTGTTTCGTTGTTTTCTCCCCCTTATTCTCTCTTGTGCACGGCCTGACCAGAGGTAGTTTCTGTGTTCTGCAGTTGGCAGAGGTACCTTGCTAGCTAAGGAAGCAGACTCCTAACACCTCACACAAATAGTATTTGATTACTGCTAATTACAGTGCTGTCACATAGACAGGGGGAAAGAAGGGTGGCTGCCTTTGTCAAATAGCAATGAAATAACCTGCTGTCTGTCTACTGACTTAATGGCTTTAATTGCCAGCGCATAATCAAGATCTGGTGAATTTGTTTGAACATATCAGCAGGCACCAAATATTTCAATTAAGATCAAGTTGTATAACTAGTGTTGCTTCAGTTAGAGCAGGATTCTGGTAAACTCAGCTTTTTGAGGCTCACAAAAGGGTGCTTGGCAAGAGCCAGCAAGCAAGCAGACAGATTATTTCTTCTTTTTTCAGACTTTGGGTAAGCTTCCCTCTGATGCCGTGGGGCCCTCGGTAGTGGTCTCCTTTTTCCTCCTTTTTCCTCCCTTTTCCTCCCTTTTCCTCCCTTCTCCACCTTTCTCCACCTTTCTCCTCCTTTCTCCTCCTTTCTCCTCCTCTTTCCTCCTCTTTCCTCCTCTTTCCTCCTCTTTCCTCCTCTTTCCTCCGTGTACGTGTTGACAGAGCTTTCTTACCCTTTTGGCACTCATCCTCCTGCCAGAACAGTCTTTCTCAAGAGATCAATCCCTTCCCTATAGCCAGTGGATGATATAAGAGTTTGAAATAAATGCCTTAATTATGTTCAGCTTCCAGAGATGGTTTTGTCCCAAACTGTCAGAAGGCACTTTATTTTTGTCAGAGCCTCAAAGATTTTTGTTCTATCTTTGAAGGATCCTTCCTCCAGGGATTCACGCCCATTCAACCAGATCATTAGCAGCTTCTTAAGCACCGCAGAGCAGGTCCTTGTGATAAAATCTGCAAGGCCATGAGCTGGACTTGCCTTTGCTCTTGCATTAAAGGCTGAAACAGGAACCTGCCACTTCTCTAAATCGGCTTTGAGCGCTGGATGCTGTAGACTACCCTTATCTGTTCTGTTCATATTTAATCACAACATTTGAAAAGACCCACCTGGTCCAAGTCATGCCTGTTTACCTCATCAGTTTTCATTTTGTTACATAGTTGAATTTTCTGGTTTATTTGTGTGGTTCCTATGGCTTGCTGCCTGGTAGGTATCAGTCTGGGTTGGTGGGTGGATTTTCTTGGCACAGCAAATGATCTTCTTAGTTTTGGTGGTTAGAACTGATGCCTAACACCAGGAGAAATGCTCTTTGCTTGTCTGTATGCTGTTATTTATCTGTGATACTCTGTGACCTTCATCCACACATCGCCAGTGCAGGCTGGTTTGACCCCGGGATGTAGCTGTGACCTGTCTTTTCCCTGCCTCCATAAGCATGTAATTCTAGGGATCATGCTCAGCAGGCATGCACTCCAAAGCTGGCATGCAGAAAATCACAAGTTCTTTCTGTTTGTTTTGAAGGGCCTTCAGAAAGTTGTACCCATCCCCTGCTTAATTCTGGAGTCATTCTTGTGTGTGTTTAGTGGGAGCTGTCAGTGCTCCACAGCTGTCTAGATCAGACCTGGAGCCTGAGAGCTGAAAACAACCCCAAAATGCAGAGATGATGTATGACAGACAGTTGTGCATTTGCAGAAAGGCAGAAAATTAAGCCAGAGTTTCCTTCCTACATTTATTTCTTTTTTTTCTTTTTATGTTGAAGAGAAGAAGCCTAGACCACAAAATGCTGCTCCCAGTTTTGCCTCTTTTGGATATGTGTGTGCATGTGCTTCAGTGAGTTTGCAGTATTGGAATGGATATTTTAAAGGTGATATCATAGTAATAACAGGGTAGGGCAGAGATGCTGAGTAAGGTCAGTGGGCATGCACACTGATGGAGTCAGAGTAGGAGGAATGAGGAGGGCTTGTAAGAGTATGTACTTTGTGTTTGCTATCCCTGAATCTAAATTTAGCTGAATTCAGGAAACTTGAATCACAAAGAAACCTGCATTAAACAAAAAAAAAAAAAAAAAAAAAAAAAAAAAAAAAATCAGAGAGTGTTTAAATTACTTTCAGTTTTTTTTCTCCTTTTTTTCCCCCCAGATACTCACTTGAGTTATTTAAGCTGGACAATGAAATTATCAGTCACACAGTTGTGCTGCTCTCAATGATACCACACAGAACTAAATTACATAATGTGATAATGGATTTTCCATCTCTACCAACGCAGAAGATGCTGGGGTGGCAGCTCCTAACTGTTACACATCAGAGTCACCACTGTGATGGACAAGGAACAGTCAGTGATCCCTGCTTTGGAAGCAGAAAAATAACAAAAGAAAACAGAGGTTTCCCACTCTGTTCTTTTGCTAGTGTGCTTTCCATTTTCTGTGTTTACTAATACAATCCCATATAGGTAGCCCAGTAAGAACTTCCATGTTAGGAAGTTCATCCTTATTTTCTGCTGGATAAATATCTACTCTTTGGAGGATGCTGTTTCTGTTCCTTTTCTGTTTCTTGATTGGTTTTCAGTGTCACTGGTTGACTGTAAGCAGCACTGTTCCTAAAAGTGCTGGCCAGATGCTTGGAAAGGGTGAAGCAGCACAGCAAAGCAGCTGCTCCTGCTTCTGACACCTGATACCCCCTTGTTATCTCTTTTTTGGTCTACCATTTGTGCATTTTGTAGCTCTGAGCAAACTTTGTTCATATTATTATTGGCTGTTATATCTTCATTAGTTTCTGTCCTGCCGGTAAACGCTACCAGCATTCCTGCCTTGTTTATTTCTGTTCAAGAGCTGTAAGCTTTGGTAATTTTCAGGCTGTCATCTCACACTTCCAAAGTCACCAGATTTCTTTCACTTGCGAAAGTGCAGTCTTTGAAGTGTCTTTTACTCCCTGCAAAGAGGTTACATCCAGCTTTTTTAAAAAATTTAAAAGTCCTGTTTCCCTCTAATTATTCTCCCCAGTTGGAATTAGTCTGCACTGGTGCAGGATGTGTGTCGTTGGGAGCTCTGCTAGCTGGCGGTGGAGCTAGAAGCTCTGCTCTCAGCCTGTGTCCTCTTTAATCTTAATGAGGTGTAGGGATTGTGGATAGCAGATGTGTGAAATCCTGAAGGTTTTTGCATTGCCTTTTAAATTCAGTCAAAAATAGTACTGCTGAAATGCTGCTGCCATAAAGAAATGTTGGGGGTCCATGTGCTTGGGGGGCAGAGAGCTTGCAACAAGTGAGGTGGAACAGAGCAGGGACAGGCACCACCAAGGTCAGATTCTTCAGTGTTCACTCCACTATTTCGATTATTTTTGTAATTCTCGTTTTATTTTTGCTGATGAAATTTCTCGTTGGATGCCCTTCCATGGAAAACTTAGTAATTTTCCTACATAGTTAATATTCAGATATAAAAAAAAACCTATTACAGTCTAAATGATGAATAGATGCTAATTTATACATATATACATATACTCAGAATGCCTAATTAATGATCTTCTGTGTCAGTCACGGATATGCAAATGATTATATTTTGTGAGTCTTATCGTAATTGTGTTGCCCTGCTGCCTTCAGTTTGGGGAAATGTTTTTACTGCAGTTTAGGAGGGGATAAGGAAGAGACTGAGACAACAAAGCAGTGAAGAGCGCAGCTGCTGTGATCAGTCAAAACCAGGTAGATCCTGGTTGTTTCATGGGTGCCAGAGGCATTTCTGGAGCAGGAACTAAGAGGATCCAGTACCTGTCTGGAGAACTCACCTATCCTGTCCACTACAGAGTGGGCTATATTCATATACTTTACTGGACTAATGCCTGAAGTAATACTGGGAAGTCTTCATGAACCCAGCATTTCTCATTTTTCTTTCCCTTTGCCATTGATGCAGATGTTCCTCAAAAAGTATAAAAGATTCTCTGTGTATTTTAGTAGAATTTGTGGGTATGTTTTGCAACATAAATAATTCTGCTCTCCATAATTATGGAGGACATTAATAAAAATAATAATTTGCTCCTCTGGTACATATGTGCACAGAAGTCACTCCAAATCTGCAAGTCCTGGTACAAAGGAAAATGGACAACGTTAATCGTTGTTATGTCTATCTTTTTGATATCTTGGACTGAAAACAGCTGTGAGGGTGGAAAAATTTAAACCTGAAAAAATTCATGCAGTTACTGGCCTTGGAAAATATGTATTTTTTTAAAATGAATGAACACAGCTTGTTTCTAACCCTCCAGCACTTGTATCAGGGTGCTGTATGGGCCGAATGTTTGCTGGGGGCAGGATTGTCTGTGCCTCCTGACAGTTCTACTCGTGCTTATCCTCTTTGCCGGTTTGCTCTGGCTTTGTGGTCACTTCAGCCATGTCAGCATATTGGAAATTGCTGACAGTAAACACTAAGGGCAGGCATGCATGCTGCTGAAAAAAAGGAACAACCACAAGGAAAGCAGCCTTGGGTAAACAGTGCATTTGCTCACTGTTAAATGTTCACAGCTTCCACACACAGCCCATAGCCTCTTACTAAATTCAGTTTTTAAAGGGCATTGATACAAACTGTGACACTACTCTTTTCCATGTGAGTTTTGGTACATGCAGTAGGAGAGAGGTTCATCCTGCATGGTGCTGTACAGACCAGCAGAGATATTCAGACTTCCAAGAAGAGCAGCAGCCACAGGCATGTGGGTCCTGGGTTTTGTGTCAGGGAATTTGGCCATCCATCCACAGGACAGTCTGGGATGTGCCAGGGTCTGATGTCTCCAGAGTTAAAAGACAGTTTCTTAGTGGAAATTATGAATTATTCTGCCATCAGATGATGCAGTTAGGATTCAGAGCTGATGTGTACTAATGAAAGGAATGAGAGAGAGGTGTCTTTACAAACAAACTGTGAGCCTGCAGGTAGATAAACCCAGATAATGATATTTGGAAAAAGCAATAGGACTAACCATAAATTCAATTAATTCCATTGGAATTCCACTAATTGACACAGACTGTTGCTCACCCAAGGCTGTGCTAAATTCCTGGGCTTGGAGAAAAAGAACAGAGACACAAAGAAAAAGAAGGGGGACGGGGGGGAACGCACATTGGATGCCCTGATCCAAGCACTGTGCAGGCAAGGAATAAACCCACCAAAATTAGTGACACCAAAGACTGCACTGAATCCCTGCTGTAAAGTTCCCTGCACTGGAACCCCAAATATTTCTTAAAGGGTTCCTGGAGGAGGCTGGCACGGACTGACTGGTTTTGTAAATCCTGCATTAGAAATGGGGCTGTGCACTGGAGAGCCTTTGCTATATTTAGAATGAAACTCCATGCTCCCGCTGTCAGGATGGGAGCTTAATTACAGCGTGCTGCAAACTTTGCTTTTGTGAAGGATATTTTTCTGCACTGCTTGCTTCAGAAAGCACAGTTTTGCTGCTATTTTTATGGTGCTTTTGCAACAGCAGCAGGAGTTTAAATGGGTTAGGTGAAACTTGAGAAGGATTCTCTGACAAAACCAGCAATAGTGTCTGTGTGGTTCCCAGCGTGGAACTTCTCACCAGCTGAAATTAATCAATGTCAGGAGGAAGTTGTCGCTGGTTGCTGTTGCTTTGTTTCCCTTCCTTTTTACTTTTTCCCCCTTCCTGCAACTTGCAATTCACTTTTTTTATTACACCAAAAGTTATCTGCTCAGATTTTTAACATGGATCCGTATTTGCTACTTATGAATAGGTAGCTGCTAGAGAATTGCAGAACTGGTGAGTTTAGCAAGTTTTGCATCCAAAAGCAATGAAAAGGTGCACATGATTTAGCCTCCCTGCCTTAAAGGGTAGTTGCTTACAAGAATTGCTAAGCTCTAAGGAGTCTTTTGTCATTGTCATGGAATTGGGATGCATTTTGCTTTGCTGCAGGGAGTGGTGGTGTGGTGGTGACCAAGAATGGAATGGGTGCTGGGCATGAACAGCAAAGCATCTTAAGGCTGCAGAGAAAGATGTTTAGAAAATAGAAAACAAGGAAGGTCTGGGGAAAATGAGGAGTGGGTGGTCTGTGTTTGTGTTTTCTCTTTCCCTCATTCAGAGGAGTTGTTATCTGTCTCCATCAAACAAAGGAATTTGAAAGTCCATATTCAGTCTGTACCTAGGAAAAGATTCCCCAAAGAAACTAAGTAATTTAAAGTAAGCAGCATTTGCCCACCTTTTTAAAAAATGTATTTTAACATTGATTAAAGCTGTCATAAAGTGGAAAAGTCCCCATTTTTAAATGGTAACAGAGAAGTTTTCTAGAAAATATTTAATTTGTCAACATGTTACGCTAAAAAGTAAATAGGACATAACCTGCTGGAAAAAAACATTATTTTCACTTCCACAAATAGTAATGTAAATGTTAAATTTGCTTTTATTTCCCCTCCTTGGTTTTTAAAAGGAAAATAAAATAATTGGCCAGATGTCTTTGAGATTTGATGATAGATTACACAATACAGAAGCTTGACACCTGCTAGAAAGTATTCTCTCTGCAAAAGCTTTTATAATGTAACTATATAAATTCATCTATCTAGGGTAAACTATTTCCTGTTCCCATGAGACTCTCACATGATGTAAGGATCCTACTGAGACTGCTTACCCAATGAGCAGAAAATGTATACAGGTGCCACTTGCAAAATCCCCAAAGAGAGACACTGTAGTTGGAAATAATAATAATTGAAAGCATTTTTAATTTAGCCAGAGCCAAAGACATTCTCAAAGACATTCCAGAAACTTGCTAGAAAATTACTGCTGCACTAATAAGCAACCCCAAAGGCTGGGCATGGGGTAAATAATTCAGGATCAGGAGGTGGTGTTTTGCCTGTGTGCTTGTGTTTCTTGGCTTTAAGAGTATCACAGCTGCCCTCCTGTGAGAAGGGTGCTCACCCCCTATAGAAAGGATGAAAAGTTTCCTCACTTTTTGAAACACTGAAGGTCCCTCGGTTTCTAGAAACTTGCCTGAGTAGAGCTGCTATCTGAAAGTTGAACAAATAAACCTCACTTGTCCCTGCTTTCCCTGTGGTGTGGGACTCTTGGCTCAAGCAATACTTCACACTGTGAAGAAAAGAATTTGTTGACATGGATTTATAAATTACAGGCCATATTTTGACATTCCAGTTCTTTCTTTATCTATTCTAAGCATCATCTGGGAAAATAGAGTGAATATTTTGCCTAGAACAACTCTGTTGTGCTTATGTTTCTTTAAACATAATCTAAGATATTAAAGTCCTTTGTCAGTGAGATCTAGGCATTAGTCCTTATACAATTCTTGCTGCAGTTAGGAATTGCATAACAATCTGATTGTTATAGATAAAAATAATAAACTAGTAAGTATTAACAGAATATTTGTCAAGAAAAAAGGAGTCTGGTTGTCCTGTCTTTCTGTGGAATATGTAGAGAAAAGCTCTTCCACATAGACCAAAGCTTTTGGAGAAGAAGGGATTGAAATTGTTGATTTAATGCAGCTTCACAGAATAAATGTTTTGACTCATACCTTCCCCAGGTCATTAGGTAAATGATAAAGCAGAGTTTCTTTGCTGTAGGCTGTTCTATTTCCATGAAGGCACTTCCATGAATTTGGCTGCATTTTGCTGAGGAGTACTGACTCACTGAAGCAGACTAGACAAAGGGCTTCATACACAGAATATTTTTACCTCCTGTTGGTCTCTCTCAACCCCATCTCTTCTGTTTCAAGGTCCTGCAACAACTCTGCATCAGAGGTAGTTTTAAGTGAGGACACTGTGATTAGTTTTTTTATCTGCTTACTCCTAGTCAAGGTACCAGTGTGGTCCTTTAAGGAGAGCTGTATTAATGCTATTCTGTTTATTCTCTCCTAAATGCATTGCTGGCACCTCAGGGGTTGGTCTAGCAGGAATGGCCAAGAGGAAAATTGTTGAGACCTCCTGTTCTCCAGCTCCCCTGAGAAGTGCAGATGGGTGGAAAGGAGAAGCAGGGAGGCACTGGAGAGGAAGTAGCTCTGTCTGGCTCCTTCCTCCTATAAATGGCAGTGCTGGAAGCTTCAGTCTGGGGTGTAAATCTTTCCAGCTGATACCAAAATTATGGCAGGTCCAGCTTAGAAGTAGGTCTCTGTCATTTTCTCTTCCCAGACCCTAATGCAGTGACAGCTCTGGTTTCTCAACACACCCACCATGGACCTCTAGAAGCAGGAAGGCCCAAAGGATCAAGTCATCTGTTACAAAATAAATTTATCAGACCCAAAGTTTGATTGGGTGAACTGGATCAGGCAAATATTTAGCTGTCCAGCCTGTAAACATCATGGTGTATGCAATATAATATATAATAAATATGTAATATGCAATATATAATTTATGATGGGGTAAGCCACCAATAGCTGGGCAAAGGGCCAGCAGATGCCAGGACAGCCATGCAGGGCATTCCCTGCCCTGAGCCAGGGCACAGCCTCTTGGCAGAGCCCCAGACACAAGAGAGCTGGTCCATGAGGGGCTGGACATGGGGGCTAAATGAGGGAGAGAAGAAAGATGACATTCTCCTTTCTCTCCCTCCTTAAAATCAGTACTGGCTGATGTTCCTGTTGTTACTGATGCATTTCAGGAATAAACACCAGCAGGAGCTGGAGATGCAGAGCTAACATCAGCACAGCCTTTGTGCTCCATGGGCTTTCCCTCCTGTCACTTACTCTTCTGAGGAGAATTTTCTGACTAAGTCAATATTAGGCTGCTTTGTTCCTGGCTCTCTCTTTTGGTCAGTCCACCAGCCGGAGATGATTTGTAAGCTGGAATGAAGATAAAGTCCTAGAAGACAAAGTAATCCAAATGAGGCAGGGTGGAGGGGGGCAAAGTGCAGGAGAAGTGCAACTCAGGTATTCCCTAACTTTGTGGTGCTCACAGCTGGGTTGCAGCCACACAAGGGACCTGGTTCCTAGTGGATCTGGGTCTTTAACACCTCTGCAAAGTGCTTTCCAATAGCTTCTAATTTGCCTTCAGGCTTCTTACGAGCCCAACCAAAATCACATGTGGTCAGCAGTTCCTGATGTCAGTTTATTAATGTTAATATCATTACATTCTCATTAGGTACCTTTAGTGAAGTACAACTGATGACTTGCCATTTCTGTGCACTGTTCTGTGGCTGGTTTTTGTGTGGTTAGTGACAGTGAATGCCAGTTGCTGATTTCAAGGCGGTGACTACTGATGTGAACTGGCAGAAAGAAAAAAATTTCCAGAAATGTCTTTCACGTTTGGGGTGCCTGTTCAAAGGTGCTTAAGTGTGAATTATAAGAATGCTCAGGTTTTTTTTATCTAAACAGATTACAGACATTGGATGTAAAGCAATTTATTACACTTTTCTTTCACAATATTGATTAATAGGAAACTACCTCCATTGTGTAAACCTAGGTTCTAGGTTCCTGGAGAAAGCTATTTTATTCTGAGGAATGATCAGCTTACACTGTAAATGTATAACTGTGCTGTCATGTGCAAAAGGAGGCAGCAGCCTCATCCCACGTTGCAGAGGGATGACACACACGTGTAGGTGACTGAGATTGCAAAGCCCTTCTCTGACTGGAGCAAATGCTGATATTCCTTGTGGGATGCTGTGGCTAGACCTTCCCTCAGGACTACATCTGCAGCTTCCTCTCACTGCTGAATGTAGGCAAGAGGGAAATCTACCTTTCTTGTCAATCAGAGCTTCCCAGTAACAGCAGAAGGACAAACCTGGCAGGATTCTTGGCAGTTTTGCTGCTGCCCATAGGGTACTGATTATCATTAATGAGCCTTATTGATTTCATGGTGCAGCTTCTTGGGAGCCTGTCTGCAGGCTCAGAAACACAAGCACATCAATGGCCATGTTTGAGAAGTTATCTGTGCAATCACGTGGGCTGGGGTTTTTGCTCTTGTTGTGCTGTTTTGCTCAGATTAAAGCCTAGATTCTGCAGCAGTTGATGGTTTTAAGAGCCACATCCTTCCCTAGTCTCATCAGGAAATCATTCCTCTTACCGCTGGTGAGTAGGTGAGTGGGTTTCTCAAGCCCTCACATTAACTGTGTTCTCAACTTTAAGTTATATATAATATGACAATAGCCTCTTGGGGATCTCTGATGCTTTCAAGACAGCCTGGTTTTTGTGTTGGTATTGGTTAGGCTCTGGCTGCTGCATTGATCCACCCAGGACCGTGGTGCTCTTTGCCCGTTCTTCCTAGTGACAATTTCTGTTCTAAGGCGTGCAGATTCAATCTCTGAATTCCAAGCCCGAACTGAAGAGCAGTGTGTGGAAGGATTCCCTCTTTACCTAGACATGATGTCTCCAGCTCATCCTCCCCCCTGCCCCAGCTCTGGCAAGGAATACCAGCAAAAACAAGTGCTGTTTGTTTGTTTGTGTTTTGCTGTAAAACTGAAAATAAGAAAGCTACTGTGCTTTTTATTTTTTTAAAAATAAACAAAACAAATGTTTCCCAATGCTTTTACCCTCTTGGTTTAAAGCCCCTCATTTCTGTCAAAACACCCATCAGACATCACTCTCTTGGAAAACTTTCCATATCATTTGCAAAGCTGCTGCCAGAGTGAGGTCATCTTACAAAGTCTGCTTAAAATTAAAGAAAAAAATCTAGAGTATAAAAGTAAAACATTCCCTTGCTACCTCCTCTCCTCATCTTTCACTTAAAAGTAAAGGAAGTAGAAGACTTTAAAGCAGCTTTGTTTCTGTGTATTAAATGGACTGAAATGCATCTTCTTTCTCTCTTGACTTTCTGCCCTCAGCCAGGTAAAGAGCAGGTCCAATGAAATATTGACTATCATTAGTCTGAGATTTGGATTTTTTTCATCTCTCAATGAAGCACAGATCTTTTTTTGGTTACCATCAGCCCTCCATCACAGCTGCTCCTGTGTAACACTTCCACTTTGATATGACAATGAGTTTGTACAGAGGAAAGGACCTTTACCAGAGGAAGAATTGTTTCAAGAATCGATGAAGGATGAGACAAAATTGGCAGTGTATAATTTAAAATTAAAAAAAAAAAGATTAAAAGGTGTGGGCAGGGAGGAAAGAGAGCACAACTGGGGATGTGGATGAAGAGGGAAGGAGCTCTGTGGGGTAGGAGAGCGGTGCTACCAGGCCCTTTTATCAGTGCGCATCTCACCCATTGACTTCCCCTGCCCTCCACAGGCCTGGCTGCAGTGAAACCTTGTGTCTCTTCCTAGTGATGCTGAACCGAAATCAGATTTTGCTTTTAGTTGTTCAATCAAATTTCCCTTCCTTGAGCTGAGAAGGCACGCTTGGGACTCTATAGTAATTGCCTCCCCCCGCTGAACTGCTGCTACCTTTATTGGATTGGCATAGGGTTTCAGAGGGCTGTGTTTAACACGCAGCGAGCCGCAGCAATGCAAACAGCTCCCGTGTTTAAACAAGCATCCATTAGCGCAGGAAACGAGGCAGGGCCAGCCCGTTTGGTGCTCTCTCTTTGGGGCTGGCAGCTCCAGGGCTTTGCGGGGATGGGGGCACCGTGGGGCAGTGGCAATTGCAGTGTCAGGAAAACAAGCAAAGCATCTCTGTGGGTCTGTGAGAAACGGGCTGCGGAGGGGGGAACGCTTGGATCTGGGGACATGTGCAAAGCTCATTACTATCTCATTATGTTCCAATTGCAGTCTCCCAGAAGATTGGCATTAATGTGTGATGTGCTGGAGGAAGGGGCTGCAGGAGAGCAGCAGAGATATTTTAAGCAAGAGGGTTTTTTTTCCTTTCCTTTTTCCTTTACATTGAAGAAGCAGAAAAAAAATAGTGAGTGCCAGCAAACCCTGATATTTTGTGCATCAGCCCAATACAGTGCACTTCATCAAGCGAGAACAGTGCTCAGTTGGGCTTATCATAGCACCCACTAGCATCTTTCAGTATTTCCAATAAACCTCCTTTATTTTCAACACTGGTAAAGTCAATTGTAAAGTTTGGCTCAGTGTGAAACCTCCAACTTTCAGCATCTCAGCCCAGGATTAATTCTCCCCACCCCCAGCTGGAAGGATTAGGGAGTCCAAGGGGTTCTTAGACTTTTTTTCCCCTCCCATAAGTTTGTAGGTAGAATGATGTCCAAAATACTTTTTCCTCATGCTCCTGTACTGAAATAGCTTTTGTTTTATGCTTAACTGGGGCGCTGCAGTCATTAGCTTACCAGCTGATAAGCTGCAGTCATTAGCTTATCGACTGACATCAGTGCCTGCACGACCACATAACATTTTTCTGATAAGATCCTGACTGCTATGTTACTGGGAAAAGACCCATTCGTTTTAGAGCCAGTTATTCCCTCACTTTCTGTACCTGGACGTATAAATCCTCTTAAAAAATAAAAGGCAGCTCCCAGCAATGGCTCATCCAAGGAAGAACCGCCAAAGACTTTATGTGGAGGGAGCACCTTGCTGCGCTCCCAGGTGCTGAGCTGCCTGATTTACCTCTGTAAACTTGCCTTGGGAGGACTGGAGTCAGGAGAGGGACAGAGAATGGGCCTCTTTTGTGCTCTGCAGCCCTGGGCTTTCATAAAGAAGTGTGTTACTGGCTCGTCCCAGGAAAACCTATGGGTTTGCTTTCCTGCAGACACCCACTCATCCTGCAATCTACCAAAACCATTTAGTAGGAGGTGCATTGGAGGAGGCGTTTATAGCCAAACTGTAGGAAAATCATTATTCTTCAAATCCTTTTATGCCACAAGAGCAAAACAACATTTAAATCCGTCCTGACTCTTACAAAATGCTTGCAAGCCCATACATCTTGGTTCAAAATGTGTATTATGTTTGAATTTTATTGCCCAGGCTATTTGTTATGTGTTTATCCTTCCTAGTAAACTTTCTTTTGCTTTTATGAAACAATATTGGAGCCCTCCAGTGGCCAAACTAATCATCCTGAGGAATGGAGTTCAAGTTCTGCCAACGAGGTTGATTTTTTTCCTTCCCTATTAAAAAATTAATTTGGTGATCTTTTTATATTCAGAATTTATGTGGAGTTAATTTGAGTCACAGCATCATTTGTGAAAAGCAAGGAAACCTAGGAAAAATAAAAAATAGTCTCTTTGCCTTTCTAGGATCACTGTATTTTTATTCTTCTATATTTTCAAAAATTTAAGGAGTTTATGGTTTAATTAAATTCTATTAGATTTCATTTTCAGAGAGGATCCCATCATATGTACAATGCAGAGAAAATGCATTTTGAGTACCATGACAATTCACATTTCCTTAAGTGACTTTTATCAGTTCTGTGGCTCTTTATCAGTGATGTGACTGGTCTGTTCTCTGGCAAAACCTAATTTTTCAACAGGACATCACCATTTGTTTCAGGGGCCTCAGCACATTGAAGATTTTGGCCCCAAGGCTCTTGGTCATCTGTGGCTTTCACTTTCCATGTGAAATAGATACTCTGTATATTTGAAAAAAAAATAGCTTTTAATTCCATTGTATGCACTGGATATTAGTGAGAGGAGTTCTCTTTGGGAAGGATGTTGGGTTCCTAACACCTAAAATTGCCTATTTATGCCTCTTCATGTTTAATGTGGTAGTTATTGCAGTCCTTCCTTCTTCCAAATTGTAGGAACAGTCTTTCAAAATCCAAAATCAGATATTGGTAGGTTCTGTTTGTGTTGGAGCTGCAGGTTTGGGTGGAGGGGGGGATGAACAGCGGAAGAGTAGAAATTGGAGGAATTGGTCAATTGGTTATCTTCTGACTGGATGACCACAATCTGGCATTCAGTCCATGTTCAAAAAGCACTAAAGCAAGGGATTAAAGTTTTTATTTTGCACCAGTTTGTCCTTATTTAGGGACTACTGAACATGAGTTTCTACCACATTGCACTGTATAGCTGCTGCTTTATAAAACCATATATTATCACCAAAATGCTTCATAACAGGACATTGAAAGTCTCATAGAGGGAGGGTTCTGTTTGTTTCAGTAAAAATCTTTTTAAGTAAAAACCTTAAAAATCTTTTAAAAATGCACCACACTGCATTTCTTCTGCAGACACTTGGGTATAGGAGCAGTTGTACTGGATCATCTCAAAGGGGAATTGAGCCCAGTGTCCTCTCAGTGAGCAAGTGGAGTGTAAGAAAGAGAGCAGGCACACAGTCAGCCTTCCCTGGCACATCTTCCAGCTACCCCAGGTCTGAGAGGCTCTTGCTGAGCCCATCTGCACACAGTTTGCTTTTGCAGCCCCCCGCGTATGTGGAGAAGGTTTCTTCTTGTTCCTGAAGAGTGGGGTGAAATGAGGGAAGCCAAGGAAGCAGCTGTAGCAGCAGCTTCTTGTTTGCACTGCATATGGGGGGCATGTTATGCAAATCCCTCTCATGGGCAGTAGATGGAATTCCTGGAGCAACCCTAGGCTTTGTCTCCTTTCATGCTTTTCATGTGAGTTTGGAAGTCGCTGGAGGAGATGAATGCCCTGCTCCAGTTCACCTTTTGAGGAAACTGCTAATGAGGTCAGTGTTCCTCAAGGCTTTATTCGAGACTGTAAACACCAGCAGCGCTGGGTAAAAAGCAGCTGGAAAGGTGGGGAGAGGTTGTTTGAAGAATATGAGCATGCAGCAGCAAGCAGAGGCTCCTTGGTGTCACAAGAATGTCCTAGGGCTGTCTTGCCTTGTGCAGCCACAAAACGTGAGGCTGCACAGGGCTCACACTGCCCTAGACAGAGAAAACTTTGTCTGGTGGGTTGTGCTGCTGTAGAGAGATGTTGGGAACACTCAACGGGAAAAATGCCTGCTTCAGTTCCAGGCACTGCAGTCCTTTCTCATCCGCAGGGAGAGGAGAAGGCTGCCACTGCTTCACTGATGAGTCAGGAAAACCCTCTGTGTTTACAGCGTTGGATGTTTCTAATATGATTTTGCAGGACTGAATTTGGAGTTTGGCAATATCAGTTTGGGTTTTGGGGAAAAAAAAGGAAAGAAAACAGTAATGACTTGTGTCCCCAGATACAATGAACTCATGGGGCCCTGCAAATCCTGCAGCCATCAGGACCCACACTATTCAAGGTTGTTCTTGGCCTCATATCATCCACCTGGCATTGAAAAAAAGTCAGTCTCAGGCAGCTGTGCCTTTTAAAGCTGGGCCCTTACTGTAATTCCCAAATATGCTAATTGCCAGGCTTTTATTTTCATTTGACTGTTTTGTAAAGCTTAGAAGAGAGGAGAAAAAATAAAGGAGTTTTGGAAATAGCCCTAGGAAAAACCTCAACCTGCTGCCCATGTGATTTCCTTTAAAAACAACATTTTGTGCTGTGTGAAATTATCACACAGCAGATTTGCACACAATCCTATATGTTCAATGTCTATGTGATTTTATACCATTTCTTTAGCATGTTTGTTCATTGTTACAGTTGTTACTAAGGTTATAATAACTGTCATTAAAGAAGGAGGAAGTGGGTGCTTACCCCAAAGCTTGGTTCCCTGTGTGTCTAATTAAAAATACTTTTTTGTTTCCCCTCACTACAGACTTTGCTTAGACCATCATGGTTGTAACACTGTTCACTGTTTATCTGGGATTTAAATTTGTATGGTTTACTTGCCCATATTTAGGGCAAATCTGCTGTGCAGTGCTGTCTGGCCTTCAGCCCATGGCAAATAGCTCCCAAACTGTGCTCAGAATAATTCAGAACATGTCTGGGGCATCCTATACAGTCCTTTGCTTCCTTGAGTCTCCACAGATCTTCAATGACCCTGCTTTTTTTTCCCCCCCAGTACTGGCTATAACTTGTTTGAAATCAAAAAATGAATGTAAAGTGGAGTTGTTCCATCAGACATAGTGTCTATCTCTGAAGAAATGCGGATGCAGAAGAAACGGCCTTATCAATGCCCCCCTAATTCCTAGTGAACTTAATGGGGTTCACCCTGAGCCATGGGTTTTGTCCAGGAGCCTTTCAGAACTGCTGCTGCCTGTGTTCTTTTAAAGAGATGTGCAAAGTCAAGACCATCAAACAGTTCCTGCATTGCTCTCCTTTCCTAGAGATGGATCAAGCTGACTGTGCTGATCAGGGAATTGTTTGACTGAAGAAAAAAGCTGTCTCTGACAGCTTTTCTATTTTGGGATTTTCAGTTATTTGATTTTGTTTTTTTTTAATGGTCAGTAGCTTAGCACAAACTTATTTCCAAACTCATCTGTCCCATGTTGGATTTTTTTTTCCTTTCCCCAAAAGACATGTCTCATTACTATGCAAAAAAATAAAATGTAGAAAAAATATTATAATTAATTACCATGCAAAGCGTTCATTTCCCTCTCATTCCCCCATGCTTGAGTCTGCTTTGCAATTCTTACTGTATCATTAATTGTTCAATCTGTACTTAGATAACCTGCACTCCTTTAAAGGTATTTGTCCTTGCAGGGAAATCTTCAGCTGACCTAAGTCCTCGGCCAAGCTGCCTGTTCAGGGAACAGATGGGAAAAAGGAGGCTAAATTTACCATTTTGTTTGCAGCACAGTATGACTTATTCACAAGATTTTTCTTTTAATGTGTTAGTTGTGGAAATCTGTTAATTTGATATTTAAATTATTTTCAAGTGGAAGCTTCATTTATGGTGTTACCTCAAGAGGGTGACTAAAATCTGTGGGCTTGAACAGGTACAGTGTGTAGACCATGTGGCTCTCATTTCCTTCCTTTTCCAGTTGTATGAAACACTTTGCTTCAGAAAGCATGAACTTGAACTTAGCCATGTGGAAGAATGCCTGGAATGACTTAGCCCACACTGATTTGAGGAACTGGAAGGTGCTGCCTCATGCACCTATGGAACACGTAGCTCTGTTGCCACGAGGTGATGTGTGTTGGGAGTTAACACCAGTGATGTGAATGTGCAGGAAGACAACTGTGCCATTTCTGCTTTCAGCCTTCTGTCCGACTGCTCTCTGTCTGCTAGAGATCATGCACTAGACAGGCTTCGGTAGTAACAGAGATCCAGCAGGAACTCACAGTCCATGGCAATCTGTGGTGCCATCAGGGGATTTCTGTCATGCCTTCACCATCTCTTCTGGCTCTTCCTTCAGAGTTTCTCTGAGGATAGTCTGCAGTAATATATTATGTATGTAGATTGTGCCAGGGCAGTATTTTGCAAGCAGCTGGAAGATAATTTGCTTGCCCCAAGCATAGGAAGGGCTTTTCCCTTACATCAGTCAGACAAGGTTTTGGTCTGTCAGTTCTGAAGTCAGGAATAGAGCTCACATGCTGCTGGTGCCTTAATGACAAGGAGAGCAGAGCCTGTGTCACAGAGCTGTTCCTCCTTTGCAGAGGACAGGAATGCTTTCATGTCCCACATACCCCTTTGCTAGGCAGCCAGGATGCCATCAACATATTCACTAGCCTGCTACAACTTGTGCTCGTGCAAGGATGGACTGGGACAAGATTTTTCCCAGGAAACCATTCCAGTGTCACATACACAGTTTGAAGAGCTGCTGAGTAGCTGTGGTGCACGTGCAACAGCACCAGGTGTGCTGTTTTGCTTCTTCTTAGTTTAAAACACAAGAGGCTCCTGCATTTCTTTTCAATCCTGATATGTGGTAATTTGAGAGGCACAGTTTTAATAATCTCCAGAGTCTGCTTTTTATCATTACCCTCTCTTCTGTCCAGATACAAAGCAGATTGGAAAGGGTGAAAACTTATCAGAACAACTCCCAGACATGTCAATTGGAGGCTGCCTGACTAAATTCTCATAACATACCCTGAAAATGCAGCTTGTGCCATCTGCAAGGACAGTTTCAGAGAGAGCAGATCTCAGCTGCTGGGTGAGAGAGGCAGGAATAGGTACTGCCAGCTCAGTAGTTCAGCTTATAGGCTCTTACACCTTCCTGAGACTTGCACCAATGGAGCAGTGCTGGCACTGCAATGAGGTCACTGCTTTGCCAGTGTTTACCCCATTGGGCCAAATCAGGATTAAATGAGACAGATCTCTGCAGGACACTGCAAGTGTCATTGGGAAGCTGCTGTGGAGCTGGTGGGCTTAAAACACTGGTGACAAGATGTGGCTGTACCTCAGGCAACATTGGCTTTTGAATGGCAGTGTCAGAGGTGATACAGCAAGGAGGTGCATGCAAAAAATCCTTTCAAAGGTTGAAGCTGAATTTCTGGCATGCAAATGGCAATGCTGATTATTCCTTACTGATCTTAGATGCTGTCATGTCAAATCCACTTGCTTAGTGTCACTTCATAGCCACCCCTGGGACACTTCCTGAATTGTTGATAGGATTTAAGCACAGCACAAGAAGTTAAGTAAGAAACTTTGCTCAGTCTTTAGGGTGGAGGCTGGAGACTGCTGAACTGGGGGGGTGTTTGGCAGAGCTCATGGTAACTACTCCCTGTTGGAGGTAAGAAGTACCAAGATCTTTCTATAGAAGCTCTAGGAGAAGAAGGGAGAAGAAAGAGGGGGCAAACTCAGGAACAGACACACTGGTGTGTTGCAGACATCTTTTATGAAAAATCCTTTCCTTAGGATTTTTCCTCCTGAGAAGCTGAGAGGCCTCAGGAACAAAATGTAAGCAATGGTTATCTGCTGCTGTGGAATGCAACAGGTGCATCTGTGATTGGCCCATGTTGGATGTTTGTAATTAATGGCCAATCACAGTCAGCTGGCTTGGACAGAGAGCCGAGCCACAAACCTTTGTTATCATTCTTTGCTATTCTATTCTTAGCCAGCCTTCTGATGAAATCCTTTCTTCTATTCTTTTAGTATAGCTTTAATGTAATATATATAATAAAATAATAAATCAGCCTTCTGAAACATGGAGTCAGGTCCTCATCTCTTCCCTCATCCTAAGACCCCTGTGAACACCGTCACACTGTTGGGAGGGAGAGTAGAAACCCTAGAGGAAGACCCAAGACTTTAATTCATTTCATGGAAAGGAACTGAAGGTCATGGTGACTGGTGGGCCAGACTGATTCAACATGAAGAACTGAAAAGATCAATTTTTAACAGAAAGAGTCTCAGAAGAGCATGTGGAGAAGATAATAAGCCCTGTTTTTTGTAACCATGCATATCCTCTGAGTGAGATGAACTTTGGGCTTTGGCTAGTTTCTCTGCTTTCCCACTGGGAGCAAAGATAACTCCAGAGCAGGGCACATTCCAGCAGAGCTGGGAAGCCAAGTGCACCCAACCTTTCAGAATTGCTGCCCTTGTCTTGTACTGAAGGTGCTGGAGTTGCCCTAGGCAGAGGAAAGTCAGTGGCTGCATGCAGCTGGTACACAAAACACCTGCCAAAGTGACAAAGTGACATCAGCCTCCTGCTCTGGGGGCTCAGAGGAGCAGTGGACCTGTGTCAGACCCTGTGAACAGGGCATGGAGAGAATTTATCCTCTCGGCTCCCCGCCTCGCCCTGGTTTTTGTGCTGTTCTTTGAGGAGCAATGAAAGGATGTTCTGGTGCCACAGCCTCAGTCCCCGCCGTGCGCTGGGGCTGGAGCAGCCGCCCACCAAGGCAGCTCCTGGTGGAGGATGGGCCCGGCTGTTGCTATAACAACTGCACCTCTGTCTCGTTCCTTTTGAGAAATGGATTGCTGCTGGGAGATGAAGCGCAGCAGCCTCTCCTCACCGATGAAAGCCCTGCCACAGCCTCCCCACACGGCCGTGCATCTGCTGGCCCTGCCACGGCCTGTCCGAGCGGCGCTGCCCAGGGTTTCGGGAGCAGCCTCTCCTCACCGATGAAAGCCCTGCCACAGCCTCCCCACACTCCTGTTTATCTGCTGGCCCTGCCCAGGGTTTCGGGATGGGCTGCATCCCACCCTTCAGCTCGGTGTGTGTTTGTGTTTCTGTGCCCCTGCCTCTCCTCCAACCGAGAGCCATTTAAAAAGTCAACCTGCCAAAATCTGACCTTTTCTCAGTCTGCGACCGGAGTTTTTTCAATGGCTTATAAAGAACCGATAGTCCTGCTTCCCCCTCTTGTGCTTTGGGGTAGAAAACAGCAGTGAAATGAAGATTCATCAGCCAAGTATTTTGTGTGAATAAAGCTAAAAGCTTATGAAGCTGAAAGGGGGTTGTTTTATTTCAATATTTTCCTTTGATTTTGATATTTTTCTTTTGTTTTTATTCTATGTGTCAACAATCTTCTGTTCCGAGACATAAATCTCTCAGCTCCTGCTAATATCTTCACAATGCACACCATAAAACATGCACAAACTGTGCATGGAGAGGGAGGGTACTTTAAAAGGTACTATTTTACTTCAGGGATTGTGTTTATAGAGGGAAGGGGAAGTGCTGGGGTTTTAGTCTAAGACACTCCGGAATCCTGACTGTGGTAAACTGTTTGCCAGTATATGCTCAGTGTAGGATATCCAAACCATTCAAGAGTTCATAGGGTGATTGGGAATTAAATCAAGATATGAAAAGGAAATCTTTCATTAAAATCATTTGATAAGAGGATTTCTGTGTTGTACCTCAAAAAAAAGGAGATACATTTATTGTCATGGCTCCCAACTCCCCCAAAATGCTGGAATCAAGAGGCTTCCCCAGCATGTTGCCTTCTAACAAACCTTTCACGTTAAGTCTCTGTCTACCTACAGTTTTTCAGTGAGCAAACAAAGAAGACAAAACTATTAGTGCCTGTTAGCCCCCCAAATCCAAAAGCTTCTGAAGGAGAACGATGTGGATAAACAAACTTAGAATAGATTTAATTCCATTTCTTTTTACAAAAAGGCACAACTTCTGTATGTTTCATATTTCATAGAAAATAGTTTTCATGTCAAGCTGCTTTTTGTTGTAATGCATAATAACATGATTATGAATATTTACATACTGGGCTAAAGTCACTGTCTATTTGTACAGGGGGACATCCAAGTTCCAGCACATGATGAAACTTTAGGAACTGATATTTTTAGGGCTGATTATTTGGTTATTTTCCACTAGATAGTTTTGATTCTTTTGGAAAATTCTTTTGAATTTGTATATTCATATACAAATAAGGTGATAGATTCAGGATAAAATGGTAAATGTTTTAAAACCTGGAAGTGTGAAACCATGCAAAAGCATATCACTCTCACCAATATTTTTGTAGAGTATTCATTCAAACTTGCAAAACATATGGAGTCAGTTCACTTGTATTCCTCAGGAGATAATCACTCTCACTGGTCCCTGCCTTGTCATTAGGGAATTTTTTTCCCCATATTTTCCTTATAGAACTTTACTTCATGATGAGAAGCCTGCCACCATGTCCTGTTCTTACTTTATCCCAGCACTGGTCAATATGAAGTTGGGGTAAAGGGCCATGACACATTTTGAACATTTCTTCAAATCCTGGTTTTGCCTGAGCGTTCCCATTGAGCTCACTCTTGAGTCACTTGCTGTTGGGGGAATGCAGTTTTTCTGCTGTGGCAATAAGGACTTTGCAGTGTGATGGCTTAGGAGCTGAAATGGGTGATTTCAGCTGTAAATTGTGGGAGTGGCCCATTAAGGGCAGTATTTAAATGTACTATTTTTACATTTACATAAATATGCTATTTTAACCCATTACATCAACTGACCAACCTGTGCCAACACCTCACCATCCTCACCGGGAAGAATTTCTTACTAATATCTAACCTAAATCCACCCTCTGACAGTTTGAATCCATTTCCCCTTGTCCTGTCACTTGTAAAAGTCCTTCTCCAGCTCTCTTGTAGGCCCTCTGGGTGCTGGAAGGTGCTATAAAGGTCTGCCCAGAACCTTCTCATCTCCAAGATGAGCATCCACACCTCTCCAAATTCAGGGTTTTGAGACCAGACACTGGAGAGGGAGCCCAGCCATGGGGCAGAGGCTGTGGTTACAGGGCAGCTGGTCTGTGTGGCACCACAGAAGCACAAAGGGGAGGAATTTCTGCCTGCAGGAGGCTTGGCACACACTGGCTTTGTGCAGGGTGGAACAGGCAGCAAAGTCTCGGCCACTTACGCCAACAGTGACCCACTGGGGACTCTTAGTCACATTTTAATTATTTTCCCACATTAAAAAGCTGATCTGCTCCAGTGAAAATCAAGGAGTTGATGGTCTGCTTAGACTCATGGCATTGCTTTTCTGCCTGGCTCTCTGCAGAAGAGCAGCCTCGCAGTAGCTTGGTGTCCCATGCACGCTGAGCTGTGGCTGCAGCAATGCCTGTGCTGGTCACATCCCTCTGCACAGTTTGATGAAAGAGGGGCAAGAGAAGGGCACAGCCTTCCCAGAACCCGGGCAAGATACGGGTTTGCTTGCCCATCTTATGCATGGGATGAAAGGGGGACCAGCCCTCTGGGAGGGGAGAAATAAATGGGATCTGGATTATGAGAAGAAAGAAGGTTGAGGACCTCTAGGTTAGGGAAGGGGTGGGAGTTGCATATCTGGGACTTTCCTACCAGTAAGAATACTTTAAAAACTGATAAAATCTTTCAGTATTTTGTCTTCTATTGTTCTAGTATCAAGGATGCAAGCGTGTCCTGAAGGCGTTTGCTGGAGCTGTGACCTCTTTGCTTCCTCCCCTCCCCACTATTGTTTTTTGCCTTAGTGAAGAGAGATGCTTTTTTTAGCCTGGTACATAAGTAAAGGACTCTGCTTGGGTGTGAGTGGGGAGGACTGCTGCTTGCTGCAGTTCTTTGCTATGCTTCTACAACTAGATTCAAAACTGATGTTAATGCACTATTTTTTTATAAAATTCCTATATTCCAATTTATTTGCTTTTCTGTAGACTTGCCTGGCCATTATTTCTGTTAGCTATTTATGTTTTATGTTAGCTCTTAGCACATAGTCACATAGTTGATTCCTTTTTTTTTTTCATTATTTGATTGAGTTAAAGTTATGCAAAGCACCTTCTGTTTTCTAGGGTGGATTTTTTTTTCTCCCTTAAAAGTGATTCTCAATGTGTTAGCCAAGAACATAGGGCTAAGCAAATGAAACTATGCAATTTTTTTTTGTCAACAACACATTTCAATATAAGTAGTCAATCAATTGTATTGCAGTTATTTTTTAAGAAGCTTCTAGAAACTTCCAACAACAACAAAAAAATTTGGAGTGACTAGTAAGTTTTAGTGATTCCTTTTTTCTCTTTTTTAAAATTCCATGTTAAGACTCCTCACTGTGTTAGGCACACTGTTTAAATCTTATCCCTGTATTAGGCACTAAAATGTCAAATTAGTCAACTTGCTCCCTAAATTTCTTGGAAGCTAGCAGAGATTCAGCTTGGAAAGCACAAACATATTTTACAGTTCTGCTTTCCTAGTCAAAGGAAGGTTTGGTTTGGGACAGTGAGAGGTGTTTGGTTGTTGGGGGGTTTTTAGACTCTGTTTTCAAAGTGATCAAGGCATAAGAATGAACTCAGAGAAACCTCCTAATCAGTTTTGTAACTTATTGTCACTGACTTGATGAGGAGTCTCTTGTCACAGTGCCCATGAGCACTTCTTTTGCATCTGCAAATGGTTAATTTTTTCCTTTCCTCTTGTTTTCTTTAAGCTTCAAGAGACAGTCAAAAGGAAGTTGGAAGGCGCACGTTCACCTCTCAATGGAGAGCAGCAGAATGGAGTTTGCGATGGGAGCTTTTCTCCAACCAGCAAGCGGACACGCAAGGATGGGCCAGGCATTGAGGCAATCAACAGCTTGCCCATTAATCTGCCTTTGCCTGCTGTTTCTCCTCTTCACCAGCTTGACATGAAAGCTCCTGTGCTCCTGCAGAACAGTGGAACTCACAGGAGTGGTCTGGAAGACTTGGGTGAAAATGGTGGGCTTTCTGAGATAAAGCTCCCTGTTAATGGCTGCAGCGAGCTGGATGATGGTTTTAACATCCTGCACAACAAGGAGCTAAAGCAAGAGCCCCTGGATGACTCCAACTGCATAGACACTTCTGAAACGTCTCTTTCCAATCAGAACAAGCTCTTCTCAGACATTAACCTAAATGATCAGGAGTGGCAGGAGCTCATAGACGAGCTGGCGAACACCGTCCCGGAAGATGATATACAGGATTTGTTCAATGAAGACTTTGAAGAGAAGAAGGAGCCTGAATATCCCAGGCCTGCCACAGAGACTCAGGAGAGCGCAAGCGTGAAAAGTGATCCATCCCATTCTCCATTTGCTCATGTCCCATTGGAATCTCCCCAGGTCAGACCATCTTCTTCCGGTCCTCCATTTTCCAACATCTCCTCAGGCTCCAGCGTTGCCTCAGCATCCAGCGCGCCGCTGGCCCCGGTCCCTGCTGGCTCTCCAGCAAACTGTGTGGTGCAGTCCCCTCAGACCCCCGGCCAGGCCCACACGCCCGGGCAGACGCAGGGGCGCTCTGGGAATGGCTTCCTGATGAGCGCGGCCTCGGCCGCAGCGGGCTCGGGGCCTGGGCCCAGCGCTGACCTGTCCCCGGCCGAGCAGCTCAAGCAGATGGCAGCCCAGCAGCAGCAAAGGGCCAAGCTCATGCAGCAGAAGCAGCAGCAGCAGCAGCACCCAAATCAGCCCTCAAGCTGGTCACCAGGGGGGCCTCCATCCAGTCCCTACGGAGCACCCTTCAGTGCAGACAAACCAAATAGCCCAATGATGTATTCTCAAGCCTTTAACAACCAAAACCCCGTAGTGCCTCCTATGGCAAACAACCCCCAGAAGACCACAATCAATAACTACCTCCCTCAAAATCACATGAACATGATCAGTCAGCAGCCAAATAATTTGGTCACAAACTCCTTGGGCAAGCAGCCCAATCTGCTTTCTTATGGCAACACCAAACCTCTGACCCATTTCAGCACTGAGCTGGGTCAGATGATGGCCCCGGCGATGGCAAACCCCGGGAAGAACACCATGGTGCCCTACATCCAGCAGCAGCAGCAGGTCCAGCAGGCACAGGTGCCAGCCCAGGTGGCACACCTGAGCGAGGAGCAGAAACGCGTGCTCATCATGAAGCAGAAAGGAATGATAAACCAGCCCGTGGGATATGCAGCACTCCCTGCCCTTGGTCAGGTAAGTGAGTGCACAACCAGAGCCAGATACAAAGGCTTTGTACAGTGGGCCTCTTGTGTTGCTAATACAGAGTCTGACACCTCTTTGTGCAGTCTCCTCCATTCGCCTCCTCTTTCTCCTGGAAAATATGGAATGTCATTGCAGATGCTTCTTGGATTTTTCATGTGGTATTGCAGCCTGATTATTTTAAGAACTGAAATTATGTTGCACTATGCTTCAGTTGTTAATTCAGTGTTCTCTCCCTGTGTCTCTTCTGATGAGTGCTTGGGGCCACTCTGGGAAATTTTGAGTTAGAAGTCACTCTTCCTTGGAGGGTTTATTTCCTTTTTTTTGTAATGCAAGACTTGGTGGTTGTGGATCCCAAACCACTGCATGGCTTAGTTCACCACAGTGTAGCTAGCATTGTAAAAAAAAGATGGAGCAGTTGGTCCCTTCTTCTTGGGGTAGAGATCAAGCTACCTTTAAACAGCCTTCTTGTCATTTTGGCTCTGGGAGCAAAGGAAAAACATTTTGGGTTCTGAGTGCTTTTGGTTTTAACTGGAAAAAGTAAGAACAACAGAATGCTTTTAGTGGTGCTTGGGCCATGATGATGAGATGGTTTATTCTGGGACTTTCAAGCAGTCATTAGCAACCCCAAGTATTTTGTCTTTCAGCAAGAGGCCAAAGCCATGTTGGCTTCAGAACCCTGGCATCACTGTCTCGTGTGTATTCCATGCTAAGCTCTGGTGCAGCAGTTGCCAAGCCTGGGGAATACTTTGTAATGAGTTAATAACCAGTTGGAATACTGCTTATATCAATGCCCTATCACCTCCTGGGTCAGCAGGGTGTCCCTTGCTGTGCAGCCCCTGTAAAGATCTGCCCATGGAAAGGTTCAAGAACAAATTTTCTAAATGTTGTATTGAGAGTTTTAAAATGGATTAAAGTTAATAATCAATTCTCAAAGTAAGTGATGTCTTTGCAGAAGTTATGTGCCACCAAAACAGGTCAAGAAGTCTGATATACACCAATAGTGTACAATACACTCATAGAATTGTTGGTTGATCATTTTAGCATAACATCTTTTCACCAAATTAGCTGTTTCCACACCACCTACAGGGAATACTTCATTCTGAGCATGGTTTAGCTGTGACTCACACTCTAAGGCATGTAGAAATACAGCAAATTTTGTTATTCCTTCAGCTTATGGAGTTTGGGGATCAACCAATAAGGAGAAGTAGGATCTTTACCAGGCCAGACCACATCACATATTATTTAAAGTTAACTGCAAAACAAAAAGAAATGTTAATCTGCCTCCTGGTTTTGGTTCAGGATGTATGGTGACAGCTCAAAGGTTCGTATTTTTATATTAATTCTGCTTGCCTATTTTATTAGACATAGGTGATCTAAAGCCTCTTCTTTTGGGAAAGGCTTATCTAGAGAAATATTGCAATAATGACTTAGAATTCAGACTGTAATTGTAGCTACAGATTTGTCATTTTGTAACTAAGAGGCAGAGGATGCTAGGTCATGCTGCCAATGCTTTATTGTTTCTTGCTTTTGCTTTTGTTAAATCTGCTGAACTCAAAGACCCATCAAAGAGCTGACAGGATGATCTGCCTGTGTGAAAGAGTTAATGCCATCTCCTCCATTTCATAAGTCGAGAAATTCACGTTAATATCTCTCTGCAATTCCACAATATGAATGGATAGCCAAGGTTTCATTTATCTAATCTCATTCAGTTCCTTTTTTTTTTTTTTTATAAGTGTAGGAAAAACTGGATATTTGGATAGAATTAGATATTCTTTCATAAACAAGTCCAGATATTAAGTCATTTCTGTGACTTATAAAGAAGAAACTTAGGGCAGAGCCATACATAGTTTGTTATAGTCAGGGATAGTTTGTTTGAGTCAGGGATTTTTTCAGAGGTGGTCTGAAGGTAATTTTGAGGGGATGTTTTTCTGGAGCGGAGTGTTAAATCCATAGGCGGATTCTGACTCATCGATATCCAAAAAACCTCATGGTGGATCCTGACTCGTCTACCTTATCAAGACTCTTTCCTACCAATATTACCTCATACCTGACTGTTCTCCCCTTGGTCAGACTCAGAATTCCCTGCTCTCTACCTTGCTCCATGTCCCCGATCTGCCCCAAAACCATTTGTTAGTTTGTGAGCATGTGGCAGGTGTTGCCCGTTTTTGCTCTTGTTTTTTCTGGGTGGTTCTTCCATTCTTACTTGGCTGGGGCTCATAGGCTAATCGAGCAAGTGGATTTGCACAGATTTGCTTGGTATTTGAGGGGTAGAGATTCTCTTCTCTTCTCTTCTCTTCTCTTCTCTTCTCTTCTCTTCTCTTCTCTTCTCTTCTCTTCTCTTCTCTTCTCTTCTCTTCTCTTCTCTTCTTTGTGGTTCTCATATCATAATAAAAGAAATCAGTTCCCCCCTCAAGATGCAACAATTGCTTTGTTTAGACTTTTTATATTATTTTAGAAATAAAAGGGAGAAAACCTGAACCCACCTCCTTCTCAAAAATTACACTGTTTTTTAAGCTAAAATGTTCCATTAAGTTTTTGAGATCAATGCAAGGTTTTATGTGAGGCAATTTTTCTCTTGTTCCTCAAACCAAAAAGTAATTTCAAACTGAAGAAAAGTAAAAAGGTTTTCTTTAGGAAATTTAGGAATAATTAATTGTGCTTTTTCTTAGTTCCAGCTGTTCTATATGAATGCATAATGGTAAGAAAAAAAAACAGCCCAAAGGAATAACTGTTGAATGGCTGAGGCAAAATTTGATGTTTGGAGCCAAGTGTGCGAGGGAAAGTAATGAGAGGTCAAAACAAAACAGAATTCTCTGTGGGCGTAAGAACAGTAAAACTAGACTGCAGCTATTTGCCTGCATGGGACTGTGAGAATGCTGCAATTATTTCCTAATGAAACCACTAGTTATTTTGTTTAAAATTGTAGAGATGCGAATGAAGGAGAGAAATGACACCATCCTGCAAGCATATTTCATATTTAATTATCTGCCCTTTGTTTTAATCTTATGCAATCAAGATGCATCATCTGCTCAGTCTGGTTTTGCATGCCAAAGTGAATACTGCTAAATCCTCCAAGTTACTGCTGGTAGAGAGCTGAAACCAGTTGTTCCATTGCTTGGCTAGAGAATGTGTCAGAACAACTGGTCTTTTCCACTTTATAAAACACAGTTGTAGTGGTAACTCTTTGATTCATAGAAACTTCTCCATTTGTTTAAGATTTATAAAAATACAGCATTGTGTGATTTTCTCCTTGTCACGTTTCATGAAGACTTATAGTGTGTATTATTCACATCTGTAAAGAAAATGTCCTGTGTTATTTTTAGAAGCAGATATTTTGTATTAGTGACTGCACAAAATGTATATTAAATGTCCTCTATTTTACTTCTTTTCCTTACACTTTTCCTTCCTACATGATCTAGGTTGCTACATAAAGAGCAGTTTGTCCTGTTATTTAGTAAGATCCAATAGTTTAATGATTCAATGTGTGCCAATCAACTCTCCTTCAGTTTTATTCATTACAACTGCAGTTGTGAAGCACTGTGGTTTTGAAAAGTCTATAGCCAGTAGCAGCATACTTTTACATAGAGTGCTACCCTTTCCTGGTGGTTTTTTGTGCCATTTTTTTCCTGAAAGTGCAAGTTAGCATCATCAGTTTTAGCTTTCCAATCTCATAGCCCATTCCAGCTGCTCTGAGCTCAGCATGCACCTGACCTGTGTCTGTGTGAAGGAGTGCTCTCTGATGGTCAGTCTGTACTCCCTGCATGGCTAGGATGTTCCACATCACCACCAAGGTGTACCTCACACCTCTGACTTCCTATTTTGTCTCTCATTTTATCTATGTGGGTCCTATTTCTGATGCTTTCCAAAACATTTCTAAATAGTCAAGCCTTATGCCGCATAGAAGCATTAAGTTATCGGTATGTGTGTTCCCTGCAGAAAGATTTCCTAACATTGCAACGTGTGAGTGTCCATAGTAGGAACACTCAAGATCTCTTGAAAGACTGTCCAAGTGAGTGGTTAAGTGCAGATTTGGAGTCCTTTGCTCAGGAGGTTCTGCCAAACCCCAGCTGATGCATCTAATTTGCTGAAGAACGTGGCTTCTGCTCTCTCAGCAAAGATTTCATTTCTCATGGGCAATGGGAAGCTTGCCCTCTCTATGTTAATGCTCACCAGCTCAGTGTTGTCTGCCACAGCCAAATTTGTTAATAAGGAGGGGAACAGATCTGCTGCTCCCTGTGTTCTTTGTTCTCTTGTTGCATTCGGGAGTCCTCCCACTCACACTCAGCCCCATTTTCATGTGTGAGAGGAACATTTTGTGTGCCTTAGCCTGCAAGCATATCTTACACACTGGGACAAAGCCACCCATTCTGTGGCAGCACATCTCCCAGATAGGGGCTTAGTCCTCATTTACACCCGGTGGGAGCTTGTTAGCAGCTCTTCCTCATGAGAAAGCAAGCCCAACTTTAGCAGCATTGTCACGAAGTCGCGTTTCCTCTGTCTCCTTTTCGCTTCTGTTTCACACTTGGGCAGTGTTAAAGCTGATTACTCACTCCAGAGGCTTTGTCTTTGGCTCATGCCGGCGCCCTTCTGTTGAATCTGTTCTGTCAGATCTCTCACTTCTGGTTAAAATCTGGTTTGAGAAACAGGTAAACATGTAAAATGCCTTTTGTTTGGAGAAACTGGAGAAAAGTCTGTGTCTTTGAAAAACAGAAAAAAAAAATTTGAAAGTGTCTACCTAGAGAGAGTGTAAGGTCTGTCCTGAGATGACTCCTCCTTTTGTGACATGACATTCCTTGAAGAGTAAACATCCTCAAAAGAATATGACTTTTAAAATCATTTTTGTACATGGTATTGCCTAGAGAAAGCAAGATTCCTAAGACTGCCCAGCATGCACTTTTCAGGGAATTATTTTTCCAGTGTGTATTTATTTCCCTCTGAATCAAGCAGGTTGGGGGGATTTTTTGTTTTTGTTGTTTTTTTGGTTTCAATCTGTCCTATATTATTTGTCTGCTTCTTTTCTCTCTCCCACTACTCCATAAGGCATTTTTCTTTCTCTCTAAGTTCCCTGCTGAAGTTTACCTCCTATTTCCCCTCATCCAGCTTTTATCTCTCTGCTTCCCCTCCTTACCCCTTTAATAGCACAGGACCTTTTTTTGGTGTTGTCACAGCTCACAGGAAATTACTGCAGACACCATGGCTTTCTGTATACCTCTGGCAGATGGAAATAGTATGAAATATTTGTTGTCATAGTAAATGGTTTTTTAACCAGTCATGGGACAGGTGAAGAACTGGGGAATCTCAGCTATAATCTCACTAATGTTGCAGCACCATCCATGAGATGAATTTGGCCTCTACACCTGCAGTCTGACTGCTAATCCATCTCAACCAGAATTGCAGCGTTCCAGACTATGGAACAGCTTCACTGGATCGAGATTATTTGCAGTGTGCCCTTATCACAGATGGCTAAAACAGAACAAAACAGGTAGGAATGTTCTATTGTTAAGTGGCATAGGACATGCACACCCTAGGGGATTTTTCTATGGCAGGAGAATGCAGTAAATTAGGGTTACAAACCCTTGCAGCCTTGCAGATGGAAAAGCAATTTTAAGTGATATTTTTGGGAGAGTAACTTTCAAACTCCTCATATCATGTGAAACTGGTCCCATCACTTGAAGACAGCTTCACTGCTCTCACAGACATGCATAGAACAGAAATATTTAAAGCCTTTTAAGACATTTCTGGCATAATTACTATGTGTATCACAAGCTACACAGTGCACATGGATGTATTGTAAAATTTAGTGTATGTAGTCAGTCTGAAGATGCATTCACTTTATCCGTCTGACTCCGTGGGGGTTGCTAGTCCAGAATCAAGGAGAATAATTTCTGTGGTTCCCCAAGCACCTGCTCACATCCCCCAGGTAAAAGGAACACAATGGGGAAACTGTATGTACCAAAAAGCTTGTGTGTCTGCAGTGGGTGAAGCTCTGGGTGTCAGTGTGATTGATTTTCAGTTAATTGAGAATACAATACCTGGTCTCTCTTTCTCTCTCCTCCATTTTTCTTATCTATTCCACCACTTTTAATTTCCTATTAATAGACTGTGCTTTTCCTTTTCAGCTTAGTGAGAGATTTCTCACCTACACAACCTTAGTCAATGGGAGCACTTACATAAGGACTGCGCTGTCTGCCCCTGTGCATCTTAATGAAATTGGAGAAATTGTGGGGTTTTTTCCCCTTGTTCTTTGGAATTGCATTCTCCTTTCTCAAAGACTTTTTTTGGCCTCACAAAATTAGATCACAACTTTGCAGAAAACAACCCACTGTGATCACAGCTTCATTGCACAATGCCTGTGCTTTCTTGAATGTTGTTCCCATCTCTTCAAGATGAAGTAAGATCCAGTGGGTTGGACCTTTGATCTGCATAATAGAAGGCAAGGGGGTAGTTTGTAAATCCTTCCTTTCTCCATCTTTATTCTTTGCAATTTGGGACTCGAAGACCTGAAATAATTTTTGCTTGCTGAGAGGAAACTTTATGTAATATATGTGGAGAAACTATTATGATAATTAGTGTTGTTAGGAAAAATCAATGTGTGTAAGTCATCCAACAGCAGGCAATGATCTTCTCACAATCAGCAATTTATCATGCATTGCCAATGCAGGAGGGCTAAGACTATTTTATTCAGATAAATTTCTCATTCATTTAGTCAGTAAATCATGGTGCACTTCATGATAGTAATTTTTAATGTGACTGCATTTTGTAAAGTTTTAATCACACATAATGGATTTTATCTGACAATGAGGTCAACCTGTAGTCTCTTCCTCTGTCATTTGAATCTTACCATCCCATCATGGGGAAGATCACAGTCACACCTGGAAGCCCCAGACTGCAAGGAGATAGGAAATACAAGGGGCACAGGAGGATGAACAGTTTAGACTAATTTTTAACAATTGTGGCTTAGGTGAGGATTTATTCTTGGTGGAACAATAACAGATTATACTTGATGTATCCTTGCATCTGAGTGTAGCTGAATTTGTTTGAAAACTCTTTGCATGAGCTCTCCAATGAAGCTTTTGATCTGACCAGCTTGAGCCTGGGCTGCAGGAGCACCTTTAATCTACTGGGTACCCTGGGAGGGATGTAGCTAATGCTGCTCTTTTGTCTGCACTCCATGGTGAACTTTTCCATTGGAAAAGCAGTCAACGATGAGGCATAGAAGTGAGGCAGGGAACCTTTGTGGTTTTCAGAGAGAGACAGGCTCTTCGGTGTCTTCATCTTGAGTCTGAGCTCTGCTGTGACTTGCTCGTTCTTAAGCTGGTAGGAAAAGCCCTGTTGTCTTTGTCTACAACAGGAGTGTGCCCTGGATCTCCCTCCCAGCTTCAGTACAATTCTTCAGGTCTTGCTTTTAGTTCTGAGTAGCTGAGGAGTGTTTCCATTTGCTTCTTATAGATGTGGTTTGAGTTGATGTCTTTCCCCTTTTAAGCAAGCTATGGATGGCTCTTCTCTTTCCTGCTGCTCTCCCTGTGTTCTGGTAATCTCCTTTTCCCCTGCACTGCCTTGCACAGGTCTGTGGTACATGGTTGGGTCCAGGTTTATTAAAGCCCTGTAGGCGTTCCTGTGCTCCTTCCAGCACAGGAGCTATCCTATGGCCACCTGCATGGACATGGTTTTCTCTGCTCCCTTTCACTGATGTGAGATCAGGATGTAATCTAGAGAGGTGTTTGAGTTCCTTCGGGATCAAAGGGCCTCTGGAAGTACAAAATCCTCATCATGTCCCACAAGGCTGGCTCTTGGAAGACCCCTTTAATTTCTCCCTCCAGATCCCTTGATTCTTTCCTTTTGTTGTTCCTCTGAGAGACTGACAACCTAGAGGCTGATGACCCTTTCTCTTACCACAGAACTACAGAGGGGAGAGGGAGAATTAATTGTCCATGAATTTTGCAGGAGTTTTTTCCTCCCGTATCAAAAGACTGGCATACCTTGCATGTACTGAGGCTGTGACTTGCCACCCTCTGATGGCTTCCATGTGGAGCCTGACCTGCTCTTTCCAGGTCAGACTCTCTCTTGTTACACTGCTGCAAGTCAGGAATATTCACTGGATAATGAACTTATGCAGAAGCACTTTAGGAAAAAAAATGTGGTCATTAGTTTGGTAAATGGAAATGGAATAAAGCTGCTCTGATGTTTTGTTTGGGAGGTTGGAGTTTTGTTTTGTGAGTATTAAAGAGAAGAGCAACCTTAAAACATTTTATCTTAGCAGGTTTTTACTATCTCTCTCTGTGCCTTTCTCTGTCTCACTAATGCAACTTTGCCTACAGCTTCATGCATTAGCAATGCAAAGCAGGTTTTGAAAGCCAAGGGAATCCAGGCTCTTCCAGATGAGCACTGATTTAAAAGAGACAAAAATCTAGAAAAAATAAAGGTTGTTCAAGTAACATATGGTGTGACAGTGACCCTACTGTAAGGACAGATGTACAGAGCTAATGGTAATCCTACACCAGAGCCAGATAACATTCTGAGGTTAGGAAATCAAAGCCCCATGCTTTGGCTTAGCAGAGAATTAGCATGTGGAGCTCTGGAAACAGGGCAATTCAGTTCTTAGCCATGTTGCATTTGGGGCTTTCAGCTTTGGTAGCAGCAAGATCCTACCTCATCCTGTGCAGGAAAATCAGACCCACGTAGTTTGGCCAGGGAACAGAGTGTATTTAGTAAAGCTCGAGTGTTTAGATGGATTGGTGGAGAAGGTGTGTACTCCCTCTGATAATTAGTTCTGAGAAGTTCATGTCTCTTACTGCAGAAACAGCTCATACACTGCTTCAGAGCTGTGGGGCTTTTAAACTGGGGAATAAGTGCTGACTTTCAGAGCAGAGGCAGCAGCAGTGGTACCCAAGGGATGTTTTGAAGCCTATTCCCATGGGGACCCCAGGAGCTAACCTACAGCATACCAAGCCTCAGGTGTGCTCAAGAGCCACCTGTGCTGACACAAGTTTGATATCCTTTAATGACAGAAGAGAATCCACAGCTCGGGGTGCAGCCGTGGCTCCCTTGAGCCCCTGGCCAGCAGAGTTTGGAGCAGCTTCAGGTGGCCAAGCACTGTGCAAAGACATGTTCTTCTTCTTCCAGAGAGGGGACTACACGTGATGCCATTGTTTTATTTGCCAGTGGCTTGGCATTTACATTTACATGTTAAAAACGAAGTCATGATCAGTAGGGAAAACCAGGAATGTTCTGTGTTCTCTGGCAAAATACCTCTGTCTCCCTCAAGCCCACCTCTCTGCCCTACTTCTTGTGACTCCCCTCTCTTTCTTCTGGTTTTAAAATATATTTAGCAATGAGATCTTCCTTATTTGTATTCTCTGAAAATACAGGAAGTAGGTCATGTCTTCCAATACATTATATCAGCAGCAGTCATTGGAAAACAGAAATTAATAGGGTAGGACCATAAATTTTTGGTGCAGTTTTGGATGCCTTAGCAGCATTCAGTTAGGCTTTATTTTTAAAGTGGCAAAATGTTCCCAGTATCAACAAAAAATATTATAGCACTGACTTTTTACCATGCTCATTCAATTTCTTTTTTATGTTTACTTTTGCTTTCCCTCAAACGAAGTATTTGGGTATAGGAGAAAAACACAAATTTAAAATGTCTAAAGGCAACACATGATTAAAAAGTTAAAAACTTTTTTCAGGCTTATTTTGGAAAGTGTCCTGATTCAGTTGCAGAAAATAGGCAAGGATTTATAGAATTTGTTGATGTTGTTCATCAAATCCTATGCACATATTTTCTATCATTATTGTTCAGGAAGGAGGACCTGTTGTATTTTTTTCTATTTGCTATCAAATATTTTCTGTCATAGTATCTGGATCCAAGTACAAAATCTATGTTATGTGAAGCTGTATTTCAGTCACTCCAAAGTTGAACTCCTTTATCTAATTAAAAGGCACATGTCAGATTTTTTTAATACAATCTTTCTGAAAGATTTTTGGGCTTATTCATTACTTTAGAAGGAAGCTTGGGTGTTTAGTGTCATTTCTCTTAGTATTTTGCATTCAAATGGTGGTGTAATTAAAAAAAAATTAATTGTGCATATCTGTCTCTGCTTTTCTGTTGCATCATCTGCTTCTTGTTTTCCTCCTGCAAGCAGAGTTATATCCTCTTGCTTAGAATACTGTGTGATGGGGGAAAAGAGGAAACTGATTTAAATACTTGAACCAGGAAACAGTCCACTTACACAATCCCCTCTTGTTTTTGCTGGTGTCCCTGGAAGCCAGAGCACAGTCAGTCATTCCTGCACACAGTCAATAGCAAATATTTTAAATCCAGGCTGTTTGCAGAGTATCCATGTTGGGTTTTGTTGCAAGTGATGGATCACTAATAGTTCAAAACTCAGAGACTGGGAGCTTCTTTTGTAAATGGAAGGGGATTATTTCATGCTGTTGAGTGTCCCTGCCAGAGTAGAAAAGTCTCTTAGGAGAGGTGGGGTTGTCTATCTAGGAGTTGCACTACAATGTACAATTTCAGTAAAAACTGAAAACATACTTAGGAAAAATCAAACCAAGCAAACAAAATTTCAGCTCTGTGCTGCTGCTCTCAGATCAAGCCCCTGAAAAGGAAACACAACATAATACTCACCTAGCAAATGTGGCCTGATCGGGGTTTTGGCTTGTGAAATATGGCTTGGCTCAACAGCTGATAAAGTTGCTTGTAATACAAAGGGCTTGCTCAGTAATGGTATTATGAAAATTCTTTTAATTGTTACATATAATTGCTCCTGAACTTCATAGTAATTCTATTTTGGAGTACTAAAACTTGAGTTAGTAGAATCATGAGCACCGAGCCAGTCTGCCTGTTCTTGTTCCATCCCCTTGACAGCAGATGCAGTGTTTCAGTTCACCCAGCTGTGTTCTTCACATGCAAAGGGAAGTTTTCACAAAGGCAGCGATGCTCCCAAATCCCACAGAAACTGAGTGCAGTTATGTGATTGAGTCTCTAATTCTCATTTCTTCTTTTAAAAATTTCTCTCTGTATCTTTGTCATTTTGGTTGCACTAGACAAGAATGCCCAAACATCTTCCACAGTTGGTACATTTGATTAGAAACACTGACAGATAAATATAATCCCTGCTACCCTTCCCATGTTCCTGCTTTCACAGGCATTAGCTGTTAGCCCTTAAGAACTGGGAAACAAAATGTAATAAATCTTCCATTTCACCTCTTTGTCACCCTTTTTCTATCAGAGTGGCCCTAAAGGGGCTTTTGGTCCCCATGACACCTCTCCATAGCCTGTGTCATGGATGGTATAGCATTGGCATTTTGGGAAATCCCTGTAGTTCTGGGGACTTAACAATTTGGCTTAGGAATCACAGCCTCTTTACTTGAGTCACTGATCTTATTAGAGAAACCTGCTAGAAACAGGGTTGCAGTTTTTTGGAGAGAGATGGACAGCCAGCTGCAGGACACAGGTTTTTCCTAGAGCCAATGAGCACCTCTTTGTCACTAGAGCAGAGCAGAAGACTCCAGAGTGGCAATGCTGTCTTGGCAAATGCCTTTTCCATTGCAGACTGAACTGCTCAGGGTCTCCCCAAAACAGGGCTTGTCAGCAACTCAGCCTTGGACATACTCAAATCTTATCCTGCTTCTGTGTACTTGCACTCCTCTTCCTTTAAACATCCCACTGTTTCTCTGAAACCTTGAAAGGGCAAAGGAATGTATTGCTGATTCTCACTTTCTCTTGAATGATGCCCTTGAGTGGCCTCTGAGAGAGATAACACTTCCCAGGCTTATCACCTCTTTGGTATGGAAAACCCATTTTTTCCCTCCTAGGGAGTGTCCTTGGGCCTCTTACCTCAAAGTTCAGGATAAGCTCTCTTTCTCTGACAAAATCACAGTGAGTGAAAGGAGACTGGGGCGTTCACAGCTGGCACAGAAACCTTGTGAAATACAGAAGCTTCCTTGACTGTGGAGTAGCTGGGATGTCCAGAGTTCACCCATCTTGCAAGATGGCAAATGTTGCAGTACTTATCAAACTCCAGCAGAGAAAGGAGGGAAAGGAGGTGCCTTTTCCTTTTCCTGCCTCACCTGTGCACGTGCAGGGCCCGATACATCCCTAATGCACATCTCTGTAATTTCCAGAATTGTCTCACTTTAGGAGGTTTGATCCTGACTAGCTGGGAGTCTGAGAAACAGCAGAGAGCATATAAGGGGTGCAGACACAGAACTGCTTCCAGCCTCTCTGATTTGTGAGCTAGAATAACGTGTAACAATAGTTACAACTCCATAGCAAAATGTACTAAAATAGAAAGCTTCCTATTTGATTTTCTTTGAGCCACACCTCCACAAAATCCAGCCACCCACAAATGAAGCACCAACAGCTTCAGCTTGACACTTTTAAATATAGTAAAAAGCTCTTGAGAAGGCTTCCAGGACAGCATACGTTTTTTGGGACATGTAGATCCATTTTTCTCTGTAAGAGGGAGAGGCGGTTCTGTGCAGCACGAACAGGAGTGGGGAGCAGCAATGGGAATTAGAGTGAATTTTCCCCCATCACTCTGGAGAGTGATCACTTCAGAGTTCCACCTTGTTAAATGGCTGGCTGAAATCATGCATGATTAATGGGCAAAATGAAAATTAGATTATGTGTCTTCACTCTTCCTGTGACCTCTACTTTCTCCTGTATCAACTTAAAGCAGCTGGGGGTGGGAGGGGAAGGGAAGGAAAAGAATTAAAATCCTGTATAAAAATCCAGAAGAGAAAGGGAGAAGGAAAGGAAAGGTGCAGGGCCCCTCTGCAAATTATATGCCAAGAATCATGGCTTCTGAAATATGAATCCCACAGTGCTAAAGCTTGAGGAATTAAAACATGGAAAAAATGCCAAATTTTCAGGCTGCCTGTCAGTAGCACCACATATGCCAGTCACCAGGTGGAACTGCATCCTCTGGGAAATCTGGCTTCCCTTTGCACTGCACACAGGAGGTGACCTGTGGTTCAGATTCAGTCAAGCCATCGGAACAGATGCCTTCCCCTTTGTGGAAGAAAGTTTCAGTGTGTTGCCCATTTTGGACTCCTGTTTGGACTATCCATTTGAAGACATGAGTCCTAGAGGCAGAGGGAAATCCCTGCTTGCCTGCAGGCGTGGGGCTCTCTGGCAGTTGTGACATCCTTCAGTGCTGTCTGTGATCAGAGCATGGATCTCTGCGCTCACTCAGGGGCACCTCATCTGTGGAGGCACCAGCAGCCTGCTCTCTTTTCATGCCTCTCTCTGTAATATCAGAAAGCAAAGGTTTTCCTCACCACTTACAGACTGCTAGCACAGAACAAAATGCGTCTTGCTGTGCCCTCCACAACTTCATTCTTTGGAGGAAAAATGCACATATGAATCCTATATTCACTTGAAATAGCTAAAAATCAATGCGTTACATGACTTGCTACAGAGTCCATGGAGTGTGCTCCCAGGCACAGGGTGTGAGTCCTGGGATATCCTGTGCAGGGTCAACAGTTGGACTCTATGATCCTTGTGGGTCCCTTCCAACTCAGGATATTCTATGATTTTGGGGATTTGATTCCTGATTTTTAAAAAGTTCAGGGTTGGCTGTTCTGTGATGGTCTTTTAATCTCCCCTGCATGAGAGTAACAAAAATGCTATAAGAAACTTCAGCATTTCCTTTGGGAGTCACTAACTAGGTCATGGGTATTGCTGCTGTGGAGGTACATGAAGTTTCCTTTAAATTGTTCTGAAAATCAGGGGCTTAAAGGAAGAGAAGATGGCTCTGAGCAGAAGTTCTATTTCAGGACTGGCATGTTTTTCCATCCTTTAATCAACTTGTCCAGATTCCATTCTTCTTTTGTTGTCACTTGAGTTATCAGAGTTGGGCAGCACAAAATGGAGGTGAGTGATGATAACTGTAACGAGGAGCTCCTTGTGCCTGTCATTTCTCAGTTCTCAACAGGCTGGTTTGGCCACTTTCTACCTAAAGTCCTCTGGCCCACAGCAGGAGATCCCACCTCCATGGCATCATGCTGCAGGGGCATGCTGAGGAGCCCAGGGCATGGTGCACCCTTGTTCTTTGTCTCATTCATGCCTTTTTTTTCTGAGTTTCACGTCAGAATTCTCTGTGCCTGTCCTGTCGTCTTCTAATGGTTTCCTTTGTAAAGGGGAGCCCTCTGAGAGTGTGTCATCTCTGCTAGAGCTGTCTGCTGCTGTAGGGAGAGATACAGCTGAAGTGACCCACCTCTGGAACTCATAGTGGGAGACCAAGCACTGCAGCTTTTACCTGGAGCTGCTCATCAAGGTCAGCCTGGTCTCTGAGAAATCTCTGTGTCTCCTGTTTCTGCTGCAGTTCTATGGCAAGCTTGTTGTTCATTGTTCAGTTTGCTCCCTGTAAAAATCATCCCCTGGTGTGAAGGGAGAGGCAGAGCCTTAGAGAATGGCAGGAAACATCTTTCACGAGGTTTTTGAAGCCCCTTTGTCAAGGCTATCATTTTCTTATGAAGGCCATTGACTCAAATGCCTCAAGCAGCAAGTTAAGGGCCATGTTCTTTCTAGAGGAGTAGGTGGTCATGATACATGTCCAAGAGTTGAATACATGTATAATTGAACATACATTTCTACTCAGGTTTTTTGACCAGTCAGCTAATAGCTGTGAATAAGGTATTCTGCCCTCTTCTATCAGTTCATCTGCCACTGTCACCTGCTTAGTAATATATATGCTGCTTTTTATGCATATAACTCTTGGTAGCGCTAAGGATCATTATGAGTGTGGTTTGAGAGGTGTCCTTGCTTCATCCTTTCAGGATATTGTCCCTGAAGAGAAGGAGTTAGTGCTTTGTACAGTATGGCTGTCCAGAAAGGCTTGCAAATAAAATGCTTTCATTTGCTGTTTGTGCAGGTAGTGGGAAGGAAGGGGGCTGCACACCTTAAAAATCCTCTCACCCAGCATCTGGCTTTAAAGAGCAAAGTCTTTTTAGGTTTGCAGGAGCACAAAAAGGCATTCAGTCACATCCACTTTGAATAATTTGACATGAACCTGTATTGTTAGTTAGATATCTGTCTGCAAAGTCTATTTTTAAAAAATTTGTTTTGGTTTGGTGCTATCCCTGTCTAAGCAGGGAGTGGGTGTCAGGAAATCCTAAGTTTGTTTCCAGTCTCTAACACAGCTGTCCACATAACATACAGTGAGTCACCTAACTTCTCTTTTTCCTCATCTCTAACTAGTTGAACAGTTTCCCAATGTATCTTTTCTTTCACGTTGCCCATCTGTTCAGTTCTGTGCTGGGTTTGTTTTTTTTTTTGGCCTGGGATTTCCATTATTGCTCCAGCAAGGCGTGCAGTCAGGGCATAAGGCAGAGCAAGTGGTGATTGTCTGTGCAACATAGAGAGCCATGAGTGAAGAGAAGCAGATCTTTATTTACACAACAGTGCCAGTCTGTGCCGTGCACCCCAGCCAGTCAGTGCACAGGAGGCTCGCAGCTACACATGCTCTGGAATATGGGCGCTCCATGTGGTGTTCTGCAGCCTCCTGGGAGAGCTTGCCTGCTGAAGCTGTGGGATCTGGATCTGCCGTGCACTCAGTGTCATTTCTGTACCAGCTGATAGCATAAAGGCTGAATTCATTTGCTTGATGTGGCCCTCTGCAAAGAGACATACCTGTTCAGAAAGCCCTCCGTGATGTAATGAGTTATCTGTAGCCACAGTATCACTGTGCAGGGTAATTAGTTGTGTTTATTTAAAGGAGACCCAGAAAGCTATTAGCAGGTCCATGTCCAGGGGACCAAGAAGAGGAAAAAGAAGAGATAAAACCCCCTGTTTGGTGGCTATTAATCCCTTCATCATAAGGGACAGCCTGTAAGAAATTGCACTTGCTATCAGTGTCCCCAAGTACCAGCAATCATGCAGGGGCATTGCTTCTCCTTGCCAGTGATAAGGGTGACTTGTGGTGGCTTGGATAGGATGCTAATTTTTATCTGCTGAGTGCATGATGCTTGTAGAAACAGAAGTGGCCTTGTTAGCACTTGATATGACAGTACTTTTGGCTGTTTATGCTGACAACCACTGCAGCCTTTTAAAGCTCCAACCTGGGCTCAGATTCATTAGAGAACATCTGAAATTATAGTGATACAGCATCTGGGCTGATTTTCTCATGCTCTCTGCTCCAAGCAAGAGGGAGAGAGACAGTGTAGCCCAGTGGATGATCGTCACTTGCTTGTCAGATTTACTTTCTGTGGTGAAACAGTGACTTGTGGAAAAGCAAATGAGGTGCTTCATTTATGTGTAGGATGACTTACACGAGGATAGGGAAGGTAATTCTGTCTGCAAGCCCTGAGAGATGAAAAGGAAGCAGGCTGCAGCACAGGTTGTGTGCAGCTGGCTGGTGGCCCCAGCTCCCAGCAGTGATGCTTCTGAGGAAAGAGCTGTGGCAGTGGCTAGGCTCAAACAGATCTTGCATTCATTTAGGACTCCTGAACTGAAAAGTCTTGAAAAGAGTGTCACCTACAGCATTTGCTTCCGAAACCTGTGGCATTTAATATATTGGAGTTTTTTCCTGCAAGATTTCTAAACCATCCTATATAGGCTATTAGTGAATTATTTCCCTGTTCTGTAATTGGCTTATAAATTTTACAGAAGGGTTATTAGCTATAAAGGGTTGTGACAAAAGACCTGTGTGAAGGAGGGAAACTTAGTTAAACTTTTCTTCCCTGCCTCCACCCCCAGATTTAGCAGCTGTGCTAAGTCTGTGCAGGCTTTCCATCTTTGTAAAGATGGGCACCTGTGAGGAGATCAGTGAGTGATCCTGAGCTCCAAGGAAAGGGCATCTCCCAAGAGGGGCAGAAAACCTTCTGGAGCTCCCCACTGAGACTGCAGAAATTACTAGTGAGCAGCTGCCTGAGTCACCTAAAATAGAGATTCTAGCAATTGTCAGGGCCCTGATCTGAGCATCTGCACTGAAAATGTTCCCATTTACTGCCCTAAATCCACACACAAGTTGGAACAGTTTTGGTGAAAACAAAGCTGCATCTACCAAATTCTGTCAGGTCAGGCAAGAGATGTTGCTGCCTGCAGAAAAGGGACAGTCTTCACAGAGAACTAGGAAACCTCTGGCAGTGGCATGTGACTAGAATCCATTTCATATTTGTCAAGGCTCCTTTGTCTGAGCTCCTGCAGAAGCTCATTTTCACATCTCTTCTCTCCATGGTGTCCTGAGTAATTTCTGTGTATAAACCAAGCCATTAAATAAATAAGTAATCCCCATCTTCTCAGTACCCTCAAGTGAGATTTTACATCGGGGCTGTTCCTTAGATATCTTTTATTTCTAAGTGCTCTCACTTCTACATACCATGTGATATAAATAATACTGCTAGAAATCTGAAAGCTGCAGATTTTTATGGCCAAACTGTGATATTATTCTCTGAATCCACATTATAATTTTCCTGCTTGTGGCTGGCATCCGGCCCTCCTTCACATGCAACCACCCTGCTCTGTTCCACCATCAGCTGCCCTGGGATTGCTGCATGTGTAATGCACCTGTAATCCTTCAGCCTCAAAGCATGGGGGAAGGTAGCCAGCCAAACAGATGAGTAAGATTTTTGCAAGCATGTTTGAGTCATTTGTGAAGAGTTTCTTGTTTCCATGGGAATTAGTGAGTGAGAGAAGACATAAGTCAATCTTATCCCTTGCTTTAGCCTCAAGTCTGCCTGCATCAACCTGCAGGCCCTATAATTTAGACCTGTGGGGGACTGAGAAAGCTCATTTTCCTTTTTAATTATTATTGCAGTGAATAGATGGTGACCTATCATGGGAGGAGAGGAATTGTGTGTCTACTTGTTAGAATAGCCCAGCACTGCAGTCCAAGCTTCCTTGTGTGGCTGTAAACATGCCAGGCCTGCCTCTGTGGTGAACTACAAATGCTCTCTTTTGAGAAGCCCAGGGAGTCAATTCCACACTCCAAGGAAGAACAATCCATCCCTTTTCCCATCCCCCTGTACATACACACACACACACCATCCCCTTGTCTCTTTTTAGGTCATTTATAATCAGCAGTCATGGAGCACTGGCCTCATTAGTGATATAGCCATTCCTTCAGTGCTTCAGAAATAATCATTTAGAAAAAATGCATGGTTTCTTCCCTTGAGAGCCCATGAGTGATGAATTTATTTCAGTCTGGCTGTCTTACTGTCTTGCTCAGACTTATCTCCATATTTATTTCAACAAATAATGTACTATGGTGTCCTGGTTTAGGGCAAATTTGGGAGAGAACCTCCGAAGGGGTTCCTCTAAAATGCAGATTCAAGCAGCCTCTCCCCCAGCTGGTTCAGGAAAAGATTTCCTTGGAGAAAGGTGGAAAAAACCCCTGTTTATTTAACAGGCAAAGCATTCACCAGCACAAGAAAATGAACAATATTAAACAATAAAGCTCCTTGCCGCGGCCTAGGCCCAGCCTGGTGGCCACAGATGGAGCTGCTGGTGCTCTGCTGGGTGTTCAGTCCAGAGCAGGTTAAACAGGTCCAAGGAAAAGAAAAACTGCAGTCCAGGGAACCCCTCTGTCTCAGCCAGCTAAAAACTAACCAAAAGCAAAGGAGAGATCTGTCCTGCTGCCTGTCCATCCGTCCACAGACAGTCCAGGAGCAGGAATGTGGAGGAGTGAGTGCAGTTTCTGAATAACATTAAATGCTCTGTATTCCTTGAAATTGTGCTTTCTAAGGATTGGCTTTCCAAATGGGTAAGCTCTTCCTGTTAGACCACTTGGCACCCTTGCTGCTAGGGAAATAAATCTGAGTATATGGCATCACTTCATGCCATGTGGCTACAAGCACGAGTCAGCTCTGTGTGACAGGTGTTTTATTTGAAGTTATGTGTCCTTACAGAAAGGAAATCTGAGCCTGTCCTCTGCCAAAATATAGCCCCTCTCCTTCCCTCTTCCCCTCTCCTGCAAGCTCACATGTGAAGTGGTTTTTCTATTATTTTTCTATTGTGTCTGTGTTTCATGTGTTCCCTGGGATGGCTTTTCTGAAGCATCTGAAACTTGTGATTTTTGTGTGCAGCTGTAAAGTACGTGTAATTTGCCTTGCTCTATGTTTTCAGAAGCAGCTCCTAGCCAGATTTACTGACAGGTGACATTTGTGAACAGAACACACAGCATTTGACTGCGGGGCTCCAAGCAGTGATGCACATAGCAGCCCTGTTGTATATTTTGTGAATGTGCACAAACATCCTTAACAAAAGGATGCACATTTTGTGAATGTGCACAAACATCCTTAACAAAAATGCCTCTTCCAGATTTTTGTTTCCTTAGTAAGTATGGCATTCATTTACCAAAAACCCTTCCCCTGCTGACTTGTTAATTAATACATATTCCCAAAGTTTTCTTTCGTCCTCTATCCCTTTTATACTGAACTTTCAAAGGCTCAAGCTAACCAGCTTTCTGCCAGCATAAGGATAAGAGGTTAGCAACTAATATTTTAAAGCCAGTTCTCGTGATGCTTCAAATGTAGACACAAAAATGCCCCTCCAGTACTTCCTATAAAGGCAAAATGATTGTTTAGTTATTTTCAGCTGGTTTCTTCATGCATTGCTTTCTAATCACCTTGGCAGCAGGACTGTAACTAGGTAATGGGGGAATAACTAGCACATTGCTTGCTGTCTTCTTCCATAAGAAAAATCAGTGCCTGCATCTGTCCTACCTTAGAGATCAGCATCATCAGCTCATGAAGTGTGGGGGGTGCTCATAACCAGGAAGGCTCAGAAAGGTGGCATCTCTCTGTGAACAGGCAGAGTTCTCAGGGGAGGAATTTAGCACTTTATTCTTTTCAGCTGCTGGTTGGGAATGCTTTCAGCTTTTGCAAAGTCATACCTCCCTTGCCTTAAAAGAATTTACCCTTCAGAGGGTAAAGAGGAAGCATAGATCCATATCTTTGAAACACTGCAACTGGTCACCTTTGTTTTACAGGTGGAGAAAATGACTTGAAAAGAATTTCACAACAGGCAACAGTTGGGGGGAGAAGGGGTGGATTCTGAAAGAGAGCGGGCAGTTTCACTTTGCTGCACAGGCCTCAAGGATATCTCTGCTTTTTGACAGAGAAACTCCTGAAAGTCTCAAAGACATTTTTTTCATCTTTATTGAAAAGCTGAGAGTTTTACATTTACAGAACAGATGTTCTTTGTTACAAATTTTTCAGTTCTTATTGAAATAGATATGAGGAAGAATTCATACCACACAAACTCAGGGGGAAGCAGCATTTTAAATGAGATGATTAAAAACCTTGCCTTCATTTTTCACTTGTGACTCCTGTGATGTCACCCATTTTCTCTTCTCTAGTTGTCATAGCTTTTGCTGGAGAAGAGAGGAGAAACTCACCTTGGGTGTCCATAACCAATGTCAAAGGTAAGGGAAAAAGAAAATGGAGGAGAGGAGATATCTCTTTTAATCTTTCCAGATCAGAATGATCAGAATCCACACCTGATACATTTTCTTGATGCTCATTAAGTTGCTTTTGTGGCAACCTACTGTAAAACAGTAAGGCTTCAGGTCTGAGAGCAGGCTGAGACGCTGTGCTGGCCATCACTCCCAGATGAATGATCAGAAGTGACAGGTCAATACATCCAACAAAACCTTGGCTGAGGCCAAGCTCGTTGTTAAGGCAGTGTGAAAGGAGGTCCCTGTGTGCAACTGGGGTTGCTGGGTCCTGCACCTAACATGTGAGCCAACTAAACCACAGTTTACACCAAAAGCTTGTGAGCTCCTGAACTGTGTGGTTGCTAGTGATATTAATTTACTACAAATCCTTCCTGTAAGCTCTTTGTAGAGTTTCACACTGTGAGCCTCTTTTTCTGTTAATCTTTTCTTTTGTGGGGCTGAGTTTAGTGCTGGTGAGGAAAGGCAGCCTGATGTCCATGGAAAATTAAATCCTTTATTTATCCATAGACTGAGCACCAGCTGTTCCAGCAGCAGAACCCACTGCAAGATTGAATTCAGCTCAGTCAGCCCTCTCCTTCCCCTTGGTTTGCCTTCGCCGACTGCCTGTTGTGGAGTGAAATTGGTAACATGGATGTAGAATCCATTCTAAACTAGACTGACACCACTCAATAGTTTTTGCCTTTCAATAGTTTTGCAGGTTTTGTCAAGTACAGTAAGACTGAGCCACTTGCTTCAAATCTGTCAGGCAAAGCCAGTGCTCCAGAGGAGCTGTGCTTCACCTTTAAGATTCACAAACTGTGGTATATGCTAACCACCACCAGGGCTCAAGGGTTAGGGTTAGGGTTTGTCAACAGCTACTGAGGCCAGTTTTAAAGCTGGAGCAAAACAACCAAGTTCTCACTATTTATCCTGATGTTTCAGCCTCAGATGGATTTGCTTTAGGCTGTGAACACAAGCCAGCCTCCTGTAGTGCTTCCCTTTTTTTTTCATCTGTTTGTGTATCATTGAGTGAACCTAGATTAATTGTATTTTCCTTCCTCTCTAGACCTGGCTATCTTAGTAGCTGTAACACCTGCAGGATATGGTTCAGTCAGGGATTCACATGGATTAATATCTTCCTTTAGCCCATGGCCAAATGCAAGAAATCCCATCCCAAAGCATCCCAGCTTTCTTTAGTTTGGCTTTTGCAATACTAGTTTCAGACCCCATCAGGTTTCCACAGCTTTGGCTTGCAGATGACATGAGCAATCCTCCTTACCCTCCCTCCTTTTAGGCTTAGTTTTGCTATTTTGGGTGTGAGCAGTTCATCAGACTGAGCAAATCCTGCCCAAACCCACACAGTTATTGAGGAAGTGATGCTTTTACACCAGAAACCCTGGACCAAAAGCAGTGTCCCCAGTTACCAAGCCAGCACTGGGTAACCCAGCTCTGTTTCTGGTCTGTGTCCCACCCTTAACCCCACAATCAGTTTTAAATTGCCCTGTAATAGTGTGACCAGCAGGTAGAGATGATGCAAGCAGTGATGGCAGAGACACTGTAGAAATCCTCACGTAAAGCACAGGGATGGAGGCCTGGAATAATTTCTGCTGCTGGCATATCTCATTCTCCTACCTGTGCAAAAGTGGGGAGTGAGGAGCATGGGTTAGAGCAAGTTTTGCAGCTCTGCATCAAAATGGCAGTGCTTTGTTAGGGCCTTTCTTCCAGAGTTCCTTCTTTCCTGGCTGACCCCAGGCAGGAATGAGAGATGTGGTGTTTCCCTGGTGCCATTCTCCTGTTCTCCATCCTCCCCCTCCCCTGCGCTCCTCGTACTCCCCACTGCCCACACTGAACATGTACAGATTTTATGGTTCACTGGAGAATAAGTGGCTGTCATTTCACAGATGGGCCAGGATGTAATTAGCCACAATGCATCCAAGTAATGGAACAGATGTCTCTTTGTAAACCGAGTTTGCTGTTGCACACTGTGTGTGTGTGACCTGCCGACTGCTGCAGGCAATTCAAACCCCAGCCCACTCACCCCCTCCCCTGGCTCTGCTGCCGAGCCCAGGGCTCAGCTCCCATCCAATGTTTGTGTGTTTGCAGGTTTGTGTGTTTGCAGGTCTGTGTGTGTGTTTGCAGGTCTGTGTGTGTGTTTGCAGGTTTGTTTGTGTGTTTCCAGGTTTGTTTGCAGGTCTGTTTGTGTGTTTGCAGGTGTGTGTGTGTGTTTGCAGGTCTGTGTGTGTGTTTGCAGGTCTGTTTTGTGTTTGCAGGTCTGTTTGCAGGTCTGTTTGTGTGTTTGCAGGTGTGTGTGTTTGTGTGTTTGCAGGTTTGTGTGTGTGTTTGCAGGTCTCTGTGTGTGTTTGCAGGTTTGTGTGTGTGTTTGCAGGTCTCTGTGTGTGTTTGCAGGTCTGTTTGTGTGTTTGCAGGTCTGTTTGTCTGTTTGCAGGTCTGTGTGTGTGTTTGCAGGTCTGTTTGTCTGTTTGTGTGTCTGTCTCCCTCCCTCATGTGGTCTCTCCTGCTGCAAGGCCTCTGATTGTGTGATGGATTGTTAGCAAGCAGAGCCTGCATTTATCGATGGAGCCACTCAAAACAGAAAAGGTGATACCCCTCTTATGAGATAATTGGCAGTTTCAAGTTGCTCTTATTACCCGATGATAATACACCAGTAAAATCATAAATTACTGTTATGATGCCCAGCCTCCTCCTTTCTTTTTTCTTCTTTCTTTAACTGAAACTAAAATAGCTGTTCTCCCTGAGCCCTCAAATTAGTATTTATATTTTACATAAGAGATAGACTGTTGGATTGGTTACAATGGGATAATGCACACAAGCTGACAACAAACACAACCACTCTCAGAAAGGTGCCCATCTGACTCAGACAGGAACTGCAATCCAACCACCAGTACAAACTTAAAAGGAGCAAAACCAGAACCTGCTCATTTTGTAGAGCATTCTTGTCTCTGTCAAGTACAGAAAATGGATACATTTAATTTATCTAGTGGAAGGTGTCCCTGTGCGTGGAGGGTTGGAATGAGATGATATTTAAGGTCTCTTCCAACCCAAAACCATTCTATGATTCTACAGTTCAAAGAATTTTCTCCCTTAATATTACTGATACATACAGGAAGCAGATTTAGAGCAAACACTTTTGTGTGTGTGTTTTTGCTGCTTCTGGGTATTGTCAGTGTTTGTGTGTCAGAACACTCACAGTCAAATCATGCAGGTAGTCCCCCTGCCTCTGTGTGTTTGCATGCATTTATGGTTTACTTTCACACAAGTTTCCTGAAGAGACACGTGTTTTCCCCAGGGCAGTTTTGATGAGAAGTGTCCCATTATTTCCCCTGGCTTCCACTCAGCAAGCTTAACTTCGAATTGCACATCTCCTGAGTGTTAATGGTGCTGAGATGCATTCAGTGATAATGGCAAAAAACAGTTTTTTTGTGTAGGTAGGATAAGTTTTTTACCTCGAGCTAAAATGATAAAGAGGCAAACTAGCACCATGATGTGTGTAAATACATTGGATGTGTGGAAACCAGAGAACAGCATCGTAACCCAAAATAATCCTCTGCTGATTTGTGGATAAGGCATTGCCCTGCTGCCATCTTCAACCCATAGACTGGTTGATTAAAGATTTTAAAGGACACAAAAAATTGGGACTGGGCTGCACTTCATGGGTACCTCTCAGCATAGCCATAGTGAAACACAAGAGAGATATAATAACCCAGTTGGAGCCTGCCCTTGAAAGCAAATCATCTTGCAGTGGGTTTCTCTGCCCTACCACAAAGCTCTTTTCACTTGTGTGGACACGTGCACTGAGCAATCCCCATTGTCAGGAAACACAGAACTTACCAGCCCTGCAAGTATCCATCGTGGAGGGCACCAGAGCTTTTCCAGGAGTCTTTCAGGTCATCTGGGTATGTGCAGTGCTAGAAAAGTCTTCTGAGTCTTATCAGACCAGCAGCAAATTTTACAAACACTGTAGTGCAGATTCCTTTAAGTCAAAGACTATATAATGAGACATGAGAAGTAGCCTTTAGTGCAAGAGTGTGCATTTCCACAAGAAGAAAAAAACAAAGCAAATTATGCTCTGGAGTTGAGTGTAGCTTTTAGTTTCCTCTGACAGTTTAAGTAGGTATTTTATGAGACAAGAAGTACAGAGCTTTGTCACCGTTTTGCTGTGCAGCTATTCCTGGCCAAGGCTTGTTTCTGCCTAGCATTTAGTGAAGGGAGCAAGGCACAGGGGTGTAGCCCAGGCCCATGGCCTCACTAAACCCACTGACCCAAAGATCTGCCACTTGGGGTGGGCCTGCAGGTCTGGCAGAGCCATTCACATCAGCAGAAACTCTTCCATGGACTTCTGTCAGTGCTGGTTCTCTGCAAACCTCATGTCCCCCTAGGAGGACTTTCCTGAGCTATCTGCTTCCTGCTCCTTCCTTTGTGTTTATTTTTTTTCCTTTTGACACCTGTCTCACCTGCATTAATGGAAAGCACTCTTAACCCACGTTATTGGGAGAGAAAAAAATAGTCATTGGTTATGATTTTTCAAGCTTATTTAATAAAAAAGGTCCTGTGGGTTCCTTGGGTTTCAGTCAACGTTGTACTCTGCATGGTTGGTCTGCAATGAAGTTGGTACTTGCATGGTATTTGTGGCTGGTTTCATCTGGTCCCTGCCTTTCAAGAGGCAAAACTTGAGGTTTGTTATGTCTTTGCAATACAGTAAAATTACAAAGCAGGTACAATGGATTGGTTGAGCTTTTCATTTGCCTTGTCTCAGAAGAACCAAACCTATTGCTGCAAGTGCAGGATGGTCTCGTTAGGGAGAAAGAGGGAGTTTCTGTTTGGGTCTAAACATAGGCAGCTCCTGGCAGCTTAAACTCAAAGTGGTTTGTCGGTCCCTGGTAGTGACAATTGCACAACACTTCAGAAGAGACACTGTACAGCAGCAAGTGCTTATGACAATGAACTATCCCTACTGAACTCTTTTAAAAATAGTATACAGTTTATTTGACAAACGTGGCTTTTTTTTTTATTGTCTAAACAATAGCTTTCATGCTCCCAAAGCCCTTTCTCAGGCAAAGCTCCCCCTGACCCAGCAGAAGGAAGACTGAGTTGACTGCAAGGTGCTATAATGTACTGGAAGGTTGCATGTAGGATTTAAGTGCATGCTACTTGATTTTAAACAAACAGCAGCTGATCACCAGATGCACATCTGTCTTTGCAATTACCTGTGACAGTTTACACAGCATCCTGAGGTGGTAGTTTTTCTGCATACTCTGACAATGTACCATTTACAGATGGGGTAAACTGAGGCAGGGAGCAATTAAGTACCCAATTCTGTCCCCAGCACATACCAGTGAGAGTCATAAAATGGGATTCTGTGGTTCTGAATGGTGGGACATGCATTAAATATGGAGAATCTTGACTTGTCACTGATGTTCAATGCTGGGTTGTATTAGCGGAAAGAGCTTTCCTGCAAATCCCTGTGCTTCCAGGGTGTGTGTTACTGGAACCCTCCAGCAGGCACCCTCTAGCTTGTAAATGGTGAGTCCCTGGCACTGTAATTTTGGGGATTGCTGCTGCAAACCAGCACAGGCACTGAGAGCAAAAGCACTCATCCTCCACAAGAGCAGTGCAACCTTGCTGTGATGTGAGAGTGACCCTGGAGGAAACACAATCAAGCAGTGCTAGGCTCATGCTCAAGTGCTGCTGGAGTCTGGCACTACTTTGGTTCCTGTGTAGATTCGACATGTTCCAAAGTATGTCCCTAGGCCCATGGACAGCCTTATGTCCCTTTGAAAAACATGGCCTGGCCCTTTAGGGCAGCATAATGGCCTGGTTAAGGTGGGGTTAATGTGAATCTGAACAAAGCAAAGGTCCTGCTTGCTGTGCTATGCTGCAGGGAAAGGCTCTGGGTGCCAGAGGAGACAGCCAGGTGTCCACGAGGACATGGAAAAAGCCTGTGTCACAGGGCAGGTGGAAGCTGGGCCCAGGGTAATGCTCCATCAGGACAATCATTCCAGAACATGTATTCCTTTCTCTCTCTCTTTACACCTGACTGGTTATCTATTGCTCCTCTTTACTGCAGTCTGCTTGTAGAGCTTCATAGCTTTTGAAGTTATAAGAATAGGGCTTTCTTTCCTTTTTTTTTATTTTATTTTTATTTCTCTTGCCTTGAAGTAATCATCTATATTTAGGTCAGTGACATGATGAAAGATGTTTATGTGTTTTTATCTAAAGCTGGAAATTGCCTTTCCGGATATCACAGAATGGAAAAAAGCTAATGGAGCCCTGTTGTGCTTTCACTGTTTTTGCAGTGGTCTTCTTGCTTAAGCAGGAAGGCACATGAAGCATCCTTTCCCCTCCCCATGGCCCTGGGCTCTCAGCTCCCTCTGCATCCTCTGCTGGCTCCCCTGTGCACAGGGACTCAGAGAAGGGCAAGGGGAGGTCACACAAAGATGTTTCTGTCTCCAGTACCTGGAGCAGGCGTTGCCAGCCCTGGCCTATTAAACAGAAAATGTGGCACTGATAAATCCTGTCCACTAAGGAGCTGAGCCTTTTTAATATGCAAGTGCTTAGGCAAAGAAAGTAAACGGACATCTCCTTCTGCTGGGAATTATTAGACAAATGTCTACCTCCCCTTACCCTCCTTCCTTCCTCCTCCCTTCCATTTAAGTGTAGGAAATTCTGCTTGCTTTATTTGATAAAGGGGAGGAGGGGAAAGGACATGCACTGAATCATGGTTAAGCTGCTGCCTTCTACCCCAAGACCTTCCCGTGTAGATGTGCTTCATTAGTTTGATAAGCAGACACCAAAAAGGGGGAGGATGTGGGGCTTGCATGAGGGGATCTGCCTAGGGGCTGCCCGCAGGTTTAAGAAGATGAACTGCTAATGATGTTGAAGCTGTACCTTTTTGGGACCTTGGCTCCTGGAGGAAAAATGGGCCCTTTCCACTAATTGTGTTTTGCTCAGTAGTGTGGTGGAAAGGATCTCACAGGGGAACGGAGCAGAAACAGAATGAATATCGGCTGGGCGCTTCCCCTGAGCAGCCCCTCTCCCCTCCCTCCTTCAGTGCCGTATCTGGCATGAAGTAATACTAAATACTGGGAGATAACATTAACAAAAGAGATTACTCAGGCATTTATTTGGACAGTCTGGTGCAAGCCTTGTGAACCGAACACAGATTTTTAACAAGTGTTGTCCAAATTGGCAGTGCACATGTTTTGATGAATAGCTACCAGCAAGACTGTGAACCTTGGATGTGGCCCCGCCTGTGTGCAAACACAGGATCTGAGGACTTTCAAATGCTGCTCTCTCTCATCCTGTGCCAGCCCCTTTCCTCTCTGACTGATCCATGTCTCGGGAGCACATAGCTGTGTTTTCCCTGTGCACTGGGGTGTGCAGGTTTCACCTCAGGTGCCACTGAGTATTTCCACGTGTGCTTATTTCCCTGTCATGCCGCCCCAGTTGGGAAGGTAAAGAGCAATTCCCAGGTGCACTCACTATTCCCATGGAGAGCACCCTTGCTCACCATGGCATTTCCTCTCTCCTGCAGTGGTGTTAGTTAGCCCTGCTCAGCAAACCCTGGTGTTCCACTCCTGGTGTCTGGGAGTGCCAGGCTGTGCCAGAGCCTGTTTCCATACTCCTGCCAATGCCACCCCAGTGAAGCACCCCACGTAACTGGGCTCCTCCTCCCTGGACAGAGGAGACAGAGGCTTGGCACCATTTCCTTCTCAAATAGCAGCAGGCAGGCACAGCAAGCCCAAACCATGCAGATTGATGGACCTCTAGGTTCAAAAGGGACTTTTTCAACCTAGGCATAGCATCATCCTAAAATGGTATATCCCTGCCATGATTGTGGCCGGCCAGTCAGTGACAAACAGGTGGGAATCACTTGAAAAGCTGTTCCTTAAGGGAGACACAGGTGGAACTTCAGGAGACAGCTGGGTGCCCAGGGAACTGCCCCAAATGTGAGATCTCCCCACTGTCAAGGAAAAAGAGCATGATAATGTAATGTCTCTGGAGCATTTCAGCAGCACAGGAGTGGGTAGGAGGTTTAAAGCAGAAGAATGTTTTGGGGTTGTTTTGTTTGTTTTTCTGCACAACACAACAATGTGCAGAATTCCCTGCTGCCCGCTGCTGCAGAGATTGTATGTAAAAGGAATTGTTTAAATGCACCAAGGAGAGCTTTGCAGGTAAGAACAAGGGTGTTGTATATATACAGTCACCAGCACAGGGTGCTCTTAATGCTAATTGCTGAACACTGGGAGAGATCCCAGGGGCCAGCTTACTGTGCATCCCTCCTTGCTCTCTTTATGCTTTCCCTAAGAATTTGTGGCTGGCTACTGTCAGAGATGGGACACTGGGCTAACAAAACCTCTGAGTGTAAGAACATTATGTTGCACTGACAGGACAAGAATGGAATGAACTGGGACATGGTGGGATAACCCGGGCTGCAGAGCAGAGTTTTATGACACTGCTGCTGGTCACAAGTGGTTCCATCCATGACTTCCTCAGCACTCCTTTGATGGGGTTGGTAAAAAGAGGAGTGCTGGCAGATGGTGCAATAAATGCTGATGTTACATGTGCTGTAAACTACTTCACAGGGAGAGGTGAACATTTCCCAGGGATTGGTGTGGCCAGGCTGAGAGACGGACTGTTTGAAGTTATGACCAACTGCATCTCTTCCTTTCTTTTCAGAGGTGACTTTACATAGAGACAACTACAGAGAGCCCCACCTCTGGTGCTGCATGCTGGGCTGGGAGGGCCGCTCTGGCCCAAGACATCAGCTCTCCTGCCTGGCCATTATTAACTTTTTGAGGCTTCTGCTGCTGTGGTCACACTGGTGCAGGAAGGGCACTGTTAGAGCACTTCCTCCTTTCCCCACCACAGGGACTGGTTTGGGAGTTCAGAGCTTTCCACATTAGCTGCACTGATAAACTGGTTTACACTGCAGTTGCTCCTGTTGTTTGTGCCCTCTTGTCATTGCTGTTGACTCATCAGGCTGAAGTGTCTGAGCTTAATTGAAGCAGTAACAATGCAATCAACATTTCTCTCTATTTTTATCTGCATCTCCCCCTCCCCTCTGGTTTTTCTGCTACTTGACATGCTATTTCTGGGGCTGAGAGCTTGGCAGCCTTGCCAAGGGTTGCATTGGAAGGAAATGGAGCCACAAAGAGAGTAAACCCACCAGAAGTAACAGAGGTTTTTGGTTTTTTTTTCTTTTTCTGGGTGCAGCTGGACTCTCTGCATTGCATTCATCCTTGCTGTGCCTTGTCAGCTCCCCTTGTCATCCTTTCTGCAGCTGAAGAAGGCCTGGGCAGGGGGAAGCAATTCTATAGCAGGGCTGCATTGATACACCTGATTAGCATAAAATTAGCATAACCCCCTTTGTTTAACAGAGTACTCAGCTCTCCTCTTTTATCCAAGTGATGTGACCAGAGGCAGGGAGCAGTGGCTGGTCCTGGTGCAATCTTTATGAGAGATTGGGGGTGAAGATGCTGCCAGCTTGGCCTTTGAACACCAAAGCGTTCTGCCCTGCCTTGAGGAGAGCAGCTACAGCCTGCCAGCTATAGCCTGTAGCAAGGGCAACATATTCCTGGGATGCAGAAGCTGGAAGTTCTCAAGTCTCTGTAAACATGCCCATTTAGAGAAAAAGGAGGGATGGGAGGCAGGAAGGAGTAAGAAAATGTGGCCGTTTTGTAATAAATGAAATAGCATTTTTTGAATGCAGTTCCTGTGGAGGGAGTAGCAAAAAACACATGTAGCTTAGAGGTTTTTAAAGGATGCCAGCTGGCTTTTAAACGTTTCTTCTTCTGAAATCAGTTAGGGTTACTATTGATGTTGGTAAAGTCTAAAGTGCCAAGAGGAAAAAGTATGAGGCAAACAACTGTTTTATTTTTTTCCTTATCAAATGTCTTGGTGCACTGAACAGCGCACGTGTCATTGGTGTCCGAGCTTTTTCCATCCCCCAAATGCTTTTTAGCTCTTCTGCAAAGGGATGGCAGGCAGAGAATCATCTGAAAGTATGAAAACATCAATAAAAAAAAACCAGAAGTGAGAGCAGGCATCTGGGTAGGTAAATTTATTGAAAATACTGTAACTTATGCCTGTGAAATGCCTGGATTTCAGGTTGACAGAGTCCTTTGCCATGAGACATGCCTCTCCTTTGTGTGAACCTTACCACCCTGCATCCTCTTTCTGCACCTTTTTAGCATTGTTATTAGACTACCATCTCTATTTTGTATTCCTTTAATACAGAATTAACATACTCTTCTCCTCCTCCATACCACCCTGCAGTACAGAGAAAGACTGCTGCTTTGTATCAAACCCAGAATTGTTTTTAAGGCAATAAATATATATCTCGACTTCTTACCAGTGATGCTGTAATCTCTGCTGGCATCCTCAACAATTTTATATCCTTGTGTTAGACTTTGCCTCCCAAATATATATACAAAGCCCAAAATGTGTTATCTAGAGAACAAATGCTTTCAAATCTGTTCAAAGGGTGTGTAAGAACCAGCCACTAAAGCAAAGGAAGGCAAGAGGCAGCTGACTTGGTTAAATATTTGTTAATGCCTCTTGCTGTTGGCAGTGCCTGAAGTTGCAATCAGCTCTGTCTGTGTGTCTCTCTATGCCTTCTGCCCATGCATGTGCCTTTTTGGGCACACACAGGTTGGGATGGTTTGTGTGTAGCTGCATGGCTGCTGGCACATGTCCCGCGTGTGCTGTGTGCCTGCCTGCTCGCCACGGGCTCTGCTCCGTGTGTCCTGTCACGGATATCTTCTATGGAAAATCCTTTCCTAGGATTTTTCCTCCTGGGAAGCTGAGAGGCCTCAGGAACAAAATGTAAGCAATGGTTATCTGCTGCTGTGGAATGCAACAGGTGCATCTGTGATTGGCCCATGGTGGATGTTTGTAATTAATGGCCAATCACAGTCAGCTGGCTCGGACAGAGAGCCGAGCCACAAACCTTTGTTATCATTCTTTGCTATTCTATTCTTAGCCAGCCTTCTGATGAAATCCTTTCTTCTATTCTTTTGGCATAGTTTTAATGTAATATATATCATAAAATAGTAAAGCAAGCCTTCTGAAACATGGAGTCAGGTCCTCATCTCTTCCCTCATCCTCAGACCCCTGTGAACACTGTCACACTGTCCCAGCATGTCTGCCTGCATGGGCTCTGCTCTGCATGTCTGCCTGCATGGGCTCTGCAACCTGCCAGGATCTGCCTCCCTCTGCTCCTGAGAAATGTCCCTGTGCTCCTGTGGGTGTCCCTGTGCTCCTGAGGGTGTCCCTGTGCTCCTGAGGATGTCCCCGTGCTCCTGAGGGTGTCCCTGTGCTCCTGAGGATGTCCCTGTGCTCCTGAGGAGGCCCCTGTGCTCCTGAGGATGTCCCCGTGCTCCTGAGGGTGTCCCTGTGCTCCTGAGGATGTCCCCGTGCTCCTGAGGATGCCCCTGTGCTCCTGAGGATGCCCTGGCTGCCTGCACACCCCTCTCCCCATGCCTGGCATGCCTGGCCGTGGAAGGGGATGCAGGATGCTCTGTGTGTGGCGTTTGAAGATGACTGTGCTGGTGGTGATCTGAGGACTCCATCGTTTCCCTCTGTCAGCCTCACTGACACTCGCACCGGGGAGGAAAAGCTGCTGCCTTCGTGGCTTCAGCAAAGGGAAATAAATGCTGCTTCAAGTCAGTGGGAGTGGGGATCGCTTTGCAGATGTCAGCTCCTTAAAAATGGCCTCACTTAAAATATATATGGAGTGAAGTAAATGGATTTTTCTCTTAAAGGAGAGGCTTGTACCCTTGCATGGTGTTGGATTTCCTCCCCCCGCCAAAATCCAGGCAGAACACTACGCTCTGAAGGGAAGGTCTTTAAAAACAAAACAAAAGGCAGCTGTCAATTTAATCCAAGCTCCCTGATAAAATTCCAGCAGAGTTCCTTTTCTCAGAGATGAAATAAGAACCCTGGCAGGCCCTCTTGACTGGCCACATAAATCATTTGTGGTAATTGCTCTGAGAAAGACGAGTGCCTCTTCTCTCAGGTGCAGGGAGGGGGAAGGCACCCAGAGCCCGGCACAGCACCCGGGTACCCCGGCTGGTGCTGGGGACCCTGCAGCAGGATGGGTGCTGCAAACCTCAGGGGACAGTGCACTGCAGGATGAATAACAGGGTTTCCTGTTGCCTTCCTTTCCTTTGTTGTTGGTCCTGATTCTAATTGCCCTGGAGGGATTAGAAGTCAGACGGTGGGGGAGGATTTGGGGAAGGAGGGGCTGAGAAGGAGAGGGGGAGGGAAGGATGAAGAGAATGAGATGGAGGTGAGAGGAAGAAGGGAGAGATTGATTTAAGTGACTAGCGTTCAGTGCGGTGGGGCACAATTTCAATTAGCTAATATCTCCTTGGGTTGGTACATGACTCTGCATGCTCCTTGTTGCTCCAATTAGGAGTAGAGCGGCAATAAAAAGCAGAGTGCCAGGCTCTGGTGTCAGCTTTTCTGGCTGCAGCAGTGCAGGGGGACAGCTGCTCCAGGAAGCCACAGAGCTGTGATTGCACTTTCCCTGGGAACTCGTAAAGATGGGGATAATAAAATAACAGGGGTCTGAAGCAGCACTACAGGAGTGGCCACAAACTCCACGAAAAGGGCATTGCTCGATGCAATCCTTCGCTTTCAGGGTAGAACCAGCAGGGTGTAGTTGTTATCATATTTAATATAAATCTGCAACTGCTGCTGCAAAATGAGCATTTCTTAAGCGTTTGTCAAACCCCAGTGGTCTGAGTAGTTTTGGAGGCATAGCTGTGACTAAGAATAAAAAAGGAAATTATATATAAAATAGAGTCAGTTCATATGAACAAGGCGTGAGGACCAGAGTGGGAGCCTGGAGGTCTGGCTTGTGTTTCTGTTCTGCCCCTGGACCAGACTCCTCCCCCCTGAGCCCACCACCCCTTGGAGCCCACCTGGAGCAGCCTCTGGGTTATGGCAGGGACATGTGAGCTGGGCAGCAGAGCTGCATGGTGGCACAAGAGCCACTGCTGTGGGAGCAGTGACATGCTGGCTTTCAGCCTCTCTTAAGTGTGCTGCTGCTTCTCTGTGTGAGCCCTGCCTGCTGCATTGCAGGTGAGCATTGCCGTTCAGCAATTTAGCTTTGAAATACAACCTGCACCAACTGGTTCTGTGGCACCCGCTTATTCTGCTGGTCTCCAGTGCCATTCCTAGTGCAGAGCCAGAGCTGACATGGCCTCTTTTCCTTGCCACAAACAAGCTGCTCTGCCAGTGTGTCAGACATCTCATTCCCTCCCTTTTGTGCGGGCACGGAGCCCAGCTGCTGAGCACATGCTGCAGTGTCTCTCTGAGCAGGGCCTGAGAGAAAGGCTGAGGAACAAAGGAGTGCAGCCAGCATGGCTCACTGGCAGCTGGGGTCAGTCCCCCAGACAAGCTGCTTGTACTGTTTCCAGCGCGGTCTCTGGGCTGAGAGGAGGGGACAAAGATGTGCTCACTGTACATTCCCCTGCTGCTCACTCCCAGGTTCCACAAGTGCCAAGCTCTGGGAATGGCCCTCAGAGACCGTAGCATCCCCTGCTTTTTGGGTTGCCACTTCCATGCCCTTCAGGCACTCCTCTCTCTCTTTAAAAACACACAGGGACTTGCAACAGGGAGAAAAAAAACAGTTTATGGGTGGGAAAGTTGTTTGTGGGTGGGAATGAGTTAGGTGTGTGGGAGAACAACTGCAAAGGTATGGCACACAGCCTCACACATGTGTGTGTTACACACATGTACCTACCTGACAGGGTCTGTGTTGGACAGACTGTGGTGAGAACCTCAGTCACCCTCCCTCCTTCTGGGGGCCTTGGCCTGGAAACGTGTGTGAGTTAGCGTGCAGCAGCAGAGGAAGCTGCTGTGCCCGGCTCTCATCCATCCCTGATCCCAGAGCGGCTGCCCTTGGAGCAAGAGCCACTCAATCATTTTGGAATCAGCTCCTGAGCAGCCACAGCTCACAGCCCAGCACATCAGGGTGCGCTGGCACACACTGCAGTTTCCTTAATGGGCTGCAGCCGAGCAGGAGAGGCTTTTGCAGCCATGGAGCTCTCCCTGTCACACAGGTGGGGAGTGCAGGGGATGGACACAGCCCAGCCCCATCTGTCAGTGCTGGAAAGCTCACTGACAGGGGGAAGGGGAGGGAGCCTGCATGCTGCAGGAGAGTGCAGGGATCTCAGCCGGCTTCAACACACGCTGGGCTGAGCCTGGGGAGCCCTCCTGGGCCAGCCCCCCTCTGTCATCACCAGCAGATGTGCCAACAGCACCAGTTAGTGATGGGGTTATCCTCCCAGTTATCAGAAAGGAAGCAGTTGATTTCCCTTTTAGGAAAACTGGGACACAAGGAGGTAAAGAGCCAAGAGTGAAGTAGTTTGGGATAAAGATCTCTGTGTCAGCAGTGGCATCCTACTATTTCTCTAGTACACACTTCTTGCTTTCTTAAACCCTCTGGTTCATTCTAATCAGTTCTCCATGAAAAGTACCTACTGTCTTGCAGGTACAGCATTCAGTTTCCTGTTCCATTTATTCTCCCAATTGCCTACATTTCTCTTTTCTGTTCTTACCACTTTTGTAAAATGTATTAAACTACATTTCCCGCTGTTTAAAAATGAACCAGAATTAAAAAGCACCTTGCCTTCATGGTGGGCCGCAGTTCTAAGGAAGCTGCTGACTGGGTGGAAAAACTGGCAGTTCCCATGTGGTGTGATGGGAAGGGCTGATTCCTACCCTGCAGCCCTTAGGACAGACATGATAAACCCCTTGTGTCACTTGGTGAGGACTGTCACCTTGAGAGCCACCATCCCACCCTTGCAGATGGGCTCAGTGATCTCGGGGGCTGGCATGGGAGAGGGGGTGAACTGTCCCTGCTCCCTGCTACAGCCTGTTTTCAGCCTCACTGGGAGCTACACTGAGTCAGAGGCATTACAGGAACTCCCAGTCAGAGGGAAAAGGAGGATGGCCTGGAGAGAAGGCCTGTCCCTTTCTCTCCTAGCAGTTCCAGAAGCTATCCCAGGGCCAGCCAGCTGCCAGGTGTTTCATTTGTTACACTGCTGAATGCAGGGATGCTGCTTCACAGGATGGCTGTCCAGAAAACTGGGCTGGATTCCCCCATGAGACCCAGGCTGCTGAAGTTACCTCCAGGAACCCCCAGAGAGCCAAACACGTGCTCCTTTGTGAATAAAGCTCTGGGAAACCTTCACTGAAAGTGTACAAGAATCTACATCTCTTTTACAGTTAAATGTGTGATCATTCCTGTTAGCTGATGGATTGTGACTCCTTGAAGTGCTTCTGAGTCACAGTTGTTTCCTTACTTGCTGAATTTTAAAACAATCTTTGTCTCTTCCCGTAGACTTTACTAGGGCTCTGGTTTGCACAGGATTCCACTGGAGCTGCCTTGAGGAACAGATTTCTACTTAGCTAGCTGAAATGTCTCCTTCAGTGCCCTCTTGTCAGGTAGAACATTCAGAGATGCTCCCTAAACCTGAGCCCTATGGGCTCATGAGGCCTGGAAGGATCCCAGGGGTGCTTGGACACGTGTTGGTATTAACAACAGCTGTCAGCATGCAAGTCAATGTGTGATATAAAGGTAAGCAAAGCTGGAAGCTTCCCACAGAGAATAGGATAGGATTTTTTACAGTTTGAGCTATCTCCTTTTGGATCTGCAAGCTGGGCAGGTGAGTCCCTTTGTTGCAGTGAGAGCTCTCCCTTATTTTTCCTGGACAGCACAGAGGGTGGAACTGAGGGAAAACATGACTACAGGCAACCTTGTATGTGCTTGGGGTCAGAGAAACCTTGTACTGACATCAACACAAACCCCAGTCCTGTTTGTAACCTCCACTGTGTGAAATGCATAATCCAGGGTTATCTTTCACTTAAGTGTAGGCAATCACTAAACTCAGTTTCCAGCTGTGACTACAGCTTACCCTGTAACTGCAGCCCTTGGATGCTGACAGATGTGTTAGCAGCTGACACTTGGAAAGCCAGATTGATTGGCACAAATAGAAATTCAGAGATTTATTTGAGGGCTGTATAGGATCTTCAGAGCATCTCCTCCATTCAGGCTGTCAGTTCTGCCTTATAAGCACATCTGAAAGGTGGCTGCTCAGGTTCTGCTTAGATGCAACATGGCAGAATTACAGTTTGTTCTAATTTTTTTACAGATACAGTAGAATAATGTCTAGGTTTATTTTAGTTCATTGCATAAGGTTTTCTGTAAGCTACAGATCTGGGAACTGCTTGGTTAGTTCAGGGTGATAAGCTGGCATATCTAGCCCCTCCTCTGAGGCTGTGCAAGGTATTAAAGCAGAGAGCCTCAGAATCTAAATGGTGTTTTAGCATGATATATTTCATTCTGTTTTCACTGTAATGTCTTTTTAATGACAGTACAGAAATCTCTGCAAGGTGTACTTTCCACCTGTATCTCCATACTCAGGTCTCATACATTTGTACTCAGGAGGTACATCCACTTTGTTCTTCCTAACTTGGATCAAGCAGATTTTATTTGAGCACATCTCTGGCTGTGTTATGCCTTTTACCTGAATAATTAGGAACTGAATTCCCAATTAGCTTGCCTTTTGCAACTGAAATCCTGTTGATTTCAACAGTATAGCTTTGTTTGAAATACACAGTGAAACTGCTCTCCCAGTGCATCCCAGAGGAACCTTGTAATCTTATTAGATGCACCTGCTGCCATTTCATTTTAACCTCTGAGTTTTTCCCTGAAGCATAATGAATTCAATATTCCTCTGCCACAGAAAACCTTCCCAAATGTGCCTTGCCATCACTTTGAAGAGGAGCATGCCTGCCTCTGGGGCACTGCCAGCAGCACCTCCATCCTTCACTGCCCAGCCTGGATCAGCTGGAAGTCACCTCCACCCTCTGCAGGTGCCAGCAGCCCCTCCTGGGTGCCATGGATGCTCTCATGACCGCTCCTGGTCCCAGCCCCAGAGAGGTGGAGCTGTGCGCTCCTCTCAGCCTGCAGAAACCTGACTCTAAATCTCTTCAGGTGGCTGTTAAATCAGTAATAAAGCAGGATATAAAGTGGTTTTGAAGCTTCTGGGATACTGGGCCTCCTCACTGCTGGCTTCACAGCTGTTACTTCTAATCAGCTGGGCAGACACCATAGAAATGTCAATTTCAATAAACACTCCTTCATTTCAAGTTGGGTTTAGGTTTTACTGGTGCAGAGGAGGGGCGGCTGACCTTGCAGTCTCCCATGTCAGAGCTGCTCACAGAATACATGTTGCTTCCTCCTTTGCTGCCCTCCTGTGTCCTGAAAATGGAGTTTGGGGGGGACAGGAGGGAATGACATTACGCACCTGACAAGGGACCAGCCTGAGCCCGTGGATCTGGCCTCCCAACCCAGCATCCCATCCTGGGCAGTGGTGGAAGCCAATGCCTCGGGAGGAACTGAGGGCATGAGAGGGCAATGGAGCTTTCCCCAAGACACTCTCTGAGCTTTCAGTGGTCTTCATCTCATGGACTTCAAGAACCACCCACCACGTCTCTGTGTTTAATTAGAGGGGTATAATTAGCAGTGGCTCCGTTTGGATCTCACGCTGCTTTGAGCCCAGACTGTGCCAAACTCGGTGTGTACTGTAGAGCAGCCACTTAAAAATCTGGAATAAAAAAATGGCAGAGTCAGCACCTTGGCTTGAATCCCAAGCTTGGCATGGTGGGCTGAGACCTGGGTCATGCTTTCAGGGCTCACGTTCCTCTTTGCACCTCCCAGTCAGTGCCAGGCCATGATCTCTCCAAGAAGACCTGCCCTTGGTGCCACTCTCTTGCCATAAGGCTTCGACTGCCCACCAGCCTTCCCTTGTCCCTTCTCCCTGCCATCATTGCCCACCCTCACTATCTCTAAACAGACCTTGTCCATCCTGTCCCCTCCCCTCTACAAGGCATCCTGTGACATTTTTATTGCTCTTTGTGGGCCTTGCTATGTCTAGGAAAACTACCAGGTGTTATCCAAGGCTTGGGGAGAGTAGCTTCTTGCAGGTACCATTTTTTATCAAAGCTATGTGGGTTAAGGGAAGAAAAAGAAGAGGAAGAATACTGATTTGTTCATTTTTCAGTCACTGCTGTGGAATTACAGGCATGGGAATGAATCCATTCCCAGGAAGCCACTGGCAGAATTTGTTAAAGGGTATGAGATGAAGTATTCTCAGCAAGTGGAAGTAAATCATGGTGGGAAGGAGACAGGCAGAGGGGGAAGGCCCCCATGAGCCCCATTGCAGACGCTGCCTTCTCAGCCCAGCAGCATTCCAGGGCAGACACTGATGTGGTTGGGCTCGCAGGACTCCCACCACCCCTTTCAGACCCAGGAACAGCATTCCTCTCTCACAGCGCTGGCAGAAGCTGTTACACGAGAGGCTCTGCATGTCCCTGTTCCACTTGTGCTTGTGTGCCTCAGCACGGGGGGAAAGTAGGCAGGGTTTCATGCTGATCCTGGGGAATTTGGCTTCTTTTAAATTCAGGATCTCTGCTCAAACTCATTTTTTTCCCCCAGCAATCCCTCTTTGTCAGGACCTCAGTATTTTCTGGAAACATATAATATGCCTGGCCATTTCTGTCTGTTGAGGAAAATGAACGTGTGGGTTGTAATATGTATTAATTCCCTGGAGGAACATTGAACTGTTTCCTCTGCCCAGGTGGAAAAGGATAAACATAGCCACTGACATGCTGTTTAGTCTGAAAATAGCCCACTGAATGCATAATGAAGAGCCTCCTGAGGTGTTACTCTGCATGTTAAAATGGTGTTCAGCAGCCTGTGCTGTCACACAACATAATTAGACAATAAATGTGCATCTAATCAGCCTCCCAATAGCTGACTGTCACTGTCTGGTCATTAGTATTACCTGTCCGTTCAATGGTAGCCGCATTTTTGGGAAGCAAGAACTTTGTTGGTCCCAAAAATACGTCTTGTATGAGAGCGAGACAAACGAGGAACTCTGTGTCCTGGCTTTGTGCTCAGTGTGCATTTCATGCTGAACAGCCCCTTGGGTTTAGCTGGTGAGCACAAAGGAAAATGAACGTTTTTCTGCCATGGGAGGATTTCTGAATGATCAGAGGAAAGAGCACCCCGTGTCCTTTGTAAGCCTAATGAAGGCAGAGCAGCTGAGGGTCCTTCAGTGAATGATGCAGCATCTTCTGGTCCCCGCCTGCACCGAAATAAAAATCGTCAGCCTTGATCCTTTAAAACGCAGGCCAGGTTTTGAGCAAAATGGCTCAGGTTGGAGTCAATTGACAAGTGGCTTCTGCTGTTTAATTCACACCCTGGTAACAACACTTGCATGAATGATATATAGACAGCCACTTTTGTCTCTGAACGTTTGACAGCAATTAGGGCTTCACTCCAGGGCAGAACATCATACTAACACTGGAGTGCTGGAGGAGGAGGTTAGGGTAAAGAAATTAGCCATCTGTCTGGTGGAGACTGTATCCTCCAGGAGGCAGTTGCATGTCAAGAACAGGAAAAATGTTTCCATTCTCATTGTCCCGCACTTCAGTTGTACACAAAGGCATGAAAGGCGCATTCACTCCCAGTTACGCGGAGGTCTGCCACCAGCCGCCCCAACAAACACTGCCTGGCAGTTGCAGCAAGTGGCAGCTGAGAGCTGCCCCCTCTGTGCTGTTTGCAGAGCAACCTGTCAGTCTGGGCTGTCCCATCAGGGAGAGCTGGGAGGCAGGGACGGAGGTGTTCCGCAGGGGAAAGCAGAGCCTGACTGCAAATGAGGAGGCAGAGTGGTTCTGACAGCTTTTCCTTTCCTTTCCTTTCCTTTCCTTTCCTTTCCTTTCCTTTCCTTTCCTTTCCTTTCCTTTCCTTTCCTTTCCTTTCCTTTCCTTTCCTTTCCTTTCCTTTCCTTTCCTTTCCTTTCCTTTCCTTTCCTTTCCTTTCCTTTCCTTTCCTTTCCTTTCCTTTCCTTTCCTTTCCTTTCCTTTCCTTTCCTTTCCTTTCCTTTCCTTTCCTTTCCTTTCCTTTCCTTTCCTTTCCTTTCCTTTTTTTTAAAGAAACCAATCAGCTACAGCATTTTCCTGTCAACAATCTAGTTCTGATAAACACAATGCCCTTGCACAAGTCCCCTAGCTTGATGATTATAAAATTCAAATGTAGGACAATTTTTCTTGCCTGATTTTTAAACGCGTCTGTGAGTCTACAGAGAAAAGCACCTGAGAGAGCAAGGGGCAGCAGAACATGTATTTTCATTGTCTGTATTTGCCAACTTCAGAGGGCAACTTGATTCCAAACTACTGTCATGGTAAAAAAAAACACGACTCACCAGTAAAGCTGCTCTTGTCAGCCTTCCTAATTGTACCTAATTGAAAGCAAACCAGTGGGACACTCCAAGTCAGAACTACAATTTAATAGGAAAATGAAAATAAATGCAAAAGACTTAAGCTGACAGAGTGACCTGACACCCTGTGGGTGAGGGTGTTGGCAGCAGTCCCATTAAATGGTGGCTGCAGCCCTCAAGAAGTGATTGATGGATGTGCCTCTGTTGGAGCGAGGATCCTGTAGAAAGGCCTGGTGTTCCTCTGAATGTCCAGTGGTGGTTCTGTAGCTCTTGTCCTCTGGGAATCCAATAGATAAGGCTGTTTGTGGAGCTCCAAATCTCAGGCTATATCCAGGTAGGGATGTCTGGTTCCTCCCCCTGGGTGGAACATCTCACAATGGGATGGTGCTCCTCTCCCAGAAGCCATGTGAATGAAAGACCACAGGAAAAGGCTGCTTGGGAAAAAACACCCACCACGTTTTTCCTTTGTACAGACTTTGCCTTTCTTCTTTCAGATGTGAAAGATAGAGCTGGCAGAGGATGCCTTCCCTTCCTGCAAATGAGATTTCAATACCTAAAGAAGTTGACAGTGTCCCTCTCTATCTTATGCTCTGACACAGTGGAAGGCTTCAGCTTAGCCCTGGTAGTTATGCCATAATTGTCTGAACTGATCCAGGGGGAAGCTGTGGAAAAGTGACACGTGTCCTTTTTTTTTTTAAATGTCACTCATCCAATTGGCTTTTAAGAAGAGCACTCTCCAGGCCGTCTCTAGAAGGACCTGTCTGCTAATGGGCACATATCACAAACTTCTTGATCACCTCCTCCTCCCAGGCTTTTTATTGTTTGTTAAGGAGCATTGATGTGCTGCAAGATTGTCTCGTTACAGTAATTCCAGTGTGCTGGACTAAAAAGTCCTCATGGGAACTGGGAGATGAGCTAGCTGATCTTCTCCATCACTGCCTTCTGTGATTCTGTCGTTTGTATGTGACACTCCTCTAAACACTGCCCTCAGAGAGCCCTGCTGGCAATACAGGGCTGAAACGCTGGGATTGTGCAAGGAGAGCCTTTCTAGCTCAAAGCAAATCACATAATAGTAGGTGCAGACAGCTTAACCAAAGCAGGGGTTTTGCAGTTTAAGCATGTGGCTCCTGCCAGCACTGAGCCTGGCTGTGCCGTGGCAGAGGTGCCCATAAGGAGGGGCCAGGTGTGTGCCTGGCAGTGTGCAGCACTCAGGTGACACCTGACAAAGGGGAAAAGCAGTTTGCTGAAGGGGGAACACACAGCTGTCAGCTCCCTACAACCACAATGGATTCGTGGCGCTCTGCTGCTCCATCTCACCCTGGCAGATACAAAGAGATGCTTGTGGCACTGCTTGGACCACAGAAAATCCCTCAGTTTTAGCCAAGAATCCTGGTGTCCTTCTCCTGCCTGCTCCTTAACCTATGCTCTTAGTGACATTGCTCAAAGGAAGTGGAAATCACATAGGATATAAAAATTTATTTTTTTCCTTGAGTATTGAGGAAGGCTTTTTTGTCAGTTGATTTGTTTAGGTGCATGCAGAAAAGAAATACAATTCTGGGCTTTAATTTGGAGAAAATGTTTTATCTGAGAATGTAACTAAAGCATGCAGGCACTGTAGCTCCCTGGATCCTGTTGCCTTGCTGGGGCTGGGGCAGTTTGTTGAAATCAGAGGAACTGTCACTGTTGTGTAGGGGTGGAGGTGCCAAGGCATCAGGCACAGTAGTGATTTGTCCAAAATCTGCATTGTGAATATATCAGGCTGCCAAAAACCAGTCTTACAACATCCTCTCCTGTGTAGGATTAATAAAAACGTATCCTGCACACTTCCTTAGAGCTGCATACACCACCTGCCCCCTTTCCACCAGCTAATGACCTGCCTGGAAGCAAAGAAATGTGTCTGTTCTTGGGAGACCAGGTAGCTGTAGGCAAGGTGGCACCCAGGGCTTTTGGCCTGAAAGAAAATGGGTTGATCTAAATAAGATTCTGAAATAAGTTCCTATTTTCCCCCCATAACAACAGCACACAGGACCCTAAGGCCACAGTACTTCCTTACATTGCTATTGACAGAATGCTCTGGATCCCGAGGAGCTCTTCAAAGAGGGACAGCTTGTTTACATTTACTCCTTTTTGATCTTGCTTCATAAGCACACACAGAGCTGTCCTGTCCCTGAGCAAGGAGAGGTGTGCTCTGGCTGACTGGAATTACTTGGACAGTACAGAGCATTCCCAAAGCTGAGATCAAATGCAATCAGCTAGCCATCACTTCAGAAAAAATTTTAAGACGGAGTAAGAAAGCACTTATTAACAGAAAACAGGAGCTGGTTTTGCATCCTGCTTTTTCCTTATCTCAGTAGGAAAAGGTTCTGTGTTGTATTCATGCCTTAGCTGTGGTGAAGTGGAGGGTCCTGATCCTTCTCCAAGACTGAGGCAGCAGGTGAGGTTGTGGCCAAGGTGCCCTGTGCTTGCCCAGAGCTGGAGTGGTGGCTCAGGAGCCGTGGGAGCATTGGGCAAAATGCCACTTAAAAACATCAGGGACAAGGATTTGATGGGATTCTCTGTCTGTTCTGGAATTGGTACCACAACCCACGTGTAGATATTCTTTAAGGAAAAGAAAGCCTATGTTAGATGTGTGTTCTCTTTTATGATTTCTGTCTCTTGAAATGGATCTGACAACTCTTAAAATTTCTGAAAGCTTCGAGGAGGAGGAAGAGATCTCTGTGTGCTTGTTCAGCACTAGTCTCTAGCTCTCTCTCCTCAGGCTTCTCCCCCTGCCATGTACGCATGGGCATGGTATTGGGAACAGGATGCATCAATTCAGCCTTATCCCAGCAGGAGATAGCTGTGGCTATTCTGGGTTCCAGGGTGCACCCAGCACAGTGAAGTGTTTTATTCAGCCTCCTCGCTCGTTTGAAAGGAGGCTGTTGAGCACTCTGACCACCACTGAAGCCCCACTTTTACAGCTGGCCATGAATTTCCAAGCGTGCAGTGATATCTTTAGCTCTGACTCCAGAGATTTCCTGTGGAGCGGCGAGATGCAATCCTGAAAGCTAAATATACTTTCCTGAGCTGATATGCAGCCAGACAAACAGGGGCAGTGTCAACACCAGCCTTTTCCAGTGCTGAAAGGGGTGAATCATTCAGCAGGAGGTGAGGCCTAGTTCAATTAATTAGGCAATTAAGTTTGTTTTGGTATTTTACCAATCTTTGGACCTCTCTGTGTTTCTCTTGTTTGTACACCTCTGGAAAATGCTGTGTGACCATTGCAGAGGAAGGTTTGCACCCTCCAGGCAGACTTTGGCTGCAAAACAGTGTTGTAGGTTTTCACTTGTATAAGGCCACAGCCTTTAAGAAAGTTGAGAAAATACATTTTGAAGCAGTCCAAGTTTAGTGAGGGATAATAACAGTAAAAATCTGGAAATGAGACAGACAACACAGAGCCACTCCACGAGCTTCCTGCACCACTTCCCCAGCAGCTTTTGAAGGCTTGTGCTTCTGCCCTGACCTGCATCTCTGCTGATTTTAGTGCCTAGCCAAAGCAGCTGGAGTTTGCTGCAGGATTGTTTCTGAAATGTTAGGGAGAGGAAGAATGAGGTTTACTTATGCTTGGGGGTTTTTTCCTGAGCATTGTCACCATGCCTTTTTCTGGCAATGGTGTGTTTATATCCCTTAAAAGAGAAACGTCTCATTGTAAGCAGTGAAAACACGCACTACTACCTCAGCTCAGAGTAACAGAATCATTTGGGAGAAAGCCAGCAAACAAAACATGCCACTTACAGTTAAACAAAAATAATACTTCTGGTTGATGAGTATAGGGCAACAATGCACATTGCTGATGTGTTGTGCTTGTTAAAGAGCTGATGTTTTTGCAGTGACAAACTGAACACTGAAGTCTGGTGACTCTGTTACAATTTGGAGATGTCTGGCAAAGTTAGACATGTGTCATCATGCTAAAATCCCAATCCTTTCTGTAGCAAATCCATAGCAGCGTCTTCAGCTGCTTATTTCCCAGAGCTTGTTGGTAGATTTTGGTGAAGCCCAGAAAGATGCCAGCACCAGGATGGATGGTGATTCTGATGGACACCACAGCTGCCAGTCTGGGTGCCAGAGATATCTCAGTCTTACATGTGTTTTCATACATAATATCTAGAAAATCAGGTGTGAGAGGTTGAAATCCAGTGAAAATTCAACAAAATGTTTGCTCCCAAAGGGTGCAGGTCAACATTTTCAGGAGCTACTGTGAGATATCTGAGTGCTTTGATTTTTGGACACTAAGAAGCAGATGAGATTCTTCAGAAACTCACAAAAATTGTGACACTGCTAGTAGTGATGACTGCATCTTTTATTTGAAACATTATGAACTCAGCTTACCAGCTGGAATATAGCACAGGAATCTCACATCACATGGTGTTAGGAGGAATATTTGGTTAACAAGTTTGCTAATGGAGCAACAGTACTGCTAAAAAGTGACCCAGACCTGTTAAACCTGTCTGAAGTAAGAATTGTGATTCATTTAGGTGTTTCCTACTAGGTACCCAGTCTGTTGCAGTGTTGTAGGTAGTTTTGGAGGAAAAAAAAATTTCAGATGCTAATGACAGAGTTACAGCTAAAACCTAAGGGGAGGTGGAGCTAAACAAAAGAAGGATTCATTAGAGAACAAAAGAAACACTGGAGACTTTGAACCTAGGAGTCTCCCACACATCAGCTAGGTGTACTGCCAATATGCTACAGATGTGTGTTACATCAACACATAAGGTAATGATATGTCTACAAAGGGCTGAATGCATCTGTTTGATATTTTGTGGTGAATTATATTTAAGCAGGTGGGAAGCTGCAGACTCCCCAGTCCCTCCACATATCAGAAATAAGGTATTAAGAGGTCCAAAGCTATCTTGTGCAGTTTTTGTAGACTCTCAGCTGACAGCCACACCATGTGTTGGTAAATTGGACCCCTGCTCTATGATTGGGAAGTACAGCCTGTGGTTTCACAAAGCCACTTTGGCTTTGCGTCATGAAAGGTTTGAGGTATCATGAAAAAATGTAGTAAGGAAATGTGAATGCTCAGCTAGAGGAGGTCACTGACAACCTAGGCACCTGCCAATGTCATTAGCTCCTTTGGATTTTACACTGTAGGGACGTAAAGGAAATGTTCCCTAAAAATAGCCACCTAACTTACAAAAATGAGTCAGCCAAACCTTCCTTCAGCTGAGCTGCAGCTGCCTGAGCATTCTGAGCAGTGGTAATAGCTGCATTATGGATGCTTTTTCCTTTTCTCAGGAGACTCAACTTTACAAAGGATAAAGAATGATGGATGGGAGATCTGCCCTGTTTTCAGTTAAATAATTTCCAATATCACCTAAGAGGGAGCAGAGAGATTCTGTCATTCCATCAGCATTTTAGATTTTCGCAGAGCCTGGCCTTGGTTTGGTGACTGGGATTTGAGTCACCAGTGCTCTGCCACTTACTGGGGTTTTTTTCAGATACACAAACAGCTTTGCATTGGGACCCTGAGACACAGTCAAATTCACAGTGATAGCAGGTTGTATTAATGAAGGGCATCATTCTTTGCAAACAGTGGTGTTTTTAATTAATAACTCCAGCAGGACTTTTCTGGGATTTGCATTTTTCTATTCCACTTCCTTTTTAAGTTACTGAGATAATGAAATTACAAGGATGAAAGTGGGGGCAGGGGGATCGCAACTCAAAGTCTGGAAAATAATTGCTGCATTTTTTTCTAAAGAAAGACTGTAGTCTTCATTCCGTTAGTGATAGCTCAAACAAGGCACCAGAGTTGACTGGCAACTGCACCAATTAGCAATGCTGCTGTTGGTTTGTGAATTGCATGTGAAATGTAGAATTTGTCCAGAAGTACTAATGCAAATTGCCCAACAAAAATGTGCCTCTGTGTCAAGTCTTTTCACTTGTTCTGACACACTGATGTCTCCCCAGATTTCTCTGATCGGCAGATCCCTCTCTCAGCTGACAGCTACCAGAGCTCATAAAGTAATGAAAATATTTCTTATTGCCATTAGCTGGGTCTTTTCAGGGAGGACTCCAAGCCAGCTCCAGCTACTTGCTATACAACATCATTCTGACTTTTATTTATAGCCTATTGGACTTCACATTCTCAGACTTAAATGTTAAAAGCCCAGTAAATGCCTAAGATTTTACCTGCACAGAAGTTCAAAGACCTGGTCATCTGCCACAACAGTAATTTGGTCACTTTGCATGTGTTCAGCATCCCCTGTTATTGTACATGGTGATAACCTTTGTACAGCACTGGAGGGGGCTGAGCTGCAATTGCCATGGGAACTGTAACTTAACATTTCCTGGCTTTTCCAGCACATGATAGCTCATCCTTATATTGTGTTCTTTAAGAGAAGAAGTAGTGAAGCAAGGGCACAGTGAAATAATGGTATTTTCACACCTACAGAATGTAAAATAGTGTGTTTAGCTGTATGCAGATTTAAGTTGGATTTGTTACACTATTTATTGCACCTCTAAGCTGTAGTCCCAGTTTAGGAGTCTCATTGTTCTGGGCCCTCTGCAGATGCAGGATGTAAATATGTTTCCTTCCCCACAAATACTTCTAACCTAAGAGCAAGATAAGAGATAATGCAGGCAGACAAACACACCAGGGAGTACAAGGAAACAGAAGGCTTCTGGACATCATGGAGACAGAAACTTCTACAAATGTAACTATTGTGGGGCACGGTTCAGGGTCAGATTTGGATGGTTTGGAGACCCTCCTCCCCAGAATGACATCCAGCAGGGAGGAAAGCACGAAGGCACTTGTAGCTAAAATGTAACTTGTGGAAAAGAGTGGGTTGTGATGGGGTGACAGAAAGTCTCAGCAGTGAGAGAGAGATGATGTGTGAGGCGGCATATGCTGCAGCTGGGTTTGAGAGCAAGGGAGGGTGTGGAAATCCAGAGTAAAGGGAATCACAGAGAGGGCCACAAGGAGAGAGATAGCACAGGCAGGATGACAGGCTATGATAGCATAGCAGGACAGCAGAACCTGGGCAGTCACCAAGTAGGGTAGGATTGCAAGTGCCAGGGTGTGAGACAGCAGGGGCCTGGCTGCAGTGGCACTGCACAGAGCATGGGGGCACAGGTAACAGCCAGGCCAGGCACTGAGTGACAGCCAGGCCATGGGGACTGAAGGACAGGAAGGACAGCAGGCCTAGGGAGTAAATGAGAGCCTACTTTGAGCTTGAGCTGACAGATATCCACAAGATAATCCCAGAGGCAGGGCATGAATTTAGCTGAAACAGACGGAAAGTGGCCAGGGACAGAGAGGCAGGTGGGTGAGTCACTGGTGCAGAGAAGGTTCCTGAATGTGCACAGGGAGAACTCAGTCTGAGACACGAGGGACAAGGAAAGGAGACAAGGAAGGAGGACACAGAGGCAAAGAACAGCAGCAGGTGGGAGGGTGAGCAGTGAGAAACTAGTCTGAGTAACCCTGAGCAAGCAAAGGGACCACTGATGAGGTCACCTCTTGTGTGGGCAGGAGCAGGGAGCTGGGCAGGATTGGACATGGGGGTAGAGGGAGATCATGTCTTGCTTTAAGTCTCCTATGGGAGAGATCAGCACAAACCTGTGCAAAGTCCAGTGAAGGCAGGGCTTCAGAAGTGAGTCCAAGGCTGCAAAAAGGCAGGGTTGTGCTGGGAGGACTAGTTAAGCTGGCAAAGATAAGTGGGCATTAGGAAGATGGTAGTATAGAAGGAGGCGAAAAAAGCATTCATGTTGCGGAGGGAGGAAAAAAAAAGAGGAAATGTAAGGTTTAAGAGGTATCAAGGCCATCTAGAAAGACTCAGACAGCATTAATAAGGGCTTGGTCAGCAAAGCAAGCTGTGCCTTAGAGACCTGGAAGTCTAGGGATAAAGTCAGTTCTTCTAAAACTTGAACTGAGTTAGGCCTTGCAAAGGAATTTAATTCAATGGTGAGATTTTCCTTACTTGTATAAATAGAGGGAGCCATACATATTGAGGTTAAAGACCTTAAAGACAAGCTAGGCATAGCCCAAATCAGAATGCCTTATTCAGTTTTCAGTAAGGCTAAGATGACTGTGTCAAAGTAAAGGCCAGGTGGCTAATGGAAACACAAAAACAACATCCAAGAGGGAGGAAAAATCAAAAGAGTTTGAAGTGCTGGAACCAGGTGGTCTGGGCTGCTTGGATTCAAGGGCGTTAAAAGAACTAGCTAATGAAACCTACACCTGGTTGTGCCATCCCAACCAGCCTGGTTTATCAGCAGTTAGCTCAGTAAAACCACAGCAAAGGTCCTGTTGCTTTGCCAGGCAGCTGGACCGCTTCCCTTGGGCCTGCCAGCTCCCTTATGGAAATATTTGGCTCTGGATTTGAGATGGAAGTCCCACCTCCAGAGGGGCTGCACAGACAAGCACATGCAAACAAGGCAAGGGAGTTATTCCAGCTCTTTGCAGTCACTGTCAGCCCCGAGGAAGATGATGGAATTTATGCATGAATAGGTACAGATGAACATTCTTCATAAGCACCAATGCCTTTATCATAATCTGCTGAACGCCACCAGGGCTCTGAGTCACTGTGTACCCATTTGCCTTTCTTTTTGCCTTTTGCCATTTTTCTGTGGATATTTCTTTTTTTGCCTTGGCAGAAGCAACGCCATGGGGGTGAGTGCAGCTTCTACCCGATTTCTGAGGTAAGGTGCCTTCTGCACAGGGGAAGGAGAGCATATGGCCCACAGCGTGTTTATTTCTCAGCCAGGATTCTTTCAGGCTTGGCAAATTACACACTGCTTGCTGAGGAGCAACACAAGAGCCAAGTTCAAATTTCTAAAAATGAAAGATTTAATTCATCACAGCACAGAGAAAATGATCTGAAAAACACCTGTAAGTGTGAAAAAATACCTTTTGTTTATGCTCAAACAAAACAACTAAGAGGAAGTTTAAAAAAAATTCAGCTAGAGTAAAAAAAAATCTCTGCAGTCATCCACAGGAGACTTGAGGCAGCTTCTGCTAGGCATGAGCTAGAGCCAGGCTCCTCAAAATACCTCAACAAGCAGGGAGCTCCACGGGTCCAAGGGGATAATGTGGTACAGGCTCAGGCCATTAGAAGGAAAGGGGCTGCCTGATAATGCAGAATGTTAACTTCTAGAGAGCTCCATTAGAGAGCATCTTTTTCTTACACTTTTGCTTTTCCCAAGCCCCTTATTTTTCCCTGTGTGTGCTTAGAAGCTTTTCTTTCTCTTACATCATTTATTTTTATTGTGCCATTTTCCCTCTCTTCCCCCTTTTCATTGGCCCTGTGTGTTTGTTTAAACCATTTGCCTGCTTTCATCTTCCATTTTTCTTCTCTCCCTCTTTCTAGGAGCTCTCTAGCTGTGATTATCCTTACAATTCACATTAGCTTTCCTCCCTCCTGCTCCAGGATGGGCTTGAAGGAGGCATTGATTAAAGCTAAAACCTGCAGCAGGAAAATTTCTATCAGGCACCAGCTTCAGGGTCCAGTGGCTTCCATGAGCTCAGCTCTCACTTTTAGTTTTTCTCCAGGATCAGTTTCAAAGTCTCAGGAAATCTACAAGGACAGGGCTGAGCTGGCACTGAAATGGCAAGCCACAGCTCCTCTTGAGGGCTGAACTGTATCCTTGGAAGCCCTCAGCCCTGGGAGAAGGCAGCAGGGATGTGGCATGGAAAAGCTTTGGCACGGGCCAGGTTTTCACCTCCCTTTCCCTGCCTTTTGCTCCCTGAAGATTCCCTCTTGCTTTCGGAGCGCTAGACCACACTGCGGAATGCCATGGTGGCACAGCTTCACACAGCACTCCTTGAGTGGAGTAATTACAGCCTTCACAATATGCCTAAAATGTAAGGTTGGGCACTTCAGTGTTTCTTCAAATCCTTGCCCTCTTCCCTGCCACCAGCCTTGCCTGAAGGCCAGTGCTCCTTTCTTTTTTATTTTCCTTTTTTTAAAGATATGGATGTAAAGAGGGTGTTTTGGTTTGAATTTAGGCTGATCCACTTTTTCTTCTTTCCTCTTAAAAATAATAATACCAATTAAAACTGCAATTGCAAGGAAAATAGTTATTTGAGATAACTGAATACTTTTCAGTGCACAAACCCACCCATTATATCCTTACACTCCATACCATGGTCTTATGGTGTGCTGGTGAAACTGGGGGTAAACAAAACTGGTTTCCCCTGCAAAGGGGAAGAAGGGAGAGATCACCAGAGCTGTTATTTGCAAAAGAGAAAATGAAGCTGGTTTTATTGAGCTGGTTGAAGTTTAGTGGCGTTCTGTTGAAATACCACATTCCTGAATCCGTCATTCCCGAATCCCTCAGGGGTTTGTGGAGTGGAACCCCTGGGCTGGAGCAGAAGGGGGTGTGTGGGGAGGTGCCAGCAAAGCCCCCTCTCCTCACAGGCTTTGAGAAGAACTTCTGCTGGCCTTCAGCTCTTAAAAAGTATTACAAAAACAGCTGCCCCTTTTAGAGCCCTTTGTTTCCTACTTCATCACCAGAAATGGAGATACTGGAAAATTCCTGGAAGAAAACAAAAATACACCAAAGTCTGACAGATCCTGTGTGTTCTGTGGGCAGAACAAACTGTATGGAAAACACAGGGAGGAGAGATGCAGGTGAAGAGAGGTGAAAGGAAAACAAATCAGCTGCACGCAGAGGTCTGGTGTCAAACAGAGGGATCTTGTTTGCTCAGATACTGCATGAAAGACCATGGCAACCGGGGGCCTGGGGGGAGGAGAGGTCTGCAGCCCCTCCCTGAGGCTGGGTGACAGAGGAAATGGGTGAAGCAATCCGCTCTGCTGAGCCTGCTGCTGGAGCTGGAGCTGTGAGCCAGCGGATTCCATCCCTTCCTCCTAATCACTGCTTTTTCTGAGGCAAAAAGCACCCCCAGAAGTCTGAAATTAATGGATTTGTAATTTCCTTAGTCTGTCAGATGGTGCCATTCTGAGAAAGGTGGCTTTGCTGTGGGCAGTCTGATTTAGAGAGAGGATTAAGATCCCTGCGAGACGCAATAAGTCACAACATTACATTACAAAGAATCCAATAGAAATATTTCTGAGGGAGTACAGGAATGTGTTTCAGGCTGCTCTGAAAACACTGGCCAGAGATGATGTTTCACTGTGACCCAGTGTATGGAAATGGAGTCATATTTTTGATCCCAGTAATAGGCTGGAGATTCCCCTGGTTAACAGAGAGCCACGCACAGACACAGAGATATGCAGGCAGTGCCTGTGTCCCCAGCAGCAGCCCAGGGCTGTGCAGAGCAGGGCTGTTCATCAGCTCTGCACATCACCTTGAGCATCACACCCATCCCACTGCACTGCTGCTGTGTTTATCCACAAGGGCGTGCACTCTTCAAATGGTGGAAATCTGCCATTTCTGATAGGTAACAGAATCAGAGGGTAAAAATGTGATTCTTCTTTCTGATTTGAATCTGTCTTCAGCTTCCAGCCCTTGTATCTGGTTTTGCCTTCTTCGCTGGATAAAAGAGCTCTTTAAGGAATTTCTTCCCTCATGAAGGTGTTTTTATCCACCATGGTCAAAAGCATCTGTCCGTTCTTTTTGTGGTAAGCTAAATGGATTGAGCTCTTTAAGTCACTCGCTGGCAGGCATTTTCTGCCGCAAATCATTTTTTTGTCTATTTTTTCTGCTCTGACTCTAAAATGTAGATGTCTGATTGCATACATTTTTCAAGTGTCATTCTTCTGATGCAGTGTGCAGGATAAGCTACCTCCTGGCTTCTATTTGCTTTTTATATTCAATATCCATTCGCTCACATGACACAGAACAGCACAGAAAATTATGTTTGTTTGTCTGTTTTACACATTCCCAACCCTGCTCTCCAGTCTATGTCTCTTGCAGCTTGTTGGGCAGTGCTTTGCTCAGAGATGTGGAAAGCCCATCCTCTGTTGATTCCTGCCAGTTCCTGCCTGGAACAGCCCCCTTTTCCCTGAGGTGCCACTTTGGCCCCCTGGCCTTCAGCAGGAGCAGAGCTGGCTCTTCCAAATACACCAGTCTGTGCACAGAGGGATGGACAATGGGCAGGCCTGGGTGTCCCCACCTGGCTCCTGGGGCTTCAGCTGGTGGTCGTTCTGCTTGTTCTGCAAGGAAATTGCGTGATTGCTTTTGGCTGCAGTTGGGGGATTGAATGACATGTGCAAGGAATAAATCACTGCATGATAAGGAAGAGACACGAAAGATTTGAGACAAAGAAGAAAATCTCGTTTCCACTTCCCTTTGTTATCATTTTACTGTGCATAACTGTACATATCACACATATGTTACTCTGAGCTCCTGCAGAGTATTCCATCACTCCAGCAGAGCCCTGGAAATTCACTGGGAGGACACAGGATTTATCTTCCTGCTGCTTAACTAAGGATTGGCTTATCCACAGGGGGCAACTCCTGTGGAGGCATTAAGTGAGCAGTCAGATCCCTGCACAAGTTCATCTTGCCCTGCACCTGTCCAAACCTACAGGCCTGTCCAAGTGTGCTGTGCTGACCATTTGGAAATGCTGGCCATTTGGTCACATTCCAGCTCTGAGAACAGGCAGCTCTTTGGCTCCTTCAATCCCTGCTTTTGTTCCCAGGGGCCAAGCTCTTAATTCTGTCCTGGGCTGCCTTAAAAGTGGGCAGCTGAGGCTGCAGGGGCAGGAGGGCTGCCAGAGGCTGATGCAGGGCCTGAACCTGCTCTGTGTCACAGCTGAGGCCCTTGGCACCATTGTCCCTTTATGTTAGCAGCCCTTGGCCTCACCTGTGCCTGGGCGAGGGCCCAGCAGTGAGCTGCAGCACCGCTGCTCCCCGCTGGAACGCCTGTGACTCTGCTGAGCCACGGCGAGCAGGAGAGAGCTGTCTGCAGCCTGAGAGCAGCACACAGCGGCTTTGCGCGGCGTTAAACAGAACCAGAGCGACAAGTGAGAAATCACATTGTACCACTTTCCCAGATAGCATGAGCTGAGAACACAACCTGTGTTTCCCCTTCCAGGGCATCTTGTCACTGTCCTCAGGGACCAGCTGCCCACAGAGCAGCCTGGGCACAGGGCAGGAGCTGAGCAGTGCCCTTGCTGCTGCAGATCCCTGGAGCTGCAGGATGAGCCAAGCTGTGTGCATGGGCACACCAGAGGGGTGAGATGCAGCCACAGGCTGGGGGCTGATGGGGGTGTCTGGAGTGCAGCAAGAGGCAGCAGTGCTGGTTGGTGGAGAAAGGAAAAGGCAGAGGGTGTAGGAAGGAGAAAGGGATAGCGAGGAATGAGGAGGAGGAGCAGGAAGGCTCAGGGTGCAGTAGGAGGATGAGGGAACAGTCAGGCAGAGCAGGAGCAAAGAGGGCTGTCAGTGAAGCTTGCATTAGTTTGGGTTTTAAGCTCTGTAAGTGTGAAGGTGCTGCACTCAGCCTGAGTTGTTTGACTCGGTGTTCAGGCCCTGTGTGAGGCTGCGTCTGGGTCTGGAGCTGCCGTGGCTTGCAGGAGGCAGCCCTGTGGAGCCCAGTGCTGCTCCCTCCGTGCCCAGCTCCTGCCACACTGCCAGGTGCCATCTCCCCTTGGAGCACAACAGCAGCAGTGCCAGCTGCAGGGCTACAGCTCTGGGGACAGAGCTCTGCTCCAGGGGCTGGGGAGCATTTTCCTGCAGACACTCTTTGCCTGGGCTGTGCTCTTACTTACAGGACACACAACGCAGAGCTGCTCCCAGTGATCTCAGAAGGGCCCTTCAGCATCAGTTGGGAAGAGTTTTTGCCAAGAACAAAAAGGAAAGGAGAAGAAATGTTCTAGGCAGGAGGGTAGTCTAGATGAAGGACTGGCTTTAAGAGCAACAGGAAGTTTTGTACCTTGAAACATGATGTACCTTGAAATGACTGAACACACAACACTGGAAGTGACACCTGTGTTCTAATCTTCTATTTCCTTCAGCTGCTGCACAGTTCACCGGGCCCACGTCAGCTGGTGGGGCTCCTTTCAAAACTGTCTTCCTTTTAACCTCCAGCATTAATTTATAACATAATTCATCAGAGAATGGAGTGCTTTCTGTGTGGAGTGAGCTGTCCCTCAGCTGTACCTGTGTGTGCATTGGGAGCCAGGACAGGAGCTCTGTAGGAAGGTTTGTTTTTAGGCAATTCAGAGAGGACTTGGGCTGCAGCCCCAAAGGCAGCTGAGCACTGAAGCTCGCAGAGGAAGCTCCAAGGGATGTCACAGCATGCCCCTCGGCTCCGGGGGCTTCCCCCTCCTTTTTCTTCACCTTGTGGTGGCTGCAGCAAAGGCTCCATTATTTGGCAGCATGGCCTTGCTTTTGTCTATAAATGGAAGCAGTTGGCCATGATCCCAGTATAACACAGGATAGTCCTGTGCACCAGTTATGCAACTGGGAGCTTGATGACTTCATCAGAAGCTGGGGGAGGGCCAGGGGTGGTAGGAAAAGGCTTTTGCCATCAGCTCTGCTGGAGACAGCCAATAAATGTGTGTGTTCCCCCAAAGCAAAGCAAGCAGGAGCTCAGCGACAGGGGTGGGTTTGATGAAGGGTTTGGTGCAGGAGCAGCCGAGGGATCCTCAGTGATTCCTGGACCCCAGCTTGGGGCAGACCCAGCCACTGCTGCAGCCCTGGCCTTAGGGTGCTGCAGGGACCGTGCAGGACCGGGCTGTAAAATGCAAAGTGGGTGATGTGACTGGGGGAGAAGTAGAAAGAGGAACAGGGAGAGAACTTTCAAGCCAATATAGATGTTAAAAGGGAAAAACCTAAATGTTGGAGAGCTGCCTTTCAGCAGAGCCCTTCAGGGAGTATCTGTGAAAAGTAGAGATGTGGACAAATTGTATTTGTTATTTCCGTGGGAGAGTCCTTAAAAACCCGACCCTCATGCAGAAAGGCTGACCCTCATTTCCCAAGGTACACTCCAGCATTGAACTTAACCCTTTCCCTGAGTGGGTGGCGTGGGTGCTGCAAGATGCCCTTTCTGTACACCCAGATCACACAGTGATGGCAGAACTCAAAAGCCAGCGAGGCAGGTGAATCCGGACCTCACCCTGGCAGGCCTTGCACAGAGGATGCTAAAGCGATACTGGTCCTTTCCATCGAGTTGGTGGCTTTGAATAAGTACCTGCCGTCTCTATTCATCGGTTAAAGAGGTTCTACGGGCTCTTATCACCCGAGATAGGGACCGGGCCCGCAGTTTGCAAACACGGCATCGAGAGCGGCGCGGTGCGAGCCGGGCCCCCAGCGAGCGCTGGCGGTGAGGCCGGTTTGCCCGGGACAGCCGGCCTGGGGCAGGGGGGTTCGGAGAGTCCCGGGAATGCTCCGGAGGCCGGCAGCGAGTCCCGGGAACGCTGCCGAGGCCCCGGGAAGCGGCGGCACCGCTCGGCTCCACTCGGGCCGGGCCGCGGGTCAGCAGCGCCACCTGCCGGCAGCGCCGGGACACCGCTCCGTTTTCCTTCCTTTTCCTTCCTTTTCCTTCCTTCCTTCCCTCCCTCCCTCCCTTCGGGACGTGCATGGGATTTCCCTCCCTCCTGACCTTTCCTCAGTGCTTTTCCCAGCACTAAAAGGCAGCAAATTGGATTCAGAACACGAAGAGAGAGTGGGGTGTGTGCAGGGAAGGCGCTTGCCCTGATTCCTCCCAGCCACACACACTGGTGCAGTGCTGCAGGATGGAAATCTTGAATAAAGACATAAAGGAGTTAAATCCTGAGGTTCTGGAGAGGAATTAGTGCTGCCAGCTCCCACTGTTCATTTGTGTGTGCCCAACACCTTGGCTCCTCAATCCAGGGGGCCATGGTAAATTGTTATGTTAAATGAAGAGAGGGAAACGGAAAGGAAGAGAAAATATAACATTCTACTTGAGAAAGGAGAAAAAGTTTAGAAAAACGTTGCTCTGAAGCAGGGAAAAAACTTAGCTCACAAATTCATTGTTTCACTAGCAATTAATTATAAAATGCTCCTTCTTTACTTGAGGGGCTTTGAATTCCAGGAGAAAAGGGGAACCTATTCCCTGTGGGGAGCAGTCCATGGCTTGTTCTCCAAGCTCCAGGCTTCACACACAGCCTGTGTGCCACCTCAGCCTGGAGAGCTGCATTCCCTGCCTGTGCAGCAGCCAGTAATGAGGCATTCCCTGTCTCTGTCTCTGTGCACAGGAGCACCAGGCGGGAGTGCCGCGGCCCCTGCAGCCGGCGGGCTCCAGCAGCATGGGCACAGGCTCCAGCCCCGGGGGACACTTCCTGGGCAGCCAGCCCCAGGCAGCCCTCATGAAGCAGATGCTGATGGAGCAGAGGGCGCAGCTCCACGTGATGGAGCAGCAGAAGCAGCAGTTTCTCCGGGAGCAGAGACAGCAGCAGCAGCAGCAGATCCTGGCGGAGCAGGTACAGTATCCATCTGACTCCAGTGCATCTGGCACCAGCTCTTCCTTCTAGATTTGGGAATTATCTCTGTGGGTCCTGTCAGGGTATTTCAGCAATGCTTGTCAAAGAAGAGGTAACAATCAGCCCTACCATTAGCTTGGCAAATATTACCCGTTTTTCCAATAGTCACGTTGGATTTTAGGCACTGGAAAAGTTAGCTCTTAACCTGGCATCTAGTGGTGCACTTAGTCCAGCAGAGGCAGACTCAGCTGCAGTTACAGTCACAGGTCCTCTCTCCTGCATTTGGCAGTCACCACTCCCCAAATATCATTCACTGAAGCACAAGAGGAAATGTGCCTTAGTAATCCCTTTCTGTTTTGGCTCAGGAATGCTCCAAGGCTGCAGTGCTTGGGTCAGGATGCAGTAATGCTTGCAGCTGAGTGTTAAAAGTGCAGACATGGAGCAAAGCCTTGCACCAGGAGCACAAGCCTCTAGACCTTGGCAGGGCTGAGGGAAAGAAGGTGTGTGTGTGGCTACCGCTGCCCTTAGACCTAGATGGGCAAAGTTAGTTCATATCCCTCCCTCTCCTTTCTGCCTGAAGACAGTTCAGCTCGTGCTGTAGAGGTCAGGGTGAAGTGGCTGTAAGCAAGGAGTGATGATGATGTTGGCCTCAGTGCATGTTCCTTTTTGAGCCAAAAAGAGTCTGAGTGCTGAGGAGCCCAGGTGCTCTGAGGAGGACTCCAGATGACTCTGCCTGTCTCTCCAGAACACCTCACCAAATAAGAACCACTGCAGGTTCTGCAGTTTTACCACCAGCCTGTTAATTAATTAATCATCTCTTCCTCTTCTGCTTTGTTTCTGTCTTTCATTTTCAGCAGATGCAGCAGCAGTCACATTTGCCTCGGCAGCATCTGCATCAGCAGCGAAGCCCATATCCAGTGCAACAGGTCAACCAATTCCAAGGTAAAAGTCCAGCTGTTTTTCCTGTTTTAGAGTCAATGCCCTAAAGGTAGCAAATGTGTGAAGGCTTGTGCAGTTTGTGACTACCAGGTTTAAAGCAGTGTGCCAGAAGAGGAATACAGGCTGTTGCACACACCACATATTTTACTAAAGACAAATGCCCAAGTCTGCATATTCAGTTAAGTTTGTATTTTCCTTTCTGCTCTCTTCAGTGAAAACTGCTTGCTTTTTCTTTTTTTTTTCCCCTTTTTTCCCCCCCTTTTTTTAAATGACATTTGTTTTGCCTCTTTAACATCCAGATGTCATGGATACATTCATAGATTTATCTTGTTGACCTCTATTCTTAAGAGTTTTTTTCCTGGTAGCATTTCTGAGTGTATCTTGGTTTTGCCCCTCCTTCATTCCCCACTTTATCTAATTCAACGAGCAGAGAATTTAGGAGAGGTCATCCTTATCCAGAGAAGGGACTGATAAATGTCAGGTGTGGGAAACACAGTAAAATATATGAGATGTAAATAGAAGGTTTTTTAAATGATCTCAAAAAAAGCACAAGTATTATTTTGATGTGCTCCTAGGTAACTGAAGGATGTAAGTGCACTCATTTTGGCTTAGGAAAAGAAGTTCATTCTGAGCTTTTTAGGTGAAAAGCATCAGCTGAAGTCTTCACTAACCATGATTTCTATATAGACATGTAATGAACACACACTTGTGCTGTATATTCATGGTAATACCATGTAGATGCAACAGAAAACAAGGGAGGCAGTTCTGGACATTCCACATTGCCATTCTGGTTCCCAGGATGTGAACAGGCAGCCACATCTTCTGCTGGCATATATCAGGGTTGCCTCTTCTAATCACATCCTTATTTTTATCTTTGGCACCATAAGTTCTGTATGGAATTACTTTTTTCCCCAATAATTCATTTCTAAAATCAAGAAGTGTGAGTGCACAGCCATCCACTGAGATGCATACATACAATCTCTCTGCATTCATGCTTCTTTGAAACACTGCCTTTGCATGTATTATTTAAAATAAAGAGAGAAGAGTTTAGGCTAATCTGACAGAGCAATGAGTTCATTTTCATAAATGAACTAACTTAAATAGTTCACCATTTCTTCCTTTTTAGTCACATGAATGTAATCCAGTGCAGTAGGTTATGTGTAAATGAGACCAGAAGGTGGCCTAAAACCTTGGCATCTGTTGCAACTCTCATTTAACTACTCCTTGTCTGATCTCCTGTCACTTATGCCACGTACAGTAGTTAACAAAAGTAGTATGTGAGCCTCTTGCTGTTAGTGACTCTTTTGGAGCTTTTCAACTGCCATTCTCAATTAAAAAATAGCTAAAGATGCATTAAGATTTTTACATTATCTGTATCTTAAGCACTTGCTCGAGTCATCATAAAGAGACTTTTTCTAATCATGAAAGGAGCTGATCTAAGTTAAGAAAAATGGGAACCCCAGTGCCAATCATTAAGAAAGCAGTTTAATAGCCTGAATAAAGTAAAAGCTGCCACTACACATGGCCTGTTCCAGTGAGATCCAGATGGTCTCACTTCATGCTACAAAATGTTTCATTTCCAGCTGTGTGCTGGAGCTAAAAGCATCCACCAGAAGCTTGTGGTGCTGCAGAAAATGGAGTTGTAGCCATCCTCTGTTATATAATAGAATTACATGTATAGAAATGGTGCTTCCTTTATCCACCTGTTTCTCATGGAAACCAAGCCAACATCAATAACAGGGACCAGTGTTCTGTTGTCTGCCACTGAGGGACAACCAATAGGAGCTGATTTAAGAACATTCAGATTCTGTTGTACGGTTCTGAACCCTTAAGCAATGATTTCATATTTACACCTGGCATTTAATAATTTGGGCCTGCAGAAGTTGTGTGCCTCAGACACTCTGAGCTTCACCTGCCGAGTGTTGTATTTCGTCAGTGACTCAAATCTGCAGAATCTGACTATTTAGTTAGTGACTCCGACTGGTGTATTTGGTAGTGACTCAAATCCACAATGGACCCATGGTGTAATCTGAGCTCCAGGTAACTGTCTTTATTTAAAGATAGTAAATATAGAAGCATATTGGCTTCCCAGAAATCAATAGCTCTCCCCTACCTCTGAAAGTAAGACACAAGCATGGTTAAGTTATCTGTCATGGTGTGGAATTTAACAAGGCTAGGATCTTCTGGTTTCCCATCACTGGCCTAAGGTGAAGTAAAATGTGCTTATAGTATTGATTCACTAATACACTCTCCCTGCTTTAAATGTCCACAAAAACCCGATTTTTCTTCTTTCCATAGAATTAGGCAGTAGCTATGCTATAGAAAATCCATTCATTAATGCCTCCTGAGCTATTAAAAGAATTGATTGGCCTTCTGAGACTGACATTTCCATTTTCAAGGCTTAGTTTTGAACGACAATGGAGATATTTAAAGGAAAGCTTCAAATGGTAAAGTGAAGTTCAGCTGCTTCAAAGAAGACCAGTGGAAGTTTTTCCGTTTGCTTACTAGAAGCTGAATTAGGTGTAGCTGAAGAAGATAAGTGCTGCTGAGGATGCTCCTACAGATTGTCTCTTATGCAAAAGTGCGTTAATTAAGTTTTGTAGGTCTGTGGGCTTTTCCTTACCTTCCTCCCTTTTTGGTGCAGGTTCACCCCAGGATATGGTGGCTGTGAGGAACCAGGTTGCCCTGCAGAGCATGAGAACATCCCGAATGATGGCCCAGAACGCGAGCATGATGGCCATGGGTGCCTCCCAGAGCTCCAGCACGCTGCTCACCACAGCAGGCCAGTCGGATATGGGAGTGACTCCTTACAGCAACGCCTCTGCCAGCCAGCCAGGAATGTACAGCATCAGCACGGGCATGAGCCAAATGTTGCAGCACCCAAACCAAAGTGGCATGAACCTGGCGCAGAGCACGGGCCAGGGAGCACGGCAGGCTGCCTCTGGACAAGCAGTGGGAATGGTTGGAAGTTTTGGTCAGAACATGCTGGTGAACTCTGCTCTTCCCCAGCATCAGCAGCAGATGAAAGGACCTGTGGGCCAGGGCTTGCCGAGGCCGCAAGCGCCACGACTTCAGAACCTGATGGGGCCTGTCCCTCAGGGAGCACAGAGCTGGCAGCAGCGAGGCCTGCACGGCGTACCTGGCAGGACTAGTGGCGACATGGGGCCCTTCAGCAACGGCCCCGCGTACGCCATGCCAGCGGGGCAGCCGCGGGTGCCCAAGCAGCACTTCCCTCAGGGCCTCAGCCAGACTGTCATGGACTCGAGCGGCACCGTGAGGGCCGTGAACCCGGCCCTGGGGAGGCCACTGCTGCAGCCCCTGCCCGGGCAGCAGGCAGGCAGCCAGGCCAGGCCCGTGGGGATGCCAGCAATGAGCCAAGGGGTGCCTGCCATGCCGGGCTTCAGCCAGCCCCCAACGCAGCAAATGCCAGCTGGAACCTTTGCTCAGAGCAGCCAAGGCCCGGCCTATGAGAGGAATCCCACTCAGGACATATCTTACAACTACAGTAATGGAGGAGCAGGGGGGTCATTCTCCAGTTTAGCAGAGAGCACAGACCTTGTGGACTCCATTATCAAAAGCGGACCAGGGGATGAGTGGATTCAAGAACTTGATGAGTTGTTTGGAAACCCCCAGTGAATGGGATTGTATAGTCTGGAGCTTTGGTTATGTTTTGTTACGTTTGAACAAGCAAAGAGGAAGTCAGATGTTCTTCCCATCCCTGCATTGTTGGCTTTTGTGTTGGTTTAGGGTTATTTTGGGGTGTTTTTGTTTTTAACTGTGCAAACCGAGCTGATCTGTAGCCAACTTTGGAAGATTCAGGGGACGATGAAAACATCAACATCCCAAAACTGTCACCAAGCAATCCTTGTTGCGTGACAGTGCCCACTGTGTGTGTGTGTGTGTGTGTGTGTGTGTGTGTGTGTGTGTGTGTCAGAATGGAGAAACTGGAAAAGCCAGCTGATGTGTGTGGCTGGGAAGATTCCTTCTCCCCCCACTCAAAACAAGGCTTCATTGCACAGTGGTGAGGGGGGTCCTGGTATGTCCCATCTCTTCTGACTGTGCACATTGCAGCTTCCAGGGAAGCAGAGGGAAGAGCTGGGAGCAAAGCCTGCAGACACTCAGGGGTGATTGCACAGCCCTGGTCAGAAATGGGGCAAGCAGGTCTGGGGCAGCCATGGCCAGGCCGATGGGGCTGGCTGGGCTGTCCTGAGGAAATGCACAACACTCACATGGCAAACCTAAACAGTCACAGGGAGGTCACCGTTTTCACTGCACAGTGATAAACCCCACTGCAAGTGCAGAAGAACATAAATCTGGCAGTGTTGTGAGGGCAGATTGATTGTGTGACTGCTGCTGGGGACAGCCCAGTGCTGGGTTAACTTAATGAACTGCTTAGTCCCCTTGGGACTTGAAATAATGTTTCCCAAGCCAGAGCACTTGGCATGGCCCAGCTGTCTGGGCTGCTGAAGGTACCAAGGGGCATTAGAAGAGCTCCTCACTGGTGTCTCCCTCTGCTTCCTCCCCAGGGTGCTCTCAGTTCCCTCCCTTCCCCTCCTGCTCCTGCAGTGTGAAGCCAGCTGAGCTGGCTGCGCTTTGTTATCAGGCAAGCCACAGAGGGCCAGGCAGGGGAGGAAAAACACACAGGGAGGGTTTGGCACGCAGGAAGACCTTCTCCTCCCCTCTTGAAAAGCCCAGGTTTGGCAGGTAGCACTACCCCACTGTGTCTGGGCTCTCGATGTGATACATTCAGTTTTAAACAGATGTTTGGTCTAATCTCTCTGGTTTGCTGGAATAAAATTCACTGCCGTATTTGAAGAACAGGAGTCAGTGAGGGACTACTGTAAAGAACATTCATGAGTGGGTAAAATAATTGATATTGCAAGCATGGGATCTGCCCCAATAAGGTTTTAGATAATAAGGATGTATCACTGTCTCCACTGTTTGGACCTGTGATGAAGTTGTTATAGATCTCACACAACACTGAAGTCACCAGCCATTCTGAGTGTGTATGGCAGGTTCCCAAACTGCAGTTGGAGGCTGTTTTCTAGAACCTATTACCTCTGTAGTGTTTTCAGCTGAGGGCTCTGTATCAGGTTATGTAGTTGTGCATATAAAAAATGTTAACATGACCCACAGTCCAGAGCTGTAGCACCCTGTGGCCCAGTGCTGGCCTCTGAGAGCCATGAGCTGTGCTCTGCAGCAGTGTGCCAGTGCCAGTCCCAATTCCCCAGCTCCTGGTCACCTCCCTTTGTGCTGTTCTCCCTGGCCACAGCAGTGCCAAGAGTTGAGCCCCTGAGTTCCAGGGAGGCTGAGGGCCTTGGCACTGGGCACTTTCATGTCCTGCCTTTCCCTGTGGAGCACAGACAGGCATCACATTAAAGAGGGAGAGCAGATGAGTCTGATCTCCCCCTTGAGGCTCCCTTTTGAGCAATTTCCCTTGCTGGGCTTGCCTAGTGGGGGGAATCACCTGTTCTGAGTGCTGCGATGCAGCAGGACAAGCTGCATTTTTAATGTGCTAAAGGTGAGCCACCAATACAACCTGCCCTGGCTGCTACATTTTTTAAAATGTCTTTAATCTCATCTCTTTTAGCTGACCCCTTTATAAAATACAGCACAAGGGCCAATCCCAGCTCCTGCTGAGGATGATGAGCATGATTAGCATGCCTGCTGCTTCCGTAGGAGCCAGGCTGGGCCCTGATTCAGTGGAAGGGAGCACCAGGAGAGTTTTTGGTTCATCCTGTGGGTCAGCATCTCCTGGGCAGACTGGAAGGGACAGGCAGACCCTGGGAGCAGCCCACCAGGGCTCACCTCCCAGCACAGAGGGGGAAAGGGGAACAGAAACACACACCCACCACACAGCCGCCAATGCAAGCCCGTGTGCACCGGGGAGATACAGGCCCTGGTGATGAATGGTGGTCAAGGCGAGTCTCTGTTGTCTTTGTAAAGCTTCCTCCAAATACTCCACACTGGCATCAAGTACTAGAGAACAGATTTTATTAGATTCGGGTTGATTGGGTTTTTTTTTTTTTCCTTTCTTACTATGGTGCTGATGTACATGTAATGTTTTAAAAGAAGTCACTTGTAAATATGTTTTTACAATTCTACAGATATCACTGGGTCTACTATCTGTAAAATATATACATATAAATATATATATATAAATATATATATATACTGTTTGTTTAAAATAGAGTATTTTTATTTCATTCCTTGACTCATCCTTACTGCAGTGGTATTGCACTTCAGATGACATCTAATTACTAATTTGTACTGTATCCCTGACAGCAACTTGCTCCATTTTATTCAGATTTTTCTAGTTTTCTGGTTTTACTTTGTACATTAAGCATTGCTTATTTCCTTTTGAGACCTGTACAGAGTCTGAAAACATAGAAAAACACCTGATGTTGCTTTTAAAGAAAAAAAAACAAAAAACAAAAGAAACAAAACAAAAAACCAACCAAACAAATAAAAGATGGTTATATGAGTCATATACCTGGTGTATATGGATCATGTCTTGCGCCTCAGTGAGCAATCTTGCATGGAGGGGAGGGAAGCTGCATGCAGGTGGGTCTGAATCAGCAAAAATAGGGAGTGGGGAGGTGCTTCCAGGGGGGGAAACAAGGTGGAGACGAGGTGGGGAGGGAGAAGGGAAACGTGTAGCTGGACAGAAAAGCTGGAGAAAACAGGAAAACTGGAGAAGGATAAAGACACAGGCTTAGGGTAATTCCCTATCACCTACCACTGCAACAGTGTGAGAATTGTGTTGTCAGAAGCCTTTAGGAACGTGCACATAGATCTGTTGGACATGTTGGATGTGTATTGCCTGTCCATACATGGGGAGAGGAGGTAAGGCGAGGAAGAGAAAAGAGGAGAGGAGAGGAGAGGAGAGGAGAGGAGAGGAGAGGAGAGGAGAGGAGAGGAGAGGAGAGGAGAGGAGAGGAGAGGAGAGGAGAGGAGAGGAGAGGAGAGGAGAGGAGAGGAGAGGAGAGGAGAGGAGAGGAGAGGAGAGGAGAGGAGAGGAGAGGAGAGGAGAGGAGAGGAGAGGAGAGGAGAGGAGAGGAGAGGAGAGGAGAGGAGAGGAGAGGAGAGGAGAGGAGAGGAGAGGAGAGGAGAGGAGAGGAGAGGAGAGGAGAGGAGAGGAGAGGAGAGGAGAGGAGAGGAGAGGAGAGGAGAGGAGAGGAGAGGAGAGAAGAGAAGAGAAGAGAAGAGAAGAGAAGAGAAGAGAAGAGAAGAGAAGAGAAGAGAAGAGAAGAGAAGAGAAGAGAAGAGAAGAGAAGAGAAGAGAAGAGAAGAGAAGAGAAGAGAAGAGAAGAGAAGAGAGAAGAGAAGAGAAGGTAAAACATCAAAGCACTATAACAGGTAAGCTTGGAATAATTTCAGAGGCAAAGAAAGACCCATTTGAATCAGTAGATGGGCTTTGGACCTCCTCTAGTCTGTATTTTGGCTCCGTTACATAGTTTGGAGCAAAGCACGTGCCCACAAGGTGAGCATCAAAACTCTTCTCTCTCCTGGCCTGCAGCACATGCACATTCCAACTTGGGCTTCTGCTCTAACACCCAGCCCTCTGCCCTGAAGGCTGCCAGACCCATTGTATTCAATTATAATCACTTTTCACTGCCAGCCCTTGGCTCTCAGCCCAGCTGCAGACCACAGCCTGGAGCTGTTAACCTGCATCCAGTTGGGAACCTCTTACCTTCCTTTCACAGACTGGACAGAACCATGGAAGTACTTGTACAGCATACCTCAAAAGGAAGCTAATTCTAAGAAAGAAAAGATTAATATGGTGGGGGAAAACAAAAAAAAAAAAAAATGAGGATTGTAGACAGTTAACCACTCTAGTTATGTTTTCTAGTTATATTGCTTTGGAAATTTTTACAGCTACCCATAACTTGGGAAGTTACCTTGGGAAAGAATCATTCAAAAGAGATACAAGTATTCTTACACAGTCACTGCAAGAGGCTCTTTATATGGGTTTACAGATAGGGGTGGATGTAGGACTGCCCAAAATATCCAAAAGCATTCCTTCAAAGGGACATCTCAAGAACAGACAGGAATCCTAATCCCCCCAGTTTGGTCATTATCCCAGGAACAGGACAGTGGGTGGAAGCTCTGTGGCTTGACCCAGCTCTGTCATTTTGTATTATTATGGCAGTTTGTGCTAAGGGGGGTGTTTGTTTTGGGAAGAGAATCCTGTTTATGTTGTTAATAACCTGCTTTGCATTTATATAGCAGCTTTTATCCAAGGACTGGGAAGGAAGCTGTAGTGAAGTCAGCTTTCTGACCTCCCTGAGGGAAGAGTATAAAGTCACCTCCACTTGATTGATGGCAGGGTATGGAGGTCAGTTGTGTTATCCAGGACTAAGCAGTGCTTGTTAATTTTGTGGTTTGAACCTCTGTGTGTGTATTATAGAGCTTTCACTGTGTGCTGGATTAACTCCTGTAAATATACCTGTGGGACACAGCTGAAACATTACTTCAAGGGAAAGTTATCATGATCTTTCATTTCTCACATGTGACAGCACCTGTGTTGCTGGCTAGCAGCTGTGATCTTCCCTGATTCAAGTGTCTGTCCATGAGCACATGTGTTATTTCATATCATTTTGTTGACTTAAGTGGTGCTTCTTTGGATTTGCAGTGGAGATGGGACTGTAAGAAAGCCCCAAACAAAAAATTAATGGTTTGGAGCAGAGAGAAATGGAGAAGTTGTTTAGGAAGGAGAGGAATATAGACATGAGCTGGTTATCCTTTCCCCAGCCCACAGATTTCATGCTTTTAAAACATTAGTTGGGAAAGGGTTAATAATAACTGTCCCAAGTTTTACTCTATGAGAGCTCCCTGGTTTGGAGAGAGAAGGGAAAGCTGGTGGGGCTCTGTGAAATGCCATGGGGATTTCAGTGTCACTGAGTGTTCTTCTAGGAAGGCTGTGTTAATTAAAAGCAGGGGAAAAGATGTCTACAGTCAATTACTTCCTGATAATCCCAACATTTTTAAAAGTTATATGAAACTTGTCAGTCCAAGATAAAAGCAGAAAGTATTTACCTTGATTGAAAAACATCCTGCAGTCCAGAGCCAGTCAGGAATATTGGGTAAAACTCCACACAGTTTTGTCTGCAGAATAAATTTGAAAGAACATTAGTCTGGAAAGGAAAAGAGCTGTGGGTGGGATTTTCAAGGAGAGTCATCTTTGGCCTTGTTTGGTGCCACCAAAGTTAATGCTAAAGTCATATCCAGTGGGACTACTGTCAAGCCAGCACTAGGTACTCTTAAAATTTCTCATTTTTGAAATCTCTGATACAAGCTGTTTAAAATATTTTCCTGGCATTTAAACTTAGGCATGGATCTGGATCCCAACTACATGGAAATAAACAGGACAAATAATCCTCAATCAAGTGGCTGTGCAGCACAGACAGGCAGGAATTCCAGTTCATTGATGTGATGTTAATCACTTATCTCCACACTTGCTGGTATGCAAGTTTTGGTGTCAGCATTACTGGGGCTGCCAGAGGAATTTGGATTACTCTGCTGAGGCGCAGACAGCACCTCATAGATTTTCTTATGGCAAGGACCATAACACATTTATCAGTTTTCCCACCAATACATTGTTTGTATATCTCTTTTCAGTGGTTCTGAATTAATTTCTTTTTAAGGAATTAGGCAAACTTCTGTGTCTAATGAGTCATGTTATCTAACAAGTTGTCTAATGCATGGTATATCTTATTATTGTTATACACTACAACTACAGTTACAGCAGATGAGATTGTTTGAAATAAATATAAGTAATTTTGCACAGGGTAATGAGTAAGTAAAGATTTTCATAGCTTTTCTTCCCCCTGTATCAAGTAGTTCAATTCTAACAGGCTAAATTAAATATGACTGAGGTAGTTACAAAGCATTCTTGACTTGCCTTTGTATGCCTTTTTTTGTTTTCATCTTCAGGTAGCATTTATGGTTACTGAGCCAATACCTTTACTCTGAAAACATGGGACAAAGGAGGCTTTCAAAGAACATTACTCTCAAATATTTTATATGTTTAAAAAGCCTGTTGAGAAGCTGCTACCTGTGTCACATTGTATGATAATGCATATTAATTTGCATGGCCTGGCCTAACAACCTGTAAAAAACCAATCATTGTCACCTTACTGATAGATAAATGTGAAGGAAAACTCTAAAAGAGCTGGTCATTTGAAAAGTTAAAAACACAAGAGCTAAACAATTTAAGGCCAGATGACATTGAAGATGTATTTTTTTCTGACTTTATTCAGAAGATGCAAATTTCAAGATGGTGACACACATAAAATCCAGCAAAGATTGACATAAAAGGAGGCAGGAACAGAGGTTCTGAGGAGTGAAATCTCATATAATTCATGACACTGGTGGTGTCTGAGCAGATGTAAGTCTGTCCTGTTTGTCCTGTTTTACTTTGCTTTTCAGCAATACATTACAAAGAACATGGGCCTGTGTGGCACTGGGTCATACTCAGCTTTAAATTTATCAGAACTATAAGACAAATAAAAGCGGAAGAAAATATGCTTATTCCTTCAATTGTTCCCTCTTTCTGCCCCCTAAATACCATTTGTAACACATGTCTGGTGTCTTTTCATATGTACTTTGTGTGGGGTTTCAGAGGAAGGACAAATAGCCCATTTCATCCAGTTCAGTTTAAGGTCTGGCTGTCCAGAGTCCCTGCTTTGTGGCAGTATTACCAAACTGATCTCATTTGTCATCCCCATCCTCTGGGGATGAACTCCTGCATGATGGCAGCAGCAGAGCAAATTCAGAAGGATTAAATACAGTAGTAGACAGAGGTTTGGATTTTTCCCTGAACTGCAGCCTTGTGTCACCTCTATCAATATTGTGTATGAGACAGGAAAGAATTGGTTCATGATGTTCCATCCAGTGCTGTCATGCTGCTCTCAGGCAGGTGTGCAAGGCATGGATGTCATCTCCTTGAGAAAAATAACCCAAGCAGCTGATGTTGTGAGTGCCATATTTACATGGACACATTTTAAAAAGAATAAAACCTCTCCAGAGCCCTTCCACCACACTCCTCCATCTCTCTCTCCAGCCAGGAAAGCCCCACTCACGTGCACTCTCCCCGATGGATGCCAGCTCAGCTTCCAGAGCACTTGTACAGGAAGCTTTGCCTGCTCCTGAGCAGGGGAGGGATGCCCTGGATGGGGTCTCGTGTTGCTTGGCAACCTCTTTCCCTCTCCTCCAACACGGTTCTCCCTCGCACTGTCTGCTGGTGCGGGCACAACAAAAGGCAGCAATGTCACTGAAGCAGTTGTTCCTGTCGCTGTTTGCTTGTTATTTATGGTTATTGTCATGAAAGGATTTGTAAACATTTCTGCACTTCCTTCCCCGGTCAAAGCAGATATCATTTTGTGCTTCTGTAGCATGCCTACATAATTAATGGATGGTCACTGCATTCCAGTGTATGCCACATACAGTTTTATTGGTGGTTTTTTAAAGTGGTTCCTGGCTCTGAGTGCTTCTATTTTTCAGCCCAAAATTGAGACATACAAGGTTTTACATTCAGAAGTGAAAAAACCCAGTGTAAGCAAGTCTGCCTTAACCACCTCAATTTGTGGTTCTCATGTCTAGGTGCACATATGCCCAAAAAAAGGCTGCTCTGAATGACTTTCTGTCCCCTTCAGGAGTCTAACACTGAGATTGCAGAACAAAAGCGCTTCCATGAGCAGAGATAAAGCTGCCAGGGTGTTTCTGTTTGCCATTTCCTCCTCCACACTCACCACTTCCAGCTCAGTCTCTCTGGTTTGCATTTGTGGGTGCCCCAAAGAAGACACACAGATTCCCTTGTCCCTTTTCCCCGAACGAGAAGAAAGCCAGACTCCAAGTGTTTTCTGAGCTTGCAGTGAAAATGCTGCTGAGGCCTTTCTTTACTGAACAAACGGTAGTCACTCAGGACAGACCTGGAGAGCTTCACGCCTGCTCTGGCCAGTTACACACTGCCCGGTTTTCAGCCCTAGATAGGATTTATTCCCTTTGTGACTGCCGAGCTTGTGTCAAGGCCTGGAAGGCAAGGGAAAAGTTCGTTTTCTGTTTTAGGGATGCTTTGCAGAGCCTCAGACGCACATCTGCCATTGCCCTCTGCTACACCACTTAGACAGTATATTTAGTTATTGTTTGTATATTTATAAACAATTGGAATGCAGAGATGCTTTCTGACCACAGCTCTGCAGCATATTGCCTGTACAACATCCACCCACTTATCTTCATACTGAGTAGAGACAGCTGCAAATCACAGCCTAAAGCAGTTAGGGGGTGATCCTGAATCCATTTAAAGATCCAATCTTCCCACAACCAGCCTTATTGAGGACAGCCTTTTTGAAATGGCTTTATGGAATTAAGACCTTTGAAAGGCCTTGAAATTAAGTCCTTTACAGAAATTAAGGCTTAGTTCTGAGGCACTACATGCCTACAAGGAAGGGACATCTTGCATTTCAGGAGTTTTGCAAATCAGGAGTTTTGTGAAATTCTGAAAAGAGATTTGAAGAGTGCTTTGAAATCCTTGAATGAGCACAGCCTGGCCAGGGGTAGTTTTCAGTCCTATTCATCTTGAAAATCCCTCTGTGTTTTCTGGTGGAAACAGAATTGGAGCAGCGTCAGTTCAACTCATAACCTGGTAAGTCTCATGTGGATGCTCTCAAGAAATAAACCAGGTAACAAGGGAGTGCAATTTCCCTGTCCTCACCTCGGTCCCTGTCTGAATCAGCCAACATATTGTGCTGACTGACTTGCCTTTCTCAACTCAAAGAGACATGATATTGCAGAGTACAGAAAACTGCTGATAAATCATCAGATTTTAGGGTAAAAGCCATTACAGTTTCAGAAAGGCCTTATTACTCTTTGAACAAGCCAAATGTTTCTTGATATAGTTAATTTAGCCAGCTCTGAAACAGGGAATGCAGAAATAGGTGGCATTGAGTTGAGATATTTATTTTTAGGTAATGCTTTTTGTTCCCTTTCTCAGCATAAGAACTACTTTCATCTTCTTCAGAGGCAGAGTTAGAGGTATCTTCCACTGAGCTCTGGGGCCTCTGAGATGAGGGTGCAGCACTTTTCCCTGCTGTACACAGCAATCATATTTCCTTCCATTCCACTCTCTCTCCTGACAGAAAAAAGCCCCTCATCTTGCAAAATCCATTAGGTATTTTCCTGAGGAGTAAGAGGATGCATGTGGAAAAGAGCATTATTATTATTATTATTATTATGTGTTGTATCAATATGAAACAGAGTGTCCCATTTCTGCCTGTGCCTAGCCAGACTTACACATTTCACAGTCCTGGACCTCAGTGGCCTGGTTCTTGTCTGTGCAATCAGTAACATGTGTAAACTCCTGTCCTTGCTCCCCTCTGCTTATTGCTGCTTCCACATGGAGGAGTCCTTGCCCATGGCACTTCAGACATGACAACACTTTATTTGTCAATGTCTCTTTCAGGAAGGACCAAGCAAAAAAGAACCAAAAGTGTGTCAATGGCAAATTTACATGCTGCTCTCCAAATATGTGACAGACCCCATAAAGATATGTAACCCATTGTTCCCCCAGGGAAGGACCAAGGCTCACCTTTTGGTCCATTTTCTCTGATAGGTACTGTTCCTTTAGGAAGCCTTGCTGAGGTAATCTAAAAGAAAAATGACTGGAGAAAATAAATGGAGCAATAAATACATAAATTGGTGGGGGAATGCCTATCTGACAGAATCGGGAGATGCAGATAGGGAACTAGCATTTCCTATTAACTATCTTAACTTTCAAGTGCATCAACATCTAAATTGTGCTTAGTTGCCCTGGTGGATAGAGCATGGGTGCATTGCAATCCATGGGCATGACTGAATAAGCAGTGTTGTGAAACACGTGTAACCTGAAATTAGCACAGTGTGACCATGAATATCAGAGAATATCAGAATGTACTTCAGGTTGTACAGTTTCAGCATTATACATGATTTAGGAATGTTCAAAAGGAAACAAAAGCATTTCAGATCATTTTGGAAATGTGTCCATTTTAAATTTCTTATGGTCATTGCTGTGATGTTACTTCTTAATTAAAATTTAATTTTTTTGGCATTTGCTAGTGCTGGCGGTTAGGTTTCTTCAAGGAATTTTCTTCCCATTTGTTGTCATGGAAACGGCAAATGGATGTCGATTAAGAGACAACACCTTGGCACACCCTTCAGATTGGCTTGGGGAAAGCAGTGTGGTTTTGGCAGATTCTTAGCTGGAGGGGCTCCAGTCTTTGCCTGGCTTGGAGAGGCGATGGTTGAGGTGTTTGTTAGCATCCCATGAACTCTCTCCCCTTGGTCAACCCCCAAGCCCTCAGCCCTGGAAACATCAGTAACCACTCACTATAGCTATAACTACTCACTCTTCATATATACACACATATGTTTGTGTGTATATATATATGTGTATATATATTCTAGTGAAGAACTGTCATTCCTCTCCCCATATCTTTGCCTGAAAACCCTGTAGTTTCAAGGTTATAATAATTTGGAGGGAGGGGGTCATCTTTTCCATTACAGGAAGGTTCCCACTCTCCTTGGCAGACAGCTGTCTTTTAAAACAAGGACAGCTAGCTCAGCATTATTTGAAGATTTTAGTTCAGATTTTACCTGTCACTTTAAATCCCACATTTCCCTGAAGGAGAGCAGGGAGGGCAGAATTCTTTAATGGGCAACTAATATAAACCAAAAGGTTAATATTACAAACATTTGTCTATTTTGAAGTTAAACCAATAATTCTGCATGGAGAAAAATATTTTAATGGACTTTAAAATGCAAAAATTTAGTTTAAAAATTAATTTTAAAATGGGCATTCTTGAAATAGTTTTACTGCTAAAAGCACACTAGTTAAAGTATTAACAACAGTGCTAAAAACAGGTATTAATCATATTTCTTAGTCAAATCTATGCTTTTTGTATTTTTGACTTTGTTCTATTAATTATATAAAAATATCAAGGATGTAGTATTTATGGAAAAAGTGTGTCTTTCCAGATTATAAACTTTGAATAAGGTAACTGGATAAATTTTGGTTTATCAACCAAAATGTCGTGGTATCAACACAAGTCACGAATTCATGTCAGATCCATTTTCTTTTAAACTTCATGAACAACTTCTCTGTAAAGGTTTAATTCTGTTCCTTTCTTTTCCCCATGATCCAAAACAATGTCAATGTGACAATGTTCAATACTCATTCTTTTGAGACCACCTGCCTTTTAAACAGAAATGGACAAGTTAGCATTTTTGGACAGCAGATGTGCTGTTGAATATGTGATGTACTGGAAAAATCCATACATTGATTATTGTATTTTGCATAGTTGGCAAGGCATTGAATCTGAGACAGCAAATAAATGAATACACTCCATTGCTTTCCCTCTTTCTCTTGCCTGTGGTTGCACATTTCAACAATGAAGCGAGGCAAAAATTTGAGTTAAAAAAAATACACGTCTAAAGGAAAAACAAGGTAGTCAACTATAATCCAAATGAAACCATTACCTGATACAACCTGGAATGTTATCATTAGGGTGTGGAGCTGACCCTGCTAGGAGAGCACCAGAATCCCTGCCTTTGGTTGTAAGGCCTTTGATGCCCACACAGCAGCACCACTCTCTACCTGAAACCAACAATCTCATCCCCTCAGGGCTCTGATGTGGGGCATAAATTGCCACGGTTGTAGTTTATATATTAGCATCATTATTATACAGTGATAAGAGAAGAGGGCCACTTGGCCTGATGCCTCCCATTTAAAAGTGTTTATAATGCACAGAGAGGCTCCTTGTTTGATGCTAATGGACAGCATCTCTTTCTGCTAACTGAAATATCCATTTTGGCACCAGAGTAAGTACTTCCCATTGCTCTTTCCAGGCACAGGTTTTATTTCCTTGCTAATCTGAAGAACTACTCTTGAATCAAGTGAGGCAGTCCAAGCAAATCCTGAGTGCTTCTGCCAGAGCTGCTGCTTCTTATTCCATCCAGAGGGAGGTCTCAGGTTCACTGGCATCATTGATATTCACTGGATCAACTGAAGGGACAGGGCTCGTGCTTTCTAAAAATCAGCTTGTCCTCCAATGCCCTCTGGTGACAGGAACTAATTAGATGCTGCTGCTTTTACTGACTCCAACTGCAAAACACTCAGGTAATTTTATTCCTATTAAATATTTCAGGCAAATACTGAGATTTAGCGCAAACCAAAACCACTAGTTTGAATAAAACCCTCCTCTTGTAATTGCTATGTCTCTTCCTAGGAGTTGAAAAACAAGCACCCTCCAGACACACCATAACTTAGGGAATCTCCAAAGCTTATTAGGCTGAGCCCTTAAATACTCTAGTCCTGTTTTTTCCTGTAGCCTGACTTTACTGCTGCACCATTGTGATATTAAGGAAGCAGGTAACAACACTGAAACGCACAGTAACTGGTTGGTGAAAAAATATTGAAAATAAGCAGGTCAGATTTTCATTTTATGAGCCTGGTGACCTTCTGAGTATATCTTTTTAAATTGTTTCTTCTATTATTTGCAGTCTCTGTTCTTCAAAAACAAACCCCATAGGAATAGCACATGCTTTAAAAACAAAATGCTCCAAGAATGCTGCCATGGACTGAAAGCCTACAGCTTAGTTACTAACCTATGATAAAGAGAGTTTGTAATTAAAACTACCAGCAGGGCCTTGATTACTGAGGGTGACATGGGTTCTGGTATAATTTAATAAGGTCCTTGGGCATGCACATCTGCAACCCTCAGTTACTGTCTCCAGCAGCCAGCAAACCTAAAGTTTATTTGTAAAAGCAAATATCTTTTTCCATTCGTCAATCAGTGGAATCCTTCCCATTGTTTCCTTTATCTCCCAGTGCTGGTTTTATCTACCAGCAGACCCACAGCTGGTTTGTAAAGACAAATCTGCCATTCCTCTCAGCCAGGGTTTGCAATATCCCATATTTGTGCAGTGGCTTTTCTAGCACAACTCTTACCTCCATGTCCCAGAACAGCTCCTTCCATGCCAAGAGAGCTCTCCTCCTGCTCCAGGGGTTATCAAGCCATTGCCTTGCATTTTGTGCATTAAATAGCCTTTTCCTGTAGCCATGCATCTGTCTAGCACTGGAACTTCAGAAATAAAGACAAGAGTTAGGCATTTTATGAGCTTTTTGGAGGAAAGAGATCCACCTTAAAATTGAGCTGGGCATAAATAAGGAGCATGATATAAACCTGTGCAGATTACCTCACCCCTGAGCAATGGAAGTCAATCTTTTGGAAAAGACGGGTGCCTGTTTATTAGAAGCAATTACAAGCAATGGTCATAATCCTTTTAGGATATACATGGAGAATGACTCAAATCATTTGATGAGGTGCACTGCTGGTTTTCCCTGATGCACTGGCCCAGCAGAATTACTAAACTCTCAGAACAGGAGGGTATTAGGGCAGCATTTGGGTGAGATCATGGTGGCAGGCAATTAATGTGTTGGGGCAGACCAAGGTGAAACTGGCAGCATGGGAAAGCTCACAGAGGTTGGATCTCCCTCAGTGGACATCTCCCTCTATGCCATCCTTCTGTTCTCTTTTGGTAGGCCTGCAGAAAAAGCTGGGAGCTGCTAATATTCTAGCAATACTTCAAATTACATGGCTGAGAAGCTCAATGCTTTACAGATATTAATTTATCTTCAAAGTAGGTATGTGAATGAGATCCCACATTTTCACATCTACAGCACATATGAGGCATGGACAAAGAGAGAATAATAGTTTTCCAGTCAGTGAGAAGCATGTCAAGCTCAAGACTTTGTTCAGGCTTGCAGGAGGGTTAAGCTCAGGCTTAACAGAAACACGAGAAGTGATTTACTTCTGCACAAGTAGGCATCAATGGTAGTTAAGCAGACCTGAATCAGGGCAAAATGTTATGGAAAGCATTGCCTGAAATGCCCTGTAGCTGGCTCTCCAGGGCTCTGTCACACAGCCTAGAATATATCCTTCATCAAAGGAGCATTTTGTCTGCCCTCAGGTCCAGTGATAGCACCAACCTGGCATTTCAGAGGAAGACAGGATTTGCCATCTACATTTTTAATTAGAGTTAACCCAAATTTTGAGTTATTTTGAGCACTGTCTCTGTGCAGGTGGATGTGTGGATGTCCTAGCTAGCAAGATAGGGGTACTCTAAGCAGAGGACTTATTTTAATGTCTTTTCTTTGCAAGACTCTGTGTGCAGACTGCTCGGAATGCAGCCCTTCTGTCAGCACTAGATGTGTACATATAAAGTGCCATGCTGGCAGCAGCATCTGGGAGCATGCCTGTTAGGAACAAAGCAGGAGTGCTCTCAGCAGGAAGCATGCACAGCTGCTTCACAGCAGTGCCTTCAATTCTCTGCTGTGGCAGGACACAGCTGACCTAACATTAACTGTGGGTTTGCACAGGGTCAGGACAGCCCCAACAGTGTCAAAACAAGGCGGGAATATTGAAGGAGAAACCTGGCAGGGAAAATTCTACCCAAGATGGATTGGGTGAGGTGACTAATCATTTTGAAGATCAGTGAAAAGGAAGGGAAATAAGTAGAGATAAATAGCCTAAGACTGCACACTTGGATGCTGTGAAACTTAAAATTAGGTAGTGGCACAACTGAGTATACAACTTTTATCTATCATTAGCTGTCCTTAAAAGGATAGGGCTATGAAAATTTGATTTTCTGTAGGAATAGATGTTTGGGATGTTTCATGCACACACTTACATCACATTACTTACATCAATAAGAGATGCAACTACTAAGTGTCCCCATCTGCTTCTCAGCTGAAACAAATTATTAAAAATCTCTGTGGTAGAGATAAGAGCTTAAAAGTGTAGTATTCGGATGCTTGTGAACATGTACAGATTAACACAATCTAGTCAGACAAGATTCTGTCGCCCCCATCAGATCTTGACTGAGTTTGCCTTTATGCATTACACATACATCCTCAGGAAGGAGAAATCTTATTTCTCTCTCCTCTCTCTTTTTCTCCACTGCCCTCTCAAACACCTGTGCATTGCCTTGTTTATTTTTACAACTGGTCCATGCAGTGGCATGCCAAGGATGAGAAAAGCTCCCTGCACCTGTATCCTCATGGCCTCTGCATTGTGACACATCTTCTGAGAAACAGCAAGACATTCAGGGCAAGGAGAGATTTTGTTGGGGCTGCAGGCCAATCACATGTGCTGGCACCTTCAAAGGAGCATCAGCCTGTCTCTCCATTCTCATTGCCTGGTCCCAGAAGTACAAATCATTCCCAGAAATGATAATTGGTACCAGTTACTGAATCATGTTTTAATGGAAAGCTACAATTAACTCTGCACATCCCTCAGAGAGACCAGATTGCAAAACTGCAAGCAGACAGGAACTCGTCTTGCTGTTAACAAGTGTTAAAGTTTCTAATTGAAATTTAGTCATGCTTTTTACAGTAGGTCAGTCCAGCATTATTTGTGTGGATCAGCTTGGCTTCCTTTCAATGCTTACACAATTGAAATCAAAACCTCCGAGTAGCACAGGGGGGTCATAGATGAATGAGGTGATAAAAAAACCACACAGCTCTGTGCAGCACACACATGCTAACAAAGGCTTTACAGGAAAACTTCTCATTTATCACAGCTTCTGAAATGAGATCCTTCCAGCAGACAGATCTAGCAGACTTTTAGCTTTAAGTCTTCAGTCAGTGCTGAAAATTAATCTTCACTTTCAGATGGGCAAATAAATATTGGCCAGGGCGTTGTAGAAACAAACAAACACCAAGGTCCAAGAGTCTCTTTGGCCTTTTTCCTTTACCAGGAAATTCTTCTGAATTCTTCAGGGATTATTCCCTGAAATGCTGGGATTAAACTCTAGCACACTGGGTCTGGAGCTGTGCTGCAGCCCTCTAAGCAACTCAGGCCTTAGCCTCTCCAGCCACAAGTGGGACTGGCAGTGACCTGAAGGACTCCTGACAGCTTTCACTGCACCACTGTCCAGAGGCTTGCAAAGGCTGCAAGACTGCTCAGGCTTGCAAATGGCACATCACTGGAAAAGTAATGCAATGTTATTCTGAGAGAGAAAATACCAAATATCAAACCCCTACTCAGAGAAATTACATGAGAAACCACTATGTGGAGCCAGCCACTAATTATTTGGCAGATGAGAAAACTGGATTCAAACTAGTTGTCACTTGAATTTCAGGTGCCTGTGCTACCCCACAGGCTTTTGCTTTACTTCTCTCAGAAGCCTAGATGTGATACAATTTGCTGTAAATCTGAACACCAGCCTAGAGGTGCCTCTGCAGTCTGCCAAATCTAAAGTGATGTGACCCCTAAACACTGCAGCCTGCTAAGAGTTTGCTAGGGATGGCTCCCAAGGTGGGCACATTGGTTCAACAAAACTGGTGGCAGATGATGGCCAACATGATTGTTTTCCACTCCACAATAGTGCACTCTCCTGCAGCAGCCTGGCTCTGGGCATTGGGTGGGTGGGCTTTTCTTAGTTTGATGTTAAACTTTCCCCCATTTCTTAATATCCAACATGAAATGCTAAAACAGTGTGTTTACCATCATTTTCTTTTGGGGTTGCTCTTCTGTTCTTAGAGCTGCATTTGAAGTTAATGCAAATTACTCTTTGAGATGCTGTGTAATGCTAAGAACTCTTGACAACCAGCAGTGGATATTTGCTGGACACTTTAATAGCTTCAGCCCAAGCCTGTTAGTTCTCCTGCTGCAGCAGGATAACATGCCTAGTGCCATCACTGCTGCAAAAACCTGTTATTTAATGTGGGAGGAAGCTGGGTGCCATGGAGAGGGAAGCTCAGAAGCTCTCACCACTGTCACCCTTGTATGCAGTGGAGAGTAGGAAATAAAATAAGCAAGGCCTGAGGCTGTATGGTAATCACAGAGCAAGGCATGGAGCCTCTGAAGAAAGAGTATGTGGTCATGCAGCTAAAGGCAGGAGAAGAACTTGTGCCCAGAGCTGGGCACCTTGCACCTGGAGGGGATTTCCTGTATTTGGAGAACCTGTAACTTCAGCATTTTTACTCTCCAATTTTGGCCAAAAGATCTGCTTTTAGTCTGAGTGCTGCTGGCTCATATCCCCATGAGTACTCACCACATTACTGTGTTTAAAGGTCTGTTGGTCTGCACTTTGTGTAAGTCACAGCATGTCCTCTTCCTTGCTTTCTGCTGTATTCCCTGAACTCCTGTTATCTTCCAGTAAAAGGGATACCCACTTCAGCTCCAGCCCCACAGCCTCATCTCTTTTCTGACCACTAGGAATGCTCATAGCTTAAGCACATCACCTTTGATAATTCAAACACTGTGTATGTGCTGATTATGAATTAGTCTCTTCAGGGACTCACAGTTTCTGAAACAAAACAGGTACTTTGCATAGGGGTTCCTATTGTGCTCAATATTTACTCTTTCCTTTTCAGAGGGTTGAGGTCAGAATTGTTTCAAGTATGTGGGCTTTAAACCACAAATCTTCTCTCCTAAACAGCATAACGGACTGTTCTTCAGTGGAATAACCACCTATGATACAGAGGCAAGACCTTCTGTTCTGCTCAAGCTTTCTTTAAAAATCAAATCCTCCCCAAAGCTCTCAAGATTAATAAGTTCTCATATCAATTAGGTCAAATACTAACCTCATTATTCTAGTTCAAAGATTTCCAGACTCTCTTTCTCCAGACATATCTAATTATTTTGCTTTGTTAAGTCATAGCTGTCCCGTTTTCCCGGTGGGATGCATTCCCTGCCTTCAGCAGCACTGCCTGGCAGCATGTGGCTGACTCAGCCCAGACTTAGTGAGACCTTCAGGTGGGAAAGGACCTCTGGAGTTCCCCACTGCAGCCTGCTGCTTACAGAGGGGCAGCTCTGAGGGCAGCTCAGGCTGCCTGGGGTTTTAATGGGTCGATCTTAAAATGGATGGAGACTGCAGAACCTCTCTGGACAATCTGCTGCACTGCTTGGCTGCTCTCACAGCAAGCAGATTTCCCTGTATGCCATGTCTGAGGTCATGTTTTCAGTCACTGAAAGCCCATTGTCTTTTGTCCTTCTTGTGGAGCACTGTGACAAGCCTGTTTGCATGGCAGCCCTGCTGTAAGTGCTGGTGGGCTGCTGCTGGGTCCCCCTGACGCTGTTTCTTCTCCAGGCTGAAGGAGCCTCATTCCATCAGAGAGCCCTGACTGTCTAGGTCACCTCCAGGAGGATGGAGACCCTTCCTGTGCTCCCAAGACAGCTGTCTGGAAGACCTAGAAACACTCTGCCCTTCCTTTAAGGTATGCCTGCATATTGTCAAGCTGTGGTGCAGAGGAAGGCCCCTGCAGTAGACTGAGACATGGTGGTGAAGAGCTCCAAAATTTCACCCTCTGCTTGGGGCTGTCGCCCTTCCTGCAGCCCTGAGATCCAAGAGTGTGATTCTGTGTGTTTTGTGAATTAAATCCTTCAGCACCATGAGGGTTCAGCACAAACTGCTGCTTGTCCAACTGGATTTCCTTCCACAATGGGGTAACCCACCTAGCTGTTCTAGGAAAGCCAGTAGATGTAACTCTTTTGGACTTCAGCAAAGCTTTTGATACAGCCTGTCACATACTTCTGGACAAAATGTCCAGCACACAGCTGGATAACAGTGTTATGGGATGGGCGAGCAGCTGCCTTACGGGGCAGGAACAAAGGATTATAGGGAATGGGGTGACATAGGAATGGTGTCCAGTCACTAGTGGGGTTCTGCTGGCTCCGTCCTTGGCCCTGTGCTCTTCAACATCTTTGTTAATGACCTGGATGCAGGACTCAAAGGAATGCTAAGTAAGTTTGCTGATGATAGTAAACTGGGAGGAGTTGTCAGCTCCCTTAAGGTCAGAGAAGCCCTCCAGAGGCCTCAACAAATCAGAGAGATGAGCAATCATCAGTTGTAGACAGTTCAGCAGGTGAAGGGCCAGATTTTGCCCCTGGGATGGGCCAACCCTGGGTGTAGGGACAGACTGGGCAATGAGAGGCTGGAGAGCAGCGCTGTGCAAAGGGCCCTGCGGTCCTGACCCATGGAAAGCTGAAGGTGAGTCAGCAGTGCCCTGGCAGCCAGGAGGGCACTGTGTCCTGGGGGGCATCAGCACAGCATGGCCAGCTGGGCAAGGGATGGATTGTCCTGCTCTGCTCTGCACTGGGGCGGCCTCACCCTGAGGGCTGGGGGCACTTTGGGCTGCCCCAATATAAAACAGACATGGAGCCATTAGAGAGGGTCCAAAGGAAGCCACGAGGATGGTGAAGGGCCTGGAGGGGAAGTTGTGTTGGTCTGTTCAGCCCGGAGAGGAGGAGACTGAGGGGAGACCTCAGTGCGGTTATAACTTCATCAGGAGGGGAAGCAGCAGGGCAGGCACTGATCTCTTCTCTCAAGTGAGCAGTGGCAGGACTTGAGGAAACAGCCTGAAGCTGTGTCAGGGGAGGTTTAGGCTGGATGTCAGGAATAGGTTTTTCACGCAGAGAGAGGTCGCCATTATCGCGAGGGCCGGGACAGGCAGCTCCAGCCATCCCCCTCAGTCCCGGGCGGCGCTCGGGCCCGCCCTCCGGGCGGTGCTCGGGCCCTCCCCGGGACGGTGCCGGAGGCGGGGCGTGGGGCGCGCGCCCGCCCCCGGTACCGCGGCTGCGCCTTGCCCGCGCCCGCCGCCGCCATGGACAGCGACGAGGAGACGCTGGAGGAGATCGTGGAAGGTGCGTGTGCCGCGGCTAGGGCAGCGGGCCCGCCGCTGCCGGGCGCTGCTGCAGGAGCTGCGGGGGCGCGGGGCGGGGGTGGCGGAGGAGGCGGCCGGAGCTGGGCGGCCGGGGTCGGGCGCAGCGCATGACATCAGTGGGCTTATGCAACGGACGGGCCGGGGCCCCGCACGTGGCGGAGCTCGGCCGGGGGCAGCCGGGGCCGCGCTGGCGCCGGTACCGGGCGGGCGCTCCGGGCGCCTCCCGCCGCCGAGCGCTCCGCCACAGCGGGAGGCTCCGCGCCCCCGCCGCGGGGATGGCGGCTGCTCCGCTGCCATTGTCACGGATCAGTCACGGCCGTGGTTTGTGCCGCTGCTGTGCCCCCGTGCGGGCGGTGGCCTGCAGCCCTGGGCCGTGCGGCCGGTGCCCGGTCCTGCCCCCGGCGGCTGAGGGACACGGCGATGCCCATCCTCGGGGAGAGCCCAGGGATGCAGTCGCGTACGTGCAAATGGAGAAGGGAAAAGCAAGAGCGACTCCGAGAAGACACTGTTGCCATGTCCATGGACAGCAGGGCTGGAGCAGTCCGTATGGGAGCGGGGTTGGCCGCCCTATAGCTAGTATACACCCTCTGTGTGCAGTTCACTCTCACGTGTGGATAACTAACCCTTGAAGAGCTCTAAACACAGAGGCACCTGTTCTCTGGAATTGAATTACTGGTGGAAACCTTAGCAGGCGGGGATGCAGCTCCCCAGCACGCTTCATCAGGCTTCTGGGAGCAGGGAAACAAAGCATGGCATCTCCCTCTGAGGGAAAGCACCAAAGGCTCCCCAAAGGTCCCTCGCAGAGAGGGCCCCGTGGAGAACAGTCACACCTTGCCCAACCATCTCCTTCCTGTGCTGTGCCCTGTGCCCTTACAGATGTGGTTTGCCACTGCCTTTCCTCCCAGCTCCTCAGATCTGTGCCTTGCAGTTGTCTGGGGCAAGGACTCATAGTGTTTTCATCCTTAGATCCCAGATAAAGTCTTCTGCTGCATCCTGGATCTGTTTGGCATCTCTGTGAGCTAAGGAAACACATTTTTAAAGCATCTTTTTTCAGCAGTGTATATGCATTTTTGTGTTTCTCTGAGTGAGACAGAAGCAGGATGCTCTTTGGGGTGAACAGGATTTTGCACTTACCCAAAGGAAGTTAGAAATACAGAAATCAGCACTTCCACTTTGGTTGGGGGCATTTGTTTATGGTTGTGATCCCCCAAACGTCCATCTGGCATCTCTGTGGCCAGAATCTTTTAGTGATGATGCACATTATATGTCATCTGTTAAGTAATAGGGATACTGACAGTAAAGGGCTTTTATCTTTGGTTTGTATACATCAGTGGTTTCAGAAAGTGACTTCATTGTGAACTAGCCCCTATTAGGGTAACTCCTTTTCTTGGAAAGTTCATTGTCTGAGTTTAAGAGGAAGTCTTGGGAGACCCTTAATGAAGCAACAAAAGTGAGATTTTACAATAATTTAAAAATATGTTTAGACGTTTTGGGTTTATTTTTTGCAAATGGAGGAGAGTGGTGAGGAAGGAAAGTAGCACGCACTGCTCCCCATGAAATAATGAGGATTTTTTCCATTTGAAACAGAGGCGAAGGCCTCAGCCATACAAAAAAAAGAGTTGTGTTTATGTTATGAAACTTGAAATTGTGTTTTCCCCATGTTGTTGACTAAGAGAGACCGTGTTTCTTGTTTTGTTGCAGTGGTGGGGGCATGGTTTTATTTTTTTTTTAATAGGGGAAGCTTCTAGCACATTAGAATAATTGGATTCTTTGTATTGTGGCTGAGATTAAGACCCTGTATAGAGGGCACTGGATCAAAGCTGACCATTTTAAATCCCCGAGGTAGTCTGTATCCTGCTGTGCAAAAGGCCTGACGTGTGTTCTCTGTACAGACATGGCAGCTTTTGTGTTGGGCTTTGCATTCCAGCAAAATCCTGACAAGGCTGAATAGTCACAGAGAGCAAAGTTGCAAGAGTTTGTTTTTGTTGTTGCCTTGGGTGTTTAATCCAAGTGTTTTATAAAAGTTTTGCCCCTGTAGTGATGGGGAAATTGGAATTGTATTGTTTAGGGTTCATTAACTTACACCACTGTACCTTTCTATATTGATAAAACTTATTTTAAAAGGCTTTTAATTAAAACTATACATGTTGACATAGTTTTTGGTCTAAAAGAGGTGTCCGTATCAGAAATTTACTGACCTTTTAGTTAAATTGGTCGTTAATTTATTGGTTATTAAATGTTTCACCATTAATGATAATTGGTTAAATTTAGCTAAAATTTATCCTTTCTACAAAAATGGGTGTCCTGACAGAATGGGAGGGGAAAAAAGCCTTTTTTTCTCTTTGGAAAGAGCAGTTTCTGATAAAGAGTTCCTCTTGAAAGTAATTAAAAGCCTTTAGTGATAAAGCTTTTTCCCTTCCACCTTTTGCGCCCTCTTTTTACTCTGTTATTTCTCTCACTGTGAACTGATAATCAGTGCCTGATTGGATTTACTGGCTTCCCAAACTTTTAACTGTTTTCAATGTGGTTTGGTCTAGGGACCTGAAGTGAGAGCACAGTCATTTGCAGGTGCGAGAGGAGCTTGGTGGAGCATGCAGGGGAATGGTGAGGGAGGGAACCCTGGCTCCTGGATGAGTGCAGATTCCTCCCTGCTATTTCTCCTGTACGCTTTTCCAGGTGCATTTCCATGCTCAGTAAAGTGTGCCCATCCTGTTCCCTCCCTGGGCACCAGAGCCCAGGCCTGGCAGTACTGAGGTGCCTGTTTTTGCCTGCGTTAGCCTGGGCTGTAAATCAGTCCCCTCGCACTGATGTTTGTTTCTGCCTTTCCGTATTGGTGATGGACCTTTCCAGGTTAGGGCAGAGTTGATCAGGGAAGAGCTTGCCCCAGAGCCTGCAGAAGTGGATGCATGCACTGTCTCTCATCTCTAACAGGCTGTGTGTGCATCTCCAGGGGACTGGGGCAATCAGTTTGGTTAGAAGCATAGGAGAACAGAAGTATAGGCTCACTGTTATTTATTTTACAGTTTCCATGCAAAATTTATACCTGATAAAATGTCACTGTGGGAGCTGCAGCCCCTGCTCAGTGTGTCCCTGTGCTGAGGGCAGCCCTGCTGAGCTCTGCAGCCAGAGCCCACTCAGCTAAACCAGGCAGTAACCATCCTTTGAAGCACTTCTCTGTTGTTTTCCTTTGGCTTTGAAGAGGCAGTTAGAGATGCCATAGGAGCCTCATTATGCTTTAACTTAGTAGAGTTGGCCATTTATATTCAATAAAACACAAACCATGCAGGTGAGCATCCAAGTGTGTTGTCTCTGCTCTCCCTCTGTGCAACAGTGGTAATAGGGAAAACTGATATGGCTGGGGGTAGGAACAGGATATGAAGTGAACACATAGGAAGGGCACTGGAGAGCAGCATTTAAAATATTAAATACCATGTTGACTGACATAGAGCAAGCGTGGAGCATTATGGATATTACATACTTTTATTTCTTTAAATTCCTGTGAATACAGCTGTATAGTGGCACACCCACATTATCATAAGGCACGTGTTTATCAAAAGAAAAAAATCAAACATTTTCTTATCCTTTTCTCACCAATACGTGTTTTAGATAAAGAATTCTAATACTTTTGAAGATGTATATTCACACAAGTTAGAATACTATAAACCTTGTTTCTTTCAGAAACCAGTTTTGCTTATTCTCTTCTCTATCCTGTCTCTCATCCCTTTTCTTTTATCCTTATATGTTATTTTTATTTAAAGCTATGTGTTACACAAGTACAAACGTCAGTTGTACAGAATGTCTGATCACTGCTCCTAACAGCAATGATCTGAATTACTGTTTTGTACTAGGGAGCTACTGTATTTCTAGTAGCTACATAATGAGAGCAGATACAAAATCTTGCATAATAATTCATGTGTTTTGTTGCTCTTTGTTTGGGTTTGATTTCAGGGCATCTAGATGACGATGGGCTGCCACATGGATTCTGTACAGTAACCTACTCATCAACAGACAGATTTGAAGGAAATTTTGTGCATGGAGAAAAGAATGGCCGTGGCAAATTCTTCTTTTTTGATGGAAGGTACACTCTGATTTTTCCTCTGTATTCTTCCTTCTGCTTGTAGTGATGCAAAACTAATCTACTTTGATTTTATACTGCTGAGTTCCTGGATAAGAGTTCTCATTAAAAATTGTAGCTGGAAAGTTTGCTGCTGCTGCAGCCATTCCTGTGGTGGCTTTGTGTGTGATGAGGTGCCTGTAGTTGTTCCTTGGAGGGAGAATGCAGTGGTGTGAGCTCTTTTAGCACTGACAAGTTATGAGCTGATTAGAAATCATAAGGAATGGGTGATGGTCAGAACTACTGAAACCATGCTGACAGTGACTTGGACATCAAAGGTTGTTACTTCAGGTGGACTTGTTTGCCTTCTAGAAAGTGCAGCTGGACCAGGAGCTCCCTGTGCCAGCCCTCACACACAGATACAGGACCTTGACAGTGAGGTTTGCCTTCTGCTTTGTCAAATTGTTTATCACTTAAAGGACTGAGTTCAATACAGGTTTGTTAGCAACTCTAGTTAATCCTCTGCAAGTTGCTTGTGGCATGATTTTCTGAAAGTAAGAAAGCCCCCTATCATTTCCCTTCTCTTCACTGGGAATTGTGACTGTGAAATTGGGCTAGTCCATGCCCGTGCATGTGTTTTGTTTTCTGATCCTCATTATGACCACCTTGTAAGCCTTACCCCCCCCACCACTGCAGCACTCCTGTGTGCAGTTGCTCAGAACTTCCTCTGAGGGAGCAGCAAATGTATAAAATGACACGATTCTTCATGGTTTTGCAGCTGTTGGTGAGGCTCTGAATAGCGCCTGTTAAACTGACAGTCGTGCTGGGTCTGCTCTCTTCCTGCTCAGCAAAATCCTGAGCAGGAGCAGAGGTATTGTGCTGTCTCAGTGAGTCAGCTCCTTGTCTGTACTTGCCTTTGCACTTGCTTCATACTGGGCATTGTGGGGTTTTTTTCATGAGAAGCATAATATATTTATTCAGTTATGTAGAAAGGGGTCAGGCCTCCAAGCTTGGATGAAGAAAATTCCTCACTGTTGTTGGTTGTGGCCTTATTAAATCTTCTCTGAGTAACTGAAAATCAGCACTGCCCAGCAGCTGAGTTCTCTAAAACAGTTTTGGTGTAAGTTGTTCTGCAGCATCTCTATGGACACATGTACATCATTTTTCTGTGCTGGAGGATGATCTCAGCAGAGTGGCTGCTGATTGCACAGTCACAGGAACTGACCCGCTGTTGTGTTTGTAGGGCTGCTCCTCCATGTAATCCAGGGTACAGGCAGCATTTCCTGGGAAGAGTCAGTTGTGCGGTTTGAGTGTTGCCAACTCTTTTTTCTTTCTTTTTTTTTTCTTTCAGTTTTCCTTAGAAAACTAGAATAGCTGACCACTGATGTCTTCAGAAACTAGCAGAATGAAAACATGCAAAAATAGTCTGCAATGTGGTTTTGGAAAATGGGATGTTTTCATTAACTTTTATATATTTTAAGTTAGCTAAAGCACCCTTAACTGAGCTAATTATTGAGGGTGTCATTTATCTGTCTATGTCCAGCTTGCAAGACTAAGTTGCTTTCTGAAATGGCTGGTTCAGGAATCATGACATGTCGTAAGAATGACCTGGCATAAAACAGGACATGCTGTTTCCATTAAGTGTGCCATGGGCAGGGCTGAGTGCTCATGAGGATGAGCAATAAATACCAGGAATGTCTCTGAACAGCTCTCCCTTTGCAGGATGCTGTGCAGTTAGCTGGCTGCTCAGCACTCGTGGGTGTGTTTCCCTGGCAGGCTGCTCAGTAAAGGCTGACAGCTGTCCTGCTGTTCCTCTGCTGCTGGGGAGCAGCTGGGTCCTGTCAAGCACAGGACTGGCTGCACTGTCAGCATCCTCATTTCTGAGTTTTGGGGAATAGCACTGGCTGCCTTGTTTGGTAAAGGAAACTTCCCTTTACTGGAATTACTGCCCCCTTTCTTTTAAGGGAATGGAAATTTGTTACGAAATATCAGTTGTTTTTTGCCTTCCCCTTCAAGAAAATGGAACAAATCACAGCATATTCTTTAAGAGAGAGAAGTTTGCCCTCTAGCATACTCGCTGTTTTCGATTGTGGACTTGAACTTTCCTTGGTGCCAGTGGTTCTGGAGTGTATTTTGCAGAACTCTTTGCACTATAAAGGCAGGCATGAGAGCCGTGCTTGGCACAGAGCTGCAGCTGCCCTTCCTCCCTAATTGGAAACTCCTGTAAACTGACATCTCCCAGAACTCAGTAGAAAACTATTCTTATTAGGGAAAAAGTTTTCCCTGTTCCCATACAAGAGGGAGTGAGAGATAAATGGATCAGTCTCTATAGATATTAACTTAATCCCTGGAAGGAAATTGGAGTAAGTATTTCCTCCCCCAGTCCATATAATTGGTTTAATTGTTAGATAAAGAAGTATCTTCCATCCCTTCAGGGCATAGTGGATAATGGGAAGATGGTACATTTGATCAATCTTGACTGTGGTAGAATTTATGTTGTCAGAAGTATGATCATCTGAGAAGCAAACCAGAGAAATACAGGCTGGTTCAGGGTTTGTATTAAAAAGGTTTTGCTTATGGAAGACACAGAAGCTATTTATTCATCTTTGTGCTGGTCAAGTCTTAGTTGTAATTATTGTGTCTGGCTGCAGACACCATAATTTGGGAACTTAGAGTGAAGTGAGGAGCAGGGTGGAAATAGCTCAGAAACTCTGAACATCATAAAGGTTTCTGAACCTGACTGTTTAGGTGAGCTTGGTGGACATAGACTCTTTCTTAAGGTATCATCCTTTTGATTTCCTTCGATGAGATGGATCTTTTGGTCACTGCTTGGAGCTTAATACAAAGACAGAAAACATAAAAGTTTGGGTTACACTAAAATAAAATATATTCTTTCCAGGGCTGAAGCACTGTTGCAATTTAGCAATGTTTTAACTTCAACTAGTGCAATTAAAGGTAACAAGACAGAATTTTTGACTACAAAAACTGAGGGTGGCTGCTTCTTTTAAAGAGTAATCCTACATGTGCACGCTGTGTCTGTTGTCACTACAATGGAATTAAAATCTAGTGATCTGTGATAAATTAGAGGGGAAAGTGGCATCATTTATAGTTAAGTAAGGGCACTGGTGTCTGGTGGTTCTCTCATTGTTCCCTGTGCTGTACTGCCATAGCTATCTGTGCAGCTCTGTAGCAACATGGATCAAGAAATCCATTTGACTGAAAAGTAAAGTTATTTTCCTGCCCCTTGTTGTTTTGCATCTGGCGCGCACTGCGGCTTTTACTGTAATATGTTTTCCCATGGAAACCTCACCCAGTTTGCCAAAGTTACATAAAAACAGAGCACGAGGCTTTAGAAGCAAGAAAGTGAATTCTGAAAAAACATTTCTTCCACAACTCTTGCAAATCTGTGTGGTAAAATATGTAGAGTCATGTGCTCACAGACACTGTGTCAGCTTATACCTGAGACGTCTGCCTCTGAAAAAGAATTCTGCCGTGAAAATATGTGTATGCTGGCAGCTGGCTGTTAGCTGAGTGTGCTGAAGTAAAAGCTAAACAGGTTGTGTTCCCTTATGTTAATCCTAACATGAGAAAGAAATATCTGAATAGATCTTCTTTTATGGTGGTAGTAAAGGGTTTGCAAGACAAAACCAAAATGCAATGTTTCTTTGTTTAAATCCAAGTGCAGCACTAGTTCTGTTTGACAGGCTGTGTTTGATTTTAAGATAAATGTATGAAAAAGGGCTGGTTTTAGCAGGGCCTGTACGTATTGCTGGGGAGCTGATGCTGAACTGTGGCAGGTTGCAGTTCATTCCCTGTGTCCAGCAGCTCAGTTTCTTCTCCCCAGAGACATGTCAGTAAAGGTCCACACGCAGCAGGTAGAAAATCCTAATGTGAGAGTGGCCTGCTTGAGCAAGAGTTCCTTCTTTGACCAGGAGTGTCCATTTGCTGACTATTCCAGCCTACAGAAAACACCAGGCATGTGATGGAGATGAGTGATTCAGTGTCTGTGCAGCACACCCTGATGAAAGGGTGCTGTAAGTTGTTTTCTGCCTTTGGAGCTCCATAGAAACAAGTGTCTGGTTTTCACCTCGGTGTTCCAGTGCGTTGGGGCTTTGGGTTCGCCCCTGAGAGGCGAACAGTTTTCCAGTGCTGTTCTCTTTCTCCCTTCACCAGCACCCTGGAGGGATACTATGTTGATGATGCCCTGCAAGGGCAGGGAATCTACACCTACGAGGATGGCGTGGTCCTTCACGGCACCTACGTGGACGGAGAGCTGAACGGCCCGGCGCAGGAGTACGACAGCGACGGGCGGCTCATCTTCAAAGGGCAGTACAAGGACAACATCCGGCACGGCGTCTGCTGGATTTATTACCCGGTAAGCCTGACCGCCCTTTGCATTTTCTGAATGCTGCCTAGAAAATAGAATTCCCAGCAGCATTAGTGAATATAAAAGCAGACCTTTACTGGAAAGCTGTCAGGGACTCAATATGGCAAAAACTGTACATGGTACAGTAAATTCACGATTTTCTAATGTTTGTTGATTAGTGTAACTATCATGTATTGTCCAATTAAAAGGTTAATTGATTAGGTAATAAGTGCTTGGGTTCTGCCCCACTGGAAGCAGTCCCAGGCTTCTTTTGCCCCGCTTTTGTTATGTCAGGTCCAGAATCTTGTTGGAAAACAGAACATCCTCATAATTGGTACTCTTCTTGGAGCAAGACTAAAGAACATCTCAGGAATGTGTTTATAAGGCTAGCATATTGTTCCTAAATGTAGGGGAACAGGATAGGAAAAGTAATAGAAGCTACAAATGCATGAAAAATATGAAAAGCTAAAAATCTTAGGCATCAAGTATAGTAAAGTATAATTAAATGCTTTGCCTTTTCTTTCTTGCCTGTGCTCTCAGGATGGAGGCAGCCTTGTGGGAGAAGTGAATGAAGATGGGGAGATGACTGGAGAGAAAATAGCCTATGTGTATCCTGATGGAAAGACTGCATATTCTGGAAGGTTCATAGATGGAGAAATGATAGAAGCAAAACTGGCAACTCTGACAGCCGTTGAGGATGGCAAACCTCAATTTGAAGTAGTTCCAGGCAGTAAGTTCAGCTAACACAAACTTGTACTCCTGCTGCCAGCCCTTTGCTGCAGACAGCTTGGTTCCTGTGATGTTCCTCACTGGGCACTGGCTGTGCTGACACAGGCTGTTAGTGAGGGGCCCTTTCTCCAAGTCACAGAGGAGGATGGTGTTTGTCCTGGAAACAGATGGGAAATGCCCCCTGTGTGGTCCTGCCCAAGTGCATTTCATGGCCCTTCTCTCACTGCTGTGCTCATGGGCACAGTCCTGCTTGTCACACATTCCAGTGCCCTCTGTACCAGGTGGAAAACCTGCTCCATTCACCCTGGTGATGGTGCTGCAGCATTTCTTGCAATGAAATAACTGCAGGAGGAGAGTGAGGCCCTGGTTTGGCTGTAGCTGTCAGCTGGGTTTGTGCAAGTCAGTGTTTGCACTGTGAATGTTCTGGCACCTGCGCTGCTGCGCCAAGACTGGAATCAGTGAACCAGATTCAGTCGTTGTGTAATGGTGTGATTCACCAGCACCCTTCTGTGTGTCTGGTCCTGCTGGCAGAAAGTGGCTGTGAAGTGCACAGGGTAGGATGGGGCCTTCTCCACCTGCTTGAACCTGTAGTTGTGATGTGGGTTTGTTGTTCTGAGGTGTTTGTGATGTTTGGAGGAGTGTGGGTTAAGCTGCAGTAACAAGCAGGGACTGCTAATGCATTTACTGCTCTTCTAGCAAAAAGTGTCTCATTTGACATGAAATAGGCACATCAAGCTCAGTGAAAAGGTATTGACAGGCAAATGCATGGGAGTTTATTTTCTCTCAGTTATGATAGCAAGTCAGAATTTAACTTAAAACTTACTTTGTAGGAGGGGTATGATTGTGCTTTGTAGAGGGGATAAAGTTACACTCAGGAGGAAGCTGCCTTCAGCCAGAACAGATCCTGGGCACCAGGGGCAAAGGCCTTATATCAGACTTTGTACTGTTCTGTTCTGTGGGGTTTTTCCCCCATCTTATTTCACATTCTTCTTAATCTATGTCCAAGATAGTCCTCTGGCATTGAGGATAGGGATATAAGAGTATAATTACAGCTGTACCACTAAGTTCCTTATTAATGACAAAAAATAGAGGACTGTAGCAAGCGTGCTTTCTGATTACTAAATGTTTTCTTCTGGCCGAAGTCTCTGCAGGATCTGGGCTAAAAAATATTTCATATTTGAAGTAATCAAGTTTTTGTGGGTTTGTTGGGGATTTTTAAATGAGCTGTTCAATATATCCTTTTAAGTTTTGTTTTACTTTAAAATTATGTTTAGAGACACTAGGAGGGTCAGTTTTGGAGGAGTATCCAGTCCTCCTCTGCAAGTTGGTAATTTGAAGAACATAGTTATCATCTTTTTGTATTACTCTAGAATGTTGAGGGGAAAAACATAATCAAAAAGCAGTATCTCATTTAAGGCCTTTTGCAGGTGCAGTTCTGTTCAATACCTTTTTTTGGAAGTTTAGCATTTTTTGCAGCCCTTAAAATTTAGTTTTTCAATGTCTTAATTAAGTTAAGGATTGTATACTCTCAGTACTGCCAATTAGTTGATTTCCTTCATTGATGTCTGATTTTTTTTTTTTAGGCCCAGTGTACAGTTTTGACAAATCCACTTCATCCTGCATTTCTACAAATGCCCTTCTTCCTGATCCTTATGAATCAGAGAGGTAAATGCTTTTTCTTCTCCCCATATTTCTTTACTGTTACCTATTTAGAGTCTAATTTTGCAAGCCTTTTTTCATCTAAAACTTAAGGATGTGTAAAGGTTTGTAAAATGGAAGCCCTGTGTGTACCTCAACTGTATGTGCTTTCTGATACTCTGAAATATCTAAATAAGGGATTAGTAAAATTCTTGCTTTGATTTGCATTGAGTACTTGAAGATGTGGTGCATCACCTTGAGAACTCCTGCTTCCCAGTGCATGTACATACCAGCAACCCCAGCTTGGTGGGGACTTCTGGGGTTCTGGTATGTTATTGAGGGCATTCCTGAATTGAAACCATCATTGTGGAGTAATAGTGGATTGGCCCTTAAAAAAAATATATAAGTTTTCCAAGTCAGCCAAAACTTTCCATGAAATCTCAGTTTTGACAAAATAGAGAGAACATATGGAAGAAAGAACATAGGGAAGAGAGGAAAGAAAGGAGTTCCATAAAGAGGTTTATTATGATGTTGATCATGATAATAATAATAATTTTGTTTTGTTGTTGTTGTTATTATTAGCTTTATTGTTATACTGAAGTATTGGGCTTTATCCTAGTAGTGTTGTGCTTCTTGACAATTAAAACTGCAGCCAGTCACAGATTCCATGCCCTGTTCCTCTTGTAGGGTGTATGTGGATGTCTCCCTCATTTCCAGTGCTGGAGAAGGATTGTTTTCAAAAGTAGCAGCAGAAGCCAGTACAGTGATGTCCTTCTATAACGGAGTGCGAATTACACACCAGGAGGTAAAGAAAAGAAAAAAGTCAGTCTGAATTTTCATTGCTCCTCCTGAGATTTTCTTTTCATAGTAGGATCTAACACCTACTGCCTTCCCACCCTAGATTTAACATGGTGGAGTTTATTTGAAAGAAAGTGCATGCTCACCTATGTATAGATTTTAAAAGTGTGTGTTGTTCTTTCCATGACGTACACCCATGAAAAGCTTTATTTGCATATATTTTGAATGTTGGCTTTCAAACCGCTGACAAAGTTGCTCCCTCCTACACACAGACATTGGATTTTTGCCTTGCAAACTAGGTAGACAGCAGAGACTGGGCCCTCAATGGAAATACAATATCCCTGGATGATGAGACAGTCATAGATGTGCCAGAGCCCTACAACCACGCTGCCAAGTACTGTGCCTCGCTGGGGCACAAGGCCAACCATTCCTTCACTCCCAACTGCACCTATGAGCCGTAAGTACAGCCCTGAGTTTGAGGGTGGGAGCTGCACCTGGCTGGCTGGGCTCACAGGGGTCCCTGGGCAGCTGGGTGAGCAGCAGGGCTGGGCTGGGAGTAACAGTTGAGGCACTGAAGGAGTTCCTGCTCACCTGAGTTGGAAATGGGCTACCTTATGGTCCTTGATGTCTGTTGGGACTTGCCATGGAGGATCTTGAAGTTTGCAACTTGTTCGTTTTGTCACAAACTTTGAGTTGCTTCTGGATTGTAAAATGCATCATCACAGTTCTCTAAATCCTAGCTTGGCTAGAACCACGCTGTTTTTGCTGAACTGCCAATGCTTTGATAAATCAATATTTTTGCTCATATTTTTAAATATTTATGAGGTTGACTCAAGTCTGCTAATTCAACATCAGATTATGCTCTGAAGTGAGTGAATTCTGGAGCTGTTCAAGGGGCTGGCAGAGTATGGGAATTGACAGCCTAGCAAAGATGTTTTTTCCCTAGGTTTGTTCATCCTCGTTTTGGGCCCATCAAGTGTATCCGTACCATCAGGGCTGTGGAGAAGGATGAGGAGCTGACAGTGGCTTATGGGTATGATCACAACCCTGTGGGGCAGAATGGGCCTGAAGCACCAGAGTGGTACCAGCTGGAACTGAAAGCTTTCCAGGCTGCCCAGCAAAAGTGACATGGGAGCACCTTCTCCGTTCAGCAAACTGAAACAGAAACTTGGATCTATGCACTACCTTTATACTGAAAACTGGACAACCAGGGATTGTTCATGCTGTTGCATCATAACCTTGCATTCTGTGTTAAGAGATAAGTTCCTTGGATACTAACTAGGTTTGACTGTGTTACTCATAGCAGATTTAAAAATTAGCTAGCATTGCACCAGTCTTATCTGAAGAAATTATTTAATATTCTATACAAGATGTGGTATTCTTTGGTAGCTTCTGCTTTTGCACCATATGCAAAGATGCCAAAAGACTAGGAAGAAACTAAAATGGGTGTATCGTTCACTTTTAGTCGGCAGACTTATAGTGTTGCTCTCTACCTGCCTAGGCATTATTGTGCAACTGCATTTTGCATATATGCCACTTGTGATGATAACAGTAATATTTTGATATTCTCTAATAGTAGCATAATTTTGCCTTTTTAAATCTTTGATCTGAATCTTGCAATAGAGCAGTTTATTTATTAGCATATAGGAGGCTGGGTTTTAACTCCCCTTTCCTCTTGTCTGAACATTGTTCTTTCTACAAATCCTCTTTTGCAGGAGCAAATCCTTTCTAACTAGTGGAAAGGCTTGTGTGTGTATGTGAGAGTGCTGTGTGTTGGTCTCTGTGGCTCTCTAAATAGTATAGCAACATGTCTAAACCTAATATTTATCTAGCCTGTACGGCTGACTTATTTTATTTAATTTATTATTATGACATGCAAACAAAGCTGTTCTTTGCATGAAGATTTTGTGAAAAGGAGAAAACAGACTTGAAAGACTTCCAGAAGTACATGTTCTGGACAGCAAGCACATGACTTGCATCCGTGTTCATGAGTTGGTTTGTGTATTTTCACCTGTTCAAGTGGCCAGTTCTCAAGGCAAAAGATGCTTGGATCTCCATGGATTCTCTGAAAGGAGGTGCATGTGTCTGGGGGCAGGCTGTAGTCCTTGGTGAAGGAGAGCTGTATCTTTTCACTTGATGTTCACTTGATGGAACAACATAGCCTTATAGCCATCTTTTAGTAGTTCTGGTTTATGACACAGTGAATTAACATAATATGAGGTATCAAAAGATTATTTTTTTTAAGAAAAGATATTAAAAGATTGTTTTTGAAAGACAAACAATGAATGTAAAAACATCACTCAATGCTCATATTTATAAACAGCAGTCAATCCATAGCTTTGTTGCAGCCAGCAGTGGGGGCTTGTGAATATTCATCTGCAGGGCTATGTTCTGAGGTTTTTCAGGGCTAGGGAAATTGTCTCTTTTTTCAGATACTGTACTGGTCTTGCCTAATGCTGTATAAGAGAGAAATCATGCATTGTCTTGATCTGGATACTGGAGTCTTTCTGGGACTCTGATGTTCTCTTTTGGGTTTAGCAGCTTAGGACAAACTCAAATGCATTTGCAACACTTTCTTTAAATGTTTGTAGTTTTAAAAAGTTTGTATATATGTAACATAAATGATTTGAGAATCGGACCTACCTTTCTATTGCAACACATTTTGGTTCTTGCTTGAGCTGTTGGAGGCATCTGGCTGTCTGGGGAGCTGGGCAGGGAGAGTTGTTGGGTACCTGCAGGTAGAAGGATGAGGCTGCTGTTAAGTGCAGTCTGAGAATCAGTGCTTTGGTACCTGAGGAAAGTTCGCAATTACTCATAACAGCCTGGGCTCTGTTCAGTCCCTGCGGCTTCTCTCAAACATTTTCCATCCCCTGATCATTTCGGTTTGCACAGAAGTCACTCTGTGCATGTGCTGAGGCGGGGCACAGGCAGGCTCAGGGTATTGTGGCACTCTTTCAGCAGTGATCTGCACATGAGCTGTGACACCTCCCGTCTCCTCGTGCTGGACACTCAGGTCACAGCTCCACGTCCCGCCCACGGCAGAGGTGACAGGTCAGGGACTCACCTGAGTGTGCAGAGACACAGCCAGCCTCACAGGTGATGGAGAGTTGGCAGAGGTCAGTCAGCTGCTCAGCTTCACTAAGTGATTCTCAAAGAGAAATACGCATCACTTCATCTGTCCCTTCCTGCCCATGGATCATCACTTTAGGTCATCAGCCTCTGGGTAGGGAGCTCTTAGGTGTATCTTGGGAGTTATTGCACCAGGGCCGTGAAGTTTGCAAAGTGAGGCTTGAGTTTAGGTGCAGGAAAGAGCAGAGGGAAGATGTGACTGAACCCTGCTGGGACAGGATGGTAACTCTTCCACAATCTCGATAACCTGCTTTGGACTGCTGGCCTCTCTGTGCTCACTGGGGAATTGTGTCTAAAATGTTCTGATCTCTAGAGCTCCTTTGCCTTCCTTTCTGATCAGTCTCTGATTCCTCTGCTAATCTCCTGTGTGGAGTTGCTTATGTTTTAATAGATTTGTCAGTCTTCATGTTGCCTGATTTTGAGATAAATAGAATATAGGTGCTCTTTGTGCATCAGGCTTGAAGATTGTATCCTAAAATAGGGAATTCTAGGGAAAAAAAGGCACTGAGGTGTCCTGTGTCTTCTCAAAAAAATTGGTGAGAGTCAAGCAGATTCTTTTGTACATGTGTGTAGCCTGGTAGGTAGCATGCCACAGCTGTGGCTGTTGTCTCTGTTATCTCTGCTGTCCTTCTCAGCTCTGTAAATCTGTTGGTCCTTCTATAACTCCCTTCTTCAGAGACCAACCTTCTGTAAAAGTTGTGATTGCAGAGCTGCTTTGGCTTGATTCAGGACCAAGCCTTTTAACTCTTCTTTGTTTTCTCTCTCTTCCTGGTCTGTTAGCGTGGAGATGGCTTTTGCCACTGGGTGGTGAAAGAGCTCAGTGTGTCCTTCCGAGGGGCGAGCTGGCATCCCCTGGTTCAAACACAGGTTAGTTACAGAACTCCAAATAATGCCTTAACTTGGTCAGTGTGTTGCAGCTCATTCTCTGGGGCTCACTAGAGAGCAAGACCAGCTTCACCAGGCTCCTCATTGGTAGTGTGGTGACATCCATAGACAAAGACCCACACCCAGCCATGGTTTTTGTTTGGGGCAGAGGAAGTATCACCTTGCACAGCAATCTTCTTGGGTCTGTAGGATGCAGCTGACTACTGGTGAATATGCAATAAATAAAGAAGCTCCACTTTTTAGAGTCTGGCCAAAGACCTTTCCTGTTGGTACTGAACTGGGAGGAGAGCTAGTGGCTGTCAGCTGAGCCTGAGTGAGCATCTGGCTCTTGGGATACCCACTGGGAATAAATAACAGCATAGGAAAACCTGGAATTGATGCATTTTTCAGGTACAGATCAGTTCCCAAAATCTGCCTGTGATCTGCAGTGCTGAACATGGCTTCTCTGTGATGGGAGGGTTACTTGAGCTCCTTTATGAGAAGCCTGTGTCACGCTGTATTGGAGGCTGCTGATTGTCTCTTAAAAACTAAAATCTGAAGTGGATCTTCCTGTGATGGCAGCACAGGGTTTTGTCACCAAGAATACAGAGGCTTTGTTTTCTGGAAGTGACTGCTGTTGGAGATGAGAGCCAGAAAAGTTGCAGCTCAGAGCTGCCTGCTCCGGGAGTCACCACTGGATAAGAAGGAAGGAAAAGGGCTTAGGCCGTGGAGGGGATGTCTGAAGTTGAGTCTTGTGCTATAATTTTACTTTTGGGGATCCTGATTTTCTTTTAACAAACCTGAAAAGGCTTTTAATTCCCTTTTTTAAAAAATAATAATTATAAAAAACTTACCCTCTGTAAATACCTGTAAATTTTGACTGCTGAAAAAGTCAAAGGAGATACATGGAAATGGCTTTCCAGCTGTGAGAGTTTTTTGACTTTTTCTGCAGTTGCCATGATACCTCCTAGTATCTCCTAGGATGGCCCATGCTTTTAGTCAGGTGAAGCTCCTGGGGAGGTTTTGGGAGCTTTGGGAGGCCATGGGGTGAGGCTGCATGTTTTGGGAGTGACTAGGCAGGCTTCTCCTTGGCACACAGATGGCAGTGAGTTTTTTCCCAGGGGTCTTGTAGCATGTTGCTAGGAGCTGGAAGCAACATGCTACACGAAGCAAGAGCTGTGTCAGGGATTTCTCAGCCTCTGTCAGGCACTGGAGGAGCAGAGTAGCCAACATATCCCATCTGCTAAGAGAAACTCCTAAATTACAGAAATTGACACTGTTTTGTTTCCTTCCCAGCTGTCTGCCCTTGTCCTCCAGTCAAACCAGCGCTCACCACTTGGGTTGTGCCAGGGGTGCAGCGGGGTTGCTTCTGTCCCAGAGACCTCTGTGATCTGTGTCCTTTCACTCGTTAGATGGTCTTTAGGAAAATGCTGCTGCTGTGATGAGGTAACATTACACAGAGCCAAGTATCTGCTGCTTTGTTCTCCTGTGGCCCAGCAGAATTGCTGGAGCTGTGGGTGCCTGAGGGTGCCTGAGGGCTTCACCTCCAAGCACTTAAAAAAACCAAATTGCTTTGGACACAGTGGTACTGAAGTATCTTCTTTTATGCTGGGGTGCTGCCTGTTCCTCACTTCCACTGCACTGCTGTGTGCCAAGCAAGGAAAGCAGGTGGGAGCAGCTTCATCTGCAAGTGCAAATGAGCTTCACCTGCAGTGAACTTGTTCCTTATGCTTCATGTAATGGAATCACAAGAACTGTATTGTTGGACAAAGTATTTCTAAGCAGTCTTATAAGGGATTTTTTTTTTTAAGGAAAAAAAAGAGGTGCAAGATTAAGTGCATGTTTACTTGTCCCGGATCAAAGGTTTTGAACACTAAGGTCGCTCTGTCTTGAGTGGACCCTCCTCTGTCTTCGGGCAGTAGAACTTCCCACCCTTTTTTCTCTTTACCATTTTACTGTAATTCTTTTTTTCCCCTAGGAGAAATATCTGTACAAAAATTATAAGCAATTAAAAGTTCAAGCCATAAAATCATGAGTGTGGGAAGACCCGCTTCACAGGTTTTAACATTTGTTTGTAAAATTATGTTTGTATGAAATATTTTCATGGTAGAAAGACTATTTAAAAAAAAAGTTCCAGTAAGATCTAAACCAGATTTAAAGGGATGTCTTTTTGTAAGATGCAAGTGTAATTGAATACCAGTAAGTAGATAATTTTTTTTTTTTTTTAGGGGAGATGCAACAAATGATCCTTAAAATTACAAATGGTCGTTTCTGCTCTTTGGGGAGGTATTTATGCAGCATTACATGCAGCCGCCATAAATAATTGCAGTAGCAAGGCTAGTCACGTTTCCAGGACGTACCTCTCAGCTTGTCTCTTCATGATACCCTACAAACAACCCATCCATCCTTCCTGTAGATTCCCTTCTAGAAAACTTTTCCTACTGCAGCTGTAACAAGTTTAACTCTGAGCTAAGAACCAGACTAAAATTGTGTATTACTTAACAGTTTCTGCTGGGCCTTCTGCTATTTTAATACTCTCTAGCCCATAATTACTGGGTGTCTCTGTTCTGAAGAACTAAGTGCTAAAGAATAATCTCTGGGGTAAGCTTGTACATGTGTTAACAGTTAACCCCGGAGTATTCAACTTGTGTACAGTACTTGACAGGTGTTTTATGACATTTGTACTCGAACTATGAGCCTTACTGAACATCTGTAAGTTTATTCATGACTTTTAAAAATGGATAACTACAAGAAAGATGTTTACATGAATGATGTTTGCCCTTCCTTTCATGTTATGAATGGGGTTTTTATAGTGTGTTTGGGCGTATGTGCAAGGAAGCAAGATAGGTGTTTCTGGGGAAAAACAGACTTGACAAACATTTGTAATAAGTGAATTTTAAAGATTGCTTTAATTGCGCTATGAAGGCAATGCAAAAATAAACTATTCAACAGAAAACTATTGTCTCTCCTTGTTATTTGTGTGTCACCGTTTTGGGCATCCTCTGACCTCTCCCCCTTCCTTGTGTCCTGTGTGACCACAGTTTTTGCTGATGCACAGGAGCAGGATTTCACACAGTTACACACATCTAGGCCACATTATGTAAGTAATGAATGAACACCTGACACCGCTTGTTGGTTTTTTCTGTCACCTCTGCTGCTTTTCTTACTCCTCTTTGCCAGGGGAGCCTTTGCCTGTCATCCTAAAGAACCAATCATACAAGTCATTAACAATATGTGTGGAGTTTCATGGAATCTTACAAGCACAACGTGGCTTAGAGTGCGAGAGATCTTAGATGTGATCATGGTCACAGGGGTCTCAGGTTGAGGGAAGAGATGATCTGACTCCATGTTTCAGAAGGCTTGCTTTACTATTTTATGATATATATTACATTAAAACTATACTAAAAGAATAGAAGAAAGGATTTCATCAGAAGGCTGGCTAAGAATAGAATAGCAAAGAATGATAACAAAGGCTTGTGGCTCGGCTCTCTGTCCGAGCCAGCTGACTGTGATTGGCCATTAATTACAAACATCCACCATGGGCCAATCACAGATGCACCTGTTGCATTCCACAGCAGCAGATAACCATTGCTTACATTTTGTTCCTGAGGCCTCTCAGCTTCTCAGGAGGAAAAATCCTAAGGAAAGGATTTTTCATAAAAGATGTCTGCGACGCTTAGAAATGATCTAGTTCCGCTCCCCGACCTTCTACTAGAGCAGGTTACCCAAAGCCCCATCCAGCCTGGCCTTCAGCATTTTCAGGGATGTTGCATCCAACAGGACCTGTGAGCCACCTGTGCCGCCTTCCCCAGCTCACAGGTTGCAAATGTGTATGGTGAGAAGCAGCACTTACAGCGGCAGGAGGGGAATACAGAGATAAACACGGCCCAGTTGCTGTGGGGCAGGGATGCGTGGAAGGCCCGGTCCCGGCAGCCTGAGGGTGCCCGGGGCGGGGCGGCCGCTCCCGGCGAGGCGGGACGGGGCGGGCGGAGGAGCCGCGGCCCTGCTGGGTCACGGCACGGCGCGGGGAATTCTTTGGGCCCAGGCTGGGAATTCTGCCTGGGTCAGGGCACTGCTCGGGGAATTCTTTGGACACAGGCCGGGAATTCCGTTCCCCGGCCGCGGAGCAGGAGCTGTCCGTGAGGTGAGGGCGCGGCGGACCGGAACGGAGCAAGGGGACGCGTGGGCACACGGGAGACGGAGCTGGAGCCGGAGCCGCCCCTGGAGAGGGCGTGCGGTGAGCGGCAGCAGCCACGGGGAGTGTCGGGGCTCGGTGCTGGCCGCCCCAAGGGAGCCACGGCGCCTTCCTGGAGAGGTGCGGAGCTTTAGTTCCACATGGGAGAGAGCCCTGCGCTCTGAGGGCAGCACAAACCAGGATGGGAGAGATGCGCTCTGAGGGCAGCAGAAACCCCAAAAGGAGAAGGACAGGAGAGGGCCTGGGCACCCCTTGCGCTCTGAGGGCAGCAGAAACCCAAAAGGAGAAGGATGGGAGAGGGCCTGGGCACGTTGTGCACTCTGTGGGCAGCACAAACCCCGGAGGGGGAAGGTCAGCCATGGGGTCTGAGGTGACAGTCGCGCATTCCGCTCCAGCGTGGTCGGGAATGGTGTCCCAGGCTCCTGGCACAGAGCAGCAGCCCCAGCCGATGATCCCGCCCTTCTCTCTCTCCTGTTAGGAAGAGCCTTTCTCCGAGCCTGGAAGGCCCTGGTGCAGCTCGCCAGTCTCCATGTTCAAGGGTTTATGTGGGAATCAGAGCAGAATGGATCGGTATCGGTATTTCATCTTTAACCAGAGGAACATGGTCGTGCTGGGGATGTTCCAGCTTGCCTTCAGCACCGTCTGTGTCACCTGTGGGTTCATAGATGGCATTTTCAGAACAGAGTCCCAACTGGGCAAAACCAGAGCTCCAATTTGGGCTGGCATGGTAAACTTTTACTATATTTTCTATGCTTTGTTTTGCAGTGTTTTTTTCCCCCGCTGCTACCTACTAGTACTCATATTGGGGATGGGAGGGAAGCCAGGATTTCTTGCCAGCTCTTCCCTTGTTTTATGCTTTGAACTCAATTAATAAAAATTTCCTTATAATGGTATAGCCAGAAGAGTGCAAGCAGACTTTCCTTTGAAGGAACTAAATTAAATACATTTGTGCTGGATAATGTAGAAAATGGGACACAGTGACAGTTGACTGGGGTTTTTTGCAGAAGCATAGTGACCACAGAGAGGCCACCAAAGTTGAGGAGGGGAACACCTTGTCCTCTGCTCAGGTAGATGAACCTGTGTCCCACAGCACAGTGCCCCTAATTTTGGTACTGCAGTGAGGTGTGGGCAAGAGGTGTCCCTGCTCCCTGGCATTCAGCACCCTGATTCACCCTGCTGAGCCATGCTGCAAGGAAATCACACTGAAGAGCTGTCTCCAGGGCAGAGGCTGCCTGGCTCCTTTCATTAGCATCTTCCTTTCCTTTCCAAGATGCATATGGACTTGGCAAAGCACCATGCATTTTCAGGACCTTAAATCAGAGTTATTCAATCAGGTTCATTATTTTGCCCAACCCACAAAGCTCTGGTCAGCAGTAGCAAGGCTGTGCTGTGTGGGTAGCAAGTGGGCAAGGTGCATGTCACTCGTGTCCTGCATCCAAGAGATGCTGCAGAGGAAAACAGAAGAAATGAGCAATTCTCTTCCCATTTCTGATGCAGCAGTTACTCTGATCCAAGCCTTGAAAACACCTTTCATGACTTTTCATTACTCTGTAGCAGTTTATCTTCTGAATCTGCTGCTAGTCTCCCAAGCTGCCATCTCCTTTTGTGCTCTGCAGGTGATGGGAGTCCCAGGCATCCTGGCTTTGTTCTCCTCGCAGAGGAAGAACCCAGTTCTTGTAAGCTGGAGGGGCAGATGGGTGTTTGTGTGCATGGGGCAGGGGAAAAATACTGGGGCAATCAAGAACAGTCTGAGGAGGGAATGAGCTGACTGGTCCTCCTGCAGAATTGCGAGCTTATTTCTTTGAGTTACCTTCACAAAAGCTGCTGTCTTTATAACCAAGAGGAGGATGCAGTATTACCTTGCTTTCTGCTGCAGCAGACAGGCACTGGGCCTAATAAAAAGCAAATTCTCTGTAAAAACACTTCATTTCAATGCTTTTCTTTTGGTGGTCCTTCATGTTGTTGAGCACTGTGTACACCAAAATTTGAAACGAGTTAAGAGGTTCGCATTTCCTAGGTGGGTTTCTCCAGCCGTGTAAACTCCAAGGGAGTATACTGTATGCAAATTAAAGGTCTTTAAGTGGCACCTCTGATTAATATTCAGGACTCAGCTGTAACTCAGAAACTCAATGTTATGAAAACCTCTACTTCTCTGTGTTTGGCTGTTGTTGCTGGGGATGTTGCGGTGTTGCGGTAGGTCAGAGGCTACCATACAAGCTGTAATGCTTGTATTGGCCAAGGACAGCTTTGATTCCTGCTGCCCTTCTTTTTCTCACCAAAATTCTCTGTCTGTCTAGGTGAATGTACTGATAGTTGCTTCCATAATCTCTTGTGTTGCCATCTTCATTGTAATAGTTTATAGCTCCTTCACACTGAGCTATGGTGAAGAGGAGGAGCTGAGTTCTGCCCCAGTCCATGTTATCCATACTGTAAGTATTGATATCACAATTATTACTGGGGAACACGCCACCCTTAATCTGCAGGCAGTGCCAGATGTGGCTTACAAACAGAACCAGACTTCTAGGAGGGTGACACTACGTCAGGTTGGCTGCTGTTGCTTCTTAGTGCAAAAGGGAGGTGTGGGCTGAGCCGTGAAAAAATACTGGTGCTGCTCAGGGAAAGGTGCTGAGAGCATCCCTGGCCTGGTTTGAGACAGTGCTTGCAAGGCTGGAATCTTTCAGGTGATGAAATTACAGGTCAGCTGGGTAAACCTGGTGTTATTTCAAGTGTATCCTCCACAGTAAAGCTGTAGAGAAGGAATGAAGCCTTTTTGTATCTCCGGTCTACAAGCAATTGCTTGCTGCAGGGATAAAGGCATTCCAGAGAGGTGAGGCTGATCATTAGTTTATTGCAGGACAAATCAAAATGCCAGGCTTCTATAAGGTGCAGTGCAGCAAAACAATGTTTCTCATACTCAGTATGAAGTAGAGCAGCCATTCCTTGGGTTTTTACTCATTGTCAAAGCTATTTCCAAACCCAATTGCCATTGCATAGCATCTCACATTTAATCAGCAGCCTTATTTCCCTGCTTGCTCAGTTTGAGATTCATACTTGGCTTGCTTTTCAGAGCACAGGAAAATCTCAAATAACACTGGCTATGAATCAATCTCCTATCATGCAATGACAGCATTCTTGCAGTCATTAGGTTATTTTTTGGTGGAGAGTGTCACTTTTTGAGTATGGCTTTACCGTGTGCGTTTGTGTTTGCAGAGGTTTGTGCTCAGTAGGGTTGTCCAGGGTGCCAACATCGCCATGCTGGCCGTGTCCATCTGCAGTGCCTGTTGTGTGCTGGCCATGGCTTACCTGGGCTGCCGGAGCCTTCCGCGCTGCTCCTGCTACGACAGCGTCACTGGCATGGTGAGTGAGGGAGTGAGGAGCCCAGGGCGCAGCCTGGTTTCTGCTCAGTGTTGGTGGGAGGGCAAGAAACCCAGGGGAAGGTGTGTTTTTCCTCTATGAACCTGGTCTCGGTTCCTACCTCAGTCGTGTCACCCTGTTTATTTGAGATTTTCTAAGCCTTCTGATGTTGACATTCTTGTAGTGAGCTTTCTGACACGCTTCCTGTAAATAATTCATTGTTTTGCATTCCTTTATGGAGGAAGGGAAAGTTGATAGACTGTTAGTTTGTCCAGTGTCATTGGAGAGGTGGCACTGTCACCCTCCAATCCACTGTCACTCTTGGAAAGCTACAAATGTTGGAGTCAGAAAATAAACTTCCCCTTTTTCTTCACCTTGAGAGCAGCGCTGTGCACTTGTGTTCTTTCGTGTCCTATAGTGACACAGTCGTGCAGGGCTAATTCTAAGAAATTAAGTGGGATATTAGAAGGGTTTTTTATTTCTTACATTTTTTCCTTTTACTATCTCCCTCTTATTACAGTCTCATGTAACATCTAATATAAGTTATCTCTATTTTCCAAACCGTTTGTGCTGAAGCTACTGTGGCCCCGTTTCCCAGGAATTCTGCTATCCTCAAAAACTGTTCCTCTCATCTTTAAGCCACCAGTTGCTTCTGGTGCAGCATTACAAAGACTTGCTGGTACTTACATGCTGGAACTTCAAATCCAGTAATGAAAGTATCTCCAGTGCTGTGTGTGCAGTGTTGGGAGGCTGACATGTGTAATTCACTCCTCATTCCTAAGGACTCTGCCTCAAGTGATGGGGCCCACGGCATCTCTGCTAAGTGAGCTCAGTAAATAAATAAATACCAACTGCTTCTCTGCTAGAGCAGGTCTGGTGCTGTGTTATTAAACATGTGCATCCAACCATTTGGTTTGGTAAGGAATTAAAGGGTACAGGCCACAAGGCAGCTGTTCCTCACTAAAGACACCGAGTGGGTAATGTGAGGTTGCTTTAAACTTTCAAACTTAAACATGTTAGGAGCTGTGGACTGCACAGACTTTTAAAATAAGTTCAAGTGTATCTTGTTGAACAAATTTCCAGGTGAGGTATCTGATGGTGCTGTTTTTTCCATAGGAATGGTTGCAGCCCAGTGAGGACCAAAATCAGGCCGTGGAAATGATTTGTGCTGTACAAAGTGAGTAACTCCTTTGCCTCCACATATCTGGGTGTTCACCAGGGATGAGGAAGGAACATTCTGAATAAGGTTTACATCCCAGGCCAAAATCCTGATAACCAAAAGGCACTGAGGATTTTGTGCAAACATCTATACCATGTTTAATGTTTTTCACTTTCTTTTCTCACACAGGCCCTGGGCGGGGAATTTTTACCTTCACAGATCGGTTTCCAGCCCAGGATGCAGATGCAGAAGAAGACACATCCAAACCTCCACCATATATCAGAATGACTTGAAAAAGTGGCTGAATATTCTGTTCAAATGTGGCAAGACAGATGCAATCAGTTCTTAATCTTTAGAGGTGGTTATGCACTTTTCCTTGGCCATTTGAAAAACGCACACAGAGTGAACTAGTGATTGTCCAGCACTGAGCAGAGATCACAGTGCAGAGGGAAACATCTGCAGGTGATTTTGAACTTTCAGAATTTGTACAGTGAAAATACCTCATTGCTTCTGGGAAGTGAGAGCATTTTTTAGTCCGGCTTTTGTATTTAAATCATGTCTTATTTCACTAGAATTCATCATGTAATTTGTGTAGCAGTGGCATTTAAATATTAAATACAATTCCTTTTTCTTCAAATGCTATCTCAATTTCTCCCTCTTACTGCATGAATTATTTGGATGGTAATGAAGGACACCCTTCATCCTTGAGCTTCAGAGTGTTTTCCTTTTACTCTTGGGAGGAATGGGGGCAAGTAAAGCTTTTGATATGAAACCTTAATAGTGCCATTCAGATGCCTCTGTCAAAATGTGGCTTCTGTGGGGTGTACTTGATTAGTTTTAGCACTGAGGTGTAACTATAGAATGTGGCAGGAACTGGAGCTGCTGTAGCTCCTCTTATAAAGTAACTTGAATACTCTAAATTCAGTTCAAGTTTTCCTATTTTGACTTTGTAGATTGAAAGTTTAAAAGAAATCCTTATTTTAGGGCCTATTCTGCTAAAATGTATTACAGATCTAGACAAAAGTGTTTTGTGTATTTTCTTGAGGGCACCTCTTGTAGTTCCTCTAGACCAAGGAACTACAGCTTCCAGTCAGGTTCCGTCATATTCTGAAGTGCACAGAATTCCCAGATGTACTTTCTGTTTCACTTTTAGGTGAATGCCAAGTGTTGATCTTGCCTGCAGGCCTTGAGCAGGTAGTGGTAGATGACTTAACCCTTGGTACAGATTAGCTCAGCATTTGAACAGGGCCTGGAAAATAAGTTGCCATCTCGAGAAAGTGGACAGTAGGATAAGTGATACCCACCATGAGGCATGGAACTCCAGGAATGATCTCATATAAAACTTCTCTAATTGCAGTAAGTAAGGTGCCTTTTGTGGTCCCAAGAGAAGAGTTGTTATTGATTATTTTCTCTAAAGAGTGAAGTCCTTTTCATAATGCTGGTAAAGGGACTCCAGTACCTAAATGGCTTTAAACTCTAAAGAGTGTGGGTTTAGATTAGATATTGGGAAGATTTTATTTTCTGTGAGGGTGGTGACACGCTGGCACAGATTGTGCGGAGAAGCTGTGTCTGCCCTATCCCTGAAAGCTCAAGGCCAGGCTGGATGGGGCTCTGAGCAGCCTGCTCTAGTGGAAGGTGTCCCTGCCTGTAGTAGAGGGGTCAGGATGAGGTGATCTTTAAGTCACTTCAAAACGATTCTATGATTCTGTGAGGATTCTGCAAAGATGTTACTCAGCTTTTTTTAGTAATCTGGAACAGAGAAACACTCTTAGCCACATACTGAGGAAGTCTCAGTGAACAGAGACACCCCTCTGTGTGTGTAAGGTGCTTGCCAAGTGTATCTGTTGCTGACTTCAACCATTACAGTTATTGATGTCTGGGAATATCTCAGATTGAGAGAGCAGCCCTAACCACCAGGCTCCCTCCACAGCCCTTCTCAGGTCACAAATTGCTTCTTCAGCCAGGGAAGCTGTCCCCAGCTTTGGGTGCTTGGGCCAACAGCTTAACTTGGGCCTGCAGGTCCTACTTTGGCAGCTGGAGGATTAATTATGTGCCACAGTAGCCACATTCTTCCTGACTTTGGCTCTAAATACCTTCATTACCTTGCCTGCAGAGCCACAGAAGGGTTGAGCTTGGAAGGGATGTCTGGGGATCACCTGGTCCAATCCCCTCCTGTGCCAACCAAAACACTGCTGGTGTCTTGTTCATTTGAAGGTGTTAATGTTTGAATTGCTTTAATATATTAATCCAAACGTTGTGATTCAAAATGGGGTGCTGTGCTTTTTCCTCTGAAATAGTGCCTGTCAACAGGCATCAAAGCACCCAGTGTGACTGCTCTCCCTGTCCTCAGATGCTTCTGGCACAGCTCCACACCATCTGCAATGAAATGCTGGGCAGTATCTTCTTGTTTAACGCAAACTGCGCTTCTTGTACGTGAAAAGAAAGTCAGATATCTTCACAGGGTATTTCAGGTAGCTGAAAGCAGTGGCTCTGGTCAGTCTAAAACAGATTTTACATTCCTACAATGCACTGCTCAGCCTGTGCATAATTTCTGGGAGTTATGGTCCCACCCAGAAGTGCTGTTCCATAAGCAGTCATTGCAGTGTGATGTACTGAGCATTTGACTGCTGGTTGAACAGGGCAATTTGCTTTTACTGTGAGAGTGCAGAGCAGCAGGTCACCAGTCCTGTCTCAAATGCTGTGCTGTTTCCATCAGCACAGGCAGATAACTCCTGGATGAGGGTGGCAGTGCCCCCATGGCTGCTGCAGGTCAGGTCCTCCTGGGACACAATCCAAGTACCCAGCCCAGCTCTGAAAGCCTTTGATGTGGCATTAAGTGACAGGTGTGGCAGGTACTGGTTTGGCTGTGAAACAGCCTGAGCAGCACATACTGAACTCTGAGGGTGTAAAAGAGAAGTATGCTCCATGCTGCTTCTGAATAAAAACATCTACAATTGATTTAGCAGCAGCTATAAGATGGTTTATTTCTTACACAGTCCTTCCAGTTGTGCAACTATTGCAGGTCACTCATAGACAGATGATTTCAACAGTTCTTTCTACAAAAGTGGGGGTTTCCAGAAAAGCGACAGCTGCAGAATGGAAACTGGTGGAAACTGATTATCAGTTTAATGTTACTCCTCTTTGGTTAGTGTTGCAGAAAATAAATTCCTGACTGCAGTTTCCAGTGCTATATTTAGCAGCCCGTTCCACATGCGAGCACCTTCCCAGAGCCTGCCTGCATCTCCAGGGATATTCCATGTCTTGTGTCACGCCCAGCTTCCACTGGTGGGAGTCAGGTGGAGTTATGGACCCCCGTTATGGACCCACGCAGTCTGTGCTCACCTTGTGTCAGCATTGCTTGTGTTAAGACAAAGACAAGGCATTTACATCAGAAAAAGCTTCCTTACCTGGGTAGGCTGAGACAAACATGACCCTGTTCCCTGACGCACAGAACAAGGCACACAATATCCATGGGTGGATAAAGGCAAAGCCTGCCAGCCTGCCATTAGCAGGGGCCAGAGTTAATCACCCAGTGTAATCAGAAGGCAATCAGGGAAGCTGATTCTGGAAGTTAATGTTCAACTAAGGGCAAAGAATTTTTTGAAGTCATTTCCCCAACAGAAGGGGCAGGAGGTGCAGAGGTGGAGGGAAAGAGGAGGGATGGATCTTCATCATGGTGAGGATCAGGGAACCCTTTCAGGCACTTATTTGACAACGAGCTCGTTTGGGATTTTTTTAAATATACATATTTATTTTTATTTATTTATTTGTGTCTGAATTTTTATTTTTCATAGATCCGTGTTTGGTGCAGTTCCTCCCTGGTGCTCAGGGTCAGGGCAGCCTTTGCTGGGCACAACCGTGTTTCCCCTTTGCTGGCAAAAGGCAGTGAGAAAACAGGGGATGCCAAGTCACAGTTGTGTGTCCCCATAGCCCACCCTGGTTTTGCAGCAAGCAGTTGGAAATTGAAGCAAATCTTCACTACAGGTAGATGAACTGGCCTAAAATATTTTGAGTGGGGAACACAATAGGTCTTGCTCATTAAACATGCAAGGCAGTCTACAGAAGAGAGCCTTAAAAGAGCTGGGAAAGGACGGGAGTAGCACTAATTAATCAAAATACAGATATGTCCTGAAAACAGGAAGTGGTATTTGCCTGCAGCTGAGAGGAGAAATATTCCCTTTTCTGCCCTTTTTTGGTTTGATTTTTGTTTTTTATACTCAGTAGAAAGCCCACCTAATATAAGACAGACAACATGCATTTTTTGGAGTCAGACTATGTGATTTCTTGTTTCCTAGGATCACAGAACCACAGACTTCTTTATGTTGGAAAGGATCTTTAATATAATTGAGTCCAACCACTGCGGTCCCTTCCAAACTGAGATATGATTCCTTGATTCTCCAGCACCAACAGTGTGTAAGTATGGGGAAAAGTTGTTGAATTTACCTCTAGCTTGAGGAGGGATGCCCATTAAAGCAAACAGCATTTCCCAGCATTCCCTAGGTGCTTCTCCATAAAAACAGGAACTGCTTTGTCCTGCATCTTTTCAGGTACGTCTAACCCAAGCACATTAACAAACTGCAGTTTCACTTGCACTTTCTAGGCTGCTGCAATGTCTCTTCTTTTCCTTTTTCCTTTCCTTTCCTTTCCTTTCCTTTCCTTTCCTTTCCTTTCCTTTCCTTTCCTTTCCTTTCCTTTCCTTTCCTTTCCTTTCCTTTCTTTCCTTTCCTTTCCTTTCCTTTCCTTTTACAGAAATGTGTGTTCTGTTTCATTGACTTGACATTTATGTCATCTTAATTTAAAATTACTTGGTTTCATGGTTCATCTTTCATCCTTTGGCTTCTGTCCACTACATGTTTTTAACTACACTCATCGCTTTCTTCTTTAGTCAATATTAGTTGTTATTATAATTTATGTTTATGGTGGAACAGTACATGCCAATATTGCTAAGCCCTTTATCCCCACCCAATAACCATAGGACTGATTCAGGATAACAGATGGTGTTTTCAGCTTCCAAATTCTTTGCTCTAAGCATATCTTGCAGCAGTTGCTTCTGTGTTTCTAATTTTGTCTGATGCAGGCAGCCTCCCAGCCCCAAGTGACCCAAGTTTTTGCTTCATTCAATGGTTCTTCACCCATAAAGCCTGAGAGCTGGAGCCTCAAGGCAGCTGCTAGAGCTGGAATCCCACCAGTGTCATGTACCACACATCAAAGAGTTGGAATTCCACACAGCCCTCCCCCAAGTGTTGCATTATGATGCAGAAGGAAACATGCTATGGTGATGTGAATATACATGTTTTCTGGCCATCATTTTACATATATAGAGACTATGTATCTTATTTGTCTTTATTTACCCTCTGCTCTCATCATGCATATGAATGAAATGTACCTATTTAATGACAGATGAAAGTATTGAAATGAAAGATCAAAGTACTGAAATCAGCTCTTTCAGGTCAGATGCAATTTGACAAAAGCACTGTGAGCCTTGAAGCAAAGGACAAGGGCTGCCAGCATTTGTGCTTTTTAACAGCAGCACCACAGTGACTCAGGTATTAGCTCAGAACTGAAGCTAAGCACTCCAATGCAGTCATGAGGATCCACAGGAACTTGAACACCCTCTCTGATTAGCACATGCTTTTCTTAATCTACAGCTGAATCTTTGCTTGCTGAAGCCAGAAGCTCTTCACTGTCTCTATTTTGAGTGTGTTAAAAATAACTTGAAGTAAATAGAAAAGCTGTTTCATGTATTTTAGGGTCAGTTTAGTCTTTTCCTCTTTGCTTGCCCTTCCTTAACTGAAGAAAGGTCTGAGGGACAGAGGACTATGAAGGGCAAGGAGCACCTCAAAGGCCCCTGAGCATTTAAAGTGTTTTCCTGCAGAGGAGTGGGTGTGAAGGATGTGGGGATGACCAGGCTTTGGAGAGGATAAATGGTTTGCAAATGCAGCTTCTGCTTTATGACTCCTGATTTAGAGGGCCAGCGTGATGTTTTCAGCAGTAAATCACTAAGTATTTTCAGAAAGAGGGAGTTCAACATATTGCCTCACACCAGTCTTTTTTCTGCCTGTGACCTTTCCAAAGGGGCAGTGCAAACAGTAAAAAGTAATAATAGAAAAGGAAGTACTGAGCTAAGATCAGGGTCTTATGACTCTTAGTTTTCATATGCTAAGAGCTTCACCCAGCCTGGCCTGGAATACTTCTGGGGCATCCACAGGTGCTCAGGGCAACCTGTGCCAGAGCCTCACCACCCTCAGAGGGAAGAACTTCCTCCTAATCAGAGCAGCCTATTTGTTAAATGCAGACCAGGGACAGGATTGTGCTCTATTTTGGGGTTTGTTAATGATCACTGGTATTGCTGGGAAATTTGTTTTCCATTAATTCCAAATGAATACCAAGTGGTATTTTTTTGTGAGCCCTAGAATAATGACAACTTCTAATGTTACTTATGACTTTAGAGTTAAGATTACGTGTTGGTGTTGTGTTGATTTCCCCAGAAAAACCAGACTGCCATTTAAAAGTAATATTATTATTACTTTTAAATAACATATGGCTCTACATTTATCTGGGAATTGCAATGTCAAGCAACACCAGTCAATGACCTCAAAAATAGGACTCTGGTAGAAGAAAAAGTATTAGAATTATACATTCTGGTGAAGTGAAAATACTCAGAGGGGACAAGAAATATGACTTTCAACAAATGTACAGAAGTTAAAGAGGTTTTATTTCTGAACAAGATGAGACGAGAAGAAGAGTAATGGAGAAGATTCCTTTAGGGTCTTGATTTACATCCAAGAGTCAGTAATTGCTATTTTTGTAACTTGTGTTGTTTCACTTCCCATTCTTCTGGAATCTGAAATAAATACTGAACACAGCTCTGAACCATCAGGTGGGTGCTTCAGATGCCCCAAAATCACCCAGAGTCATTGCAAGAAAGCAGTGACAGTAGTCCAAGTATTGTGACAGTCTTTTTTGTAAAAACTGTCACCCACACAGACAGAAACTAGAAACTCCTTCAACTCCCTCACAGCATTTTTAACCATATGGAATTATATTATTATTTCTATTATAATCATTGAAAACAAGTGGTAACAGTTTGTGGCAAAGCCCGTTTATTAGTTTTCTGGGACTGTGCCTTGCCTGCCCCCAGCACATACAAAAGAACACAACTTTACAGTCTGGTAAAGTGAAAATACACATACAAAGTATTCAGTACTCTGATATCCATCCTGTGGGCAGAACATCACCACTGAAAGCCAGGGAGCAACACTGAATCCTGCATTACTGACCACGCTGCCTCCACGGCAGAACCATTAAAACATGCTTTGTGCTGAACATGGAATTACACACTTCAACACCATTTGCACACAATTTCCATGACATGAGGGCCCTTATTTACAAGTTGTGGTAACTCAAATAAAACTTAACAGATGTGCAGGTGTTTCAGATCAAATTTAACAGTAACACTGCAGCTACATGATTTTCTTACCCCAACCCCCAACCTGACTTTAAAATTCTTAATTCTGGGATATTTTATTAAAACAAACAAACAAAAACAAAACAAAAACAAACAAAAAACCCACAAAACTTGCTGACATATTTAGTATACAAATAATTAAGAAGGATCCTCAGAAAAAGGATTAAGGACATGAGTGAAAAACAATTTGTCCAACAGGACTGTAAACCATATTTATACCATAGTATAAACATCAATTTAAAATCAATAATTTTCTTAAAGAAATCATTAAGGACACTAGTGTTAAAAAGGTGATTGTTTCTGAAACAACTGTAAATTTTAGTCATGTAAGGTTCAGAGGAATACAAAAGCTTCCTTTTACAAATGTTTCCTAAGCAAAAATACTGTCACAACTGAAGCAGCTTTGTACAGGAAAAACTACTACCTTTTGTTTAGATTCTTTTTAAACATCTTAATCATATAAGACCATATTAAATGGTCTTCCGAAATCTGGAAAAAAGTCAATGCATTTTTTCTGTATAGGTTGCAATGAAATTACATCTTAGGAACTGTAATAGTTTACATAATAACAGGTATCTTGTTTCAGTAATTTGTTTATAATGTGTTCATTAGGGTGGCAGCTTCAGAACTAGCCCTTCCATTGAGTTTCCAGTAAGCAACACATGCTACACATTGCCAATTAAAAAAAAAATCTTCATTTATTCTTCAAAAACTAAGTCACAAAACATTGTTTGACATGGCACGTGAATGAAGTCATAGATTGCATTCTATAGCTGACATTTCACTTTATGCAGCTCTGTGCAACTTAGCACCATTTTTATTATGAAACTTGATCTGCAGGGAGGACTGGAAAAAAGCAGTTGCAACTATGAGAACACAGAAAAAGGTGATCCAAGAGGAATTTTTTCCCTCATCTAATCCCTACTAGCTCACATTAGTAATGCCAAGGATGCCCTACATAGTCACAACATTATATATGCAGGTTTTCCCTCAAAAATCTGTAACAGATGATGTAGTTGGTAGATTTATTCCATATTTCAAGAACAAATTTAGTTTGTGTTTGGAAATATTTTAAGAATGTACCATATTCCTAAGCATTCCCATTCCTGAAATATATTATCAAGTTGGCATTTCAAGATATCTGAGAAGCACTCCTGATATCTTAAAGCCCTGCAAACCCCATCTTTGAAAAGCAGTATGCCTCTGCCAAATTCACCCAATCTTTTGCTTACTCAACTGTTTTTACTTACCCTGAGACACTCAGCTCAAATACAGCACCTTCAGAAATACATAACAATTTTAGTAAGATCAGAGAACTTGTGGACAGGTGGAGTCCCAATTTTACCCCAAATCCTGTGCTACAGTACTTTCCATAATATGGGCTAACAGAACATAGCTTGGTATCACATGCTAATTATGAAAAATTAATGAAGTTTTAAGTATCAAAAAACTGTCTAGAGGTAGGGAGAAGTTGGTTAATTCCATTACCACTGCCATGAAGAAACAGACCAAGTTCATAGTGGAAGGACAGGCCAAACCTAGCAATATGCACCAACACTGGCAGCCCAAAATTTCACACACCTGTTTTGTTTTGCTTTTATAATAAAAAAGGTACCTGCTTTCTAATTCCCTAGTAGCTACCTCATATTCCTTCATATGCCAAAAATCTCCCCACTGCTGACCTAAAACCCAAGTTCCCTGGTTGTCACAAAAGGCTCTTTCTCCTACATGATTCCAACACAAGTAGCAACCAAAAGTATTAGTAAACTGGCACACTAGTTATAATCTTACCACAAGTGATGAGAACAACCTCAGGCAGCAAGAGCTCAACTAGGACTGCTTTGTCAAAACCTGACAAAGTATGTTCCCATATATTTATAGTGAAACTTTAGTAATTCAGAAAGTACAATTACAAAGTGCAAGAGCATAAGATGGCACATCTACACCAAGAAAAATTAAAATAAAAACCACATTAAAGTGCCAAAGAGATTTGCTATAGTTGCTAGCAAAACCTGTAACTTTGCCAAAGGTCATAATTTTGAAGCACTTGCAAACAAGACAAGGTGATAACCAGCGACAATGTGACCTAACACCAGCAGGATGTGATAGGTTTTGGTTCAGGCTTTATATGAATTTCATCATGATCTGGGGGTTGACTAAGCATTAATGGCTTGTGACTTTTAAGCTTGTGAGCCAGTGTCATGAATATGGCCTCCACATGGTCATTGTCATTGGGGTTCTTGGCAGAGGTCTCAAACAATGGCATGCTGTGAGTGTCAGCAAACTTCTGGGCCAGGTCCGTGGGCACCTGAATTGCACTTCTCAGGTCACATTTGTTGCCAACCAGAATCCGTGGTATATCACTGGCAAGAAGGTGCTGTTTGCACTCCTCTATCCAGGAGGGCAGGCTGTGGAAACTGGCAATGTTTGTCATGTCATACACAAACACCACAGCGTGGACGTTCCTGTAGTAGTGCTGCACCATGCTCTTCCTGAAGCGCTCCTGGCCTGCAGTGTCCCATAGCTGGATCTGAAAACACAAAGACAAGGAGAGGAAAGTATGCTTTATTGCTCATCTTGGAAAATAACACAAATTACCTGCAGTGAGAAGAGTTGCATGATCACAGAAATCTACTCTTCTGAATTAATGATACTGACAAGTTGGTGCTGAAGGCGACTGTTGTATTCACACAATTTCAGAAGCTTTAACTTTCAAAGCTGCTCACAAGTGAGGCCAGGAGGAATGATGACACTTGAGAGAAACTACAAATTTCTGAAAGTGTCTTGGAGCCTGTAATTTTCAAGATTTTTAGAAATATAAATCCTGAAGTCTCAGCAATAGCACTTTCATTTGAAAATTAAATAAGCGTTACTTCCCAGTACAACCATCAGCTGACACAATTTTTGTTATTTCCAAAAATAATCTCATCTTCCCCAAAATTTTGTTGTTAGCATGATGTTAACTGCCATGTAAAACTAGGAAGAAATCAAACCATGCTTGATTTCAACATCACCAACAAAAACAGGACAAAGAAATCTTTCTCGGCAGTGTGTTGGAATCAAACCCTCCTGCAATGAACATCTAACTTGCTTATTGAGTGCTTTAACTGGGACCACACTGTGGTTTGTAGTATCAAGGCAGCATAAAAGAAGGAAATTTAAAAAAAAAAAAGGCTAGGGTTGAATGAAAGGAGTTTTCCTTGAGACTCAGAACTCAAGGAATACTAAGTGTTCTGCAAACAATGAAGATAAATTTGAAATTTAATCTGTTCTCATCAAAGTCACAAGCACTATGTAATTGTTGAAACTGTTCTCCCATTACCATAGCTCTGCATTCCTTTGATCCAAATGTTTCAGTAAAACTTCTTTAGAAACTGCAAACATCTTGCAGGTTGTCTTGTCTACCACTTTAACCAGTGACTTTTTATATTAAAAAAAGGAAGCCCAAGTGCACGGGAAATCTGCCAAGAGCAAGAAGATGCATCAGTGATAGAGTATCACATAAAATTGTTTTGAAAGCTACAACAATGGAAATGCAGTGAAACTGAACAGAAGCAGATGCAAAGTCTTGATACCAGTGACTGACAATAAGGAGTTTTTCTTTAAGCACAGCATTCATCAGGTTGGAAATTATTAAAAGGATGACAATCCACATCCACGAGTCAATCACAGGATGTCATGAATCAGTCATGTGACAGACTGAAACAAAAAGAGTAAAAGATGTTTCACATGGTGTGAATTTTTCTGCAGCACGTCTGTGTAGACAATATTATGTTATGGAATCATATGGATAGTCTTGGAAATGCTATCAAATTAATTTAATGAGGGAGTTCGTTTTCACAGGCAGCTGTGAGCTTACAATTCTCTCCCCAGCTTATTCACAGAGCAGGAATTGGTTGTGCTTCAGTCAAGCAGAGTTCTGCAAGTGTACTGCCAGCCTTGGGTAAAGATGGGGAAATTAAATTAAAGGTTTACATAACTTGCAAGTGAAGCTTAAACTACAGCTCCTCCAAAATTTCATTTACATGCAGCATTCAAGCTTGAAGGGCATCATCAACTGAGTCATTTGCACTGAGAAGTAAATCCTTTCCCAATGTTGAAAACTACACATTTCAGAAGTTTCTTTTTTTTCTTGTTCAAGGGGAACTTGAGGAAATGGTTCTATTTCTGCCTTTCACCCCAAATATTTTCTCTTCTGAAAAACAACACTGAAAATGTTCATGTTAATGGGAGTGCATTAATGAAGTAACATTAGGATTACTATTTCATTGTTAGTCCAGTAACACCCATCTTCAAGGGACCACAGTTTTATAACAGCCCTTTAAAATACATTACAGTATTGAAGTTTGAATACAGTTTGAATATTTGGTTTAATAGCATAATTCATCTAATAAAACTGGACAGAATCACTTGGTCACATTCCCTAGGAAAGACAAATGGCATAAAAATATTAAATACACTGACTCAGCTATCACAGCCCACCTTCTGATTCTGTTTTGTGGATCCAGAAAGGCTCTTTTCTAAACAAGGACTCACTCTGTATGTGTGGTTTATAACACAGTGATAAAAACATAACTGGCCTTGATGCTACGTCTCCTTTAAAAAGGGAGAAAATTTGGAATAGCTCAAGGTACAGAACATGATGTTCAGACTTTCTTATTTGAATTTCACTTGTGTTTTGCTCTTGAATGTAGGTCAGTGAAGACTGACATCATTGTTTTCTTCAATTTTCAACACTTGGATCAATTGAGGAAGAAGAAAATGTAGAAGGCAGCAGATCCATTTGTTGAAAGTTTTAATTTACTGATCACATTTAGGCATCAGCGTCAGATATGGAGCTGTCAGCCTGCTGTACAAGGAATGAATATGCTTGTTCCTGTGCCTGGGAACGCACACAATGGCTGTGGGGGAGCGCATCAGGAGAAGAACGGTGCCAGTGTTCCTGCCGATGACACAGCACTTTTCCAGCTGTGAAGGAAACAGTTCCTGCTGTGGCAGCACAGGACAGAACCACCCAGCTGGCTGGGGGAAGGGACAAGACACCACTTTGTAACCAATTTGATGCGAGAGGAAAAATTCCCTTCTGGGCACACAAGGACTACAGTAATTGAGTTCATGGGAGCTGCTCTCTCCTGGTTCAACTGGTGCTGCTGCTGGAGCTGACTGCTACACGTGAGAAAGGTGCAGAGCAGTGAGAGAAGCTGCCAAAACCACCCAAAATCAGTTCGAACTGACAACACTCCCACTGAGAACTAGGGTCCTGGCCACAAGGATAACATCTATTCCTTTAATGCTGAAACAGAACTCACACTAAACAATGTGTCTCAGAAGAGCCTCCTTCACTTCTCTGCCTTCCTCAACCAGAACTGGCTTCTTTTACAGGTAATGCTCTCAAAAAATGCAGCAAAACAATCTACAGAAACACGTATCTCAGAATGGCACAATGACCCATGTGAAGCATCTAAGAGCTGTGGATTATGCTACGTTCTTTACTTCTCTCCAACAAAGGTCAGGCATCATTCAGACGTGATGAAAATGCCAGTGAATAAGACGGTGCTGACAAGACAATGTCCCTCAGGAGGAGGGATACAAAGGGATACAAATTCTGTACAAAGGAGTACAAAATTTCAGCTGTCAGAGAAATTCTAGTCAGTGGTTTTACTAAAAAAGACCAAACCAAAAAAAAAAAAAAAAAAACCCAAACCACCAACAAAAACTCCTATTCACCTTCCTTTTTCAGCTGAAAAAGGATATGAGATAAAAATCCCATAGGAGTAGGAAAGCAAAGTGGTTCTCCTATTCTTATATATCCTCCATAATCTCTTTAATCAGAAAATGAGCAAGGAAAAACCATGGCTTTTGGCTACATAACTATGAGCTGTAATTATAAGGCCTGATGATGACAAATGCCCAAGCACAATCTCAAGACTACTGTTAACTTCCTTTATTTTTGCACAACTGAGCTTTCCTCATAGAAACAAGCTGTAATACAGAAGCAGATGGGGATTCCATCTAAAACCACGTTAGTAAACAAACTGCATCTGTAAGCTGTAACAGAGTATTCTGCAAATGATGCTTACAATCATCACACGGCAAACTTAACAGAATCCTAAAGAAATCGATATACCAGCCCACTGTAAAGATAAATTACCGATCAGCATCTGACCAAAGAGACGAGAAGGTCTGGCTTACGGCCGGAATCGGTTCACCATCCCAGACACCTACACCGTGACTGCCTTTCCAGCAGGAGCACGGCCAGCAGCGGAACAGCGTCAGGGCAGGCACAGCCGCGGCTGCTGGCGCCGAGCCGAGCCGAGCCGAGCCTCCGGGCTACGGCCGTCAGAGCCCCGCCAGGGCTGCGGCCCGGCCCGGCCGCTCTCCCGCCCCGCTCTCCCGGCCGCTGGAGCCCCGTGCCAGCGCTGCCCCCCCGCCCGGCCCGGGCGGGCCCCGGGTACCTTGATGCGCTCGCCGTCGATGGTGACGGCCCTCTCGCGGAAGTCCACGCCGATGGTGGCCTCGGTGCGCTGCGGGAAGCGGCCGGCGCAGAAGCGGTAGGTGAGGCACGTCTTGCCCACGTTGGAGTCCCCGATGACGATGATCTTGAAGATGCGGGAGCGGGCGGGGGGCAGCGCGCCGGGCAGCGCCCCGGAGCCCGTCAGGCTCAGCTCCAGCGAGGACTCCACGTCCCCCGCCGCCATGGCGGCCCCGCCAGCGCCGCGGAGCAGCCCCGGGGCGGAGCCGCCGCCGCCACGGGCCCGCGCGCGCCGGTCTCGCGAGAGCGCGGCCGCCGAGCCCCGCGGGCGGGAACGGTGCGCGCGTGGGCGCTGCCGCCGGCAGGGGGCGCTGAGGGGACGGGAGAGGGATCCGCTCGGGAATCTCCGAGCAGCGGGAGCGGAGTGCCCCTGGAGTCGTTCCTGAGGCACCACGGGACATTGCTGTGAGAGGAGCTGAGGGGTGCCTGAATCCATCAGTGCCCCCAAAGTGCCCATGGAGTCATTCCTGAGGCTTGGCACCACGGGACATTGCTGTGAGAGGAGCTGAGGGGTGCCTGAATCCATCAGTGCCCCCAAAGTGCCCATGGAGTCATTCCTGAGGCTTGGCACCACGGGACGTTGCTGTGAGAGGAGCTGAGGGGTGTCTGAATCCATCAGTGCCCCTGGAGTCATTCCTGAGGCACCACGGGACTGCAGGGATGCCACAAACCCAGAGTTTGTGTAAGGGACAAGGGCAAACTCCCCCCAGGGAGGTGCCTGGGTTTTCCTACCTGGCCTGAGCAGATATTCTGTGCTTTTGGAGGGACCTTCACCACAAAGAAGACCAGCTGGAAAGGATCAATGGAGCGTCGTTGGGATCCATGGAGTGGTGAGTGATATTTTCTTTATTTTGTCCCTGTTACGCTCTTTCTGTCCCCCCCACCTATTTTCTATGTCTTTCTCTCTCCCAAATTTACTATCGAATAAAACCCATGCTGTTGTCACTGGGAAATGGTCTGAAAAGCAGACTACACTGAAAAAGCAAATGTACACTACACTGAAAAGCAAATGTAGATTACAGTAGTTGGGAGAACTGGTGCCCTAACAGGGGCTTTGCAAACTGACAGGTGAGCCAGAATTCCTAAGGTTTAGGTCAGATACCTAATAATAAATAGCCTTTGGGAGTCCTCCTCTTTACACTGTTGCACTTGCCCCTGACCACTTGGGGTTTCTGCCTGCACAATAATAAATGATCCTGACCTCCCAGAGATCAGCTGCCATGTGGTTGGAGCACAGTGCTTTGAGCAACCCATTATTACTCATATAAAAACAAGAGGCTACACTAAATTAGAAAAACATTAAAACATCCTGAGTTCAAAGCAACTTCACTTACAGTGCCCGTCTTACATTTTGTCCCTCCCTTTCCCCCTCTCTTGGACCAATCCCTGAGACTGTCGAGATGTTCCTCCACCCCGTAGTCCTCTTCTGATATTCCTTTTCCTTTCTAATGTATTTGGAAACCAGAAAATATAATTGAATTTATTTTTCATCAAAGAATAAAGTAAAAATGCTTCTTGCTATAAAAGCTCTTGAAAAATCTTTTGGTTTTCTTCTTTTGCAAGGCAGGTACTTTTAATGTGCTCTTCAGATGTGCTCAGTGAATGAACATATAAGAGCCTAAATTCACGGCTGTTTTTATTTAGCAGATGTAGAACTTTCCAAGAAAGGGGATTCTGAAAATAGTTGCGAGTCTCTGGACTTGCTTAGCATTTCAAGAATAGTTATTTCTGTTTTCTCCTGAAGGAATATTTTAACCTGTTGGTCCCATGAAAATGCAGAGTGTTTAATATCTAAAAATTGCCTGTACTAGGTCCTAAGTTAAGGAACAAATTAGGGGGGGAAAGGTAAGTCTAAGGCTGTCTCACTCACTTGGTTTTTTTCTGATCAAAAACTTTCCAGGTGATTTAATGACAAGTAGTTTAAAAGTGGTTTTAGAGTCTCTTTATAGCTTTGTTTAAAGTTTTGCAGAGATATTGTATCTCTGACTTCAGACGTCTTGTGGGGCTTTGGTGTGAGGCTTCACATGCTCCATCTTTGCCAGAAAAAGTCCTATGCTTTTGCAAGGAAAAGTTCTGCTATTGCAAGACCTGACTCTGCAAGTTTTAAGGAGAGTTTTACCCCCCCCTAACACGTTCCTTTATGACAAAATATGGATGGCAAAAATGTTGGAGCAGCACAGAACAGCTTTTTGGGAAGATGGGGTTCTGACCCTGTATGTCAGACTGAAAAAGCAAGTGTTAACACACCCTGTTGAAATCACCAATGTCTCACCTGAAATGAAGTTTTGACACAGCTGCTTTACTGCAGCTGCCAGAATGTGCCTTTTGTACTCACTTCCACGCCCTTATTCAGGGTGTGGTTTTGTTACTCATTTCTGCAAGAATAAGCTTTCCTTCTTTTCCCAGGCTCACTCTTGTAATGCAGGGCATAGTCCTACTGTGATTTCAACTAAAACATTGAATAAAAATACATTTGAGCCTCACAGTTTCACCCAGGCAGCCCCCAAGTCCCAGACAGCTGCTCCCAGAGATCCCAGGATGGGGGAATATTCAAAAGTAAATACTGGGATGTATTTGTGCTATTGAAGATGCTGTGATCTCACCAGGAAGAACAATTTATAATGTATGTAGAAAAAGAAAAAAAACATCTCCAAAACAGATGGGGCCCATGCATCTGGGAGTATGCATAGGTATGAGACACAAGCTTATTTTCCTGGTGGTTTGCTAAGATGTCCTTTCAGATATGAGATTTATACACTTTTTTACTCTATTCAGAATATAATCCTTATAAATAAGGATAAATACTGCTTGCTTATTACTTATTCCAGCGGCCTCAGTCTTTTCTCTCTTCTTAACACTTGGCAACAGCCAGTGCCCGCAGCCTGGCTCTGAGCTCAGTGTGCCTCCTCAGCTTCAGCTTAGCTGCAGCACAAGGATTTCCCTCCATTTAGGTAAATTTAGGTCACCATAGGTTTTTCACATAGCTTCTATGCAATTTGTGTACCTGTCAATAATTTAGAAAAGACAGGATGGTTTTGGTGCCAGCAGGGTCCTGCAGTACCTAAACAGAACATCAAGGACATGGTGAAAAGGTGCTCATCAAGGGACAAAACAAGAATTCAAAAGGACAAACAATTTCACTCTTCAATAAAGCAAAGATTGGGTTTTTTCCCCAGCTCAAACAGTTACATTTCACTGAGATATTTGACTAATACTGCAAGTGAAGTAAGATGCAGAACTGTGAATGTTTGATGATTCCAGTGAGGAAAAGGAATGGAAGGGGGCAGTTTCCAATTCTGACAAGTTCAAGGCAGGCAGTTTCCCAGCACAAATGCCCTTTCCCTCCCACAGAAGAACAATGAAGTGATGAGGGCATGGATAAGGAAGGGATGCTGTTTTTTAGGGGTGGTGGTTTTCAGGAGGGCACAAAAGGAGCCCTTCCTGCAGCAAGCCCCCCTTTCCCATCCAGAGGGGTCAATGTGAGGATATTGCTGCCCTTACTTCAGTATCACACCCCCCTTCCTTGCAGGCAGGGTTCATCAGAGCTGTCATTCATTACACACAGTAATTAACAAACTTTTTTCTCTAGGTAATCTGAAATGCCAGGTGCACAACACGCTGTAGGTTCCTGTATTGCAGTATCAGCAGACTGCTTAGCTACTTTTACTACAATTTGGCAGCATCATCATATTATTTTGCATGGTAATTGATTAAAAGCACAAGATACTCTGGGACACACTGAATCAGGAAAACTGTGGGAGCAGGAGGGCTTATGGGTGGGGAAGAGAAGCCTTATTTTATTTAATCCCCCAAAATTATATCTGAGGAAAACAGCAAATGCTTCTTCCTTCAGCCTGCCTCTGAACACCCATTTATTCAAATCCCCCATTGGCTCTCAGCAGCCTCAAGGATCAAAGGATGGTTTTTGTTGTACATACAGTTTATTTCTGGGCTAGGACAGACAGCTCCTTACCAAGGTGGTTCTTTCCCAGCCTGGCTCCGAAGGGAGTCGCAGCCTTTTCCTACAGACCAGTTTTTCCTTTTGGAGAGCTGCACCCCCACTAACAGCTCATCAGCCCGGAGGAAGACAAGGGGAATGAAGGGCACCGGCAGAGGGATCCTTTATCACAAAGCTGGTGGGGCAGCCAAGGAGGACGCTGAACCCTACAAGGAAACACTGGCACTCATTTACAAACAGAACTCAGCATTTTTATTCTTTGATTGACTTCCTGCTAGTTTTGATATTTGCTACCACCAGAGAAGAGCGTAAAAACACAGTACAACATTGTGAACCAGTTAGGAAGGCTGGAAGGGAGAGCAAATCCCAGTACAATTGCAAGTAACTTGGTGGAGTTCAGAATTAAGATTGTTTTGAATGGATCAGCAATGAAGCAATAAATATGCTGCTGCACTGAACCAATAACAGGATTTAATCACTAACTTTGTGGTTTATTGCATTACAGTTTAAAACTAAATGTTATCCCTTATCATACATTCACCAACCAGGTAAATGACACTTTTTCATATGTTTGATGCTAAATGGCTAAAATTATGCAGTAGCCAAACTAGACTAGGACTAGTAGAGGTAGATATTGAATGGGCAGTGCCAGGCAGAAATATTTTGTCAAGGTACTTCTTTGTCTTTCATTATGAACAGTTAGCAGGTTTAACACTTTTAATTAAAACATCTTAGGGAAGCTATTCTAAGATGCTTTGGACTTTGTAGCAATATTTCTCTTGCAATATTACAAACTCTTTGATAGTGTCTCTTGTAAAGTGGACAATTTTTGTCCTTCCAGTTTTCTGCCACAGTTTGCATGGAGACTAACACACAAAACTGGTATTTGTGAACATACTACTGCTTTTGCTTGTACCACTCCAGAATACACATTCACAGCTTCCTTGGCATGGGAAGACTGCATTTAGAGTATATACAGCTCCAGTCATCTTCCTAGCAATAAAAAAGCCATTTTATATTTAATCTAAAATGGAATTTCTATTATGTCAGCTCCTTACAACTCACTTCAGTCTTCTTTTGGCGAGCTGCTCTATCAGTTGCTCCTTGCCATTCCCACTGCTGGCTGCATGCTCTGGGAAAGTCTCTGCCCAACACAGCCATTAAAATTAGTGTTTGCAGATTGGAGCTTTCATTTCCAGGAAACAGAATCATGATGGCATAGCCAGAAGTTTTGTAAAATCATACACCCCTTGTGCCTCGCTTCATCCCAGGACAGCTGATTACTGGAAGGCTCCTGGAAGCAAAAGCCTTTCCTCAGGCTCAGCAACCACCTTCCTCCAACTGGAACCTGACCTTTCATTCATGAGCTTATAGATGGCTCGAATCAATTACTCACACAACCATCTCTAATTGCACTACATTTGCACTACATTTTCCTTCACAGGACCCCAAAGCACTGCGTGACCACACGAGTGTAACTCTGACTTCCACACAGTTCAAGCTGTTTTACATTACACTTCAGTAAAAATGGCATTTGTAAAGCAAAATTCCTTAGGGGAAAAGATTTCAAAGCTAGCTACATACTCTGTACAGAACACTTAGAAAAACAGTTAAAGCAATCACAAAAAGGGGAAAATACAATTTTTATCCAGGTCTATCGAGCTGGGTGATGGTATCAAGTGGTTTTGTTGGCATTAGTAGTACATGTCTAAAACAGAACTGTGGCAACAACATGGGAATGCTGCAGGAATGATGGCACCATTGCTCCAACCCCCAAAGGCATCACATTAGACAGACACCTTAATTCTTCTTGTTTATCTTGCTCACATGATACTGGTGGTTGCACCTCTGGCTCCTCAGGCCTCATCTCCCCCTGCCCTCATGAGTGTTTTCTTTCAGGGAAAATATAATTCAATCTCTGAGTTTCTACACCAACTTCCCGAGTCTACTCTTATGGCTGCAGCACCTCCAAACCTTGCAAACCCTAATGCTAAAGGAAGATGTAACAGGCTGATCATAAACACCTTATGTAGCCCTAGAGAGCTCCCTGGGAAATGTGAATTTGCTCCCCATGCTAGGGGAAAATCTGGGTGACAAACTTCCCTCTGTTCTGGCTGAGACAGCACACATCAGGACAAGCCTTCCCCCTATGAACACGCAAATATTAAGAACCCTGCCAACAAAAAAAAAAAAAAACCAAAACAAAACAAAAAGGTCAAATATAGATTTTAAGATATTTAATATGCAAAGAAATTAATTACTGAATAGGTAATTTTGAGGCTATTTTACCTGCTTGTTCACACATGCGCCTGCACGCTTTGCCCTCTACACAGAGGAAGCAAGTACCTCACCCACCATCACAGGGAAAACCACAACTTCCATTCCCTACAATTTAAGCCCATGAATAACTCTGGCACTGCTTCATGCAGTGTACACCATCTTCTCTTATCTAGGCAAAACTTAATGTCACAAATTTTTTTGTACCCAGGAAAGATACCCGTATCATGTGTCATCAGCAGTGGCTCCACTGATGGTGACATTTTCCTGCTCCAGTGAAAATCACGAAGAATCAAACTAAATTGTGTCATGCCAATGCTCTAGGTCACTGACCACAACTGCACTCCCTGCTCCCCTGCTCTGGCAGCCCAGCACCAGTGATTACAATTTTGGATCTCAGCACACAAAGGAAAGCTTCCACTGCAGCACAGCACTCTGTGCTACCAAAGAAGACTCTGCACTGGATTTCAACTTCATTTCCAGCTCTAAAAGCTCTTCCTCAGAAGTCAGTCTTGCATCTAACAGAACAGATGTGAAGATGAAGGAATAACAATTTCTTTGCCAGTTAAAGAACCTCCATTTTCAGGCAAACTCTTGGCTTAGTTTTCTGTCCTGGGCTTGCAGTCTTCTGGAAGGGGATGAGTACCCTCTTTAATCCAAAAGCACCATCTCTGAAGCAGTGTGCATGCCTTTCAGCAAAGCTATGAAGTGTCTTTGGGAAAATCAAAATAGATGTGTAGATGAGGACTTCTGGAAGGCCCACTGAAGCATCCTTTTCCCCATTTGCACAATTAAAGACAACGAGTAACTTCCAGTTTAGTTCATCCATTTCAACCCAAAAACAGGCATTGAAAAAGTAAAAGAAATAATCCCATTTATAGGCAGCGCCCAAAACCCCCAGTATCTGGAAAAAAAAGCATTTGCTTGATGCAATTCACAATCTGTTACGAGTGAGCACTCATCTGCCTCCAGCAGCCGAGAAATGGGCAGCAATACTCAAGAGGCAAGGCCAAAATCTCACAGCTTGTGTAGGCAAGACTGAACCATCTCCAGGAGTTGCAGAAGACATGCAGTCCAAGTACCTCAGGCTGCAGAAACCACTGAGATCAAGACATCAATACTCGAGTCAGTTAAAGGCTCTGTTGGTATTCCAGTCCCTAAAAGCCCAGCAGGTAAATATACAAATACAGCAACCCACACTTGTAATGGGAACTATACTGCAAACATACACCAGGATAGGCTAGCCATGAAAAGAAGGGGAGATGAAGACACAATGAAGAAAAGCCTGTTGTTCTGACACTTAGGAATCTACAAACCCCAGCAAGTCCTCCAGGATCTCTTAACTGTACATGTCAATCACTGAAGATCCACTATGTGGAAGAGGAAGGCTGTGTATCCACAAAACAGATACTCTGTAACTGAACTCCTGCAGCAAAGAAGGCACTCACTTTGTAAGCTGTAGTTTATTTCTGCTCTGTTTTATATGATGAGCCTACAAAAGAAAACATTTGAGTACTTATCTATATTATTAACACAGTAGACTTATAGACTGAAGCTTGACTTGGAAACACTGGTGGAACTTAGAAGCCGAGTAGCAAAGCATTTTGTTATAGGACTTCCCAGACATTCAGTATTTACACAGAATGCATTTGCACTTTATACTCAATGACTACCCATCATCAGCAGTGACACTGTTAGCATGACTGGACAGCACAATGAGGCAGCCCTGAGTTGCACTCCAGCAAACCCATTCACTGTCCAAGTACAACATAGATCGGTTGGAATATTCACACAGGTGTTTTTCAAAACGTTTTATTGCATTATATTTGGTACCTTATGTTTGACAAAGGAAATTACATCTGTAACTGCAGGAATAAGAAGCTGGTCTGTTATTGAAAAAAAAATCTTGGGCCCCTTAAAAGTTACAAAGTCTTGGGCTTGCCTGAAACAACTGAGCAAGAAATATATTCTTAGAAATGTAGGGCTTCAAGTATTACAAACCTGTGACACTGTGGAAAAGTTCCAGAGGTATCTAAACTGCAGCACTTTTTTTTTTTTTCTGCATAACGTGAACAAGGCCTGCTGAGGTTTTAATCTATTAGTCTCTTGATCAGTCAAAATGGTAGTCAGGAGTTTTCCTCTTTACAACTTCAAGCCATAGTATGTTCTCATTTTGTTTTCACTCTACGTGAAAAATGCATGCGATCTTTCTAATTGGTGCCACATCACAGTGCATAATTTTATTTGGTTCTTGCATTACAGTTTTAAAAAGTTTGGCCAACCTATGCCGAAAGGTTCATCTCAACAACAGCAATGCTGATTCTCCCCTCCCCACCCCGAGTTTAATTCCAAGAGAGACCATTGTAACTGGTTCCTTCCTTCAGGTAAAAACTGTGGTGCAAGAACACCGAACTGATCGTGTACAGTGAATTTCAGAGACACAACAAGCTTATTGAACACACTATGTTTCTTAATTCTGGCTGATATCCGTATGTCCAAGCACCCCAATGTAACAAGTATGTTGTGGGTTTCTCTCTATATTCTGATTCACATTGCATACTTCCTATGGACACAATCATCCCCCGTATCAAAATCAGTCAGATGCTAAAGCCCCATCAACTCTTTGTGCTCAGTGAAAGAATCCAGTGCTAAAACAGCAGTTTCGCTGTCTGAGATAACAGTAATCTCACAAGACAAATTTAAATTTAATATTTCTGCCACACACCTGCTCTGAGGGCTATACACCTCCAGGTCTCATATAAATTAGTTTAAAAACATGGGTGGGTAGGTGAGGAAAAGGGTTGTTTATTTTTTCCTTTTTTTTCAATTTTAGCAGCTTTTAATTTTTAAGAAACCAAACAACCTATAACCAGTAATATGTTAGATATTTTATATATATACTTTGTCAGCAGGATAAAAAAAAAAAAGTAAAACTATTTGAAGGCAACGGGGTTTTTTTTCCTTCTGTTCTTTGTGTAAGTTAGAACAATTCAGCAGGTGCGTGACAAAAATATTATACACCAGATATGGTCCAACGTCATTTTTTTGCAATAAAGTTGTTCATATTTCATTGGCCAGTTCTTCAGGTTCTGCAGAACTATCTCCATTAACTGTGATCTTCATATCCTCTTCATATCCAGGGGGCATGAAAGCCAAAGCATAAGGGAAAAGCTTATGACAATTTGCTCTGTAAGTTTCAGATGCTTCTTTACAGTCTCCAAGGCTACCGTCACATAAAGCTTCTAATACCTCCATACAAGTCTAATTAAAGAGAAAAATAAACAAGTGTTATGGCTTCTTAAACGTTCAGCTGAACACTCACAAGTTTCAAAGAGCAGTTCTGCTCTCTCAGATAAGAACAATTTCCCAAGACACATTTGAAACAGTATTTCTGACACAGACCTGCTCAAAAGGCCACACACCTTTCATCAAATGACATTCTAACTAAACACAGCATGAAATACCAGTGTCGTCTGATTTGAAAGAATGCACTTTAAAAAGGGATCTAAAACACAGCTAGAAATATTGACTGTAAAATGAAATACTAATTTGTCACCTGTTTCTTATTTTCCTAAGAAAAACCCATTCTTGCTAACTGACAACCAAGAACCCCACCATTCCTGGGACATACTGACCATTGCAGCAACACATAACATACCTTTCAATCGCATCAAATTACTCTGGTATTACCACATTTTTCAGATTTCAGTTAATGATTTAGAAGAGAAAAAGGAGATTTCCTGTGTAACTTTTTGCAGCCTGCATTTCAACCATGAGAAACCAACCTAGTGAGCTCCACTAAAGCCTGACAGCATTTAACACCTGCCCATGGCTGTGTGCAGGCATTAGCACAGCCAGGCAGCCTTCTCCTGCTCCTCTGACATTTAGTACAGTTTTTGTTTGTTCTGTGGACTGGGATTAACTGCTCTGTCCTCCTGCTGAAGGGTTGTGGAGCTCTCCTCAAGGACCCGTTTTGCTCTCTGTAGCACTGGCATCCACCAAAGGTGAAATATATCTGGTTTTACAGCTGCAGCGTGCCCTGAGACACCTGGTCTTTATACAATGAAATGTAATAAATTTGATCTCTTTTCACACCAAAATGCCTTTCAACAAACACCTAGACTCCTTTAGATCCTCCTCCACTTTTAGGGCACTTTTAATTTCTCATCTAGAAGTTCAGAAGAAGTCCAACTCTTCCTTCATGTTGGCACCAAACATGCTTAAAGTCAACATTTTCAGTTGTATCACAATGCACTGCACAGGAATGCATTTATGCACTGCTGAGCTGGTAAAAGCTTCTTTTCTAGTCTTGCCAAGTTTGCAGCTCCGGAACAACCAAGCAGTTTTGGTCACACTTCATCTTTCCCTGTCCCATTCCCAGAATTCCACTCACAGGCAAAACCCAGCAAATAGAAGGCAAATTAAAAATTAATTGTTTGCTAAATCTACTTATAATCTAAATTAAACTCTTTGAGACCACTCAAACAGAAAGAAAACTCAAATCATCCAAAAACCAATACCCAAACAAGACAAGTTTATGAAAAATGCTAAAGGCAGTGTCAAAGGGAGATTATTCCATGACCACCAGAATGAAGCAAAGACTCACTGGTGAGCTTTTCACTTAACTACATGCTAAGGCATAACTGGGCACATGCAGCTTTTATTAAACCTACGGTAATTCCCACAGCTTGCAGGAAGCTGGCCATGGAAAGCCTTCCCAGAGTCCGTGCCACTCCTTTTCTTGTGAGCAGTTGCCTGTGTGGCAGCCAAAGCTCAGACAAACTACTACCTTTTCTTTTGCCCTGTGAATTCTCTCAAGTTTAATACGATTTCCCATTACCTGTAGCAATAATATGGCTTCCACTGCTGCTGTTTTCCTATTATCACAAAACTAAATTAATTTAAGTGTGCAAAAAGGATATTAAATATTTTGGTTCAGATGAACCTGACATCCCTTTCTTTCACAACTCAACCTTCTTGTGTGTTATGATAAGGCACAACCATGACTTCAGCCTCCTCTTACCTCCAAATTTTGCTTAAAGCTTCCACAGATACAACAGAAGTTGTCTACAATTTATAAATACGTTACCTGAAGATTTCTGTTAATAAGGGATTCATCCAGGGTCATTGCCAGTTCCACTGCCCTTTTCTGACTGGAAGGATCTAAGTAGTACATCATTTTGGCAGCTACAGGAGGGAAAGAAAGATTCATCACCCAGTGGATGACCAAAATCATCTTACACACAAACATAAAATAGGGATAACATGAGGAAGAGGGGGGACTGAACTCTCCAGCAGTAGTTCCAAATGGAACCAGCTTGGAGCATAAAGCATGATACCTACGCAGGTAGAAGGGAAGCTCCAAACAAAGCACTAAAACAAACATTCTGCACACATTAGAAACAACAGGGCAGAGGTCCCCACATTCCCACTTCAGCAGCACAAAGAGAAAATTAAGGAAAACCACAGACAACCTGGCAATCATGTTGTCAGAAAAACACAGAGAAGAAAGCACTCCAGAGGAAAGGAGTGATTGTTACATCACTGGGGCTGATACTGAGATACCACTGCCAGAGAAGCACAGAAAATGTACCAGGCAGAATAAGGAAAAGGGCAAAGTACCTGATAACCTATGTGGCAGTGAGTCATAGTTCCTTTTAAGGAAAGCTTCATTGAAGTTCTTTGGATTAGTTGCTCCAAAAAGCCGATTCATTTCTTGGTTTAACACTGTTCTAACAGCATCAGGCAGATCCTTACTTTCAGATACTGTTGGAAAAAAAAGTTGAGGTGAGCACAGGTAATCACAACAAAATACTTTTTATGTTTTTATTTTAGCATTTTTCATGTTTACATTATTAATATAATTGGAAAGTATCTCAAAGGAAGGTGCATGAAATTAGATCAGGTAAATACTGGATGTGTTAGAAGAAGCTTAACTGTAGCACTTACCTGATGCCTAGAAAAAGTCAGAGCTTTTTTACATTAATATACTCTCCCCCCCTTACTAATTAAAACCTATTAGGCTCAGAGGCTGAGGTCATACAGGTCTGTTCCTAAATGAGACTACTCTGCAGCCTCCATCAGAAAGGGTGACCTTTGGGGCAGGGAGAGAATTCTTCCAACTTTCACCAGTAAGGACAGAATTCTAAGCCCTCTCCTTGCATGCTGACACAGGCTGTCAGCAGAAAAGTCCCATTCCTCACTCTGCAATTTCCATTTCTTCACTGTCTCTCTCTCTCTCAGGCTTCACATACTGCTCACAGTCTCAAAAACTCTTAACAATACTGGAATGACTCCTAAATCCAGATGCAATCATAATAACCATACTTGAATTTTAGCATGAATCAGTTTTCTAATACATGCTTTAAATATTTTGAATTAATTGTGCTAAAAACCAGGTTTGGCATCACCTGGCAGTGTGCACAGGTGGAGTCCTACCAAACAGACACATACCACTGCTGAAGAGATGAATCATGCACTCGTGGAGCCAAGGATGACTGGAATCAATGGCAAAGGCTCTCTTCACAGACTGAAGCATCAGAAGGAACTTCTCTGGAAAGAAAAACCAAGTGTTGACAAGTGTTCAAAAACCTGTGGCAGGAAACCACTGCACTGTGTTACAAGAGTATTTAGTGTTTGAAATTAGAATGATCAAAAGAATTTACAGCCGAGTGTGCCGCAAAAGCCATTTTTAATAACATGCATCTGTTTAACCAGTGAATTAAGTGGATAATCACCAAATAATCACCAAATGTTCAAACTCTGGTTTGCACATACTGCTCATTGCTGGAGTCCAGTGAAAAGTTCTGTGCCGTGACAGGGATGGGCTCCTCACACCTCATCAGTACTTGCTGCTTAAGTTCCAATATACACCTTTACCATTCACAAATTGCTTGCCTCCATTAAGTGCTCTCACTTACCTTTTCGAAAATAAATCTCAAAGGCAAAAAGATGAGTCTCTATTTTGTTCTTCACTAAATTCTTCAAGGGTGTTAAAAATTTAATGGCTTCTTCCAAAGGTGCTTCAACCTACAGATTCAAGGAAGTGACACACCTAAGTCAAAGTTGAAATCTAGTAAGTACAACAACAAAACCCAGCTATTGCTGAGTCACATCAGAGAGTTACTCTCCTAAGGCAGTGCAGAAGATGCTTAGAATTGCTTCTGTTACAAATTCTGCAGCTTTTACTCAATGTCTAAACACAGACTAAGAAGTCCAAAATATTTGCTTTCTGATGGCTACAAAGCACGTTCTGCTAGAGAGATACAATTCTTTTCCTTCTGTCACATGCCGTGGTGAACACCCCTGGAGCTGAACCTGCACTGGAAAGGGCAGTGTGGCTGCCCACACCAAACTACATACATGGGCCTGAGGTAAATGACTGATAAACACCCGTGACATTCTGCTCATGTGAGCTTCAGACAGGGTCCTAAAAGCTGCCAGGTCACAGTGACAGTCCCAGCCAATATCACAATACAATACTGTGATACAGAATTTGGAATCATATTATATTCACATCTGTATATTACAGACATAGCTAGATTAGCCAAAGAAATGCATTACACAGCTGCAACTGTTCCTTGTAATCTTGGGGACTGGCTAGATTTTTCATGGGTACCCCATGACATCTCTGTACTACAGAACTCAATTTCAATAAATGCTGCTGCATTTCCATCTTGACTAGCATTGCAGTTAGTTCTGCTTCTTGCAACCAGTGAACTACACAATGGAAATACCAGCAATATTCTTAATAACTAGTCAAGTTTAAGTCACTTGTTTCTTGGCTACAGAGTGAAGTTCACTGACTCAACTTTCAAATATCCCTTCAAGAGCAAATACAACTCACTTCAGTGTGAACAGTATGAATATAGATCCAGAATAATGGATCTATTAAGACTTGCAATCTATACTACTATTGCTGTAAGAAAATTATAGAGACTGGAAAAATTACTTATCTTTCCCTTACATTTTTTTGAGTGCTTTCCTGCTCCTTACAGACATAACTTCTGCCAAAGGAAGAGTCTTCTGAGTCACCTCCCTTTTATAGCTCTCTATAGTTCTTAATCCAGATCTCTAAATACATCTCAGTCTAGTCTACTATTTACTACTACAGCTTCTTTATTCCTTTTTCCCCCCATTCAAAACATGTTTGTTTCAAAACGTGTTTTGTTCAAAACATTTGTTTGTTTGTGCAAACAAATCTCGTTAAAGCATTCAGTGCTTCAGTGTCTCCTCTTTGACAGACTATGTGAACAGAATAAAGAAATGAAACAGAAAAGCATATCAGGGGGCATAAAAGAATGAATAATAATCACCTTACAGACAGGATAGAAAGACTTCCACACAACCAGCTAGAAATAGGGCACAATCAACAAGGTAGTGCAGCAGAATATATGGAGATAATTCCACATGTAGCAAATGTTTATGACTTCAGTTATGGCCTTTGAGAACTAGGCACAAAAACTGCGATTTCCACACTACTGACACTGTATCTAACCAACTAGCCCTAGAAAGGAATTATTTTTAAAACACTGCCTGTGAAGAGATGCCATCCAAAAAAAAAATTTACAAGTTATTTGAATGGCTTTTAAGTTTTATGTGTGCTTACTACAATTTTTCTAGAAATTCCTAAGACTTTATTATTACATTGGTAAGCACCTTTGCCAGTTTCTCAGGGATCAGTTCCTCTTTCGGTCCTCCAATTTCTTCATCATCATCATCCTTCTTCTTTTTCTGATTCCTCTGTTGCTTCTCCTTCTCAGCATTTTTCTTCTCCTCCTCCAGTTGTGCTTTCTTCTGGGCTCTTCTCTGCTTATTTCGTAGCTTCTTTAGCTCCTTGTCAGACATGTTTGCTGTACACACACAAAGGACAAAACCACACAACACTGATGTCTCACAATTAACAGCATCAAGCAGATGTCAGACAGCATCACCTGTTTTAAACTATATCTACTAAAAAGCAGTGCTCTCATCACCTTTGTAAAAGCTTATTTACTATGGATAGGTTGTTTCATAGTCTATGCTGATGCTTCATAATCCACAAATTCCTTAGTGGAATCAAGGGACAGAAATTAAAATAACAGTATAATGAGATGAAAAGTACTAAAACTTTACAAATTCCTCTTAAAGGATCCTCTCATGAAGGATCCTCTGTTAGTACCATTTGAGATGCCCCAAGCCATAACTGCTTAAGCTGCTCTCAAATCAGAAATGTGAGGAAAAAAAATAGATTATTTAAACATTATTTTTACATCAGAAGCAAGAGATGATAAAATTTAAGTTGCTACCAAGTGAAATTTCTGCACACTGATAAAACGCTTAGAGAAGTTACTACCAAGCACATCTGCTTCAATCTCCTATTCCATGGACCAACCAACATAAGAATTCATGTTTTTGCAGTCATTCTGTAACACAAATATTTTTACTTAAGAACTACAACTCTCACTACAAACCCATCATTGCTTTGCAATAACCACAATAAAGCAGACATCAGTTTAATTTCCAGCAGAACATCTACTTTACCACGCAGTCCAAGCTGCAATTTGCCTACTTTGTTTTTTGCTATCACAGACCTACCTAAAATACCCACTAATTAGTGAAACTGCACGATGAATAAACCCTGAGAGTTGAATACCTGTGTCAGCCTCATGCTCTTTATTCTCATCTGTTAGGGGATTATCATGAAGTTTCAAGTAGATCTCTATGGCAATGCGTGCTGCTTTGAAGTAGAAGGGGTGTTGTCGAAGCACATCTTCTAGTTTTAATAAATCCACATAAGACCTGAGGGTGATCTTCCTCATGCAGTAGGTGTGGAAGTCGAACTGGTCATCCGTGATTTCTACAAAGTGCTGTCACAATGTAACATAACATTCGTTAGCAAATATTAACAATGAGATACTAACCTGGACTTTCAAAATAATAATTTAATAAAAGCCTACTGTTTGACAAATACAACTAACTATTACAAACGTTAACAAAACCCTCCAAAAATAAAGTCACAATGAGAACAACAGAAGGCATCTTAGCCCAGAACAAAAATACATCAATTTCAGTGTCTTACAAGTAACTACCTCTGAGAATTTCCAGTTTAACAGACAAATGTTTTAAAGTTGTTGCACTTAAACATCATTTGAGGAGTTTTTCTTCCTTGAACTGCTCTGTTTTTTTTTTTACTCCAAAAAATTAATTCTGATTTCTACTAAATACTATGGCAATGAATCTCACTCTTAAATAAGATGTGAGAAAGTGCTTTCTTTTGTTCAAGCTCTGCTTTCCACACCATCTAATGTCCCTTTGTTTAAGAAGCAGTAAAAAAGTCATTCCCCTCTGGAACTTCTCCAAGTACTTAACATCTCATATAACTTTACCCTAAACTCAGCTTAGTTTAGGAACTTCCTGAAGTTTAGGAACTTTACCCTAAACTCAGCTTAGTTTGTCAAAGCTCAGGATAGAAGAGTAAGCACAACAAGCTAATTGAGGTCTCTTCCTTTGGAACCTACCCCAGCTGGTGACTTACTAGCACATTTTTAAGATGTGACACTCAGATGTGAACACTGTGACAGATTTACATAATGGAAGAAAAGCACTACTTCTCGAGTTTAAATTCCTCACATGTCCTTTCCACTGCTGCTCCACACCTGCACATAAGTTTTTGCAACATTATCTTTAATAGTTTTTAGGATTCCTGAGTAGCAATATTGTAGGACCTTTTACTACTTATGCATAGGCAGAGAATTTGTCACTGACTACACTGTTGAACATTATATTTCATGGGCTGCTTAATCATTTAGTACTGAGACAGAGCAGGTGTTGTCCTTGCAGCTGTCAGTCTGTTTCTGTGATCATGTATTGATGGAATAATGAAAACTCTATAGAGACGCCCTAGTAATCTCCATGATAAACTCCTTTTCTTGCAAGAGCTGATTATTTGCTCCTACTCTGTTTCCCCAGCCATGAATCAGCTATTAAATCATGAGATCAGCTTCCCCACTTTTTCTGAGACAGTTTAGATCCTTTAGGTGCAAAGTATGAGATAAAAATGCTTCTGAAAACCAGAACACATTTCATCAACTAGACTGGCCCCTTTGCATAACTGGCCCCTCTAAAAGATTTAGCAGGCACTGCTTTTTCTTACAAAAGCTTTGTTCATAGTTTCTGAATTCAACATATTTGCTTATCTTGTGGTTGAACTTTGCTACACCTTCAATTAATCCAATAAATAAATTAAACACAGTGACTTAAATGCTTAGAAATATTCTTTTTGGTGGCTTAAGTTATCACTTCATTTGCTGACTTCTTCTAGTACCTTAGACAATTTATAAGACTAATAGTTTCTTATACAAAAAAATCTTACACTAATTTATTTAAAGGATTTGTGCAAATAAAACACAATCCTGGCAAATCACAAACTGGTGTGTATTGGAAGGGACCTTGAAGGTCATCTGTTTCCAACCCTCTGCCACAGGCAGGGACACCTTTCACGAGACCAGGTTACTTTGAAAATTTTACATCACTTTTTTCAAATCAGAATGTTCCAGAGCTGAGTCCTCCCTGCAGAAGACCAGCAGTGCTGAAATCCCCTAATGCCTCTCTATTTGCAAAGAGGCACAGCTTCCTACTAAGTTCTGCTCTTTCAGCACTTCTTTTACACCCTCAGCTGTTGGGTCTTTTCTCTAGACTTTAGTGTGCTTTAAAAAAGCCCAAATTCATACCTGCTTCTTTTTAAAGCTGTGCATCCAAATTTTGTTGTTTGCCTCACTATGGATATCAACATTTAATGTGCAAGTGTTCCCCCTTTTAAATAAAATTTCTACTTTAAGAAGTCTTTATTTTTGCAATGGCTTATTTTAAACTATAGCTTTTTTTAAAAGAAGACAGTTAATATTTTTGGTAATAATTAAACATTTATTGTGTAGCTCTAAAACAGTGCCTTAATCGTAACTGAGATCTGTCCTTTACTCAAGGATGGGCTGGTCAGCTCATCCACTTATTTTTGGACTTAGAGTGCACATACTCTTCATTTGTATCTAAATACCCATTTCTTATGTACACTGCCAGAACTAAGATTATTCTTGACAGTTTTCTCCTCTTGTCTGGATCTTTAAGTAACTTTATAAAATCTCTTCATAAAACACAGTTTACAATGGCACTTTTAGGAGGAAATGCAACTATATAATCTTGCCAGTAATGAACATGAAATCCCTCCTGAAGCTACATGAAATGCACCCTTACTGCTCAGAACAGTGACATAGCAGCACAGTAAACTTAAACCAGTGTTTTCCAATCTAAGCCAGTGAGCTGAATACGTACTCTCTCAATTTCATGGCATTTCTTAAGTGCTTCTCCAAATTTGTTCATTGCCTTGTAAGCCTGTGCACATTCTGTCTGAAACCACATGCACTGCATTTCATTAAGGTTCTCTACTGCCGAGGTTCCTTCCTAAAAACAAAAACAGCATTATACAGAAAATAAATCTCATAGGAGTCATCAGCTGCTATTTCTTTTATCTTGCCCTCATTAAAAGCACAGTTAAAGAAAATGAATGTTAAATCTCAGAACTGGAGTCTTCAAAGTTGGAAATGCCACAGTTAAAATTGACTAGCTTTGTTGATTAATATAATACAAACAGCATGGAAAAAAAGACAGAAAAGTTCCAGCCCACAACAAGACACTAACACCTGCAGGACTTTCTTCCCCCTCAACTAAAACTGCCATGTGCATCTTTCAGAGAACTGCTGATTGAGCTAAGCATCCTCACAGTAGTAGTAGTAGTAGATGATTATTTCTAATGCAATCAGTACTAGAGAGTAAGGCATGGCAAAAGGAACACTTTAGTTTGATACCTTCTGGTTCAAAAAATGGGATTACAGTTATCTTTCAAATCGGTATTTATATATACTTGCACAGACCCACAGAACTTAGCAATGAAAGAGAAAGGCAGTGTTCAAAACAGCCTGATTTAGGCAACTGAAAATGAGGAAAAGTATCAGTCCTATTTTCTGTATGCTTAATCTAGGACTCCTCTAATTATTTTTGGTTTTTTTAAATTAAGAAGCCTGTATTTGAGCACTAGACATAAGATCAAATAGAAATAAATAAGAATGTAAAGAGCAACTTCATCAATTTCTTTCAGTATTTTTCAAGTTCAGTTTTGGGTAACTGGCATGCTTCCTTTTAACATCATCTTAGAGCTGCTTAAGGCATTGAGGGAGGTCAAATTAACCTAAATTCATAATGGGTTTGCATCAAAACTCCCACATGGAGCTACTGAGCATACATAAAACAGAACTTTCTCTCCCCTCATGTCTGCCTCCACATGGCCTTCATTTCACAACATCCTTCAGGTTTCTTTCATAAATACCATTCCCCCTTCTCTCCCTTCAACTTACCTTGCATTCCAGGTTTCTCCTGCTCTTTAAGAGAGGAGAAAATGGAACAAACAAACAGAAAAGGCTTGACTTTTGCAGGTAGATCCCAACAGCCTGTTGCCTGTCTCCCACAGACAACACACAAATGACCCTGCCAGTATTCCAAAACTGTAATTTGACAAATAGTCTGGAGAGATTTCACTGAGCTGTTTTGACTTGCAGTTATGAAAGAATAATACCAAAGTAGTACATTTTAAAAAGTAACTATGTGTGACCATCAAACCTATCCGAATGGGGCTACAGCAGGGACAAAAAGTGACGCATGAAATCATGCCATTTCCATAACCCAACATTCATGCTGTATTTTTCCTACCTAGCAAAAATAACCAAACCAAAGCTTTATAGAGTTTTCACTTATTCCTATGGCATCATGCTTATCCAAGATTAATTCAAACCCTGCTATGGACTACCATAACTGAAGCAAGCAACCATAGGTGCTCTGAAACAGAATTTAAATATGATAGTGAGGCTGACTGCAAAGTTAAAAAAAAGTTATTCCACAAGGGATTAGGCCCACACTATTCCAAAGACTTCTAGAAAAGTGCAACAAACCCGTGTAAACTTAGAACACATTTCTTCAGCTTCTTTAATGGAGTTTGCTTTCAACATATATTTTGCACATTTGGAGTTGATAAATCTGTCTGCTGTGTCCAAAGCCTGAGCTTCATCCATCCACCTTGCAGCTTCTTTAATATTTCCAGCATGCTATAAAGATAGAAATTTAAGTTGATTGAGTAATTGTAAAACACGCATGTTTTATCTACTCACTGCTTGATATAAATAGGTTTTTCTTTAGACTTTTAAATACCTTTCCTCATTATGGAATTACTGGTCTTTTAGCACTGAATGTTTTTCCTGAAAATGCTTAAAGAATCAGTTTGGATAATCCCATTCTGACACAGTATCACAGTGCACCCTGAGAAATTGTTTTAAGCAGCTACAAAAACAGGGGGTAAGAATAAATGAAAGACTCAATTTAATTTACCAGTGTGATTTTTAAACTAAGAATTCACATTTCTCCTTTACTGAGTTAGAAACCTACATAGTGGCTTTTTCATATGCAGCAGAAAACCCCATCTCAAATAGCTTAACAATACCCTTACCTAGAAACTCACTACAATTCCTAACAAACAAATCACCTTTGGTCACTGAGAATAAAGCCAAACTTACCTTATAGATTTTTGCCTTCACAAGGAAGAGTTCTATCAAAGTGGGAGTACTTTCTATAGCAGCATTTATATATTCTAGAGCCAGGGATGGCAGTCCAATTTTATCATAATGCTGAGCCAAGTAATACTGGACCCAGAGTAAAGTGGTTGGAGGTTCTTCTTTACCATCATCTGGCAGGAGCAAAATGGAGAGGGGTTGTTTGTTCAGTTTATTACTAAAACAACATACCAGAAGCAAAATGCTCTAAGCACAGCCACTGAAATTAATTCTGTCTCTCTATCAGACCTAGGAGAGCTTTCAAACTACTGGCTCTAGGTACGTACATGAGCTTTTAAGTCCATCCAAGACCTAGGTATATCCTTCTCCTTCTGTGGTTTTAAGGAAAAGGGAGTTGGGGGTCAAAAGCAGGTGCACTCTGTTCCAACTATTTGCTTAGGGCAGTCAGATATGCAAAACCTCCAGGAACACAAAACATAGTCCCCAACAAAAGCTCCAAAACTACACTTTTCCTTGAAGATTGTACTATCAGTATATTGCCTTTTGTTTGGCATTTCTGTAGTAACAGATTTGACACAGCTGTCAAACTTCAGTTTTCTGAACAGTGATAAACTCAAATCTTGAAAATAGCAACTTGAACTCAAGTCTGCAAAGACACGACTAAATTCATGGATCCAGGAAAAAAGTTTAGAGCAAGTGACTACATTTTGAATAGAGACTTTCTATTTGACAGCTATGGTTCTGCATTAGGGGAAAAACAAAAACCCCACATCTCCTTTGTTTCTTCAGTCCCATTTCCCCAACCTCTGAATGGACACACAGTGCTTACAACCAGGCACTACTTCCATGAAGCCCAACAGTCTCAGCACTCACCATTTGGGTTAAATAACCTGCAGCTTCTTAGAGAGGTTTCATAACCTATCACGAGCTCTTCTATGATTGCCACCTACACGTACAAGACAAGACACAGGAAAAATAATCTGTAGGCCAGATAGTATTTTATTTCAACTTGAGCTACTTGGTGTTACCCAAACTAGTTATTTTGGTAAGAAAACTCTGCAATATCCTGAATTACATTACTTCTGAGAATGTACTCAATCTCACTTTATTTTTAACCAGGCCTCCCTTGGTGAACACTTACACAGCTTAAAATTACTAAATTTTAAGTTTTTTGCATTTACCAACTTGGCACACGTATGCCCACATACATACTACTTTCTTCTCTCCACTGTATCAGGTCATGTAAAGCAGTGCTCATGGAGAGAACACTGAGGAAAAATGGTTTCCTTCATCTCTTCAATACACTACAGTTATGAGGTAGAACACAAAAACTGGTTAGAACACTTACCTTCTCTTTGTCTTTATATAATGACCTCAAAGTGTTGAAGACTGGTGGACAACCTTTGCTGAAATTCATCCTTAAGAACTTGTCCAGACATTCCTTGAACTTTTCACCTTGAGAGGAAAAAGACCTGTTGATTTTGTTTTACCAGACATTACTCATCAATTGCAGGTTGTTTATACCTTTAAATCAGAATCTAAGAAACACAAGTGTTGATCACTACCTGCTCAGCAAAACATGCACTTACCAGACAAAAAGTTTAATGGTAATCTTCTTGGAACTAGTCCCCTTGGGTATTTAGTCCAGGCCTCCTCATAGATCTTTAGTCTCTCCATCATATTAGCTGGAAGAGAATTTTACAGTTTACTTTCCCCTTGCATTCAGACAAGAAGGAAAAGGGGAAAGTGATTTATACCTGACTAAAAAAGGAATCAGAATATATAACAACTATAATATATATAATAGCTTCCTAAAGAACAGAATTTCCTCCTTATTCTTATTAAAAATAATGAATTGAATGACTCCAAGGTACACAGTATCTGCTAATTCCTCTTCCAGCACTAGAATACTAACTGCTTAGCTCTCATCTTAAAAACAGCCCCTGCTTTATTGCTGTCTAAAACCTTCAAAGAAGGCCATTCAGTTTTATTAGCTACAACATAACATTAAGATAACAGAAGCAGTAAAAAATTCAAAATTAAAACTGTCATCTAAGAAATAATTCTATTCTTTCAACCACACACAAAGAGTATTGCAATTTTATGATTCTATGATTTTGGATAAGGCAGGGTAACAACAATGCAAGAAATATTTCCTGTCTTTCTTAAGAAACCCCAACATTATGACAGTATGTACACACGCTGACTAAAAAGCAAAATTTAAATGGGGACTTTAAAAATAATAGTTTTAGTATTTAAAGCAATACAAGCTTTTCATACACGTAGTAATTTTAAATATATAGAAAAAGCTTATTTACTACAAGATATCAAATCATTACCTGGCTTAAGTGCCTTTTCTAAGCCTTTGTAATAAGCCCAGTTTTCAGGATTTCTTTCTTGCAGTCCCTTGTAGACATCAACTGCCTCTTCAAGTCTGCCAAGCTGAAGGAGGAGTTCTCCTGTGTGAAGAACAAGATGGTTTAAATTGTAAAAGAAGTGTAACATTTATCCCTCTACACTAAAAGACTGGATAATCCTTAGCTCCATCCAGATTCTAATTTCATAGAAAAAATAAGCACTACATATAGCATTACAAATTAGCTGACAGAAATGCTTTTACTTTGACAACAGCTGCAGTTAAAGTAAGATTTTTACAACTTGGCCCATAATTCCTGAAACTTACTTGAAAATTTAATGCAAAATGCCTATGATTTGGGGTTTTTTCCTCACTTACTGAAGTGACTGGTTACTTTAAGTGCAGTTTTTACTGCAGAAGGCAATTAAAAGCAGCACATGGTATTTGATGTATACAGCATCTTGAAAACCAAACAAACTGCAGAGCTGCAAGTAAGAGAATGGTTCTTCAATCTGGTATTTCATGAAACTAACTTCAGTGTTTTTAATCAAGCCATTGATTAGATGGATGAATTTTCAAGATTATGCCAATAAGTTTCCTTTTCACGATACTTCAATACAAATTAAAATTGATAAAGATTAGCTCTAACAATTGTATAAGCATCTTTGTTAGTGCTGGAACTGCAACAGGAGTAGATTTCCTGTTTCACAATGGAAAAATATTTAACAAAGCTTTGCTATTGGCAAATGTTAAGGCATGAACAGACTACACACCAGAGGTGAACAATACAAGTCTAGACTAAAGCAAGATTTTTTTAACCCAGTTTAAAAGAGGAAAATGCAAATTTACCTTTCTTCTTCCCTATGTCACACAATTAACATGCAATTTTGTCAAGAGATGCTGCTTTACACAGTTACAGTAACTTGAGGACTACGCACAGAATCTAGTGCCCAGGAAAATGTTCACTCACTGAGAATGACAGAATTGGGAAAATAAACCTTAAATTCTTTCTCTGAGGCGAAAGTTAATTTTTTTCCTAAGACCAGCAAATATCAGCACAAGTTTGAGAGTTTTTCTGCTGTACTTCATCCACAGAGGCTTTTGCATGTGTATTTAAAATGTGCACACATTCATTTATTACAATAGAGAATACACAGCAGCCAAGCCAGTCCAAACAACACAATGGGAGCTGTGCCCAAAAAATTAATCACTTGTACCCTGCTGAAAGCACACAGCCTGCAAAGAGTATTTCCATCCTTTTGTCTGGTAACTTCCTAAGGAGGTTTTGTGTTTTGGTCTCAGGTTTATTGTTAATAGAGTCCTATTTGCAAAACTTATTTTCATCCCAGACTTTGGACCTTGAAACACTAACTATGTCGCATAATACATCAACACAGAACATAAAGTATGTCAAAAGATCCTTCAGGTAAAAAAATAAAGTCAAAATAAACCCCACTCCTACCCCCAAAAGTCCCACCATTGTGTTTCAAAAATGATCTGTGATATTGTAGTCTCTATGTCCATCTCCTTTCATATGCAAACCAAGTAAGATATTCAGCTACCATGGAGAGTCATCTGCAATCAATTTCCTTGAGGAAACACCACACCTACCATTACTGTCACTGCTCAATTCCTAGGTTCCTTTGCAAGACAGTGAGATTACTATTACCAGAAATAAGAACTTGCTACACCATCTACATGAACAAACTAGGGTAAAAGGATTTCTTCTCTTTAAGCAATCATCTAAACAGATTCCAGTGTGAGCCGAGAGCAAGCAGCACCTTCAATAGATGGGCAGTTTCACAGAGAGACTGTACAAGCATCAAGCAGAAAAGGAAGAAAGCATGCTTTAAGGAAGTGCACCTGTTAAGAGAGCTGCTAGAGTGAACTTGTATCACTGTGCAATTCCATGTGTGGAATATAAGCTACAATACTGTACTGATCTGTTACAGTATTATACACCAGGTTTTTTAATAGTACAACAGAAGCTCCCCCAGCCTCACTGAAGAGCCAATTTCTACATGCTGCAAGGGTGACTGGGGACATTTAAAAGCCTTCTGCTGTACCAAAGATGATTCTTCCTTTGCAGCACGTGCTATCCTTGTCAGGGCCACTATCAAAGCTGTAACAGCACAGGGTACACTCACACAGACCTTCAGCACATCAGTTTAGGATCTCCTGTCTGAAACACCTGGCTGCTTAAAAGTTTCAGAACAGCACGTCTGTACCTCACTGATGAGCTACCAGCTTGGGACAAGAGCATGACAGGGACTGAATAAGCTGTGAGACAAGCAGTCCTACATAACATCAAAATTAAATAAATTAAGCTAAAAACAAATCTGAGTTCCAAAAGATGGGAAAACCTGACAGTACAGACATCCCACTGTATGCTATGTGTTTAAATGTATCTTCAGAAAGTGATTACCTTTAGTTTCTTCAACAGCCAGTTTATCACAGATCTGCTTTTCATAGGTACAAAGATGCTCCAAGGCTTCTTTAAAAAGCCCTGCTTCCCGGAGGACTTGGTTTTGATAGAGCAGCAGCTCACTGTACTCATAGTCCACTTTGTCAGGTGATGTCTACACAGGAAAGCCAGACACAGGACATAGATCAGCCTTCTAACTCTAAACTTTGGGATCAAATTCATTTGACTAAACAAAGTTTAGTCACGCATGAAGTTCTCATCATGAAAGGAATGTTTTATTTTTGGCTTCCGCAGCACTCCATATAGCAACTTCATGTTCTCCTCTTACCTGCTGTGTCTTCCTAAATTCCTCTAAAATTTTCGCTGCCATTTCGTAGTCTTCCAGCAAATGGTAAGCGATGGCATAACCGATCCATGATGCTCGCTGTGCGGGTCGGAGCTGAAGCAACTGGTATCTTGTTTCCTGCAAAAAAGGAGCTGCTGATTTTACTCTGATACTCTGCAGAATCCTTTAGGCAAGATCCTGTCTTCAATATTCTAGTATTTAAGAAGTCACTGCGAAATAGTTTTGTATATGCATTTTATTAACCAGAGAAAGAATGAACTTTGAATTGCAATGGTGCTCACTGAATAAAAAAGTAAGCCTTCACAAAGTAACATGTCCAACCAAATCCTGATGAGTCAGACTAATTTTGTTAATGCATGACACACATGCTTTTCCTGTCTAACCACTTATGAACAGAACATAATTAAGGATACTTGGTTTGAATTGCAGGAACATTTACCAGTGTTTCACATTAACCTTGAAAGTACATATGTATTTAAATAATTGGAAGTGTTCTTAGGCAACACAGGTGACGCAAACACATCCCTGTTCTTTGGCAAGAGGATAATCACAGCTGGAAAAGACAACAGATTTGCTTGGTATCACGCAATTTTAATGCTACAACTTGTTTTGTTATAGACTGCTGAAAGGCATTTTCAAATAACTTAAAGGAAAAAAGTTACTTCCCATTGAGAAATGTCTAAACTGTCAAAAGTAGGGATTAACAAAGAATGAAAACTAGTTACAGCTGTTTCAATAGAATGGTGATCACTCAAAATATTTTCACGAAGTGGAGGCTGGAATTTAAAGGAAAGGAAAAAAAAAAAAAACGATCAAAACACAATCTAATTCCCAGTTTTCAGAGCAAATTCACATTTCTTCAGAGACCAGCATATGATTAGCCATGAACTACTGACTTCTAAGCATCCTAACATTTAATCCTTAATGCATTTGGCAACCATGTGTTACTTGTATGTTTAGAGATTACAAAATTTGCATTCACATTTATCCAGAAGCCAAGAAAATAGAAATTTGCAAACACATTTTGCAAATGTGCATTTTGGCACCTACACTAAGTTCTAGCTATCTTGTCTTGGCAAGAGCAGAACCAAATTTCTAAATGAAAAAAATTACTATGAAAAAATCAGTGATTAAGAATTGTCCTGACTGAGGAATAAGTTCTCTGAGGACCTGTGCTAGCTCATGGTTCCACACAACTCTGAGCACAGAATTTTCTCCTGGCTATAACAAATGTTACCCTAATTTGAAAAGGAAGTATTACATGAAGAGACCAACTAATGTGTTTTAAATAACACAACTTTAGAGGTGCAAGGGAAACCTAAAAAGATGAAAACCTGACAAAAAAATTGAGCACTCACTAATGCCCAAGCTGGCAAGGAACCAAATATGATCTTTCAAGCAGTACACTGCTTTTTCAGTTATTACCTACTGCTAAGAGAAAACAGGGGGCCAGTGATATAAAGGTGGAGGGATATATAGTACAAAGTTACTAAAAAATACAAGCTCCTTCGCCTGAATAAAAGTCAAGTTCTGAACACATTGCCTCTTACCTACAGGAATCCTCTCAAGAAAAGAACAAGACTGGAGATTGCCTACAGCTGGGTTATACAGCACCAAAAAAAAAACCTCCACAAGGCAAACAATTCTGCACTGAGCTGAAAATGCATAATTTAATTTGCCATTAAATCTTTGTATTTTATAGAAATTGCCCAGTAGCACATCAGCTTTTACTTTATGAAGTGAAAGAGTGGCATAAAGTTTTAACCCTCTGGACCTAACTATTTTTTCTTAAAGTGTCATTAATCAATCTGCCCCCTTTGCTGCAGTTCCCCAGATGATCATCAAATGCAGCATGCATACTCACCCTGTACCCTTCAAGATCCCTCATTTGAATCTGTAGCAGAGAAAGGTCTCTCAGGATTTGAAGATTGTCTTTGTCCCATTTCAGTGCATTTCTGTAGCATTTGATAGCTTCATCATACTTCTTGTCTGACCTCTGAAGAAGGCCATAGACGTGCCAACCTGGAAAACTCTGTTAAGGCTTCCTCTGAATTTGAGCAGGGACAAATGAGCTCCAACAGGGCAGGGACAGAACAGCTGGCAACAAGCTCTCAAGCTGTTTTGTAAATGGACAGGAACAGTACAATTCCTTTTGTCAGGACTTTGCCAGTTATATGTATACAATCTGTACAATATGCTGTAAACGTTACTTTTCACACACTGGGGGAGGAAATAAAGTAACAGGATCTCTGAAAACACTCTTAGGCTTACTCAAACACAATTTTAGACAGCTGAAATGCTGATACTTCCTGAACTCTAAGTGTACCAGTATTCTTTTAACAATGTAATGGCAACCACTCATGCTTCCAAAGCAAATCACATGCTTAAATGCCCACCATGGGTTTACAGTTGCAGATTAATGATAAAAAACACACACTTCATGCCAGAATAATATGTAAGCTAACTGGGAGTGTAAGGACTGCAAAGCATTTGCACTTTGGAGAGCTTAGACAAAACATTTATTGGAAATTGAAAATTCTGCACTTCCAATCTGAACTTTAAACTGGCTTTTATTGTTATTCTATGAATGAAGCATATGCAGAAATGAAGCTTTTCAATTTTTCATTTGACCAGCAAAAGCCCTGTTTCACAAAGGATACAGACATGACTCTTCAGGTCGTTCCTCAGGCCTCTGCGCACAAGTTCATAAGCCTCCTCTTTCTTCCCTAGACAGTTCAGTGTCAGTCCTTTCATTGCCAAGGTTTCTAAAAAAGAAAAAGATTAAGTTATTTAATTCTTTATTCATTTCATGGGTGATTCAGTTATTCATTTTCATGGGTTTTAAGCTCCATATAGCAGCCCTAAACATAGTATAAATGCAAATTTAGATTCAGTTCTCACTATCAAGAATTCATTCTTTTCTCACATGGAAAACTCTACTGTCAGATTATTCACTTAAGTATATCATACACAGCAATAAACCTTTTATATTACTTCCATGAAAAGATGAAGGAATGCTTTATTTTAAACCTGTCTGTTCTACAAGCTTATGGAGATTTTTTTATTCACAACTCTGATATTTCTACACATCTACCCATACCACAGTAGTTGCAAAAAACCCACAAAGCCATTTCTGAACAGTGCAAAGAGACTTTCACTAAGTGGCAAGAGCTGACTAAAAATACAGTGAAGGAATAAATACCTTTTTCTTTTTTTAAAATACAACTATTCCTTCAGAAAACTGGCATCCCACAGCTGACAGAATACTAAACAATATTCAGCCTCTTCCTTTTGTTTGTCACTTTTATGTGAGTGAATATCGATTTCCCATGAAAAGTGATTTTATTAATGCATACTTGTATTAGGAAACTTGCTCCATGAATCTTAGACTTGAATGATAAAGAATGGGAAGCTCTGACTGCTGGTAAGGTAAGTCTTTAAAATGACAAATCTTACCAACAGTAAGTGCTTAATACACGTTCCTGGATGCTCTTACTGCTTTATGGGCAAAAAGTTAACAGCGAAAGGTTAAAAAAATTAAAATAATTACTGTAAAGTACAGTGAAAAAGAGAGCACATGCCATTTGAACACTTACCTCCATGTTCTGCAAACTTGGGATTGGAAAGGATCTGTTTACAGAACTTCAGCCCATTTCTATACTGCTTATGTTCATAACACCTCTGTTGAAAAACAAAATAAGTTTTTTCAAAAAACTTATAGAGTGGAAGTGTTCATGCATGCCTGAAATGAAGCATCAGTACACATACAGATTTTAGAAAATGTACTAATATTTTAATGAATCCTGTTTATTGAGCTTCTTGTGTTTAAAAATTCTTTCCAGTGTCAGGAAAAAAAAAGATGTTAGCAACACCATGAGTTTAAATGTAGAAGTGAAGACATATTATCATACAGCAGAATCTCAAAGACACCACAGGAATCTCAAGTGCCTGAAGAGATTCAACTCTCCCTCAACACAAAAGGTAAGCACTGAACCCACTCTGGTCAATTATCCTGAATAGAAACCCACGAGACAACCTCCAACAAGCACACGAGCTGGAAAGACAAAAATCACTGGAACTTGGCTTAAACTACCTCTGACAGCAACCTCTCAGGATGAGTTTGATTACAACATGTATCTCATACACCCAGACTTTCAAAACTGGTATATAGTAACATTATCTTGCCATACTGGAAATTTAAACATTCCTCTACTGTTTTCGTAGTCCAACTGTTTTGGCTGAGCCTCATTCATTATGTAAGGTGACCACAATGCACTGCAGCACACAGCATGACCTTTTGAAACTAGTTTTAGTATTTTATTTATGTAAATATACTACTTCTGCTCATATTTAAATAGAAGGCAGAAGAAATAACATTACAAACACCAATTCATAGATTTTAGGTCACTTCAGCAAATGCTTGGAACCTCTTACATTTAATGTTTCTGTAATGAAATAAACATTTAAGAGCCCAGGAGTACAGGAGCACACACTGACTGAGCACCAGCCCAAATCCTATTAATCCTGTTATTAATTACAAAGTCATTCATAACAGGATCTCACTGACTCTGGTTGATTCATTCTGGTGTCAGGATGGTGGACAGGAGTGTAAAAATTGGGTACAGCTCAGTTTTCAGGTCCTTCTAAATAAGTTGTCGCTCAGGATTCCATCTTTCCTCACACTGCTCCAAAGTAATTATCCAAGAGCATTCATAAGCACATATGGACACCATGTGTCCTCAAACCACTCTCAACAAAAATATTTAGGAAAGGCAGACTCAAGAGGTCTTCCCTTCAAGCAGACAGTTCTAAAAATAAAACTGTAAAGAGTTACATGAATGTTAGGGGAAATGCTTAAAAAAGAAAATGGCATATTTACAACGTCTGTGTTTTATGCTGCTCTTCGTAATGAAAGATGATGTTTAGTGTCTGGTTTTCACTTGGAAATACCAACAATAAATTTCAAAGCTATAAAAAATGGCAGAACACTAAGTGCATGTATTATTTTCTAGCATTAAAGTCATACAGGTGAAATAATGACTGAAGACCAAGATGCATCACTCACCACCCATCTTGCTCCCCCTACACTGTCACCCTTAGGAGAAAGGGAATTGCTCACATGGAAACAGAAGGAGCAGGAAGAGCCCAGAGAGAGCAAGCCAGATGTACTCAAAGAGGAGCAGATCAACAAAAGAATTGGATGGTTTGAGCTTGAGCAGACCTTCAAAGGCCATCTAGTTCCACCCACCCCCATGGGCAGAAACACTCTACACCACCTTGTTCAAAGCCCCATCCAGCCCTGACTTCGAACACTTCCAAAAGACAACTCCCTCTGTTCACCAAGGACAGGAGAAGTCAGCACTGCAAAAGAACATTTGAAGGGTTAGGTAAGAGAAAATCTGTACAGGCAACTTTTTTTTTTTCCTATTAAACCTGACTGGGTATTACTTACACCTTCCAGTCATTATCAGCTTTCAAGCAGCTGGCTGAGTCACTATAATCAGCCAACTAGTCAAAGCTGACAGACTTTTTCTTTTTTTTTTTTTTTTAATTGAAACCATCAGTCATAAATGTTACAGGCAGGCCTCCTCCCTGAAAAGCAGAGCCCCCACCCAGGTAGTTGTGAAAAGCAGCAGAACCTGTCACAGAAGTGGGGCAGCCACAGGAACTGAAGAAGGTGTCTGCAGCAACTAAGGCACTGACACAAGCAGATGCGGCACTCTGGATTTCTGCAGTCTGGCTTTGAGCACAGCTTGCTCAGATGCTGGCTATGAACGTGACATCTTATCACTAAATGGTTCCATTTAATGTATTCTAACAACCAGGCTCCCACCTTGAAGCTTAAGCAAAGTCATATGGGATACATGCTAAAGACAGGAAATATCTGCACATAAAGTTTTCTAGGGTGATACAGAGCTTACAATGCAAGGTAGTTTGGAACAGAGCAAAGTCACCGACAATTTTAACAAATTCTTCCTTTAGGCTTCATGGAGGAAAGATTTACAAGTTTATATATACTTACATCTCATAACTCAGAAACCACTTGGATAGGGCCAACAAATTATCAGGAAACAATCTGGATATACTTTTATCTCCAGAATATAGCTCTGTATATAGACATGGCTGTGTATACTCCCCAGTGAAGCATCAAAGGCCTCCTTTGACAAGTCAGTTCTAGATCAAGACAAGTTGGAATGATTTCCTGTATACAATTTCACCAAGTTTTCTTGTTAATACTTTCAAGGTTATTTCATTCTGTTAATGCAAACACTTCAAACTGTGTTTTTTTATGTGTTTCCTTATTCTGTGTATGTGTTCTGTGAGCATACTGTATGCTTTGACAATGGAAGGAAAGGAGCAAATGAAATTGAGGTCACATTTAGCTCTTCAAAAAAGAAGTGACTGTTTCCTCATAGTGGGCCCAACAGCACATTGAGATTCCCCTGCCTGAAGCTATGCACATACTTAACTCATCCTCCAGAGAGATTATGGACTAGCAAACTCAAATTAAGGTGGGAATGAGACACAAGGACGCCAGGATAGAAACGCATGCAACCACGGCTGGTACAAACATCAGTGAACCCATAGTTTCAAGGAACAGACAATTCAAACAAAAATCTTTTAACAAAAAGGAGACAGCAAATATACACACAGCCTGGGAAAGAAGATCCTTAAGCAAGTAGTAGTTTCTGAGTGAGAGAAGAAAAAAGAACAAGTAATTAAATTTAAAAAAAAGAAAAAAATCACAGAAGCAGGAACAGTGACATGTCAAGTATTCTTGGGACATAAAGATACAGGCTTCCTGGAAACAGGAATTTTATTCATCTGGGTAGCTTGTTTCCTCCCAGATGAACAGCTTGTAGCAGTCATTCCCAGAGCTCCAGCCCCTGCTTCAGGACAGATGTTCTGCAGAAGTGACACATTTCTCTGTCCCAGAGATGGCCTGAGGAGCACAGCTGCCTGCACTAAGCTAAATTCCTGCACATGTAAACTTCAAAGCCAGCAGGGACAGTGTGCTTGTGATGCCTGACAGACAAGGGCTGCAGCTACAACTTGTGACATCATGCAATGAGAAAACATGAAAGCTAAACTTTAAAAGAGTAAGGTTAAGAAGGCTAATGCTTCAGAAGAACAGAATCTGACTCTACATCAGTACTGAATCTATTACACATTTCCTGCCTTTCAAAGCTTTTAGTTTAATAAGTCACCAGATCTTTTAAGACATCTCACAAACTTTTGTATACATGCTGTGGCCAGAATTAAAACCTATTCTAAACACACCAAGGTTCTTCTTATATCCCTTAACTAATTTTCTGTCTTTATAGGAAGGAAATAACACCTGCTTTTATACAATTGCACAAAGAATTAGTAAGATGAGGCAGGCAAAGTCTGATTCCTTAGAAATCATGCAAGGCTATAGGAGGTAAGTGACAATTTGTATTTACATTGCTTCCCCCACTAAGTATTTATTCAATGGATCAGAAGGCACAGCAATTACTAGATGGCCCATATTATCTACAATTCCAAGTCTGAGGTGGCAGGAGGGCTTTATTCTGATGTTCTCTAAACTGCATTAAGGCATCAGTGCAGACTCAGTCTCTGGCCAGCAGATGCCTTACACACACACGGCTCACTGTGCCAAATGTGAATAAATTCCTCCCCGTTCCTTCTTTGGTGGCAGCCATGAAGGAAGGTGAAGAGACTCCTACTATTCACAGCTTATCTACATCAAGTCACAGCTCATGGCTACATGGAGTTTGTTGCTCCCTTGCCCCAGCTTTCCATTTTTGAATCTTCTCCCATCTACTCTCTAAACCCTGCTGCCAAACCTACAGGCAGTGAACACTGACATGGATTCTTGAACAAGGTAACCACAAGGTTGTTATACAAGGGCCATGCTACTGATTACAGTAGCACTAAGAGCTGCTTACAATAGCAGAAATTACTTCCATCCAAACTTAATTCAGCACTGTTTTCTTTATATACAGTATAAGCAAATACATTGTGACCAGAGCATTTTAGAGATTTTATATTTTTGAAATTCACATGACTAGGCTCTGTAACTGTTTGCTACTGTGTTAGGTTAACACAATCTGGCTTTTAGTGGTGGCAGAGGAAGACACAGAGGCTTCTGGGAAAGAAAGGGTCCTTGAAACTTCTACTATGCCCAGCAGAGCCAATTCCTAAAGGCTCTGATGACTGAACACCAATTCTCCCTCGAGTTGGAGAAAAGGAAAAGGTGAAAACACCTTTTTAAGTTTTATTACTGTTTTGCCTGTAAAATGCTTCTTTCCAATCCTTACCTCAGCTCATGAGCTCCTTTATAATTGTTCTTTCCACCTGCTGTGCTCAACTATACCAAAGAATGAGTGAATGATTTTTTTGTGGGTGCACTGGCATTTGGCCAGCATCAAACCCACGACAGCTACCTATAAGCCAGCAGTGTATTTTACCTGCCAAGTAATTCTTCCCTCTCAAACTAGACATTTTAATGGTCAAATACATGTGCTTCCAACTAAAACTAAAGGATATTAGTCAAGTATTCTGACAAACAGATATCTCCCTCAAGGGACACAGCACACAGCAGACTGGACTCTGCCATTTATACATGAAATATTTTGCACATATTCACACCAAGGACTGCAAATCCTTTTATCACAAAGCAGTCTTCACATCCTCCAGACATTTGAAAACTAAGGTAAATAATTTAACAGCCATCCAGACTTAAACGTGCTATTTATAAGAAATTTTATACAAACTACACTGCAGACTGAAGTATGTTGTACGTTCAGTAACACCAAGAGTTAAGATCAGCTCGACATCAGGTGTTACCATGAGCCTGATCAGAAGCTTCACAGTGAATCTACCACCAAGTACCACTCAACCTACACAAAGAATCACCTCAATCACAACACAAAGCAGAAAACTCCCTTTCAAGCAGGTACACTTGAGGATCAATACAGAGGTACAACCCAGCTGATTCAAGAGTGTTTTAAAACTAATTTGCAGCAGTGAAAGAAAACAAAAACACTCACAGGAGTCTATGCCGCCTGGATTTTGCAGCTGATTAAACAGGTGAGAAGCACACCCAGAAGTGTTTCATGAGCAAGATGAAAGCAGTCACAGAAGACCAACATAAAGGAGAAACCACCTTTGTCATCTCACCTGCAAGCATGCAAGACTAGAGGTTTTCCCTCTAGAGTAATTATCAAAGACAAGAAAGTATCATCTATTCCCCAAGCTCACAAGTGGAAGCACTGGGGCATTATTGACTACTTTCTTTTTATTCTTACTTGAATCAGCACAAGAAAGAGCAGAGTGAGAATTAAATCAATATAGCAGAACCAGGTGGGTGGAATGGGATCACATTACCAATTGTTATGCCCTTTGAAATTGAACAGAAACCAAAAATAGTGTGTAATTTCCATTAAAGAGACAGAATTTTAGAAAAAAAACAGCATTAAAAAAACTTTTAACTGTTTTCTCTTCTAAGACTCTGTGTTTTACCAGGTCACACTTTTTACTCCAACCCAACACACCACATCTGCAACGTAACTGAAGTAAAATGAATGCAAACTACCTCATGCCCCAATACTTAAAAACAATCAACCCAAACCAACCAAACAAAAAGCCCCACCAAAACCCCCACAGGAAATCTCTTCTCACTCAGAAATAATGCTGTAGAAGTAAGCATCCTCATTTAGTCAGTGCTGTGACAGACCAGCTGAAGAATACGATTTTCTTGAGATTGAGCCCCAGAAGACATCAAAGCTGCAAACTGAACTTCTCTGGAGTCAGCCCCTCTCCTTCAGCAAGTGACACAGCCAGTGGCACCATCAGAGGAAACATACTGCAGACAATTCCCCTTCACATACAAGAGTCACCAGGACAGCTGATCTACACATGGGCACAGGTGAGCATCTCACTGCCCCCAGGAAGAAGCACAGCGAAGAAGGGGCTGCTCAAACAACACAACTCACAAATTTGTCACTGCTGTCCTCTTCCCTAGGGTTCTGAGGCTTGAGTCCATCCATGGTGGAGGAGGAGTTGGACTACACGACTTTCAAAGGTCTCTTCCAACCAAATTATTGGTCCCCAAATGATTCTATGGTTCCACAACAAACCATTTCAACTAGAGCAGTGTGCTCTTAGGGGACCCCAGTTTCTCCCAGTGGCAGCCATGGATGCACTTGGGGCATCCCCTGGCAACTAGGATGCTGTGAGATCTCTGGCAGCAGGAAGCACTGGAATCCCTGGCCTTTGAATCACCCAAGGTGTGCATATCCTGCACTGTAAGTGCCCATCTGCCACTCTGATTCTATCTACTTCTTCCAGCACGGCTCAGAGGCAGCACTTCCCAGACAGTGAACTCAGGTGCTGGGCAGCTCAGGGCTGTGTTCCAGCACAGTTCCTCTCTACAGGCAGACGAGACCAGGTCAAGTCACTAAAGTGCACTAACTCAAGCTAAATGCAGTAAAGAAGATGCCGAAAGCTGGAAGCATTAGGAGCTACTACTCACCATGAATTAGTGGGCTCTTTGAGCACTAACCATATCAAACAGCTCAGCAGCTCCAGGCAAAAGATATTCAATTTCATGACAAACACAAGATATATAAACCCAAGGACTGAAGAAACCACACAAATCTTGCAACTGTGTTAATGCTGAAAAGCTCTGGAGCAAACTGGCATCGTTTTCTGCTGTCAAATTGAAACAAACTATCCTCTTTCACTGCTCTGACATGTTAATTAATTGAATTGTTCAGTGTAACAAACAGCTTCAACAATTGCCTGGTTCAATGGATTAATAAATCCTCCTCTGCACAGCATGCTTTACCTTTTGTAAGTCACTGACATCTTCCTAACTAGCGGTGCGTGGTAGCATACAACCGGAGGAATAGAAAAAGTTGAAATTCAAATTAGTTAGGAAGAATCTAAGAAATTTGTAAACCTTTTCATTTAATACTAAGGCAGAAAAAAAAAATCTATGCTATGTCTACACTTCTGAATTGGTCTTATTCCTTTATTTCAGAAAATTCAGCTGGAAACAGGAGCTGATAAATAGTTAACTACAGCTCTTCTAGAAGACTAGAAATCCTCACTCACTGAAGACAGACTTGCTGAAAAAAAAACTCTATTCAAAATCAGTTCTGTTGGCCTGTGCTTGCTTACATTAACCTCTTCTTGGGGAGAATTACCATGAATTCGGCCCTGTCAGCTAAAATACAGTGACTTCTGTTCACAGCCTCCACATTCAGGTTTCCTCCCTGAACTCATCAAGAAACCCACTGTACCTCACAAGAGATCCAGGATGCACAGGATATGGTTGGTTTTTAATGATCATCTGAAACAACAAATTGTACCAATCCAAATTCCAAGATGTGGCATAAAAATGTCTAAAGGAGCCTTGGCTGTTCTGGACTGAGACCTGAGCTGAAGTATCCATGTATCTCACAAAATAATCCAAGACACATGGTGAGGCTACTGGCATTTTCCACCTATGTATTACACCTAGAGTACTCCTCACCCTTAGCACTGAGATATGCAAGATGAGGTCTGGTGGCACTGAGCATTGAGAAATAGTTAAATGGGCCTATTAAGATAAGAAAGTTGTTCTTTAACATTACAAGGTTTGCTAACTTGATTCTGTGGTATCACAAAAGCAAACAGAAATCTCTGCAGCAAGCCCCACTGACCTCACTTTTAAGGGTGGCAGTGAATAATTGTTAATTTTCCCTAAATCCCCTATCAGCAAAATCAGAAAATGCATAGTTCCTTACACCCACTCCCGCTGCATTGACATGGTGCTGTTGCAGACAAGAGATTTAAACCTGAAACATCCACATAAAGTCCAATCAACAAAATCTCATTACAAAAACCTTTCAAAAACAGAAATAAACACAGCTTCATCAAATCCTATCCAAAATAATGGGTAGTAGCATATAAATAATTAACTCCCTTGCCCCAATTAAAACCACTTTGGGTTCAATTAAGAGTATCTATAGCCTTAACAATGTAAGACTGGCTGTAATCTTACAACTGACAATGTTTATGTTAATGAGTCTTTTATTTTCACCAGCAAAACAGATAAAATTATGCTGCTCCTTGGAAATTTACAGCAGTGAATCATGTTTCTACAATTTCTGACAGCTCCAGTGACAAAAAATGGCCTAATTTCATGAACAGGCTTTAGTAACATGTATTGCTCAAGTGAATCCTCAATGGCATCCTAAAGTCTCAAACAGTAATTAATTTCTTAAGCAGCTTTGAGAAATAGTTCTGAAAAATAAGATCAGTGATTCTGCTTAAAGCAGCAAGCCTATCCTGTATTTCCATTCCAATGTTCCTGCCATGACACCATTTCTCTTGCTACTACTACTGACCAAGTAGGGTATTCCTCTTGGCAAAGAAAAATGAAGTAATTGACATCTCAACAGACAAGCAATTGGAAGAGCCATGTTAGTAATTCCATATTTCAACAGAAAGACAATATATTATAAAATTCCAGTGGTGTGCATACTTGATTACTGTACAGCCATGCAAATGCAACAATGACCGCAAACAAACGAATTTACTTGGTTACTGATAAAAGTGAAATTCTGGAAATCAAGTCTTTAATCTTGAATTAAGATGACTTAAGAAGAGATTTCCAAGTCTTGTCACCTCAGCAATCTTAAAATCAGCACCTGAATTTCTATGACAGAACAAATTTTGAAAGGCTTCATGCTGATGAGAGTGTTAGTAAAGGAGAAGCACTGGTCTGTCTAGTTTCAAAGTGCAGGGACAGGGAGTAGATTCTGGAATGAAGAAACAGGAAGATGGCCCAGAAGGAAGGCCTTGGCATATTTACAGCAGAGGCACGGGAGAGAGGTTGTTCAACAGGCTTTTTATCACCAGCAAGTTCCTCCATCACTTGGTAGAGCACTTCTCAGAGCCAGCATGGAAAGGAAGCCCACCAGCTCACAGACAATGCCCTCAAGCACTGCAATGTGCAGGTGAAAATGATCACAGGAAGGGGAAATGTCCCTGTCCCTCAGCAGACACTCTGCTTACTGCAGTGCCCCACAGCAGCACATGGGTCTGGCCATGCCCTATCAAGCCTGCACAGCACCTAAGGAAAGGACAGAGAGGGAAGATGAACAGCTTCCATGTGTCAAAATGGCCATGATTGCTAATCCCCAGTCCTGAACAGGGAAACTGATCTGCACACAATGCAATACACACCAGCTCAGAGCAGTACAGCATCCCCTTCCTTAGAACATGACTTCTGGAGCACAAAGCAGAGTTGTGAGCAGTGGAACTGTTTAAACAAGGACTCCACACACTCACACAGCCCAACTGCTTGTTTCCAACATAAAACACAACGATGTTTCACTTCAGAAACACTTGGACTTTTCTCCTCTTTGCTCATCAAAGGCTAAGCTCACTATGCATGGTGAAAAATACTCGCACCACCTCAGCCTGCCAGAACTCCAAGAACTTCATCCTGATGTTTCAAGAGACTGAAAAAACTCTTCCACAAAATATATGGCTCTATATTTAATTTCTCTTCAACACCTTTTCAATAAATATATTTAACTTCCACATCCAAAGAAAACTTGAGTATTGTCTTTGGGATTTGTGAAATAAAACTGAACATCATTGATGAACTGTTCCTGACCAGATACAGCAGATGAATAATTTGGCAAAATTCCAGGAAGGGTTAAGGAATGTTCATCAGCTACATTTAATTAAAAATCAGTCAATCTTACATCCTACAACTACTAGTTCTACAGTTGATACTAGGGGGGTGGGGGTAGAAGGAAATGGAATACATCTCTTTTTCCATTACTTCATAGTGTATCCAGCCTTATGTGTATCAAAATGCCACCTTAACCATTCCTGTGCTCTGTTCACTATTCTACCCTTTCCCCTGCCTCCACCTGAATTATTCTGCAGTAATTTCTGGACTGCCTAGAAATTATGTGTGTTCAAAAGAATCACAAAGACTCAATTATTTTAGATGTTCAAATGTTGATATCCACTTTTGCTCTAAATTCCTCAGAATCTCTAGGCAGTAGAGCATCTACTTGTAGACATAACAGCAAATAGTCAAAACTATAAAAAATATATGAGCTAGACACTTTTATTTTAAATGGAAGTGCAGGTTTAAGGAGAACAGTGATTGCTAATCCTGTGGGTGTTTTTTTTTATTCAAGCTAATTATGCAGATCTCTTTCCTGCTGTACTACAGGAACTCTGAATTGTAAAATGTCTTTCAAATGGAAAAATGTTTCTATTAGAAACTCCACATGCCTGTAAAGTGACTAGAAGAGATTAGTCTAGTTACAGTGTGTTGAACACACAAAGTGTACACACTTCTGAACTCAGAATTTGTCAGGTAAGTGGAAATGCTGTCTTTGAGCAAACCCCTACACATGAGAAAGGTACTGACCATGCAAGACGCTTACTACTGAACCAACAAAACAACCCAACTCTAAGAGCTAATTATTGCCCTTTGCTATGCAAAGCTGGGCAGGTTGGTAACATTTGTGCTACAGGTATATATATCTTAAAAAAAAATAGAAAATGAGGCCTCAGGAATTGAAAACACACACAAAGCACATTGAAAAACACCCCAACTTTATGCTCACTCGCAAAAATACAAGGCAGTTATCCACTCAGGTCCTGTGTTTATTATCTCCACGGAATTCAGAACGGGAATGGGTTTATACCTCTGTTAACAGCCTGTGTACCAGCAATTCCGTGTCTGTAAGGTATTGCATCCTTTCAGTAACCCTTGGGCCAGTTCCCAAAGCACCTGCTGACAAACCTCACGCAGGCACACTGCACAGGACACACGGCCTGGCTGGGCCAGGAGGCACCAGGGGTTTACCAGGACCAGCTCCCTCCTGGCTCAGGGCTGCCCAGGCAGCTCCTCCTGCTGCTTCCTAGAGAGCACCACACGGCGTGCCAGAGATACAGGGGCTACAGTCTCCAGAAAACGTGTACAATGAGCAGAGGCTGCAGCATGACAGAGGTGTGAAGGGAAGAGGGAAGGCACACAAGGGAAGTCATTTTTCTTATGGTCTGCACTCAGGACTCCCTAAAAGATGTCTCACTGATTCAAGTCAAACACATAACTAAAACTTCACAAAGCAGGGTCACTATCTGTAGCAGGACATACAAGCAGTTCATTAGCAAAACTTTCAGTGTGATGAAAACCAGCTTTGAGCCTTTTCTATTCACCACGTGTTATAAAGATACCACATCAGAAGGCAGTCTTAAATACCAGACTGCACATCTGTCTCCCAGGCTCATCCCTGTGAGACACAGGAAAAGCTCACAATGATACAACAGCTTCAGCCTATCCAGACACCTCAGAGTCCACGATTTTTATTAAAGACCTTCAGCTTGAAAAAAAGCTTACAGACATCTGCTTGCACTGGGGCACACCTTTTCTAGTCTTAATCAAGCTTTGAATGCAAGGCTGCTGAGCCAGCACTTTCTCTAAAGACACTCTTTTTCCTTATTTGTTCCTGCCCTCCACACAAGTACTCAGACACATCCAAGCAAAGGGAAAAATTAAAAAAAAAAAGGGAACAAAAAAACCAACCAAACCCGCTCAGACTGAAACAGGGAGAAGCTCCTTGATTCAGTGTACCCTGTAATCACACAAACCCTTCTCAATGCAAAGGAGGATGGATCACTGAGCAGCAAGGCAACATCTGCCCCAGCCCATAACACATGAAAAACCACACTCAGTACAAGGTCATACCAACTCGAAAGCATGACTGAATCTTTTCAGAGATTTATAGTTCATATTTACTTTTTAACCCTAACTGAAACTGAATGTCTTACGGCCACATGGCTGTGCATAGGGCTTTCTAGTTCTACATGCTCAGTTTCCACAAAATATTTTGGAAACAGAAGTGACAGAAGACTGTACACATCCCTCCCACTTAAGTGGCAGAAGTTTACAGAACCTTAAGAGAGCTGTTGCTCCAAGAGGACAACAGTACTCATCCTACTTCTGATCTTCGGAATGACTCAAAATAGTAGCCTAAGTCTTTCTGAAAGACAACATGAGATTTTTAGACTAAACCGACTTCTTCTGAGAGAAAGCAGCTTAATCTGGATCCAAAATCTGGTAAATAAGTCCACTGAAGCTGCTCACTAACAAACTTAAGACACTTCCAATTCAACCCAAGTCCTTAGAAAGATAAATGTCCCAGCAACACCGCATGAAAGCTGAAACAAGTTCCTTAAGATGTAGCTGAATTGGGCCCCCTTTGCTGGTATTAGGACTGTAGACCACCTTAACCTTATTTTGAAAACCAGGCTTCTCGCCTAAATTACACTGAATGCTCTCTCATCCATATGCCAGCCGCCACCCAGCAAAATCGATTTACAAATTTCCATAGGAGCTGGCTGCAAATTAAACTTCAAGAAGACTTCAAAACCTTCATCCTTCTCCACTTCCTCCTTCGAAAGCCATCTTCTTACCGACCAACAAACATGATTATTACCTACAGCAAAACAGTGAGTTATAAAAGAAAGCAAAAATAAAAAATGAAGCGAACCCAGGGTGGGTGCTCGGCAGGACAGCGGCTCTGCAAGGCGAGCGATGAATGAAGCGGCGGCGGGGCATTTCCCGGAGCCCGGGGTGCCTCACCGCGGCCGGCGCCGGGACCCGCGGGGCGAGCGGGCGGACGCGGCGGCCCCGGCGCTGCCCCGGCCGGGCGGGACGGGGCGCGGGCGGCGCTGGCCCCGGCTTGCCCCACCGGAGGGAGCCGCGGCCGGGGCGGTGCCGCCGGGACTCCGCTCCCCGCCGGCTCAGGGTACGAGCCGGGGCCTCCTCGACCCGCTCCCCGCCGCCGAGCGCGGGCCTCCCGCTCCGCCACTCACCAGGATGCGCTTGAAGAGCGCGTTCTCCTTGGGCGGCAGGCTCACGGACGGCATCCTCCCCGCCGCCGGCTCCGGCGCCGCCAAGGGGTTCCGAGGAGGAGACTGAGTGGGCGGGCGGGCGGGCTACGTCCCGTCTCCGCCGCTCGGCCGCCGCCGCCGCGAACCTCGCCGCTGGAATTCCGCCGCTGCCGCCGCCCGCGGGCCCGGCCCCTCCCGGCCCTTCCCGCTCCTTCCGGGCCCCTCCGGCCGCCGCGCGCGCCGGGCTCCCCGCGCCAGCCCCGGGCGCGCTCACGTGGTCCCGAGCGGCCGCCGAGCCGCCGCCAAAATGGCAGCGCGGCGCTTCCCCAGCCGGGTCACGGCGGCCGCGCGCATGCGCCGCGGCCCCGCGCCGGCCCCGCCCCGCCGGTTGTGTGCGCTCCGCCGCCGAGCCGCGGCCGGCCCGGCGTGGTTTCGGAGCGGCGGCGCCACTGCCCGGTGCCGGCGGCGGGCGGGAAACAGCGGAGAGCCATCGGGCTGCGCAGGGCCCGCCGGCTCTCGCCCGGCGGAGCTCGCCCGTCCGGGCGCCGGGGCACGGGCGGGGCGGGGTGGTCCCACCCCCGCGGGCGGAGCCGCGTCCGGTCGACAAGATGGCGGCGGGCCTAAGGGCGGTGAGGCGCTGGAGGCTGGTGGCGGCACCGCCCAGCCTTGGTGAGCGGCGGTGGCGGGAGGAGGTCCCCTTCGGGGCAGGCTGGTGGGCTTCAACCCGGCCCGGCCCGGCCCATTGACCTAGGGCCGCGGGAGCCGTGCTGCCTGGTCAGGCGGCGGCGTCCCCGTCAGCCAGTCCGCGTCTGGCGGTAGAGGAAGCTTCGTTGGTAGCTTCTCTCCTTCTACTGTTTTTAATCGAAGCCCATTAGCTATTTTTAAATCTTTTTTTTATGTGTTTTAAGTTGGTGTTGCTTCCAGGCCGGGGGAGGGCTCACCGTGTCTCGCCGCGGTGGTGGTGCCGGCCCTTCCCTGGCAGGCTGTGCCCGTAGCGCGCTCGATTAGCGGGGATCGGAGGCGGGAAAGGCCCGGGGCTGGGGGCTTCGGGCAGGGGACTGTGAGAGGCATCCTTATGGAGCAGAAGATGCGGGGAGAAATTGTTATCGTGGCTGGGGAACGGGCAAAAAGCGCTGCTTTGAGGTGTTGGCAGCCCGCCCGTCCCCTCTCCGGCGGGTCAGGGAGCGTGTGCTGCGGGGATCCTGCGAGCGGATCGGCTCGTTATGTTAATGTTATGTTGATGTTATGTTATGTGTAAGTGTTATGGAGACCGCTTCATCATTGCATTCGTTCGGGATTTGTTGTTGTGGTTTGCTATTTTCCCTGATTGCACGGATGTCAGTAAGAACCTGATAGTCTAACCCTGAGTAATATTAATGCATTTGTAATCTTGTGCCTTTTTAGCTTTTACTCGTTCTGCATTTGTTGTGAAAAAAGTGAATAATGCCCAACCGAACTGGCTGCGAGTTGGCTTGGCGTTTGGCACCAGTGCTGCCTTGTGGGCTCTCGTAAGTGTTTTCATTTGGTTTTGTTGAACTTAACTATTCCTTTAAAATCATAATAGTGACATGAATGCAGTGACTGCAAACTATTGAGTTTACTGAGGTAATGGATGGTCATAGCAGGTCTCAAATTTGAAGCATGATTATGTTCATTACTTATGTTTTCCCAGCTTTAAGTTGTGCTCTTATTTTAAGAAATGAACAACTTCTTAAGCTTCTCTCTGTTGCAAACAGAGAATTAATTCTTCAAGCCTGTTGGATTAATGCTTTGGCGTTGTTTTCCCCATGGTCTTTCCAAAAAGAGAGAAGACCTAGGGATGTGCCCAGATAATGTTGTATTTATCACACTACCAATGCGTTCTCACTTTTCAGCTGGTTAAGGTGGTTTTAGCTGATTTCAATGGATTAAGACCCCTTTTTCCTGAGCAAAGTGCAGATGTAAGATACTTCTGTTTCAGAGAATTCACAGACTTTGTGGTGTTAAAGCAAGCAGGGTGCAGTAGAATCGTGCAGGATCAACAGCACTCCCCATGGTGACAGTGTTTTCAGGGTGGGATGGGTTCCCTTTGGGGTTTCCCCCTTTTTTGGGGGTGGTGAATTCATTGGCAGTGGTCAAGAGAAAATGTTTGTCCTACGAGGCATTGTTCTCACACCTTTTTCAGTTGTTAATTTAGATATGTTGTGTTCTGGACGGTCCCAGTTACATACTGGTTTGCATGCTGTTCACAAATATTTCATATTCTGCAAGCTGTCTTTGCTGTCTGGATCCAGCTGTGAATTGTATAGCTGTTTATAATATTCTGCCCTTTTATAGCTTATCAAGCAGCACAATGAGGATGTAACGGAATATGAAAGAAGAAAAGCGAGAGCACATAAGTGTAAACAATGTTCATAGTAAGTATGCACATACCAATGCTTTTGACTTAGCTGAACACAAATGATGAAGGTCTTTGACATCTTTTGGAAGTCAAGATACTGAACTGACTTATAGTCTTCTTTTTTTCCTCAGTACTTCGCATTTTGGATTTTACTATTCTTTTAAATCATTCCCAGCTTTAAAATGATAAGGTGGCTGATCTGTATTTTCATATACTCACTTGTGTGTGTATTCCCTCTTAGCTTTCTGTCTTGAACATGCAAACTCTTAGAAAATAACACATCTATTACAGTGTCTGCAATGAATAAAAGTTGTAAATTGAATACCTTATAAATGGCTCAGTGGCAAGGAAACAAGAGTGACTAATGATGGCTTATCTTTTCATCTTGGTTTTTCTTTTAATGTATGTACAGTGGGGTCTGTTCCTGTAGATGTGCATTATAGGGCAAAGTGTATGTAGTTATTGTCCCCTTTTCAGTAAAAAAAAACATCATTTGTGTTTCTGCCAGCTAAGAAGTCTTTGGGGATTATGGCCTCAGAGGAATTAACATGAAAAAAATCCTTATACTACAGAAAACCTTGTGGTGCTGTGGTTATTTTTCCCCATAAACATTCCTCTCCAGGTAAAAATGCAGGACGTTATGAGATGTTTCTTGCCACTTTGATCACATCTATTTGTCTTATTGCTAGGATTTTTTTCTTTTCTTTTCTTAGGCTGATGACATGGTCACAAAGAGACGTGCACTACAGAGCCAAGTGTATGTGGTTGTTGTCCTATGAATAAATGAGCACAGAAGAAGTAAAAGGTTATCTAATTACTTGTATGTTCATACATTTCATGTGCATAATTAAAAATAAATTATAAAGTCTAGAAGAAACCTGAAACTACTTTCTTTACCATTAATATTTCATTCTGCTGGTTGAAGTTGTTTTATGTTTTCATTTCCATTTCTTAGTTTATCAGTCTTATTTTCAAAACTGCCTTTGCTATTCTGGAGGGTATATTATAAAATTAAACATCAGTTCAGAAGAAGTTCAGTAAATGTTCCAGAAGTGTAGTCTTGCTCTGCCATCACTGTCACTGCTAAATTTATAAAATAAGCAAATATAAGAATAGGATCTGTATAAATGCTAAAATCTGCATTTTCCTGTGAGCATTTTGGGGACTGGCCGTTCCTGAGAGGTGCCCCCAGGGAAGGACTGCCCAGCCCGTGTCAGTGTTGGGTGTGAGCTCTGCCTTCTGAACGCTTCTGCCCTCTCTTCGCGCCTCAAGGTCAGTCAAGGACAAAGGCTGGGAAAAGGCCATCGTGGCAGAGTGTGATGGCATTAGATGATCATTAGGGAACAAAGGAGCTTTGTACAGAGAGAGGAGGGGAAACAGGGCTGCTGCCCAACAATGTAGGTAGGACAAGGAGAGCTGCACAGGTCTGACCCGGAGACGCCCTGCGCTGCGACAGTCCGCATGGTCCCAGAGCAGCGATTCACTACACAGAGCGAGCGTCTCACTGCTCGCACCGAGCGCCTTTGGCACCGTGCCTAACCCGAGCGCCCTTCGCCGTCAATGTAGTTGACTTCTTCTTTGGTTTTGTTTTTTCTCTTGGACAATTTCCTTTTTAAGTGAAACAGTAGCTCCTTCCTATCTTCCCTCTCCTTGGTCCATGCCATCCCGTTATCCCGGGTCAGTCGTTGCGGTCGGTTCCGAACGCCGCTCCCTTGCCGTGGGGCGGGTGGGTGTCGCAGCCCCGGCCTTGCGCAGCGTGCGCGCCGCTTCCCCCGTCCCGCCGCAGCCGGGGCTCCGCTCCGTCCCCGCCGCCGCCGGGGCACCCCCGGCCGGGAGCGGCGCCCAGGTGCGCGGGGCGGGGCTGCGGCTCGGCCCGCCCCCGCGGCACCGAGGCGGGACCGGGCTCTGCCGCCGCATCCCCGCCGCACCGGCAGCGCAGAGCCGGCTCCGTTCTGCTCGCCACCATGTCCCTGTGCAGGGCCGCCTCCCAGGCGCTGGCCGCCCGCCTGAGCAGGGCTCCCGCCGCCGCCAGCCGCCTCAAGCAGCGTGGTACGCGGGGCCGGGCCGGGCAGCGCTCCCGGGATCCCGGGATGGCGGGACGGGGCGCGGACCGGGAGGCGGCGGCTGAGGGGATGCGCGGCGGGGGCGACGCGGGGCCGGGACAGGTGCGGCGGGGGCGGACGCGGCTGCTCGGTCATGCTGGGCTCCGGCATGCTGGGCTCCGGCACTGGCTGCTGCAGAGCTCCGCCGGCAGCCGAGCTGGCCCGGGACCCCCTGCCCCCGGCCCATGGCAAAGCGGAGGCCGCTGCTGCCTTCCCTTCCTTTAAAATAGCGGGTGCATCCCCCCGGTAGGGCAGCCCCAGCGGCGGGGCCCCGGCAGGGAGCGGGAGCAGAGCCGGTGCGCCACAACCGTGGCTTTTGGCGCATCAGGGGTTGTGTAACCGCTGGCAAAAAAAAATCTGCCAGCCGCGTTGGGCGATGGCAGCTTGCTGATCACTGTCCTACAGCTGGCCGCCCCGGGGGGAGGGTTAAGGACACACTGCTGCTGAACGAAAATATAAATGTATGCAAAGCCATGAGGATGCCCGGCTATTGGAGAACAGTCTGAGAATTGTGTCATGAGACAGATGATGCTAAACATAACCTAGCACACCATGGCAATATTTTGACATCGGGATTATTTTTGCAGCTGTCAATTGCAATGCCCTGAGCTATTTTATTTTTCATGAGCGCTTTTTCAATGAGACATTTCTCATCTGGGATCAAGTCACAAAATTCCACAGAAAGCTTTGTTGACCAAGAGAATTACGTGTGGTTTTCATGGTTATCTTTTTGAGGTGTACGGATGAATCCAAGACTGTAGTAAGAATCAGTTTATAACAAATGAATGGGTAGCACTGCTGTTACAGTTAATATGTATCAAGTCAGGTAAAAAACTCTGTAGTTCTACCTCTCTGTTGGCTCTGTTGGCCAATTCATGAGATGAAGGGTATGGATCAAAGTGTCAGCAGTCTGAGAGTGAAAGAACGTGAATTCGAATGAAAAAGCTTTTTAAAAAATTCCCTGTTATTACCCTGAAGAGAGAATTCATTACTTCTGCTGATCATAAGGAATAAGGACAGATAATTATTTTACCTACCTTAATCAGGAGCTTTTTACATTCTTTTTTTTATTAAACATTCCTAAGTCTATATAGACTGTGCTCAGAACCTGGAAGCTGATGGTAGACTACATAGTTCACAGAAAAACACCTTTTAGGAAGAGCTCAGCCATGGAGCACCACACCCTGTGTTACTCAGTCATAAGATACATTAATATGCATCAACATCTGTTTTTATAACCTTTTTGAATCATCCTTTCCCATACAGGGTTCAGGTTCCATAATTCATTTTTGTGATCATATTTTAGCAGCACTTTACATCACTTTCCCTAATGGTTTTTGTAGCGCCTCCTCGCCAGATGTCATCTGGGAGCGTTCCTGGCTCTTCTAGAGACAGCATGATGATCTATCTCCTTGCTGGTGTTGCTGCTTTTGGTGGTTTATTTTATGTAAGTGTTTGGGGATGGAGCTGTGTGTGCTTTCTGAGCTGGCATGGTACAAGGTGTGTGCTGGGTTAGAGCATGGTCAGGATGCAAGCCATCAATGAACACAGATATTGCAGCTAAGTGCAGCCTAACTTAGAAATCAGCTTAAGAGGATTTAGTGAAGGTGAAAGCCTATTGCTTGCCTGTTCTACTGTTACTTTGATAAGTAGTGCTGGGTCACTCTTAATGGAAAGCATGCTTAAAACTATGTGAAATTAATGTTTCCAAAGATTGAGTAGGGCACCTGTCTCTAACCCCTTGCCTTGTCTTGTCAACCAGAAACACTTGCAGTGTTTCGAAGTGGGCGAGGCAGATGTGAAATAAGCAATCTGAAGCTGCAGGGGGAAGATACGAACCTTGTTAATGTGGGCACAAAAAAGGAAGATAACAGCATTAGTTACTGCAAGGAAGCATGTTAAAGTTTTGGAAGCATGTTAAAGTTTTGGAAGCATCTGGTTTTGTTAAGCTTTTGGGTAACCATTCTCCTCCCTGCTTCTAAATGTGTCTGATTTTGTGCTTCACATCCCTAAATCCTCCGTTCTACAGCTTCCCTCTACCCTCTCCCCCAAGACCTGAGATAGTGCCTAGCACACCCCAGAGAGGTACATATGTCCCTGTCCCACAAAGTAATCCTCTTGAATGGTAAGTAGCTGTTTGTTCAAAATATCAAGCATGTATGATTGCATTTCTGGATGAATAACATAGTATCTTCCTGTCACATTTTTACCACATTACAAAAATAGAAATCATGATGTAATTAGCTTTTAAAAAGCTGTTTTCAACTCCTGAAGCACTGCAGCACTTCAAAAGCTGCATGGTATATTGTATTTGCTTTCTAACAATGGAGAAATATGAAATACATAAATATATTCATTTAGTAGATTATTAATTTTTTTAGCCTATCTTAGGATAAATTTTATATGGATTTTAAGATGAGCAGTAGCACTTGTTTAAAATCCCTTCTCTCCCTCTTGCCTCTTTCTGTTTGGTAAATTTGTAGGGATGTAGCTGTAAATTCAGGTACAATTCCCTTTCAGGCCTACAGAGTAGTCAGTTCACCCCGCAGCAAGTTTGTTGAAGATACAAATATTCTTCGTGAGAGAGCCGAGGAGCAGAAAAGCAATCCTTTGTCAAGAAAGGGTGAGTTGAGCTCCTTTCTCTTGTTCCCTGGATACTGGAGGATTTGGAACAGATTTCTATATTGTCTAATCAGGCTTTAGCACTGTCCACGTCCTTGTCTGAACTGCGTGAGTGGGACTGAAGACAGAGGTGCTTGTACAGTATTGTTCTGCTACAAAGCTCCTGCTGCACGAATTTTGGTAGTGGCCTTAATGTTCAGGCATTAATCTGGTCTTTGGTCCACCTGTGGAGTCTCTTTGAATGGAAAGAGTTGATGTGTGAATACTATTAATTGTATAATGGGTATTTGATTTACTGGAAGCTTAATGAAACTTGACTGAATACATAATGCTGTCAAAATCAATTTTGTTCTTTTGTTTTTAGTGGGGGGGAGAAGATAATATCTTTTCTTAGTCAACAGGTTGGCTTCAGGCCACATGCCATCAGGAAATACAGCTCAATAGAGGAAAAAACCTACATAAAAAAAAATTAACTTGCATCGATTTTTTTGTCCTACAACCTTGATTTTCTCATTTCTAATTTGGGGTTAGATGAAATGCAGGCATTACCTAAATGTATAGCAAATCCTTACTTAGCTCTTCATGCTTGAATAATTAGACTGTGTTAGTTCAAATACTTGTAATGGAATGTTGTCCCTGTCTACATCAATTAGTGTTAACTGATGTTAATTTCGCACTAATGTAAAAGGTAGAACTTTGGCAAGTATGGCCTTGCTAGGAAAAACAATTAGGAAAATTTCTTAAGGATATTTAAATATTTTTTTGGTTGTTATTTAAAAGAAGCATTGAAGCCAGAGCACTTGAAGCTCTTCCTTTTTTTTTTATACTGTTGGCTTCTAAGAATTCCTTTAATATATTTGCATGCACACAAAGAATACCTTTGATTAAAGTATCAGGAGTTTAAATTTTGTCTTCAGTGTGAGAGTATGGTTTAAATTGTCTGCCTCTATAATTATTCCTTTAGAGGTTGTTAGCCTTGAACTTCTACAACACATACTTTAGTTTCAGAACATTAAAACTACAAACCTTAAGATTTAAAGTAGTAAGATACCTTAATTTCCAAAAAAGAAAGCAGTTTAGTTTTAAAACTCAATTGTTTAAACAAATGCTGAGAATTCAGCCACAATTTGCAATCCTTCGTTGTCCCTAAAATAGAAAATGTAATGAGGACCAAAGTGGATCTCTCCCAGGGACCTGGTGTCCTGCTGTTCAGGACAGAAGTGAGGATTACCCTCGTTACATTCTGACTGCCATAGCTGGGAGAATGGGGAAGCACTAAGCAAACCTTCCAACATACTCCCAGAGATGTCTCTTTTCTCCTAAGGTGCACTTCTGCAAGGTACTGAGTTCTGGCCCTGGCCTCTCCACTTGCTGGAGTGAAATACCCACAGCACTGAGTGCTCAGCAACCGCTCTTGGGTGCTCTCCAGACATCCCATCATCTGCTGCTTCATAAGTCACATCAATGTCACAACCAGTGGCAGATGATTGCTGCCTCCCTTTTTATTGATAGTAAGAAGTCCAAAATGTTTCTAAGGCCATTCAGGGAATACAGTTGAAACTTGTTTCCTGTATTATTTTCAATATTTGACTTCTGAATAAATGCTCAACCCAGAGTTTTTAGTTGGACTTCTGAGTAGTTAATTCCAATTCACAGTACAAAACCACTGTTGAATCAGCTCCTTTTTTAAATCCTTCTTCATTCCCAGCTGTGTACACCCAAAAGAACAGAACTTGAAGAATGAGCATCAGTTCTGTTCTTACTTTTCCTACAGAATCCTCTGTGTGCATTCTGAAAAGAGTTATCACCCTTCTTCCTCCCCTTTTTCTCCTGTTCCCTGCATAGTCATATTTTTGTGTTTACCTTGTCACAGAATGCTGGAATAGCATTGCTTTTCCCAGAAGTGCCTTTGCAGTTTCTTTCCCTGTGCATTCTTTAGAGTCAATCCTTATACTTTTTCCCAGTAAGCATTGCTGATAAGAGCAGTTAAAAATTCTGTTCTCAAAGTATTCTGGTATTTTTTTAGGGGCACATTAAATCAAGCTTAAAGTAAGGTCTAAAGCAGAGCTGGCAACCATATGAAGTGATGGATAGAAAAGCAGTATGCCAAGCAGCATGTTCATGGCATATTTACTGCCTCTGGTAAAAGAACTTCCTAGGTGGAAGAACTTAATGCTGGAGAGCAGCTGATCAGAGATTCTTTTGATAGGATTTTTGTGATTTCTCATGTGGGGGAAAAATTCTCCCCTTGTGCCTGAACCCAAAATGTCTATTACAGAGAACTGTACATAGCAAACAAGTCTGTCAAAACAAGAGAAAGAATTATACGAGGGTTCTTTGTTTATTAGAGGGTTGAAATTATATTTAATAGTATTTTAATTAATGATAACAGACATTTAGAAAGAGATCTGATAGCAAATTTTCTGTGGCTCGTTTTAACTGAAAGCTACTCTCAAATTAGGGAGGGATTTAAAAAGCCCCTGAAGAGGCCTGACTCAAAGTAGCAGTAAAAAATCTGGGACATCATTTCAAATGTAAAATGATGTTTGGCTTGCAGGATGTTCTCCTTGCTTATTTAGTGAGTTTTGTCTTCCATTTGTTGTTCGTGTCCTTTAAGATTGTTCCTGATTTCTTTCTTTTTTCTCTATGACTTTTCTTTTTAACTTGTTGCAAGCTGATTCAATCTTTCTAATCTATACTCTGCTTTTACACTTTCCAGACTTTCTAATCTATGCTCTGCTTTTACACTTTCCAGACACAAGGGAAATCTCTTTCCAAACCTGAGGAAGTTAAATACAAAAAAAGGACAATCGTTTACCATTGAGTACATTGCAGCCTACCTTGGGATGACTTTGTACCTTCTATTGTAAAACTCCATTTGTGTGAGACTTTTAAAGAACTACCTATGTTTGCAAGGCCAAACCATATTGAGCTTATTACTGAATCTGCTTTGTAGAAGGCAGTTCTGAGATGGAGAAGCTGGCTGTTCTGAATGAATGCACTCGATATTTGACTGTCCAATAAAGTGTACTGAATGCTGATCTTGGCTGTTAGCCTGTTCTTTGTGTGATGAATTAAGGGGTTTTGAAAACAATGTTTTCTTAAAGGGACATGATCAGGTTGCATAATGCAAAGTTTTGATTTTTACCGAGCAATGAATGGACTTGTCTTGAAACCTGAGCACCAAATTATAGGCTTTCACTGGCATAAGAAGACCAAGAAATGAAACTGGTCTGTTTAGTTTTTAAACAGATACAAAAGAATCAAACAAACTCTGACTATGTCTCTTTAAGCTCTTTTGTTTCCATTCTCACATAGTTGACACTTTGTTACAAACTTATTTCCAGTTCTATTTTTTTTTTTTTTTTTTTTTTGCATCTTGAGTTGGTTCTAGTGGTGAACTTGTGATGTACAGTTGGTATATAACTTTTCTTTTGTGAACTTGATATTAGTGCATGTTTGCATGGTGGTTTAGCATCCCTGTTGCTTTGTGCGGTTAGTTTTTCATGACTTGTCTCAGCTGAATTTGAAGTGATGCATGACTGGGAAACACTGTTTTTCAGGTCCTAAGGAGTTGGACCCATAGTGGTGTAAACAAGTCTTTAAAAGGGAGTTGTGAGTTGTAAAAAGAAAATAGTCATAAGTGGTCATACATCTAAAAAGTGAGCTCTGACCACTTGAAATTAGCAAGTTATTTTCTATATAAGACCAAATGTCTTATTCCCCACGTGGTAATTCCACAGAGTCGTGCTCCCTCTGGCACTTGTGTGTGTACCACCACTGGCCCTCTCAGCAGAGTGCTTTGAAGCAACACTTGACACTGTCCTTTTTATCCTTCACTGCTCCCCCAATGCTTGCTTTAAGCCACAGTTTCTTTTCTTATCACTGAAACGTGTAATGAAATCAGTAATTAAGAATATGGTTTCCTCTTCTTAGTTTTTTGATGTCACATTAGACAATATGGGGGATTAATTATTGATCTTTTTTGTTAATTCTGATCCCAAATCTTAGCTTCCCACTTCAAATTTAACGAGGATGATGATGATAAAAAGTATTTGGTGAATTTTTTGTTGCATGCATGCATTTTACTCTCTTTATTGTATTGAATGAATCCTTAGAAGGTGAAGCAGAAGAGGTGGATGAGGTCACTGGAGCAGAGAAGGCCACAGAAGAGGCTGAGGCAGCAGCTGCTGTGGAACCTGCAGCACAGGAGGAGAGTGCTGGACACACAGCACAGGATGAGAGTTCTGGGGTGCCCCCAGAAGCTGGAGGGGAGAATGACTTGCTGGCTCCAGAGGAATCCCATGCTGTGGAGGAGGCACAGCAGGAAGCTGCTGCTAATTCAGAAGCTGATGCTAATTTGGAACTTGCTGATAATTCAGAAGCTGCTGCAGTTCAAGGTTAATTTATGAATGTAGTTCTTGAGTGTGTGTGTGTTGTGGGTTCTAAAGCTCTGCCTCTTACAGAACACTGAGAATGAGCATCAGTGTTCCTAATGGAGTTTGTCCTGCAGTGAAAACTAATTCAGGCATTAAGATTGACTTATCATGAGCATAAGGTAATTAAGTTTATTAAATCAGTGTCTCTAAAAGCATCCCACCTCTGGCACCAGAGTTACTGTCTAAAACAAGTGGAGTCAAATGTTTTATTTCCCTACCCCATCCTATTTCTTAAGATATTAAGTTGAGCTTATAACGTGATCAGTTAAGCAGTTGTTTAGTGACGTAGTTCTCAAGGGTTTTTTAAGGAATCTAAACTCTTTAGTTCACTAGCCACTCCAAAGATATTCACACTGAATAATTATATCTGTTCTATCAATGTAATTTAAACAGGATCTTGCATAGCAAAGGAAATGCTGTCATGGTCTCAATTCTAAGGATATATTAGACTAAATTTTCACAATACAATAAAACTTCAAATTGTTGTTAAACACTGAAATTGGTAAGTGGCAAAACATTCAGTATTTTGAGCTGTCAGGGTGTTTGAAATATTTTGGTTTATTGTGCTTTTCAAAAAATTGCAATAATACAAATGTAAAACTATCCATAAAATGTGCAAGATACAGGATTGTAATTTAATTTGTCAGATTTTAAAGTATTTTTTAAAATTTTCTTTTTACTGCTAGTCTTGAGAGGATATGTCTAAAACACAGATCAAACTGAGATTAAAAAGATTTTGACTGCTAATCTATGGCGTTTATCACAGTACCATCAAAGGCATTAGCAGATTTGGAATGATTTTCACTTTTTTCTTGGTGACTCCGGTGAGGAATGGATGCATCTTAATTGCCTTTTTAACAAATAAACTTGAGAAATAGTGCAGCACTTCTGATTGCTGAGTTTTATGAAAGGTCTGTGTATGAATGTGATTTTAATTCAAATGTGATTAGTTCCTTTGCTTGTCTCTGAAACCATCTATTACAAATAACATTTTAAAACAATTCCTAGTGTGATCCGCTGTAATACAGTTTATAGAAAGTAGAAGTAAGTACCTTGGCTGTGATTATTACTGCTTACATATAGAAATATTTATAAGGTAGTAGTTAAAATACCTAGAGCCCTAAAAATTTCCATTTCTAAGGAAGCAGTCTGTTTTATGTTAAATTTGGTGAATTACAGCCATTAAGAGATATGTTTAAAAATGTATTGCAGCATTTCTTGCTCTAGAGAGCAATTGCAAAATTTCCCTTTAATTTCCTAAGCACTTGCTTGTATCTGGAGGTGGTTGTGTATTCCTTTGACAGCGCTTATCTATGAATAACTGCCCATGGTTAGATAAGGTAGGATTTGCTACATGGTAAATATTTCTGCCACTTCAGACAGCTTACAATGGTACCTGCCTGGAATGTTCTCCTTGCCTCAAGTTAGGCAATTTACAATCCACAATTCCAATCTGGAATTCTGTGAAATACTGTTACCAAAATGAGTACTGAACTATGTTCCTCTGTTCCCAAGGTTTTAACTTCCTCTAAATTCTAATTCTCTCTACCTTTTTATTGCTTGAGCTGTCACTCTTGGTTACTGGTTAAATTCCTGTTGCTCTCCTTTCACAGTGTAGTCTGTGTGTGGGACCATAAATTAAATTTTTCTTCAGACAAACCAAATGCTGTAAAATTCACCGATTGGCAAACTGCTATTTGGATTAGGCATCTGTGACTTCTGGTGTTTGGGTTGCCACCATAAATTCTTCTCCAACTCCAGTATTGAGGCTTGAGGTTCTGGCATTATCAACTGAAATAAGAGAAGCAATTAGCCCCAAACTGTGCTTTCCCAGATTTCTTCCTGACTTCACTAACAGGTTTTTTCCCTATTCTTTAAAGTATTGAAGGACATGGTCTCTGTTTGTTATTTCCAAGGCCATTTGAGTGAGTGCCTGGGTTTGGGGAGGATTAGTGAGTGAATTGAATGTGCCAGTGTTTTCCATGCTGAGCTTCAAACACGCTGCAATGGCAGCTGTGTGCAGCCTAGAGAAACAAGTGGAGGCTGCTCTGCACAGGAGCTGCTGCTCTGGGACAGGACTTTGCTGAGCCCATCATGCAGTGGTGCCAGGCAGACAAAAGCACCTGATAGAATCAGTGCAAGCTGGCTTGGCTTGGTGCACTACCAAATTCTGGGTGTGCTGACACTGGTGGTACTTAGAAAATTACTGAAGAGTCCTCAGGGTGATTTGCAATTGCTCATAATTATTGAGAGGCTTTCAGAATGATGTTGCTCAGTAGAACATGCACACCATTCTAGGCATCTGTTTGTGTGAGGTGGAGGAATGAGCACTTCTTCCCTTTACTGATTATGATAGACTGATCTAACTAAATTAGGCCCTCAAAAGTTGAATTATGTAAATATTATCATATGGGGAAATATCTGTATCTGGAACTGCTGTTGGGTAGTTCTGTTTCACATTTATCACTTTCTTTGATCTGTCTCTTGGACTGCTGCACTTACCTGATTGCCATACACTGGCCACTAGTCTCTTCTTCTTCCTCCTGATTTTCCTTCATAAAACTGAGTTTTAGATGAGTCATCATAGCATAACTGGAAAATCTCTGTTGGAAGAAAGTGAATAATATTTAGAAAAAAAATTCTGTAAAAGTTGTGAGCGTTGAAGAGCTCACAAGAGCTGAGAGTTGAAGACCCAGCTGGTCCATGGAGAGTCTGTTCAGTTTTGATCAGCGTAGCCAAATAGAATTTTACAGCATGCACTGGGCTGGGGAGGAAGATTTGGTAAAATGGAAAAACCCCTAGAAGTTCCCAGCTGAGTGCAAACAAATAAGTGGGAGAGAACTGCCTAAAACAACTGTCTTCCTATTTGTCTATTCTAGAACAAGGGGGCAAGCAGCTTCTCAAAAATGGTAGAAGGACATACAGTGAATAGTAATGCCTAAATGAATGTCACTATTAATGAGAAAATAGATGCTTTTACTAGTATTAATAGCTCATTGCCAAGACTTTAAAAAACCCTTAAAAAATAACTGAATGTATTTAAATTGGAAAGCAACAACTCACTTTGTACAACAAAATCTGTTAGCATTTAACTTACTGTACATAGTATTACCTGTGTTTGAAATTTTCCTGTAAATACAACCACCATTGGAATATTTTTAGTCTCCTACTTTAGAGAAAAGACAGCAATAGGGACCCCTTGCTGTTTTCCTATGGTGGCAGTTCAAACCAGAATGGGAACGATGGGGATTTTGAAATTAATTTTTGGGCAATGTTTCCTGTAGCAGAGAAAAACATCCTTTTCAAACAGCAAATTTGCTCCTTTAAAAACTGTGGATAAAGTGGATAAAACTTGATGCATTACTTTGTATGAGGAATGTTAAAGAAAATATCTTGATTAGAAGTGTTTCTAGAACTCCCAAACAATTTAATACATCAAATTATTAGGGTGCTTTTCATGCACATGGTTTATATTAACTTATGCTAGTTTTCCTTGTGATCCATTCCAATCAGTAACTAAAGATTGTTCCATGTTTAAAGCAAACAAACAAACAAACAATGTGAGTTGCTTCTCATTGCTACAATTCCATGCTACAGAATATAAAACAATATTCTTGAAATGTCTGAGGTATTACAAACTATTCTGGATTAATGTGACATGCGCTGGTATGCTTTTATTGTGACCATTATAGGGATCTCTGAATCTTTTTCTAATAAACGACTGGAGAATAAACTCTCTTCAAGGGAACCTTCTGATCATTAGTAAGAGCTAATGAGGCTTTTCTTGGGAGCTAGTGACCTACATCAGACACAAACAACCTGTGATGTGCTTGGCTCATTGAACACGTTTCTCTTTCTGTATGGAGTGGTGAAAATTTTTATTCTTCACAATGGGCTTCATAATGCCATGATTTAGGCTCTCAGCTAGACTTCATGGATTTTTATCTGGATTGCTTGTGGATGGCTTGCAAAAAGGAAAATATGTCATATTTGTGTAGTGGCAGGTTTATGAGAAATCCCAGCTTTCCTTTGCTCATCATTTTCCCAAAGACCTTGGGCTCTGAGCCTTTGGTTTGTGTTTGTCCTATGGAATATCTGGAATGCCAGAGGGACTGAACTCCTGATGCCCATGGGCTGGAGTGAGGGAGGGCTGGGGTTGAGCTGCCCTCATGTTGTGTCCCAGTACCAGCGCGATCAGAGCAGGTGGTTCCACACACAGCTCAGCAGCTGCCAGCCACGAGTTCCTGTCCTGTGCATTCAAGGATGGGAACGATCAGACTGAAAAATAATCAGTGCTTTTCTAAGTAATTGTTCTTGCCTTGACTCTGCTTGGAACTAAAACGTTTATTTTTCCCTGTGTGGAGCTCAAGTGCTGATTTTACAGTATTGCACAGAGGCATTAGTCTGTGGTCAAGCACCCAGGACCTTTTTTCTTTTTTAAGGCCAATGTAGGTGTAAAGTGGTTTTCCTTTCCAAGCAATAAGTTGAGTAACTTGCTTGGAACCAGATGATTCCAACATCTGGTTGGAATCCTAAATGTTCACTGAATAGAACGCCAGAGAGGAGACAGAGAACATTTCAGATGGTCCTGAGAGACACTCCTGGTGATGGGATGTTCCTGATGGGCGTCTGCAAGCCCTCCATGCTGAGCTCCCTGGATCTTCCTGGCCAATGGCACCTGAAGCACTTGGTCGTGTTACAGGGACAGCTGCATAGCTTTGCCTGTTTTGTCCCAAACTGTATCAGTGATTATTATTTCCCCCTGTTTCTTTTGATGTGGTTTGAGCCCCCATGAACAGAGGGAGAAGGTGTGGAGCCCAAGCTTCTTGTGCTCTGTTTTGCAGGTTTTCTCAAAGAAATCCTTGAATTACTTTTCCAACGTGACAGAATTTGACTCTTTAAAAGTCAATTCTATTCCACTGCCAGTTTTCCATTAGCAGGTCTTTAAACTATTAAAATGAACCAGGAATATTCTGCTCTGCTTATCTTAACATTTCAGGGGACATCCTGAGACCTTCAATGGACCTGACTGAGGAAGCTTTCTGTAAACAAAAGCATCATATTCTAATGTGAGATGGTCTCTAAAAGACTGTAAATAAAATGCTGTTTCTAATTTCACAGTTAAATTTGACTTTCCCCCTCCTCCCTGCCCACCTTTGGAATTGTGTGTGACATTGGTTATGCTACAGGCAGCTTGAATTATTAAAGCCTTGTTTTGCACTCCAGCTTTGGTTTGCGTGCTCCAGGTGGATTCCATTTGTATGATGCTGGATAACTTGTGTTGTTTTAGCTTTATAAAACCAAATTCTTCTGCAAAGAATATTTTTAAAGTAATTGAACCTGGTGTTTGGCATTACAGATACCAGCCTCATCTTGACTGCCTAGAAAAAAAATCATCATATGAAGGGTACTGCTTCAAGTAAAGTGATTCACTCAGAAGAGTGTATTTTTAAATACCTTTAAAAATTGCAGGATACCAGTGCCTGTTTAATTTTTTTTTGTTGTTGTTTCTAGGTGGAAAGATCACTTTTAAATGAATCGAACAATTAGGATTAGAATCAAAGTATGTTAGCTTTAAATGGGTTGGTAAGGAAATGCAAAACTGAGGGAAGAAATACAGGCTGAAGTCCTGAGAAGGCTGGGTTATCTTGTATAACCTCATTATAAAACTTCTGTCGTGCTGGAAGGAATCCTCACCTCTCCCCAAGCAAGGAAAAGACTGAATACAGCTTTCATTTTAAAATCTGGAACAGCTGTCTTCTTAATCTCTTATTGTAAATCAGGAAAACATACTTAGAAAACCATTTAAAAATACAAGGTAGAAGATTAAAATCCAGTAAGATTTAAAAAAATAATATACAAATTAGTTTGTATCTCTTCCACCTCCTTGTTTCAAGGTCATCTTATATCATGTTTTCTACTGGGTTGTAGGACATGATTGCCACTGTAAGCTGGCACTAGGGCTTTACATCCCAGACAAAACCCCAGGCTGTTTCTGCATAAAAACTGCCCCAGGAAAGTTGGAAAGCTTGCTTTAAAAGCTTGAAGGCTTTTGGGGAAGAGGCTGTGCAAGCAGTAGGATCTGGGTTCTGGGAGTCAGTGCACTTGCATGGGATTCCCTTTATTATTAGCAGGAAAGTCAGTCTGGGTGTGTTATTTTTTATTATCAGCTGCAGCAGGGATGAGTCAGTCACACAGGGCACACAAGTCCCTGCTTATCTTGTCGCTCTGTTCTGCTGAGCTCACAAATTTTCACACAATTCAAACTGACCATCACGAGCATGCAGAATCACCCTGCATTTGAGCTGCTTTCCACTCTCAGAGCTGCACAGAAGTGTGTAGCTCTGCACTCACTCTCAGGGCTGCAAGTTCAGAGCTTGTAAAAATTGTCTTTAAAGACTGCAGGAATTACTGCTTTACATAGGAAGCAGGTTTTCATGGGTTTTCTTTCACTGAAATTATAAGGATGGTTTCCTAAAAATGACATTTCTAGGTGAAATGTTGTATATTGTGCTAATAAGCTACTGGAGCTTCTTGCCCAGCCGTGTTTTGTTCCTGCTAGTGCAATTTGGGAGGCTGCATTTCTTCTCCACATGGTTCTCTCCTAAAGCAGAGGAGCTCAGGACTGCCTGGGAATTCCTGTAGCTCTTGGGGATGCTTGCCCTCAAAATCCCTGCTGTGTCCAAGTCCTGAGTGCTTTGGCAACAGCTGTTGGTGCAATACGCCATGCCGCGTGGCTACAGTTAGCAAATGTGATTAGTTTGACTCCTCCAAGGCTTTAAGTCCTTTTCTATTGTCTTTTGTTGAAACACGGGAAAGTTAAGGTCCTAATTCAGACCTGTAAGTGCTATGGTATACCTAAATGCCTGGCAAAATTGAAGAAACCTGTAGCCAGCAATACTGGAATGCAGCTACTTATCCCAGGAGAAAATTGAAAAATAGCCAGTGAAAAAGCTCAAGAGAAAAGAAATAAACTTTCAGGAAAAAAATATATATATGCAGAGGGTGAGATTTTTTGCTAGCAATATAGCACCTTGTATGAAACTGTGAAGTAATCCTTGTGTATACTGTAGAGCAATATTTTGTAAATTCTGTAGAGTAATAGATCCTGCTAGGATGGGGGGAATCATAGCACACCAAATGAAGCAGGAATATAGTGAAGCCATGTAACTCCAGTGCTTTTGATGAAGGATATGTGTGTGCAGGGGGAGGTTTCCCCCAGAGAATGAAGAAGGAGCCCAATGAGTCCCACTTTTGTGGATATGAAGGGAAACAAAATAATTTGTGGCAGGATGTAAATTGTATGGGTCAGGATGGAATTATCCCTTGGCTGAGATCCATTTGGCAGGAATGCTGCAGGTGGGTGTTTTGGTGAAGATGTCAAGGAGCTGGAGTGGTATTGTTCTATAAGGATAATACAGCAGCTGGGCATTCAGTGGAAAGCATAACATTAAAATGCCACGTGTCCTCATTGCAGGGAAGCAGTTGAACAATTCAGATTGTTTTGTTAACTTACAGCCTGTGGAAATTGTAAGAAATCTGGCATAAACAGACAAAATGGATCATAGTCATCACTGCATGAAGAAATGCAGGGACTTCAGGTTGTCAAACTAATCATCATTCAGGAAACAACACAGAACCCAGTGAAGATGCTGTAGCTCCTCTACAAATATTTTGAAAAGAATAAAGAAGCCTAATATTTTAGTATTTGAACTAACAAAAGTTAGGAGTGATTTTAGTTACCTCCATTATTTGCTGCAGAGTTCATGAAAGCCTTATTAACAATAATTTAACAGACAGAAAATCCTTCATCCAAGGATTATGGAAAATGAGTCACCATTGTACCAGGCAGAGATTAAAGTATCTTGTATGAAATAGGGTGTTACTGCAGGATTTTACATGGAGCAATTGCAAGAGATTAAACTGGATTGAAAAACTATGAAATGCATGCAGATTAAAAAAAAGAGGGTGTGAATAGCACTGGGAAACAGGGAAACACAAAGGAGAAATGCCTAAACTCTGTCACACTTTGCATATTTTTTGCATTAGATTGCCTTTCTGATTGCCATAAGGTTCAGACCAGAGACAATTTTTTCAGTACAAGTGGTTAATGTTTGGTTTTAAGGCAGGTATTCATGTAGAAGACAAATAAACACAATTCCCATCCAAAGGAAATGAGGTTTTGTTAAAAAGCAGAAAAGACTGTGGTGCTCCCTCTAGTTGCCTACTGATCTACTCTTCTTAGTGCAAAAGAAATGAGAATACTCACAAGGGAAAAAAAATTAAACACTATCAGCCAGAGAAAGAACTTTTGGCAATATAAGCTGAATGTTTGATGCTATAAACTGAAACCTAGCAGCTTGTTACCATAGCGAATATGTGGCATTACATCAAGTATTGCTTGCTGTAAAATATCTAAAGTTCCAAATTTCAAATGTACTATTTATATTGCATGGCTTTTCCCTATAAAGGCAAAAGTGCCAATTCCTGAGCATTTCTTTTCCTGCTGCTTCTTCAAAATCCAGAAAGCATTCTGAAAAGTAAAGTGAAATAATTGATGTTCAGAATATGCTGTATTTAACTAGGGTGATGTGTTCTCTGTATGGAGACTGCCTACTACTAAATATTACCTGTTACAGGCTTTTTATAGAGACAGACTGCTTTATGCTTTATGGAGTGTTGAAAAATGGCCAGCTGGCCATTGCAGCCTGAATCTTCAGCCTGATGCTAGAATATTTTTACATTAAAACTACCCATGATGTCTTTCCAAGGTTATGTGTAGTGTAGATGTAATGTCCTACGAATTAGACAGAAATCAGAAAACAAAGCGACAGTATCTGCAAGAAATAATTTATACATTAGAGAATATTTGCCTATGTCTATATACATGAAAATAGTTCCATCTGTGGTGCAGTAGAAAGAGGCTGCTAAATTTGATCGTGGCAGTGGGGTGAGCTCAGCGCCCTGCTCAGTAAGTGGCTGGATGTGAACTTCATTAAGAACAAAAAATTCCCCTTGTGCTGTATACAACACATTTTATCAACATCTGCCTTGATTTGAAAGACAGAATTTTCCTAAATTTCATTGGTGTAAAGAAAAATATGGTGCATGATTATATTGTTCTATCTTAGGGAAGCAAACCAAATCTGTAACTTGATATGAAATCTTAGAAGTGTGGTTTCACCAGAAAAGTCAAGCAGGTTCTAATATCTTAGAAAAGGTAATAAATCCTTTGGAAGTAGCAAGGGTGTACACAAAAAAAAAAAAAAAAAAAAAAAAAAAAAAAAAAAAAAAAATCCCAAAAGTATTACTTGCAATGCAAAACTCACAAAAAAAGGGATCAGAAAGATGAGGAATTAATTAGTGTGACTAGCAAGCAGTAAAATAATTTTTAGAAGAATTTTGCCTCTCTAAACCTAAAGTTAGAGCTGAGCTGTCAGAATAGATTGTAAAAGGTCTTATGTTAGAAAGTGTGAATGGTATGAATAAAGCTTGCAGTGCTTTAATGCCACTATAAACAATCTGATAAACAATTGCTTTTGAAGTTGAGTGATGTAATTGAATGCAAAGAAAAATGTGTGTTAGAATCATCACTGTTGAGATTTTAAGCAGGAGTTTAGAATGGTCTGGCCTCTAAACTCTTTTAAAATTAGAATTAAAAAGATAAAAGGAAAATTGCCTGCATACCTAATATAGCTTTGTAAATTCTATCCCTTTAGTCCAAGGATGCTTTGGACTAAGGGAAACAACTTGGTTAACTATTTGCCATTGAAGAAATAATTTCCAGTGTTTCTCATTGGTATTTTGTCTCCATTTGCAGCTTCTGACGAGGAGAAGACAACTGAAGAGGTTGCTAAAGAGCCCTAAAGGTACACAGTACAATTGCAGCATGCGGTTTTCTGCTCTTCACCCATCTTTTGTTCTCAGTTAGTGGCAACTGCAGTATGTGGTAAATGCTCATGCACTGTTATGGTGAAATTGTATTTCTGCTCTCAACAAAAAGTAACTTTATTGAAGTATTTCTTATTTTTTGGGAACAACTGCCGGCATCTTTAAGGGGCTAGGGAGCAAATCCTATATAAATTGTCACAGTGTGTGTTTATTTATAGCTTTATCTTAGTCCCATGCAAACTGGATAAAGACCTGAGAGTTGTAGCTTTCTTCCAAGCAAAAAACGTCCTTTGGATATTTGGTTTAAATTATATGTGGCTACTGGACTTCTGGAATATTGTTCTATACAATAAAGCAATAGTCCCCTGCACTGTTTTATTTTAAATAAATTCTTTCGTTATTAGTCTCTCTGCACTTGCAATTTGTGCTAATGAAAAATACTGAATATCCTTTCTATTTTGCTAGTGTCTTTCTCATGTGGCTTTATCTATTATTTTATTGTCAGAAAAGTTGCAAGCGTGTGCCTCTCAAGGTTTTTATTTTTGCTCAAACTGAAAGCTAAGAGCACCTTAGGGTACCACATCAGAAAACCAAATGACCAAGAAATTCTTTCTGCTCTGGAACACATAAATGTTGTGGTATAGAGAAGACAAATAGATGAAAAAATAGATTAATCTCCTACTAGTGTACAGGTTTACTCAATTCTGCTTCAACTGCTTGGACTCTTTTTGACAAAAAAAAAACTTTTTAAGAGTATAGCAACACGAGTTTACAAAAGGGTCTCTTTTTTTTTTTTTTTTTTTGGTGGTTTTTTTGGGGGGTTTTTTTGGTGTTTTGATTGTAAACATTTTGGAGTATGAAGCTCAACTCTGACTTTGCATTAAAACACATCGTACTTTTTAAGGAATTCAAGGCAAAGAAAATGAAATTAAAAGAATGTTGACATGAGAATCAAATCACTATCTAGCTAACTTCTTTAAAAAAATAACTGCTTATTTGGTGAAGGGATAGAGGAAGTAGTAGTGGATTAAATCCTCAGATACAGCCCTAAACTGATGCTCAGAGCATGCCTGAGTAAAGATGTTCAGCCATTCTCCTGAGTGTGGCTATTGGGCCCCTATTGATGCTGCTTTGGAACTACTTGTATCAGTAATCTCAGCACATACAACTGGTTTACCCTGTGCTTAAATTTAAGCATGTAACTATTTGTAGAAGTCCAGCATGCAGGGGAATTCACTTGTGCCTGAGCCATGTGGGTGAACGTGAGGGATTCCTTGGAACTGGGCTCTGATGATGGCAGCAGAGCGAGTTTCCCTGAGCCATCAGACCAGCATGATTCACACATCAGTGCTGTGTGTACTCTGTACTTCACTGTAACCTGCAGTCAAAGTCACAGTGTGCTTTGAATGTTTGCAAAGAAAATGACCTGCTGAACGGTGTCTGTTGCTAAACACCATTTATTGCTGCTTACTCTAAATGAGATTTTCTTTTTTTCTTTTTCCCCAGTAAGCAGTGTGGACACCTTTGGGAAGTTTAATGCAAATATTTGTAGCAATCAACCAGCTGATTCCTGTGTGAAACCTCATCATACTCTTCCTTGGAGACATCAAAGAAACTGTGCAGTTTGTCCTACCACACACTGGCCATTCTGGCCAGTATTATCCAGTGCTGCAAGAGATGAATTGTGCTGCCTAGAGAAACGCTTCTGTGACTAACAACTCTGCTGTAGAGAGTAGCATCCAGCCAAGCCACTCAGCATGCCCTAAATACCTGTGCTAAGAGAAGCAGTATGATGCCAGATGAACTCCTTCTATGTCATTGCTGTCCTGATGTGTACATTGATTTCTTCCTTTTGGCCCAAACTGTTGTGCGTAGTTATACATTTGTAACATCCCATGCTAAAATGTAAGCAAAAGGTTAAGCCAAAATATTATAAAAGTACCTGTTAGCATTTTTAAATTAGATCACAGGGAAAATAACAACGTGTTTGCTCCTGAGTTTGGATTTGTGATTGTGAGCATAGGGCATCTGGCTGCACATGACCTCATTTTCCCCCTGCATAAACATTTCAGATGCTACCACTCCTTGCACAGTAACATCCAGGAGTAAACCCATTGCAGCCATCACAGAATGGCAATGGTTCTAAACCAGAGCCAAATAAGTCAAATAAGGTACATAATGTACTATTTGTATAGGAAGTGTGTTTCACAAGGTGTGTCTGACTCTTCTCTTCGAGCAGAAGTTTGGAAAATGTTGAAAGAGAAACAACAGCATCCTCCTACACATGGCACAAAGCAACCCATGCTCCTTCCCCCATCCTAAAGCAAATTACAATAGTGTTCCAACAGAGATATAGCCTATTGCTCCTGGATCTACTTAGGAATAACTGGAATAATGCAGAGGGAAAAGCAGGCTCCCAAGCTTCAAGAAGACAAACCACAGCCTTCTACTTGAAGGATAAGGCCTCTGTGATTAAAAGCAATTTGTGTAGACCAAGCTACTGGAATAAAAATCTTAGATTGATATTTTGTTGGACAAGAGTCTATGTTTGTCTTGTGGATTAAAAATGCTGTGATGGATGTATGCACTTAAATGTTCTATTTATTCATTTTCATTAATTCCTAGTAAAAGAAGCTGTTTTAACTGGATCTAACAGTAGGGTTTCTGGTAAAATGTAAGCTTTTCTGAATGGCTCTTTATCTCTGGAACTGCTCTGGTACATGGCAAAGTATGTTAGCCCTCTGAACAGCTGCCTGAATGACTGATTCACAAACTATGGTTTCCAAAGCTTTTCGTCCTTTCCATTAAAAAAAACAGTGAGAGTCCCAAAACAGCCTGTCCATGCTTTATGCCACAGTTCCTCTTTTTTTACTTTTGTTTTGTTTAGGTTTGTTTAATTAAAAAAAAAAAAAAAAAGGCGTGCAGCACAGCATGGTCTGCTTCAGCACTTGAATATTTTAGGGTAACAACAGTGATATTTTGCAATTTGCAGAGGTCTGGCCATTGTTTATTCAGCCTTGCTAGTATGGAGTCTGAATACCACATAAATTAAAATTTTTCTGTCCTTCACTTCCAAAAAGTGAATTTTTGGGTTGCTACACAAAGGCTGCGATGAACCATGGAAAATTTTGAAATATGTTGTTGAAATGGATCATAAAGGAGAGTAGTGCCACAGCAGAGAACAGACACCATGCAAGACTAAAGGAAAGGAGATTGGGGGAAAAGGTTTGGTCTTGACAATACACTTCACAGGCCACAGCAAAGCTTGAGATTCCAGAATTTGTCCCAACAGCACGTTGCTCCTTTGCTGTCAGGAACTATCTGTGAGAACAGCTGGCAAGGATTTTCACCTCCCTTTAGTGTCAGTGAGCCCCTCTAGTTCACCTCTCTGAAAGCATGAACTACAGGTAATTAAACAGTGTGTTGAAACAGCATGGTTTGTGTGGAGAGTTTTTATGCAGACGTGGCTTGAGGAAAAAAGGCCATGATCATATACAGCTGGTTAAGCAGTAAAAAGCAGCTGTAAGCATTAAGTTCTCAGCCTTTTCCTTACAAGAAAAACAACAACACTGCATCCTTGAGCAAATCACAAAAAAAACACAGTCAAAAACATGGTGCCCTTGAATGTAGTCAACAGCAGAATGTAAAAACAAATATTAGCCTCAACAAGAAAACTACAAGTATTTTGAGAATGTAGCCACAAAGGAGGGGTTGACATGTAATCTGTAACCAATGATGAGCTTAGCTTTTTCAATATGTCTGAGCTTAATTAACACTACTATAAAAGTATGTAAGCTGGATCAATAAATTTGAGACCAATGATCATCAATAGGATGTGCTTGGCTCCCTTCACTTCCATCAAATGGTGACCTCGACCTGATACGGCAACAGACCACGGAGGAGCGAAGAACCTCGGGTCGGGTTCTGAAGCAGCCGGGATGGCAGATAAGCACGGAAAAAAAAGGAGAAAAAAGAAGCTGAGATGCGCCGAGCCCCGGGCGTCGTATAGACGAGCCCGGCTGATACGTGCTGCCAAAACCTTGAAGAGCTGCAACAGCACTGACGATTTAGGTATGGAGAGGCAAGCAGTATATGATTTATTTACTGCCTTTTTACAAAAATGGCAGGTTAGGCGAATAGATTTACAAAAGGATTTACCAGGGCTTTTAGTCTATGGGTATGCTAAGGGAGTTTTTATTAACCCCCACACTGTTCACGAGTTAACAGAGTGGCATAAATTTGGTGATTTATTGTGAGAGGCTATTTTAGAGGATGATAAAACTGCCAAGAAGCTAGGTAAATTATGGAGGGTGGTTCACAATGAGCTTTTACAACATCAAGCTGAGAGAAAAGCGGCCGAACAGGCAACAGCTGCACATGGCCGTAATAAAGATTATAATCAGGATGCGCGTACTCCCCTAGCCCCTGCAGGTTAGGACGGTGTTTTTGCCTGCCTCACCGTCCTCCTCTGCTTCGGCAGGACTGGGTATAGAGTACGCTTGTGAGCCTTCCACACCCCCTGAAGAACAGGAGCCATGGCCAAGACCACCCGATAAGCTCCCACAAATCAATGAGCCGAATCCTGGGGCGGAGAATGACCTAGCGGAGGCTATTGCGAGGGAGTGAAGGGAGGCTTGGGCTGCATTGGCAAAAGACGCCATGGAGAAAGGGGATGACGAGGTTATCAGCGCTGCTACCCAGCTAGCTTGTCCTGTTGTATTCAGTCCACAGAGCAGGGAGGGGCCATGCAGGCTACCATTACAGCCCTTGATTGGAAATTACTATCTCAGCTGAGGTCTACTGTTAGTCAATTTGGAGTGAAAACTGAGCCAGCCAAACAAATGTTAGACTATATCTTTGATACCAGTCTTCTCTTGGTAAATGATTGTCACGGAATAGCTAAATTGATATTTACTCGACATCAGCAATTGTTATTCAATGCTCATTGGCAAGGACTTGTAAATGAATGTGTAGCACAGTTAGGGCTAGGCTTACAAGAACAAGCAAAGACCTCTCAAAATCAGGTGTTAGCTGCTCTTGCACCACTTCAAGCATCACCTGCACTGGCTCCAACGGCTAGTTGGTGCCAAAAATGCCGCTCGGACACCCACAATACGGGCACTTGCAGGCAGAGACTTCAACAGAGAGGCTTCAACAGGAGCACGAACCGCAGCGACCGCGCACCGACACAAGTCGTCGCTGCAGCAGCAGCACCCCATCCTGTCTCCAACCCACCACAACAGGGAGCCTCGGCTTGGACCTGGCAGCTGCCGTAGAAGTTACGCTGATGACCCCGCACCCACGAAAAATCCCGACAGGGATTCAGGGACCTATTGTTATACAGGGTCAAGCTGGGTGCTTTGCTTTTCAGAAGATCATCTGCGTCTATGTTGGGATTATTTGTTCTGCCTGGCATCATTGATGCGGACTATACAGGAGAAATTATGGTCATGGTGCATACCCCTTTTCCACCACTCCAAATTAATAAAGGACAGAGGATTGCTCAGCTGGTGCCACTTGAACAATTGACTAAGGGATTACAGGCTATAAGAGGACAAGAGAGGGGAGAAAATGGTTTTGGATCCACCGGAGGACTTATCTTGCTGACTTTGAACCTTTCTGAGAGACCCAAGAAAAGAGTGGAAGTGGAATTTCAAGGACAGAAAAGATCATTTTCAGGCTTGCTGGACGCTGGAGCAGATTCCAGCATCATTAGTCCTAGCTGCTGGCCTCAACACTGGCCTTTGCAGCCAGCAACCACCACAGTGGCCGGGGTCGGAGGCTTTACCCTGGCTAGCCGTTCTCCTCCTCTCCGGGTTCGCATAGATGGAAAACAGCTAACAACTATTTTTTCAATACTCCTATTTACCACCTACGGTGCAATGCCTTATAAGGCGGGACATTATGGCTCAGTTGAGAGTGGTTTTAACCAATGAACACCCTTTGGGGTAAAAGCCATTGCTTGGACCGTGGCTGAGGAACCTTGTGACATATGCTATAGGGATACTGGGTGTGCTTTTAATGCTTTTGCTTATTCTGCCTTGTATTTTTATTGTATTCAAAATATGGTCAGTAGAATGATAGAAAAAACCTGGCAGACTAACCTCCTTGCACAAAAAAGAAAACGGGGGCAATGTGGACAGTTTTTGTGCAGACGTGGCTTGAGGAAAAAGGCCATGATCATATACAGCTGGTTAAGCAGTAAAAAGCAGCTGTAAGCATTAAGTTCTCAGCCTTTTCCTTACAAGAAAAACAACAACACTGCGTCCTTGAGCAAATAACAAGAAAAACACAGTGAAAAACATGGTGCCCTTGAATGTAGTCAACAGCAGGATGTAAAAACAAATATTAGCCTCAACAAGAAAACTACAAGTATTTTGAGAATGTAGCCACAAAGGAGGGGTTGACATGTAATCTGTAACCAATGATGAGCTTAGGTTTTTCAATATGTCTGAGCTTAATTAACACTACTATAAAAGTATGTAAGCTGGATCAATAAATTTGAGACCAATGATCATCAATAGGGTGTGTTCGTGTCCCTTCACTTCCATCAGGTTTGCTTGTGGTTTACTGAGAGAAACCAATTTATTTTTTATTTATGCCTCAACATATGTTATAAATCCATTTTACGACATGGGGTTGATGACTCAGGTTTGAGCTTTTATATTTTTCAGATTCTGTGCTGCTTTAGTGCGGGGGTCTGGGCTTCATATTAGGGCATGGTGGGCTGGGACACATGAGGGGGTAGGAGACGGCCGACATCACAGGCTCTAAACAGGCTTTTTTAGTGATAAATAGTTTTCTTTTAGAATTAAAAACCTTCATGTCTTAGAGATCTTCAAAAATATATATGTGTGAGCTCTGCTTGTGCCCTAGGAAAAGTGTTAAAATTGTTGTGGTTGCTGTGTTTCCTCTCAGGAAGTTCAGCTGCTGATGTGTTTTCTTCTCAGTTCAGCATTGACTGTGGTATGCAAACCAATTAAAGAGGGAAATACAGAGAAGCAAAGAGGAGAGGCAGTAATATGCATGAAAATCATACTTTCACTATAACATAATTAAATTACTTAGGCCCATGGGGTTCATTGATCATTCTCCCACAATATGAGATTTTTTTTCCTGGCTTCCTTCTTCCTGCATAAGGCTATGTTCTTTCTGAGTAGTTAGTGGGAAATGTTGTTATCCAGTGAGGGCTAATTGAGCATAATTAACCATTGGGTAACTCACACTATCAAGCAGAAGAGGGCAGTAAATCAAAAGCAGTAAGGCTGCTAAAACCTGGGACAGAGAAAGAATCCCTCATCCCCAAACCCTGGAGCTTAACAATACAGGAGAAATTCATAATGTGTCCTTTTTTCCCACTGAAGAAAATTGGCTTGAGTTTTTTGTTTGTTTTGGATTTTTGTGTTTGTTTGCTTATTTTTATTTGTTGTTTGTAGAAAATCCAAAACACAAAAATGCTTTCATTCTGCTGTTTTAGTAAGTGACTAATTTCCAATGGAACCTGTTCAGTGCTGAGCTCTTATGAAGAGAAAGGAGTCAAATTGGGATTAAGTGCTCAAGGCTTTACAGTTCTTGCTTCTGGGAACACAATGATGCTGGATGTGAGTGTCTTTGCTACCATTTAAATTATTAATGCATTCTATGAAATCAAAATCACGTCAGCCTCACCTCTCCTCACTTACTACAAGTACTGGCAGCAGCAGGAAGCCACACAAAGCACCAGTTCTAGTTACAAACAAAGAGAAAGGGACACTTCAAATTGTCTGAAGTTGTTACTTTATGAGAAGCCTTTAATGGCTTGATTTCTACCCCACTGCCTTTCTGCACGTCTCTTCCCAGAGTCTTGTGTTCTGTACCCGTTCTGAGATATCCTCACTCACCACTGTCAACGTGAATTGGCTGCTCCTAAATCAAAAGTAGTTTTCAATGCTGAAGTATAATGCTATGGAAATTAAAAGGTCCTTGAGGACAATCATTCTGTATTTTTTCTTCAAACCAAAACAACAGAAAATAAACTGGCTAGTCTCTGAATGGAATTTCTTCTTCACAATTTTCAGACAGTTTCCCTGTATAAGAAGTGGGTGTTGTGTTATGTGCCACCTCTAAATTAAGAAAAGCAACATGCCATATATATCCCATGTATTTTCTAAGTGAAAATGAGGTAAAGCCCTCTTTCATACTGATTCTTTTTCTTTCTAAAATATTTCAACTTTTGTATTTTAAAGCCTCACATACAGCAAAAAACCCCCCACTTACTCCTTTATTTCTATGTAATTCTTTCTTTTTAAAAGCAGGATAAATTTATTCAAGAATAAAATCCTGCCTGAAACAGGTTTGTTTTGGCATTGCATTGTTCCCCTGCTCAAATCATGTAACTCCTATGTATTTAGTGGTGTTACAACCCCCGCTGAGTATCAAAAGGTTCTTGACCTTACCGACTTTTCTTCTAAAGCCATTGGCCAAGGGAGCTGGGTGGTTACTATTCACAGCCAGTCAGGTTCAAATGCAGAGTGTGAAAAATGCATGTATTTCATTATTGGCTTTTCACAAATATTAAAATGAATGTTATATGTGTTGTGTTAGAAAGTAACGCTGTATTAATTCTCTTAAGTAGCGTGGTAAATATAGTTTTAGGTTATAAAAATTGTTAAAATAGAAACTATGCTATGTAAGATGCTTTTTTAAAAGAAAGGACTTGCAGCGAGATAGCAGCAACAGGACACGTGAATCTTTCAGAGAAAAAGAATTTATTGCCCTCTTATCAGTAGAAACGAACTTCTTCGCACCTCGAAGGCGCTGTTAGGATTAGAAGGAAGAAGTTGACGATGATCAGACAGAATCCTGTGTTTGAATGGAATTTATGCATCATGTATGAAGTGTATGAATATGCAACAAGTTATTGTTTTTAAGGGTTAATCCTCTGTTAACGGGGGTCCTTTTTCGGGCTCGTGCTCCTCAGAAAAAGGTACCTGGACGTCCGTAACTCTTTGTACTTATTGTCTCATATTGTCCTAATTCAATTTGTCCAAATTACTACTACTCTAATTGCATTACTACTTTTTAAATAACGATTTTATTACTATTAAACTTTTAAAAACAAGTGATTGGCGTTTACCACACAGCGATTCTCATACTGCCAGGGAACAACAAGAACTGGATGAAGAATTTGCCTGGTTCCACACCCAGCGCTGTGAGCCGGCGGGGTACAGGGGCGGGCCGGCATTTCAGCACTGCGCTGCCAGCACACTGCCCGCATGGGTTCTGCACGCGCGAGGCTCCGCAGCCGGCCCGGCACGGCGGCAGAACCGCTGCGGGGCAGCCCCGCGCCCGCGGCCCGGAGCGCGGTGAGGGCGCAGGCACCTGTTCGGCACAGCGGCGGGGCAGCGGCACCCTGGCCCGCTCCTCCCCGCAGCCTGCCCGCGTCCCGAGCACGGGCTGCCCTCGGCTCGGGGCACGGCGGCGGGGAGCAGGGGCCGCCGAGGGGCCGCTGAGGGGACGCCGAGGGGCGGCTGAGGGCCGGCTGAGGGGCCGCCGCTCCGCGGGACGGCCCCGCGATCGCTCCGCGGCTCGGGCGAGCCCCGCGCAGGCGCGGAGCGGCCGCGCATGCCCGCAGCGCCCCCGCGCGCCCGGCGGCGGCGGCGGGGCGGGGGGGGCCGGGCCGGGCCGGGCAGGTCGCGCGCTGCGCCCCCGCCCCTCCCGCGCGGGGCGGCCCCGGCCCGGCCCGGCCCCGGCCCGGCTCTGCCCGGGCGGTGCCGCCGCTTCCTGCTCCCGGCCCGGGCGGGCCACGGACGCGGCCTCCCGAAGCACGGCCACGGTAAGGGCGCGGTGTCGGCTCCTGCCTCCGCGGCGGGCGGGCGGGCGCTGACAGGCGGCAGCTGCCCTGGCAAAGGGCCGCGGGGCCGCGGCGGCCCGGGGGAGGCCGCCGGGCTGTGTGGGATGGCCTGGAGGTGGCGGGCCCGGGGGCCGCTCCGGCGGCACCTCCCACCCGCCGCCCGCCCGCCGCAGCCGCACTTTCGCTTTCGCGCGGGGCGCGGCGGAGCAGCCGGGGCCGTCCCGCCGCCCCCGGGCCCGCTGCCCGCGGGTCCGCGCCGGCGGAGGGGGCGGCGGGCGGTGCCCGGAGCTGTCAGCGCACACAGCCCGGGCAGCGTGGCCGCCGGGCCGGGAGGCGGCGGGGCAGCGCCGAGGGGCAGCGCCTTGTTTACACGGGCGTCGGGAGAACATGGCAGCCCGGAGCGCCGGACACTCGCTGTCATGCGTGAGCGCTCCGCCGTGCGCGCCCCTGCCCGCGCCGCTGATAACAGCGCGGGTCCGGCGGGCTTTCATTATAGCGCGGCCGTGAAACGCCGTGCTGGGTGAGCCCAGGTCGTGTCTGTCTGTTACCTTCTTGGATGCGCTCTCTCTTGTCTCTCCCCGCTTGAATAATTCAGTTTTTCATTCTGCCTGCTTCCCCCCCTTATGGCTGGTCGCTGTTGCCTCTCGTGTGACTTTTCTTTTGTCATTTAACTTCTTTAGCAGAGACAGCACAACCTCACTGCAAGTTTAAAAACTGGTTCTGTGTCTAGTCCTTATTGCTCTTCCTTCTGCACTCATTCCATCTCATATACAGTGCTTTCAGAAGGGTGCTGGGAAAAGGATGGTTCTTTTGTGTGGTGCCATCAGTGACACATTCTTCATCTCTCAGGTTTCAGTAGTATCTGGTTCAGAAGGTGCCTGAAGTTTAGACTGTTACACACATCTTTATATTCAATAGTCTCATAAGCTACTCAGGAGCTTTACCATCATAAAGCTGTCTAACTTAAATCTTACAAGTTTTTGACCTCTCGAATATACTGCCAAAGCTAATTATGGATTTTTTGTACACTGCTTCTTTTTAGAGCATGTGTTGGGGTTTGTTTTTTAAACTTACATCCTCACCATTTAATTTAATCGTCTCTGCTGCGTTATTATGTAAACTGATGAATAATTCCTCCCTACTCTGGCTCGTGGGGGAGTGGAAATGATTGTTAAGGACCAACAATCAATTCCCTGGAAAGAGAGGTGCAAGTGAGACTTGTGTCAGAGGGAAGAGAAGGTTACCGGGTGTCTTTAAATAGAGAGCAGTGGGAAGGGAGCCTGCTAATGGGATGAGATGCAGAAGGTCCGGGAGCAGCCTGCTGAAGCCACAAAGCTTTCTGCAGAACGTTAATAGTTTCTAAGTGATTATAAGCTTACATGTTTTGGGGCTCATCAGCTTCAGCTTTTGAGGTTTCAGAGCAAACTTTGGATGTTCAGATTATATATGTATGGAAGGAGATCTTCTGGTGTTTTGCTGGATTTGATGCATCATTAATTTGATCCAGCATAACAGTTTCTGTGCATTCAGGAATAAATTTACTGCTTTTTTTTTTGTATGAAAACTTATGAAGTGTGGTGTGGCTGGGACTACTTTGCACATCCCTTATTTTGATTTGTATTTATGAATTTTAGTGCTTGGTCTGAATTGTGAGGTACTGTAGACTGTGTGGTTGGCATGCTCCCCTGACCTCGTGGATGCAAGGATTTACTTTGTATCCTAATTTGGATATAACCTGTGCAACAAACTTTAGCAAGAAGCTTACGAGTTTTTGTTCTGCTCAGACAGCTTTTTCAGTAACTTAATTTTTCAGTTCTTAGACTCGTTGAGTTTGAGAAAAAGAAAGGCAATTTGCTGTTTCTTCTGCACGTGCCAGTATGAATCAAGTAGCCAGAGCTGTAAATATGATCTAGGAAAACATCTTTAAAAAGACTTTTCAGTCAACATGAAATGTGTTACAGAGTGTGCTGTGGTTTTTCTGTGTCAGAGTGATAGTGGCATTTACTGCCTATGAAACATAGAACACCTTAGGGCCCTTAGAAAGCCATATATTGTTCCTCTTGATGGGATTCTGCAGTGATCTTGGCCGATGTACTTCTGCTCGTGCAACTAACTTAATTTTCAAGCCAACTTTCTTAACTTTTTTGGTTTTGATTAAACCAAAAGAAGGCTGTTTTGAAAAAAAAAAAAAAAAAAAAAAAAAAAAAACCAAAAAAACCCAGTTGCATCTCTGGAGGTATCTGCATGAATCTCCTCAGGATTTAATTGCAACCTGAATTAAAGGGGGATGTTGTTCCACGTGCTCCTGTGGTGGTTCTGAGTGCTGGAGGAGCAGCTGCCTCTGCTGCTCAGATTTCTGTGTGTTGGTCTTTTTTTTGTGTATGGGCATCTTTTTTCAAGCATTGTGTTTTGAGGGGTTTTTTGCTAGTTCCTTTTATAATTAAAATGAACGTGTGCTAAAGCTATTTGCAGACTTATATTTAGAGTTTTGTTTTAAAATTAGTCCTAAATAACTTCACTTGAAGTGTGGCCTAGAAGAGATGACTTTCTCTACCATCCTTTCTACACAGTTTTTCAGTTGTTATCTTTTATTCTGTTGAGCTGCATGTTTGCTTCCCTGTTAATTTGATAGGTAGTTATGCACAGGGGAATCACCTTCAGATACTGTGTTTACTGGGATGTGTGTTCATCACAGTTGTGATTTTGTTTTTACTGGGATGTGTGTTCATCACAGTTGTGATTTTGTTTTTACTAGGATTTACAGTTGTGATTTGAAAGTTTTAAACTTTGTGTCAGAAACTCACGAGAATAGTTTGGATTTCTTGTAGGCACACCCTTGGATACGTAATGTAGGTCAGATTAATGTACTATTCAGTCTGCGAATGAAGTGGTGTTTTGCAGCCTTTATTGCAAGTGCCCTGTGGCCTCTGAGGACCTGCTCTAATTGGTTGTCTTGCCCAGTGAAAGTTATAAAAAATTTGAGTCTTTGGTGTGTGTTTTGTAGTGTAAATAGTTAGAAACTTCTTGCTGTTGGGGCAAAGTATTCAAGATTCAGAATTTTTTGTTTGATTGGGGTTTTGTTTTTTATTATATGGTGATGGGCGCATGTAGATTTATTTTTGTTTTCCCATGAGATATGTATAAAAATAACAGCAAGGATGTTTTTGTGGTCATAAGGGTTTTTCCAAATGTTTCAGAACTAGTTTTTCTGTGAATTTTCCATTGCCAGGAAGAACAGGAGTGGACGTCAGAACTGTAATAACATGACTTGGTAATTTTTTTGGAAATGTTAAATTTATTTTTTCCCCTCTGATGTTATTCTGTATTTTGCTTTATTGTGAGCATCTATCCAGAGAGGAATTAAATTTGTAGTGTGCAGTTTTTTGTTTTTCTTTTTAATCTTTCTGCAGGTTGTTCTGTAATTCAAAACTAGTTGTACTTTGAACCAGCTTCTGTGCTTGCTAATTGTATCACTGGGGACAGCCTAGTCTCTTACAAACCTGAACCATCTCTTACTTTAGGAGGGTAAGTCCAGTTGTCTTTTGGCCTTTTTGGCTGCCTTAGTTTTGGGAAATGTGAATTTCTGAGCTGATTCCTGTAGTGACCAGACAGCATTTTCCTTTTACAGCAATGTAATGAGCTGGGACTTGCTAGAGAGAGGATGGGGAATAGATTCAGTGTCCTGCTGAAATTTGAGGGAGAAGCAAGAAGTCTTCCATTGAGACACACTCCTTAGGGAGAGGGACAAGGGAGATGCTGGCTCATAGAGGAAGGGCTGTGTCTGTGGGAATCTCACATAAATGTAGGTGTGTGCGTGTTTGAGCGTCTGCTCTAACCTGGACCTCCCAAACCAGGCTGAACTGAAACCCTTTCACCTTCTCACGTGCTGACGAGTGGGCTTGTTGTTTTCTCTGCCCTGGCAGAGTTTTGGAAACATTGCTGGCTGAACGCCAGTATGAAGCTCAAATCCTGTTGTATAAAGACTTGGAGTACCTTGATGAACTATTCCACATATTCAGTCTGAGGATACAGTTCTGTTAATGAATGCTGAGATTCAGCATCTCACACATTGTTCTGTGTACTTTCTTTCCCCTGTAAGGTCCTTACTGTGATTTCTGCCCCAGCTGGAAAATGAGACTTATCATTTATGTTTCTGCATTGCCTTAACTTCATTTCTATAGGAAATCAGTGATTCATATAGAGATAGATCAGCATAAAAGTGATTGAAACCTTTGTAACCTAGGAGACAGAGTTCTAGAGAGAGCCTGATCTTGTAAACAGTATTGGGTGCTTTCAATTGATGCAATTTGGCAGTTACTTGGCCAGCTGTGTGGGACTATAGTACCTAAAATATAAATATACAGTAGATGTGGTCTAGTGTTTTAGTTATTTGCATCAATATTTATTATCAGTGATTGTTTGTTTGCATTAATATTGTGCATGAGAATTAGCTTTGTGATGTGCTTAAGCAGAGGAACCATATGAAGCACTGTATGTTCACTGAGCTGTGAGTCTGAGTTGCAGGAACAGTGCTGATGTTTGAAACAGGTTAGAAGGTTTGTGCTTCTAAATTAATATGCAATTTAATTTCTTTGGCCTTCTATTTTGGGTTATGGTTCATTGGCAATATTTCTATTCTGTGTATAAATGGAAAACTGTAGAAGAAGAAAAGATTTTGCAATAAAATTTATTTCTTTTCTTCTGAATGATTATTTTAGTGTATTCATAAGCAATTGTTTTTCTACTTAACGTATTTTTTGAATTTAAAGCCTTTTGGATAGGTAAGGAGTGGGCTTTTTGTTCTAAAAGGTCTGCAGGGTGACGGGTGTCTGTGGCTCCAAGGATTGCCTGTTAAAGGCTTTTCAGCCCAAGTCTTGTTTGGGGAGCAGAGGAACTCTTAGTTTCTTCTTCATCAAAAAGTGGTGAAACAATGGAAAATAAAGTAGTAACTTTGAGGGGGGAGGTTTGTGCTGTTACAAATTAACCTAAGTGAGCAAAAAAAAGCCTTTTTTTTTTCTAAATTGTGTATATTTTTTTCTTTCTTTTCAAATGTATCTTGTGCTTGTTCCTTGCTTAGTTTGTATCTGGCTGGGGAGATGATCAGCATTTGTAATTTTTGTTAGTGTAACCTTGCCTGTAGGAAGCCCAGTTACCCTGCATGAATCCACACAAGTGTTTCCCTGAATGTGCAAGATGAGTTTAGTTTAAACCAGCTCCCTGCTGTTGAAAAGCAGACTCACTGAGCTTGCCCATTGCAGTTTGGATGAGCATTTCTTTCTTCAATACATATTAGATGGTCCTGTTTTCTTGCAAACCTCAGTGATTGGTGTAGCCTTCTAATGGATGGATTTTAGTAAAATGTTGGGCCAAATTCTGTCTTTTGTTACAAAGCACTGATCTCACTGTTTGCTGATGCCCTATTTTGATGTAGAGATGCAGCATGCAAGAGAAGACTTTTGAGTATAAATTATGCAAATAACTTAAAATTATTTTGTGTTTCAGCAACCTCTGCCTAGCTGTTTAAGAGCAGTGGACTGTGAATCCAAGCCTTTGATATCCTGAGGTTATCAGCATTAGTATCTTCAGGAGAGATAACAGTTCTCAAAGACTCTTCGGGGGATGCACCATGACATCAGTAGTGATTGACAATGGAGGCCCTGCCCTGGAGTTTGACAGCAATGAAATAAAAAATCAAGAGGTCAGAAAATAAATAGCACTTATTTACTATCAAACTTTGAAACCTTTTATCTTAATTTGAAAGAAAATTTTGCTGTGAACTTGCTGTGAAAACAGATGAAATGGATCTGAGGTTGTTATGTAAAGAAGAAGAGTGCAGCAATTTTTCAAATACCTTTTAGTAGAAGAGTTTGTTGTCACAGCAGTGGAAGCAGGAAGTCTTGAAGTCTGTAGTACAACTGTAGACTGGGTTTACAAACTTATATTCTATATATAAGCTTTCTTTAAACATCTCAGATATGAGATATAGAACAAGTTGAGCAGAACAATACACAGACCTCTTTTAAAGTTAGCCAGCACAGCATATTTTATTGTATTTTGCATTCTTATCAAAAAATAATAAATATATTCTACTCTTTGGTAGCTTTTAATAAAGATCATCTGGCACGGTTCTACCTCTGCAGCACTAACTGATTGTATATGCTTTTACAGACATTTTCATCCTTAAATAAGTAGAGATGGCACATAGGCTTTGAAGTAGTCAGTTCTTGTGTAAATAACCAAAACATGTTTGAATGACACAGGTCAGGTGTAGGTATCTTGCAGTGCATGGTCAAAGCCTTTGTTAGCTTTCATCAAGCAGAGGGAGGAGAAACACTTCCCACAGCTCAGTGTCTTCATCAGAAGGTGTGCCCTTTTCTGATATCTTAAGCTGTCTGGTGCTTTAAATTTTCCTTAAACTAAGGAAAACTTTGAGATTTAGAACGTTCCCTCTAATGGCTGATAACTATCTGTTATTCTTTTAATCTCTTGCTTTGGAAGAAAATTTCCTGTAAAAATATTTGAAATTATTATCATTATTTCGTAAAGCATTTAAGAACATAAGAGGAAAATATTGACATAGAGTTCAATAGTGCAGTATTTAGAGCATTTTTTTTCTTTTCTTTCCTTTTTTTTCCTTTCTATAGGAAAATGAGCCTGTCTCTGAATTCCCAGCAGTGGTTGTGGAGCCAGTTCCTAGTGCCAGACTAGAACAGGGTTACGCTGCTCAGGTCCTGGTTTATGATGATGAGACTTACCTGATGCAAGATGTAGCAGAGGAACAAGAAATTGAGACTGAAACTGTGGAAACAGGTAGACTGACTTAATTCTTTTCTTACATGAGGTTTTTGTACTTTTAGAATTCCGCAAGGAATGTGTCTATCCACAGGATGGAGGTCTTGACGTGGGGTCACATCTTTTCCTCGAAGCTTAGCTTTGCTTAGGCTTCACTGGTGCCAGGATCACCTTGGCAGGTGAAAATGTCACGTTGCATTCAGAATGCTGCATTGTAACACTGTGTCTCCTCCCTCGTGAGCAGGCAGATCTTCAGTTGTGTCTTTGCTATGTACTTATGCAGGGAGTTTACTAGAGAGCTAAACTTGGAGTGTTTAACAATCAGCTGAGCCATGATGTTAGCTGGAATTCAGTTTTACGCTGTGTGTGAGGCACACAAGGGCAGGGCAGCTGAAAGTAGGAACTGTGTGGCTCTGTTTACCCCATCCTCCAGCTCTTGTCCCTTTCTGTCTGTCCCTTCCTGTCCTGCCTTTTTGGTGCAGGAGTTTGTTATTGCTGGTTCGGTTGCAGGAGTGGGTGGCTAGGGGGAGTGGAGTTGGGCTGTCCCTTTATGAGTGAAAAGCCTAATACATTGAAATTAACACATCTGTCTATAAAATAACAAGTTAGGAATGGAGAAAGGAGCTGAGCTTTGCTGTGAAAGATTAACTGTTTAGATGAGATGAATCTTTCTGTACACCATCTCTCCAAAGAACATACATGATCAGGAAGTTTGCATTTTCTGAGAGGCACCAGTGTCTGCAGGAACAAAAGCTGTGCTGCTGTAGCAGCCTAATAACCTCTGACTGTTGGGCTGTGATTCCTGCTCTCCTTCCCTCTTGCTCTCTTGTGTTGCTTCTCATACTTCTCTATGTTAATCTTGCAAGAAGAAAAATAGCAAGGAGATCCTCAACTGTTTTGTATTTTTGTTGAGGTACATTTCTGCTGGATTAGCAGAGTGTTGGAGTAGGGAGCACATGGAACTGCAGCCAATGGACAAGTCCCCTTGGGCACTCCATATGTAACTGGTGAGACCCATTGACATTGGTAGCATCTGCTCCTCTCCTGCAGCTGCCTTATTTAGAGCTGGAGTTCAAATTCATGATGTCAGGAAAGCAAAATAAAGGTGAGAGACTGTCCCAGCTGCTTAACTTGGCATCTCATTAAGGCTATGTTCATTCCTATCAGATTAGGTAAGTTTCAGTGCAGATTTCTCAGTAAACAGTGCATGCAATTGCTCATACATCCCTCTCAAGTTGGATGTTATCCTGTAGCACTGCAGCAAAAATCACAGGCATCAACTTCACAAGGTGAGCATGAGTTAGTGATGCAGGTTTTGGGACAATACTTACAATTCCAGTTTACTGAAACGTGTTTTGAAAGAAATATGCTAGTTAGAATTTCAACAAAGAAATGTAAAGAGAAGTTATGAAATAATGTATTTCTTAAATTTAATTTCTGACTATGGTAATAAAACTTTTGAGGATAAGGTAAGTGAGAAGTGAGAGTATTCTGAGTTTTACAACTTAAGTTTATATTGGGAAACCTTAAAGAGCTTATACTTTGAACATTTTTGTATTCAGAAGTTGTTTTTTAAACATTAAATATGCTGCTTCTAGTAAGATTTTTGTAGAAAAGTTGTTAAATTAATGGCTAACAGAACAGCTCTTTTAGGATAAAGAGCTGCTGCAAATGAACTCTTTCTGTTTTTAAGCATAATTTTACAGCCATAATAAATGGAGGGAAATTACAGTGAAAAACTTGTAGCTCTTCTATAGGAATAGTTTTATGTAAGCTGCTGTTCAAAGAAAGGGACATGGGTGCTTCCAAGCCTTGATATTTGAAAGTATAGTGTTAAAATTTATAGGGCAGTTGATCTGATAATTTGGTGTCTGTGGCTGGAGGTGGTCAGAGATGTGTCTTGACTGCATGTAGTTTGTTGGTGTTTTCTGTGTTGCTTTTGTTTTTCACAGTTTGACATTAATATGTTCTTAAAAATTTAGTATGATAAGATCATGATATATTTAAATCAGTTCAAATATTTATTTGTTTTAATAGTTTTGATCTAAGAATTAATAGGCCTTGAAAAGCCAGTAAACAGTGGAGGAGAAATTAAAGTTAATGAAGATTTTAAAAACTCTGAATGCACATCTGTTCCTACAGTCCATCTTTTAAGTATTATTTGTGTAGTGTATACCCTTCTTAATCCAGTGTGGTTTACATGGTGTAGTTACACCTGACAGTGAGTAGTGGTCCTTGCACAGAACTAATGTCCAGTGTTGGTGACAGGAGTGCTTGGTTTGGGCTGTTCTCAGGGAGGCAGTCTTGTGGGGCATGTGTTGTGAGCAGCAGATACAGCCAGGAGTCTTTCTGAATTGTTTCTCATACAGAGAGGTAAGATGGGCAGAGAGAAAGTATGAAAGCCCTGAGGAACATTCATTTTGGTGATGCACCATTGTTAATAAGCAGTGAATTGCAGGACAGTGAATCTGAGTGTGCTGTTTTTAAATTTTAATTTTGTAGTAGATACTGGGCTGTGGGTAGGTAGCAATTTACTGTAGGGGAGAGGTGGGAACAGGTGCCATGGTAATTGTAATGAGAAAGCAGGCTAAGGCAATAAACAAGGTACAATGTTTAAAGAGCATTTTAAGGTGCTAATTTTTTGAAGTATGTGCCTTTATTATGCTAACTATCCCAATTTAGAGAGGTACAACAGCTAGATTTTTCTTCTAAGATGTACAGAAATCAATTACTGCTAAAGTAGTCTCAATACATTCTACTTCCTAAATGACAGAATTAATTGCTACAAAAATTTTCATATTATTTGATAAATGTATCATTGCACCAAGAATGAGTAGACTTAATACCTTTTGTGGTTCTAGATTCTACAGACAGCACTGTAAATACTGAGATCCATCTTAAAGAATCCTTGGCATTACTTGAAAAGGATCCCTTTTCACATAATACATCCCCCTTTGTCAGTATCTTTCCTGTTGGCCATGGGCCTGATTTTTTTCTCTTTCTTGTGACAGTTCATTGGCAATTCCAATGGCTACTGATTTATGTGGTTTAGAGCATTACAACACACATTCAAATAGCCTCGGGCTACCTTGCAGTTAATCTAAAGCTGCATAATTTATTAAAATATAGCATTATTCTAGCCTCCAGAGATAGGGATTAGTACCCTGTGTGAAAAATGTTGTAGGGAAACTGCTGTGGGAATATTTGTGTGGGCACTAAAGAGATGATCTATGCTGATCACTGAATGGTTCTGCTTGTGGTTTGCTGTTCTGTGAATGGATTTGAGACTGTGTCCACTATAAGGACAGGTTGTGCTGAGCCAAGGGCAGAATCAGGGTCTGCAATTTGTTTTTAATTAAAAAACTTCTCACATTTATGAAACCACAATTCAAATAAAATAGACTACATGATCATTATAAGTACTCATGAATTTTTAGTTAATTCTAGTGGAGTATGTGAGTTTTTGCCCCCTATCAGACTCCTTCCCACTAATCTATCTTGATTCTTGAATCAAGGATCATTATTTATAATTAATCCTTTAACTGTAAAATGAATCCATTAACTACTAAAGTAAAACCCGGATGTCTTTCAGCAAATAAGAAAAACTTAGTGGTTCATTGTTTTTATTCTAGAAAAATATGCCTATTTGCTTGGAATAGAAAAAGGAGTTTTCTAGGAAAAACAAAAGATGGAAATCTGGGTCATTTCATGTGACCTTATGACATTCTTTGTGGAAGTAGTGAGTGCCTTTTGTAATGATTGGAAGGGGAAAAAAATTGTTAGTTTGACAGTATTTAAATTTTTTCTTTTTTTGTTTGATATTCTTGGGAGTGGTACCTTTAAATCATTGAGAACTGAGTTACAGCCTTAAAATTTTGTTTACTGCAACAGTGAACATGTTTATATCATAAAAGATACATCCCTCTTAACAAGTTTTTAATCATACTCAAATTCTGTTGGCTTTCATTTCCTGCAGTTTTTTTCCCCTAAAAGTAGTTAGCCCTTCAGTTTTAGGATTTATTCAACAAAACATTTGTAGTTTGCATAATACCAGAAGCTGCTTTCTTTTAAGAAGCAGTGTGTTTGAAGTTAACAATTGCTGCAATTCTGTTTATTTTGTCTGCGTTTCTTGATCAAAAAAATAGTGAAAACTATTGACAGTAATAATTTTTAAAGGTGATCTGCATATTAAAAAGGGGATTGTAGTTGTCAGCAAGCTGTAGGATGAGAATAAAGCCATGTTTGTTACGGACATTTAGTCCTTAAAGACATTCAGTGGACTTGTAGAATAGATGTTTGTTGTTATCAGAAATGCCTTAAGGACTTCAAATTGATGCATCTGGGACAGAGAAATTGCTCAAGTGTAGCATAGTTTATATGCCAGTCTATTACCAGTCTCAAATACTGTTAATTTTGTAAAATCACAGAGAGTGCTATGCAAATACTTGACCTATCATTGTCTGATAGACTGCCCAGGAAAGAATTTCCTTATAAAGCAGGGAAGTGTAAATATTGATTGTTTGTGGGTTGGTAGTTTGGTTTTCTTAATTTTTTCAAGACAGCTGAATTTTCTTACTCTGCATGCACAAGTAATAATGGTGAAATGTAGACACTTGCTATTTTGAGTAAGTGTGTTTCAGTTTGTCAGAAGTAGTGCCAAATCCTGAGGATACCTTGTTTTTTCTGTTTGGAATCATTAATTGCTGTCACTATTCAGTGACATCAGGACCCTGAGTTCACTCAAAGGCACAGATTGTGACACACTTTGGTATTGTTAGACTTCAGATGGTGTAGTTAAGAAAATGAGCTTGGCATGGTCATGGACCACTTTCCTCAATATTTCCCTCCATCTTCCAGGGACACTTTGTGGTTATTTTGCTGTTTGGGCATTTTCTACTGTCAAATCCGCAGTGGATGGTAATGATTATGTTGATGTGCTGATAAAACAGATGGCTGCATCATCTTGTATGTTTTCTGGCATTTAACTGTTAAAAATGCTTCTTTCTATGGTTACCTTTGCAATGCAGGAATAGCTATGAGCAGTGATGGCCTGCTGTTGAAGACAGCAGCTACTTCTATTAGATCAGAATTTGAATAGAATTGTGTGCAGCTGTTCAAGTCCATTTCATGCACACTGGCAAACATTGTGCTCAATCTGTGCTTGCAGTAGTAAATAAATGCTGCTTAAGAAACTGGTGTTAAATCAAGAACTTCATGTTCAATACTTTCTGGGCTTTTTTTTAATTTTGGACCTATGAGGTTTGTCAGAAGTTACACAGTGCCCATTACTTGCATGCACTTATTCAAGGAGTCCAAACATCTCAGGCAAAACTTTATTGGGTATGAGTCAAACACTTCAGGTTTTGACTGGAAGCTGCCATCAGTAAACAATCCTCACTGAATTACACAGCAATCAAAAAAGGAAAAAACTATGAGTGCACCTTTTCTGAAGTATGGTAGTGTGAATTCCTGTTGACATGGTATGGATCTTCAAAGGCATTTAGCATCTCAGTACAGCTTTTGATCTGGATCTAAAGAGACAAACTTTCAAACTGTATTTTATTGCTTGGAATGTGGGTAAATTATAGTTTTTAACAACAGGAGGTACACGCAAGTGTACAACATGACAGGACTACAGGGTTATTCCAGTACTCTGTACATAAGCTTGGTGTTGCTAAACTGCACCATGTAAAGCTTCCACTTCAATCTCAGGATGTTCTAATGAACAACTGTTAAATTTTATTGCACATATAAGTGTGTGCCTGCCTAGAATGCCTTTTCTTGTCCTTGGGCTTGTCTCCATAGGAAAATTTCTGCTGGAGAATACAGCAGAGTCCCCTAGTGGAAATGTGCTGATGGGAGGAATTCTTGTTAGCACTGCTGTTCCAGCTCTCTGAGTAACAAAAGCTGACAGGAGCACTGTGCTGTTGGCAAAGCTGGATCTGCATGAGAGCTTTTTGCCCTCACAGCTGGCTAGGTGCCTTTTTTGTCCGTGCTTCTGACTGTGGAAGGATATTGATGGGCAAAATTGTAGCACAGGCCTATCCTTAGGTATCATGGCCTCTCTTGAATGTGAGAGTGAATGATGTTGCTTGCAGGTCTTGCTCTTTATCGGATGAGGCACTGAACAAATTTAATTCCTTACACCCGGGAATAGATGAGTGCTATCTACAAAATGCCTGATTTTTAATTGCATATTATAAACCTTATCTATAAATACTGTCATGAAAATGTATTCCTATAGTGTCTTGAGAGTTGTAGTGGAGGAATAGTATTTGTCAAGAGTTTGAAGCACTGAATTTACCAGCTGGAGTTGATTTTTGCTGGATACGATTTTGTGATTTCGGTGCTGGGGAAAATTGTTTCTAAATTGTTCCTTCTGCTCCAGGACTGCTGAAACTTGAGAAGGGAAGAGATTGTGTAGTCAGATTGCAGCTGGATCTCTTCACCTTCTTTTAATTGAGCTGTGCAGATGATGTGTTCAAGGAAGGCTCTGTAGGCAGTGGGTGTTTGTGAGATCTTGACTTAACATTGTAGGCCTGCTCAGGTGTGTGGTTTAATGAAGGAATTCCTGTGTGTAATTTCCATGCACAGCTCTGTGTGAGACATACTTGGGTTTTCTTGGCACAGCTGCTCTTTGTATGCAGCTCTCAAGTTTTACCCTGGGAGTCATTAGTGCATGGACTGGGTAGGAAGTGTGGAGAGTGTCTTCTCCTGACTGGTGCCTCTGTCCAGGGCTGTGGCCTTAGTGAGTGACACAGGTGTTCTTCAGGGGAGAGAGGATGCAACCCCAAAAAGTGGTGGTAGTGCTTTGGGGTTTTGTTTTTTTTTTTTAATTAAGAGAGCAATGAAACCTTTTTTTCACCCCACAAATCTTTTCCGAGATGAAGGCTGGCTAACTGGAATAGGCCCTGTTCCTCTGACAGAGATAGGGTGGATTGCAGGCACGGAGCTTTTCCGGCAGTTGTTACTGACATAGATGCCCCAGGGACTTGTCAAGGAGAAATCTTGTTAATGCGTCAGCGGTCACCTCGGTGAGGCCTGTCCGGGTTACACCGGTAGGCGGTTTGGCCCCGCTCACAAAGCGTCACCGGGGCACGGAGGCGCGAATGGCCGAGGGCTGCGGGGAGATGGAGCGGAAGGCGTCGGCGGCGTGCGGGGCTGGCGGGGCTGCGCCGCGTCCTTGCCCTGGGGCGGCTCCGGGGCCGCGCGGGGAGGCGCTGCCCGTGCGTGCGGCGGGGCGGCCGCGGGGCCCGGCGGTTCCCCCGCGCTGCGGCGGGAGCCGGCGCGGCACTTCCTGTCTGGGGCGGGCAGCGGAAGGACCGCGCGCGCCGCCCCGCAGGAAGCGCTCCTGCCGCCGCGCGCCGTGGCGGTGAGCGCTCCGCCCGCCCGCCCGCCCGCGGGAGCGCGCCTCGCCGCCGGCCGCTGCGCGCGCCCGCCCGTCAATGTGAAGCCGCTCCGGCAGCGTAAACATGGCGGCGTCCGTGCATGAGGGGCCCACGAACCAGCTCGACCTCCTCATTCGGGCCGGTGAGCTGCGCCGCGCCGGGCCGACGCGGGGCGGGAGCGGGGACGGGCCGGGGCGGGCGGGGGGAGGACGCGGCGCACGTCGCGCTCCGGCGGCGAGCGGGAGGCAATGGAGGGCAATCAGGAAGTGATCACCTTGGTAGCGGCCGGCCCGCGGCACTTGCCTCCCGGCGCGGGCGGCACCGCCGGGAGTTGCGGCGGGGCGCGCGGAGGAGTTTAGCGGGGTTTGGGAGGCTGGGGCGAGAACCAGGAAGTGCGCGGGGCTGTTGTCCTCCCGCCTTTCCCGGCCCTCTCCTCGCTCCGAGCGCTGCCGCCACGCTGTCTGAGCGGGCAGGCCGAGTGCCGCCGCGCACCGCACGCAGGGCCGCGGCCCGGTCTCGCCGGGCACCGCACCCCCGCTCGCGTCCCCCGCTGTCGCGGCGCCTGCCCCCCGTGCCCTTTTAAACTCGGCTCCGGCGGCGGGGCGGGAGGAGGCGCCGCCGGCAGGGCCGCGGCCCCACGTGTGCGACGCGGGGGGGCGGCGGCGCCCCCTCCCCCACGCGCGCCGCGTAGCGGAAGCGGCGCGTTCCCCCGGGGCCCCGCGCGGGGGAGGCGGGGGGCGCCGGCCGCCAATGGGCGCGCGGCGGGCGCGGGAGTGGCGGCGCGGCGGGCGCGCGCGGCACCGGGGGGAGCCGACTGTAAACACGGAAGTGGCCGCGCCGCCGCCGCACGTGGCCGCGCCTGCCTGCGGGCGCCCCCGGCGGGCGGGGCACGGGCGGGCGGTGCGCCGGGCCGGGCCGGGCCGGGCCGAGGCTGCCCCGCGGCGGGAATGCCGGCCCTGCCGCTGCCGCGCTTTCTCTCCGCACCGCCGGACCTTGCAGCCGCCGGGCGCAGCCGCTGCCGGGGCAGGGCCGTCTGCCCGAGCTACAGCGCTTGTTCGGGGTTGTGTTCTGAGCCCTGCATGGTTTGGCCTCGTTCCGTTCCGTTATGTCCGTCTGACGACAGGATACTCCGGTGATCGCAAACTTGTCTTAAAGTGTGGTAAAGCCCTGGAGAACGAGCAAGGTTACCACTGACCCAAAGCTCAAATGCAGTGTCAAGCATTCAGTTCTCCACCGCAATTGTACTAGATCTGATTTTATTTTTGCCTTTACATCATGAATCTGAACTTCTAAAAGTAGTCCTTGGAACCATAAACAGTACAGTGCATGGCATTATCGGTAATGAAAATTGTGCAGTAGCTGCACATGAGTTTTCAGAGAGAGTCAAGCTTAATACTGGCTTTGCATTGACATGGCAGTGGGTTTCTAGAGGCCTAAAGATAAATGCTCTGTCGTTTATCAGTGTATTAAGACATGTTTTCAGAAAGGGCCAAGTCACATCATCATCATCATTTATTTTACTCAATGTGGAAAAATACCCAGGGTTTTTTGGAGGAGGATGACCCACACCCCAGACATGTAAAAATACAATACAAAGCAGTGAAAAACTGTTGTGCTGCATAACGGAGTAGGTCTTAAGCATTTTGACACTTGGGTCTGAGATGGAGCAATAGCTTGACTTTGCCAGCCGAACAACTTTGATTTCTGCAGGTCTCAGTGAGTTGTTTTTTACTTTTGATTGTCCGTGAATAGAGAACGTTTAAGTAGCTGGTCATTGTGTCAACACCTTCTTAAGTCACTGTAACTAGATTGCTTGAGAGCCAGCCCTTAGATAAATAACGAATGGCCTTTGCATTGCTCTTTTTGATGTCCTTTGTCATACTAATTTCATTAGCCCAACCAATTTATTCCTTTTTTTCCATATTTGCATTGCAGTGAGTGATTCCTATGCATATCTAGTATTCCCATCATCATACTATCAAGATACCATTTCAGTTTACTTCGTTTTGTATGTAGCTATCATGTGGATTTAAGCGAGGAATTCTTTATCCTAAGGAATTATAATAATTACATGTTGCTTTTTCCCATGGCTGCTGGTTTCAGTGTTGACAAAACTTCAGTGTTTAATAACTGTGGGAAATAAGATGGACCAAAACTATTACTGCTTACAGTTCTCTTAATTGCCTGTTGTAAGAGCAACTCCTAAATTACTTTACAAAGTTATGTTTTGGCTTTGTAGTTAATATTTCTGTCAATATTGGGCCGATAACATATGGCTCACAGTGAAACAAGTGTTTTGAGATGGTTGCTCTCATCTTTGTTATTGATCTGCCTTTATGCAGTGGGTTAGGCATCATCCTTACATTGTGTGCAGCTGAGAGTCTTGAGCAGAGGCAGGCTTAGGGAAGTATTGAAAAACCCAAGAAATTGGTTTTTGGTTTCTGAATAAATGTCTGCTGAAACAAGCAGTAAACTGAAGAATGTTTTCTTTTCCAAGTCAGGTTTTGCATACAGAAAGATTTCTGGGTATTACCTATAGAGGCAATTCAACTGCTTTTAATTAAGATGTTGTTTGAGCACTCTTGCTGACTTCCACTGCTGATTTTAAATGCTGAAATAAAACAAGCACATGAATGCCAGTAAACTTTAATGAGGTCTGTTAGTGTATAGGTAGTCACTCTACTGAGTTCCATGCTTGGAATTGTGAATTCTTCAATAAAATGTTGCTTTGATTGCCTGACAGCATTAAAGGGTAAGCTATTGCAGGTGCTACTGCAGTGCAGTGCAAAAGAATACCATTTTGAAAATATCAATCCATTTTTTCACTCTCATAAATTGCTTTCAATAAATTTGTTAGCCTTATGTTAAAAGGGGGGGACATTGTTACCAAATGAGTATGTTGCCACAGTTTTTTTCTGTAAATCCAAAGTACAGCCCTTCAGACTTAATTACCAAGGTTAGTATTTTGTAACAGCTGTTGAGAACCTTGAATAATCTACTATACACACTATTTGGGTAGAAAGTGGAGTTAGCAAACATTAGGCCAACAGTGAAGACAGATATCAACTAGCCTACTTATCTATTTACACTTTATATCTGAATTTGTTTTTTGAGTTTTTTTTCTATAAATAGATCAAAATTTTTAAATTAAATATTCTAAAATCATGTGCCAAGGACTCAGAGTCTTTAATAAAAGCAGTAAGATGAGATTTGATTTTAAAGAATGGAAGATAAGCTCTTGTGTGTTCTAGATGAGTAAATGGCAGTTCTCATTACTCAGTTACAGAAGTGTGGAAAATTTGCTTCCATCCACATAAACTACTTTGCTTCATTTGGGCGAGTTACAGTTCTTTCTGAAATGATTGTAAAATATAACAGACCTTCCCCTTGTATTGTTTACTGAAACAATGCAGTCTATTTTAGCTTGGAGGTCTTGAATATAGTTAATAGCATAAATATAATAGAAATAGAATTGGGCATTTTTAGAGAAGTGGGTGACACACTTCAGTCTTTAATTAGAACTGTGATACTTGTATATCAAAGTCTTGGGAAGTTGTCTTTTTTTAATTGTGGAATCCTACTTGTTTTGTTTTCCTTTTCTCTCCATCTTTTTTTTGTGAGAACTGTTGTGCTACAAGTATAATTTAGTTGATGACACTTGGTCTGGTCATTTGCAAGGAGAGCTGCCTGTTTTTTTCTTGTCCCTTCTCTGAGAGAGCCTGTTCCCTCACTTCATCTTTTAGGATGGGTGTTTTAGCTGGTTTTGGGTACCATGTCTTCTGTCTGAGCACTCTGACATGCTGTCTTTTGTTAGACATTTTCTAGCATGTCAGAAAGGTATTTTACATAAATATATTTCTGACATGCTAGATACAAATTTCTCTTTTTTCTTTCCCACTGTGTTGGTGCAGCAAACATTCCCTGTGAGGAAATGCAAACTCCTGATGTTCACAAATGCCTCTAAGGCTAAAACCCATGTACTGGGTAAAGGAGAATTAGTTAGCTGGGAAGGCTTTAAACTTGGTAATAGAACTGAATTTAGTAAGTGTTTTAATAGCTGTCCTTCTGGCAATGTTAGATTACTTTGCTAACTTCGTGACAGACAGACAGCATGTGTTGTTCAGCCAAAGCCAGGAGTGTTACTATTTTTTGCTTGATATGTTTTAGGTGACAGTCTTAGTGGAGTCCCAAGTAGCTCCCATGGGAAAAGCATTTGTGAAGTGTGTATTTTCAAGTGTCAGAGGCTTTGAGGAGTAGATAGTGCTGTTTTTATTGGACATTGAAGGGTTGCTTAGGAGAGAGGTTGAGTGGCTCCTTTGCTTTTCTGTTACAGTTCTGCAGTCCTAGTCCCCAGTGCTGGTTGTATGTCCTTTTCCTCCCCTCTGATCCTTCAGCAGAATGTCCTAGTGCTGGAAAAGTACATAGGTGGCTTTCTGCTATGTTTGTTTCTTGCCTGGTTCCTGCCCTCTGCTAAGTACCTCTTAGTTGTGGTGCAGCATCTAAACTGTTCTCTGTAGGAAAGTTTTGTATGCTTTTAAGCATTTAGGAGGTAGTGAATTCAATACCCTCTTAAAACTGAAATTTGTCATCTGAGTTTGAATTTCTTTACAAAAGTCCTTTATATACTGAACCTAATGGCACAGAAGCAGCTATCTGGTTGGAGAAGCTTTACTGACATGCTTTGAATCTTATTGCATGCATTAAAATAATAACATATATAAATACTGATTTGAATTTTCTAACTTCAGTAGTGTTGTAGGATTTACACATTTTTTATCAACTATCTGAATATTGTTCCTGTATTCTGATAATCAGTGAAAATTTTTATCAGGTAGATGAGGGAAACTTAGTAATCAAGTTCTGTGCCACTGAAACTTTTGTTTAGGAAGAGAAATGTTTAGTCAGAGGGTTTCCTGCTGCAGGAGGGCTGTTCTGTTACCGTGCAGGTGATTAGGACTTTGGATATAACCAAACAGCTGCTTGGGAAGGAAACACTTGGCCAAGCATGGGGAGCATCCAGGGTTTGCAGCTGGGGAAAGGGGCTCATGGTGCATAATTCCTGCTGGTGGCCACTGGGTATCCAATGACAGAGTGCAAAATAAAGACCCTTCCCTGATTTTCCTGTGCTCTTAGGTCAGGTTTTATTGTTCACAGCCTGGGGTGAAGCAGTGCTGGAATGCCAGCCTTAACAGGCATCTACTGTTCCAAAAGATAAAGCCCTCTAAATAGCATCCCAGGCCATGGCTAACAGGCTGTGGTGGGAATCCCATCAGCCAGTCTGCAGGTGGGCAGCAAGAACTTTGTCACCTGTAGTTTTGCATTTCTGCATCTTCCACATCTCGTCCACTTTCAGCTTCTGGTTGATATGTTTAATCTGCTGGCTAGTAAATTTTTCAGGTTTTTAATCCCTGCATTCGTGAGAACTGCAGTATGCTGGAAGGCTTCCCCATGTGAGCCTGCAGGGAATAATCTCTGTGTGTCTGGTGTTTCCCTAAGTCAGAGGTAACTCTGGCATTGTGTTTCCCTGCTTTTCACTAAACAAACCTCGAGGTATTTCTCAGACTTTTTCAGTAACGGCATCCGTGCCTTGAAGTTTTTGTGGAGAATTATTCCCAAATCTTCTTTAGTTCTGTGATACTAGAGATAGGTGACTGTGCTCAGGCTAAAGATAGATCTCCTGGTTGCCGGCTGCCTGGCTGGAGTGGCTCAGCTTAGAGCAGATGGCCATAAATGGAAAGAGCAACTGAAGAGAGACAGCTACCTTGGCCAGAGGGTGGATAATGGGCAACAGGTGTTTCTGCACTCACCACTTTTCCAAACCTTTACAGGGGTGAGGAATATGGAGTTAGCTTTGCATAGAATTGTGGTTTTGCATGGTACATTGGGGTTTTTTGTGTTGGTGCTGTGATCTGCACTGTGTCAAACTTAACTGTGCTCTCTTGAAGTTACATTATTTTTAATTAGTTCTCCTAAATTTTCAGAACTTGGAAAAATAACTTTTTTTTACCTTCTTCCCTTAGTTTTTGCATAAAGCACAGTCTTTATACTGTTTGTTGTGCTTTGTGTTTTTTTTAACAACCAACCTGCTAAAATGAACTCAAAATTATTTTCAATGTCAGAAAATAGGATATATGTTTTGGAAACTAGTCTTGTATTTGCATATATGTATATACATAGACATGTATATGTATATATTTATCAAAAAGACTGAAAATTTGAAGAGGTGACCTTTAGATTTTAATGGGATAATAGTTGGAGATGGTGCTGCTTCTCTGTTCTGCTGCATTAATTTGTAATCATCCTCATCTGTTTTTTTTCTGGTTAATTTGAAGGCAGAAGACAAATCTCAGTCTCTTTCTGTAAGCTCTTGAACTCCTCATGGAAATGAGTAGCTTGCTTGTGAACTAGAAATCTAATCTAGGAAGTGACAGTGTCAGTTCTGCTTGTCTTATGTCTTCCCTAAATATTTCTGTTGACAGGAAGGTATAAAAGGTGTGAAGACATCTGATAATCCTGTGGTTTTTGTGTTAAAGATTGAGAATGTAGTTGTACAGGGATACATGTGGACTTGTATAAGTAACCTGTTCTCATAATTTTTTGTATCCTTCTGCAGTAGAAGCATCAGTTCATGGCAGTAATGTGCACTGCACAGATAAGACAATTGAAGCTGCAGAGGCCTTGCTTCATATGGAGTCTCCTACCTGCCTGAGAGATGCCAGGAGTCCTGGTATGTCAGCCACAGTCTCTGCTCTGGGAGCCATTTCTCCTTCTACTAATCAGTAAGACAAGCAAAATGGGAAACCTGTTTCTGTGAAGAGCTGTATGCTGTTTAAACATTTGCCTGCATATTTAAAAACTACTGATTTGTTTGAGTTTTACATGATTTCTCCACCCTGCAACATGTATACTGACAGATAAAATCATTTATCTGAGAGGGTTTGTTGGGAAGAGATAGCTGAGTAACAGCATATTTAAAGTTAATTTTTTTCCCCCTAAAGATCATGGAATACTTTTTCACTGTGCAGGTAACAGAGTTCTGGCACAGATTGACCAGAGAAGCCATGGGGACTCCATCCTTGGAGATACTAAAAAGTACAGGATCCTGGGCAACCAGCTCTAGGTGGCACAGTTTGAGCATGGAGTTGGACCAGGTCCCCTTCTAACCCCAGCCCTTCTGGGTTCTGTGAATCTGACATTTTAAATTGCTGAAATAGAGTTATTTTAAGGGAAAAGTATTTCTATTCATCTTTCCATTTTATAAAGAATACCCAAAACCAATGTGTTGCACAGTGTTACCAGTCTGAAAAACCAAACTTTAATGTTGATGGTTACTTTAACTGATGTCCCTTCTGAAGTTATTTAATATATGCTGGATGAAATAATGATCAAACTGAAATGCAAGAGCTACAAAATAGGAAGTGGAGATCAGAGTAATGATCAAAGATGAAGCTCTAATTTGTTTAAAGCAAAGTGGAGTTTGGTTCTGAAGAATATTGGTGTGGTACTTGTTTTTGCCTAAAACTACTGACAAGTGTGCATGTTTCGGAGAGTTGGATTGATTTTCAAGGTGACAGGATTTTGGAGCAGAAATTTTATACAGTGTTGCATATGCTTTGTTTAAAATAATTTTATGTAAGATACATTCAAATAAAATCAGGTAGAAACTTAATCAGATATTCTTTTTTTCTTCTCTTGTAGTGGAAGTTTTTGTCCCTCCTTGTGTGTCCACCCCAGAATTCATCCATGCAGCCATGAGACCTGATGTGATCACAGAAACCGTGGTGGAAGTATCAACAGAGGAATCTGAACAAATGGATGTGTCTCCTGTTCCAACTTCCCCTGATATCCATGAACCACTGAAAAAGAAAAAGGGTACATATGGCTTTTCATAGGAGCAATCTCAAAATTTTTCTTCTGTTGTCCACTGCCATGGATGGTGCAGTTGATACAGGGGAGGATGGATTGGATGGTCTGATCTCTTTGCTCTTACAAACAGATTGATGGGAGTCTGAAATGCGAGTTCTTAGAAAAATGGGTCTGCATCAAGAAAAAAAGAGGGAGCGAGAGTGTGGGCTTTGACAAGCCATGAAGGAAGATGGTTTCTGTGTTCTGTGTTTTAACACAAAGTGGAGGAAGGGTAGAGTATTCAAAGAGGACTTTTGTGGTGGGGAGCCACTTTGTGTGAAATGTGGGTATATTTGGTGAGATGGTAGACTTGGGGTTCATGCAATGAAGCATCAGGGTAAATTCTAACTTAAAAAAAAACATAAATCAGTTTACAAAATCATGATAAGATCTTATTTGTGAAATTTTTCTCTTTCCTGTCTAATTGGCATGTCTTGGAGGAGAATCAATTCAGAACAGTGTTTGATTTCTAAGCATTTTGCTGTCACATAAGAGGTGGGCACTTGGTAAGGTTGCTCTCTCTGGTCTAGCAGTTTTGTTAGAGGCATCAATACAGTTCACATAGCTTTAGGAACATTGATTTAATAGTTTCCAGACATGCTGAGATAGAACATTTACTTGTAATTTAGAGGGAAACAAATGCAATGTTCTGATAAAATGATACAAATCCAAGATCTTTGAGTCTTAGAATTAATAAAAATGCACTTTAACTTGTCTGCAATTGAGTTAAATCTGCCCATGAAGTAAGCAACCGAATGGTAAATGCACTGGATGTGCAGTAGTAATCTAAGAATCAAAGTTTATCCATATCTGTGGCAAGGAAACAGCAGGGGGGAAATACACAAACTGCTTTTTTCAGCAAAGGCAAACTATAAAATTTACTCTGCATATGATTAATGCTTCTTTTTCCCCCATGTGTTATGTGCAGCTGGCCGTAAACCCAAGACCCAGCAATCAGCTTTATCTGATGGCTCTCCAGATCTAGGTATAAAGAAGAAACCTAGAGAAGGCAAAGGTATATTTTTCCATTCATTGAGTCTTTAAAAATAAGCAATGTATCTGCATGGTATTTATCACAGGAAATGTACATATCTTTAAAAATGTGATGGATGAGATTGTACTTATTTTACTAGAGTTTTATTCAATGTCTTTAAATTTGTTTGTACAAGATCTAGCTCAAGGATGTATCTAGGATGTGCTCTAGGCGTCTTCTCTAGTACCCTCCTCAGTTAATAGGTTTTCTCATTATTTATTTGCTTTACTTTGTGGTTATTGACTCGTGATGTCTTTTGTGTTATGTTTCAACTTAGTGCTACAAACATAATTTATTAAGCTACTGCTGTAAGACTTGCTTTCAAGTAGAGACAGCAGCACATGAGCATTTAGTAAGGTGATGGTTGGAAGTAAAGGTAATAAGGCTGGGAATATGATTTCTTATTTAATTGACAAACTTCAGTGGGAATATAGGTTCAGTTTAGTTTAAGGAGAAAAACAAATGATGATGTGTTTCTATATTGGTTGAGTGGAGCATTATGTGCAGAAGAGTTCTGATGTTTCTCCTGATAAATAGAGGTTCCTTTCTTGGGCTCCAAGCCCCTGCCACATTCAGCAAGAAGACAGACTGAGACGTGAGCTCACAGGTTACCTTTGGGGTGGTGTGCCATGTATCAGCTCTTCCCTGGCTGCAGGTGACACATCTGGATCTTGCCTCCCCTTGGTGCACTGGTGGTTGTTCTGAGATGCTGCTGTGGCTGGGAGTAACAGCTTAGTGACTTGGAGTAGCAGCATGCCAGCTGAAGGAGTGTGTGGTGGTCAGCTCCACTGCTGTTTTGACATTTGGTTAAAAGCAAGGTCTCTGCTGTTTACATAATTCCTTATCTGGCTACAGCTCCTGAGTCATCAGCTTTGTCAATAGGGCAAGGAAGAATGGGACTGACTTCATGGAGATGTTTGCTCATGGAAACCAGTGCAAACACTGATTAAACTTCCCTACAGTGCCCAGAGTTGCTTTAGATTTGGTGTAGCAGTGGACTTCAGTGGAGATGACAGATTTTGTATCTGCTATATTTAAAAATACCTCTTGCTTAATTATTTCCTTTTTCTGTAGTCTTCTTGAATCCTTGTCTTTCTTTCTATTTCAGATTTTAGTATTACAGCTTTCTTTTACCTGAACAGTACTTTCCAGTTGTCCTAGGTCCTAGTTTCCTGGACAAATGATTTGAAAAAGGAGGCCTGTATTTCTCTCTGTTCTCCTTTTTGTGCTGGTGAATTCAGCTCTATAGCTTCTTGTTTTATAAAGTGGGATATGGTACTGCTCTGTGGTTTTCAGGAGATTTTTTAGCTTTCTTTTAAATTTATTTTATTTCTCTGGCACTTCCTAATGAACTACATATATCTCTTGTTCTCATGAAGTGTCTCATTCCGTATTTTATACTACAAGTGGAATAAATTAATTTTTTTTTCTTGATGTCCTACAAAATATATTTTAACTGGATTTAATTTTTGTTACTTATTTTAAAAAGCACTTGCAAAGGTAGGCTATTTCATATGTAGCATGGGTTTGGAAAATCAGGAATTATTCTACAGTTTAGTACTATCAGAGTTAAGTCATGGAGAATGAGAGATGATTGTGCACATTTGGAAAGGGGATCCCTTGTTGACATTCCTATTTTGTGCATTTTGGATACTTTCTGGTGCAAAGTTAGGCAGCTGTAAATGTGATTTAATTGTGCCCTACAGCTTATTTATTCTCTTGAAGTTCCTGTTTGCTTTCTAATCCTGAAGCCCACTTACGTTTTTGCAACAGCTCTTGGGAAGGGTTAGAACATGGGGTGCCACCAGTTAGTTTGAGAGTCCCAGATCCCTGACAAACTTAACCACAGTTGAGATGGTTTGTTGCTGCAGGTTGTATGCCTTTTAAAAATTAGATATTTATATCCTCCTGGTTTGCAGTGTCATAAAATGTACTGGCATTTCATGCCCTGTTTAATCAAATATGAGAAGAAAATTCTAGCGCTCGTCCTGCTGCATAGATAGGTACTGACTTGGAACACCCTCCCATACTTCTTTTCAAGAAAATGGGTATTGGATTGAACAGGCAGGCTCCTGTGTTGTATAGTTAATCACTTGGATTAGCTCTTTCAGAATGTAAATATTTATGGAAACTTCATTAAATTTAACAGAGTGAATGACTATATGCAGGTCACATCCTCTGTGTAACATGGCTTGTAATGCAGGTCATATGGAGAACTTTCTGTTATCTTTAAAAGTGGTTTTCTAACACAAAAATGCTTTCTGATTGTAGGAAATACAACATACTTATGGGAGTTCCTGTTGGACCTTCTTCAGGACAAAAATACATGTCCTCGATATATTAAATGGACTCAGAGAGAGAAAGGAATATTTAAACTTGTGGATTCAAAAGCTGTCTCCAAACTCTGGGGAAAACACAAAAACAAGCCTGACATGAACTATGAGACTATGGGAAGAGCTCTCAGGTAAAAACTCTTAGATCCTTAGGTTATCTATTACAGTTTAAAATCTTATTTTTGCCCAGAGAAATATAAAGGTTCTGAAATTTTAAAAACTGCCCTTTTGCAGATCTAGCCTTCATCTTGCAGTCCCTGTAACTTTTTATATTACCAGTAAATTCGCAATTTTAATTCCTGAAGTATGTATTTGAAAGGCAAGATTTTTTTCAGGTACATCCTTCAGATCATTTGCCAGTGTGTTCTAAGAACTTCTTTCCATACCTCCTTACACTGTAGATTTTACTGTGATTACTTAGGTTTTCTTGTTAGCTCAGAATGACATTTTCTTTAAAATGTTGCTTAATACTTAATTGTACTTTACTTGCAGATACTACTATCAAAGAGGAATCCTGGCAAAGGTTGAGGGACAGAGGCTTGTGTATCAGTTTAAGGAGATGCCAAAAAATATAGTTGTCATAGATGATGACAAAAGTGAGTCCTGCAATGAAGATTTATCAATGCCTACAGATGAAAAGTCCCTGGAAAGAGTGTCTTTATCTGCAGAAAACCTTTTAAAAGCAGCAACCTCTGCACGTGGAGGAAAAAATTCCTCTCAGTTAAGCTGTACCAGAACAGAAAAAGCAGTCACCAGAGTTGTGAATATTGCCTCACCAGCTCATGACACATCCTCATCTCATCCTTCTACTACCACTGCTACTGTCCCAGCAACATCAGCTCCCAGGTTTGTGTTAATGGACCTGTTAAATTTACAAAGTCCTGTTGCTAGATGTGCAAAAGGTTTGGAGTTGGGCTCTTTGTTTGCTGGTTTGGCTTTTTCATTTTTTTGTTACGGTTAGGTTTGGTTTTTTTTAAGAACCAGTTAAAAACCTGTCTCTCTTGGAACTGCCTGTCCTTGTTGTCATCTGTGATGGTGCCCTGTGTTTTGGCCTAAACACACACGTTTATCTTGTAGGACTGTTCGAGTGGCAATGCAAGTGCCCGTTGTCATGACCTCTCTGGGACAGAAAATCTCCACTGTGGCGGTGCAGTCAGTAAATGCAGGGTCACCGTTAATAACCAACACGAGTCCAACCACAGCAACAACCCCAAAGGTAGTAATCCAGACAATCCCTACTGTGATGCCAACCTCTGCTGAAAATGGAGACAAGATCACAATGCAGCCCACCAAAATCATCACGATCCCTGCCACGCAACTCACGCAGTGTCAGCTGCAAACAAAAACGAGCCTGTCGGGGTCAGGGAGTATCAACATCGTGGGAGCCCCGCTGGCTGTTAGAGCACTGACCCCCGTGTCCATAGCTCATGGGACACCCGTAATGAGACTGTCGGTTCCTGCTCAGCAGGCCTCGGGCCAGACTCCGCCCAGGGTGATCAGTGCCCTTCTCAAAGGCCCAGAAGTTAAATCAGACACGGCCGCCTTGAAACAGGAATGTGAAGTGAAAACACTGCAGCTGGTAAAGGAGGAGAAGCCAGTGGATGGAAGCAAGACTGTAACCCACGTAGTAGTAGTTAGTACACCCTCAGCCATTGCCCTTCCTGTAACAATGAAAACAGAAGGAATCATCACGTGTGAAAAATGAAGAATAGGTTTCTTCCAGCACGGACTTCTGACTGTTACGGTTTTGAATATACTGACGTGACTGGGGGAGGGATGTGGATGCCCCACCAAGTCATAAAGGAGAGTTGTGGAATGTTAATAAACATGCATATGTTGAAGACTTACTGGAAAAAAATTATTTTCCCGTGTTTCAGTGGGACTTAAAGCACGCTGATACACTGATTACAAACTGCCTCTTCCAGTTGGGAAACAGCTGAACCTATGGAGAATGAAAGAGAGAGGGACTGAAAAGGGACCAAACAATTTCACTACGCTACCGGTTACCAAGCTACACTAAGACCTGAAACACTAAGAGAGAGCTGTGTGAGAGGTTTGCCTTGGTTTTTAGTTTTCAGGGGGAGAGGAAAGTCTCATTGTTACACAAATGGCAAATTTGATGCATTTTATGTGCATACCAGCGATTACTACTGTGTGCCCACAGTACTCAACTGGTGCTATGTGAAAAACTATGCTACTAGGTGTTGTAGGAAGTGAAATAAAGGAGATTAAAGAGCTTCTAAAAGAAGACAGAGGCCTGGAGGGATTTTTGTATCATACAGCTTAAGCAGATTCAAATTGAAAGCCTTAGACTGATTTTCAGTTATCTTTCTTGAAATAAGCTAATGGCTTGTTTGTGTAAAGCTTTTTTATTAAAACAAATTTTTTAAAAACCTTGTACCTAGCACAGTATTGTTATAGAATAACATGTAACATATTTTGTATGGTAGTTAAAAGTCTGTCTAAATTTCTTAATCGTGGACAAAGTAGCAGCAGGTTTTCTGCCTTCTGCTGTACCATGCCTGTTTCTCTCACGTAGCCTTGACATCTGTGCATACATTTCAGTTTCAGCTCTACTCTCACTTCAAAGGTCACGCCCAGCATGAGCTTTTGTCAGGTAGTTCTAAACCTGTAAATTTTTTTTAGTTGAAGTTAAGAGGGAAGTACCAGTGTTCAGAACGAACTATAATAGTTTGTATATTCAACATTTGAAGTATATTCTATTTTGTTGTACTCTTGTTTCAAAGTGTATTCAAGTAGGTTTTAATGAAATACAGACAGAAAATTTAATGGTGTTTGGTGTGCTGTTTGTTTTTTCCTTCTTCCTTTCTGCTAACCTGTTAACCTTTTTTCTTACTTGAAATCTTCCAGGCATTCATCCTAATATAGATGATACAGTGTGAAATTTTGGGACTCCTCCCTGCTTCAAAGGGCTGACCAGCTCTCTCACTCATTTGTGTAAATACCTGTGGAGCTTGCAGTAGCTGGTGAGGTAACTTCTGGCAGGGGTCCAGTTCCTTGATGTTTTCATTATGGTGGTCATACACATGGGCTCTGTGAGCTACCCAACTGCTCCTCCAGCTACACCTGATGGTGGCTCTGTATTTCCAGTCCATCTGCACAGCTTACCCTGATTTCAGGGGCACCACACTGGCACATCAGGCTGTGGGTAGTCATGGTAGTCACAGCACATGAGTACCTGAGTAGTCAGGTAGCCAATGGACCCCCAGTTCCTAGTGATATGTGCTGAAAAGTCTTCAGGGCAGGAACTTGGGTAATCTTGAAATTTAATTGAAGTCTGAATCATCATCTAGGTACTTCATGCCTGGAGGAGCAATTTTAACAGCTGTCGGAGCAATTTTAACAGCTGTCTGGAGCTGAAGCCTTCTGTAATGCTGAGAGACACCAGAATTAACTACTTTATATGCTGAGAAGCAGGTTACTTGTTGAGTTCAAGCAGCAAGGCCCATTCTCCCCTTCAACTGGTAAGAAAAGTGGAAATATCTCCACACAGCCAGGCCAGCACTGGAGGGACTAAAGGCTTCTGGAAAAACAATTATTTTTCATTCTCTTCAGCAGGGAAGTGGAGTTGAGGAGCAAAATGAAGCTGAAGCCAATTAAAAAGTGAGTGTAACGCAGCAATCCAGAGAATCAAAAGTTCTTACACATGAACTGTGTTTCTGGCATGGGGTAGAGGACTAATAGCCCTTCACACAAGGACATGGAGAGAGAAGATGACTTTTTTCCTAAGAAAGGTAGGAAAGGGAAGTAGGGGAAGCTGGGCAATCACTCGATTGATCTGACAGTCTGAGGCACTAATGTTCTGAGTAAAGGGAAATGGAGCAGTGTAAAGAGAGGCAGGTGGTGGTACAGATCTGAGCTAAAAGATGAGAGAAACCAGTGTTTTTAAAGCTTCTGTTGCAAGTCCAGTCTCTAAGAAACCCAATTCTAGATGGCTGTTACTTGATTGTATCTCAGAGCATGAAGTATCTATGTCGAGTATTTGTAATTAAGACCTTTCCAACACCTAATTTAGATACAGTGGAAGTCAAATGGGGACAAACTGTCTTCCTGGAATCAGATAAGGATCTCCAGCTGATGACCTCCTTGTAATGCCAAGACTTCATTATGTAATGGCAAAAACTGGAGGAATGAAGGCACCCAGCTCCCCTGCTGGTGGGGTAGGCAGCTCTGAGACACTGCCAGTGCTGCGTGTTGCCACGGAGCCAGTGATGGTCCTTTGGCTCTCTCCCCTGGCCACCAGCGAGTGGCACACTGGAGTTCATGCAGTGCTGTGAGAATCTCAGTCTGTGTGAGGATGTGCTGTAACTGAAATGGAGAGGGGGCTTACCCTGATCCTGTCAATAGGGATGTTTTTGCTGGTGGTGTTGGAGGACGTGACCTCAGGATGAGGGAGCCTTGGTTGGGTTTGTGACATTTGAAACAGATGAAAGGAACACTAGAATATTGAAGTGGTTAGTTTAGTATCTATGTGTACTCTCAGGCTTTTGAAATCCCATTGAAAAACCTGTTGTTTGGTACATGGGTGAAAGCAGGATTCCCTTTTACATCTGAATCTGGTGGTTCATGTAGGGGCCAGGCTTAACTCATCCTTGGCAAGCGGAAACTCGTAGATGTGTGGGTAGAATGAAACTTGTGTGAAGTGAGTATGCTTTATACAGAAGGCATTGAGACACACAGACTTGGTACCACTGATTCTGCAGATAAGAACTATTTTTATTTTTCAAGCCCACTGTTTTAAGTTACAGAATTAAAAGAGTGGTGTGTAATCCAGAGGGGAAAAATACCTCAGCTGTAATTTGTATCTCAGAATAAATGTCTGAGTATCAAAAATGAGAAAAGTTGAGAGGAGAATCCCATTCTAGAGACAACTGGTTTTGTTAGCTCTCTCTTGCATATCTTTCCCAGCGAAGGGGCCTGGGCCTTGGCACAACTCTGGGTAGAGTGTGCTGAAAGGAAGGCTGAACTTGGGATCCTCTGCTAATTGATTTCATCAACTTTAGGGCTTTGGGGAGTTCCATCTGAGGTGATCAGGGATGAGTGAGCCAGTGGCAGTCAGAAGTTGAGGAGAAAATGGAGAGGCACTTGAAGCCTCAAGCTGGTACTCAGCACGTCGTGTGCAGCAGGGATCTCAGCTACATGTGAAGATTGCTACTGCCAGAACAAGCCAAGTGCAATTCTGCCTTGTAGAGACAATTCAAATAGCAGGTGTTAAGCTTATTAGGAAGATCCAAATGACGCTATGTATTTGGGATCTAATTGTTCTCCAGGAGAGATAGTGTTTTAATAAGCTTGCAGCAGCTTCTGCCTCTCACAAATTAAACAAGTGGGTCATTTCTTCCTGCAGCTTGCCTGAGAGTGAGGGAAAAGTGTCACTGCTAAAGCTAAGGCAGCCTTTATTCAAGATGAAAGCAAGGGATCTGTGGAGCCTTTTTTTTAGCCTTGGTGTGCTTATAAGGCATACATTCACAAGGAGAGCTTGGAAGACATTTTTTATTGTTAAGAGTCATCCTGCTACACAGGAAAAAAACATCCTTTCTGCTTCTTCTGAAAAATATTTAGTGTACTGATATTTATAGCTGGCAAAAGTATTTCAGTGCTGCAGGCTTGTCTCTCGCTGCATAAAACAAAGCAAAAGCAATAATCCATTTAATTTTTCCAAAAGAGTCTGCCAAATAAATTATGGCATGTACTGGAATAAAAGGGTGAAGCTGCCTGGGAACTTAGCAGTTAATTTCTCCAGCCTATCTACCTTTTCATTAAAATGCAGCAGAAAGGGTTCAACATTGCACTGTAGCAGGGATTTTCTGAGAGGACAGTATTGCATTGAGATGGGAAGAGTCTCCAGCCTTTTCAGTTATTCCACCCCCCCTTTGCCTTCAAAATTACCCTTTAAGGAGTTGAAGCAGTGAACATCTACTGTAACGTGTCCAGGACGAAGAAGAATCCCAGCCCTTTCCACTTCATCAGAGCTTCTGCAGTGATGGCAGTACCATACAAATCATGCTCTTTCTCACCAGTTTGATTTCTTGTTTAGGAGAATTAAGCAAGGGATGCAAGCAAGGGTATAAATCAAAATGTCTTAAGAATCATAGATGCCATATACTCCACTGTGAGAGTGACAGTGGGAATTCTGCAGCTGGGATAGTTCAGCTCCTGCTGGTAAAAAGCCTCCCATAATCGGGTCTGTGGCTCTATGCTCTGGAAGTGGGAAAGGGGCCACACTGATGGACACCTTGGCTGGCCTGAGGAAAATGAAACTGCTTGTACAAAAGTGAAATGAAATCATGGAGTGATTTCATGTTTGGTGGGAGTGGTGGGGTTTTTTGACTATGGTGTAGTTTGTTTTTAAATACAGACCTGATATTTGCTCTCAAGTCAGGGCTTTCTACCACAAGTATAGTTTCTTCCAGAGAAATGAAACTGCCAAAAGGAGTCTGGATGGAAGCTCCAGCTTCTGGTGTGGTTTTTTTGTGGTAGATGAGCAAGGATTTGACCTACTCAACGTACTATCTTATAGGTCTTATTGTGATGTTGATTTTAGAAGTGTTTAGCTGCAGATGACTACAGATGTTAACTAACAAACACTTATGGAGAGGGGAATATTTACAGTAATACAGTGTAGGTTTCCTCTCTAACTAGAAGAGTGAGCAGCTTAACAGCTAAGCATAACTCCCTTCCTTTCAGACTTGTGAAATCTGGACATTCCAAGCTGGAGAAAGAGTGTGTGCTGTGAAGGCAAAGCAGCCATGCCACTCTGAGACCAGGGTTAGGGGTGGGAGAAAAGAGCTTTGGAAGAGGAAGCATCAGCACCAACTTGAAGCTCAAACTAGTTGAGACAGGTCACCTCCCTGGCAACAGGAACTTGGGACAGCAAAGTGAGAAAGACAGCAGCCAAGACATTACTTTTTTCCAAAGAGTTTTATTAACAAACAGCTGGAACATTTAAGAGTTACTATGCATTCTAGTTCACATGGAAATACTGCTTTATTTGCCCTGCCATGTCTTCCTCAACTATCTAAGTGTCAGCACAACTCCAACTGTTGTCCCTCTTACCCCATCTCTTCCTATGCTATTTTCTGGCATAATGGCATGTTTACAACCCATATATGCAATTCCTATGTCAGCAATGAGCATCACAGGAGTTACTGCACTAACACACCTCTGCTGTAGCCCAGATGCTTTGCCAGAGTTTCTCTGGGTCACAGGAAGAGGCTCCTGAACACTCTCACTCCATGCTTTCCAATCAGATGCAGGATCACCAACTTCTCTCAATAAATAAATTTTATCTTATAACAGGTTCCAGTGTAGCTTTAGATTCTGAAGATAAATAGAAGAAAATCTTTCAATATTAAGACTGGCCTTTTACTGAAACAGCAAGATTGACAAGACTACAAATTTAAACCATTTAGAAAAGTAATACTCAGAGGAAGAAATAGTCCCTGCTTAGTTGTGTCCTCCAGAGGGAAGCACAGAAGAGATGAAGGTACAGTCACTGGACAGCCTAGAGGCTGTATGTGTGTGACAGATACATGCACATTGCTCTGGAAAAGTGAGGGCATTACTCTAGGTCATAGTCAGCCTCTCTTTCCTCACCTGCTCTTACTGGAGGGGTCCTTCCTCACACTTGTCATGAATTTGTCATCTCAAGTCATGGAAAAATGACAAGACCACACTATTATGAGCTTAGCTTTTTGTCTAAACTGCATTAAACTTCCTTCGTATTGCAACAGAAAAAGATTTAAGGTAATCTCACTGGGTAGTTGAACCTCACTCCCTTTGGTACTTGCAGAAGCTTAATAAGAAATAAATAAAATCAGCATGCTGTCAGGGCAAGATGTTTTACAGACACAATGTTTTGATTTAAATACTAAGGCCTCCACATTCATTAGAGGATTAAATCCTTAAAACAGGGGGCTCAGTGAAAGAATAAAGCCATTTGCCTTTTAGTTTTCAAACCCTGAAGCGGCAAGAAGAGTACGATGAGAACACTGGCTTCCTTCTTCCTCCCTCGAAGGCTGCACATTAAGGAGGGCTGAACAGCAAGTGTAACTCCAAACAAGTGCCTGAAATAATGGTTAGTCAACAGTATTTCCTCATCTTTCAACAGCATCTAGCTTCAAAGGTTTTCTCTAAAATAAAAGACTGGAGAGTTCAGACACTGCAATAGCAGCTGGCATTCTGGGACATTACAGCAGTCTGTCAGGGTCCTGATTGAAACTAAAGTCACACACAAGGGACAGGTGATCAGAAGGGTAATTGAATGAGGGCAGCCTGTTGGGCCCAATTTGCTCTTCAGTCAGCAAGCCCAGGGCTGAGTTCACATTCAAGGCATGCTGTGAGTACCAGATGTAATCCAGCGTGTGCCGGCACTCTCCAGAGGGCCGGATCTTCCAGGTGGTGTAGGGGGGCTCCGTCTGTCCATCGGGGCTCAGCAGCTTGTACGCACTGTTCAGATTGAGGCTGGAGTTGGAGAACTCCCTGTAGACCTCCTCGGTTGGCTCCGCGTTGAAGTCCCCGCAGACAATCAGGGGGATCTTTGCTCCCTGGGTGATGTTCTTGAGGTTCTGGAGGAGGTCACAGCCCTGAGCAGAGCGGAACCTCTCCCAGCCCGTGCGGGCCTTCAGGTGGGTGACGGCGATGCAGAAGAGCCGGCCGGTCTCGTGGCACTTGAGCGTCTGAGCGATGGCCACCTGGTTGGTCTTCAGCTTCATGGCAGTGAGGCGGATGTTGGCGCTGCTGACGAGCTCGAAGCGCTCCTTGAGGAAGAACATGGCGCAGCCGTCCGGGCCGTTGTTGTGCTCCACGTCCAGGCACGGCGACCACGGCTTCGGGAAGAACGTGCACTGGTAGCCCAGGCGGCTGAGGAGCGGCTCAAAGGTGTCGAAGTAGTGGTCGACTTCCTGAAGGCACAAGATGTCGGGCTTGTACGCAAGGATTTCCTCCAGGATGAGGCACTTCCTCTCCTCCCACTTCAGAGCTTCCATGGGGCACTGGACAAAGTTGTCTTTGCCTTCCCCGAGAGCTGGAATTAGCAGGGAGGGTAAACAAAAAACCCAAAAGTTAATGATAGCTGAAACAGCCTGTCATCCTTCAGGTTTTATCAGTTTACATGCTGGTGACTCTAAGGGTACCAGATTTGCCAGTAGGTGTGAGAACCCCATCTCAAGTCAATGGAGTTGCTCCAAAAAAATTAAGTTCCTTTTACAGATAAAAGATATATTAAGACTTTCTCCCCCTCTGCCCACTACGCAAGGGCAAGTACTCCCACATGTGGCTGCTGCAGCATAAGCCAAAATAAAATGAAGTGGGTTAAAAGAGACTGCAGAAGATTAAGGCAGTCCCTATGAGGGAAATTTCCCACACCCAAAAGATTTTAAGATGAGGCTGCTGCAGTCGTCAACTTACAGCCTTGATTCAAAACCAGCAGTTAAAATTATTTTTAAGCATCAAGAATTCCTGTAGCAGCTCTGAATTTATGGACAGCTCACCAATAAGGTAATCAGAAACTGAAGAGAAACGTCACAAATAAAACTTAGGAAAAAGATTGGTTTTCTCTGGGGTTAACAACCATCTAAAACCGATGGGTCACAGATTTTAGAATACACTATTCAGTTAAGATGGGAATTTGGGGCTACCTTTGGCATCAGAGTTGCAAGGAGAGACCTTTTTTTCCTTTCCTGTGGGACAAAAGGAAAGCCACTATTTCAAGTGCTCAAAATACTCCCCCCTGGCCCTCAGTCAGTTGTGTCTCATGTAGAGGAGTTCACTCCTCTCTCCCTTTGCTCTGCCAGGGTTTTCATGGCTGCATTTGATCTCGAGCTCACACCTTGAGCTCACAAGCATCTCCTACCTTGGGCGAGGATGTTCCACTGCATGACCCGGATGGGGCGGTGGTTACTGCCGGTGTTTTTCTTCAGGTTCACAAAGTTCCTCTGGAACCGGGGTGGCCGCTTCTGCAGAACGATCTGACATTCCTCCAGCAAATCCTTGGGGTCTATGGGATCCAGCTGTGCTGAGTCCAGGTGCTCCAGGCAGTCCTGGTGCTGGGACACGGCGCCACTGCTCAGCGTCTTGGCGAGCACGCTGTAGAGCCGGCTGGTGCTGTTTCCCATGGAACACACTGCAAGGGAAAAACTCCCGTTAGAGATGGTCCACCACAGCTCTCCTCATCACCTGGGTACCTCTCTGCAGTGCCAGCCATTGATGGTTGTGCAGGAGCCCGTTCCCGAGTCTGAGGCAAAACAAGAAGGATGCAAAAGAGGGTTAGTCCTGTGCAGCCTCATGTTCTGCCTGTCATCAGGGGCTGCAGCCTGCAAACAGCCTGCTCTAAGGCATCATGCTGCTGTCTTCTAAGGCAACAAAGAATTCTTTCAACCAGAATAGCAGGGCTAAGATTAACTCTGCATATATTGTAGAAAACACAGTAGAGCACACTTTTTCCCTGTTCACAGAGGAGAGAGCCCAGCAGGTGGACAAATGCTGCCTGCTCCTTATTTCATGCGCAGCATTTGCTTCTGATGGAGAGGGCACTCTGTATGGCCTGGCACCCTGTGTCCATATGGGATGCCTCCAGGCTGCAGACTCCAGTTAACCTGACTGACCCTCAGGTTGGTATTTAACAGCAGTGTCTGATCAGTGTCATTTATCCCCAAAGCAGTAATGCTGTCATGGCCATGAAGCAGCCAGATGCTTCTGCTGGCTGAGACGTCAGGATGTGGAGTGGAGAAGGTGGTGCCTCCCAGCTCCACATCCCTACGTTCATTCCCCCCACCCTCCTTTCTCCCTTTGTCTCCTCACTCTCTTGTGCTGTGCCCCAGCTCAGCAGTTTTCAGCCCTCCCTGGGCCCAGCCACCTCCTGTTCCTGTGGCCACCTCACCCACACGAGCTGCTGTCTCCAGCTCTCCCTGCTAACGCAGCTGGCCCTCACCCAGCCCCATGTCTCCTGCAGGGAGGGCTCGCCATCCCACACGGGCTCACAGCTGCCACGGGATGGGGATGCACATGTGTCCCTGCTCTGTTTTGTCCCTGTGCACATTTTGTGGTATTGCTACACTGTGTGTGCAAGAGCTCTCCAGCCCCGTCTCAGGGAGGGAGGGCTTTGCTCCTTCAAACGCAAAGGCAGGAAGGACAGTGCTTGCACCACAGCAACTTGCATAAGAGGCAATGCTGACTGAGTTCTGTTGTTGTCTCAACTTACTTATTTACTCTGAATGCCTTTTGCAAAGGGAATCTTGAGCAAAAGAACTTCAGTGTTGCACTGCTGTTGGCCCACAGTGGTTTTTAAGTAGGTTTATTTGTACATTTGAGTTACTTAAAAAAGGAAGAGGATGAAATTGTCATCTTGTGATCACATCTTGCAGAAGACTTGGCATGCTACCCAACACACCTGCATGCTCAGACTGAACTACAGCACCACCAATTTTAAGATCTGGTGACAGACATACAGTAATGACAGGCTAGAGGGGCAGGCAGTAAGATGGACACCCTTACAGTTCAATAAACATACTCAGGAGGAAAAGAAATACTCTCCAGTATAAGCCCCACATCCTTGTACTTAGGAAAATGGATTCTTTTAAAAGATACTAAAAACTACTTGCTTTAATGTGTGTTTTGTATGTGTAAGCCCATGGAACAGTTCCAAGAAAGTTGTGAAATGGGAATTTAGATTAGATATAGGACATTTCTCCTCATCTCTGTCCTTTTAGTTAAAGGAATAGGAGTTCCTCAAACTGAGATGCGATTCTGAGCTCACACACACATCTTTCCACAGCAGCTATGTGTAGTGTTTCTGTTTCTGCAGCCTTTCTCAGTTTACAGAGAAATTTACTTCTTCTCAAGAAGCCAAGTACTGCTGAAGTAGTAGAAGTGCCCTTAATAGTGACGGAAAACACAAAATCCCTGAGCAGGATCCTGCCACAGCTGTGAGGGGAGTGGGAGCAGGGATGAAAGCGCGCTCTGTGCTGGATACAGAAGGGTGCAGATTACACACAAGCAGGGCTGCCAGGCCGCCATGCAGAAACCCAAAGAAATCAGTAGAGCTTTTAATAGATGCTCCACAGGGAGCCACTCACCTATTTTTAGGACAGGTACAAGCCCTGGCTGAGTGCTGCAAGTGGAGATAAGCACAGTGCTTTCTGCTGCATCAGACATGCATCCTGCATCGTGCCGTGCCATGGATGAGGAGCACGGCTCATGCGGGGCTCTCCAAAGGAATAATAATAATAATAACCCTCCAAGAAGCCATCAGCAAGCTCTTAGGCTGCTTGTGGCTTTGACCTGAGTCAGAGGGATGATGCTGAAGGTAGGTGCAACACAGCTGGAGTCACAGGCCTGCTGGCAAAGCCCTGAGCAGCTTACAGCTGTTACAGCAGGATCAAGGCTAAGCTCAGCCTCCACCTGCCAAGCTGCAAACAAAGCCAGAGCATTGTCTAAATCTCATCATCCCTGGGATTGCGGTGTATCCAGCTCTTTATGGGCTGTAAAGCACAGCCCAGCCTGTACTGTGGCCCAGAGCTGATCTGACAGCTTTTAAAGTCAGTCATGACTCAGGAAGGAAAAAGACCTTCAGTCTTCTTTTGAGGGCCCAGAGATGATTGTGTGAAAGAGGTCTGGACTGTAAATTAATCACTTTCAGTCCTGGCATAGGTGGCTCAAAAGTTCTTGGCTGAAGCAGGGAAGATTCCAGCTTAAGATGACTGCTTATCTGCACAAGTCCTTTGTATCCAAAGTGCTGGAATCCTGACAACACAGACTGAGGTGTTCTGCAGAACAGGGGCCAGACCAACAACCCAAACCTGAAAACTCCAAACACAGGATCCATTTTTTGTTATTTCTGCAATGCTGAACCGTGTCCACAGCAGTCCAGCTACAATACAGGCACAAGGTCACCACTCTGCAATCTCACAGTGCAAGTGAAGTGAACTTGCTGGGACAATGTGTGCTGCCAGTACTGTGACACTGTGGTGCTGGTGGGGGCACAGGCAGACTTGTGCAGATAAGCAGTCATCTCAAGCTGGAATCTTCCCAAGGAGCCCCCTGCTTCAGCCAAGAACTTTCAAGCCACCTATGCCAGGACTGAATGTGTTTAATTTACAGTCTAGCCTTCTTTCACACAATCATCTCTGGGCCCTCAAGAGAAGACTGAAGCTCTTTTTCCTCCCTGAGAAGGAAGCAGGCTTCTGAGCTTGCACTGTAGCAGTGGATAGCAAACATGAAAGTGATTCTCTTGGTGTTATGTAACAGGGAACACCAACTCAGCAATTACTATGCAAGGTGATTAAATCAAAAGTTCCTTCTCCTCAGCAAGGGTGGCACCTCAGCACAGTAAGGGTAAGGGAAGAATTCAAACGGACAGTTAAATGTTAGAACAGGGTGTAAAGTTGGCAGGCTTCTTGCTCCATCCAGCACAGAAGAGAGGAACTTCTAGGATCTCGGGCAATGAGCCATCAGATACTTTATTTCAGAGATGAGGGCTGCAGAAGGGTGTTGGACCCTGACCTTTTGGGTAAGGTGAACAACATTCCCATTTCCCTTCCTTTCAGGTCATACCTCCCCGCACCACTCTCAGGCAGAAGCCCTACCCTGTTCACCACAAAGCTTTCCCTGCTACGTCAATGACTCCACACACCACAGTCTGGAGCTGCATCAGCCTCCACGGCCCTAGAGCTGGCAGCAGCCAGAAATGCCCTCCTTGGAACCCCAGTTCCAGGAACAACATGACAGGCGCCATCCCCATGTGACAAAATGTACACTACCAAGGTATCATACTACATGTACAACCTTGTCTGGGACAGCAATGAGAGCTCACCAGAGGAAGGCAGAAGCTGCCTGTTCTCAACAGGCAACACCAGAAAGAAGAGTGAACCTCAAATCCTGCCTCCAGTAATACAGGGAATCACAAGCTCTGGAAACCTTTATCTTCATGAATGCTTAATTAATCATGAACTCGATTCTGCCAGCTCTCAGATGCATATGCTCCTCTTCCCTGCAGTGCCATGAAGCTTCGATCCTGCCATATGGCATCCTGGCCTGGCATCAACAGGACCAAGAGAAGCACCCTACCCCAGCCTGGCTTCCACACTCCTCCTGCCACAGCAGCAACAGGGAAGGAACTCTCTTCACCCCAGCCCCAGCTGAAGGCGGTAGGGCAAAGCGGATCTCCTGCATGCCAGATGTGTCATACAGCCTCAGACATATTGCCCAGAGAAGCTGTGGCTGTTCTATCACTGGAAGTGTCCAAGCCCAGCCTGGATAGAGCTTTCAGCAACCCGGGCTAGTGAGAGGTGTCCCTGCCCATTGAGGGAAGGCTGGAACCAGGTGACCTTTAAGGCCTCTTCCAACCCAAGCCATTCAATGATAAGGAGTTGGGCTTATCGCCCACGGCAGCAGTGAGGAGCACGGTGAATGCTGCCCCAGCTGTCAGCAGGAATGGCTCCGGATGGCATTCTGAGCCACGGCCAGAGCCAACAGAGGCGGCTTAGGGCTGGATCCGAGCTCAGGGGTGCGTGGGGTCCGCACAGGCACCCGAGGGCATCGGGCACTTTTCAGGTCTCATGTGGGGAACGAAGAACGGGCTGTAATTATTTGACGGTAGAGGCAAATAGGGACGTGATGGCTGCTGCTGCCTGCCAGAGGGTAACCTGGGCTGCTCCCACACGCTGCCTTGAGGGAAAAGTGAGCCTCGAGTGAGTCAAGCTCATCCTACACCAAGTGCAGCTAAAGAGGGCAGCTCAGCGAGCCGAGAGCAGGCTCCTGACAGCGGCACACGGACACTGACGCTCTGGCTCACGGACAGGCCAGCGCAGCGACACCGGGCTGACTCCCGCACCCAGCCTACGTGCGGGCACAGGGCGCTCCATCCCTCACCCGGAGGGCACCGAGCCAGAAACGCCCAAAGCTCCGGCGGGCTCTCCGGCAGCGCCTGCCGCGGTGCCGCGGGATGCTGCCCGCTCTCACCGGCTGGGAGAACGCCACGGCCGCTGCCTTAGAGCCCAAGGGCCGGTCCAGTCCCGGAGAGGAGGCCGGCCAGGGGACAAGAGACACGCTGACGCGGGCAGCACAGCCCAGATCCCGCTCCAACAGCACCAACCAGGCATCAGCCTCCGGCTGTGACCCCGCGCGGATCCCGGGGCGGCTGCGCCCCCTCCTCGGCCCGTACTCACCTGTGCGGGGCGGCGTCCCCGGGGCGGGCGAGCCGCCCGCTGCTGCCCGCGGCGCGGCGGGGCCGGGGGGCGGCGGCTGGCAGCGGGGCCGCGGCAGGCGGGAGGCCGAGGCGGCGGCGGCGGGAGCGCAGCAGAGGGCGGGTAGGGCCGAGCAGAGGCAGCGCGCGGAGCTCTGGTACATGCTCCCGGCGGGACGGAGCGGCACCGGCAGGATCGGGCGGGACCGGGCGGGATCAGGAGCGCGGCAGCTCCCGTGCCCGCCCCGCGGCCGCGCTTATACAGGCGGCGGCGCCCCGCGCGGCGCGTACCTCGGGCACTACCACCCTCACCCGTGGGGGGGGGTGACAAGGTACAAACAAACCCTCCCGGCACCGCCGCCCGCACACCGAGCCCGCCCGCAAAGACCGGCGAGCCCGCGCTGCGCGACCGTCCCGCTGTCGCTGGCGGAGGGCGCTGCGGTAGGAAGGACGCGCTCCGTGGCCGCTCCCGCCTCCCCTACCCTGCCGTGGAGTGGTCTGGCCCGGGGGAGGTTTCCGCCGGTGATGTCAGCACGGGGCGCCCACTGCTCCCATAGACGTCACGGCTCAGGGGCTGCCCCGCCCGGCCCGGCCCGGCTCGGCTCGGCTCGGCTCGGCTCGGCTCGGCCCGGCCCTGCTCGGCTCGGCTCGGCCCGGCCCGGCCCGGCCCGGCCCTGGGGGAGCAGCGGGGCTCGGCAGCCGCCGGGCTCCCAGCGCAGCCGGGCGGGTCCTGCAGCGCTGGGGATATATTGTTCTCTACTGGGATGGCTTCCTCGGACACGAGCATCCCCCTGCCCAGGCCCGCCACGTTCCCAGGACCGCGTGGAGAGCGGGGCGCTCCCTCAGCTCGGCACCCCGCCCTGTGGGAGCCTGTGAGGCGCTGGGCTGGGGGGGAGTATCGGGGAACAGCCCCCGGTAAGGGGGGGTCTGGGCCCCAAAGCTGGCAGCTGGGGGTGGGTGATCTTGTTTGCTGTCTCCCCCGCTTCCCGTGGCCTCTTTGCCCCAGCGCCCTGTGTCAGGCCACAGGGGCCAAGGGCGGCCCCGAGTTCCTGCGCTGGAATTAGGGCAGTGCCCGCAGCTAGCCTGAACGGGCTTCCTGCTGAAAATGGGACTTTTTTTTTTTTTTTTTTTTTTTTCCCTAGAAATACTTGATTCTTTATGTGTTTGCTAAACTGCCGAGGGGACCAGGGGAAGCAGATGCCTTCTGTGAGGGATGCTGCTGCTGCTGCTACAGGAACCAGGACAAGCTGGCAGCATGGCATTACACCTGGCTCTGCTTCAGCGCCCCTGGCTCATCCCTCTTTTTCTCAGGCTTTCTCTTGACAGAAAGATGGCATTCGGGCACAGCAGCTGATCCCTGTGTTCTGGTGTTCAGTGCCTGCTGTCAAGGTTTTTTTCTCCAGTTTGCTGCCTGCTGGGCTTAGGCTGGTTATAGCCATCCTCTGGAGACAAGAGAGAGCAGTAGAAGCGTTTAGGTGGGAGAAAGCCTCCAGGATCATCGGGGTGGAAGGTTTTGTTTGGGTGCTGGGGGTGTTCTCTTGGTGGCTCTCAAGCCCCCCACTGCACCAGCTGTTCAACAGGATGGGGACACCCAGAAAAAGGGGCCCTGGAGAGGCTAAGGATGCTTCCAGTCCTGTCACAGTAACCAGAGGGAGCCAACAACCCACTCTGCAACTGCCAGGCAGTTCAGGAGCTGAGTGGATGAAAAAGTATAGTGAAAGCATTGGAAAAGACCATTCCAGAGCCACCTCGGAAAAGTTGCCTCTGTTCAGCAGCGTGACAGGCTGGGCTCCACTGCTGAGCAGAGGTCAGGTTTTGGAGAGGATCTTTCCTCTGTTCTTTGCGCTTTCAGGATTAATTACCTGCAGGCTGCCTGTGTGTGTGACGTGTGACCTCGTTCTGAGCTGCAAGTGAAGGGGATTTCACAACCTTCCTGAGCTTCCAGAAAACTCTGGTCTGTTTTGGTTTTGGGCAGGAATGTAGGCATGCCTCTGAGTACGGGGGAAAAGCAGTTCTGACCTTTCCAGGGACTAAATTGGCCTCCAGGGCTGGAAGCAAATGCAAGGTGCCATCAGAAAGATGGGACTTGTCTTTTCCCCTGGCATGTCATAAGATCTCTGACTTTCTAGGTGCTTATCTTTCCCAAGCATACAGCTGATCCTGCTTTCCCCAGTGCAGGAGGTGCATCTTGGCCTGGGCCACACTGCTTAATCCCTGTCACTGTTCTAGCAGTCTTTTAATCTTGCAGACTGTTTTTCATGGGCCTGGTCTTTGTTTTCCCCTATAAAAAATAAACATTCTTCTTTCACATCATGTCTTCTAAATCTTTCTTTATTGCTGTCTCCTCAAGTCTCTCCTTGCCCCAGCTCCTGTATACAGCCCACCACAAATTTGCTTGTCTTTGTGTTACTCTCCATTCCAGCCACAGTTGTCATTGTCAAGTTGTTCTTCATGACAATTTTCATAGTGCAAAGAACTTTCCTTCCCCTTTGAAGGCAGGTGCATTGTTTGTCTTTTGCCACCTGGTACCACTCTTCTTGCCCAGATTTTGGAAGGGCTTGTTAGGGGTTCAGCGACAACTTGGGAGAATATCCAGAGTCTTCTGGGATGACAGAAGTAGCTTTTCTTTCTGCCCATCCTCTACCTGATTTGCTTCCTTGTTCAGACTTTGCTGTCTCGTTTCTAGAGCTGGATTTGATCCCTTGCACCATTTTGATGGTTTGAACCCTCTTGGCTCTGACTGATTGCATCCCAGTTTCATCCCTGGAGGCTTGTGCTAGTTCTGTTACTCTCATCTGTAATTTCATCTGTTCGTCTTTGTTACTCATTTCCTTTTTGATTATCAAAGGAAAGATTGTGATATCCTGGATTGTAATAGTCTCACAAGTTGTCTGCTGCTGATGTTTTTGTCTCAATGCTGCTTTTCTCTTCAAAAACATCTACAGAGCAGCTGCAGTTTCAAAGGTGGGTCCTAGATCTTGGTGCTTAAACTTACATCTGGCTGTGTGTAGGCTCATCTAGCCCTCCCTAAGCAAAATGCTCTAATGTAAATGCTTTCAAACAAACTAAAAACCCCGAGAAAGATAATTGAACAACAGGTAGGTAATTAGTACCCCCCTAACTTTTCCAGTTTTGTTTTCTGTAGAGTGAAGTAGCCTGGCCTCGGCAGACAATGCTGGGAGCATGGGGGAGAAGCAGCTAGAGAACCTGGCAAGGACAAGGCTGGAGCCTGGATTTCTCTGCTTTCAAGTATGTGGAACATTCCTTGTAGATGTCTCAGCTCTGATTCATATCCTTTGCACTTTAAATGTGTAGAGAGGAGACAGAGGCTTGACTGCTGTGCAGGACTGGGAGCCCTGGTTCCTGACTGGGCTTGTCTGCTCTCGAGGCTGGGCACTCCTATCACAAGGGCAAACCTGTGACTGAGAGTTTGTTTCTATGCTTGTTGTGCATGAGCCTCTGCCACCAGCTTCTCCTCCCCTTTTCAGTGACCAGATACTTGTGGAAGGGAAGAGTGGCTGGGGATCCAAGGAATCCATGAGCTGTCCCAATGGCCCTGCCATTTCTGGCAGGGCTGGGCAAAGAAAATCCCTGACAGTAGTGGCCAAGGGGATAGGTAGCCTGGGTTTTGCTGCTGACAGGTTGGAGATATGGTGGCAGGGAAGCTGCTGGCTTTGTGTCCTGCTCAGGAGATGAGGCAGCTGGGCCCATCTCTGAGCTCCAAATCCTCAGCTTTGTTCTGCTCTCCTGCACCATGGAAAAAACCTTGGGTTTTCCATGGAGATGGCTGCTCATCCTCCTCATCTCCTGTTCCAGCAGATTTCTTGGAGCTGCCCACCACCTAGCAAGCTTAGTGCTTAAGTAACTAATGAATGGTAGTGTAGTATGTTTGTTATTAATTTTATTTTTCTAGTTGGGTTTTGGCCAAACCACCTCTTCCTGTGATCTCCAAGGAGGGAGCACAGAAGGTTTCCTGCTTCCTGCTGTACTGCATGTGTTTTTCTCTGCTCTCTTGAGTGCTGGCTTTCCTTAGCCAATTAGTGTGCCCATGCTTGCGTGACAATAAAAAAGGCATTTGTAAAAGAAAAAGAAGTTCCCGATGAAGCTGTTCTCAACACACACAGGCTCTGTTCCCAAGATTGGGAACAGTGGTGATTCACCTCCAAAGTGTGACTCAGTGATTGCTTGGCATTCCTTGGGGGTGATTCAAGAGCCCTACTAGCCTTCTATGGAAAATAGAATCCTTCTGAAAATACACAAAAGATATTATTAATTTTAGGTGCACGTGACTTGGTGAAAAGAGAGAAGTTCCTTGAGGAATTGATCTCAGCTATCCCATGTGCATCTGGCTGATGTTTGCACAAGCTGAGATCAGTGAGCAAATGGAGAGGAGGGGTCCAGGTGAAAGGACAGTCTTCTTGACATCATTTTTCTTTCCTTGCTGCTGTCTGAGCTCCTGTTGAAAAGCAAAATGATGGAGAACTGTGGTATCAATACAGGGATGCCAAGGACCTTTGGCTGGGCTCTGCAATTGTCATGTAAAATGATGCCAGTTTTCATCTTTGGAAGTAAATGCAGCTTTTATTTTTCACGCTCTGTTACCCTGGTTTCATGGTGCCTTGGTGCCTCAGTAAAGAAACCTGCCAGCCATGGGTTTCCAGATGATGAATGTGCAGTTGGAGAGGGACTGTCACACAGAGCCGGCAGCCAAGCCCCGGGCTGGACTTTCCCCTGGGGTGTGCTCAGTGCAGGCGCTCTGGTTGGGCAGCTGGAGGGGGGCTGCAGGCAGCTCCAGCTCCTGGTGCCATCCAGGCCTGGCCAGAAGCCAGCTGTGCCTGCGTCACGGCCCTGCCGCTTGTGTAAGTGCCCCTGTCACCGCAGTGACCCCGGGCAGCGCTCGGCGGGACTCTGCCCTCTGCCCGGCCCGCACCCTGCCCGTCCCAGGGCCTGTGCTCAGCTCTCACCAGCTCAGCAGGAGCTGGGAAGCCTGAAGTTCAGGCTGGGAAGCTCTTGGTGCTGCTGGAAACGCAAAATTGGAAGCTCCCTCTCGGGCGTCTGGTGGAATGTTCAGCTCCTCGTGCTGTCTGCAGCCACCCTGCCCTCCCGCACCAGGCTGCAGGTGCCTGGGCAGCCCCTGAGCCCCCTGCCCTGGTCCAGCCTGAGGTTTTGCCAGCTCTGAGCCATGGAAACAAGGGCTGGGAACTGGCCACTTGCCAGGTGGCCGGCTGGGCTATGCCCTGTCCCCGGCTGTGTGCTGCTTTGCTGAGGCAATGAAAACAAGCCATGGCAAAGGCCACCTGGGCCGTGCCCGGGTTTATCGCCCTGCAAAAATGAACTGCTTATTCAATAGCAAATTCCTCTGTGAGTTCCCTGCTTGACTTGCGTCAAACATGGATTTAATTATTAAGAGATTTTTGTCCTCCAGGGCAGCTTCAGAAGACAAGGAAAGGTTCTCTTTTCTCCATGGGTGCACCCTGGAGTTTGGGTGAATCTGCTGTTTTACTCACAAAACAGCTGTACTTTCTGCCTTTACTGTGTTCTAGTTTCTTTTTTTGAAAGAACTTCTAGCTTCACCTCTATCCCGGGGATATCAGGGGACTGATTAGGGCTCTCCCAACCGACTTTCTGTAGCTCCAAGTCCAGAAGACAGTTTGCAGAGAGAGTCCAATTGGGAGCTGATCCCTGCAGGGTGGAAACATCTCTCTGCTTGGCAAGGCATGCTTCCTGTTTTCAGGGAGCTGTCAGGGTGTCTTCTGCATCCCTTCACTGCCACGTGTCAGTGTCCCGCAGCTTCTCCCCAGCCTGTTTTGGTGCTTTGCCTCCCTGGGGTTCCCTGTGTCACCACAGCTCAGAGCTGGCTTTTGGAGCAGGTGCCACCTCCATCTCCTGCTCCTGGCTGTGTGGCACGGAGCAGGCAGCCCGTGACTGGCTCTGACTGGTGCCACAGAAGTGCTCCAGGGCAGCAATGGCCTGAAGAAACACTGGTTTCATTATCTCTTGGCTGTTTGGTGTGTTGCCCAGGACCCTTCTGGGATCCTGCTGAAATTGTTTAGATGGTATTTAATCCTTGACCTGCCGACATAAAGCAGGGATGCACTCTGTGATGAACAAGTGAAAGAGTTTTTCAATAGATGATCCACGAATGTGATACTTGAAAAGCCCCAAAGACACTTCTGGGGTAATTTCAGGACTTCTGTCTGTTGGGTGGACAAGGGGCAGTTTTTAATAACTTGTCCTTTGCAAGGGAGCAGAGACTGCCGTATGAAAGACCCTTCATCTCAGGAGATTAGGACCTTGTTCAACACTAAATCCATTTCCCCTCCACTGAGCTGAGTCAAGGTCAGCAGAAAGTTCCTCCTGAGAAGGACAACAAGCCCTGGGCACTAAAATTCACAGTGGGAGGACTGTCTGGGCAGCTCAGAGGCAGCCCAGTAACCCAGTCCAGCAGCAAGGCAGCACAGGGCCAACCTGTGAAACAAAACCCACGCTTGCAAATGCAGTGAAGCCGGGGTGGTTGATCATTAGCAGCTCCAGTGAGGCTTGAATGTGTGTCCTGGAGGGGAAAGGCTGCTTGGCAATCCGTGACCTAACTGAGCATCCCTCCTGTGGTGCCATTCAGGATCCAAAGTCTAGCAAGGCAAAGGTCTGATTTTCACTCCAGCTTGGGCTTTTAGGGCATTGTCAACGGGCAGCATCCTGGGCTGGTGTCAGGATATAGAAATTCTGGAAGCATTTATTCTTTGTACAGTGCAGGGCAGACATATGCAAGAAGAAAAATGCACTCACCACAACTGACTGAAAGCTTGTCTGGCTGCTGGTGGTAGCCAAGCTCACATTATCACCAAACCTTCTGTAATTGCTGTACTGACTGTTCTGGTGAATGTAGGAAATGACCATTTGATTGTCCCCATGAAACAGCGTGGCTGCACCCCTCTCAGTTGTTATGGCCTCTGGCAGAAACTGTGCCTCCTGTGCTGTCACCTTCATTCAAATGGCTGAGAGTCATTATGGAGACCAGCTCCATCTCCAGGTCCTGAGACATGGTTTGGAATGGTGTTCCCCAATCTAATGTTCCCACTGACACACCCCAGACCTTGTGCTGCCTGCTCACTTTCTCTCTGCCGCTCCTGCGATGAAATGGGGAGGAGAATTGAAGGCACAAAAAGCTAAAGATCGCAGGTTGAAATAAAAGCAATTTCCTAGAAATAGCAATGGAATAAAAATATTAAGAGTAGCAACAAGACACTGATAAGAGAGTTAAAAGATAGGCAAACTATTTACATGTGATTGCTCACCACACAATTTGGTGTTCCTGCTGTAGCACCCCAGACCACAAACTGCTCACTTCCTTCCCGTTCCCTGGGCCTCAGGAGAGAGAGGAGAACTGCAGGCACAGCAATCTGAGACAAGAACAATTTACTAGAAAAGGCAAAGAAATAGGAAAAACTGTAACAACAGTACCAATAGCAGAGTGTGCAGATCGGTGCACAATTAACCTGTGACTGCTCACCTCGTGGAATCCAGGGTGATGTGACCATGCACCACCAAAGGAACACCACCACCACCACCCTGTGTCCATGGCATGAGGGGGCATCAAATAATTGCAGGGCCGTGCCCTTCCTGGCTGCTGCAAAAATTAACCCTGAGATTAAAAATTAATAAATTTTTAAAAATAAAATAATAAATAAAATTAAGGATAAAATTAATCCTGAGACAAGCAGGATAAATGAAGTGCCTCTGCATCTCCAGGTGAGGTGTCCAGCAAAGGGCAGAGCTGGCATTGCTTTCAAATACTCTGCATGTATTTATTCCCTCAGCTAGAAACAGTGGAATTTGACAGAAAAATAAACACAGCCCTGGGCCCTGTTCTTCTAAGTTCTTCTAAGCGTTCTGATGTTTACATGTTTGTAATGGAGTTTCTCACACTCTTTTCATGTAAATAACGATCGTTTTGCCTTCCTTTATGGAGGAGGAGAAATTTGATGGACTTGGTTTGACCAGTGTGGCTGGAGAGGTGTCAATTTCATCCTCCAATCCACGGGTGCTTTTGAAAGTCTATAAATATTGGAGTTTGGAAATAAACTTCCTTCTTTTTATCTTGGACGTTTCAGCTTGTGCATGTCATTTATTTTATGTCCTATTTGTGAATGGGAAAAACCTCACAAACTCATATGCCTGATGTTTTCAGGTCATGGATCTGTTTTCCAGTAACTGTCCAGCTGCCAGCTATCTCTGAGACAAAGCTTGAGGCTGCCTTCATTGAGTGCGGAGTGTCGCAGACATCTTCTATGGAAAATCCTTTCCTTAGGATTTTTCCTCCTGAGAAGCTGAGAGGCCTCAGGAACAAAATGTAAACATTGATTATCTATAGTAGGAGTCCCAGTAAAATATCAGTATTGTATTTGAATATCTGTACATTGGCCTTGCCCTGATGAGCCCTGGTTGTTCTTGATGGGCTGCAGCTGTGGCTAGTGAAGATAACTGGGATAAAAGGGGCTTGGCCAGGTAGTGAGGGCCTGATGAGGGAGGAGCAACATGCAGAAGTCTGTGCTGTGAAGAACTGCCCCCAAGAAATATTGCCCAGAGGGTACGGGACTCTACAAATATAATAACAACAATTATCTGCTGCTGTGGAATGCAGACCAAAACCAAGAATAAACCCACTGATTGACATGAAGGAACAATTTTCACCTAGTTTTGGGAGTTTCTTACAAAAAAAATTCTGGGTTGAAGAGAATTTTAATTAACCCTTCAAGCAGGTAGGATGAATAGACTACAAAGCAGTGAAGTGCATATGATGGGTGGTATTTGCTGGCCACATTAACCCTTGTATTTGTGTTGTCTGAGTTGGAAAGAAGAAATATTTCATGTGTGACATCATGTCATTCCTCATCCTCCTTTTGCTCCAGTTTTTTAATCAATTCAAAGGATGCTTCAGCCAGCTGGTTATTGAATGTATGCATAGTGCTTTAGGCAGCATTGAACAAGGTAAATTGGCTTTTGCTCCTTTTTATTTTCATTCTGGTGTGAGTTTAGCTTCACAGGTGTCTTTGAAGTTACAAAATTTGCTTCCTTAAAGATTTTACCTTGGAAGAGAGCATGGACAGCTGGGCTTTGCTACACTGGTGTCAGAGTATGAAATATTATAGCTTATTACTTAAATGTTTCCATGAATGACTTTTAAAACTTCATTACATAAGCTACAGAGAATACCACCACACCCTGAATGGGACTCTGAGAGACCCTATACTGTTCCCTGATGAAAATAAGAGCTTTTATTTATTTGGTTTGTTTGATTGTAGTGTATGTTTTATTGTTATGGATCATTTGGGAGACATTGTTTATGGTTATGTTTGTCTTTAGACTTTGTGTTTGTTTCTAGGCGGTATTTTTATTTTGATAGATTGAGGCACTATGGGTTTATTCAGTTGGGAATAATTTTTTTCTTGTAAATTTAAGTTTATTTGATTTTGGAGACGTTTTTGTTGTTGGTTTTTTTCTTCTTTTTATTTTTTTGTTTTCCTTGTATGTATTTGATTGTTGTTTATCCGGTGTTTTTTTGGGAACATGGGTATTTATATGGTGGGTTTTTAAAGTTTTTTTTTTTAATTGTTTATTATTTGGCTAGTTATTTTCTTAGTTTTTAGTGGTTGAGATTTTTTTCTATTTCGTTAATTAGCTCAGTTTTTAAAGTTATTTTTACAGAGTATTGGTTATTCTTTGAGTTAGTGTAGAGGTAGAATTTTGTTTGGTTTTTTTTTTAGTGACGTTCAGTGGCACTGTTTGGAGTTTATTCATTTTTTTCAGTAGTTTTTGTGATTTGCTGTGTGTGTTTCTATAGGGTTTTCTTTTATTTTGGTTCCATTTTTCTGATGAGAATTGTTATTGAAAAGAGTGTTGTGTGGTTTTTTCGCTGACAGTTGTTTGGCTGGTGGAGGTATCTTGATGTTTTTGGAAGATATTGGTGGGAATTCAATGCTATTTGTTTTGTCATTTTATTTAGGAATTGGATTTTACATGTACAATTATAACTATATTTAAACAAAACAAATACATGTGTAGAAATGGGAGTAAACCACTCTTATTTTTACGTATTCGGTCTATTTTCAAAATGTAACATGTAACATAAGTCATTATATATTATAATAAGGTATTCTATTTTTAATAGAGAGTTGTGTATATTTATAGATATATAAATAGAGAAGCTAAATATACACACAAGCCAAACTGAAATATAAATATAGAAATGTGTTGCAAATATATGCAGATATATAAAAAATTACTAATAATTGTAAATATAAAATAACATAAATCAATACAATACATAATACAAATAAAACTGTATATATCTTATTTAATATATTATAAGAAATAGATATAAAATAGAAATAGATATAGTATATCAATATGATATAGAAAACCAATTGTAGATATGATAAATATAAATATTAAAATATTTTTGAAGTTTAAAATAAAGGATGGTTTTGTTTTTTATTTGGCAAAAGTAGGGGTTTTAGTATAAAAATTATAAATGCAAATAATATAAATGTAGAAATTTAAGTTCGGAAATATATCATAGATACATAAATATTTCTATGAAAATTAAAAATATAAGAAAAATTTGTATAGATAGATATGGTACATAATATAAAATTTATCTAAAATATTTGAATGTGATGCATATTATATATAATTATTCGTATAATGCATCAATATAAACTATAGCTATAAATGTGACTATAGTCATGAAAGCTATAAATATAAAAATATTTCAATATAGCTTAAAAGAAGAGGGTTTTGTATTTATTTCGTTAGAGATGGGATTTTTATTTTAAATAATATAAATGTTATGGAATGTTATTATAAATTTAGAAATATACAATCAATATATAAAAATACTTATAAAACCACAAAAGATAAATAAATATTAATAATGGGAATAGACAGAATATAGTATATAAATTACATACTACATCAATGTCCACTATAAATATGGATGTGAGTATAAATACGGAAAATAGGAATATAAAATTTATTTAAGTATGGTTTCAAAGCAAGGGGGCTTGTTTGGCTCTTGTCGGGTAAGAGGCAGCTTTTTGGCATTTATTTCGGAGCAGTTTTTGGCTGGGGTCGCCCCTGTTCTTTTTTGCCGCCTTCCCTGCCCGCAGCCCCGAGGCGCGCTGCGCCCCGGCTGGGGCGGGCGGCAGTGCTGCCGCCTTGTGGGCACAGCGCGGTACTGCAGCCCTGCGCCGACAGGCGGCCGCGAGGCCGCCATCTTGGGAGTGGCGTGTCGCGGATGTCGCGGACTCGCTTGACCTTCTCAAGATGGCGGCGAAAAGGGCGGGGAAGTCGAGGACCCCAGTGGGTATAACTGGACTGCCTGTATGGAACACCGACGCCAGCGCGGCCCCAGTGGGATTTTCTGTGGCGTTTCAACATGGGCCACATGGGCTGTGGGCTCAGCGAGGCCGCGGGCGGGCGCATTCCGGCAAGTTTCTGACAGGCATCTGAGTAAACGCCTCTTTATGCCGAGGGTCCTCTTTTGGCCGCCATGTTGGGAGTGGCGTGTTGAAGATGTCGAGGATGTCGCGGACTTTCTTTGACCTTCTCAAAATGGCGGCCAAATGGGCGGGAAAATCGCACACCCCGGTAAATCTGCCGCCCTGTGGCCACAGGCGGTACTGCACCCCCCGAGCCAGCGCCCTGCCCCTCGCCGCTGGGTGCCGGGGGCGGGGGAAGGACGCGGCTGCCGAGCGAGGGAAGGGCGAGGGGCGGGAGCGAGCGGCGTCGGAACGGGGCTGCAGCCGCCGAGCCCGCGCACGCCCCGTTCCAGGCGCTGGCAGCGACCGCGGGCCGGCCAATCCCGGCGGGGCGGCCCCGGGCAGGCGGCGCAGGAGGCGGAGCGGGGCCGTGGCGCTCCCCGCCCTTGCTGCCGCCGGCTTTGGAAGGTCGGTCTCTATAAACTCCTTTCTGGCTTCACAGGTCCGTGCTGGAGAGTGGGAGAAAGGGCCCTGCTGGTTGGCGTGTCCTCGGTGGGCGGAGAGCTCTGACCTTGGCCGCTTGGGCTACTGAGTATTGGAACAATGGGGATGCGCTTTTATGTATTTAGTGACCTTTACAGATTTATTCCCCTCCTTCAGGTGAGCGTGCATCATTGCAGGCTTGGGATTGATTGAAATGCGCTGAGGAAATCAGCTCTGGGGAGGGAAATCCTCTCAACATTTACCAATTCTTCTGTCAAACTCATCACGGCAGGACAGCGTGAAGACTGAAAGTGTAAGAACATGTGGAGGGAAACAGAGAATCTGACAGGAGCGGCGAATGCACAAGTGCACGAATTTTGCTTCTTGCTTGGATTTAAACTCAGGAGTTGAAAGGAATTTGGGAATGAGAAGGAGAAGAAGAAGTTGTTGTTACAGCCCTGACAAAATCTTTTGTTCTAGCTAATAAGTTAGTTTAAATAAAAAAAAAGAAAAAAATTGGTTTTTTCCTTTCACTATTATATTCATTGGTGGTATATGGTGTGTTGTTTTATTTCTTGGTATTATTAACTCTGTGTAAGTTGTTTTTTGAGTGAAGCTAACTTTCTGGATGAGTTGGTTTGTATTTGAAGTAGGATTAATTTCAATAGGTTTCTTTCATAGACTTCTGATAGGTATTACTGGGATTTTGGTTTTGTTTGCTGTATGTATAAACAGAGATTTGGTAGGACCAGCTGGGCTGCTGGAGTTTTGGGTGTGGATTTATTAGATGGCTTTTGTTAAACACAGAATAATTATGTAAGTTAACAGCAAATTACCCAATTTATCTAGCTATGCTACCTAAACACAAAGTTTTACGTCTTATCAGCTTTCTGTTGTTCTGCTCCAAGTAGCTGTTGTAAAAAAGAAAGCACTCTTATTTTTCTGAAGAGTTTTCTTCTATAACAAGCCCTTTGCTGCCCTTGAATTCGAGTCAGAGAGGCCAAACAGCTGCAGCTCCTCTGAGGGCTTCATTCCCTCTCTGGGATGTGCTGGGGTAAGAGCTCTCCTCTCATTTCAGTGAAGAGGCTCTTTCAGCTCATCTCAGCTTGTTTTCAGCAGGTGTTTCTGGGCATCTAAAGCAACAGAGACTTGGAAGAGACTGTGGGGAAAACAGTGTGGAATACAGGGAGTATTTAAGTTCATGATTTTGGGTTTTGTGCTTGGGAGTGGTAAAGCTCCTTTGCAATTTCTGGTGCTGTTCTTGTTTTGTTGTTTTATTGTTTTGGGGAGGAGCACAGCTTCCAGAGGTTCCCAGTTGTGTCAATTACAACACTTTTTTCAGCAGATTCATCATGTCACACGAGGTGGCCTTTCTTTGTGCCTGACATGGACCAGCATCCCCAGATGTCTGAGAAGTAAGTAGAGGGCCGGAACCCACAGAGGGGATGAAAGCAGGGTGCTGGTTTGGGAATTACAGGGAGGGGTTTTTGAGTCTGCTTTGGAGGTGGGGGGTGTCCATGAAGTGGCCTCTTAGGCCCCATAAAAGTCAAGTCTCACTTTTGATCACAGAGCTGAGGTGTGCAGGGCAGAGCAGTCCCGGTGTGTCTCGTGTCACTTGTCTATTGTGTATTGTGTGTTGTTTGGATGTGTTATGTCCTTTACCTTAGGCCTTTGAGGGGCCTGTCAGAAACCTTGGCACCATTCTTAGCATCCTTGATCTCAGTGTTCCTTGCCCTGGGACCCAGGCTGTGGACCTTTTGACTGGGGAGCTCAGACAGGTATCAGAATCTCATCTCTCTTTGGAAGCATCCAGTCAGATGTCTTGTCAGGTCTTGTTCTGAGTTGTGTGGACAGCTACGCCCCACCTGGAGCCATCATGGTGGACTAGGACTTGTAAGAATGCAAGGTTAGGGAGAGGATCCTGACTGTAGGATTCTCGGGCATCCATCTTCACAGTTCTTGGAATAAATCATTCAGTTAGCATCTTCTTCCTCCAGGGTTCTCTGAGCCTCATCAGCTCACCATCGGTCTCACCTCGGTCATCTCCTTTTGCATTCTCTCAGTCCTTGCAGCCATTTTCCTTGCCAAGAGATTTCTGTTCCCATTGTGTCCCCTTTGTCTGTCCCATCCTGTCCTGTGTCACGGGTGTCAGCACACATTTGTGCCGCAGCTGCTCTGCCCTGCCGCATAGCCTGGTGCAATGGCAGAAGTCCTGGGGGCTTGGAATTTGTAATGTGGGGTGTAGTTGGACTCTAGATGGGATTTGTAGATGGACATAGGATATCTGGAGCCCATAAGTTATCCTGCAGCCCTTTGACTTTCATCCTAACTTTCTTTTAGTTGCAGAAGGATAAAATCCAGGGCAGAGCCACGCATCCTGGGTGAGGTGATTTCCCCTGTGCAGGTCAGTCACTGTTTGTCTCTGCAGAGGAAGTATAATTGGTGGCTATTACAGCTCTGCTCTTTGTCTTTATTTTTAGGAAGTGAAGGCAGAGAGCAGCTGTCAAGGCTGAGTGGGCAAGGTGAGCATTGAGTAGGGTACCGAAGCTGTTGTTTTTGCTGAGGTCTCAGTTTTTGGTGCAGCTCTAAGTATGTATTATTCTTCTTTTTATTTTAGATGGTCTGCTTGCCATCTATCCTAGCCCAGCATGCCCATGCCAGATGGGTTCAAGCTTAAGGTATTGGTGTGGCATACTTGTCAGGGTTGGGAGGTTGTGTTTTCACAGTATCTCAGCATGCTTTTCTGCTTTGTTTCTTTGCAGGTGCTGTTGCTGCCCTAGGCATGCCCAGGAACGGAGGAGGGCAGGTGAGTCGGGGTTTAGGCAGGCTGACTCATAGGCGAGCGTTATGCAGCAGCATGCTAAGCGTGTCCCTTTTCTTTTTGCCAGTACCTTCTGAGTGGCCTCCGGAGTCAAATCAAGACTTGAGGTGAGCTTGGGCAGGGGTGCGGAGGAGTCCCGGGGATTACTCTTTTTGAGGGCAATAGTCACCTTTTTGTTTTGCCTTAGGTACCTGTGGGAGGCTTGTAGCCACAGCTTGGAAGCGGCAGCACCGAAGCACACACATTGAGAACATCTCAATGTCCACGTCCGACCGACGATGGCTTTTGTCCACTCGTCTTCCAAAAGCTAAGTGTCGGGGCCAGTGGTTGGGAGAAGGGGGAAAGCCTTTACTATCACAGGAGGCAATCTGATGTCAGCTTAGCGGAGAGGGCTGTAGTGGGACGGGCTCTGTTGGTGAGGATGGAACAGGAAAGCCTTATAAATATGATTGCCTGGCAAAAGATTTTGAGAATATAAAAACTATAAGCGAGATTGAAATGAAAGCAAGTTTTGAGATCCCTTAGTTACTGAACAACTGGAAAACAATGGTGTGGCCAGCCGAAGGTAATCCCCTCTTGATGAAACAATACCCTCTGCAAGCAGGCAGGTCCAAGGGTCAGAGCAGACCCTACAGCTTAGCAGATAGGGCCCAAAGAGTAAGATTTAGGGTTTAAAATGTAACACAGTATGGTAATGTAGTGATTCTTATAGGTTGTATGGAAATGTTATAGGATATGCATGCTGTAGTAGATTGGTTGAAGAGAATATGAATATTCAACACTGAAGATGATTTATTGTATTGTAACGGGAACTTTGCCCTTTTTTTTTTTTCTCTTCTCTTCCACTGCTCTTCCTCTTCTCTTTTCGCGCTCACCTCTGCACTTCTTCACCCCCTCCTTTCTACATGCTCTCCACTCTTAAACCTTTGCCGTTGACTCTTTTACACTTTAAGCCTCTCTTGTCTCGGCCCTGCTCCGAGCTGCAGCTGGCAGCTCGCAACAAGGCCCTGCACCCACACCCTTTGTAATAAACCGATAGTTTCACGACTTGGCTGCAGAGATCTCTCATCTCTGTCCGTCCCGACCGTGCGTGACCCCCGTCTCTCCTACAGACACTCCCACAGACGTTCCTACAGGGCTCCCTGGAAGTAAAGGGAGAGGGTTTCTCCTCAGCCTCACCAGAGCCTTTTCCGGGCAGGGCAGTTCCGACCCATCCCCACATTCTCGTGAACTTTGCGTTGTCTGCCTTCCTTGACTCGACGTAGTCATGGCTCTTTTCCCCGAGGAGCTCGCCTTCAGGTCCGGAGCTATAGCCGCGGTCACCCGGCAGTCCGCTTCCTTCTCTAGGCTTGCTGAGCCTCTCAAGCATCCTCCTAACTGCTTTGGCCCTAACTTCCTTTAATGAGCTGCATTTCATCATCACGTGCTGTCATAGGGCTTCCTTTCCCTTGGCCTCATCGGCCTCTGGCTCGTCTTGTGCTAGGACTCTTGGGTGCCTAAGGGGAAAGTGCCAAGCAGTTGCAACTTGTCTCTGTGTTATGTCATCTGTGTCTATGTTATGGTGTCTGTGTCTGTGTTATGTAGTGTGTGTCCATTGTCTTCATTATCTTCCACATCATAGGCCTTTGTTACATCTTGATGCTTTATCGGCACTCTTCTGTGCCATATAGGCCGTGTTCTACTCACATTCCTTTCCGGATATCCCTTATTCCGGCATCTTTACATTTCTACTCTTTGAGACAGGAATGTCTCACAGGGACAAGATGTTCTCGTCCATCTTCCTTCTCACTACCAGCTTTGGTAGTGCCTTTTCTCCATTTTCTTGGACTTCTAGAGTGAGCATCTTACACCCTCCTCACGTGACTGCAGTAGTTCTATAGGTTCCATCTTCTCAAAGGGTATAGGGCTCAAGAATTCATCTTCCAGAGTGTTATCTCCAGTCCTGGCTTGTATTGTATGTACCTATATCGTGTGTACCTATATTGACCTATATTGTATGTACTCACACTGTATGTACCTATGCTGGCTTGTACTGTATGTACTCACATTGTATGTGAGTGCATTGCCCTATATTATGTGTATTTACACTCTGTGTATACTTGCACTGTATGCATCAGCTTATATTGTGTGTACTTACATTGTACCACTTATGATTGGAGCTGCCCTGCCCTGGTACGTAGTCACAGTTAGGTAGAACAGTTATAGAAATTTTACTGTTCATCTGTCTTCTATGGGATTTTGGGTAGAAAATTTATCAGTCCAGAGCGGTGACAAGTCCTAGCTGTCAGATAGCCACTCGTTGACCCTTCCTCTCGTCTCACAGGTCCCCGAGGCTGCTGATTTCCCCAGGATCTGCCATTTACGTCAAGGAGCGACAGCCAGAAGATGTGTCAAAGCACGTTCTTCAGCATCTCAGGTAAGGGCTGCAGCGAGCGTGTAAGTGGAAAGAGTGTGTGGGCGTGTGTGAGAGCACGTGGCTGTGTCTGTCTGTGTCTGCTCGTCTCTGCATGTGTGAGCGCATGCTGACTGGATTTAACCTTGTGTATATGACTTTTGCTTTTCAGGTTTTGCAACTAATTGTTAAGTTTAGAATAAAAAAATCCCCAGCCGCCTTCCCCCCCCTCATCCTGGCTGTTTTTTCTTTTTCTTCGTCCTGGTCGGGTAAAAACCCAGAAAAATACCCCAAGATAGGCTAGAAAAGACCCAAAAAACCCAAGATGGGCAACAAAAAAAACCCCACAAAAACCCAGGGAAAAAAACTCAGGATGGGCAAGAAAAAAATCAAGAAAAAACTAGAACAAGCCCAGGAAAAAAACCTCAAAATGGGCAAGAGCAAACCCAGAAAAAAACCTAAAAAACCCCAAAATGGGCAAGGAAAAAAAAAAAAAAAACAGAAAAAAAAAACCCAGAAAAAAACCCCAAGATGGGCAAGAAAAACCCAGAAAAACCAAGAAAAAAACCCCAAGGTGGGCAAGAAAAAATCAACAAAAAACGCAGGAAAGTCACAGAAAAAAACCCCAAGATGGGGAAGAAAAAACCCAGAAACCACCCACAGAAAACCCAGGAAAAAAACCCCAAGATGGGCAAGAAAAATCCCAGAAAAAAAACCCAAGATGGACCAGAAAAAACCCAGAAGAAACCAAGAAAAAAACCCCGGAAGAATAAAAACGGAAAAAAACCCCAAGATTGGCAAGAATACACCCAGAAAAAAACCTCCAAGACTGGCAAGAAAAAACCAGGAAAAATCACAAGATGGGCAAGAAAAACCTGTTGTAAAAGGTGCCGTAAAGCACAACTGTTGTAAAAAACGGGCGTAAAGCGCACCTATGGCTGAAGTGGACAACTGGCTCCTGAAATGCTGCTATATGCAGGTACGTTCCCAGACCCAAGGTCAGGCTGGTTTGGCAGTGCCAAGTGCCTCCCGCAATCTGCCATCAAGAACCAGAATATGTGTGTTTAGTTTGCCAGGAAAAATTGGCCAGCAGTTCTCTTTGGGGGCCTGTGGCTGAGAGTGGCCAGCTAGTCCCTGCAATTCCACAATACGCATGATGTTTCCCAGACCCAAGTTGGCAGAAGTGCTGTCGGGCAGGTTTGACAATGGCAAGTGACTGCTGCAATCTGACATCAAGAGCCGAGGCTGGTGAGTTTAATTTGCCAGGCAAAACGGACCAGTATTTCTCTTCGGAACTCTGTTGCCGGAGTGGCTTGCTGAAATTTTGCAATATGCAAGATGGTCCCGGATCCAAGGTGACATCAGTACCAAGACGGGCTGGTTTGAAGGCCCTACTGGCTCCTGCCATCTGCCATCAAAAACTGGGGAAGGTGCGTTTAGTTTCCCAGGGAAAAGATCTGAGGTTTGTGTTTGGGTGCTGTTGGTGGCGTGGCCGACTGGCTCCTGCAATTCCGCCATACACAGAGTGGTTCCTAGACCCAAGGTGGCACCAGTGCCAATTTGGGCTGGTTGGACATTGCCAAGTGGCTCCTGCAATCTGCCGTCAAGAACCAGGAGACATGAATTTTCTTTTCAAAGGAAAATGGCCGATGTTTGAGTTCAGGGGCCTCTGGGTGGAGTGGTCGACTGGATGCTGAAATTCCACAATACGCAGGATCGTTCCCAGACCCACGCTGGCACCAGTGTCCAGTCAGGCGGTTTTGACAGTGCCAAGTGGCTCCTGCAATCTGCCATTATGAACCACAGCAGGTGAGTTTAGTTTGCCAGGAAAAACGGGCGAGGTTTTTATTTGTTGGCCTGTGGCCGGACTGGCCCTCTGTCTCCAGATATTCCACATTATGCAGGCTAGTGAGATTAAGAACAGCCATTTTAGACTCTAGGGATTTTTGTAGCTGCCTTTTAAATTTCACCATTTTGCAGCTGCCTTTTCAATTTCTGAGCCACTAATGAAAGAAAGGACACGTATCTACACTGTTTTCAACGTGGAAACCATCCACTACTGCCCATGTGCCCAGATTCAAAGCCTAACAATCCTGTCTGGCCTCATTGGGAGGAATTATTTGCATTCAAAATACTAGACTAGTATTTGATTTCCACCAGCAGAGTCCATTGGGCAGCTTCTATCATCTGCATTTCAATATTTAGTCCTCCTCTATGTTTACAGTGCAAAGCTCTTTCAGAATGATGGTGTGCCCACTGTCTCACCAACTGTGATGTTTGTACCAAGTCTCCCATGAAAAGGAGCTGTACAAAAGGCAAGCCAGGGCAGTGATTTCTGTTGCTCACTTGCAATACCCACAAATCAAAGCTATTTAGACTAATTTAAGACTGAAGAAGAACATGCCTTCAAAGGATTCAAAAAATCATAAGTCAATACCGGTTCAGTTCCGTATTCAGGACAAGAGCACATCCCACAGACTGAGGGAATTGGGGCTGCTTAGCCCGGTGAAGAGAAGGTTGCATGAAGACCTCATAACACCTTCTGGTATCTGAAGGGAAGCAGGAGAGGGACTCTCGTATTAGGAACTACGGAGACAGGACAATGGGCAATGGCTTCAAAGTGAAAGAGGGCAGGCTGAAACTACATCTTAGGAAGAAATTCTTCCCTGTGAGGGTGGTGAGCTGTAGCAGGCGCTGGGCCTGCTAGGGCTCCTGGAGGGCAGAGGCTTAAAGATAGAAAATGCCATGTACTGCTGAAATAGCAAGCCCCTCTCTTCCCCCTTTCAGACCCCAGCTTATGTCTCTGTAACCCCATAGGTCACTTTCCCTTAGCCCCTTCCATTGGCCAATTCTGGGTACCCCTGTACCCTATATATTGGGCCGTTTTATCCCATTCTTGAAAGAGGAGCCATCGCTGGAACCCTTCACAGACCCCCAGTAAAGACATCGCTGTGGAACACCAAGATGGCCTTCTCCTCTTTCTCCAGGACCTGCTGGTCAGCCTGCAGCGCCCTAGCAAGCAAAAGAGCTGAACCCAAAAAGGCTGATAATCAAGAAAGAGCTGATATCCCTTATGATTACTAAAGGCAGCCAGCGACTCAGAGCTGCTTGGTTTTCAGGCAGGCTGTCCCTGTAAGAGAACTGAGCTATCTGGCCCGTGCAGCCTGCTCGGGGGCAAACCTACTCACAACAGGAGGCTGAGATAGTGAGGCACTGGCACAGCTTGCCCAGAGAAGTTACGAACACCCCAACCTGGTGTTCAAGGCCAGGCTGGATGGGGCTCTGAGCAACCTAGGCAAGTAAAAGGTGTCCCTGCCCCTGCCAGAGGGTTGGAACTAGATGGCCTTTAATGTCTTTTTCAACCCCGGTCATTTTATGATCTGTTGAAGTGAGGGGAGAACGACCATCCTGTGATGCATCGAACTCGATTTATTGATCGATCAGTCAGCTTAAATAACAGTGTTAACGAACTTCATGCATATTCCGAAATACAGGTTTATGATAGGCTAACAGAGAAAACTCTAACCACACCTTTTGTTTTACTACACCGTTGATTGTTTACACAAAACAAAACCAGTGTTCTCACTGTGATGCAAACGGTTCCCAAAACTTCCACATCTGTTCTCAGGGTGCCATCTTTTCCCAGAGAGAGTGTTACACTTGTTATGAGAAGACTGCCTGAGAACTTTATTGTTTATACAATGATGCCCGAAAGAGTCTAATTGTTTATAGAAGTCAGGCTGGGAACTGCTTCACAGCTACCTGTTACTTTTCTCTCAATTGTATGGCTTCATGGCCTTTTTCTTTAAGCCATGCTTGAACTAAACTCCCGACAATGATCCTGGGATTCTTCTGTGGTAGCGTTCAGGATGGAGCGTGTTCTGCATGTTGGCCATTTCCAATACACCATTGGTTCCAGGTGCCATACACTAGCTTGCTCCCTGAAAATTCTGTCAGAATGAAAAACATCTCTCTATATATTATATATATAATAAATGAACAAAAGGGTTTACACGTTTGTCCACTAAGTTGTGGATGAGATTGCTGTGAACTTTCATTTGGTTTTCTTGTTTGCTCACGAGGCTGACGGTCCTTGTGTCAGCTGCGTCAAAGGCAGCATTTGCCGCCTCCTCCCTCCTCTCTCCTCCCTCTTGCAATTTCATTCTGTTGACAATTTAATGTCGTTTTCCCTTTCATACCTGAAAAAATCCCTGCATGCTTCTGGGTTTTCTCCTTTTTCATGCAGATCTTCTTCCACCCTTGACAATCCATACTTTTCATAAGATAAGGGCATGCTTGCAGGCATAAAAGACTTTGATTCCTTATTACATCGATGGGAATATAATTATTCACTTCATGCCTTTTCATAGAAACCATAGGGAATTGATAGCTTGCTCCCTGAAGCACATTAGGAAGAGAATGAAACCTTAATCATGTGGAGTGGAAAATTGCTATCTATTTTCTTCCAAGAACTACCCCAAAAGATGCAGGGGGTGATGAAGCCTGGCTAGATGAGTTTCCCTTCAAATGGAAGGAAACAACCATGCCACTTCATACAAGTCAGTCTTATAGAAGAGAGAAATTCACTTCTTGGGACGTTGCAGGATTTGAATGCAGAGTCACACTTATCTTTTGTTTCTTTGTTGTCTGTTTGGAATGGAAAACGCTGCTTTGAAGAGGGAAGTTCCTAACAGACATTCCTCTTTACAAACACATATGCTTCCCTCTTCTTCAGAGCCCTTATTGGCGTGGTACTTCAAGGTAAGAAGGAGCAAGCAGAGAGCACTGCGAACTGACCACGGTTTGCAGGTTGTATAGGAAAGAGGACTGCCCCTTGAATGTGGTGCAAATGCAAACTTCCACCAGTTTCAGGGGTACGCTCCAGCCAAGCTTGTTATCCTGACATATTTTCTCTCTGTGAAATGCTTTGCGGTATGATCTGGACGACAAGAGACGCAGAATACGCAGGGGCTACGTAGTGCTGAGAATGTAAGTGCCTGGCCTGAATGTCTGTTGGCAGAAGCAGTGCTCTAGAGCCCTTGGCTGCTGCCACAATTATCTGAGTGGGAAATAGATGCCTATTCCCCTCTGGAAGAGTAAATGCAGGACTGGTTACAAGAGTCGAACACCACCGGACTGGTGGCTTCGGCATACCAGCTGTAAAAGGAGCATGACTCTTACTGGCCTACCAATCAAACTCACAATGGCTGTGGTAAGGATTAAAGTTCAGTGAGAGCTATTTGTGCTGCTACCTATGGCTCTTCCAACCCTTCTGTGGAAACAACTGTGCCTACCTTTAGGTTCTGAGATCCAGAGAACACAATGGTAGTTGCAGTGGAGAAGGGAAGGACAGAGTGCATTGGTGAGTTTGATGTGGCTTATGTGGGGCAGGCGGAAGGTGTAGCCCAAGGCTCGCTTTCATTTCTAGAGCCTTTTACTATGCAAACAGCTGCTGGATGTTTGCAACAAAGATGTGAGAGTGAAAAAGTGAGGACAGGTCTATGTGGGAAAGAAGATACAGAGCATTCTGCACAGCTTAAAAGTTGTTTAGAAAACAAAAGGAGGTATTTTGAGAACATGACACTTCCACCTGTGTGACCTCTAGCTGCTTGGATATGGCCACAATGAGAGAATGTGAAAGTATTTGCGCTGCCAACATCAGCTTGCACAGGAAAGAGGATAGGTTGGCAAATGCCTTCTGTCCTGGCACATCTGTCAGACAGGCAGCTGAAAATGCTTGGCTGTAGCGATAGTCTCTGTCTCTTTCAGAGGATGTGCTGAAGCTATATATATATGTATATATAATTGAGAAAGAATCTGCAAATTGCTAGTATGTTTCATTTGGTTGACAGACTGCAAAGGGACTGCTGTGGCCAGCACTGCCTTTTTGTTGTAGGACTTTTTCTTTGAGAGCAGCTGCTGGACATTTTGAAGCTGTTTGGGATCTTCAAGCGTTAGAGTGCAAGACAGTATATAGATCTTGAGGGAAAGTGCATATCTCGAGGGAGCTGGATGCAGTTCACTGGGTGAGAGTTAGATGTTGAGCAGCTGATGGCCCAGAAAACGTTTGAAAATGAAGAGACCATGCTGCAATTGCCTTTTATTTTGAAGCTTATAAACTGTGCAGCCAACAGTGAAATGATTCCTCTTCCTTCTCTGCTACACACAGGATCCCATTCTGTCAGTGCCCAAGAGCCTGGATCCACAGCAGAACTCTTGCCCCCACACTGCTCCCACACAAAAGGGCTGGGCTAGAAAAGTGCTTGTCTTTTTCCTGGGCACTGTCAGTATTCACCTAAACAACCACACCACAGCATTGTCAACCCACAAAACAAGGACACGCACCGAGCCCTGCTCGAAACCACCACCAGGACACAGCCAAGTCAGAAATGTCCCTGCTCTCCAATCAACTGTGTCGGGACAAAAAGATTTCACCCATCTTCCCCTTCCAAGTGGATACTCTTCTTTGCCCCACACTCAAAGGCCAACACCGGCTCTTCTGCCCTAACAAACTTTTCTCTCTGGTAGAGTCTGGTAACAAACTTGAAAACATTGGCCGAGCTCGCAACAGAGCTTGCAAAACTGTTGGTGGAGAAAGCTCTTTGCTGCCTAAGATTTCAATTGTATCCATCAAACTATAAACACACAGCCTGCTATCGCCACTTTCCTTCTCAGCTCTAGGTAGCACTGTAAGCCTCCAATCTCTCCAAGTCAGGATCCAAATGGGATTGCACCAGGCACTGCTCACACTTGTCCCTAAGGCTACAAGGGACAAAAACCTGTCCTATAGAGGCCTGGCCTCTGCATTCCCACTGACAGTTCAACAACTCTAACCCAGAGAACTGCCTATTGGGAAATGCCTTTTAATTCACTGAGACCACCCAAAATGCCCATCCAAACTTTGCCAAAGAGAGGAGGAACTAGAAGCCAATCTCACAAGAAATGGCGTCCCCTCCTCCATAATCCAAAACATCCAGGGCCTGATCCTATACCAAGGTGTCAGAACACTGCTATTGGGCATTACCTGCGTGGGGCACTAGCTAGGCTGCACACCAGGACCCAGCGCAGCTCTTTACCTTGTCCAAAAGAAATGTGCTGGCAGAATTTTAAGAAGGCTGCCTCGAGGAAGTGGAAAACACATGCCAAATGTATTCTTTCAGAAAGGAGACTGCCTTCCAAAGATGGACATCGACTCCATGATTGTACACATTGAGTCAGTGCTTCCAAACAAAATATGCCAGGATAGATAGTTGCTGCTGCTATTAAGCTGCAGGACACAGCTTCTTATCTGCACCTCCAACACTGGGGCTAAGTTCTTTCCTTCCCATGAGAAAGCATTGCTGTTCTCCTTCAGGAACTTACCAAGCAAAAGTTGCATACCACGTCCGGTACTGACTTTGTCCAGCAATGGCTCCTACACAGAAGGAGCCAGGACAGAAATGTCTTGCTGGACTATACCTCCCCACGATACCTTATCAGCTGCCCTACCAACATTGCCTGTCACCGTGGTCACAGGGGTTTTCAGGATGAGAGAGAGATGAAAATGTTGACTCCATAATCAGAAGGCTTGATTTATTATTTTATGGTATACATACTACATTATAACTATACTAAAAAGAAATTGAAGTAAAAGGTTCTCAGAAGGCTTGCTAAGGTAAGAATAGAAAAGAATGAATAACAAAGATCTGTGTCTTGGCAGAGAGGGAGAGCAGCTCTGCTGTGAGTGGTCAGTAAATCAAAACATCCACAGGAGACCAATCACGGATCCACCTGCTGCATTCCACAGCAGCAGATAACCATTGTTTATATTTGTTGCTGAAACTTCTCAGCTTCAGCAGGAAAAATCCTAATGAAAGGATTTTAATGAAAAGATGTCTGCCACATGTCACCTTGTCACCTTTTTTTATTTAGTTAAATTAAAAATAAATGTGTTTGTAATTTTCTCTGCTGGGCACATGCAGAGGAAAGAACAAACACTTGACTGGTTATCTGTTGCAAATCAAAACCTCACTCAAGTGCTGGTGTGGAATGAACAGGGAATTTCTTCACCTGTAGAACATAAAATTCTACCAAATCACTAAGATAATCCCACAATATAAGAAAATGCAAAAACAACACAAAGAAAATTCAAGTCCAAGCAGCTGGGTTTCAGGAAAAGTCCATGGACTGAAAATGTTCCTCTTTGCCATCTTTGAAACTCCTTTTTGGTCCTGAAACAGGCTTGCTGCAGAAAAGTCCTTAAATAGTTATCAAAAGTCCATTGGCAGTCACAAAAGAATTTCAAAGAATTTTGAGACAACTTCTGGAATGTCCTGGCCAGAGCCCTTTATTGAACAACTTGGGCTGAAGCCAACCTTAGGCCCTTCAATGTTTCAGAGCTGCTGCCAGCTATTTTTTTGGGGGGTTTTTTTTTGTTTGTTTTTGGTTTTGGTTTTTTGTTTGTTTGTTTTTGGTGGGTTTTTTTTGGAACGACAAGCAGTAGCAGCATTGGAGCCAGAGAAAGGCTCTGTGGAGCCCTGGCCAATGTGGAAGGATCAGGAACCCCAGACCTGGCCCATAGAAAGGTGGCCCAGGACCAGAAGGGGGAAGCAATACCCCCAAACCAAGCAGAAGGCCAAGAGGGGGCCCTGGTCCAGGGTCCCGAGCCCAACAGCCCAGACCCAGCCCGCCAGGCGGACTCTGCATTCCCACAGCCTGGCACCACACTGCCAATGGAATGGCAGAATGGGTGACCAAACACTTCCTTTCCCTAAAATCACTGAGACATGCCAGCAGCAGGGGAATAGAAGCTGTCCCAGCAATCCTCATTTTGGGTCTAGGAATGTTTGTTCCCCACAGCAAACAAGCCATGATCTATTCCCACTGTGCCCTCTGCCTCTGCAATGCAAATAGTGTTCCTCTCATCTGCCTCCCGGCACCACGCCAACCTTCTCCGACCTGGGGACAGGAGGCAGAACTTTCGGACCCACCTGCCCCTTGCCACTCTTACCCCGAAGGAGTTGCAGCTGGGCTAATTATCAAAGACTAGGAACAGGCCTGAGTTTAACAGGCCACAGCTGTAACCAGTGAGAAGAGGAGTCTATAAAAGAGTGGGGTGGCTGGTTGAGAAGGGAATTGGAGTCAGGTGGCTGCTTTGTGAAGAAAAAGGAGTCAGTGCTCTGAGGTACTGCCCATGAGAAAGCACCAAGAAGGTCTGAAACTTTTGCAATAAGGAGATGACAGTATGGAACCCCTGCAGTAAGATGACAACATTTAACCAACTGTGAAGTGGCTGGTAGGTATGGCCCAGCTATGTGAGTAGTCTCTGCTGGCATAAATCCCCAATCCCCTCCTCTGAAGCTCTACCCCCTCAGGGAGGAAGGGATTATTTTAAACACAAGCGGTTGATACTTGCATCTTGATACCTTTTCAGAGGCACTCCCAAATAGGAGGAAAGTTACACAGGAATTTGATCCTAAGAGAGTTATTCTGTAACAAGAATGACAGGGGCTGCTGGGTGCTCCAGACCTGGACTCCTGGGAAAGAAGGGATTAAAAAAAATGCACCTGCAGTCAAGACAAGTGGCATTCTGCAAAAAAAGCACCTTGCCAGGATCCCGATGGGGAAAAGATATCAAGTTTCCCACTAAAGCCAGGCTTTGAATGACACTTGGGGGAGAAATCAAGCCCTGGGTACGGAGTTTATTGGCTCTCCATCATGCACACGATCAGCTGCTGAGGGAGGAGTTTGTTCCCAATGCTGCTGAGGGAGCAGAAGGGTGGAGTAAGGAGCAGGTGGCTCCCAGCAGGGCTTGGGAAGTTGGATTGGCAGCCCACAGGATGGAAAAGCCAGGAGCGAAGGCGGGGTGATGAGTGCCTCCCTTCTTTCCCAGCCCCACAGTGAGGAGCAAAACCTCAGTGTCCCATCCCAAATCCCAGAGAGACAAAGTCCATAAACTGCCTGCCAGAGGTAGGTGCTTGTTCCCTCCCAGGTGAGTGTTTGTGCTTTATTAACACCTGGGACTGTTGGAGGATTAAAATATCATTTCAGGATATCATAGAGCTTCAGGATATTGTAGGGCATAGTATTTACCTAAACACTCATTTATCTCTTATTCCTATAGGTAAGAAAAATCTTTTTGTTGCTGCCTCTTCTGCATGGTGCGATAGAAGTCCTTTCCTTGAGCTGTTTTCTACTTGGGATTGTAGTGCAGCAAGTAGAATGGAGAGCTGAGGTCTGTTTTCAGCTGGATAATTCTTACTTTGTAGTAGTTAATATAAAACTACTTTTCTCCTTTTTATGTCTTTCAGCACCAGGTGGATGGTTTTTTATTTGTAAATGAAAATTGTGTGGTACCCTTGAGGAATAGTTATGTGTTTTAAATCTTAGTGACATATTTAAACAAATTATCATACCTCTCTGTCTTTTGAGTTTTCTTGGTCTTCATCTCTCCAGCTGAGGATTTTGTTTTGGGCTGAGTTCATGCACCTGTCCCTGGAAATTTGTATCAAGGTCGTCTTTTGAATAATCTGAAATAAGTGACAACCTGTGGACACCAGTGTGTTCATTCCTGAAATTGAGATCCAAAATGGCACAGTCAGACAATGTAATTTCCTTTGCTGAAGTGATTACTTGTTGAATCTACACCCTCTCCCTCACCTTGAAAATACCAGGGAAGACGGGAACTTGTCCTCTCTGCTGAGATTTGTGTGAAATTCAAAATATTCTAGTTTGTATTACTGAACTGAATTTAGGGCAAGATGCCTTTCAATCTTTTGCTTCTGACCCTTTATCTTCTCTTTGGCGGGAGAAAGTCTAAGTCCCCTCACACGACTTCTGCCTTCAATCGGCTCACGGTCACCCCTCCAAAATATCCCACCTTACTGGCCAAATATCATATGGGAAATAATCTAAGCCCTACCCTACCCCTGTGAGGGGATTTTTTTTTTTTCAAGCCTCAAGAACCAGCATCGCGAAACCACCTTGGACCCACGACCACAAAATGGTGCCCACGCCGTGAGGGGACAGCGGCCATGTTGGGCCTGAGGGGCTCGGCGCCGTGATCCCTGATGGAGCCAGCGGGTCTTCCAGAAGGAGCCAGCAGCTCGGGATGACTCCCGAGGGGAGGAACTTGGCGGCTCTCCCCGGGGCGGGCTGGGTCGGCAGCAGCGCGGGGAGTCCCTCGAGCGCGGTGTCCCGGCACACTGAGGGGACGGAGCTGCCCGGGTGCCCCTCACGGCCAGAGGCGGGAAGCAGAAGGCGGGAAAACGACGGGGCCCGGCCTGCCTGAGGGCAGGCAGCTCCTGGCGGTGCCTCGGAGCTGCCGTGCCTGCCATGGCGGGGCTGAGGGGCTTTTCTCCTCTGTTCGCCTTTCGGGCCCTTCAGGGCTGGACTCTGGAACCAAGGGCTCCAACTTTTTCCTCAGTGAAGCACCTTCGGGGCGGCTATGTCAGGTTTGTTGAAGGTGTTAAGTTAGCCAGATAGCACAGCAGGTGCTGCTGGGCCTCTTGGCCTGCGGTGTAGTCACCAGTGCTCCAGAGGACGAGTAACTCAGGAAAATCCAAATAAACAGAACAAGAAACCTGTCAATACCATCTGATTTAAAAATGCACTGATTTAAAATTGTCACTAACACGTTCCTCTCCTTTCGTACTCCCTTTCTTTCTGTCTGTCTCTTTTTGTACTCCCTTTCTTTCTCTCTGTCTCTTTCCTCTTTGTTTTCTCTTTTTTCTCTTCTTTTTCTCTTCTGCCTGCATCTGGATCTGTCCTAAGAAAACAAACCAGAGAATTGCGAAAAGGAGAGAAACTTACTTCCCCATAAATACCTTAAAGTCCTCCTGCAGTTTTAAAGTTAGGTGGGCAGAATTAATTTTGTTACATAAAGTTGCCTCTTAATAGATTAAAAAGTAAATGCATATCTTTTCTTTGTAGGTGCTTTTGTTCCAATGAACAAAAATATCCAGGAATTAAGGCAGTACACAGGATTTGTTAGCTATTAAAAAATTCCTATTCCTGCTATGTGTTGTTATTTTTTTTCCCAGAAGATAGTGCTCAAATTTATTGGCTTTCATACACACTTGTATATCTAAGATTTGAAAGCTTCTCCCACAGAAGGGTCGTAAATTAGTTTGAAAATTGATGGCAAACCGTGATTTGATTTACTGATTGACTCAGACTTATGAGTCAAACTGACACCACACCCTCAGGAATGGAGTAAATAATCCACTGCCTGATCAATTCCAGTAAAATAAGACAGTGTGAATTGGCTCAGGTTTCCTTCCTTTTGTAATCAGGGTTTTAGATAACCAAACTTTCCTCTTATTCTACCGTTTCTTTCAGAAAGGTGGAGATGTGCAGAAGGGGCTGCATGAAGTGAGATGAAATTTGGGGCAGCTTCTTAAATTTAGGTGAGTCTTTGTCACTGCTGAGTCTTTGGTCAGTTTCACCAGCACTATTTTGAGCAGCCTCTTTTTGAGTGAAGTCATGCAGCAGCATCATGTGAGGTACCCATTCTCTGTTTTTTTATTCTTAAAGCATAACCAGACATTTTTCACATGTTCCATGGAGAATTTCCTTGGGGTGGGGTGACTAGGAAATAGCAAGCAATGTTTTTGAGGAGTTCAATGATCATTCCAATAAAAGATGTTTATTTGTTCATGACTTTCGGCTGCTCTTTCCTTCCACGCTGATCGTCTCCTGGTTTAGTTACTGCCACAAAAATTCTGTTTTGGAAGAAAATTACTTTTTGAAATGTTGCTTAGGTGGACACGTGGAATTTGTTGGGACATCAGTTCCACCATTAAAAGAAAAGACTGACAGTACTTTTGGTGGTTAAATCAGTTTTTCTTGCTGGTTTCACTAAGAGTTTTGTCCTTTCTTGTTTGTGATGTCCTAATTTTTGCCCCGCCGTCCACTTGAGTTACACAGTAACCCCTTCGAATTTAAAAAAATCCATAGCTTGATATTTAATAACAGAACATCGAAATTGCTGTGTTTGTGACAAGTGAAAGAAGTTACTTTTTGCCAAGAGGAAATAATAGCCAGCGTTTTCTTTCGGGAGGAGAATTGAGCAGCTCAGAAATGACCACGAGGTGGCAGCACCACCTCGTAAAGCTGTCAGTTGCCTGCAGCTTGCAAATAGTAGCCAAAGCCTGCTGGAGACAGGTTGTTAAATCTGGGGTTTGATTGTTGTGTAGGAAATGTTAAAAGTAACATTAGTTTGAGAAAAAGCTTAATCTGCTACTACACTCCACTCTCTGCCCTATTCTTTTGCTTCTTTTGTTTAAGTGAAGCACTGATTGCACAGATGGTGAAATGAAGAGCAAACTGATAAAAACAGAAACCCTACAAAACTACACAATATAGAGGAGAGAGAAAACATCCATGTGTTAGGCAGGCTCGGAATGAGGAGGCTGAGGCTGCTTCTCCTTTGATGGTTCTTACAGCTTCTAATTTTTCCACCTCAAACTTCTCATAGAGAACAAGAAAGGACCCTGAATTTGATGCATCCACATCCCATCTGTCACCTGGAATCCACCGTTTGTCAGCTCTATTCCCAGTTGGGAGAAGTGAAGAGGATCTGTGAAAGCAAGGTATGTATGGATTTGCCTGTTAGCACTGGTGCCAGATCTGAAATGTTCCAGAGACATGAGTGAAGCCTCTTGATGAGGGATTGTTTCAGAAAAACTGTCTGGACAATAGGAAAAATTTCATTAACTTAAACTTGGCACATAAGAGTATCTTTATTTAATAGCCTTATAGACTGGTCCATCATCTCATAAACTGGCAGAAGTTGCCTCCTTTCAGAGAAAGTGAACACTACTTGGTACAAAACATGTTTGCCTGGAGATTTCTGAATGAAGCCATAGTAAAGGAATAGTCCTTGGTGAAAAAAGGACTTTTTTTCCCCAAAGGGTAATTTTACCATTTCAATCAGCATTTATGTTGTAGATAAGGGTCTTCTGAAGAGCTCTGGATCAGGGTGGAAGCCAACTTACTTTCCAGAACCTCAGCTAACTCTGAAATGAAACTGAGCTTGATCACTAAAATAAGGCAACACAATTAGGAGTACACCCAGGGAATAACTCTGCTGGGCCAAAAGATAACATTTGTGCTTCTTTCAAGTAGGACCTGGAAGCAAACTAGAAGAAATGGAATTTACTGTTTAAATAGAATGCTTTAAGATAACTCATCATGAATATTTGCCCTTTTCTAGGTCCAAGACCTTGAGAAGCAGTTCTACCTAGCTCATTCTGAGACAGCAGAAGCTCAGACAGGCAGCACTCAGAATTCCAAACTGAGGACCCGTGTTATTTCTCAGACAAGAAATACGGGACATGGAAGCCCCATGCAGGTCAGCATCTTGAGAAGAAAAATCACTCCAGACAGCATTTAATTCTTCTTGGTGAGAAGGGATTTGAGTGCACATGGCGGGGCTGCTACAAGAGAATGGCAATAATGTTCATAAGCTACACCTGGTAAGATTAGTTATTCTTTCAAGCCATCAGCTATCAACAAGTAGTTGGTCTGTTTCACTCTGGTTTTCTTTCTTGCCCTAAACTGGGATTTTAAGTAGTGACGTCCATACATCTTTGTGGTTATTTTATATAATTACGTATATTACACACACTTGTTTTTTATGTAAGCAGAGTGTCAAGGATGAGAAAGAAGCTAGAATATGTGAAATGGAGGCCAAGCTGAGCAAACTGGAGCTGGAAAAGGTTCAACTGGTTAGCACATGCACCAAGAGGCTCCAGGCACTGATTGATGCAAAACTGGAAAAAGATGATCTCCTGCAGGAACTCTGGGCTGGCCAGAGGGAGCTAGCTGGCCCTGCAGGTAGGGAGCCTCAGCTCAGCTCCCACAGCTGCTAATTTGGGCTCATGTTAAAAATAAAAGAGCAGCCTGCTGGCTGAATCCAAATATGGCTGCTGGTACAGCATGAGGTTCCTGCCAGCCCAGGATGGTCAGATTGTTCCAGGGAGCTATGTGGGATTCTGGCACTGAAGGGGGGGGAACACAATCTTAATGGCCCATCTCACTATGAGCAAAAATATTTAAAACTGGGTGAGTCAGGAGATGAAAAAAGCAGATCTAGTAAATCATAGAATAGCAACCTGACCCTTTTTTCAAGAGTGGTATGTAACAGCAGTACCGGATCCCATTAACTATCTATGGCCACATTATAGTGCAACTTGGTTTTGTTGCAAATTTGCAAGCATGGAAGGATATTGTCCCCTTCTGGGACATTTTGGTGTGCATGTTATGGCTGCCAGGTTTGTATAAGCCGTTGCTTTTGTGAGCCTGTCAGCAAAGGCATCCTGCAGTATTTCTGTGCTGATAGCAGGAGGTGAATACAGCATCCCTGTGTGCACCTTGTTTTTGTCAGAGAGAGGACAGCAAAGAGTGCAATCCCTAGAAGGTTAGCACAGCACATTCATGCCCTTTGTGTGTTCTGTTGCAGGCATCCCTGCAGTTTGCAGAGTGCCAGTGCATTGTGCAATGCCAGGAGCAGGAAGCCATGCAGGCTGCAGCACACCTTGGATGTGAGCGAGTGCCTTCCTGGGAAGTGTGGGCCCAGCCTCAGCTTCATTTGCTTTGGGGCCTGGCTTTAGGTTTAACCTCTTCTGTGCAAACAGCTCTCAAAAGTCTGTATTCTGAAACCCTTTTCTGTGTGGAATTCCTCAGTGCTGCACATGTCCATAATTCCAGGTTTTTGGAGTGCTATTTCCAGTAATGACAACAAAATATTAGATGGAGTCCAATCCCTGTCTATACTCCTTAGATGAATAGAGGATATTTTTTACTTTTGCCTTATTTCTGACCATGGACTCTTCAAGCTGCAGTGAGGCTACTGCTCTAAATGAAGGGTACCTTGAGAGCAGCAGTTTTATCGCAAGAAGTTATCGTTCATTTTAGTGACTCACCCCAGCTGCTGGCTTTGAAAGAGGAACAGAGTGCTATATTCAAAATACAATTCTACATAAGCAATACAAAAAGTGCTTCAGAGGATGAATGACCAAGGTGGGTAACTTTTATTGTTTTTCCCCAGGAGCTGCAGGGCCCAGGCTACTCCTCAGCTTCTGCCTCAGGGGAGCTGCAGCACTCTGTGCCTCGGTCCCACCTGCTCTCTGCTGTCTGGCCACATGCCCTGCACCTGCCCAGCTCTGCCCCCCAGGTGAGTGCCTGCCTCAGCATGGACACCAGCATGTCCCAAACAGCAAAAATAACATGGAATTTCTTCAGGGAAGAGCATCTGCTCAGAACATCTGAGAGCAAATTCCTAACGCCCAAGGTGAAATAATTCCTGTAGCTTCTCATGTGCTGGGTCCTTTCAGATTTTTTTTTTTTTTGTTGCAAAAACAATGTGACAACTATAAAATCCTATAGACTGTGCTAAGTTTATCTTACCTCTACCACAAATAACATTCATGAACGATCAAGTCATGAACTATTAAGTCTGAAGGTAAGTGGTTCAGTTTTCACTTTTTTTTGCTGTTTATCACATTTGACAGTGAAAATAGATTTGTGCTTAGCTGTTGAAACATTTAATCATCTGCTTGATATTTGAATCTTCCTCCAACCTAACTTTTATGATTTTGATCAGTTTTATCCACACCGTTTTTCTTCCTTTTGATTTTGTACGTCTACCTTTAGATTGAAATAAAATACACTGATTTTTCATTACAGAAAACATCAACTTTAACCTCTCATAAAAAAATTTTTTAGCTACTTTCTTCATAGTTTTTGTGTAAATCTCCTGAGGTGACTCAATGTTTCTCCCAGGTATTTTCATTAATTTCAGCCTCAAAACCTATAGGAGGCCACAAGTTAGTGCAGGCAAGTTTCAGGAAGATTTTCTGGTTTGCTTCCTGATGTGGTGGCAAATATTTCCATCAAGGAACAAAGGATAGTTCCTTCTGTGAAATCCCTGCAGCACCAGGCACTCCCATTCTCTCTTCTCAGAGTTAATCAATTTATACTTCTGAAGATAAAGAAGGAAAAAGGACTTAGTTTTAATTTAATACTACAGTGAGGACCCAACAGGTTGCAGGAACACTTGAATCAAAGTCTACTTTAATCTTCTGGTTCCTGCATCATTAGTTATTATAGAAAATGAAGCAGCTGCAACACTTGAGACAGACTCTGCCGGGTGATAGTCTGGTTTCCTAGCTGGAGTGTGGAAAAGGAGAATTTGGTCTGACTCAAAGTCACTTTAACCCATTATGAAGCTGAGGATTTGTTGCCCATATAAGCCCTGCTGAAATCAGTGTATTCACATTAAAAATTACCTTTATTTTAAAATAAAAATAGGGTAGCAAAGTTTTTCCAAAGTTCCAAGTTTTTCCATCTCCCGGTGGAACAAAGGTCAGCGGGAGTAGTGCTTTGAACATGTGAAATGCTGAAAAATCCAGTTCTCAGCAGTGAAAAATCCAGTTTTCACTGAAACAAAGGGTTCTTTGAACCAGGCCTTTGCCTCAAGCCCTGAGCAGTAAAATGAGAATAATTTTGCACTTGATGTCCACGATGGCTGTGGCGATGAAGGGGTTTGTATCTGCAGACAGCTCAGCTGCTGCAGAGTTCGCATGGCAAACATGGAATGAGTTTGCCTGGCAAACACCCCCAGGAGCTCCTGTGTCTCCCTTCAGCCCAGCAGTATCTGGGGTCACAGGTTAAAAAGGACAAAACAAGAGTCAAGGGGGAGAAAATACATGCATTTGGATTAGTTGAGGCAAGAACTGACAACAGAGTGCCTTTGCAAATACTTTTTAACTGAGTTATTTCATGTAGAAGCCTACCAAGCTGGACATTTTGAAGGAAGAACCATTGCAGGATCTGAAGAGGATTTCTTCAAGAATTAACAAGCTCAGACAGTGAACTTCCCTCTGTGGATCTCAGCAGCCATGGTGGGAGAAAATCCCTTTTAACAACCATGAGGAATGCAGGGTAAGAATAATAGGTTTATTTCTGTTGTGTGCTGTGTACTTACAATGCCCTCTGAAACTGGGATCTGGCTCTTGACATGCTTCAGGAGCAGTGTGGGATGTGTTTTTGCAAGGTCAGGTTTACACATAAACTTGAGATAACCTGGAAGCTTCTAAAGCTTCTGTTGTTTGCCAGGTTACTCAGATGCTTTAGGTGGAAGGGAAATAGAAGATGATGACACCATTTACCTTTAGTGCTTCCTTTTATTTTTGTTCAGAGCTCCTTTCTTCTTTTCCTGCCATATGTAAATATCCAAATGCCGGATTTTTTTGTTTTTACCAAACACATGATCATAACATGTGTTTGGTAAAAAAAAAATGAAGTAGATGAAGTTGAAAAATCAATACAGCACACAGTCTGATGCTTCTAATCCAGACCGTATGCATACTTCATTAAAAAAAAATGTAATTCATGATTTTTGATGAAAATCAAAACTGCAGCTGGAGAGGCTGCTGCTGCAAGCACAGTGGAAAAGCACATTTTAGGACAGTGAGAAGTGCTTTGACTTAGCTGAGTAACCTGCCTCTCACAGTACTCCTTTGAGGCTCAGTTTCTAAGGCTTTTTTAATACAGCCCCAATGCTGAGCTTGATTGTATTGTTTTAGTCATAATGCTAAGAGCTTCCTGGAAATTATAAAACAAAGCTTTCATGTCACTTTCATCCCTCTAAGCAAGAGCTCTGAAACATATTTATATTGTTTGCTTTTCATTTCCATGGCTAAGACCTGGAGACTCCATATGAGAGCTTCACATTCTCACTGTGGGTGCTGGCTAGCATGACCACACTTCAGCATAACCCTTCCAGAATGCAGGTTTTGCCCTTATTTTGCTTTCAGGTGTCCTTCCTGCTCACATCCTGCAGATCCTGAGTCCCAGAGTGTTTCCCTGCTCCTGACATCCCTTGGTAAGTTTTCCTGGCAGCACTGATGTCAAACTGGAGCATTACAGAATATTATGAAGAATATGTAGTCCCAATGCAGTATTTTTTCCTAGGAATTTACTCAAATGCCTCTTACCAGGTGCTATTACAAAGACGGTGTTGCACTTCCTACCAAAATCTGTATCTTGTTAGAAAGCAGCTCCTCAGAGGCTGACATAAGCACACCCAAAATTGATAACTTCCAATTACTTGTGTAATTAGCATCCATAGCATTGTCACATTTTTGGAGCCCAAATTTTAGGCTCTTGAGTTCTTTATTTGGATACTTGCTCTTAACCACCCCACCTGATGAGATTGCAGCTGGCCCTGCTGCCTCACCTGAGCCCAGCCCAGTCCCAGGGAAGCTTGGCTCTCCCCAGGGAGCAGCCACAGGAATAGGTATGTCCAATCCCACATCCTGATCAGGGTGCCTTAACCCTTCCCAGTTCTGTTCAGGCAGAAGGTTAATTCTGTGATAAATGAATTTTGAGTAAAGCATAGCAGCTAATTAATCTATTACATAGTCAGAATATAAATTTCATGCACCACTAATTTTAAGGCCTGTTCAGTTGCTTTATTCAAATTAAAATGCTGTAAGGATGCTTGACATCAATACTTGCAGTAAAAAAATGTTTGTAATAGTTGTTGTGGCTCCTGTAACACAGTTAGTCAAGTTCTGGGGTTTACTGAAAATGTTGGTGTAGATTTTATTTCATAAGAACTTCAGTTTAAAGGGAATGTTTAGATAATTTATAATGGGCTTTTTTATTATTACTGATGATAATATTTTTTTCTCTAGTTTCTCAGCCCATGGAACTAGTGAGCCCACATCAAAGAGGCTACAGAACAAGATGGAGAGCCTGCAAAACCTGGTGGAATCATCTCAGATAAAAAACCAAGGTGCCAGTATTTACCAAAAATATTCCTGTTTTATTGAAAAAACAGCCATTCTCCAGAAACTGTTGTTGGTACCTGCTGAAGCACTACCTGTGCTTTTACTAGCACACACTAGTTTAACTTGTGCATTATCCTGCTCCTGGTGGAGTAATTAGATTAACTCCACAATGCCCCTTACCTCTAATAAGCTTCAGGATCCTTAACATGTCAAACATGGCAGCTGCTCAGGGGTGTCCTCGTGTGCTGTCATGGCCAATTACAGGGAATTTTTGACAAGCTGATGATTCTTTCATCAAACTGCAAAATTTCCAAAACTTAGTTGCATGAGCTCCTGGCATGCCAGATGAGATGGGGTTTATTTTCTCTGTGCTTTTTCTTATTGCATGTTCCAGTCTCTTCCCCTTTTCTCCTTTAAGTCTCATTGCACAGTTTTGGGAAATTATTTCCCCTCATCACACAGTGCATTTGTGTCAGGGACATACAAGTGACCTGATGTCGGTAAAACTAATCAAGTTATTTATATAAATAAGTCAGAGCTAAGTGTTCTCATTTTTGTTCTTTGCCATCCATTAATATCCTCAGTGGTTTGTATGTAGTCACATAAAGAATTGCAAACTGAGGCTGCATTTGTAAGGGCTTTATAGGTACAGCATAACTTGTTATGGGAGGACTCTGTGAAGCTTCAGCTGGCTGCACCTGAGACCTCAGCCTTTGGAACATAAGGTGGTGTTCAGCTAATCTGTTCTTCTGCTATTTTCAGCCATGTCTCCAATGATCAGAACTCAGGAGGTGAAGACAAAGAAATGCAAGGAAAAGGAGAAAAAGCTGTTCAAGTGAAGGCACTGTATGCATTAGTGATTGCTTTCATGTAGATCCATTGTGTTTAAGTTGGTTTTAAATATTAATAATAAAAGAATAAAAAGCCCTTACAATTTTAAAATTCTTGTTTATAGCTCTTATTTTAAATTAGCAGGAAGTACAGAGCAGAAAGTAACTTTAAGGGTAATTTAATCTCCTTCCAACCCCTTGCTATGGGCTGGGGCACCTTACACTATCCCAGGTTGCTCCAAGCCCCATCCAAACCAGCCTTGGACACTTCCAGGGATGGGGCAGCCACAGCTTCTTTGGGCATCCTGTGCCAGGGCTCAGCACCCTCAATGGGAAGAATTTCTCCCTGTGTCTAAGCTAAACTCTTCCAGTTGAAGCTTGAATTCCACACTGTACTGTGATTCATTTAAGGAGAATGGACTCACCCAGCTTTAGTTTGCATCTTGTGTGGGGAGAAGAAATTACCGAGTTGTGCTTCAGCTATCCTCAGTTTCTGCCAACAGTATTTTAATTGGAGAAATTTTTTTAGTTTTTCTAATAATTTTTTTGCACTGTTTCAGATACTTTTTGTACCAGTGTTGCAAGCTCGGACAAAAGATTAGTAAACACATCTCCCCTTTCCTAGAAATCAGTTGCATTGAAAATGAAAGAATTGGTTTGATGGCACATGAATCACAGATTGGACTTGCCACGAATATTGGACAAATCTTCCAAAATTTTCTCAAGGGGACAGTCAGATGTAGAGAATAAGAACCCCTAGGAAAGGTCACTGCTAAGTGTACTCTCAGTTGTATTCAAGGAGCCAAGCTAAAAAAGAGTTTCAGAAGCTGCGGCTGTGTGCCAAGGGCAGGGGGCAGATGAAGGGGTCAGAGAGAAGGGAGGGACATCTGCCAGTACAAAACAGCAGCTTAACATCACTTTGCTGGCATCCAGAGAGCTGGGGACAGGTCTGGGCTTCCCCCCGCCACCAGCAGTAGGCAAGGAACAGGCTCATAGACACATGAGCCTTAGAGCAGCTGAATGCATGCAGCCTCACAGCACTTGTTATTCCATGTCCTGCAGGTGGATGGCACAGCAGGACTGTTGGGCCAAGCTTGCCCACAGCAGGGACACCACAGATGGCAACCAACCCCTGGGAGAGAAAATTTAACAGCAGGGCTCATAGGTGCAGAGGCTCCAAAGGGTGAGTTCAACTCCCAGAGACAATGTGAGATGGGTGTGGGTTTTGCAAAGCAAAATAGCTGCAGGGAAGGTTTTAGCAGGGGACTTTAAAATGGCCTATGCCCAGTCCCCTCAGGCTGCTTGCACAGCTCACCATCCAGCTGCAGCATTCAGCATTTGTGCAACAAACTACTTGACAAAAAGGAATAGTTTGTGTTTCACATTAAAGCAATCAAATTCTGTCTAATTTGACAGAAGATGGTTGTCAGGGGTATGAGCAGGTGAACTTTAAAGGTAGCTCTGTGGTTACAGGCTTTGCCGAGCTATGAGTGAGGCAGTTTATTGTTTGCTTGGACATCTCCTGAGCCACTGGCTGTTAGATCCAAACAACAATAAGTTGTTTGTCACATACAGCTGCACTGGTCTCACAGCCAGGACATTGTATTAGACAGCTATCAGCCATTCCAGCAGCATCTTTTTTATGCAGCAAGGCAACTTTGTTTAAATCTGCCTTCACCTTTGAGCAAATATTGTTCAATAATGAGAAAACACACCTGTGAACTTGGAGAAAATACTAATAGGTTCCTCCAGAAAAACTGAAATCCAGACTTCTTTCTTTCACCATACCCAAACCATTTAATTTATGTACCACAGGTCCTGCTGGGACTATCATAATAACTTGGAGGTTTTTTTAGCAAAAGCCCAGTGCAGGTCTTGGTAGAAACCCTAGCTGATCATTCAGCAAGGTGATACAATCATGAGGACTGTGTTGTCTGTGGGATCAAAGTGCAGGGTGCTTAATTAAAAAATTAAGTTGTTCTCAATTTAAAAGAGTTCTTGGGGTTGGTCTGTTTGACATGTTCACCATTGCATTAGAGAATCTATTCTAGCATAGGTTAAGTAGCTTTCTGGTGAATAACTTAATCTAATAGCACAGTTAATCTCCTCAGACAAGCCTCAGGCGTGTGTATAAATACGCTCAGGCGGCAGCTCCAGGGATTTCTGAAGATCACCTTCTATTGCTGCTGAATATTACCTATAGTATCCACTTCAGTTTCTTGTGAGAAAAGCCAAGTGCTAAGAATGCAGCTGAAGTTGTTCTGCTGGATAAAAAATGAAAATTCTAAATTGCGGGTTGGAATTGGCAGTCTCTCTCCCTCCTCACCCTCCCCTCAATACCCTCCCAGGTTTTCCTTGAGCTATTTTGTGGCCAGGTCTGCAGAAGCAGGCAGCTCAACCCTCCCTCACTGAACAGCTGGTATCCAAGTCCCAGTAAGAACTTTGCCAACACTTGTTCTTCCCAACACTGTCCCACCGAGTGGATACCCATTAACCCACCAGATGCAGGAGGTCAGCTCTGAAGTTCATCTTCCAGTCTTTCACCAAAGCCATTCTATTTCACACATCCAGGCTGCTCCACTGCACAGAGCAGGAAGGAATTAGCAGAGGCATTTAGTGATGTGCTTTTTGAAGTACCTCTTCCAAGCTGTAATTTGTATACTTGCAGATCTACAAAACTCTGCTCTCCGAGACCAAGCTCACTCAAGGCAAAGGCTGTTTGCAGGCTTGGTCTTGTAATGCTTGGTTCAGCATTATGGAGAGAGGAGCTTGCTCAAGTGGCAGCATGTATTTGTACCTAAAAATACAAAAGGCAGGGAAGCAGGGCAGGTTTCTGCTTCTATCATATAAAGATACCACCTAGCTGATGCTGGAAGCATACTACTTCATCTGGCTTACTAGAAGGCCACAGCTTAAATTCAAGGTGAAAAGCTTAGGCTTAAAAAAATATTTACAAGTTCAAACCAAGTATTTGCTAACAATACTGTGGTATTGTTAATCAGTATGCCACCCCTCTCTGTTCCAGCCAGAACCCTAATCCCTGGCCATCACAGCATTCCAGGTTTTTTTTAAAAGCCTGCTCACACCCTGACAAAGTAATTCATTAAGCTGTGACAGTCCTTTGTGACCTTTGCTCTCCCCTCAGCAGAAGTGGAGCTGCCTGCCAAGCCTTTCATTTGAGCCGAGATGATTGCTGGACAGTAGGGGGTAGAGAATGAACTATTTTGGGGTTCAACCTTTTGTTACTCCAAGAGGGAGGGCCACTTCTCAGCACTTGCTTAGCACGAAGATTTCAGGTCAAGTGGCTCACTTGGATCAAAGTTACCAAAATGAGTGAGGTCACTGGTCAACTGATAATGAACTGTCAATCTGAAAATGTTTATTGTTTCCTTAATACATTACATAAATTAAAACACTTAAGTTCCTGTTACAGTGTTGGTAGCCACACCTCCCAGTACGCTTCCCAAGCCCAAGCAGTGGGTACCAAGATGCTTCCCATAGCCCCACTCAAAGCAACACTTGAGTCCAGGGTCCAGATCCACCTGGACAAGCAGGTGCTTGGAATGCTGCTCATGCCTTCTTAGCCTACCTTGTGTCTCTTCAGCGTGCACTCAAAGTTGATTCTTCAGGTTGCCAAAAGATTTCCTAAAGAGATCTGCTGCTTACGTGGTTCAATACGGGATTTCCAGAGCTCTGCACTCAAGAGGGTCTCCTAAAGAAGAAGGGGAGCCCCCCTAAGGTTTAGGGGCTTGGTGGTTCACCTAGGCAGGCCTGCCATTAGACCAGCAGCTTCCACCTTCCCATTAATGGTATCCCCACCACTGATGAACAATTTGATCTTCGTGTTCAGTCACTAAGGTCCTGTTACCGCATTCTTCCCAGCGTCTGACCTTGCCGTTCTCCACCAAGATAAATTTCCACTCTACTCTGGTGTCCGCGGGCAGACTGATGGATTCGGACCAGAAGCCATCCTTGTCACACTTGAGGGGGACGTAGCTGTGCCACTGGCCCAGACACTCGTGGTCCCCCGTGACACCGATGAGCTGTGTGTCAGAGTGGGTGATGTAGTGCACTCGGAAAGCCACGTGGATGTTCTGGAACATGGGGGGCACAGCTGCAACTCGCTTTGCTTTTGAATCCCCATCACAGCAGTCTCCTGCTTCCCATTCCTTACTGTCTGAGTCTTCCATGCTGCCATCCTTCCCTTCGACCAGGTGCTCAGAAACAACTTCCCACTCTTCATGGTCCAAGTCCCTCCTCTCAGCTGGCTGACACGGCTGCTCCTCACTTCTGTCCTTACGTTCATTGTAAGAGGCCCCTGCCAAGTTCATCACGCACCATCCGTCACTTGCCTGTCCCACCTGGGCTTCCAGTTCGCCTGCCTGGCTGCCGGCCTTATCAGCTGGATGCTCCCCCGGGTCCGTGGCACCGCGCTTCGGGATCAGCTCCTCCAGCTCCACGGGTTCGCCCAAAACTGCACCGCTCGGGAAGTGGTTAAGCTCTTCCCTTGAAACAGCCGCCAGATCCTCTCCCGGATTCCAAGAGCCGGACGGGGCAGCAGTCGCCACCTCCCGCCACCCCGGCTCCCTGCCCGCCGCAGCATCCTCTGCAAGAGACATTGAGGGAGAACGGGTTAAGCTGAGCGCCGGCAAACCCAAGTCCTCGCAGGCTGGGGCAGCCCGGGACAGCCGCGGCATCGCCTCCCCATCCCGCTACCTGTAGTCACCGGGCTCGTCCGCCGGGGCCCCACTCTGCCGGCCGCCGCCTCCTCGCCGCCCGCCTCGGCTCGCCCGTCGCTGTCGCCGTACCAGAACCAGGCGACGATGGCGGCCAGCAGCCCCACGAGCAGCGCCGGCCAGAGCCCTGCGCCCAGCCAGCCCCAGCCGCGGGGCTCGGCGGGCAGCGCGGCGGCGCGGGGCGGCCGCAGCACGGGCGGGCCGCGGTCGCGGGCCATGGTCGGGCGCTGCTGCAGCGGGACCCCGTCGGCGCCGCCCCCCCGGCGCCGCTTTAAGCCGGGCTTCGGATCCGGGGAGGAGCCGCCGCGGGCCGGGCGGGGCCGGGAGGCGGTGGGAAGGCACGAGCTCCCAAAGTCAGAGCGGAGAAAGTTTTCCAGTCTTCGCGCGCCTGGGTTGCAAGGGACCTCTGGAGAGCATCTAAGCCCAAGCCTGCCTGTTAAGACAGGGTCACATAGGGCAGGTTTAATTCTAGCAGTGCTGGTGGGCTTAGATGCTCCTACAGGGATGTGCTGAGGGGGACTGGTTTGCTGATAATTTTAATGCTTGTGCTGGTAACAATCTTGTCCTGCTCTGGTATCTTTGAAAAGTGAGATGAATTCACTGATTTTGTAACCTCTTCATCATACTCTAATGACTACAAGTGGTTTCCTTAACATTGTCCTGCTCTGCTTCTGCGTTACGCTCAGGAAGCTTTTTGGATTATCAGGAGCTCAGAGTCCATTAATACAGAGGATATGTGATGTTTACCTAAATTTACCTTCATTTTACTACTCTTGACGTGATGATGTCAAACTCCATTTCAGAATTGAGAGGTTATACAGATAAATCTTAGTAGAAACCTGAGAAATTTAGTAAATGCACTTTGGGATTTGTGTTTTGAACTGGCAGTTCTGGAGTGACAAACTCTGAAAATGTTTATAACACCGAAGATTACCAGCAGGGAAGGAGTGGGGGAGGCAGTCCCACTCGGTTCTGTTTGCTGCCTTTTTAAAATCCATTCTCTTTATCTGACCAAAGGTGTGGTCATGACTGGCTCTCTAAAACCCACTGATGAGCTTTTGCCCAGTATCTCATTAGAGAAGAGAATGGCTAAGTGGATGTCGCAGTAAGTCTATTTCCAGTGTGTGAACTTCTTTACTTCTTTATCTTTCAGTGTCAGTTCCAGCAGCGCCCCCTCAGCTTAACGGGACAGTAAATGTCACTCGAATTTATAGAAGCACAAGTGTGCAGCCTCCATGGCTGGCATGGAGGAGGGTGGCTGTGCAGAGAGACAGAATTCATGATCTAAATATCTTCCCTTTCTTTGCTTACCACAGTAGCTGAGGAACCATCTCCTCCAGCAAAGTGCTGAGCTGGTGCTTAAGTCAAAATATCTATTTTGGTACTGGGCTGTCCTGGCATGGGCTGAAAGTGCACTGCTCACATCTCCTGCTCGGTGACACAGGGGAAAGAAAGAGTTGTGGAGCCAGGCACTTTCTCAGTGACTGAGGGATTGAGTGCCCTCTCTTTTACCACTCTTGGTGCTTCAAGGTGCTCCTCAGGCTTGGTGCTGAGAATTAACCCTTGCTGTAATGGCCCATGCTGACTACTGAAACTTTGCAGAGTAGGTGATATTTTTGCTGTTCACTTACATTCTTTTTTTTCCTGGCCTTCAAAACAGCCAGTTCCCTGCTCTGTGTCTGTGCACTACCTTGCTGAGCTGGGATTGCCAGTCTGGGCACCTCCACGCTGCTGTTCTGTAAGTACTATGTGTGCACTGCAATTTAGGCTTCCCTGTCACCTCCCTGCAGCACAGCAGGCAAAACCCATTCATTATTGTACACTATAGCAGTACACTAAAAGGGCATCCCCCTGCCAGCCCTCAGCACAGCTGAACAGGAAAGAACTGGGGGCTGAGGTTCCTCCTCTGAAGCAAATGCACAGACCATGGCAGACAGTAACTTATCCCTTTGAAGGCTTTGGTTCCCTCCCCTCTAGGAATTCTTCAAGTACTCATATCATGTACAGCTTGGAGACTTCTGTCTCCTTAGAGGATTTACAAAGCAGATAAACAGAAATGCTGCAAAATGCAACTGAGATATTTTTTAAGGCTTTCATCAGAATCAAACATGGTGTCTGTTACAACAGAGGGACAAGGAAACAAATTCTCAGAGTCTCAGGGCCATAATTCTGGTTCTAATTAACTCAAGACTTCATTTGTTCTCTCAGTCATTCCTGATGTAACATTATTTTGGAGAGCAGTGTTTTGTGAACAAGGCTCTGTCGCACCATTGTTTGCTCAGCAAGTGGGAGAGCCTTGGGAAAGGAGGAGAGCATTTGGAAAAGCCACACGTGACTTTGTGGAATTCCCAGCTGGCTGGCCCAAGATCAGGAGCCTCAAGCCTGACACCTTTCCACATTTCAGAACCAAAACCAACACAGGAGGGCAGGTATTTGCTCTCCCAGCCCTGTGAGCAAGGCAGCAGCCAGAGGTGGTGTTGGGGAGGGCAGCGTCTCACAGGAGCTCTGTTCCTCTGTCAGCTGTGCCACCTAGCGTGATGACAGGGGATCTCCAGGGAGAAACGGAGAGCCTGCTCAGCCAGACCCGTGTGCTCCTGTCTCACTCTCCTGGCTCTGACAGGGGCACTTGGGGGGATGTATTTGGGGAGCTCCTGTGAGGCTGGCCACCCTCTGATCCCGGGGAGAGAATGCTCTTAAAGCCTTGTGTGTGTAAGATGCTTCCTCCAGTTCTGCAACAGAACAAAACAGAAAGGTGAGTCAGTAAATAAGAAATTCAAATCTGGGAGCTCTGTTGCTCTCTGTGGTTGTGCTGTGGGCTCATCTGGAAGTGCCACAGGCAGCTCTTGCTGGAACAGATGCCAAGTGTCTCTGCTGCACTGCTGATTGTTTCAGTGTGAGGAATTCCTCTCCTAGTTTAACTGGAAACAGTCAGGTGTTAAAAGGAGCAATGTGACGTCACCTTTTCCCATCTGTAACCCCCAGAGCTTGGGCTGAAGTAGCCTCCCTGGGAGCCAGGTTAAAATTTTAAATTCAAGACTGATGTCGTGGATGTTTTCCGGGCTTTTGTTTGATACTTTCTGTGTTGGATCCCCACCCAAGCAGGTACTAAAATGGGAAGGGCAAAGTATTCATGTACTTTGGAGGAAACCATGACCCTGACTGGCATTCTACCCCATCCCTCCCCCATTTGGTTTGGAGTAGTATCCCAGCTGTGAGCACTGGACACTTGTGCAGCGTTGCACTGCAGTCAGTAGGTGGCACAGGAGGAGTATGGCTGGCAGGAAAAGCTCTTCCCTGTTAAACAGAGACGACAGTCTTTCTCTCAGTTGCTAATAACTTCTTGAGAAGTGGTTGGTTAGTAATGAGGACACCCCAGATCCAGACTTGCTTCCCATTATGAGCCATGAAAATCTGGAAGGCAGCTAAAAGGGACCTTGCCAGTCTCTTACTGTATTTCCTATGCTTTCTCTGGATTTCTGTGCTGTGACAGTAGTGTCAATGACAACTTTTCCTACATCCCTTTTCCTCCTTGGTTTGTTTCCCATGAGCCATTATTTGCCAGCTTTTTCAGTTCATTAGTCAGTCTGTGCAAGTCTCACTTTGTAGGTTGTGGTTCTTCATCCTCCATTGCCCCAGCTGGTACAGCTGCATTCCAGGTCCCCTTTCGTGGTTGGTGACTGTTCCTTTTTACATCCTCCCGGGCATAAACCAAAGTACAATACATTTTGCTAAATTGTCTCATCTCAGACTTCACTGAACTTGTGGTACTCAGCAGCTCTTAGAAATTGAATCATAAATGAGATTTCCCACCAAAATCCTGCTGACAGCCTCTCATGGTTGTCGCACATCCTGGAGACATCGTGCTTTGACTTCCATGTGGATTCTTTATGTTGCCAGGCCCATAGGAAATGCAGCATGACAGACAGGTGAAGTGTGGTATTATTTTACATTCTTTCTTTGTTTTAGGCCAAACCTTTTTAGAAATTCTGAATATGGATGTGTATGTCTCCATATTTTAGGTGCTATTTTCCTGAAAGCTGCAAGAAAGTTGTATTGTTTTATAAATCACATTATTTAATTCAAAGTGGGAGTGGTTTTTTTGTTGTTTTCTGTGTTGCCTGGCTGCTTACCCTGTGGAGATTCTTGGGAAAGAACTCTACCAAATGGTTTGTAAGCCCTAATGGTAGTGCTTGTCTTCATGGCCTGAATAAGTTTGATTACTGGTCTGGCATCACAGAGTTGCAGGGAGGTGCCTTCACTGGTGGTTGATATTTTTCCTCCCTGGAATTACAAGCCAGGGATAGAATACAAGACTGCAGCCAGAATTTTCAGTGTGCCCTGAAGTGCTGTTCTGCCATCAAATCTGTGGGTCCTGCTCTGAATCTGTCCCCTCTAGTTCCTCTTTGCTGGCTTCAGTGTGTGAGGGGGATGTCACTGGTCACTGAGTCATGTGCTGCCTGGCTCTGGTGACAGGGGAAAGCAAGAACTCCTTTCCCACACAGTCTTGGCAGAGGGCAGGGCGGGCCCTGAGCCAGCACCTGATGCAGTGGCTCCATCCCGAGGCCTGAGTCACATGCTAGAACTGTGGCAGGGGCACTTTTTTGCTTCCCCAAAGTGCTCCCTTTAGTGCCAAGGGACACAGCTGACCTACACAAGGTATTGCAGACTGTGCTGAAGCCTAGTGGCTCCCATCCTAGGGCCCGGCTCTGCTTTTGGCCTATACTTAGGATTTTAAATACTCAGAATTGAGGTTGGCAGGCGCCCAAGTGCAACAGGGCACTAGGGCTGGTGCCTGAGATCTGGCAGGGAATGGGGACAGAGGAGCTGGGTTCTGGGAGAAGCACAGACCAAGAAACAGCCCAAGGGTGCTGGGTTGCTTGGCTTTGCTGTCAGGCACCGTTTGCCTTCCCTTTCTCCTCAGTGCCCCTCTGTGCTGAGCAGATGACACAAACAGCTGAAGGCAGCTCTGAAGTCAGCAGCTGTGAGCAGCTGTCCTGGAGGGAGCCTGGCCTCCTGCCCACCCAAACAGTCCTGGGATTTTGTTTACTGCACTGGGATAACACCCACATCGTGGGGCCAGAGCTTTGCCTTTGCAGGGATTCAGAGCCACGTGCTGCAGCCTGGCTCTGCACTGTCCTCAGGGGCTGGGGGGTACAGGGAAAACAGATCCTAAGACAGGAGATTGCACAGCCTCCCTGCCAGGATTAGACCCCTAGGATCCCCTTCTTTCCTTTACCCTTTTGCAGAGCGTTCCCCTCATCCTCCTCCCGACCTGTCGCTTGGGAGCTGTGCCTCTGGCACATTTCCAGAGGAGCTGGTGGCTGCCATGCCCTCGGGCAGTGCTGCCCTGGCCCGGGGTGGGAGCTGAGGGCTGTCCCACACACAGCCCCGTTGTTGAGCTGGCAGACAGGAGCTGTTTGTATCCAGGCTGGCATACAAAGCATTTGTTTTCCAGGGGCTGCAGGATAAAGATGACTCATTCCAGGCCTACCAAGTGTGCATTTAAGTGCAGTGGACACTGGGAATCGGGGAGAGGCTTCCAATGTGAGACTTTGGTCTTTCCTCATCTGTCGCAGTGAGTTTGGTGCACTTTAAGAACAGCCACCCCAGGTTTTGTGCATGGGAAGGCTTCAGAGAGCTCAGCTGTGCTGCTCTGGAGCCACTGGTGCTGCTAGCTAGAAGATACTTACACTGCAGATTTTTAATTAGAGTTAGTTGATTGCCTGAATAAATAATAATGTGATGCAGGCTGGCAAGATCATCTAATTGTAGCCTTCAATCCCTGTGTTTACTTTAGGAATGGAGGAAGATCTCTGTCTGTGGCATAAGACAAGCTCAGAACAAAGCAGACTCTGATTGTAGGTTTGCAGCCTCTCTCAAATGCAGTCAGCAGAGACCATGAAAATCCCTGGCTCTCTGTGCAAGAGCTCCCCTTTTCCTCAGTAAAGTTGTGTGCAGAGGTAGTGTGCATCCAGGCTTTAATGCAGCAGCAGACCTTCAGAGGGCTGGAGTCTGCTCTTGAACTCTTTCAGATCAAAAAGCACTTGAGAATAGGCTTTTTGTATTTTGAGAACACAAAAAGGTGAAAATGAGACTCCTAGAGTTTCTGCTACGGACCTTCCCTCACCTCTGCATGTCAGAGTGGCACTTATGTGGGACAGGACTCTCAGAAGAGGGAAACTTGTGTCATTGGTTTGCCCATTTTAAATGTGCCCTCCCTAGAACATGCAGTTCCCTTAAAACTAGGTGCAGGTTGAAATTCCAAGTCCCAAGTGGGGCAAATAAATGTAACGTGTCTCTCTGCCCCCTCCCTTGGGGAAGGTCTGGGCCAGAGGCTGGAGTGTCCATCCCTGGGGGTTGTAGACTGGAATCCTCCCCTTTTTAGGAGGCATGCATGCCATACTGTAGGGGAAAAAATACATGTTCACCGTGGATTGCATTTGAGTGAGAGGTTCTTCATGACATCTGTCATGTCCAGGGTTATCAGGAGAGGTTTTCAGGGCTGGAGGGTCAAGTCTCTGCTCTGCAGTGTCAGACATTGATGGGGAAGTGTGTGACTGATAAAAAGTACCTGGCCTGCATGACTAACCTGACTCTTTTAGTCACATGTGTCAGAAACCTTACCCACTCCTTAGAGCTCTCTTAGAACAAAAACAGAGACACATTTTTATGGTGATTTGGACTTTGTTGTCTGATTGTTTGTAAGGCCAGAGTGAGCACAATCCTGGTCTGGTTTTGCATTTCTCCAGGGTTTTTCTGCCAGGTTCTCCTTTGCTCTGCTGCTGGGAACAGCATAGGCTCCTATCAGCTGTGTTTTTAATTCCTCCCTGGCTGCTTCCACACCTGTGTTTATCCCTTGGTGTGCAGAGGATGTTCCCAGTAGTCCAGGGCTGTTTGCAGCACTCAGCAGCGGCAGAACAAGTAAACCTGGTTCATCCTGGAGCTGCCTCAAGGGCTGTACAGAAAACTGAGGGCTTGGAAAACTGTGTCAGTCTCTGTGGGCAACACTCAAGAGTATCAGATCAAGCACTTGAAAAGACAGCGTTCTTCCTGTTGCAATCTGCATTGCAGAAGGTAAAACCTGAATTAAGGTAGTAAAACTCTGGCAGGGGGAGCTTCACTGATGACATGGGCTTGGCCCTGCAAGCCAGGCCCTCAGCAAACCTGTGTGAGTTACCCAGACAGTGCCATTTGCCAGAGCCTCCCAGTCATCCTTGCCTTCCTTTCCCAGCAAGGTCTCTGTTCCACAGCCACTGGTACCATCCTCCCAGCCCAGAAGGCATTTCCTGCTTCAGCAGGGAGGGCTCCAGCTCTGCTGTGTGCCAGTGCTGGGAAGGAGGTGTTTGGAATGAGGGATTCAGCTTTGGAAAAGGAGGGCAGCAGTCTGGGTGCAGAGGAAAAGGTGGCCTGGAGCAATGCTCGGTGCCACACTGGCAGCACGGCCTGGCACCCCTGAGTCACAGAGCTCTTGCTGCACCAGCAGGTGAGTCAGGGGAGCAGCAGCCCCAGCCAGAAGTAGCTGAGGGGTATGAGTGGCTGCATTGCTAGTTTTGGTACAGCTGAAGTTAGGAAGAATATGTTTGTGTGCATATGAATATAAAATGTGCCTATATCAATTACCAGATGCAGGTGTGTGTGAGTGGCTAACAGTCCATGAGGGCTGTGGTTATTGAGCTGGGGAGTGTCAAAAACATGAGGGACAGGCCCAGATTTTAGAGGGAAAACCACTTTTCTGCTAATCTCACAACAGTTAAAAGTAATAACTTCCTCAAAAGCTAAATTAAGTGCTATTGCAGGCAAATGTCTCATTTCCTGGGAGGTCACTGTCCCAAATCTGGAAATCAAGCAGTTTCTAACCCAAGAGCAAAGGTTGCTCTTACAAAAAGCACCAACTTTAGTCCCAGCCCTTTCCAAGGTCGCTGACGGAGCCAGTAATTGCAGCATAGCTCTGCCCTACAGTGAACTGCTTTCCTGCCAGCAATTAATTTGCTCTTTGGGAAGAAGAAATTGAAGCTTGAGACAGTGAAATGTGATCACTACCCACTTACAAACCTTTCAGACATGTCTCAACTCTCAGCTGAAATCAGGATCTTATAACTAGGTTAAATTAGTAGTAGTAGTAGTAGTAGTAGTAGTATGGATATTATTATGTTGTTTTATTAATTAAGCATAGAGTACTAGATACCCACAGTGTGTGTGAGTTGTTTGGCAGCAAGGACATGTGTGAGCCGTGCAGGGAAAGCAGAAGGGCAAAGCCTCTGGAAAGCTTTTCCTTGTGTGTTACTGATGCACTTGGGTGTTTCCTAAGAGCTGCTCCTCCAGGGCTGGGAGTGTGCCCTGCACGCGAGGCTTGTGCTGTGTCCTTCTTGGCCCTTGCTGTGGAACTGCAGCCAGCACAGGCTCAGTTTGTCAGCAAACTGGGAGAGGGAAGGACCTGCAGGTTCCCTGTTTTATGTTGTGTGGATGAGGTGGGCAGCCAGGTACCACAGAGCCATAGAAGGAAGCAGACTGCAGACATCATGCAACAGCAGGACACGAGTGGACAAGCCTATCCAAACTGGAGATGAGACAGAAACTGGCAGAGTGTTTATCAGCTAAAGCACTTTTCTTGTTACAGCTGCATTTTCAGTGTTGAGGTGAAACTGCTCTGGGTCCTGGAGAGGCTGTTTGGTGTCTGTGTGTGCCCTGAGGTCACAGCTCCTGAGGAAGCAGGGCCTGGGTGTGAAGCAGTCAGACAGGGTGTGAACAGGTCTGTCAGCAGTGGCAGGTGGTTAAGTAAGGGCAAGCACGATTCCTATCTGAGGTAGGAAGCCCAGAGATCCATCAAGTGCCAGGGATGGACACAGAGACACCAGGAGCAGTACCCCACCCTCCTGAGTGCCGTTCCAGCCCTGTTTGGGCAGCATCAAACATCCTCTGGAGAAATGTCTGACAGCTGCTAACCCCCAGGAAGAGGATTAAGGATTTCTGGGATCTGGTCTGATTTGGCTGACACTGTGCTGTGTGATTTCCTAATTCCTTCCCTTACAAGCTTTTCCTGCTTTGCATAGACTCCAAGGAGCCGAGCACCTGGTGTTGCACAAACTGAATGAGCCACATCACAACCTCAGTAAATCTGGCTTTTTATGTTTATTCAAGATATTCCCAGTGCATGGGACAGGACAATTTCACTGTATCCATGCTTTCCAGAATGGGCCTTGTCTGCCTCTTGTCTCAGCAACACCATCATGGTCCTGGAAAAGGAAGATGTGCCTCTGCTTGTTTCAGGGATCTGGAATTATGACACACAACTGTGCCTTGAGCCAGCAGTGCACCCACTGCATTCCCAGGCTGCACTCCAGAGCTGGAGCCACTCCTCAAGGGAGTGTTTGCAGTGTATCATGGTTGCTGAGCACTTCCCTGGCTTCCAAAGGTAAAATGATTTGCCAAAACAAAGAAAATAATTCACACTGAGAATCTAGAAAATCTGTATGGAGAAACAATGTGATTCTATGCATCACATGGGTAGATTTTTATGGAAAAAGCCAAAAAGCTGAGTTAACCAAACCCAAAATTCTGTAGGAGTCTTTGCTTGATCTATAAATATCTGTGCCAGGGTTCAGCTAAAATATTTTACAGTGAAGGGAACGTTTATGGTTTACAGAGAAAGACTCTTCTGTGGGAATTCTTTCTAAAGGGAATATTTTATTGCTCTAGTTAAATTAATCTTCAAAACCAGATTCTAATTATGTACTCTGGTTCTTGGTTTTTGGAGAAATGGTGATGAAACAGGGCTAAGAACACCACTCTGGAATGAGAAGCTAAATGAAAGAATGCTGCCAGAACAACCTTTAAAAAAAAAAAAAAAAAAAAGAAAGAAATTTAACTGTATGGGTGGAACCACAAAAATTCTGGTTTTCCAAACAGCTGTGACATGTGACCTCAGAACCTCTCATAAGCAAAAATATCTAAAAGGGCACACAGTAACATAACACTGTTGCTGCAATCACAATTACAGGAAGAAGCCTTTCTAAGGGAAGATGCTTCAGTCCATCCTAGCAGGAAATCCACCTGATAGGCCACTTGCCCTCCTGCTCGGGAAGGCATTAGTGGGATCAGGCTGGAGCTGGGAGCTGCCAGCCTCGCGGTTTGGACAGGGAGCTGACTTGTGACTGGGGGAACACTGGTGCTGCTGGTGGGGCGTGGGATGGCAGTGCCATGTCGCAGGGCTTGCCTTCCTCTTGTGCCACAGGAAAGCCGTGGGGGACGGGGGCTGGCATGACATCCATCGCTCTGTTGCAGGCAGTGCTGGGTGGGGAAGTGGAGCAGAACATCCCGCTTGTTATGAATAAGAAGCTTGACTAGGCCAATATTCAAGCAGCAATCAATTTATTAATTAATATGGTAAAGTATGAGCAATACAGTGCTGGGTACAGTGGGGGAAGTTTTCTCTCCAACTGCACGCCGATAATTGATGGCTACAGGTATTTATAGGGGTATCCATCAGTTTTTTCCTGCAGTTTCTATTTCCAATCTTTTACTCATCAGCAATTTTTATTCCAAATTATTACATCCCAATTCTATACACTATTGTGATTTTAATTTCTCAGGATGTATCTCAAAGGAGTATCCCCAGATGGTGACGGTCCAGTTTCCGAAAGAAGAAAGACGAATCCCATCTAGTGGGGTCCAGCTCCCCAGATGTGTGTCCACCTTTTAATTGCAGAGACTATAAATCTCATAACAGTGATGTCCAGCTTCCCTTTGGTCGAAACCATAAATCCTTGAGGTAAGGTTCATCTTCCTTTCTCAAGCTGTTTTTCTCTGCTTCAGTAAGGAGTGAGATAAGCATATTTCCTTTAGATATATTCCGAAGCTATAGTTTCAAGGATACAAGTAATATTCTAAAATTATACTCCAAAAGGTTATTATTGCAGAGTTTTTTATGGATTAAATGCAAGCAAAATGCAACATCTTTAACACCTTAACTCCAATGCTCCTAAATCAACCAGGGTTAATTGCAAACAAAAGATAGGTTCGAAGGCCTTTTTCCATGCTTTATTTTCCTCAGTTATTATTATAATTCACAGCTCTCCCATTGTCGGGGTCCACACATTTCGCATTCACAAATACACACGTCGCCTGTTTGTACCTGACACGAAACACAGCTTTGCATCTCACACGCTGGCTTTTGAAAAAGCAGGTACATTGATGTGATTGATTTTTTTCAAGAGCGGTTTAACCTAGTTAAACAACTGAACTGCACACAAGTGTGGCAGAACCCGCTGCCCGCCATGCCTAATTCAGTCTGAAGGGAGCGTGAAGCGCCTCTAAGCTTTGCCGCATTCACCTCGCTGTGGAATTGCTCCGCTTGTTTTGCAGAGCGCCCTTTGGCGCTGCCCGCCGCACCGAGCGGGGCGCTCCAGCACCGCCATCCCCAGCGGGCAGGAGCCTTCCGGCTGTGCCAGGAGTCCTCGCGGGCAGGAACCAGCCCCGTTCCTTTGGGATACGCTGTCCCGGCCCCGGCGAGCCGGGAGAGCATCCCCCGGCACAGCAGAGCACCCCCGGCCGAGCGGCGGCGGCGGCGGCGCCGAGGGCGGGGAGCGGCGGCTGCTCCCGGCGCTGGCGGGCGGGGCCCCGGTGCGCCCGCCCCCGGAGCCCGAGCCCGGCGGAGCCCCGGCGCTCCCTGCTCGGCAGCGGCGGCGACAGCAGCCATGAAGTCGCTGTGTCTGGTCACCGTGGGGGTCCTGGCCATGACGCTGCTCATCGCCAGCATCTCGCTGCTGGTCGCGCACGTCTTCCAGACAGTGGTGGATCTGCAGGTGAAGCAGGTAAAAGCATTGCCGTGTTGCCGGCTCGGTCCTTGTTTGCTGGGTTATTCCTTCTCAAAATAGCCGAGGGAGGGAGGGGGCTGGCTGCCTCCTTGCAGCGGCGGTGGCTGAGTGGGCAGAAGCATCCCTGGGCCGTGGACCCCCCCTGCCCAGCACCACCCGGCCGGGTTGGGGCTCAGAATGGAGCTCAGGCTGCACTGGTCCCTGGGCTGAGTAAAAATCGGGTGAGGATGGGGTAAAAATGTCTCTTCTTGAGGCAGCTGCTGACTGTGGGGCAGCAGCTGTAGCAAGGAGTCCTCTCCAGAGCAGCAGTGCCTGAGACACCTGAAGCACCTCTTCTTTTTGACATCTCTATCATAAATTGCTTGCAGCTTTCATACCTGTTCTGCTGCTCCATTTACGGGTGCCTCTGGAGCAGGGCCAGAGGTGCTGTGGGCTGGAACACGTGGTGTCTGCCAGCCTGTTCCCCAGGCTGGGTGATGGCAGCCAGGCATTTCACCGGGTTGTTCCGCACTCGGGGACACCCATCCTGGTGTTGCTGGGGATGCAGAGGCCTGCACTGCTCCTGCCCTGCCTAAGCTTTTGTTTCTCTCCCAGAGTGGCTCTGTGCATTTATGCAGTGGCCCAGTGGGAAGGGTCAGCTGTGTTAGTAACTCTCTTGGAATTCCTTTGTAATGAGCAATTATTTATCTATCTGAGGAATATTATCTTAGCTCTTATTCTGACAGAGAAGCCAGGAACGCTAACCCATGAAGGGATTTGTCCAGAGCTGTTGTCTAAGTGGTGACCAGATTATCTGTGATCTCCTAACCTACTGTTCTTTCCTCTGGGCTGTTGACAGGGAGCATTTCCTACCATGGAAACTGCATTGCCACAAATCGGTTTGGTTTAGGTTGGCACTGAGCTTACAGCAGGTTGTGCCACTTGGAAGCACAGATCCATCCCCCTGATCTTGGCTCTCCTTGGGAAGGAGTCTGCCCTCCCCTGCATCCCAGAAGTTCTGCTTCCAAGTGTTGTCGCTGCTGTTAGCGGGGTGGGAGCAGTGCTTTGGAGCAGGACTGTCGGGAATTAGGCGTGATCCTCCTTACACACATTATCTCCGGCCGCCTGCTCCTTCCTCGCAGCAACTTATGTAAGAGCCGCTTGCTGTTCGCTCAGCAGACTTGCAGTCATGCAGGATAAAGTTTCCAGAGCTCAGGCCTTTCTTTGCTGCCTGCTGCTGTCCAGCCCGTGCTGGCACACATCTGGATTGCAGGGAATGCGCTGCCCGGCTCCCTGCCAGGGGTGCCAGCTCCCCGGTGCGCCTTCTGCAGCAGCCACACCCCCGAGCTGGGGAAGCACAGCTTTCAGCCCCACAGCACGCTGCTCCCTGTCACTCTGCTGAGCTGGCTCCTCTCCACATTTGCTTCATCCCACGTGAGCTTCCCCTCATTTGTGTGTAGTTGGGAAAGCTGCTGTCTCTTGTGTAACTGCATGTGTGGCTTAGAAAATCTTGTGCAAATCGACAAGTCTAAATTTTCCTTTGGAATGGGCAAGACCTGAGCTTTTGCAAGGAGTCCCTGTTCCTTTGAGGGCTTTCCAGGCGTCCTGGAGCAGGGCTGTCTTTGCAGTCTCAAGTGCAGCTGGAGTGGAGAGCCGTTTTGGAGCATCTGAAGCGCCTGTGTCTCCACAGCCAGCGCCTGGGAACGGCTGAGGATGGTTCTGCTTTCACTGGGGGTTGTGTGCAGCAGCCTTTCCAGCCAAAGACAGGGTCTGGGATACAGAGAAGGTGTGGGAAGAGTGGGAATCCAGCCTGCTGTCAGACTTCACATCCCCTTGGAAATCAGTGGGCAGATGTGTTGTGACAAGAACACTGGCAGCACTTTTCCCAGAAGACATTCAAATCTCATCAACTTATTCTTTGTTTGCAATTTTTTAAAATTTCTGTGAACTAAACGTGCCATCCCAAGCAGAATTCCAAAACCTGCTTGCTATCAGGGCCTAGCACCTGAAACTCTAGAGAGTCATGGGAAAAATCAGTAATGAACAAGGATGAATCTTCCCCAGGAGAAAGGCATTCCAGCTGCCAGTGGTGTTGCTTTGTGCTCTCTGATGGAGAGATGCTGATGTATTTATTGCCATAGGTGTGCAGATTTAGAATACAACCTAATATTATATACATTTATATATATATGTGTATATATATGCACACACACAATCAATCTTGGAGCTATGCTCCTCATTTCAGACTTGGAAGTCAGTCAGTCCTTTGGCCCAGGTGTTTCCTTCACACCACATCCTTTAGGCTGAGAATTTTAGAAAACACTCTTCACACTCCTTGAAATTCCACTGGACTTGTCATCAGCCATCTCTTGAGCTGAGCTGGCAGGAATGTTTCAGGCCCAAAAGGATGAGGAAGATGTTTTCTCCTTTGATTTAGCTGATGTGTTGATAATTTTTTGCTGTTGTTGTTTAATGCAAAACACTGGAGCTCTCAGGAGAGTTTAGTACGAAGGCCTAGCTGAAGGATCCATTGTGGCTCCTTTGGGGCAGGCCATTCCCAGAGAGGTCTGTTCATGCTGGTCTGAACACTTAGCCCACCACCTTAACAAGGTGCAGTTCAACTCTGTCATAGATGAACGCCTGAAAGTGTCTTTGAATTAAAATGTTTAGAGGTTCCAAGAAATAAAATGAAATAAAGGAATTCAATTTTCTGTGTAGGTTTCAGGAATGTTCAGTACCATTTCCTACTCCCACCATCACTGCCAGTAGCTGTTATATTTGGGAGGGAAAGCTCCCTATTTATTTCCAGTGTGTAAAGCACAGTCAAGGCAAGGAAACAGCAGCAAATGAGAGGGCTGTGGGTTCAGGGCTGGCTGATAAATACAGTCAACAGGAAGGCTGCTTTGGAACACTGGAAATGAGCGTGGACTCCGCTTGGAAAGGAGAAGCTCTGATGTCCTTGTAATATCCTGTGATAGACTGAAATACCCCTGGTAACATTTGGTGAAAATCAGAAGAAAAGAGCTTACCATGTTTCGTTTCTTGTCAGTTTTTGGGAGTCTCTCTGAATCCAGCTCGCAAGTTTGCTGTCACTGTATAATAAACAGACACTTAATTTCTGTGTGAGATGCAAATTGTGCTGTGCAATCCAAGAAATAAATCTGGAATGAATATGACCAGTGAATACAGAGATGAGTCTCCTTGGCATAAATCATAAGAAATCAGGATTAAAAGCATCAGCCTGTGTAAGAAATTGTATATATGAGATGCTGGTAGCTCCAGACAAATGCTCCAAGCTCCTCAAGCGTGTCTGAAACACATTAAATTTTGAGGTGCACACAGAATAAATGGGATTTAATCCTATGGGGAAAGCATGCTGCAAGTGCAAAGTGCCACCAGCTGGGCTGACTCTCACTGTTGTTCAGCATTACTGCTGCCATGCCAAGCTCCTGCCAACAAGTTTGTCTTTGAAACAGTCTTCTTTATCTCATCCCTCAGAATTAAAGTCTACATGGAGAGAAAACAGCTCCTTAAGTAGGAAGGCCAAGAATGAGTCCTGAGGCAAGAGTGACTGATAAGAGCCCCTGAACATTGACCTTAAGCTGGCATCTGTCCAGCCTGCTCTGCTTCTGAGCTTCCACTCACAATATTTCACTTGTTTTCTCAGAAGAATAAAAAGAATGAGTGTTGATGAGACCCATTTAATTGCAAATCATTCCCTCCTCCCTTTTTTCCGCCTACAGGTGATGTGGTTTTCAAGATAGAGTTTTCTTTGTGTTTACTCCCGAACATTCCCTCTGCCAGCCAGATTTCTCTGTGTGACCACTGCAGCGGTTTCAGAGTTATAACTACATGAAAAGCCTTTGTTTTGGTGGTGGAGATGTTTTATAAATGGGGTGAATTTAATCCAAAATGGAACAGTAATAAAGTGAGAGATTGAGACCTCCATTGCAGAGCTCTACATGACAGGTGTGGTTGTGACTTTCCATGTAAGGTGTATATACTGATAAGGGGTATCACTGAGGTAAGGGAATTAGTGTTTCATTTCCTAAGTGCTTCTGTTATAAGTAATGGTTTATAGCTTGGTTACCAAATAGACTGACACACTATGGGTCTGAAGATGCAGGTGCTGACACAGCTGTAGGAAAGAAATTAAAGACAGAGGGAGAACAATCTTTCCCCTATTCCAAGACCTTGTAAAGGCACAAATCCTAGAGTGCCTATGTGAAAGCAATTTGACATTCACAGTTTTGCTCGCAGGCCACTGAAAAATAAAGTCTGATTGGTTTGGAGACAGAATCTCACAGCTGTGTTGGAATCTGACATTCTTGGGCAAAGAAATCATCAAGGCCAGGACTCTGTTGGCCTCCCAGCACTGAGTTGTACTTTTATCTGTAATGTTGGCACATTTTGTGGTGTCTTGCACCAGGTGGAGGTTTTTACTGATGCAGGAAAGGAGACAGGATTGCTGAGTAGTAGTTGGTCAGTCTCCCTTCTGAAAAATGCCAGGCACAATTGTGGGGAGGAGTGGAACTACAAACCAAGCAGTGCTGCCCCTGGCCTGTGGCCGGGAGAGCAGGTGCCTGGCTTGGTTGATGTTGAGTGAGCTGCTCCAAAGTAAAGCAGATCTAGAACTGGAGTCTCTCTCGAGTCTTACTGCCTGTGCTTGTTCCCAGGGCATGGAATTCCTCTCTCCATGCCATGCAGCATGATAGCACCAGCAGCTGATGTGCCTTTCTCTTGTTTCAGGGAACAGTCCTGAAGAATGGCACAGAAACCTTTGAGGCCTGGGAGGACCCTCCCCCCCCAGTCTACATGCAGTTCTACTTCTTCAATGTGACAAATCCTTTGGAAGTGCTCCAAGGTGCCACTCCTCTTGTGGAGGAGATAGGACCATACACCTACAGGTAAGACCTTTCAGGAGTTCCACACTCCACAAGAACTCTGCTGTGTGAGGAATCCAGAAGGCTTGGGGTCCCATTCTGGGAGAAAATCTAGGTGTTAATGTGTGTGGGGAGTTTTATGCAGGGGAGCATGGTCACAGCCCACACAGACAGCACTGACACTTGCAGCTGCTTTCAGATGAGGCCAGTGACTTCTGTCAGATTTTGGGCCAAATTTTGCTGCTGTTCTTCACTGCTGGACACAGAGGAAGGTAATGCATCCTGGCCTGCTGTCTTGTGAGCTGGGTGATGTTTGGGAGGCTAGGGAGAGTGGAGTGTTGCACAAAAGTGTGACTCATGCTTGCTCAGGAATTGGTTCCTAGCTGGAGTTGCACCATCCCACATGGGTAAAATGTGGCCAGAAAAACACTTAGGGTGGTACTAAAAGGGTCTTCCTGAGCCAACCCTCACTGGAACACCTGCTTAGCTTTTAAACCTATCTCTCATTTTTACTGATGGATTTACTGAGGCCGTGTGTAATGTTAAATGTCCAGCTCCTAGAGCTGTCCTGTATAGCACGGAGAGATTTGACTCCCTTACAAACGGGTTTTCCTTTAGATCTGTGATGTGCTCAGCTGCCTGCAGCCATGTCAGCCAGGAGCAGGCCTGTGGCAGGAAGGGCTGTGGTCCTGGGAGTCCTGCTGTGATGGGGAACTCGTCCCCACGGCAAGAAGGTGGATTCCTGACTGTCAGCCTCACTTCTGGTCACACAGGCTCATCCAGGCTGGGCATGGGCTCAGTACTGGAAGGAACTGCCTGTACCTAAGCTGCAAAATTATCAGAATCTCTTGGTATTTGAAAAAGGCCTGGAATGAAAGCAGAAGCCTTTGTGGTAGCCTCGATTTCTGTGTTATCTCTTGCCTTTCAGTTTCCTTCTTCCCACAGCTCAGCTTCACTTCTCCCCCTGCCTACTGTCCCTTCCCCTGTCTCCTCTGCATTCTAGACCTGTGTCTGTTTAGTCCTGGCAAACTCCATGTGGTATTTTGGCAAAATCCCTGCTATTACAGGAGCCAGTAGAGCTGGAGGAAAGATGATTCACAAGCTCTCTAGTTCTCAGGCTTTCCTTCAGGTCTGTGTAGTGTAGTGTAATGCTGGGCATCAGTCAGCAATGTGTTCAGTGTCAGGAAGATGAACAGGACCAGCTCCAGGGTTCACACCGGCTGGCATTCAGTCCTCTTTGCCAGCTTCTTTCCCTTTCCTTAGCTCTGAGTGCCTCCTGGGTGTCCCACACAGCCTGCTTTGGGAAGCTGCACCTTGTCCATGGAGGAGCTCAGCAGGGTGGGTGGGGCTGGGGCTGGGCCCTGCCCCAGGGGAGGCCCAGCCTGAGCTTCTGCTTTGCTGGGAAAGCCTTTCCCTGCATCCCACACCAAGGGCTGCCTGCCAGCAGGTCCCTGACACCAGCCCTCCCTCAGGTGTTCTTGGTGGGGACAGAGAGGGAGGGGAAGAGGCTGCACATTCCAGCTGGTTCCACAGGCCCTGTGTGGCAAAGCATGTGGCAAAACTCCCAAAATGCACTAATGTGAAGTCCATGGCTCTGTGTTTTTAGAAAAAAAAAGGCTGGAGAAGGGCTGGGAGTGAACTGGGCCAGACAAGCAGAGAGGAAAAAATCCAGTCAGTGACAGGGAGGGCTCCAGAGAGTCTCATTCTGCAGCTCAGACTTTTCACCAGCATACATTGTAAAGCACTTCAGGCAGATTCTGTAACAAAAACATAGTAGTGCTGGTGTTTTTAAATCCTGGAAGTTGAAGTGGCAGCATGTAAAATAAGTAATAAGTTCAATAAAATAAAAATAAGTTCAAACTGCCTATCTGCCCAAGCCTGCTGAGTCCCAAAGAGCACTGGAATATTGTCTGGTCTTGCACGTATTTACAACTTTTTAACTTCAACATCTTAGTGCCTTAGTAACGTCCTACTCATATCCCTCATCGGGGAGTATTATTTTCCTCTCCAGAGCTGGAGAGGTGTCTCAGATTACTCCTGGCCTATTTTAGGAAGGCATTTCAAAGCTGTCCATTTCCATCCCCTCAGTTCCAGCCCTGGGGTATGAAATAGATTGCTGTCCAAGAGGGTCTTGCCAAATGTTCCTGGGTGGAGGGATGGTGGGGAGTGGTAGAGACATTTAGGGTAAGGAAGATGGGACGTGGCTGGTTTCTGATAGCAGTAGTTTCACAGGCTTTTCCAGTTTGCTTTAGATGTGGAAGCTGAGCCAGAGTAATGCAGCCTGCTGTGAAGCTGCACTGATGGATCCAGTGCAGCCAGGACAGAATTTCAATCCAAACTGGATGCAGAACATCACAGTACATCATCTAGCAGAACAATTCTCCCTCACATCTTGTGACTTGACATTTGCCCAGGCAAATGTGAAAGTCAACAGGCTCCTGAGTCACTGCAGGCTGAGGAAACAGGAGGAGTTTCCCCTCCTGCGTGTGCCAGGCAGTGAGCAGTCTGCTGCCATTTCCCTTTTGGGGTTTGCTGGAGCAACTAGTGTGTCTCAGCAGAGCTGCAGAATCCTGGTTGGTCAAGTGCTAATGGCAATGCAAATTGACTTCTTGTCGGGCCAGCAGGTAGCATTTGATGTTCCTTGCCAATTGGACTGGTCTGTCAGCAATCCTGAGTTTTATCCTGCTGTCTGAGTGCTTAGACAGGAACAGCAGCAACCTTCCAGGCAGTGAAAAGCAAAAGTTCAGTTGAATTTCTGTTGTGCCCAGGATTCCTGCTCAAGAATTAAAGGAGAAGAACTAAAATGAGGCTTGTTCTGTGGTTGTGCCACATGTGAGCCCCATGCTCTGAAGGTAGCAGAAGGATTCTGGTGGGTTCTTGGGTCAGGCCCATGACACGCAGCCTGCGTCTTTCTGGAAGTGGGTTTTGCCTGCAGCAGAGGCAAAAGTTTCATTTTCACACTGGACTTCAGGGCAATCTCATATATGGTGCCTTTAAGTCCTTCTGAGCCATCTGAAATTGTCCTTCCTTTGAGGTTTTTAAAGATGAAGCAAAAATAGAAAGTACAATTAGCACACAGGGTGGCATTTCTGGAAATGCCCCATGAGGTCTGACTCAGCTCATGCAGACACAGCAGGGAGTTTGTGTCAGTGAGGGAATCTGCTTCCAAAGAACTGAAAATGCCACCCTTTCCTGCTTAAAGCAGAAAAACAGCCGTAAGTTAACTGTGACTAATGCTCTATTTGTTTAACTCAGTCAGAGAACAAGCTCTTGTCTTTCAGGGAATACAGGCCAAGAGTGCACATCCAGTTTTTGGACAATGGAACCAAAGTGTCTGCTCTAAACCCAAAGACTTATGTATTTGAACCTGAGAAGTCAGTGGGAGACCCTGAAGTGGACCTGATCAGGACAGTAAATATCCCTGCAGTGGTGAGTTCTCTTTTGTTCCTGCTTGGAATTCATCCTGACACACTTCAAAAGGAGCAGTGTGTTGCTTCATCCTGACTCTCTGTGGTAGATGAATGTGGTGGAAGAACAAGAGAGGCAGCTTGTGTTCTGGGCAGATGCTGGTCTCACTTTGGGGCTGGACTGTTGTGGGGGGCTTATTTTGTTCCTCCCTGTCCTCACATCTCTGCAGTGCCTTCCCCTGGTGCTGCAAGATGACACACTCTCCAGGGACAGGGGGAAATCAGACCTGCCTGATATTCCTGCCTCCAAGTCTGCTTCTCAAACCAGAAACAAAGTACAGTAGAGCAGTTCCAGACAGAGCTGAATGAAATTAAAGTAAAAAATGCACCCCCAGACTGCACTAACTAGGTGACAGAGAATCTCATGGTGATCAAAGGCAGACCATTATTTTGGTCTTATACAGGGATAGCATGAGAACAAGGAGATCCCAAGCTGTCACAGAGGCAGTCAGCCTCTACTCAAATACTTGGGGGTGTCATTCAGCCTTTGCTCTCCATCCTGGTTTAGTTTCATTTGCAGGGTTCCTTCATTTCAACTTTGTCCCTGGCATTTCCAAAAATGCCTTATTTTACGAGTGAATCCAGAAATGCCCTGTATGAGTAGTAGATAGGACTCAGTTTAATGAAAGTTGCAGACAATACAGACCCTGTGTTTTCAATTCCTCCCAGGCATCTCGTGGTGGTAAGGATTATCTCTCATTCAGGTTTTTGGCTGTGATGTACTGTATCAGGCAGTATGAGAAGAACCACAGGTTGGTTAGCCCAAAAGGAATGCCCTCCTTTTGTTATGACCTCTTTAAAGGCCTGTTGTCAGCTGGAAAGGAAATAAACGTTTGAATTTTGGTGAAATGGGTGTGCAGTGGTGGAAAGTGTCTGTGCCTGGATGCAGCTGATGGTTTGTTGCCCAGCAAATGTGACCATTGCTCCCTCATTCCCATGCCCTGCAGACTGCCATGGAGTGGACCAGGTCGACCCCTCTGCAGTTTGCCACGGAGGTGCTGCTGCTGCTGTACCAGGAGTCGCTGTTCACTGTGCGCAGCGTGCACGAGCTGCTCTGGGGCTACAAGGACAGGCTGCTCTCCACCATCCATGTCCTGCACCCCGAGATCGACCCCGTCTTCGGGCTCTTCAGCAAGGTAACCCGTGGCCACACCTGCTGCTGTTGTCCCTGGGGGTGATGGCACTGCATGGGAGGGATGGATAAGCTTTCCAAGGACAGCATCCTCCACTATTGCCTGTGCTCGCTTGAATAACCTGGGCTTTGTGGGGCCACGTGTGCAAACTGCCAGAAAAATGTCCTGATTTCCTTAGTAATTGACTGAAATTGGATGTTAATTCTGTGCTGGAGCCATTCCTGGCTTGCACAGTATTTCTGGTCACTCCATGTCATTTTGTTCTGAGGGGAGTCCTTGCTTCATGGGGATATCTGCATTGCTGAGGTTATTTCTGTGGGGTTATTTTCTTCCTGAAGACTCTTTATTCAGGGGCAGCCCTAAAAGGGAGAAAAGGCTCATCAGGTGTTGTATTTCCTTTGTTTGTGAGGTGTAAGGATCTTTCCCAGTCACTTCCACTTCATTCCTGTTCAGGGTGGAGTTCAATGAACTGCACAGCTCTCAGGGGCAGTCCATCACTCCTGGGGTGGATTTGGAGTGGTGACAGCTTCAAGTCCTGCCACCCCATTGTAGTGAGCAGCCAGGTGCCACAGGAGGAGTGGAGCCACTGAAAGCTCCTGCATCTGTTTGCAGATGAACGGAACTGATGACGGAGAATATGTTTTCCTGAGTGGGGAGACGAACTACCTGAACTTCTCCAGGATTGTGGAGTGGAAAGGAAAAGAGTAAGTTTCTCAGTGTAATGTTGCCTCTGTCACAATCTGCTCCTTGCCTGCCTGGTGCCAGTTTAAAGAGAATGCAAGTGCAACTTAAACCCATTTCAATTGCTTTTGTTGTTAGCAGAGCTGAGGCAGAAGGAATTGGCTCTGTACAGGTCTGATTCCCATTTGCCTGGGCCAGGAGCTGGCATGGCCTGACTGCTGCTGGGACATCTTTTAGCCCTTGCCCTCTTTCCTTCCCTTTCCTCAGGTCCTTGAGCTGGTGGACAACAGAGGCATGTAACATGATCAATGGCACAGATGGGACATCCTTTCACCCGCTGATCAGCAAGGATGAGAACATTTACATCTTTTCTTCAGATTTCTGCAGGTGAGGAGAAGATGGTGGCACTCAGGCTTCAAAGCAGAGTGTTTACATCCAGTCCTCTCAAGGTGTCATGTTAGGCTGGTGCTTCTCCTCCTGTGATTTCATTTAACCCTCACAGTGTTCTGCATTTATTTGTGATGGGAACATGAGAGTTACAAAAAACCCTCCCAATCTGCAGTTAAGGATGTGTTATTTCAAAGTGAAGATTTATGAGGTGAAAACTTGGACAAAAACTGCAAGGACAGACTGGGCTGTAAGGCTAGTAGTGAGAGGAATGGAAGGATTTATATGAGCTTTCCTTAAGCTTCTTTCCTCCAAAGTCTTCCTCTGTGCTGTACTTTTTTAGAGTACCCAGGCTGCCCTCTTCAGAGATTAATGACTTTATGTGATGCTGTCTGAAATGTACCAAGGAAATCTTGGCCTTTCCTTCTTTATGTAACACCTTCTGTCCCCTCTTGCTGATTTCCTAGTGCATGAAGAACAAACCCAAGCTGAAATTATTTAAATCCATACAGACACATGTTAGGGCTAAATTCAGAACCTGTCAGATTGTTCTGTCTTCCACAACTGTGTTCCTTTCCTGGTCCCTCCCAGAAGAGGTGCCAGCACTCACACCACGTGCAGCAGTGATGTGAGGACTGTCTGTTGTGTGCAGCAGCAGGATGCTGGGATGTGTGTTTGCTGCTCAGAGCGTGGTGGGACCGCAACCTGGGGCATCAACAGGGGCACACATGTGGCTGGGCTCAGCGCTGCTGCAGCCTGACAGGCCTGGCCCTGCTCTGCTTCCCCGCAGGTCCCTGTTCCTGGTGTACGACAGCTCGGGATCCGTGGCTGGGGTGCCCACGTTCCGCTTCGTGCCCTCCTCCATGGTGTTTGCCAACACCTCGGTGAACCCAGCCAACGCCGGCTTCTGCGTGCCCGCCGGCAACTGCCCCGGCACCGGCGTGCTCAACGTCAGCGTCTGCAAGCAGGGTACGGCCCAGCCCTGGCTGCCCCACAGCCCCTGGGGCTTGGGGGCTCCACAGGGGCCCCTTCCCCTCTCTGCGAACAGCTCAGAGCTGTGGGGTCCTCCAGGGCTTCCCCACGTCCTGCTCGGCCTTTGGTTTTGGTGGTGACTCAGTGTTCCTGCATTCCAGGTGCTCCAATATTTCTCTCAGCTCCACATTTTTACCAGGCAGATCCAAAGTTTGTAGAGGACATAGAGGGCATGCATCCCAAAAAAGAATACCATGAGACATTTCTGGACATCAATCCCGTAAGTGCAGCCTTTTTTCAAGGGTTCTGTTGGTGAATGGATCCAAGCACCTGCATTCAGGTCACCTCCTTGCATGGTGGGTGTTGGCATAGTCCCACTGACCTCAAGGAATCTGTAGTAGTTCTGTGATGCTGGATGGAGTGGGAGATCCCTTTGGGGGCACTTTGGGTCAGCTCTCCTGTCTCTGTCCCCTCCCAGTGTCTCACACACCCCACCCACCCACTCACTGGCAGGGCAGTGTGAGAAACAGAAAAGGCCTGGAGCTGTGCAAGGGCTGCTCAGCAATCACTGAGCATCCCTGCATTACCCACACTGTTTTCATCAGGGCTCCAAAACACAGCCTGATGCCAGCTGCTGTGGAGAAAATCCATTCTCTCCCAGCTAAAACCAGTACAGCAGTGATGTCTACACCCCCACAGACAAATGTGGGTCAAGGAAAAGAGCACAGTCACGACCTGCCTGGTTTACAGAAACAGTGCTCTGACTCACCGGGCTGTTATGTGCAGCTAAAGCAGGAGGAAATTCCACAGCTGCTCTCAGGCCCGGTGCAGATCCTGCTGCATGGTGTGTACCAGAACAACATTCTCACAGTTCTTGTTCTTTCACCTTCACTGGGTTTTTTAACACTGATCTCTTTTATTCCCCAGCTGACAGGGCTCGTCTTGCAGGCAGCCAAGCGGATGCAGGTCAACGTTCACGTCCGAAAATTACCTGAATTTTTGTGAGTGCTCTCTGCTTCTGGGTGGAGTTTCATATCTAACCTGATGTTCAGCATGATTTGTTCTGCAGTGTTTTGATGGAATATGGGATGGAGAGAGCAAGTGTGAGAGAGGGAAGTGCAATCAAATCTCAGTTCTAAGGGACAGTATGCTCCCATCTCACAGATCAAGCAGATTCTGTAGTTCCACCTGCAGAGTAAAGAATGCTGAATAGCAGCTGCTGCTCCTGATGTTTTCTAGCGCAGCTTGGCTGTAATAACTACAAGTATTTTATCTGCCCATTCCCTTTGGGAGACTCAGGGGTGTCCTTCAGGCTTGTTTCCCAGTGCCCAGAAGCAGTCACAGTAACACAGTTCCTGCCTGAGCTGAGATTCCACGTGTGCCAACTGTTGGGGGATTTTTGCTGCTGTGCCCATGTGGCTCAGACAATAGTTCCTGTGTTTTACAAGTAGGAGTAACCTTCAGTACATCAGCTTAGCTCAATTCCTGCTGCCTGGCACAAATCTGTCACTCAGTTACTAATGAGCCCTGGATGAATCCCTGTCTTTCACTGCCCACCAAATCCCAAAATACACCCTACTCCCGAATCAGAATTTATCCATCTGTGAGATTGAGATTGTCCTACTCCAGCAGGGAGGTGAAAATACACAGCAAAAAGGAACAGCCCCGAGGTTTTTTAGGGACACTTTCCTCTTTCATTGGTTTTGTATAATCTGTCTTCACAACCCTCAGGTGGAAAAGTCCAAACCCATAATTTTTTTTTCCCACACAGTGAAACCGGCAACATCCGAACGCTGATATTCCCAGTGATGTATATAAATGAGGTAAATAGTTTTGCTGTCTTTCCAGCATTGTGGCATGTTAATGCTTGAAGAAATACCCTCTGAGCCAGCCAGAAAAGAAAATGCTGATTTTCTTGTTTGTACAGCAATAGCTAGGAAGCTGTTGCTGTTTCTTAACTAACACCCTCCTGCTGTTTGTTAATTTGTTAATTTTGTTAATGTACTGTTAATTTTAGCCTTCCCTAACACTCTCAGTCAGACACTCCTTTTAAACTGAAGGGAGTTGGCCATGAGGAAAAGGGGTGCTCAGACAGAGGCAGGACTTCAGGAGATCACACCTTTTCCTGAGTCGTCTGCTGTGAATATTCCTGTGCTGTAGTTAGATCACTGAATCAATTGGTGTTAGTCCATTCCTAAACCAAAAGTTAAAAATCCCTATTTTGCTTTGAAATAGACTAGGTAATCCCTGTGCCCCCTGGAAGAATTTTAGGGGGAAAGTGTGTCAGGAAGCAGTGAAACAGTGGTGGAGAATTGTGGGAGTGTATTTTCCCTGCCCTTCACAAAAGTGATCTTATAGAAAGCACAGAAATAAATAAAGATTTGGGGTTTTTTTCAATTTCCTCTTCATCTCTCTCTGCTCCAGAGTGTTCTGATTGATGAAGCATCTGCCAGCAAACTCAGGCATGTCCTGCTGGAAGCCAGTGTTGTGACTGGGATCCCCTTTGTAATCATGGCTCTGGGGATTGTGTTTGGGATTGTTTTCATTGTGGTGGCTTGCAGGTCCCAGAGGATAACTGAAGAGGTAAGCAGCACTTGCATTTGACTTTGCTTGCTGTCCATCTGCCTGCATTTGATTTTTCTTTTTCTTTTTTTTTTTTTTTGTGGTTGATTTTATCTTTTGGTGTCTTTCTGCACGTGTTTTTATCTTGTTTTTGTTGGGAATGACCTTTCTAGGGAGGGGAAGTTTTAATAGACTCAGAATAAACGCGCCAAAGCAAAGGAGCGGAGTTAATCCGAGAAGCCTGGTAAGGCAGGTCCTGTCTCTGTGCCAATTCCCTTGCCAATAGTAGTGAAATAAATCAGCCTGTCTAGAGGACCCTGAAGGAGGATAAGATGCAAAACCTCCACCATATGTGAGGACAGATTTAGTTGGTGTCAGTGTTCTCAGCAGAAGAACTGCATTGTGCCAGTGGGTTATTTTCCAGAATCACAATGCAAATTTGTGGTCAAAGAACAGATAAATTGCACAGACAGCAGTAGCAGCAGGAAGTATTCTCCTCTATTGTCTATTTACAAGACAGCCTGTAAATCTGTTTATGAGCACGCTGGCATTAAGCTGCCTGTCAGGGCGAAAGCTGATGCCAGCATTTCACCATAACAGGGCTCAGATGGCACCAGTGTGGAGCCGTTGGTTAGAGGAATAGCCTGGGTTCTCTAGGAGGCTGTTTTCTCCTCTTAGTTGCTGTGGGCTTACTGTGCTCTTGTGTGTTTGGTGTTCCCTAAATGCTGTCTTACAACTTCCTTCTGTGTCTGGGGAAGCCCTCTGGATCAGTGGGTCCCACTGCCATCCCATCCCCATGCACTTCAGTTTCCTGTGCAGGAGAAGACTGGTCCTTTTTCCTTTCCTTTTCTTCTCAGCCTGCCTGTGCTGTCAGCAGCTCAGCCAGGGTGTCCCAAGGCCTGTCCTGGGAATTCCTGCCCCACCCTGCATGCCCAGCTTCAAACCAGCTCTCCTGGATGTGCTGGAACACTCTGCAGGGGTCAAAGTGACAAAGGACCCCCTGCATTCTGTGCTTCTCCTGCTTTGGTTTTTCTTGCTTTTTCTGCAAGCAGAGTTCATCCAGCAGTCTGCAGCTCTTCTTGTGCTCCCTGGCTGGTTCTGGCCTTCCCTCCTGTGTCAGGGGCTACAGCTGCCACCCACCCTCTGGTGCTTCCTTTGTGCACCCTGGCTCTCTTGAGGGAATTGTCCTTAGAAGTAGGAGCTTTTCCTTTCCCTGCTTGGAGGCTTCCCATGGTGGAAGGTCTCTGATGGCCATGTTTCACTTGCTGTGGTTTTGTTCTTGCAGAGCACGGAAGAAGAGAGGTCCCCACTCATCAGGACGTCTTAGTAGGTTTCATTCCCCCTGTGAGCTTGGAGAGCAAGCGATTAGAGCTGACCTAACACCAGCTGTCCCCTGTGGAGCCACGCTTGTGTCCAGCGCCACTTTTGGTGGGACAGAGGTGGAAGGGAGTCTGCACTGGCAGCCAGGGAGGAGACTTTTCTCTCAGCTGCATTCCAACTTCCAAACTCCATTTGCAAACTGCTCTGGATCCTGCTTTTCTCAGCCCTGCCCTCTGTTTGTACCCACACTGGCTGCCACGGAGGATCAGCACCAGGGGCCAGCCCGGTTCCCTATGGGAGTGACACGGGTGGCAGTGCCAATAGCAGCGGGCTCCTGGATGGCCCTGGGACAGGGACACACAGGCTGTGGGCTGGGTGCTGCTCTGTCCGTGATGTGTCCTCACTGTTGTCACTGGTGTCCTTGCTCCTGTCACAGCACAGTGTGCAGCTGACCTGCCCCAGAGCTGCAGCTCTGCGTGGGACCGAGCCAGCGGCTGGAAGTGCTTCTCCATGCAGAGCACCTCGGTGTTCCCACTCTGCTTGCTAGCCAGGCTTTTATCCTTCGGGTGTGGGCTTTGTTCTGCAGCTTCAGGCACCACAGCTCAGCCGTGCTCGGGGGCTGCAGGAGACACAGCCGCTGGGTGGTGCTGTGGGGGTTTGCTGGGAATAATGCAGACTTGGCATGTGTGGGATGAGAGCGCCCCTCCGTGTTATGGACAGGGTCCTGAGAACTCCTGACACTTTTTTACTTGTCAAGCAGAAACTTGTGTTAAACGTCACCAAGGTTCCTCCCCCCCTTCCCAATTAAAAGAATATTCTCCTCGAGGAATGTTTCCATTAGGTAGTGAGCTGTGTGTTCCAAGTGTGTAACTGTCTTCTAAAGAGGAGCATTGGGGTGTGCATTGCTTGGGTTTGGTTTGGGCTCTTCTTCTTGGCTGCTGCTTTGGTTCCTTCCCTGTGACGGTGGGTAGGCCCTTGAATGGATTCTCCAGAGAGCTCTGGCTGCCCCTGAATCCCTGCAAGTGTCCAAGGCCAGGCTGGATGGGGCTTGGAGCAGCCGGGGATCGTGGAAGATGGCCCTGCCCACTGTGAAAAGCAGAATTCACTGCTTAGAATTTTGAGAAGTTTAATAATAATGGAATTTTAAAAGGACCATATTTCCAGGGCTGGGGTGCTCCTGACCAACAGCCAAAGAACACCCCGGGGTATACAGACAGTGTTATCTTTATACTGTTACATCACTGAGATACACGCATATTCATGTGTTTCCTGCATTATTCAAACATTCTTGTGAACTTTATGATGTTTTGGGAACTCCTTTGTTTGACTTCACCATCCAGCTTATCTGAATGACATCCTGGTTGTCAGGTCAATATATTTTATTTCTCATTGTGCCTCCATCCTGCTCTTTCACATCCCCTGATAAGGATTTAATGTGTGCTCCTTAAATTTAACGTGGTATTCTCTAATTGTCCTCCGGTGCTCTGGTTTGTGTCAGGGTTATCTTATCTCTTGGACAGGTTGGTCAGTGCATGGCCTGACCAACACAAAAGCCCCTTTTTTAAAACATCTTATGTTTTGCTAAGATCTACAGCACAATACATTCATCACACCATTATTTCCATGAGTGATACACAGATACTATATTGATTACACCACTGTTTCTCTAAGCATCACAGTGCAGGCTTAAGTTCATAGATTATATTTTATTAGCATGCAGCTAAAAAGAGTTATTGATGCTATTTCTAAATACTTGTTATCGCTAACAGCATGCATAGGCTAATACGTAAATGCAAAAGCCAGTATTATCTGGTCATTTTCAACACATGGCAGGGAGCAGAGCACGATGGGCTTGAAGGTGCCTTCCAGACCAAGCCCTCCTGGCATTCTGTGACAACACTGTCACCCCAAATCTTGTTTTCTGGGAATAATCCTGGGAAAATGGAGGGAAGCCGTTCCTCCCGGCTGTGGGGTGCCTGTGGGAGCCCTCACTGGGAAGGAATTATGTCATGTCCCCGCCTGCCCGCCAGCTCCTACAGCGGGGACACCCAAAGGAACGGCGGCTCTGTGGTCCCGGGGTTGTGGAATCCCGGGAATGCCCGCCATCCTCACGGAAGAGCTGCTCGGCTTTATTCTTCATTTATTTCCCTTGGGACATTAAGCCTCTCCCGGCACCCCCGTCCCGCTGCCTGCAGTGGTACAGCCCGCTGGCGCGCGCCGATTGCGTCACCGCGCGTCGCCTGCGCCACCCGGAAGCGCTTTGGTGGCGGCGGAAAAGCGGCGCGTGCGGCTGGTTTTGTTTGTGGCCGGACCCGCGCGGGGGCTCGTACGCGCCTCCCGCGGGGGCCTCCGCTCGCCGTCCCACGATCGGCCCCATGGCCTTCAACTTCAGCGCCACGGCGGGAGCCGGGGCCGCCAACCCGACCGGTGAGCGCGGGGGAACCGGGGCGCGGAGGGGCGGGGCGGGGGAAGCCGAGCGGCGGGCAGCGCGTGCCCCCTCGCCAATGAGAACAGCGGCCGCCTCAAAGGGCCGCGCGTGCCCCCCGGCCAATGGGGAATCGTGACGGCGGCTCGCGCGTGTTCCCCACGTACCGCTCCCCCCCCCGCCAATGAGAACCGCGGCGGCCGGCAGCGCGTGCCCCCCCGCCAATGGGAATCACTGCCGCCTCAGGGACCCGCGCGTGACCCCCCACCAATTGAAATCGCGGCCCCGTGAGGGACCCGCGCGTGCTCCCCCGCCAATGAGACCGGCGGCGGCGGCGGCCCGCGCGTGCCCTGCGGCCAATGGGAGCGGCGGTGGCGGGCAGCGCGTGCCCCCCAGCCAATGGGAGCCGCGGCCGCCTCAGAGGCGCCGTCCCGCGCCCCGCGTGGCCCCCGGTGGGTCCGGGAGCGGCTCTTGAGGCGCTTGTGATGAGGTAGTCAGGTCCCTCGGATCAGTATTTTCTTGCAATAAATTCATCGTTTGGACGAGATGCCCTTGGAAGTTCATTTTTGAGCAAGGTAAAAGATAGCGGTTAACTTGTAAAGTTAGACTATTCCCCCTCTGCTTTTGTCACTGTCAGTCATGGTGAAATGTAAGACAGAGCTTTCCTTGCCCTCAGTTAGTAAAATAATTAATTGTTGACTCCAAACTCCTTTGGACGGGACTCATCTTTGCTCTAGTTAGCCTGAATTTTACTGTCTCTTTTACAAACACTCTTTCTGGCCCCATCTGAAAGTAAAACATTGCCTTGTGCTGCCTGTACATTGTGGCGAGGTTTATGACATTCACAGACCAATGTCAGAGGGACATCTGGGATCACTCCTCAGGACTTCCCATTGTCTGTCTAGCATGAAACTGTTTCAGCTGCATCCCAGGGGTGCTGGGTGCATCAGTAAATCCAGCAAGGCTGAGGTGGGCAGATTTTGGCAATAGAACTTGGATAAGTCTGCCCTGGAGTAGCTGAGACTTGTGTGGTGCCTCATCTGCTGGAGCTGAGTTTTGTGGTTATTCTGCTGCCATGTATCTGAGTGTATTACTTGTATGAAGATGATTTACTCTTGCCTTCCTGATAGTTTATGAATTGATTTTGACATTATCTGTTACACTTAACACAGATGCAGCTGTATTGAGCAGTCTTAGGCTGTTAAAAATGACTGTTAATGTGAATATTGAATCACAGACATAAGGCTTTGAAAAAAGGTGGGGAAATGCTGCTGCTTTATGCACGGTATAATTAAAAAATAATATCTTTACAGCAGCAGTGTGTTGAGCTTTTAAGTGTTCTCCTTGTGTCCAATAAATGATGTTTAATGCCAGTTAATACCTTTTACTCTTGTGTCTAACTCTGCCTGTCTTGCTTATGGTGATGGAAAAATGCTTCAGCTTTTCTCTCCTGGGACCTGCCTTTCACTCTCAACTAATGTTGCCTTGCTCTTTTTCTGCTTCCCGCTCGTCAGGATTTGGTGGGCTTGAAACTGCAAACTCCACTGCCAGTGGGTTTAATTTTGGGGGTTTCGGATTAACTGCTAATCCCGCAGTGAATTTTAATATTGGGAATTTCGGTGTTTCCACTACCTCAACTCCAGCTTTCAATTTTGGTAACAGTCTGGCAAGCGCAGGTAGATAATGCGTACATCCGTGTTCTGTGGTAAATGTTACAGCAGGGGTCCAAGAATTGCATCCCTCACTGGGGATCTGTGTCCGCTACTAATCCTCATATCCATAAAAGCTCTGGAAATGGAATGGGAGGGGTTTAGCCCGTTAAATTCTCGAGGAATAGTTTTTGAGGGAAAATAACCCTGTAGGCAAAAGTCTCTAGAATGGGAATGAATCCAGGTGATCCCGAACAATCCCAGAGCTGGTCCCTTTTCCCTGTTTCCTGACATGAGATTCTTGGACTACTGCAGTCATGTTTCCATCTTCCCCCGTGTCTCCTCATCGGCCTTGCGTTGGCTGTCATGAACACACCACACCTCAGTAGTTTCTGTGCAGAAACGAATTGTATACGACCGGCACAAAGTCAGAGCCAGCTGTGGCCTGTTCCCAAAGCCGCCGAGTGTCCCAACACCGCCCTGCTCCAGCTCTCCAGGGGTGCTCCTGCTCCAGGGAGGCCTGCACGGGATGGGGGCACTGGGGTGTGGCCAAGGAAGCCCTTTGTATGGAGATCCATCAGATCTGAGCCATCAGCTGATGTCATTTCACTTCAAATATTTCCCATTCCCTATGAAAACTTTGGGCTGGATGGATTTCTAATGCTTGTGTAGGTGTGGAATTAGCCAAGGGGTCCGGTTGCTGCTGCTCGTATAGGAATTCCGTCCATCCCACAGTGTCATTGCTCTCTGTGTCTGCGCCACTCATCTGTTCTGTGCACTCCAGCGGTCTCATTGGGTTTATTTGCTGTGAACACTCTTCACTGGCTTCATTTGAGAAGACACAGAAGAGACCATGGATAGTCCATTTGATATTTAATTTGATTCTTTGGTACTGAATTTGTAGTCTCAGGCCCTTTTCAAGAAAGAATGACTAAATTTGCAGTGGGTACAAAGGTACCTAAAAATGGTGTTACCTGCTGGTGCTCCTGCCAGCAGGTGTTACATGGGTGTTACAAGGAACATGGGTGTTACAAGGAACAATTTCTTGTGCCCACTCACATCAAAGTGTTTGCTGAATGGAAGTAAAATGCCCTTGCCTATCAGCTTTGATTTATGCTTTTCATTTGATTTGTGGACAGGAGGACTGTGAGTGTAATAGATCTCTTTTTTTTGCTATTGACATGTGAGTGAGGAGAGGCAGCATCTTTGTGACAAATCCTTTGTAGCAGACTGTCTTTTGTCTTTTGAGCACGTGTAAAAGCAGCATGAGACGCAGACACCTTGCTTTCCCAGGCAGGTCAGCGCTCCACAGGCTGCACCTTGGGCCAGTGCCATTGGCAGCACTGGAGCTCAGGTGCTCACTTGGGTCCTCTCCTGCTGGCCAATGGCTGCTTTTCCTGAAAATCTGTGGAAGGCCGATTGCTTCTGCATCCATCTTCCTATACTAGTGGTTGAACCTCTAAATGAGGTGTAACGGGTATGATCATTGGGAAACAAGGCTTAAAAAAAATGACCCTGTAGAAATTTACACGACTGTGTGTATCTGGCCTCGGGTTTCCTGAGGTGTTAGGACTGTTTGTAAAGTTCCCAAAACGTCGAGTTGTTTATTAAACACTTAGTAGTGACATTGAGCAGAAGTATTCCTGAGAACGAATGTAAGAAATAGTCCTGTTAGTTGTGTCTGTCACTAGGGGAAGCACATCCCTCTGGTAAAGGACCGAGATGTCAGTTGACTGCTGCCTTTTTATTTGCTTTCGTGACACACCATACAAGTTGTGGCTTTGTGATCCGTGTTTTCTCCCCCATTTCCTTGGGCGATGAGCTCGGTGCCCATGCTCAGTGTGAACTACATGCTTGTGCCATGTGCCATCCGTCTGTCAGCCCCTGTGGCCGTGACCCCCGAGGCGTGCGGTTGGTTGCGGTGTTGTGCCCAGCTGCGGGGCCGTGTGCCGCTGCCTGACCGCAGTCTGTGTTCGGCAGGTGCCTTTGGAGGCTTTGGGACCACCACCACCAGCGCGGCACCGGCGTTCAGCTTCTCTGCTCCCACCAACACCGGCACCGGCGGTAAGGGACTGAGGGACTGACTGCCCGCAGAGCAGATCCAGGAGTGCTTTGGGTTGCAGGGCTGCTGTGCTCTTCTTCTCGGTAATCATGTACTTGTTTCCGCAGGACTCTTTGGTGGTACCCAGAACAAAGGCTTTGGATTTGGTACCAGTTTTGGCACAGGAACTGGAACTGGCTTGGGCAGTGGGTTGGGAACTGGGCTAGGCTTTGGAGGCTTTGGAACCCAGCAGCAGCAGCAGCAGCAGCAGCAGACCAGTGAGTATGGCCTTGGGATTTACCCATCCCTTAGCAGTGAAAGCACAAGACTGCCATCTTCTGTTGCTGCGGTAGTAGGACAGAAGTGTATTGTAACTGGAGGTGGTTTAACACTTAAACTCTTAAACTAGAGCTCAAGCAAGTCTCTGAGCTTCACCCTTGAGCTTCCAACAATATTTACCCCTTTGGTTTAATGCTGGTAGAATGTAGTTAGAGAATTGATGTTGCAGTCACAGCATTACTAGAAAGGGAAGGAAAAAGGCATTGAGGTTAATTTAAATGGGAGCTGGATAATAAGCAGCTTCAGGCTCTGAGTCCACTGAATTTGTAACAGCCAGCCTGCCTCTCAGATTTCGGTATTGAGGGTGCCAAATAGATGGTGACATGGATCAATACATGTGTCTTGTTAAAAAAAACCCCTAAAGTTCTTCTAATGTATTGTTCAGGAGCTTCAGTGGTAGATGATGAATGGCTGTAAAAAGACACTTAAGAGACATGATCTGATTTTAATTCCTTTATTTGTTTGGTTTTATTTTGCTTCTCAGAGTCTGATAAGAAGTGATGCTAGTGATAGGTGATAGCATGGTCACAGTTGTTCAAGGGGTTCATTTGTTTCTCTTTATCCCACCCAGCATTAGGCACTGGGTTGTTCAACCAGCCTGCCCAGACTCCCGCTCAGTCCAACCAACTCATCAACACAGCCAGCGCCCTCTCGGCCCCGACACTGCTGGGAGATGAGAGGGATGCCATTCTGGCCAAATGGAACCAGCTCCAGGCCTTCTGGGGCACGGGCAAAGGGTACTTCAACAACAACATCGCTCCGGTGGAGTTCACGCAGGAAAACCCCTTCTGCAGGTTTAAGGTATGGCATGGTTCAGCTGCCCGCAGAGGGCGCCAATCCATTACTCTGCTGAGGCTGAGCAGCTCATGGGTGTTAAACCAGACTTTGTCACTGGTTAAGAGTATTCTGAAACAGTATTTTTCCAGGTAATCTGCACAATTCTGATGCATACTCATTAAAAGGTACGAAGATGTTGGAAATCTGGGTGGTGTGGAGGGACTAGATAATGAGCCCAGATGTGGAGCATGAAAGTAACAATTTCATGTACTAGCATTCAGGTTAGTGTGTGTGTACTTCAAACAGATCTATGGAAATTAATTTTAATGTGTGTCTGTGTATGTTACAATAAGACAGAAACAATTCGAAATAACCTTCTTGTCTGAAAGAAACTGTGAACATTTGGAATAAGAGCTTCAGGGTCTTTCTTCCTTGCTTTGTCTAGATTAAAATAACCCTCTATGAACTTGGCCTGTGCCAGGTTTAAAATCCACCAGCCTTTATCCTTGCCAGTGCTCATGCTGACTCCATTCCCTGTGTGGACTCGTCAGCAGTTCCAGATCTTGCTTCTCATGTTGACAAATTTGTGGCTCTCCATCCTCCGCAAATCCTGCCCTTGCTGACTGTCTTGCTAAGCCTCAGGCTTGTAAGGGGATTTGGGGCAGGCGTGGCGACACCTCCAAAGCTGATCCTTTGGAGTGCAAACTTTGTGTCCTGAATGTAGGTTAATACTGAATTAAGTCCAGTGTTGATTATGTACATTATGAGAGTTCTGTAACATTTTTGCAGCAATTGTGCCTGCCTAAAAAATGTTTGGTTTTGTTGCATCACCTTTTTCAGTGTTACCTTGAACATTTTCTTAGCAATGCAACTGAAAGCTTATTTTCTTGTAAGTTGTTGTCTGAATTGCTTTCACTGTTTCTGAGCTTTGGAAAATTGTCCATTATTATAAGTTGTGTGGCGCAAAATCGGTTATTTTAGAGTTTCATTTACTAAAAAGAAGAGTCTTCAGGTTAGAAAATACCAGATACTAGGTTTAGTGTTGTCCCTGTGACTGGAGCATTTCTAATGCCATGAATTCACGTGCCATAAGTGAAATACTGACAAGTTCCATCTGTGCCACCAGTGAAGATGCCTGCAAAAAATAGGGGAGAAGGTGGCACAGGGATAGGAGCAAAGCATCATAAGCTGTTTTGGTTATTGCCACTGAAACACCTTGGCATCAGATAAGAAGGAAGCATTATATGAAGGGTTCCACTTGTACACAATTCCAGCTCTAGGATGCATGAGAAGCATGCAGCTCCAGACCAAGAAATGCATGCTGCTCTATGTGTTACAGGCTGTTGTTTGAAGTACCACAGTGAAGTAAAATACATCTGTTCTAGTTTGAAACTGCTGAGTTGCGTAAAAAGATTGTGGAAGTTACTTATTTAAAACAGAAGTACCAGAGGTGTCATGTGCTTAAAAACAAATTCTTCCTTAGCTGTCACTGTTGTGCTCCATGGCAGGATGGCTGGTTCTGCGAGGCTCACTATGGCAGGGGATTACCCTCTGCTGACAAAATCGAGCTCCTGGGCACATCCCCAACTCATTTCTTTCTTCATGAGGGGAAAGGTGCAGGTCACCCACCCACATGCAGTGTCAGGGCCTCACCAAGCCCTTACTCTCCGCCCTGTCACCAGTGCCAGCGTGGGGTGACAGCTGACAGGCAAGAGGAGGTGAAAGCTGCCACTCTGTTTTTGCTTGTAAAAGGCTGATCCTCTGGTTCCATTTGCAATTTGGAAAAAGGCTCAGTTTGTAAAATGTTCCTGATTGCTGTCAGCTCTGCTGTGTTGGCAACTCCCCTGATGGAAAAAGGATACTTAGGAACTTTTTGTAAAAATCCAAACTGTTTCAAAAGCTGCTGTACTGATGGCTGTGTGAGAGATTGATTTACAAGGGGATTGATTTCATGTTTGTGCAGCTTTGAATAAATTGTGAGTTAAATTTGGAACCAGTTGCTCTAAAAACAGAGGGATTTAGCCCTCCTCTTCATGCCACAAGGATAGGCATTTGCTAAGTAACATACCTTCATTTTTCATGTGTTCCTCGGCAGGCTGTGGGTTACAGTTTAATGCCCAACAACAAAGATGAAGATGGCCTCGTGGTCTTGGTGTTTAACAGAAAAGAAGCAGATATTCGAAGCCAGCAGCAGCAGCTCGTAGAATCGCTACACAAAATTTTGGGAGGAAACCAGACCCTCACCGTCAATGTCGAAGGTGTTAAAACAATGCCCGATGACCAGTACGTGAACTTCCCACAGGGTTGCCCATTTATATTGCATGTTAGAATGGGTTGGTGCCTAAGTCTACTGTCTCCCCTTCTCCTTGATTTTAGATCTCTTCATCCTGAGTTTGATTTGTATCTCTTATTCCTTCATATAGTTTTTCTTACAACATTGAGTCCAGTGCCTTTTCAGAGATTTTAGGCTATTCTTAATGTAGTACTAGTATCACCATAGGATATGGTTGGTAAAACTGGGAGGAGCAGAGAATGTAATGGATTTACAGTTTTTCATTCTCTCTCCCTTGCTGTGTTAAACCCTGCAGCTACTGGTACTTTACATCTCACTTGGTAAAGAAGTTAAAAGTCAGCTGGGAGAAGTGATAGCTTGGATTTTGAGTGGTTGTGTATTGTGTTACCTCCTTCGTGCTGCTGACCTTTTCCTGACGTTCCACATTTTGCCTCGCTCAGGACAGAAGTGATCATTTATATTGTGGAGCGCTCCCCCAATGGCACCTCCAGGAGAGTTCCTGCAACGACCCTCTATGCCCACTTCGAGCAAGCCAACATCAAATCATCCCTGCAGCAGCTGGGGGTCAGCCTGTCCATGGCCAGGACAGAGCTGTCCCCAGCACAAGTCAAGCAGCTCCTGCAGAACCCTCCTGCCGGTGCGTGGGCTGGGCCTTCTGTGCTCTCCAGGAAAAAAGCTGGTGTCAGCTGGAAAACACCTGTGAAAATAATAAGAAAAAAAGAAAAGTTAAAAATCAGAATAATCATGTCCTATACTCACAGTTTTCAGATGGCTCTCTTAGCTTGCCTTTGTGGCCACAGACAGCTTTGCACATATAGCTTTGTTTTAGAGTAGTTATGGGCTTTTCATGTAATTTGATTAGATGACTTACCTTTGTATCTATAGCTTTTATATATGTCCATGTTTAGGATATGAAAGGTTATGAAATCTGGATTGGAAAAGGCATTTGGCCTAGTCTTGCAGAAAAGTCAGAGCTAACTCCTACTGAGATTATTTTGCCAACTGATTTGTTACTTTAATCACTTAGTTACTGATATTTCAAATATTTGTTTGTTTCACACAATAAGCAACTTCAAAAGGACAGATGACCCAAGTGTGGCATAGAATGGGAACAGTAGGAATTTCTGCCTTTAAAGTATGGATTATCCAATGGGAGCACCTATGGGTTATTCCTTTCCCCTGCTTTCAAAACAGTGCTTGACAGCTTTTGGGTCTGAATTTACTGCTACTGCTCAGGACCAGGAGATTTAAAGAACTACCCTAGTTTAATTAACCTTAATTTGTGCAACAGGCATTTGGGTTAGCATAGTTTATAGGGTTTGTGTATTGCAAAGCATTTTTTCCTGGTTAGCAGCTGTAATATCTCTCAGATAGCCCTACGAAAAATCCTTTTTTTTTTTTTTTTTTAGGTGTTGATCCTATTATATGGGAACAAGCCAAAGTTGATAATCCTGATCCTGATAAGTAAGTCAAATAGTATGTTCAAGTATTGAAATATTGCAACAAGGCTTGGACAGGGGAGAAAGAGATAATAATTGCATAGTACCCTTCAGATAACTTGTGAGAAAGTTACCCGAGTACAACTTGGCCAAGTGCTGATCCCCTTGAAAGCAGTGAAGATTACTGGAGGTGCCTGTCTTAATCCCGTTACCCATTTAGGCGCTTAGGAGCTGTCAGGATAGAGAAAGAGTCTTACTTGGGTTCCTTAGAGGAGTGGTGTCCTCCGTTACATGGATTAGTTATTGGGATTTATTTTTTGCAACCCTTATGGTTTTTTCTCTTTTCTGCTGAAGGTGCTGCGCCCTTGTACCCTCCAGTGGTTACAGATAAATTGGGCTGGTTTCTTTATGAAAAAGGAAGAGGTTATGGGGAACAGTTAGGACTCTAAAACTAAGCAAAAGAAGATATGGTTATATATTAATTTATAAAAGATCGGCATAATCTGTGACTTTATGTTAGATTCTGTTTCATAATTATTAACCCTTATCATGTTTGATGTGTCCAGTATAGAAACATGTTGTAAGAAATATTTGTGTTCTCCTAGGCTTATTCCTGTGCCAATGGTGGGTTTCAAGGAACTGCTGAGAAGATTGAAGGTCCAGGATCAGATGACCAAACAGCATCAAACTCGATTAGATGTAAGGTTGCTCATCTTTATCGTGACTTTCTGTTGACAAAGGATGCACTATTAAATGCACCTAGCCCTGTGTGTTCAAAATGGAAACATGAACCATTGTCTTAATATATCCCTTAAATAGATCTTTGCCCAAAAACTGAGCAGAATGGTTTGGCTTTCATTTGTTTGAGGTTCCAGCTTACTGTTTTGTTACAGGCTAATCCACACCCACTCCATTAAGTCCATTGGCAGAAACTTTTAACTTTGGGCAACCAATTTTCCAGTGCCTTCTGAAAATCCCAGTTGTGTATGAAAATAAATACAAAGCAGAACAGTAGAGATAGAAGAAAGCTTTCTAAAATCATCTGGGGCAAGGACACCAAGTTGCTAAGTGGTGTAGTGTCATGAAGCTTCCAGTTTTAAATCAGGCCTACCTTGTTCTGTTATCAAAAACTCTCTGGCTTCTAGTTGACTCCCATCTCCTCTGCAGATAATATCAGAAGATATCAGTGAGCTGCAGAAAAACCAAACGACAACTATGGCAAAAATTGCACAATACAAAAGGAAACTGATGGCGCTTTCGCACAGAACCTTGCAGGTAACAAGGATAATCTAAACAAGTCCTTTGACACGCTTCAGTGCCACAAGCAGTCTCAGAGGGAAGAAGAACCTGTTCCATCTTGTGCAGGCCAGTGCTGAAAATTATTCTGACCTCAGCTAACAGGTGTTCATTTAAGTACCAGGCAGAGCTGTCAGGGAAAGCTCAGGTCTGCTGTACTTGGGAACCTTCTCTCTCACCTACCCAAAACCACAGGACTGCCCTGAGGTCTTAGAGCAGCAGACTAAATGACACAACAAATCCAGTGAGAAACAGGCTGGAGGAGGGGCAAAAAGATGTAGAGATGGGCTGGTGGGGAGAAGGATGGGCCAAGTGTTCTCTAATGAACGTCAAAGGCTTCTTTTGTAGGTGCTAATAAAGCAGGAGATCCAAAGGAAAAGTGGTTATGCCATTCAGGCAGATGAGGAGCAGCTTCGTGTACAGTTGGATACAATTCAGTGTGAACTTAACGCACCCACGCAGTTCAAGGTGAGTGGCTGACAGCATTTGGCTAACACCTCTGGGGTTTCCTCACTGAAAACATGGCAGTTTTCCAAAACACATGTGTATATTAGCTGTGGAAGGCTTTCAGTCTCGGTGTGATAGGTTGTAGCATTGTGCTCTTTGCTGAATAGCCAATAGGTATTTCAGTAGTTTTGAGTTCTTGGAAATCATGGAGTCGCTTACCCTTTGCATGTCTTCCAGAACATCTAAAAATTGAATGAGCAGCAATGTTTCCAGCCCTGGAGACTGAGACTCAAGGAATGGTAGATGCTGGAACTGTGGCAGCTGTAAATGAGTTGTGTTTGATTTAAGCCTGTTTTTCTTCCCAGGGCAGACTGAATGAGCTCATGTCCCAGATTAGGATGCAAAACCACTTTGGAGCAGTACGGGCTGAAGAGCGCTATTACATAGATGCTGACCTCTTAAGGGAAATCAAGCAAGTGAGTGTTACTTGGTAGAACCCTGGCCTACTCTTTGAGCTTGATCATTTAAGCCAGACACACACTGACTGGATCTAGAATGTCATGTTGTCATGTTTGATCAAGTCTTCCTTGTAATCGGTCTCAGTGCTGGGGCACCAAGCTATTGTACAAAACCACTCTGTGGAGACAGGCTGTTAGCACAGAAAATGCTGTTATTCCTTCCTCAGAGAAATGATGCCAGGATTATCAATGTGCCAATGCCACCAGTCGTGACACTTCTGAGAAATATTACCTAGTAAGTTTGTGAAGTTGAACAATACTCACACTGGTTTCTGAACTGTCTGCAGCACCTGAAGCAGCAGCAAGAAGGGCTGAGTCACCTAATCAGCATCATCAAAGATGATTTGGAGGACATCAAGCTAATAGAACATGGGTTGAACGAGAGCATTCCCATCCGAGGGGGAGTCTTCAGTTGACTGGTGGAGGTTTACACAGAACATGGTAGTGGAGTTCATGGCTCACCTTCCAAGGCTAAAACTGTTGAGGTAAAATAAAACACATGTCTTGTAGGAGCAAAATGGTATTTTGTCTGTTACTTTTAGAATTAGCAAAGCCTCTTCTAAGCTTTTAAAATTGACCTTTGGAAGGTTTATATTTTATAAAGCTGTATATGCTTTAACAAAAGAAGGAAAACTGAATCTGTTCAGATACCATTTTACTACAAAACTATATGTACTATTGTACATTTGTTTTCCTTTTTTCTTCTTTTTTTACAACAACATTGTCCTAAAAAATGCAGTGCTGAGGGGATTGTTTCGCTAATGACTCGGTTTGTGGAAAGCTTAGCCTGCTTCCATGTTTCTGTCAGAACAATCAAGTAGCACCATTGTGTAAACAGCTAACTTAAATCATTAGAGAGATACTTGTTGCTGTAACTATGTTGTTCTCTGCAATACCAGTCAGTTACTGGGGCAAGCTGCAGAAAGTTCATGTTTCCAGTTTCTGTCCTTCCTTTGGAGTGCAAGGATCTGAAGGTTATGTTTTGATCACTTTACATATATGAGTTATACAAAGCTTTGCTGCCCCTCTAAGTAACAGTATGTCTGGATGTTGTCTTCTGCCTTTTTTAAAAATCACCCAAAAGTAATAAATTCAGTCTGAATTTGTAATAAGCGGTGTGTGGTGTTGGCTCTCAGTGACATCAGCAAAGCAATGACGCTGCTCCCAGCTCCAGGTAATGCACTTCACTCTGCTCCAGGCACTCCAAGGTAGCAGGCTGTCACACCCAGTGTCACAGAGCTGCATGGCAGCCTCAGTCCCCAAACCAAAGTGAAAGGTGTGGCTCCTAGATCCTACCGGGCAGCAAGCGCTGCAGAGCAGGTACCTACTCACCCCATGTCATGGAGAGAGACCCGCTTTTCCCCTCAGTGCCAAAGTCACCAAAAATAACTGAAACAAAAAACAGTGTTCTGCAGTAGGAGTTTGTACAGCAGAAAAAAACGTGGAAGGGGCAAAATCAGTTTGTTCATTAGTCATCAAAATTAATTCCATTAATTAAATTTGAAGGATGGAAAAATAGAAATACAGCTGCAATATGCTGGGACCCCTATTGTGCATTTGAGAGTGTTTGTGGAAGCATGATTCCATTACAATTGAAAAAGCATATGTGGAGCTCTAGCTAAGGGGGAACAGGATTAGTTTCCTTTTGGAAGCATAGTTCCAGTTAATAAACTGTCTGCACTGGGCAATGAGCTCTGTAAGAAATTGAGTGAGGCTAGAATTCTGTTTTGGAGGCTGGGGTAGCAGTCTTGAGTCTTTTGCCATGGGGCCCCTGCTAGACTGTGCTGCTTGTATTTGAGAACCACATTGTTTCTTGTTTTGCTAACTCTTCACATTCCACCCCACTTTACAAGCTGGATCCCACCATGCTTTGAAAATAACAAACCTGCAGCATAGGCTCCCTAGCAGGGAGCTACTTGATCTACTGCCCTGGGCTTTGAAAATGAAATTATCTCAATAGATTTTTTAAACAAGTCCCCCTGCTAGAGACAATTTTACACATTAGAGGTATTTTTCTAACATTCTGCTCTACTGTGTGTACTTAGTAGCTCCAAACTTCCAGAGCAAGCTTACCACAGCAGAGGAACACCAGCAGGGAAGTAGGTGTCATCACTGGAACAGCACTGCTGCTCACAGAGTTAACTAGAGAAAAAATAAACAGCCAAGCAACAGCAGTCTGGAAAAATGGTTTATTAAAAGGAAAGCTGCAATCAAACAGGTGCTACCTCATTAAAATGCTGCCTACATGTAATACATTGACTTCCACTTTACTGCTCTTCAATACACCCGTAATATCCTCTCACATTGACAAGAGAAGCTAAGTTGCATTTTCCCTTTGAGCGGGAAACTATTTAAAACACAGCTTCTTTTAAAAGCAGTCTGAATTGAAGTGCAATTCATCTATTTCACCTGTTAGCCTCCCCAGATGGGTCACAGCTATCACCTACAGTGATGTCTGTTTTGGCCACCTGCCTCCCCTTTCCCTGCTTGCCATCTGCAGGCACACTCTAGGTTAGGTGGGACAGTCCTGGCTTTGTAGAAATCAAGGCATGGGACAGGGCGGCTCCCGGCAGGTTCTCACGACGGGCACTGTCTGACCAGGCGGAAGGCTTCCAGGAACTCGTTGAAGTCAATGTTCCCATCCTTGTTGAAGTCAATGCTGCGAACCAAGTCGTTAATGCCATCATCCGTGAGTTCAATGTTCATGTGGGAGCTGAACAGTTTCCAGGTTTGCTGGAATTCCTCAAAGGAGATGAGACCTGCAGAGGAGCATTTAACGTGCTGCAGTTACATCTCCTAATGTGGAGAACACTGACTAAAACACAGCTCAGAGCAGCAGAGGCATAATACAAATGGACATTGCAGAAGTGTGGGAGGGAGCAGGACCACCCAAGCCTAAATAAAAACACCTCTGTACATACTAAAGCAAACTCCAAAGCAGAAGGGATCACAGAAGGCAGTGATCAACAGCCCCTGCACACCTGCTTACCTGAATGGTCTCTGTCTATGATCCTGAATATGGTCTCTAAGTTGGATCTGTTTCGATAAATGACTTCCAGCAAGCTGGACTGGATGTGCTGAAAGACATGATCACAGTTTTTATCCTGACAACACCTCTCCTGTCTCTGAGTTGTTACTGCAGATGTCTCCACAAGCAAGAATATTTTTTGCTCTCAAGAACTTGCCAGCAGTGCTTTATCAACCAGGAGTGTGATGACTGGAGCCTCTGTGCATCTGCAGAACAGATCATCAGCAACTTGTCCCTTCCCATTGGCGCTCTTCTGGGCTAACAGTGAACCAGGCTGCATTTTATAACCACTGCAGAGCTGCATTTGCTGGGTGTAATTAAGAAACTGCCACTTGGAGAGTGAAATACAGTTTTCCTACTCACCAGCCTGCATCCAAACTATCCCTAAATTTTGATTTCACATCCGTCATCTCTTTGTAAAAATGGGCTGGGTGCCTCAGGACTATTTGAGCTCAGGCAAAACTTCCTATCAACTTCAGTGTGATTTCAGGTTATGCAGGGAGAATCCACTGTCCTTTTGTACTGCAATTGATTTGTATGCACCAGGGATCTGGTGAGAGCTGCTCACATCATGCTTTGATGGAAGGGGCTGAGTGCTTACCTCTTGGCTCCTCTGCTCCATGGCCAGGTCATCCAGCCAGGATTTGTACTCCAGCATGCCGTCCTCGGTGCTGCGCACCAGCTGCGGCCTCAGCATTCGCCAGGGCAGTCCCAGCCGCAGCACTGACTCCACTGCTGTCGCCCAGTTGCTCAGAGTGATCTTTCCTGTACACAAAAGGGAGACACCTCTGGGACACAGGCGGCGGAAAGCACGTGAAGGCAAAGACAAAGCCTAAAACAGTGACACACAGTCTAGGTGCTGCTGACAGCACAGCATTATTTTGCAGTGCAGGCACTTCCTACCCAAGCCTCAGCAAGGTTTTTATCATTGCAACATATCAAGGCTTATGATGCTGCAAGCATCTGAACAAATGCAGGACACTAACTTTCGGTATTTCATTAGAAATTTGCAGCCCACTGCCCATTTTAGCAGCAGCTGTAACAACCGAGCTGGATTCCTATGAACAGTTTTACTACCAGGGAAGAAAGCAAGAAAGCAGTTCTCTCCATGAGCAGATCTGCCAGCCACCATATCCCTTTTCTCCCCTGCCCACCAGTGGACAGTTCTCAGCAACATCTCTTGGTCACTGCATCAACACAGCACTCCTGTCTGCCACAGAGGTCAGAACTCTCAGCTCCTTCCTTAAGGTCTGACAAAGACAACTGCCATTGAAGACATCCCTTGCTTTCCTCTTCCCGGTGATTTTAGACTTCAGGGATGAAGGGGCTCTAGAGACCACCCAGCCCTTCTCAACTGACACAACAGACACGTTCCAGGTCGTCTTTCCCCAGGCTTCATCAGTACTTCAGCTGCAAGGAGTTCTTCTAGGACCAGTCTCCATTACTGCGCCTCAGGCTGATGACGTCCTGCTTTTTCAGCATCCCCACTTTGTGGTGTCACTCCAAGGCATCCACAGAGACTGAGTAACACGCAAATGACCTCTGGCAAGGTCTGATACAGCCTCCCCATGACAGCTGGTGACACCTGTCAGTGAGCAGTCTCCGAGCCAGCCACAAACTCAATGTAGTCTCTTCAGCCCTATCCGACCAGGCAATGAACTCGCACGTCCCTCAGCTCTGGGTTACCTGTATTGTCCCTGTCATAGGACTTGAAGGCACTGATGAGGGCTGAGGTGTGAGCAAAGAGCTTTTCCCGCAAGGCTCGAAAGGCGGACTCCTCTACTCTGCTGATTCTGGAGGATGCAGAACAGAGAGAAGCACTTGAAGGACTTGCCCTGAATCACAAGAAAAACTGCACCTTCCCTCCCAGTGCTCTACCTGGCTTGTCCATGGATTGCCCACACAACTGCTCTGCACAGCTACAGCTGCATCTCAGTGCTTGTGACAAGGCACTGCATGCCCAGGGCACAGTTCCCTGCAGCTGATGCCACAAGTCCCTGCATTCATTTGTGAAGTAACAACCCAAAAGAGAGCTTCAGCAAAGGTCAAAAGTTAAAACCTGACATGGAAAAGAGGAGCTGAAAAAAATCAGCAAGCTTTAGAAAAATCCCCTTGGAATTTTGTTAATAATCCCTTCTCAACCCTCGAGCTTTCCTCAGTAACTTCAAGTACAAAGTGTAATCCCTCCTGTAGAGCTTTTTAGAAAAATCAAGCTGTGAAACTTCATCTCCAGAGTCAAACTTTCTAAAAGCTCACAAATTTTTCCCTTAGGGAATTTTGACTTGGCAAATAGAGCAACTAGAAAGCCTTGCCTTTGGGTCATGGTGAGCAAATGGGCTGTCTTGTTTGCTTGGTACTGAACAAAGTGGGGAATGAGGTCTGGTCCCAGCTTCACATAGGCTCCCCTGTTACTGCCAATCTCATAGTAGTTTGAGGCTGAAAAGATGGTCAGCACCTAATCCCAAAAAAAGGGCATTTGCAGTCAGTACATTCATCCTGTAATATTGATATACATGTAAACAATACACCCAATCCCCTCCAGAGTCCACAGACTGTGAGAGCATCTATGTTATAGGGAGAAGAGGTAGAGCCAGGTGGCAGCTGGCCTGGAAGCCATGCAGGTGTGAGTTCCTTGTGGGTGGCACTGGTCACATGTGGATCTGGCCACATGTTGGGCTTCTGCAATTTTCCTGTGCTCTTTCCCAACAGTTCTGCTCTCCAGAATCCGAGTGCCCTGATGAAGCCACAGATCTGACTGCATCTTCTGAAAACAGAACTTGGCTGCAGCAGCTCAGTAGCACCCTTTTGTAGCTCATCTGCAGGAGCAGCTGCACTAAGTGGGGGCCATGGCACAAGTGGGTTCAGATATTTTCTCAAGCACCACACACAAGGACACAGTTTGCCTGTGCATCCATGTCCCCACACTTCAGTTAACTCCCAATAGGCCTGTTCAAGGATTTTGCACATGCTTAAAGCCCCACTGGAAGAAATGCAGAACTGAGACAGCCACCCCCCCCCAGAAACCCCATTGTGGCAGGATGGAAACCCAAGTGCCCTTCACACCACCCCCAGCTGACCTTGCGGCTGTGACAGAACTCGTAGCCCTCCTGCTTGCACTCGTGAGAGCGGATCAGGAACTGCAAGCTGTACTTTTCAAGGAACTTCTCTGTCACATCAGGCCCAAAGTAGCAGCCACCACCTCGCACCTTATTTTCTCTGCAGCCCTCCTGAGGCATGGGGTCACTCCAGAGGATGTCTAAAACCTGAAAGGATTGGCAAAGTTCACTAAGAAAATACAGCTCAGTCTCGGAATCCCTCCCTACACTGCTGCTGTAACCAGAGTGCAAGGGAACAGACATTTTTCCTGCATTCCAGCTGAAGACTGTCACAGACCTGGGCCACCTCAGAACTGGCAATATTGTTGGCCATGAGCTACAGGCACATCCAAAGTGTCTGGGGAAAGAGGGATGTGCATTAGTCAAGCCTGATACAAGCTTTGCCTCTGCTAGCATTAAGATGTCCAAGAGCCTTCCCTGTCTTTCTCCATCCCAAAACACAAGTCCCAGGGCAAGAACAACCAGCAGATTCTGAGATCCAGATTAGTAGGCTTAGTATAAAATGCCTTTGTTCTCTAGCCAGGTCCTTCCATAGCCTGCAGAAATACAAGTGCTAACTCAGTAACCACTGTGTGGATTAAGGCCTAATCCCTTTAACTCTGACTTCAGCGTACAGTGCTACAGAGAAAAGGTGTGCAGCACTGGAAGGTCACATGTAATGTCAACCAACTAACAGTGGTTTCAGAGTGCACAGAAGAGACTCCCAGTCTGGAAAAACAAGGAAAGGAAGTTCCCAGCTGCTCCTCCCAGGAGGTAACAAAGGTACCAACAAAACATCCCCACGGTCTCACAGAGCAGCCCTTCCTGGCCACCTACCACTGAATGACCAACTGCTGCAGGAGGCACCCACAGCACATCCAGCTCAGGACCCTGCTAAGACTCTTCACCTGCTTCCACTCCTCCTGGCGAGTCCAGCATGGCTCATCCGCATCCTTCAAGGAGACCATGCTGGAATAGGTGAGCTCCTCTGGCTCTGACTCGCTGATGTCCACCAGCCGGCGGCACGTGTCGATTTGCTCCTGCACCGTCTGCCGGAGCCACCTGGAGAACTCCCGCCTGTTGGCTGTGCTAGGAGCCTGGGCTGACTGGGGCTGCAGAGATAACCTGGGAGCTGCATCAGTGCCTGATTCGCTCTCCCCATTTATGGCCTGGATTTGTGGTTTTCCACTCGATTCCTTCCTTTTCTTCAGCCTTAACACAGAAACAAACTGAAAGATATGAGAGAAATGGAGCTGATAACACAGCATGAAACCCAGACCTTCAGCTCTAATGTCTTCCATTGGCAGACTTCAAGTGATCCAAGCCTCACTCCCTTCTTTCCATCAACTGCTCCTTGACTATGGGGAACTATTAGTGCCATTCTCTTAGACAAGCCATCCTGGGTCTGCAGCTGGGCCTCATGCACATCACATCTCACTCTTCCTCATTGATTTCCTGCATACAGATTTCATCTGCAATGGGAACTATGCAGCAAAGGAAGCATGAATGACTAATGCAAGAGTTGTGATTTTATTTGAAGAAGGAAAGGGGTATTTCCTAACTGAGTGAGTGAGGCAGAGGCAAGTTAAATGATTTATTAAACTCCTTCTGGAAGTCTAAGGGGTAAAAACAGGCTAAGCAACTGTGGGACAATGTCTCATCATCACTGCATTTTTACTTCAGCAGCAGCACATATTCCAGAAACCAGCAGTGCTCCATCGCTTCACAGCTCCTGCACGCACACTAACCAAAGCCTATACCTAAACACAATCTTGTCTAGGAAGACCATCTGTTAGATTTGTCTTGTCAACAGCTAAGCTGGCATGTAGAAATCAGCTTCTCACCACAAATCAGCAACACTGTTGTCTCTTGAAATAACTGGAAAATAAAACCTACTCTGTTCCTTTGAATTTTCTCAAGCATGTCCAAGTCAGTGGTGTCAGAGATGCCCCCGTGAATAATGAGGACTTTCTGATCAATCAGGGTGGCCAGGGGCAGCCAGCAGAAGACATTCTGAAACATCCTCAAGATTTTCTTCCCATGCACCTGAGAGAAAGAAGAGATAAAGCATCCAGTCTTCTAAAGGCATATCTCACATGGTAAAGAAGACACAAACATAGGCCTACCTTGTATTTCTGCATCACTTCCTTGGTGAAACCATAGCTAAAGGAACAAGAGAAAGGAAGCTCAGTGGGATTTTGCACAAGGCCCTTGATATGGTGTTCAGCCCTGCACAGAAGCCGTACCGTAAGTTCACCATGTGGTCCTCGTGGTTCCCGCGGTTGAGATGAACCTCCTTGGGATAGATCAGGAGGAAGGTAAAGAGGATAACAAGGATCTCAAGGGACTGCTTGCCTCTGTCTACAAAGTCCCCATTGAACACGTAGGACTTGGAAGGGGAAGGAAGGCCATTCTGTAAAAGCAAGGAACAGGTGGATGTCACCAGAGAGGCCTCTCCAAGGTGTCCATATGCCCTCCCCCCAGTTGCAGCCTCTCACTTCTGTCCTAGGTTACAACAGACCCTTGCTCATCTTTATACTGTGGGCCCCAGCAGTGAAATTGGCAGTCGCAAAGAGTTGTCATTGGTATAAGCACTAGAAAAACACCCATTGGCACTAATAAAATGGACGTGGATATCAGATTTTCTAGTCAGCAAGGGAATAAGCTACTGATTTGTTAAGCTATTTAAAACCAATCCAATTGACTTGCAGAATTGCACATGAATGGCCCAATTCTGCAAACACTTCTCAACATGACCCATGGGATACCCATTGCAATGCCTGGACATCCTCCCTCTCTAAGTGTGGTGCCTACCTTGTAAAAGATGAGGAACAGGTCATCCAGCTGGCCGTGTAAGTCTCCTGACAGGCACAAAGAGATGCTTCACAATATGTTTACCTTGGACTTTAAAAAAACACCCAATACCTAACTTGCTACGAACTAGGTCCTTTATAAATTAATCAGCACAGAAATACTTTGGGAAGCACAAGCCTAGAGGAAAAGGACATGATGTAAGGCTTGAGCAGAAATCTGAGAAGGACAATAAAAAAAACCTACACCATCTGCTGAAGATTGATTTAGAAGCTTTGGTCATTTATCTCTTGTGATGGCACATCCTGGCACAAGATTGTCATTATGTGGGAGAAAGCTTAGCATTCAAAATTACCATCTAATTGTCATTTAACATAATATTGGAGAGAGGGGTTTGTTTTCCAGAGGCTGACTGCATGCAAAAGTCTGTACTATGTATTTTCAGAAATATCTCAACATTTTAACATTAGAGTAGGAAAAAAGTAAAAAGCTTTGTCTCAAATTTACTTATACGATGCAAAGATGCATTGACATTCTGGATCTGGATGCACGCGCTGGTGCTCACCGAGAAAGGCTCCAGGATTTTGTTTTCAAATAATCCCAGACCACAGAATAGGTCAGATCACTACCAAGTGCTGTGACCAGTCCTCAGCTGGATGTGATTTCCGTGGTTTAGTAAAACAACTCCAAGTTTGGGGTGGGACAAAAAAAGACCACCTGGGTATTTCAGACAGACCCAGCTGCCTCTCAAGGCACCACACACTTTGCTTATAGAGAGCATTGTGTTCCACGTTCAGTACAGAGGGGGGCATCGTGCTCTCACTATCACTCTCTTTCTGCCCCACCCTCCCATAGGAGCATTCCACCCCGGGGGCTGCAAGGGACCCACCACACACAGTGATCTCCTCGATGTAGCAGGTGGAGACATGACTGATGTTTGGCAACTGCTTGAGGTGCTTCCTGGTCTCATGCAGGAGGTTTAAGACATAGCGAGCATGGAGCTGCTACTAGGAGAAAGTAAAAGGATTAAAGCAGGAAATCAGTGGCCTCTGAGCAGCACCACTGTGGCTGTAAAGACTCCCCCAGGATAGCCTGGGTGGTAGAAATTCTCCCTGGAATGCCAGTCTGTACTGACCTATGGGCTTACAAACAAGATGAGGGATATATTGGGAAACAGAAGGATGGCAGACACTTGCACAAGGCAGCCCAGCCTCAGCACTGAGAGGGCTGGCAAAGCAACCCTAAAACCTCAGCACCTTGTGGACAAGGCTATACCCACTAGGCCACACCACCTCCAGAAGCAGCAGAAATTCCAGTCCAACATCACAGGTAACAAAGTTGCTCCTCTAGATCTTTCTTAGCTTTTCCACATTGAACCAGTCTATGAGTTTCCACTTGTCCTGCAGTGATAGATATGCTCAAAGCCAGGGCATAGGCCTTTAATACAGCAGGGACATGAGACACCTTTGGGTTAGAAGTTCTCTTTGGAGTAAGGATGTTTTGGCCTATTTTGCAGTTCAGCATATCAGCTGAGGGATGGCAGCAGAACACTGCAATTGTATGAAGGCTTGTTAGTTCTGGAGTGGTACTCAACTTCCTTATCAAAAAACTCACAATTTACATTTTAAACCAGAGTCCAAGTTGCATAACACAAAACATTGTAATTGGCTGTTTTCCTCTGGGCCATCCTATACCTATTTACAAATTGAGAAATTTGAACAAAAAATTATGAAAAGTCTCAACATGAGCTGTTGCTGATTTCTCCCTTTAAAAATGAAATTCAGGTAAATATTGGTACACCTCTACTTAAAGTGTTCCATTTTGTCAGGAGTACATTATCAGGAAGAACATTTCTATGGCATTAGGAAATACCATATAGTTTCCAACCCCATTTTGTTTAACAGCCTGATTGTTATACTCCAGTCAACTGAGCTTGGTAAGAAAGTTAAGACCAAATTATCTATCCTACAACCCTGTTCAGAGAAGGGGAGAGCATGGTACCTTTTTGGGATCCTTACCTGTTTCTGTTGGAAAGCTTCCAGCAAGGCCGTGGCATGGTCAGGGAGGAGTGGGAAAGAGAGATGGGGTCCGGTGTAGGAGTCTGGCACCTCTATGGATTCATAGTCACAGTATTTTTCCAGCTCTGCCTCTTTGTAACTTTCCCCACTTACAAACATGCGACTGATAAAATCCCCTGGACAGCAGATTTATGGGGTTGATTTAAAAAATTTAAAAAAAAAAGAGAAACACAGAAAAAAGTAGTTAATTGGCTCCAGCTACCATGCTAGTAATTTGTTACAGAAGAGCTGTTTAGTTAGGCTGGCACTCAGGAGCAATTGCAGCCATGGATGCTGGGTACTGCTTGGCACTGCTACAAAACTTGCAGTGGGGGAAAGGCTGCAGGAGACAAATGTTCATGTGCAGTGTGCACCGTTCTGCCACTCTGTGACAACATACTGAACCTTTATGCCTCCTTCCAGCTCCTAAGAGCAGGCATTGCCCCACATCCCTTACACAGCTCATAGTCTCCAGACAATTCACTCTCTAATCCTGATGCTTTCAGTCTTGGGACTTGGCCACATGTGCCATCCTGAAGATTGCCCAGCACTGGGCAATGAATTATACAAGGTTCAGCCTTCAGAGCTGCAGGTGCCACATCTACAAAGAGCACACAAACTTACTCTCTTTGCTGCTGCTTGGTGTGAACTGGTCCATGAGGTAACTGAAGAAGTTGTGAAGCTGCCGGAAGAGGGAAAGCCCGTCATTCACCCCGGAATGAAATCGAACAGAGTAGCAACCTATCATAATCATCTTTCTGGAAGTTTTACCTCTGCCTTCCTCACACTGTCTGGTACATACAGCAACTCTCACTGTACCAATTTAAGTTTTGACTTTCTTGAGATGAAGTCAAAACAGTGGCTTTACCTTCAGCCACAGGCAGAAGTATGCTATGAACCCTTCCTCTCCCTGCAAAGCAGCCATGTAAGAGAATTTTAATCAAAGTTAAAGCATAAGAAACCAAATAGACTTGCCTGTTGTGTTCAGACTCCAGAAAAGCTCTGTTAAATGGCTCTTGGGGCTTGCTTTTGGGGTTCATTACTTTGTTTTATGCAACACAAGTAGCCAGGGAATTAATAGGTTAAAAAGGGGCAGGAAACCCAGTCCCTGGCCCACTGAAGCACTTAGAGGGTGACCAACTAGCACCCAAAAAGGCAGAGTCTGGCACAGAAACCACATTGCTATGCGTTTTCCTACCTGCTCTTTTCCTCAGCACCATACCTTGATCTGATCCTGCTCGCAGGAATACTCAATGGATTGAAAGATTCTCCAGGTGCAGCGGCGGCGCATTTCCAGCCGAGCCACATGGCGCCGATACCACTGCTGGATCAAGACAGCTGCCTTGAAAGCTGGGAGACAAGAACAGAACCAAGCTTCTGAGCAGCACTGCCTGCAGCTGAGGCACCTGCAGCAGCTCCTTCCCCACCTCTGAACATGGAGGAGAACCTTTCCTTTTCAGGAAAAAGTTACCAGGAATTGTATTCTTGTGCCTAAGGGCAAAAAATCTCTTTTTGCCTTCTTTGTTGCAAGAGGTTGACCTGACCCTGCCTGCCCAGAGACCTCTGAAGCACTTCCAACCATTGCTGCTGGTTCCTTCAGCACCAGTGTTAACAACAAATTACTAAGGTCTGTAACATATTCTTCCATATTATTAGACAATATCCTCCCTTTCTACCTACCTTGATCATTTTTATGTCACTCTTACCATCTCTAGGTGCTGGGTCTTCAGGAAACCAGAAATTTAACTGAGGCCATGCAAAGAGTTGGGGGAAGACTGGATACCAAGTTTCCTTCTAGAGCCTTAAAAATGTGGGGATTTTCTATCTCTCTTTATGCCAAATAAATACCTCCGCTTTTGCAGTTGTGGAAAAGCTTTAGAAGGACTCTACACTAACATAAATATCAACATACCATTACCTTACAATAAAATAAAGACAAAACTACACCCACAGTGAAAAAGGGGAGGCAGAACTTTGGCCATTAATGGCACAGAATTAATGAGATGCCAAAATTTCCAGGTACCTATTTCATGTTCAAGCCACAGCCAGTGCTGACATCAGATGCTTCCCACCAAATTATGGCTATCTGCCCTTTGATCTTTTAAACACAGCCTCTGTATTCTCCCAGTTCCAGTGTGTTCCCTTCAAAAATTATTTCAGATGGGGTGAGTGCATATTTCAAGTGAAGTACATTGGTGTACTTTCACATTTTGTTTTTCAAGTTCTGCTGCAAAATTTTATCTCTAGAATCTCTCATCCTCCTTAGCTGTCCTTGATCCCACTCGGACCAGCTCTGCTTCTTGACATCTCTCTTTGGATTACACTGCATCCCTTCCTGTTCCTTTCTGGGGCCCCACCCGTGAGCCCTACACTTAAAACATCTTCTAACACTGCTTCTCTGTCATCTTTAGCTGAGGTGGGAAGGGATGACTGCTGTATCCACAAGCTGGCTTCAAAACCCAAGGGAAACAACACAGGTAGGGAACTAGGCCTGCTCACCAAAGGCGGGAGAGCAATGGGAGGTGTGTGGGAAAATCTTCATTAAAAAAAGAAAAATCCTCACCCCCTACCCAAAGGCTTCTATACTGAGAAATAATATTAATTCAGTCAGCTTGCATTAATTACATAACAAATGGCCCTCCAAGTACTTCAGCAGGAGACAGCGACCTTTGCCTAATGAAGGTATCTCAATGGATTATACACTGAAAATAATAATCCTTTTAAATCATTATTCACTTTCAGCACTGGGAATTGCAGAGCACAAAGAAGGAAGACCTACAGCTGCTCTTCAGCAGAGGTGTGAGAGAACCTCAAGTTGTGGTCAAGAAGGTAAGATTTGGCAAGCCTTAACTCGGGAATAACTTCTGTATTCTTTGCCTTCTCTCTTGCTGAGAAAATGCTTACTGATCTGCTGGGCTGTGAAAAAATTCCTTGTGATAACTCTACACATACCAATGAAAACCAAAATCTTAGAAACAGTAAAAACTTACACCTATGAGAGACATCTTACCAAGTGCACAGTTAACATAAATACCACCATTAACAGCATTTAAGCCCCAGATAGGCAAGGCACTGGTTTTTACTCTGCTTTTATGGAGACTGACTGCAATTGAAAAAGCCAGGTATTCTAATTTAGCATTTTACCTGGGTGAGTTATATCTGGCAGTGTTTGTATCATTTTGGAAAAAAGAAATGAACAGAGAAGAGAAAGACTTATCCACATTTTATGATGATCTAAACCATGTATCATATAAGCTGCTGAAAGCATAGCAAAGTGGCAGCGCTTAAACCAGACTACACTCCAAGGCAGGGCCAGTTGAACAGCTCTGCTCCAACACTGTCCTTTGAAAACAGCTTTCAAAGACCTTGGACAGGGGGGACAGGGATGAGATCTGGCACGCTGCATTTGGGCACCAAGTCCTAAGCAGCTGCCCTACTGCAAGTGGCCAAATCTGAGGCATGTTGAGAGCCAAAGTCTACAAATTCAGAGAGGCTTTACTGCTGTGGGAAACTGTTGCTCTGCTATCAGATGTAATATAAAGTCTCAAATAAGTAACTAGTGTTGTGTTACACTTGCTCATCTTAAAATAACCCTGAATTTGTTGGGAAAGTCCATGGACCTCTGGTGCTATGGGTGACAGGTAAGTCTAACTTAAATAAAAAGAGTTTTTCAATAGTGGATAGTAGCAAACAAAAGTGTGAGTCACAACCTTATCTCCACTTCCAATCCTTATTCTCCAAATACTTGCAATCAGTTTGCCCCATGCTGCTGTTCTGCCAGTGCTCATGACTGCATGATTCAAACAAGGAAAAGACTGTTTATTTACTTTTTAGCTCTTCCTTATATCTAAGGTCTTCCTCATCAACTCCCTTTCCTCTGCAGCAGACACAGGCACACACCCACAAAATTAATCCCATTACAGAGGGCTTCAAAACATAAATCACCACAACTTTGAGAGCCGTCTGGATTATTAAAAGAGATTAAGAGCACTTTGCTGATGTAATTTGACAAAGTGCACACTTTTTGCTTGACAGCTTTACATAGCCACACCATCTCACCTTCTTTGGGACTAGATTTATTTTGGCTGTACTAGCAAGAGCCTTGGAAAATAATCCAGGAGAAGCAGCAGGGGACATCTGTCTCACTGTCAGCACACATAACAGCTGCATTACCCAGCAAGTGTTTCATCCAGCAGGTGTTGGTGCTAACTGTAGCTTTCTTCTCTAGTTAGGCTTGGGTGGATTTTAACCCACTCATTGTCTAAATAGCTATTATTTCCTCAAGCCTGTTGTCTTCTGCCTGACACCTAAGAATCCTTGTCACAGGATACTCAAAGACAGAGCCTCACTTCAATGATATGAAGAACACTCAGAGGAGAAACACATTCAATGCAACCTCCCAACAGCACATGCAGGAGAAAACAGGATAAGATTGCTTTTCTAAGAATCACTCACCATTTTCAGACTTCTGCAGGGAGTGCTTGTACTGGACATTTACAGAACTACCAGATCCCATGTTGTCCAACCAATGCTCCAACGTTGCAGAATGGCCCAGTGTCACCAAAAACACAAAAGAGATGCAGGGAAGACCATTTGGTCAGAATCAAAACAGCTGCAACATGTCTCACAGTGCCAAGAATCTACAATTAAATATATTAACACTTAATATCAATGATCAGAGGACCTCTCTTATGCCCAAGTACATTTTACACTACCAGATTTCTGCAGCTACTCCCAGACATTCAGATGTGGATTTCTGTCTCACTACTTCACATTGCAAGTGAGCTTTATAAACAGGAATCAGTTCAGCACCTTTAGCTACCTGCATAAAAATAGGTATTGTGATTGTTTGGCAAACATATAAAAAGCTTTTCAATAATGATCAGGAACTACTAAAAAGTCATTAAGAAGCAGTATGTGCAGACAGACATTCTGTAGTGTAGACAAATATTCATAAAGTGCGCTGTAAAGGATAGCTCATTATGAGGGATGAACACAAACCTGATATTTAATCTAATCATAACTAGCAGGAAGCTAAGTCTAAAATAGCAATTAGCTATCAGAAGAAAATAGCCAGCTTTGTTAAACACTGCTTGCCTTCATTCACATGCATCTGTTTGAGTGTGGGGGTGTATTATGCCGTCAGTTGCCAGTATAAAACAACAGACATCCAGACTTTAGTAAGCTCACTGCTGTGGAAGCTCTGGTCAGGGTAGACAGATCCTAATGGAAGACTAGGTCAAACTCTGAAGTCTCTCACTTTGAGGGTAACCAGAATGTCATTCACAGACATTTTCCCTCTGGAAAATAAACAGTCACTGCCAAAGCAGCCCCAGGCTGTATCACTGAAGAATTCAACAGATTTTTATTTTCCCCTGAAATTCAGGGAAGACAAAGCTGAGAAATGGAGGGAAAGAAATAAACACTTGTAGAAATATTAAGGCTGGTGTTGGCAGGAGAACATAGCTCAAAGTATTTTGGAGGGTCAGGACAGAGTCACTACAGAGGCACCTCTGCCCAGGGGAAGGAAAAGTCCTCCTTTCCTCACTTCCTGCAATCCTTTTGCCTCCTTCAATCTCTTTCCACCTCACCCACGTCTTTCCTCTCAAAATAGCTCAGATCCGCACAAACAGTAATTGAAGGAGCGTGTCCGGTGTTGTGTAAGGTGAGTGATCCACGTTGGCTCAGGAAGGTGAGCCCTGCTCAGCCACACCGCAGCACCAGGAGGTTCTAAAGCACAGCAAAGCCTGCAACTCTCTCTCCCTTGCCCAGGATGCCCAGCTGTACAATGGCATCCTCACAGTGCCATAAGCAGGTGACGCAACAGGGCACATCACAATGCTCTTAGCAAAATACCTACACTCTTGTTTTATTCTAACAGCATCATTTTATATCAATGGCACAGATTGCCTGAAATCACTGCCAATGACACCCAGTTTTACCTAGCTCCTTACCTTCTTTGTGCTCAAACAGTGCAAATACTCTGACAGTTTTCCAGATTATTAACTACTCCAAGGGACAATTGCACACAAAACTCACCAGTTATAGCTCTTGTTTGTAACCTCCAATGCCAGGAACACCAGAGTTCAGGAAGAAGTTCAGAACTTCTGAACATAGGCCCATCTGGCCTATACAAAAATTTCACTTAATAACACAGATCTGAGGATTTCAACAAGTTTTAGGTTTCCAGAGAAGCAACGGTAAAAATTATTAATTCTGCATTGGCCCCTTCCCCAAGAACTAGAACACGTCTATGTAACTTTGAAAACAATGGAGAACAAACCTGAAGCAAACACTCAAGTATGGTGTTTAGTACTTTGCCTGCTGAGGATGTGTTCAGGGTACCACCTGCCTGCTTTGATAAAACGTGACCATGGATTTGAAGTCACCTTTGGGAATAATTTTTCTCTTATTTCCTTCTCTCCCTGCAAAACAAACAGGCATTTATTATTTGGGCAGGCCTACTTTAAACACATTTTTGCCATCCATAGCAAGGGATAGCCTAGTGTTAGTGTGCCCTAATTATCATATCATAAAAAGGCTTATCAACAGCTCCCTCCCAAGCAGTTGCTGGAGCCATGAACTTCATGTGTTGCCCTCAGATTTTTGTCAGGGCCACAACCTGAGCAAAGGAGCGCACAGGAATAAATCAGGCTCCAATGGAATCAAATCTGTTCCAGGGCTGGAAGGACTGAGGAAGAAACAGAACCAGTCCAACTGCTCAGCATCTTGGACCCTTCCTCATCCCCCCAGCAGTGACATGCACCTGTCCCTTCCTAAATACCTACACCTAAGAAACGGAAGAGAAACAGAGACCAATCAAAGGACAGACTCAAAGAGTGGATGAACTGAACATAAGCACCACTTCAGGTACAGGTTGTCTTAACTTACAGGAGAGAAACATAATTCATCCAGGAAACAGCCAGCTACCAAGCACTCCTTCCTCATCCTGCTCTTGCCTGCCACTCCTCTCCTACAGAAGTACTTCCTTTTCTCTGGTGTAATCAGGAGGCCTCTGCAACAGGTTTTCCTCACACCTCCTTTGCACTGGGCTGTCCCTGACACATGCCATGGCACAGAGCACCTGCCAGCGAACACCCACATTCTAAAGCCAGGTGACAAAAGCCACCACACACACTTAAACCACCACTAAAGAGGCACAGACTTGAGAGCTCCACATGGACAACCAGTGGAACACCAAGTACAGGGCCTCAGGAGAAGGCCACGCACACATAGAGAAGATACACATTCCCTACCACAGGAGGTAATGTTTCACAGGCAAGAGAGAGACATAGCAGCCAGAATCCATGCACTTCCTGAGCCACTGGGGAACACCGTTCTTGCAACTCTTCAAACACAAACAGAGGACTTGCTCAATAACACCATCTGGTACCCCATGAAATTCAGGCAAGGAAACCTTGCACAAATCCACTTGAGTCAAATGCCCCAAAACCCAAACTACAAAAGCCTAGGTACATTTCCTGGCTTAGCCTAATTATTTTAACATCTCCAAAACCAAAGCAAGGGACAGCATTCTGAACCAAATTCAACACACTGGGTATTTGTGCACCTCATAGATCTCTGCAGAATGTGGTGCTCATCCCACAAGACCTGCCAGAAATAACTCAGCTAATGTGAAGCCTGCTCCTAGGAAAGGTGACATTTCATGCATCATGAACACAATGCCCACTAACCTGACAGTTCTATAGACATTCCAGCAATGGAAGGAATAGGTGGGCAGAAAATGGAAGGCAACAGGAGGACATAACAGACTAAAAAGTTTACTAGGGAAAAAGCTAAAAGAGATGTTGGAGGGAAATCAATTTTAAGTTCTGCTAAAAGAAAAACAGTAAGAGTTTAAGTGCTACAGATTATTTAAAAACCAAATACTTCTCCCAAGGATAACAATGCACTAGGGAATGTGATGATCCTGCCTTGCCTCAGAGTAAATACCTCTGTATGGCCCACGTGCACATCAGACCTGGAACCACTCGTAGCTGCAAGCAAGATGGTGAAGTGTGTTTTATTTCAAACACACAACCACACAGTTACTGCAGTGCCAAAAAGGGGAATTGCAGATACCAAACTCCCAAATGCAGCTTTATACACAGCTTGGCATACAAAAAGGATATTTTATCTTAAACTTTAAGCTACTTCTGAACACAAAACCCTGTTGCCAAGAATTAAAAAGAAAAATGCAACTTACCTTGCCAAGTCCTAATTTATGGATTTGTTGAGACAAACACAACTGAAGCTTCTTCACTCGATAAATTTTGGTTGTGTTCAGTACCCAAATGATCGCTGATTTCTGATGCTATTTTTTAGTTACAGATGCAAAATCTCCTCCTCAGAATCCAGATAGGAAAGTAAGATGTTCCCTTGGGCAGGCAGCACAACACAGGCCATGTCTCTATGCACGTGCGACCCAGAGTTGGTGCAGACACTTTGATTTATTTACTGCCCAGTTATGAACAGACTTAAGAACCCTCTACCACGTGACACTTAATAAAGGCTACAGATCTCAACTGGATTAGGATTACTCAAGGGATTATGAATGAGAACTACAGCGTGTTGGCCTCTCATCTTCGGAGTCAGCTCTTACACACTTGCAAGCTGCCTTCTGCTAAATGCAAGCTTCTGGAGGAAAAATAATTCCAAGTTTCACCCCTTATTTGTGTTGGGCTAAACAAGTATTTGGTGCTTCGTAGCTAGGGAATCTATAGAGCAGAAAGGAAAGGATGTGGAAAAAGCAATGATAATTTTTCTTGTTTTATTACTTCACAATTCCAGGGCTTGAGAAAACTGGAAAATCACTGTTCTTTCCAGTCTTTAAAAAGTGCACACACAGAGCAGATGAAATCTCACACAGATATATGACCAGCAATCTATTCAAATACCTATAAATGATCCACTTCTTTTTTTTTATTTTTGAAAAAGCAATGTCCACAAAATCATAGAAGACCAGGCAACAGAAATACTTCCAGGATGTTTCAGTCCAGTCTTTCTTGGTTAAAGACTCCCACAAAACATCCAAACCTACCAAAAAAACCCAATCACTGCTACATTTTAATGTTTCCAGCATTAAGATGGTTTTGTTTAAAGTATTAACACATCTCTGCATTTTTATCAAACTTCAGTTCTTATCACAAGTACCTTAGCTACTCACAGGGTAAGTATCTTACAACTTAGGGTTAGGGTTAGATATATCACTCAGCAGTTGATCAGTATTTATATTTTTAGCTTGTCATTAAACTAAAACCAGGAAGTTATATATCCTGTGGGTTAGCAGAAAAGCATTCAAGGTGACAGAAAGGCTTTATTTGGTTGGCAGTCAGCCTCTTGGAGTGTTGGTTACCACAGAAAATGCAAGGCTTTCAAGAAAGTAATTTATAAGGAAAATAAAACAAACTACATTCCTTGCTTGTTTAAACCACATAACCCCAAACAGCTGCTCAGCCACAGACACAACAGTGGAAGCAAATTGCTTCTTGAATACTCCTAGGTGCTAACTTAGACATTCCATATTGTACACATTGAAACAAACACTGGGCCAAATTTATATACCAGAGCATCTGGGCACACCCCTGTCAGAGGATCATCAGCCTAATGCTGTGGAGGTCAGAATGACTACACAAAGCCACGCCTGTAAGGATCCTGTAACTGTGGGCAGCTGTTATTTAAAAGAAAACCTGGTGGGATCACAAATCAGTGCCTACTCAGTGAATTAAAGCAATAGCATTTTCTGGAATCGCAAAGATAGCGAGCATTTTAAAATCCTGCTCCAGGAACTCTTCTTCAGCTTTTTCATTGCCTGCTGTACATCTCTGTCTAAACTGGGTCAAGGCACAGCTTGCAGCACTTTTATCTGGGCAAGGGAAGGGTATGCAGGTAAGTAGGTTATAAGGCTCAGCACAAGGAGATAAAGGGCCCTCAGCTCCAGAAGGTGCTCTCAGAGCAGTTTGCATAACCAGTGCACACCCACCACAGCCAGCATGGCATGGATCTGCAAGTGGTGCTGTCACCTTCATACAGGTGACATTTTATCCAGTGAACAAGGCACTTGCCAGCTTTACTTGAAGGTATCCACTCACCTTGATCTTCAATTCCCTCGGTATCTCTGGAACACACTTAAGTGTCTAAACTCAATATACAGTCAGCACAACCTGACAAAAGCCCCACTGCTCTGCACCGTAAAACAAAATGTTAACTTTTACTGCAGGTAATTTGATCTGAATGTACAAAAACAAATGTAACTGGTTTTTAACCTCCCTGCTACCCAACACAACCTCCTCTCATCTACCAAGGAGAAAAGTGCATTACCACTGTTCCTGAAATAGCTCCTGATTTCTGATTAAAAAAAAAATACCTGTAGTCTACAGTTGTGTATGCTGCTGACTGCTGCATCTGCCCCTGCTAGGCCCAGGATCAACAACTCCTCACAGATGAGGGAAAAGGATGAGGACCTAGAAGTAAAATCCCACAAGGCTTCATACATCAAGCTATGAGCTGAATATTTTTATTTAATTACTTCAGACTTTCAGGCTATGTAATTTACAAAATGTATTTATTAGTCAGCACAGAAGTACATCGCAGTTGCACAACTCATACCAAAAATAGTACAAGCCATTTTTACCCATCAACATCTACTAGAGCATCAATTAAATTACAGGAAATTTCAAACTTCCATTACAGGTCATCAACAGGATCACCTGCAACACTTTGAAGAGTTAACAAATCACTGTTTCCTGAATGGCGCACATCATTCATGAACCAAAGCCACTGTACTGCTCCCAGGGGTGATTTTAAAAGCATGTGTTAGTCTTGCACAGCTTCAGCTTCTCACTCAGGGTGTTGAACTAGAAAAACAGGCAAGAGAGCACAGGTTTGTCCAGAGTTAAGTGAAAAACAAGTTCTACACAATGGCTAGAAAGAATTATTCTTGCTAAAATAAGATCTGACAGAACTGCCGCAAATATAATAGCAATAGTATTTTTTAAAACCTCTTTAAACTGAAATACAGCTTCTTGTGCTCTTGCCAAGGCCATGCAACCAGTTTCTTGGCATAGAAATTCTCATAGTATCTCTCTGAAGCTGTCCCCATGAGGCACCTTGTGAGCTCAAGAACTTCAGCTTATTCTGTACATTCACAGGACAGAGCCCCCAAAGGATGCTGCTCACATGTAGTCACTGGTGAGCAGCCATTACCAACCAAGTTCAATTTTTCTTATAGCTAAGTGCACCATCCCCTCCTGCTGGGATTTAGTTCCCTCTGGCAGGGCTTCCTGTCATCATCCACCTGATGACAAGCAAGTTTCATAGTGGGGCTGGTAAAAATAGGCTAAACATTCCCAGAGGCAACCTCTACCTTTAGGTTGCAGCTTCCATCCCTTCCTCTCTGATCAAAACCCTAATATATTCTCCAAGAGTTTCACTAGGAGAGTCAATATTTAACTCCCTCTAAAACAATGGAAGGTATTTATCCAAGGGCAATAAACAAGCAGCATCAGGAATTCAGACTGGGCCAGCATGCCAGTGCAATGCTTTGGCCCTCAGTGACTCTGGAGCTGCAATTGTTGTGCAAGTACAGATGCCACTTACACCTCTGCCACTTCCATCTCTTCACTGCCCGGCTCTCATCCATGTCTGGTACCGATCTGGAAGTGCAGCACTCATGACTGTAGTGTACACTGTGTTACTGGCAGGGAAAGAGCAACAGAGAGAGTGAGTGACATCCCAAAGGCAGGAGGGGGAATCCATCTAGCTAGCAAGGCAGCAGGACAGGTATTTATGGAAACAAATATTCGGCTTAGGTACAGAAGGATTTAGGAAAAGAGACTGATTAAATTAAAGACTGTTGGCATCAATTTTTAGTGTTCTTTCCCCCACACAGCACAAGAGAGGAACTGTATTAAACAATTGATACTGTATCTATGTCACAATAGCTGAGATGAACCTTTTCCTTTCCCCATTACCTCACATTGACAAGGCAGAGCAGAGGTAGAGGAAGCCACTGCCAAGCTCCAATGACAACGACGGATACAGAGAATATGATTGAGCTCCACGTAAAAGTAAAACTTGATAACATGATAACTTGCAAAAGTGCAATTTCTGGAACAGCACAGAAGAATGGTGTACTGAAACGTATCTCTTGAAAATGTAGTAAATGGCATCTAAAAGCTTTATCCCACTTCCTTTATTACAAATTAATCAGAGCTCCATCAGAATATGCAGAAAAAGCTACTGTCAGTGTTATCACAAAGTCCAAATTTCCAAAAATGGGCAAAGGAGTCCATGTGACATCTAGCTGCTTCTCCAAAGGAGCCATTTGTTTCACTACTCCAATGCAATTTTCCATTACCAGACTGAGCCCAAATAAGTGCAGTTCCCTAACTGAAGTGGTAGACCCAAAAGGAACAATGTTGTGGAAGTAGAGGGTCATGAGCACAAGCCAGAATCTAGGCTGGGAAACCACAGGACTCATACACATAAGGAAGATCCTAAAGAAGTTTGTGGTGTGCTTTCAAGTGGCCTGAGGCACAGCAGGAGGCACCAATCAACATCTCTCAATCTAATACTTACTTGTTTAAGACTGGCTTCACTGACAACACCTGTACAGAAAGTTGGAAGAGTTGTCATTTGGGGAGATAAAGAGGGAAGTAAATGGCTATTTAGAAACAGCAGTAGGATGAAGTTATGTAAGGAATAATATAAAGTCAAGAACTTCCCACCTTTTTTAAACATCAGACCATTTTACTGAAGTACTTTCAAAACAAGCCCTCTGAAAGACATTGCAATTCCCAAAGGTCACCATGTCTAACACTAAGTGCCTGTGCTTGAAATAAGAAACTGCACAAAGATGATGGGATTCATCTCCCACACTTTCCACGTGAATTGGTAAACTGTTACAAAATGCCTAAATAGGAGTCCAGAAGCATTTGGAACAACTTTCAGTCTTCAACCCCCCCTAGAGACAGCTGTGCAGTAAACCTTGTTCCCCACAATAAAGCACAGCTTCTACATCCCTGATGAAAGAACACTTGTGTTTTGTCAAAGAACTTGAAGAGCAACTCATAAAGCAGAATTTGAGAACTACCTTAAAGAGTGTATCAAAGTTGATGTTGTGCTGTCCAGTAGCATTGAGAGCTTTGATAGCTGCAGTTCTGTGGGAAAGCAACACATTATCAATTAAACACACTTGTCTGTTTCAAAGGCTACAAAGCACCAACACAAACACCTTCTTACTAAAGGCCTTCACACTGAAATGCCTGCTTTGGTCTAAAATAACCCCAAGTTGTGTGACTGGATCTCATCTCACAGTATTGAAGTTCCTGTTACTATTCCATTGAGCACATATCAAGAAGCAATCTGCCGATCCCTTTTTGCACACTACACAACCTAAAAATCCCATACAAACACCCTCCTAGTGCCATCCACTTTGGCACTGTTGATCTAAGTCATTTACCTCCTACTAAATTTTGCTTTCTGAGCAAGTTTGTGGCCTAAGCATTATCTTTGCAGTTTCTCTTTATGCTAATCACTGTCTCACACCCTTTCATCTGTGAGTATTGCTCTACACCATATGTACTCCCTTCAGAGTGGCTTTACAGGAGCTGAATGAGCTGCCTGCTGCAGGAGCAAACAGCTACCCATACCTCTAGCCACTTTGAAAACACATGTTCTCTCCCCACAGAGCTTCCAATCAATTTACCTGCGATCATCAAAAGGAGGAGGGGTAGTCCAGTGATCGTAGTTTGTCTCCACACGGAACCACCTGCAACAAGCACATAAGCAAACAAAAGGTGACTCAGTAGGTAATTCATAAAGTCCAACAATCTTTATCCTTATATTGCCAAAAGGAGAAAACTCCCTCAAAAGGCAACTCCCTCCACTTCTGCAAGCCCAAGGGCCCCATGCTGGTAGCTGTAACAGCCTTGACCATGAACTATGGCACACAGGAGGGAATCCCCTGCTGTAACCATGACCAAGAGGTGCCCTGGCTCTCTCCAGGAAGTTGTGCCCCTAAGCCAGTCACTCAGATGGGAACATGAGAAGCAAAAACCAAGCAGTTTTTTCCTACTTACGCTCCACTTAAGGGATCGAGAGGCCAGAGATCTGCTGGTCCTCTTCTATTCCTCGTTATGACCATGCCTTCTTTGGGTGAGACACCTCCCACAATATAGTAAACCTCAGCAATGATGGGAATGTCAGCCAGTCTGAGAACAGCAGCCTGGAAGTCCTCTGCTTGGCTCAGGGTCTAACACAAAAAGGAGATGAGTGAGCTTAAGCACAAAAACGAGTACTGGGACATCTTCAAAATATGAAGGTCCAGCTAATTGACTCTGAAGTGCTACTTGAAAATATTAATATAACAACATAACAAATAGCATAAGATAACCCCTGGCACAGATATTCACCATCTAGGAGTACAGCTGTCTTAACTGGTTATGACACAAGTTACAGCTAGTTGAAACACTCCCTAGGAAGGAAGCCTTGGCACAGCTTCTCCAGGACCTTTGGCACTGGAGGCTGCCCTCCAAAAGGGCTGGAATTGCCTCACTTCTAAATACAGGTACACACTTAGTTTCTCCTGAGAAATTCATTTGCTTATCAAGCTGTTAAGTCTTCTGTGCCACTGATTTTAATCTACTAGATGTTTAAGGACAAATGTGGCACAGCTGTGAAATGTAAGATCAACTCACTGCACTTACATCTCTCACAAGCCAGCTGACCGGGTAATTCCTATTGAAGAAAGCAGCTATAGCATTTTCCCACCATCTACCACCATCTGGGGAGAAAAAAAATTACTATACATGTAATTTATATACAGTGAAACAGGGTAGGTGCCTATCAGCACTAAGTACCAACATTTTACGGGAGAAGTGCCAACAAGGAGCACAACCTTCAGGTGAAATATATATAGACAACACAATTCCAACTGACAGTCAGCCACAGCAGCTTCGCAGAAACCATCTCAGACCTGTCACAACAGGAATGATAATAATCATCTCATTACTCACCTTCCTGAAATATTAGAACAGGAAGAATTTCACAGAAATAATAAAACAGCTAAAAAAGAGGTAGTGATAGTGCTTGTGTTACTGGGAATAATAAGCAAAGTGCAAAAACCAGAAGGCCAAGTTTGTTGCTATTTAAACACACTTCACAAAGCACAAAAAAAAAAAAAAAAAAAAAAAATCAGTCTGCTTGTCACTTGATAGACCCTGATCCTGATTTAGTCATCCTGGTTCCCCAAGAGCCACATGCTCACTTCCCTCAATTCATAGTTCAGTTGGAATTAACTGAAAACATCTTTCACTTCAGATAAGCCAGCAAGCAGTCAGCAGCAGCCCATGGACAGAACTGCAGCATGTGTGGAGTGAACATAGGATGTGGAGAAACACAGGACTTTGGTACACAAGCTTTCCTCAATCAGGCCTTTCAAGAGACTCAATAAACATGTAACACTTGCCTTTAAGCTGAACTAAAAGCGGTTTTCCCCAGTAACTAACAGCCCAGGACACCCCAGTTTTGAAAGCATTAACTAACTACTCTGGAATCAGAAGCAGTGTGCATGTAAACTATGGAAAGAATTTAGTGAATCCAACAAGGCAGCATGAGCAACGCGAACAGGAAGCAAGAGGTGCAAGTGCTCCATAACAGAATCCCTACTCAGAGAGAATGTACCAGTGGAACACAGAGTGAATATTGTTTGCATAGCTAAGGAGTTGAAGAACAGATTGTTCAAGATTTTAAAAAAAAAAGCTTATCACCATCACAAGGGAAAAATAAACGCTTTAGATGTTGGTTCTGAGAATACATCATTGCCAGTTCTAACAGTCACCTAATAAAGAAGAGCACAGTATCAGCTTCTTAAAAGGAATAGAGAGAAGAGAAATGGAGACAATTTCCCAAGCTTTGAGTTGGACATAACTGTCATTACTTGTGAAACTGAAGCCCTTATGAACAAGGCAGTGATCTTCCCCCTGCCTTCCCCACTGCTACAAACTTTAGTTCTCAGTAGTGGCATCTCTCAACTCTGCTCTACTACTGACCTTGCTTAACTGCCTTTCTGGTGTCTCCTGGCATTCCCTCGAGGTCTGCTGCCTTTCCCCTAGATCTTCCCCCTCTTTCCAACTGCCTCATGAGGCCAGGCAAGAATGGAATACAGCAGAACCAGCAAAGGAGCAGTTTCTTCACTGTCCAAACTGCATCTTGCTATCTCAACCCCCACTTCTGCCACCTCTAATGCTGGCTCTTGACCAGACCACATCTTTTACAGCATTGCCAAGGCTTTCCCCATCCTTTGACACTTTCAGCTCAGGTGACACTGCTGACAAATACCTTCCCCTACACAGTATCCAAAACCAGGCATGTGTGCTTTCACTCCCTGAGGGCAAGGCAAGGCATTCCACTTCAGGTCCTTTTTGGCAACCTTAACTGCATTGCTCCCTTTGGGAGAAAAAGGCCAAGGCAGGTGACAATCAACAAAACACACAACATCTACTGTGGAAGACACTCCCTTTACCTCGTTCATCTCCGGAGATGGTGAACTTGTGTGGACTCTGCCCAGTCCATAAGCCGACGTAACCAAGAAATGTGGTGCCTTGGTACGCAACCTGAAACCAGGAAGGAGAGCAGTTGAGCATTCCAGAACAGCGCTCAGATGGAACCTGCAGCCTGTACTTCTTTCTATAGCTTTCACACCTACGTTACTATAGTACACTGTGCCTTCAGTTACAAGAAAACACGCCGAGTAAATTGTAAAGTGACTCTGAGGCCTCAAACTCACAGCATTCCAGTTGTTTGTGACCACTGAGAGCTACAAGACTTTTGCTCAGGTTAAACTGCCAAGCAACAAACAACTTTTCTGTTTAAAAAACGGACTAATGAGCATTAAAAGAAAAAAAAAATCAGACTCACAAAACTGCACTAACAGCTAGTTCTTTTTTGAAAATCTTTGTCTAAAGACACACTTGTTGGTCACAGAAATTCACAAGGTCTAAAGAAAAAAAGCACCTTAGAATTGGTTCCTACCAAAACTGATCTCTTTGCCATATTCCCTAATACCTCTTTTCTTCTTTAGCATCTTGACATTTCCTTCTTTCAGCATCTCTTGGAAATAATATCTTGAATACCAGATTAAGCTGTTCTACTTTGTCCAATCCATCACCATAAACTGGATGCCCAGAAAGGAAAGAGAATCAGCATTCATCCCACACTGCTGGAGTATAACTGTGCTGCTCTAACAATTCAGTAGAATTGGGATGAGAACCCCATTCCTACATTAAACCCCCCATCTAAGCAGATATGGGGCTGTCCCATTCTTCACAGAACACCATCCAGCCATGCCAACCGAGACCATACCTGCCCACCCTTGATAAACTGCACATCCAGTGTGATCTTGCTCAATATATCAACAAAAGCGTAATCCAGGTTCCGACCATGGTAAATGTTGCCTTTGTCATCCTGAGCCACAATGCTGGTACAGAACCTGCAAACAGAACAGGACAAGGAATGACTGAAGGCACAGCTCTGGCACTGCTTGCAATATCCTAGCTGCAGGAGCTCAACCTTTCAGAAGTAACTGAGTTGATGCTCTGCTAAGTGTTTTATTCATGTTACCATACAAAGAGGAGTCCAATACCATTCCACAGTCCACAGCAGGTCAGAAATTAAAGGGCATGCAGAAAGCAGCACTTCCACTTGGGAAAAACCATTATTTCATTTCACTTCTGTAAGCCATAACGAAAAGCTAACATCTGAAAGCATCCATAAGTGTCACACTTCCTGCAGTTAATTCTGATGATTTCATTTCCATTTGGACTGTCTATAATTTTAATCATGAGTAGATACATTCAAATTAAGTCCCAGCAATAAAAATGAAGAAAATTGGTACATGTATCAGCCATTTCAATAACAGACTACTCTCTAGAACAAGAAGAATGCTCTAATTCCTTGTGTAGCAAGTTCAGTTTCATTAAAACAGGGGGTTTTTTTGTAAAGTATATTGCATTGGCAAGGAATTAGCTTATATTCTCTGTAGTTTTGAGTTGGTCATTTCAGTGATGCATAACTCTGCCTCTCAAAAATAAAGGTAAACAATTCTTCACATAAGTAGGCTATTCTCAGTTGATGGGGGTTTTCTAGTATCCAAGCCAAGAAACTGAATTTCAGGGGCCTCACCAGGGCAAAGTATGGCAAGTATCCTCTGTGAAACACTAAAAGAGCCAGCAGTTAAATATATCATATTCAATATTAGTCCTTATTAAAAAAAATATCACTGAGTACTACACATTAAGAAAAAAATGATCGAAATGCAAACAAGGAGCCATATGCCTTGATATTGGCTAAAATGTATATGGAGAAATATTTTAGGCTCCCCAGAGGCAACACCAAGTGTTGATTATTCTTCTGCACCCTGTTTCTAGGGCAAAGAGACAAAAAAGTCAGTATTTTTTCACTGAGATTTTGTTTGCTGCCATAAATATACTAAAGTCATTTTCCACTGTTCAAATGGAGAAGTGAGATTATGCAGCCATGGTGACCTTTCATCCAGAAAGTAGTTTAGTAGTAACTTTATCTCAGATTAATGAGAGAGCACCTAATTACTCTAGCCTCCTTTTTGGCCATTTTTAAGTGTCAGAGAACATTACATCCCCTTCAAACATAAATGGTCTACTTTTGGATGGATATACCTTACCAGCAAAAATGATTTTTGTATTTTAATACGTTTATATATATATGTACATATGCTTGTATGTATGTACATACACAAAACTACGACAGATAGGAGTTGTGCTTCCCAATAGAAAACATGACCATTTCTCGTTCCATTGAGCATTCCATCTGCCAAAAGAGAAGGAAGCCTTCTGGCTGAACAGATGAAGTGGTCTCAGAACCAAGAGTGCAAATAACCCAACACGTGCCTTCCCCCACGCTGAACTGAAGCTCTCTGCTCACCTGTACGAGACCATGTAAGTACTCAACACTTACGCAGTGGATTCGTAGGCGAAGTTCAGCAGGATTCCATCTCCGAGCTTGATTCCAAGTGCTTTGCACATCCCCGCAATCTCTCCCGCGAAAGGCTGGGGCATGAAAAGCTCCAGTTCGGCTGCTATGGGCTGGATGACCTGGTGAACCCATTCGGGTACGCTCTCGCTGCAAGGCACAGCCGAGGAGGGTTCAGCCGAGAGCGGGCCAGCGGCTCGCAGCTGGCAGCCCTGCGCTGCTCCACCAGCCCTCCCGGCGCTGCCCCGCTCGTCCCCCCTCCCCGCCCGCCCGGCCGCACGCACTCGATGATCCGCTGGACGGCGGCGCGCAGGAAGGCGGGCTCGAAGTGCCGCAGCACGGGCAGCCAGCGCTGCTCGGCCGGGCTGTCCAGGCTCACGTTGCAGCGCAGGGGGGCCGCCGCCCCCGCCACCCCGCACAGCAGCGCCAGAAGCGCCCACGGCCCGCAGCCCATGGCGCAGGATGGAGCGGCAGCGGCGCCCCGGGGCCAACCCACCCTTCCCCGCGCCGCAGGGCCCGCCCCGGCCCTGCCCGCCCCAAGGCGTCACGGCCCGCCCGCAGCCTGCGAGCCCGCTTCGTCCCGTGAGACACGGGACCGAGCAGCAGGTACATGGTACAGGGTAGCCTGTGCATTGACCCGGCTCTGCTGCTGCTGTTGGGCCACATTGATCAAAGCCGGTCCAACACTGTCGTTTCCATACTGAGGGCAGAGGGGACAAACCCACGCTTGGCAGAGCTGTCGGCATGCTGGCTGACACAGCAAAGCTGTAAACAAGAGGGAAACCGGGAAAGAGGAGACTAGACCGTGGTCCTCTACCGCAGGGGCAAAAAATGACCACTCTCTTTCAGTGTCAGAGAGTATTAGTTTCTGGACACATGCACAAGAAAAACTGCTCACCAGAAAAAACGCCCCTAGCAATACAACTGTGGTGTACAGATTGTACTTGCCTTCTCCCCCCCTCCGCTACCTTTGGCTCCAGCCCCTGCTCCACACTCCATCCCAACAGCACTCTGGTTTCCAGCTATAGGTGGCTCCTCCACCTGAGAGCTCACTGTGCTCCCTGCTGAGTACCAATCCCTGCCCTCCCTCAGCAGGAACGTACAATTGGAATAAAACACAGCTGTAAAAATAAAAAAAAAACTCACCAAAAAACCCCACCCTACTCTGTCCTTCTTTCCCTTAAGCTTCTCTAAGGTTTTTTTGCTCTAGGAAGTAGTGTGACAAAACAAACAAAATCCATACAAAAGAATTAAAGTTATTACAAATACATATTAAACCAATACCTAAGTTAAGTGAATTCCTACATGGTATAAGAACATGAATCTGGCTTCCTAAAAAGACAGGAAAAAAGCATCCCACCAAATGCATTGCCATTGTACTGTGCCTGTGGCACCTGTTTCTGCATCACAAAGAAATCAATCTCTAACAGACTTGGAAAAAGGACAGTATAAATAACTCCATCAAGTTATAAATACTTGATCAACTCCATTAGAACAGGTGGCTGGGGAAGGTACAAAGAATCCATTAATGGTCCCAACAGAGGTCAAGGCTAAAGCACAAGTTCAACCTTAGACAAAGAATTCAGACACCAATGTGATTTTTGCATGTACTTGCCAAGAGTCACTGGCAAGTCCCACCAGAAGGCACACCACAATAGAAAAACATTCCTTTTTTCTCTGGTATGTGATTTCTTTTGTATTTAAATAGCAACAAAAAACTCTTATCTCTCAATACACTACTTGTATTTTTCTTTTCTTAGTAAGCTATAATGAACTGTTCTTCCCCACAATGCTTGAATTAATTTTAGCTGCATCACAGTTGAACTTGGTATTATTAAAATGGTCAAAGCCAGCTACTCAGACAACAGCTCACTCCATCTGTACAGACAGTCCCCTAAGACAGGCACAGACACTAAACCCACATGCTTTACAGACTGACCAGAATATTTTTGCTTTCTGTGTCTTAGTAATTGCCTCAGGTAGAATTTTTACCTTACCGTTGTGTATTTTAATACTTACACATACAAAACCCACTGTAAGTAAATTACATGAAATAAAAATATAATTGCCTTCTTCCCTAGAACACTTTAAAACAAAATTAAAATCCTCCAAGGATTAAGGCCTGTGTCCTATTGATGCAGCATCCACCAGCTAGCAGGAGTTCCATTTGCATTTCCAAACAGATCAGAGCTAAATCCATAAGGCACCACAGTCCTCCTTTCCCCCAGGGTGATGGTAGGTGCAAATCAGCATCTCCAGGGCAACTTCTCCAAGGGTGATGAAGCTCTCTCCAGCATTTATTTTAGCAGCTGTTTTCTCTTTTTCAGAAGTGCATCTCTAAGAGCCAGCTAACCACAAAACAAGAGGGGAATATTCAGGTAAGGAGCATAACTGAGAAAGCAACACTACCACATTAGAACTCTTTTCAATTTCTTTAACCTCTGATAAAAACACTAGGAGCTCATCAGCTCAGACAGGGAGCAATGCAAATGCTAACAATTAGAATGGCAGAAACACTGGGGTTATGTACCTAAACTCCACAGCACAATTAAAGAGCTAGGCATGACCAGATCCTACACAATGAAGATGAGAACAAACTACTCTGACTCACTTTGAGCAAAAGATATCTAGAAAGTTACAGTTCAGCTGAGACGTTAAGTAAAATTGGTGTTTCGTGAAGTATTACAAAATTACTTTTCAAGGGGGAAGGAGAAATTTTTACAAGTGTCATTATCACCCTAAAGAGATCTTACTGTACATACAACTTGTTTTAAGTAATAGCTTCAAACATATAGTAATGTGATGTAGTACTTAAAACACAGTAGTACTGTGATGCAGTAGTAGCTCCTAGTAGAGAAGCTAGCTCTGGACTATAGCAAGCCGGCCATTTTATCTTAGCACCAAAAAGCACAGCAGAATGCAGTGCCATACAACTAAAATCCTCCTACCCACCCAAAACACTCATGATTAACAGACTGGTGCTGCAGCCTAACTTTCATGGGGGAAAAAAAGTATGAATAAATGCTGTTTAGGCATTACATTTGAATTTAAAACTTCAGTGAGGACAAAATGCTTCAAGATGTTTTTTTAGAATAACTGAGCCAAGTATAACTGTAAACAGCAGGTTTTTGAAGTGCCTGGATTGTTCATTTGCAGCCTATTGTGTGTGTTTTGAGAGCTGGTTTCAATGTTGTCAGCCTTAATTGAAGTGAGGCAGAATGATGCCAAATAAACATGTACAGAGGACATGTAACTAGTATTAGACTACATGTTCCTGATCAACAGAAAAGCTTCAGATATTCTCTACTGAGTCTACTAATAGTTCCTGCCCTGCCCTTCCTAAGGCAAGAAATTGCAGACAAATATCATTTGGATAAAGTGTATGATCTTGGAAACAACTCTAAGTTCAAGTTGCATGTAAACACTTGCACAAAACACCATCTGGGAAGAAAAAACAACTGGACCACTGGATTATTGTAAAGTTCCTTGAACGCATTTGGATGAGTTGAATAAGCAACACCTTGTAAAACCCTAGACTGGCAGGGGCTTCACCACTGAGAGCAGCATTAGTGTCAAACTACTGCTTAACTGAACAGCATTTTCTTCTATTCCTCAGGAACATTTATGACAAGCTATTAGATGACCTCTATGCCAGGACAGATGAGTCTGTGATAGGTCAGACTATGGAGAGTGAATAACAATCTGCAAAGCAGCTCTTCCTCTGGGGCAGGAGTGGGGCAAGCCAAGCCACAGGCTTTCTCAGAGTTACAGGAACAGCACCTCAGGCCAGAAAGTAGGGAACACCACACCTGTACCACAAATCACTGCTCACACTGCCCCATCCATATCCATCACGAAACATTACCTGTTTCTCCCTAAAGGAACGCTTGTTCTTGGTCCGGACACTATGGCTGTACCTCATCATCATGAAGTTCTTGTTCTTCTGCTTTTCTTTATTGGAAGAGCTGGCAAATGGGTTAATTTTCGTTTTCTTTTTCACAAATTCTTTTCTGTCTGTTTTTCCAGCCTAGAATAGACAGCGCAATAGAGTAACAAGGGGTAATTTTCCTTCACCTACTATCAACATCACCTGCCTGATGGTAACAGGTTCTATGGCAATAACAACAAATTGGGTTCCGCATGACTGTGTTCATACATAGCTTCTCCCATACTGGCTTCTCCCATACTGGCTCCCATACTCACTTTCTTAAGTCACAGTGAAAATTGCATCTGTTTGCACTTTCATGGTCACATGTGACCACCAGGACACCGTATTTGTCACAGCCAAGATGCAACAGCAAAGAACCAAACAAATCACCTCTCAAAACCCACATGGCAGCTTGGCACCTACCTTTGATATGCAGCCTCAGCATTTCCTCCTGCAGAAGACAAACCCAGACCCAGAAGGACAGGATACAGGACACACCAGTACCTCACCTTTGCAGTTGCCAATCTGGTCTCCTTGTCTGACTTGGGCTTCTTATGCAGATGTTCAATATCTCTGAGTGAAAGCAACTCCCCCCTACACACAAATCCAATAAATGTCACCACACAAAGCTTCAGCTGGCAAGGAAAACAAGATGCCCGCTTCACCCTTTGTCTCTCACCCATCCTAGGCCACTGTCTCACCATCAGTTTAGACACAAATACTTCTTGTTCCCTTCAGGATGCTCCTCATGCTTGGGATATCCATTACAAAAATCACCCACTTATATTTCAAATCCTACTTTTTTTCACCAGGTGTGAGAAACACTGGAGCTATAACCAGGCAGCTACTGCTACAAAACACCCCCTCTCACACCTCTAGGTGTGAAAAAGTCAAACAAAACAGTCTCAGACTTTCCACAAGCTCCTCATGATGTTTTACCTAGGTACAAGCCAACCCCCAAGCCCAGGATCCACTCTAGGCTCTGGCTGTTACCAGGGAACACTGATCAGCAGCAGAGCTCTGTGCCCTACTGCAATGAACAGCTGCATCAGGAGAGGATAAGTAAGAAAAAGCACTCAACAGCCCATATCCTACCTGCCCTCCTCCTCCTCTTCATCATCTATTTCAATATATTTCCGCTTTGCAGCTTTGCCAGGTGCAGAATTAAGTTCTTTGGAAAGCTGGGCAAGACGTATTTTCTTGAAGTCTTCCTGAGTTAGCAGCCTGCTTGTACTGACTGCTGCAGCTTTGGCTTTTCGTTCCTCTATGGGCATGCTTTTCACTTTTTCTGTCTTTGGAAAAGAAAATGGTACAAAACAATCAGCTTTGCATCCCACTCCTGTGCCGCAATCCATGAGCCTTGCCTCCCAAATACAGAGCATGCAATGGCAATATTGTTGGGAAGTGCTACAACCGGATGTCAGGATTTTTCCTTGTCTCATATCCAACATCTAGTGTCTGAATGGAGTGCATGCATACCAGATTTTGGGAGTACAAGCTCTCAGCTGATTATCACAGCTCTGAAGGCATTGAGCCCTAAGATATAATTCCTCCTTCTCCCCTCCCACCCTTAACAGCATGTGTACTTCAGCAGCACTGCTGAACAGCACTTCAGCCTCACTGCTTCAGGACAGCTTGCTCTGAAGGCCTGGGTAGGTATTTAAGAGCAGCTCCATGAGGGTGAAGAGCAAGAGGATCTGCTCGGTAATCAACAAGACTCATATGTACTTGACATAGAAGACACTTGGAACTCACTAATTGTTGCTGCTCCTCATCCGAGGAGTGATGCACATCAATCCATTCTCCATCGTCATTGTCCTCCTCCTCACTCAGGCTAGCACTTTCCCAGCCATCTGCTCACAGAACAAGTAAAGAGCTGTTAACACAAATTCACCTTCACTACCCTGACTGGCAATAATTGATGCTGCCATCAGTTATCAGCCTGTTCTCATTGCCTTTCATATATTTCACTTATCTCCCAACTTCATTTTGTCCTGGGACAAAAATCATACTATGCTCTGCAAAGCTCAGTTGTCATCTCCAGGGCAAGATCCTGAAAACAAGGTGCATTTGGGACAGCCTGAAGCACCACAGGAATTAACAGGCTGATTACCTCATAAACAATACTGTTCCCCACTCCTAGCCACCTAAACCAACCCAACAAGAGAAGCACTGCGGTTTATAGCTGGCTTAGTTCAGACAGTCAAAGCATGGCTCTTCACTGCCGTGCCAGCTGTAGTGCCGCAGTTCGCAGCTGCAGCAGCCAAGCCCAGTGTTACAGTGATCACTACACAGCCTACATTCCTCCAGCCCCTGCAGCATCTTCAAGGCACTCAGACTTCATTCACCAAACTCTGCTTTGCTTTTAAAGACTCTTCCATCTCTTTTCCAACTCAGGCACGGGTTCCAGGGTGTGTAAAGCATTTACACAGGAACTGAACTCAATAAGCCAAATATAATACCCAACTACTGTTTTGGTGTTCTACAATATTCAGAAGGTTTTATTTAGGAGAAGCTGAACACAAAGTTCACAGCTGTACTGTCTGTCCCTCTGCTTCCCATCTCAGTGTGTATCATAAAAAGCAACATAGTACCAAACCCCACTGGCAAACTGCACTTACCCAAGGACAGACATGTGCAAGACAAAGCAGAGCAGGAAATGAAATGCACAAACACCAGGTTCCATGTCCACATAAAATCTTAGTGACAGTGATGCCCAAACCAGAATTTTTAAAGAAAAAAAGCCAACCTTCCTCTTGGGTTCCTCCCTTTTCCTTTTGATCCTCCACCTCTAGTACTTCTGCTCCTGGAATGTAGTCTTTGGCATCCAGTTCTCCATATTCATGAATCCTGGCTTCCACTGAGGCTTCTGTAGGCTTACCCTGTACATTAACAAAACACACATTGAGCAGGCTGCTATTGTAATATCCATCCATCCATGAAAATACCTAGAAGAATAGGAGGGTGTGGCGCCAAAGACCTTCCCTTTCTCCATGTGGCAGAGTTTAATAACTGAAGGTCAATGTGTCTTGGAAAACAGCTCAACTTCAGGAGCATGACCTAACCATGAGTTAGATGAATGTGAACTAAGAAAACATGGATAGCACACCATGTCCAAAGGCAGCAGGCAGAGGAACAACACAGACTTGACTCCACCTTCTCAAAAGGATACTGAGACCAATTCTCATCATTTTTGAGCACATCGGTTTTTAGCGAGTGCAGAACACATGAAACACTTACCCTGAACTTCTTCTGCAGCATCTCTGGATTCAGAGAGCGGAACAGGTGTATCAGAGTTCTTGCGGACATCATTACATCTGCCCAAGAAATGAGACAGTCAGGAAAAAAAACCAGAACTCTGAGCAAACCAAAAGCCCACACAGATCTCCAGCTGTGTGGAGATTTTACAACTGACTCAAGTCTTCTCTGAACTTATGGTTCCCTCTGATTTCTCTGGTATAGAACACAGCACTTCCTCAGGGCTAACTGTTCTTAACAATCCCTTGCTTTATTTTTGTCAATTAGTTCCTCTACCCTTGGACTGTTTTGTCTCCCATGGCTACACACTCCAAATAGAGAGATGGACCCCAACCACTCAAAGTGGTCTGAGCCCATAAAAAACAATTAGGACAGCACTTCCATGAAGGCTGTAACTGAAGATCACATAAGACAGAAAAAAAGAAAGAGTTTAAAGTGGTATCCATGTAATATTTACTTTTATTTTTATGCGTCTTGTACTGAACAAGGTCTTGGAGCAGATCTTCAGTCATGGCTAAGGGACACCTTGCAGTGATTTCTTTTATTGCGTTGATCCTAAAAATAAGGAAAATCAGTTATTTTCTCAACACCAGTTAGGAGAAAGCACCATTTACAGAATTAATTACCTGAAATTTGAAGAACCTTATACAGCATTTATACAACATACAGTGTAAGAGGAGAAAACCATCAAATACTCCCAGCAAAAAAAACAGAACATTGAAGCTAACATACTTTTAACTCAAGCAGCTTCTTGAAAGCATAGCACAAGTAACATAGCACAGTAACAAGGAATAAGCAGCAATTGGTTAAAAAACCCATGTATTTTATCACATCTGGAGTTTGACATACTCATACAATTCTGCACCCACCCTACAGTCATGACCTCTCCAGAATTCTTGTCTGTGACAAAGTTGTTGGCAATGGTCATCAACACTGACTGGATAATCTGAAAATAAAAAAAACCCCATATATTTAATCAAAACACACTTTGGTGTTATTAACAGACACATCCTTTTTCATAGAAAGACATTAGGATGTGTCAGTACAGCCCACAAGTATTTTCTAAAATTTTCTTGCAGAAAATCAACTTTTTTCCCCCCTTTTATGAAACAATGCCTTAGAACTTGCAAAAATTGCTGTAATTACCGTAAGCTTTTCCAACCAATCTGAGCAATTCCCCTTCCCCCTCCCCACACACACACTCAGTTGCATTTCCATGCTGCCCATTTAATATCCATCACAGGGAGAACACTGACCTCAGGTGGTACCAGCTGATGTGAAGCCTGTGCAGCAAACAGAAGAATCTTTGTCACTTCTGGAAGAAAAGGAGGAAGAAGATACCAAAACATATTGCTGCAGCTTGCTCCAGCCAATAAACACATCCTTTAAAACTCAACAAGCTGCTCAGTCAGGCCCAAAACCATTCAGCCTGGACTTCTTTGGGACAGTTGTTTCTCCTCTCCTACCAAGCATTAGGAACTCCTGTGGCCTCCACAACAGCCAGCTGAAGCAAAAGGAAATGCTCCAGAACTGCAGTCAAACCCCAGTAAAAGGAAGCATCATAAGGCAACCATGCTTAGCTTAGCTGGTCAGGATTAGGGACTCAGATTGCTTTTATTCCTTTGCTCAAATCCTCAGGTAAGGAGCCCTGAGTGCACACAGCCTCCACAGAAGTCCAAATCACTTGGCACTTCTCGCAGTCAGGGACTTGTACTTCCTTTGTCCACACTGGACTACTCCTGCTTCCCACCAAACCACTGCTACCTGTCCACTTCCACTGCCACTTCTATCAACTGCCTGTACATGAGACATGAGGGATCAGCAGTACCTGGAGTAGCTACTTACCCCTCTGATGGGGCTGGAGGAACCTCTGAACAAAGGGGTAGAAATTAAAAAGAAACAGCTGCAAGGCAAATTGCAACATATTATCTTCTTGTCTTAGAACTCGAGATCACCTTCATAAGCTGATACATGGTAAAACCATCTCATTCTAGTGTACTCCCCAAATGCCTCAGATTTTAGAGCAAAATGTTGTCTCCTATGTTGAGTTTCATATTTGTGGGACAAGGAAATGAACTGCACCAAGGTAAATACAGCAGCAGTCCCTTTGCACCTAGCCCTTATCACTTAAATCCTTAAATGCCCAACTTGCACTGGATTACTCTTCACTTAATTCAGTGCTAATACTTTATTACTAGGTAGTCCACATAGAATCCTCCAAGTGCAGTTTCCTTCTTGTTCAGCACCACCTGAAAACTCCGTGGTCAGCATGAGCAGCTTCCCCGGAAGGTCTTGAAGCACCAAGTTCTCCTCTATTTTTTAGGTTCAGCTCCTCTATTCCAGACCAATAGCTTTTTCTATGAGTGCTTACTTAGTCCCACAAGGTCTGTACCACTACCATTGCATTATGCCTCCTGGCAATTCCCTGACCATCCCTACACACTTTTGGACATAGAGAAAAATTAAAGCTTACTTTCCAGAGGCACAAGACCAGAGCATTGCCACAACCACACCAGGCTGGCTACCAACAGACCACCCTAGAATTATCCAAGTACATACCTCATGTATTCCAACAAGCCTGGATATTAGGTCCATGAGCATCATCTTCACTTCAAATCGCTCCTTGCAGTTCTCCAGCTGCTTCAGCAGTTTCTCAGCAAAGTCTGGAAGAGGCAAAAATGGTTTCGCAGAAAACTGAATGAACACAACTCACAACTCAAATGGAATTACAGTCACAAGAGGCAGTTTGATTTGTTCTTATTTTCAAGGCCCAGCGCCCTTTCACAGAAATTCAAGGTGACCAAAGCACTTATTCCAATAGGTTATTTCCCTTCTCATATGCCTAAAAGGCCGGCTGTGCACAGGTTCAGCAGAGAGAACCAGCAGATGTTCTCCAACACCATAAGCACTGGGTCAGCATTGAAAACTGAATGTTTAGATGCATTTTGGGTTGACCTGAGAACATGAGATCCCCAGAGGTTCACTGGAACAGATGACAACCAAATCAAGTGCTGTTAGATTAACCAAATTGCACTAAGAGAATTCACTGCGCACTCACCTTGGGGATCATGAATCAAGTGAATGGCAGAGAAGTTGAATACCTCTGGCTTGCTCTTCTTTTTCTGCTTCTGCATGGAAACAAGAGTAAAATACATTTCTCTTTTTGTGAGTAAAGTCCTAAAGTTTCAAGGTTGCTGTCAAAAGACTGTTGCCTCTTGAAGAAGATTTTAAAAACTATCCCTATTTTCAACCATAAGCACTATCTGCCATCTGCAGCTAAACAAGCAGGGCAACAACAGGACTTCCATACTAGAAGGATTAATCCAAGGTGATGGGAAGTCAGACAGCCCTCTCCTCACCTTGAGGACCTTCATGGCTTTCTCCAGTTTCTTCTTGCGCTTGGTGGTTTTCTTGTTGGTGGCATAGCGCATCATCAGATCCCTGGCCGTGGGGCCATCATCCTTGGGGAAGGAACACAACACTCAGGTGACCCAGGCTCCAAATGGCAAGCACAGAAGCAAACTACAAATATTTTTCAGTACCACATACTCTGAAAACTATCCCCCTTACTAAGCTTCAGAACACATAGGTACCAGCATCTAAAAAAAAAAGAGCTTAGTGTTTCTCTTTTAACAGAGAGACAGACAGACATCCTGGGGCCAGATGTCAGACACTGAAATTGTTTGTCAATCACAGAAACATCTGGTGACAGCTAGACAGGACAGTGAGTAGCAGCAAGGCAGACAGATTGGCAAAGCCAGAGTCACCAAGATAACAGAACCAATAACAGGTCTGAAAATCAGAGAAGGGAAATATTTGGTCACAACACCCACCTCAGACTCCGACTCGCTGCCCTGTTTCTCATCCTCATCTTTCCCAAGGAAGAACTTCAAACTAGCAACTAACACCTGAAAAGTAAAATGAGATCATGTGGGACAAGCCGACCCACATGATCAGAATTTATAACCACCCAACATCCACACCTTAAGCCATGCAAAGACTTAACCAGTTTTTTTTAATAGGCATAGATCTGAAAATAAAGATCAGAAAATAAACCAAGTTACAGCCTGAGAGCCACAAGCGTCTTACAAACCCAGACAACCTGAGCTGCCCATCATTGCTCAGAGGCAATCAGAACCAAAGAGCACCTGAGTTGCCACAAGGCAAAATTCAATGCTGCCAATTGTCTTATCATCCTGCAAAATCATTTCAATGCAGTTGCTCCATGTCAACACTGTCAGGAGGCCCTACACAGGCAAGAGCCAAGGTGATGCTCAGAGCTCTCATCCTGCATTAATTCAGGTAATTTTGCTGGTTAGGTTTTTAGTCTTGGTTGGCTGACTGTTATTGAATGGAACCACTTTTGGACCTTCACAGGTTCAAAAGTGGTTTAAAAACTTTAAAAACTTGTCTCCAGCCATAGGACAAGTTTTTAAAGCCTCCAGAGCCAATGCACAAGGCCCAATATTCAATCAGGTCAGCTACTCTCCTCAGTTAACCATAGGCTCACAGTGCTCGTATTAAGGAGGTGATATCCTGATAGTCTGTCCTGAAGAGCAGTGAAAAGAACATCCACACTCCCTGCACCAGGCTACACTTGTTACAAGATAAGCTGCCAAGCTCCACCTCCTCCTATGAGGGTTATTTTGAGAACTAAACAAGCAACAGACGAATCAATTAAGTTTGTTTGCTATAACAGCATATTAAGTTACATTCACATGAAGAAGGTAGCCAAGGTAACATCCAGTGTATGAGTGATTTCTGTCCTCACCTTGGTCACTTTGGAAAAGCAGGCAGTTGTGATTACATTGACTGTTTTGGCATCATTCCTGGAAAAAAAACAAGCCATATCTTATTTCAAGTCTGGCAATTTTATCTTCTCAGAAAATTAGTTCTCAGCAAATATTTAAGTAACTCATTTCACACAAGACATTATTTCTTCTCAGCTAAATTCTTTGGTACAAGTTACAACTCCACTGGGGTACAAGTAGGAAACCTGTTTAAGTCACTGTGACTTGCATTGTGTTGTGCTATGTGCCACAAAGGACACCCGTGTGCCCCACATTAAGTGGCAAATGGACACAAGCCTGCCAGACCCACCAAATATTCCTTCTGTAAAGCTCTATCATCACATCCAGAGATATCTTGGCAGCAGTGGGATTGCTGTCTCTCAACATGGTGTACATGAAGTTCTGCAGTGCCTACAGAACAAGTTGAAAACATGTCTTTAGAGGTCTTCCACAACAGCAGCAGCTCAGTTCAAAGTACACAAGAAAGCCAAGGCACCTACTGTGTTCACTTTATTGTTCTTGTGTTTGGCGTTGACATTCTTGATGTCTGTCACAATGTGAGTGTACAAGGTCTGCAAGTGGAGAAATGACAGGGAGTAACACACACGAACACACACCCTGTGCCCAAGCACTGACATAACCCAGCTGATCACCTCTGAGCACATCACTGGCTTACAACAGGAAAACGCACAGGAAGGCATCCTGTGGAGACTCGTGGATTTCAAAATCATACTGAATTCACAGTACAGCAAGGCAGGACAATGAACAGCATCAAATACTGCTTCAAGTCCTGCCCCTGCCTCATTCAAGCCTGTTCTGACAGCCAGGTTTTCCAGCTGCAGACACAACCAAACTGCTCAATCCCAAACAGGATGAACCTACAACCTACAACAGCAAGGTGTTTACAGCAGCAAAACTGTTATTACTCCAACACAGAGCTGGAGCCCTGCCTCCAGCACTGACTGCTCCAACAGCTGAGCTATTTTAAACTTGACTTTCCCAACCAAGCAGAGAAGAACTGCCTATTCTGCCATTACCCCACAAGCTGGTCAAAACCCACTGGAGATGCAGGTTTTTGTCAGCACACCTTACCTTCCGTAGCAGTTTATCGTGGCACCGCAGCAATTGAAAGAAGAGCTCCAGCAGACTCGTGGGATTTATTAGATTCTTGTTTCTCAACAAGATCAGAGCCTTACAGAAAGTCTGCAAGAGAAACCAAATTTCACATCCCTCTCCAGCTTCTCTTCATTGACAAACAAACCCCAAGCTCTCAGCTCACACCAAGAGCAGGGCGAGCCCAAGTCGGTCTCACCATGCGCAGGTCGGGGTCCAGGACTGTGTGGTGGTAGGAGAGTAGCTCCTTCAGCTGCTGCGGGAAGCTGGCCATGTGCTCAGGGTAGCAGTGGGCAACCTGCAAGGGACAGGGCAAGAGAAAGCTCTACAGCACACCTGCGCTTCCCTCACAGGGCTGGCAAGGGGCACGCAAGCTGTACATTTAATTGTATTTCACCAAGCACAGGCTGTCACAGCGCCTATTGCGAGGCTAGGGCCCGGGGCTCACCTGCGCCAGGAACATCAGCAGCTCGGCCAGCTCCTTACTAGGCTTGTCCGGCTGGAAGGTGAAGATCTCCACATGGGACTGGTAGTGGTGGTACTGCTGCAGGAACTGCACACACAGAACAGAGGCAGCTGAGCAACACCCGCCCGTACCCCGTGCCCGTCCCGCAGCCCGCCCCAGCCACTCCCTTGTCCGCACCTCCTCGGTGTAGGAGGTGGGGTCGCGCTTGATGAGGTTCTGCAGCTGGGGCAGGTTGCTGGGCAGCTTGTTGCCCTGACGGCCCGACATGGCTGCGGGCACCGGCACAGGGAGCGTAGCACACGAGGGCTCAGCAGGCCGCCGCCATCTGATCCCGCCCTCGACGGCCGCCGCCGAGGGACAAACCTGTGCGGGAGGCGCGCTCCGTCAAAGCGCCCCCTGGCGGCAGAGCGGTCAGAGGGGAGAAGCGGCTCCTGGGCGGCTCCGCTTCCCTCAGACCGGAGCCTGGGCAGCCCTGAGGGGTTAACCACGGAGCGGGGCCCGGCCCGGACCGCAGCTGCCCCCGCTGCAGCCTCCCCGGGCAGTTAGCCGCAGCACCCTGGTCTTACTGCTCCAGCGCAGCGCTGGCTCTCCTCCCCTCTCAGCTACTTGGAGGGAAAACGCTTCTCAGTACGTCTCAAATGGTCACTAAAGAAGCAGCATTAGAAAGTAATTCTCATTGAGGAGAAAGGGTTAATCCGTGTTTAGTCTTTTTTAAGTTTAGCTTTTGATCAAGAGAATAGAAAGCAGACCTCTTCATTTGCATAGCTTATACTTTCTTTAGACACCTAATTACTTACACTGCATAATTGTGATTTACACAGAATAGTTGTCATTCCTCGATACAGTTTACTTAGCAAACAGTAGTAAATAAATTTGGTTCAATAAATGCTCTTAGGTTCAGCCAGACAACATCTACCAGAGTAGCACTAAGGCATAAATGGGGTACAGTATGGACAAAACTGCCCATTTAAGTCTCCAGCACTTCTCTCACTGGCAAGCTTTTCACCTTGTTGGCCAGAATCTGAGAGCCAGCTGCAGCCACCTAAGCACGTCTGCTACTGTGGAGCAGCTCAGGTGAGTTTGGGCTTTCCTGTACCTTTTAAAGCAAGTAAAGCACATCCCCTTCAACATACCTACACAGCCCACAAAAAAAAAAAAAAAAAAAAAAAAAAAAAAAACCAAACAAACAAAAAAACAAAAACAAAAACAAAAAAAAAAAACCAAAAAAAAACCCGTTTAGCATCACCTAGAGAGCAAAATGACTGCAAATGTAAGAGAAAAACCTGTTACCACATACATAGAACAACAGCAAGCCCTCCATCACCAAAAGAGTTAAATTAACATTTAATACATTTACATTGCCAGCTATTCATTTGGTTCATTTGCTTTAGCCTCTACTTTGAGGCAGCTTTACTTTACTGAGCCCTCCAGCACAGCCCTTAAATGACCCAGCCAAGGAACCCACTTGAGCCTATAACCTCCATGGGCCATCCCTATTTCAGCACCCAGAGCTCAAAGTTTTGCAAAACCTAAACACCACTACATAGGCTTAATTCCACCTAAAGAGCAGAAAGAGTGCTCAGCTTCACACTCCACTGCTCCAACACAGTTATGTCACTGACTGAGTACAACACATTTCCAGTTAAAGTGAGGAACAGCCACACTACTTAAGAAAGGCAGGGAGCAAAATAGCCTTATCCACACTCCAAAGCAAAACAATAAATACTCATTATCCCTACAGGAGCAAGGCTATTGCTTGGATTTCTACGAAGGCAATTAACAAGGTTAGACAAACAAATTAATTCAGTCTCATTACATACAAATAGAGCAGAAATAAAAATCATCTTCCTAAACAATTTTTACTCTTTTAATATTAAAAGATGCATTATTAAACAAACAGCATATAAGAGATTATTCTCTGTAGTGCTTTTAATGAAAAAAAAATCCCAATTTTATGGGCTTTTAATAAAAGTTTTTTACTTACGAAGTCACAAAACTCAAATACCTATAAATATTTACAATTCTTATATAAAATCAATTTATAAAACTAGACTTCATAATTAATTTGGCTTCTAGCCAGCATCTTTGGCTTCTAACCACCCAATAGCAAACAAACAATTCCTATTAAACAAAAATACTAAAAGTTAACTCACCACCACATTTATTGATCCTAAGTGAAAAAATGGGGGCCCTGGTGTGAGCCCCAAGCCTGTTATCTCTGGCACACTGGGCTGATTTTCATTACTAATTGTTTTCCAGTATGGAGTTATTGCCTTTTGTAGGGACTTTTTCTGTGAGAGTGTATTAGAAGGTTTTCCTTTTGTTGCCCAGTTGATACATGGGTTAAGCATGCTCTAAAAGAAGCAAAACAGAGAACCAACACACTCAAACTTAAAAGAATGGGGTTTGTTCTTAAGGTAAATTAGGCTCTCTTAGAAAGTGAAAAAAAAGGGCAAGGTGTTACTGAAGTTGCTATTAGGGCACTAAGGTGTTTCTCTGCTCTGTATTTCTATTTTTTGTCGATCAGTTAAGCAGTAGTTGGACCTGCACAGTTCATGGATGGAGTAGAATTGCACGTGATGGTAGCCTGGGAGTTTGGAGTTGGGCAGCTTTTGCTTTTGCTGTAATCAGCCCCAGCTTTTTATCCCATTAAGAACTGTAGAGCTGGAGTTTTTATAATGTTTGGGAGGCTTTATTTGAACATGTTTAATGTATTTGATTGCCAGCATTTCATTTAAGCTCCATGTCAGTTCCTGGCCCTTAATGGCTGTAGGGAATTTGTCTTCCTGGAGTTAATATTTGTAATTCTGTAATTGAGAACAGGGTCAATGCTCTTTTCCTTAAAAAAAAAGCTCGAAATTTAAAAAAATCAAATCTTTAAGTCCAACAGAAATCTTTATTTCTGGGTCATGGCTCATAAATTTTTTGCAGATTTGAGACACAGGAGCTGTGTCGTTCTGTTCAAGGGAACAGGGGGATGGATGTTCCTGTAATGGCTTGAGAAATGCACAGTCACTTGCAGCTCCAGGGGGAGAAGAACAGTCCAGCTGATGGTGTGATGGTCCTGATGTGAGGTATTTGTGTGGAACCAGAGGCTTTTCAGCCTCACCTTTGCTTGCTGTGGCATCTCTTTCCCTGCAGCACAAATGTTTCTTTCTCTGAGGGGAGGAATTGTTGCACATCATTATTCAAAGGTCGAACCCAGCACGTGTATAGCAGTAACTGAATAGCAGAGGTTTGTTTGAAAAGACAGACTGGTTTCCTAAGCGTTGCTTGAGTACCCCCAAACTATTAGTTTTGAATGAAAACCTTTTAATGTCTTTTCATGTCTTAGGAGGAGTAAAGAGGTGGCATGGAAAAGACCTTTAATTTCTCCCTCTGAGATGTTCCTTCATAGCTGTGATCTAATAGCTTGTAACATCACAGCATTCTGAGACTGGGGAATGGTTTTGAAAATGAAAATGTCTTTGAGACATATTTTGGTGGGTTATACATACCCACTGCAATACTTAGGCTGCCAAAAGGCCCTTTGCTCCTGGTGTTTCTTTGGATTGGCTTATTTTTGCATGAAGGAGAGGGGGAGATGGTGTTTTTGCAAGTTTGTTTTTCATAACTGTGATATAACATCAGAATAATTTGTGTCAATCCTTCTTTATATCTTTGCTCTTCAAAATTTGGCCCCACATGATTTTATTTCTTTAGGACAGACACCTCGCACATGAATGAATATCCTCCAGATTACCTGTCTTAAAAGTACTCTATTCAGGAGTGGTGAAAACTTCTGATCTGTGGATTGCACTTTCAAGAGTTAATTTAGGTGATATTTGGATTTTGAGACTCAGATCCTGCACTGATTGGGAATCAAAGCAGCTCAGTGATGCAGATCTGATCGTAAAATGATAAACCAGTTCAGCCTCAATCTGTCAGAGGTTCTGCAAGTGCATGGAAATATTTCTATTCTGGTATTTTGGGAGTCTTTGCTTGTAAATATAAATAGTTATTTAGGGAGAGTTTGATTAATTGTGAAAGAGAAAAGAATATTATTATAGGTTTGGCTTCCTTTTATGCCTTCTTATTGAATTGAATACAACACACAGCTTGATTGCAGAAAAAAGTTTATTGAATGTTTGACTAACAATCCTACAGTTGTGGGGATAAGGTTTTGCTGTTTCATCACTCCAATTCTGAACCCTGGACGAGGGTCCTGCTCTAGCAATTTGTGTTGCGTTTATAGAATTTTTTGAGGATTTAAATGCAAGATGAGGAAGGAACAAGTAAATAAATTTGAGCCTACTTGATTTTTTTTCCTTTCACCACTTGAACCAGGAGCAGGGGTGGAAGAAGGCAGCAGTAACAGTAAAGCAGCGGGGAAAGTAAAATGCCCAACATCTCCCAGAAGAGTTGAGTATTCCTGGCACAGCTGAGGGCTTGGCAACTTTGCAAAACACTTCAGGGTAGCTGCATCTTTTGATCTTCTCTGAATCTGGGAGAACTGGAAGCTTGCAGATGTCCAAGTGCTAGAAGGGTCCCTCATCTTTTCTCTCAACTATGGTTTTACAACTGTCTTCTAAGGGCATAAATGCTGCTAATGTCATCAAAGGCCTTGTGTGAAGGTCACTTCAGATTGCTCAAGGAGGGAAGGGCACAGACACTCCTGCTGATGTCTGGGGGAGGCACGCAGGAGCCTGAAAAGGACAGCTTCCCCAGAGCTGTAAATCAGTGTAATTCCCTTGACATCAGGGGAATGCCTTATATCTGCTGGGGGTCTGGTCTGTGTGGTGTGAGACACAGCATGGCATTGCAGCATGCCAGGGAGACTGAAAGCCAGGAGCTGCTCTTGGGAGATGGCACGAGGCTGAGGTTGGAAATGGGGAGACAAGTTGGGTTACTGCAGGGGCCAGCATTTGGGGTGCTGCCATCCAGGTGCTGTGGTGCTCTACATACATTAGGGATAGGAACAGGGGTGCTCTGAGGCTCTGGCACAGCAGAGGGCCGAGCTACTGGGCGAAGCAGGAGTCTGGGGTCAGAGCTGCTGGCACCTGCATCACCTCCCCGTGGTACAGCAGGGGCACAGGGGAGCTGTAGCACTCATTCCTGTCATAGGTGTAGCATGTCTGAGGTTCTTCACAGGAGTTGCCCTGCTGGGCCTGGTGGATGGCCCCGCCCAGATCAATTTCTATGGGTTCACAATTTTTGCATCTGGAAGAGATGGAAAATGGAACAAGTGTGAGGAGTTAGGTGAAAATATGCCCCTGCTGAACCCCCAATCTTTCTTGCTCATCTGCATGTAGAGCCAGGAGAGTGCTGTGCCATTTGTAGGTGTTCCAGGGGAACATCTGGCCCTCTGACATCTTTTAGAGCTGCTGAGGGTTAAGTCTTGGCAAGTGAAGTTAGGAACTAAAACTACTTACAGTTCACTCAGGCGGTAGACAAAAGTGGTCCTGAGTGGGGACAAGGGGTCCGAGATGTTCTCCCGAGCCTTCAGGGGGACTCTGCAAAGGTGGGGAGAGAGTCACTCGCATGAAAGCTGCTTTTTAAACAGTCTGCCCTCTTTTGAGCAAATCTAAACTTTCATCTTCTTCAGGTTATTTACATTCTGACCCTTCTCCAAATCTTGGTCCTCTGCACCCTCAAAGGCAACAACCCTCCCCGACAGGACTGCAGCAATTGATAATAAGTGCTACTTGCAAGTGACAGGGCTGAGAAGGTTAATTTTTGTTAAACTCTGTGCTAGCAGATGCTTGAGGCTGATGGACAGGGATGTTTAATTAGTGGTTCTCCTGTTGTGAGCTCTACAGCACTCCTGCAGCTGTTTCCCAGAGATACACACATTTCTGTTAGGTTTGTGTGAGTGGAGAGTGTGGTATTCACATGCCCTCTGAACAGAGAGAGTCAGAGAGATGAATGACCAAAACAATTCTTGTCTCATTTGCTCCTCCTGTGTTTTTGAACATGTGGAATGTGTTGGAAGATGATTTACCTGAAGGTGATTGCTTGATTGGATTGTGGTGGACATTGTTTATGTTAATTAGCCTAGCAGGTCCAAGCTGTGTTGACTGGTCATCAGACAGTCACGAGTTCTTGAGTTTAGTATAGTTCTTGTTAGTGTAATGCAGTATAAAATAGTTATGGTATAATAAAGTAATTATTTAGCCTTCTGATACTGTGGAGTCAGATGCATCATTCTTCCTGCTTGGGGTTGCCTTGTAAGTACTATAGGAGAGGACAGAACTAAGTCCTGGTCTTGAACTGAGCTCTATCTCATGGGAGACAGTTTAGGCATTAATTGATAGTTGATCAGTTTAGGCATTAACTATTTTCCCAGGCTTTCTGTCAGGTCAGAAGGTAAATCCAGTGTCATGGGCTCAATCTGGTTTCAGGTTAGATCAACTTCTGACAGGTCATTATCTACTTCCCCAGCCTATTTTGTGAAGTTACTACTGGTCTGCGTAAAACATGGAGATTTTTTTTGTATCTGAAGTGACAAACACCAGAGAGGTTCATGAGAGGCAGAAAAGCACCTAGCAAAGTGAAATACTCAGGATACCAAAGAAAGCAGCCCACATGAAAAGCTATTCACTTCACCAGTGCTGGGACATCAGAAACAATGCAAAGAAAACTGGTATAACACTGCATCTCCTGCTCACCATCTCTGTGAAATACCTGCCACTTACATGATGCGGATGTTTCTCTCCAGGACTTCTTCCTGAGGATTTTCTTGAGAGGGGACAAACTTTGAGGTCACTGTTACACACTGACACTTATTATTGACCAGCACGTACTCCTCATCGCTGGGACCAACTGGATAACCTGCAAGGATAGGCAATCCCAGAATCAATAGCAAAATCCTTGAAAGCTGCTCTAGAAGATAGCCAAGGGATGAAAATGCCAGCAATGCACCATTACAGCACCTGGATTGGTTTAAGTTGAGGTTGCAGCAGGTACAAGTGAGTCTCTTAACAAAGATGTGTTCAGCTGTCTTCCTGCTCAGCTCAGTGTGCTGCTGTGTGTACAGGTGGTGGGACTGGTGACTGAAGGGCTCATTTACTAGGAATTGGTTATGTGATTCCTCTGTCATGCACCAGAACTGCTCGAGCATTCCAAACCCCAGTTTGGATCTGATCGCTAAACAAATGTCCCTGACCTTGCCAATGTGGCCGATGTGTCAGTTTTCGTTGCGTGGTATCCTGTCCTTCAGGTTCCTGGGGGAACAGCTGCCAAAAAGCAGGAGGACCCAGAAAGAAGGCGGTCCCCTGACGTGGCAGGGAAGAGCAGGTGGCCCTGATGATGCTTGTGGTTTGCAGGGAAAACTCCAGTCCTGATTTACCCCTCCAAACTGCTTCTTCTAGCATGCTACTCGATATGAAACTCAGTCAAAGCAAGCTGAAACATGCCAGGTGTCATTCAGAGGCTTTTGGCATGTTTCTGATGTTGCATCATTCTTGCTACAGCACCTTCAGCCTGCTTACAAGTACCAGACCCAGTGATTTTTGTCATATGAGAACAGTTTGTTTTGGACTCAAGTGGATCTCAGTTCTTGCCTGCTCTGCTTGTCTCTTGGTTTAATCAGAGAGAGAAAGAAGAAATAGGCTGAAAAAACCTGGGTTAATCATGTCTATAAAGGATTTTGGAGTTACTTGGACTTAAAAGCCTTGGTCCTTCCTTCCCCTGTAATATCCTGGTCTCATCTGCTTCCATTCCAGGGTTTCTGAGATTGTTACAGGCACCCTAACTGTGAAAAAGGTTCCAATACTGTGTAAAATTATGCCTCAGTGACCCTAGAGTTCACCTGCTGGTTACAAGTGCTGCTTCTGTGGCCTTGGGCAGCAGTAGACCTGCTGGATATGATTCTCTATGGACTTCTTAGCTTGGGAAGGAAATCACTTTCCTAACTTGTTCTCCAAGCTTCTTCTCTGCCAACTCATCATTCCACATGAGCTCTTTGCTCTGATGCAGAAGCCTCCCAGAAAAGCCTCTCTAGTCCTTGGCTCCTTGTCTTGGCCTCTCTTTTAGCTCAAGGGAAGTCTCTGGCTTTTTGTCCATCACACAGCTCTTCCTCTGCTGTCTGTGCTGCATTCCACTTAACATCGTGTGCAGTTCTTTCCCAACCCTTCATCCAAAGCCAATGTTCAAGTCAGATCCTATTGGCTTTTGGGTTGTCCCAAAACCTCTCAGAGCAGGCTTTAATTCTAAAATTAGATTAGCACAATCTTATGCATATGCAGGTCTTGCTGACTGCTCTAAAAATACTGCCCTGATTTAATTCCTTGTGTTATGCTCTTGGCTTCACTGTTAAAGTTACTGGTGCTCCATCAATTTTTTATTTAAGATTACAATGCTAAAAAAAGTGATTTTACCTGCAGTATCTCCATGTGTCACCCAGTGAAGTCTCTTGGGGAGAAAGTATTTAAATGCAAGATTTGCTAATGCTGTTCTAAATGTCCTCAGGTTGGATTTCCTGATGCCTGAGTTACTGCACTGAGCTGTTCCCTCCCTCCTCAATACTTATGTGACTGCGTTTTGGACAAAATTTCTCAGCATCCACTATTGCTTTGTCCTTTGATACATTGTGAAGCCCAACAGAACTGCCTGGGGTAAGCAGCAAGATGCCCTCTTGCAAAAGCTGCAGGAAATGCAGGGATGCAGCTGTCTGTGCTGTTGGGATGATTATCCCTGAACATTGACTCCATCCTGCAGGCCAGATCCACCATGTGCAGCATGATGGATTCACACTCTCCAGAGACCTGAGAGCCACACTGAGCAGTGTGCTGGAAGGACAGGCTGAGCTCAGTTGAAATCAAGGGTTTCCAAGAAATTCAGTGGAGTCACATGATAAGCTACAGTTTAATCAGAATAAGTTGGCTGTAGCTGTATGGCAGGATTACTAGGAAGATTTTGGAAGCCTTTAGATCTAGCAGCTAAGCTCCCTAGGACTGCAGAAAAACAAGCATGCACATTTGCAGTTTATTGCTTCAAGAACCTGAGAGAAAAATGCCTAATTATCAAGTCTTAAATTTGGAGCTAGTCATCAAGTTATCCTCCAGGCAGCAATTAAAATCCCACTGCTCTGATGCAGAAACATCCTGAGCAGTCCAAGCACCACTGAAGCACAGCTGCTTGAGTGGGTTTTGAGATTTGACTCCTGACTGTTAGAATAATTCAGGGTAAATGACACAAAACCTGCCATTGATATCTTAATCCCAGTTTTCCATTTTTTCATTGTTCACCTACCTGCCACAAGGATGATCCCCAAGGAGACAGCCAAGGCAACACACAGCGACCAAGTGCTCTTCATCTTGCCTTCCCTTCTTTTGAAGAATAGCAGTGGAGAGCCTGACTCTGCCTATAAGGGCGTGTGCAAATGGGTTTCCTAAAATAAACAGCCTGGCCAACACTGGAAAATGTGGCTGGGAACTGAAAGCAGGTGTGTTAATGCACCAAGACCTCTGGCTTTCGGAGAGGAAGGGTGCATGGGGTTGCACTTTTATTGTGCTTTTTTCGGTTTTTCACCAGCAGGCAACAGAGCTGCTGAGTACAAGGACATCTTGCCATCAGGGCTAATGGAAGGTAAGAAAGTCCAAGAGTCACAGCTCTGGTTCCTAATTTTGAGACATCAGATTAAAAATCCCTTGAGTCCTATTAAAAAAACACTTCAGGCTTCATAATCACAGTTGTGTTTAGACCAGCTGTGTGCAAACCTGAATTAAGGGCTGGACCTGCCCCCAGAGAGCCTTCAGTCAAAGCAAGAAAGGTGACAGGGCAAGGCTGAAAGAGGTACAGCCACTGCAGCTCTGCCCACTGCATTGAGGAGTTCATCTTCTTGTGATTGGACAAGGGACTCCATGGGATTTGTGGTTTACAAGTGGTCCTGAGTCAGGTGCCAGGAAAACCCTGGAGTAATGAGCATGCAGACTTTTCCTGAAGGAGGCTGGTACTGGAGAGGGCCTGGGATTTTTTTTTTTTTTTTTTTTTTTTGGTCCCAGATTTGGGATCATTTGTGTAACTTCTGAAGAGCAAATGTAGCCTATAATGGCCAGAGCTGTCTCTGTAGCATTTGCATGTGACTTGTACAGAAAAAGCCACTTTTTAAGGGAAACCCAAGCTTAGCAAGGGCCTCTTCAAGAGGCTGAGCTCTTCTGGCAATGCTGCCAAGCATCCTAGCTCCTGTCACCTTGCAGGATATCTCCCTTTTTCCAGACCCTGCTGGCTGGGTCCATAATGCCAGAACTGTTCCAAGTCCCTGGTTGTTTGCCCTGAGCTTTTTCCCCAAGCACAAACCCCTCACCCTGCAGCTGCATGACGCAATGCGCTTTCAGGTTACATCAGCAGTGCTCGTGCAAGCAGAGCGTGGGACTGGGGGAGGGGGGAAAGATAGATCACAGCCAACCCCTCGCAGGGCATTGGGCTCTTCCACAGTTCTTTACAAACCTTGTGTTTGCCTTAGGAAGCTGTCTGTAGCAGAGAAAAGATGTGGGGTTGTTTCCCTTCCCCATCCCAGAAAGCATTGCTAACAGTTTTATGCAGCCCTCTCTCTGAGACAGGAGCAAGGTGTTCCCTGTGCCCCATTTTTAAATAAACCTAGCTCACCAGTTTTGGTAGGGATATCTGTCTAAAGTACTGTTTGTTTCAGTCACTCTTTTTTGCAAGAATTCTGCTAGGATTATACAAGAAGGGAGGATGCCAGCACCAGAAAAAACAACATGCAAGGGAGGCTGGTGCTGATCTGTTTGCCTAGCTGCAATAACAAAAATATGGCACTGGGAACATGCAAGGAGAGTATTTTCAAATGTCAAGGCAGAGACTGAGCAGAATTCTATCTGTGTTTTTCTGTTAACTTTGGTGGTTTTCCCTGGCTGCCGGCACTCAGCATATCTGGATTTCGGTTGCTAAATGTACACCTGTGTGTACAGCCCCTTGGTCTGGATATGATGACTGGAGAGCTATTTTCAGCCCCTTCAGCCACCTGCATGTCTCTGGGGATTTCTAGCTAGATCTTGAGAGTAAGGCTTATGTTCTAGACTGTTATTTGCATGGATTACCCCTGTTTTAGTGGATGCCTTCTGGAATTTTATCTGGGTGAGCAGGTGTTTGGCAATGGGCTGCATGGCGAACTGGACTCCCAACCTCCCTGCAGGACAAAAGCTAGAGGTGGAATAATTTGGAATTGGAAAAGAATTTGGAACCAGCCCTGTGGTTTCAGTCTCTGTTCACATGTCCTGTGTTTCCAGGTGCCCTTGGATGCGCTGAACTAGGATTTTCCAGGTAAGAAGATGGGCAGGTGCCTAAGTGAAGTGGGTTGAAATTGTTGTTGCTGCACAGGGGGAGTTGGACAGCACCAAGGTTCAGGGCCTCTCTCTCCACATAAAACACCATCCACAAGCAGTCTGCCCTGGGCTTCTGTTTGCCCCTCCTTTCTCACTTGGAAGCCAACAGAATGGTGCATAAACAGACCAGCAGCAGCCCCTGATTGTTGTCTTGGTAGCAGTGATCCCACACTGCCTAGAGCAAACTGGTTTGGCTTGAGCAGCTCCTGGTTGACTGGATCAACTAACTCATGCTGGAGATCATCTCCAGCTTCACCAGAAGGGACTCATGTTTTCACTAAGTCCTGGCAAAGGTTTGAGTAGACACGGATTGTTTCCTGCTCTTGGAAATTAACTTTGTGTTGGCGGACATGTCAGTACCATTTAAATCCTAGAGAGTCCAAGTGGTCCAAGTGGAAGTTAGTATGCAGATTTTTGAAAGGGCAGACTTGAAAAAAATTAGGACACTTAAGATGGAAACTCTCAAGGTCAGGGACATGAGCAAGGCCTGGGTTTCTCTAAGTCACAGCTGCAAAAGTTAGCTGGAATTTTAGCCTGGCAGGATCTGGCTGCACATGTCCAAGTACCAAGTGAAGATTTCCATCGAGGTATGGCCAACAAATGTAGTGAATGCTGTGTCTCCAGACTGAAGTTACTCTTGTTGCTCTTTCTTCTTACAGGCCTGTATCCAGGAAGGTGATGGCTGAAAACTGGCAGGGACAGATTTGGAAAAGTGGTCTGAGGCAAAAGCTGTGTTTGTGCAAGAAAGTTTTGATCCAGAGGTGACCATGTGAAAAGGCTGAGTGTGTCAGAAAGATAAAACTGAGACCTGTTTGCCAACAGATGGATCAGGATCCAAATGAATCACCAAAGAGTGAGTAAAGCTCCCTACTGTGTTTCAGCTAATTTGAATATCTGTTTGACCAGGTTTTTTTCTACAAAAAGGTGGGCAGGAGCATTTATAAATGCACCTGCACCTGTTCTGTGATGAGAAAAAAGCCCCTGCACTCGTACGCAGAACTGCTCTTGCTGGGAGGTGTGCATGCCTGATTTATCAGGCTCTGAGTTTCTCAGCTTGGCCTACACTAATTCCTGTGTCTCATCACTCTCTTCTTATGGCAGGGTTCCCTGCAGCTCATAAAAGCAGATTGTTTCCCTGTGGGTCAGTATTAATGTCATTTTCCCTTGGGAAGGGTGGGAGGCTAGGCTGGTGCTCTGCTGTGGCTGACAGACACAAAAACACATGATGACATTGCAGAGGTGAGCAAGTACAGACTGCATTAAGCTCTCTTAGGGAGGGATCCCCAGGTGTTGAAAAATCAGAATTACTCCGCTTCGGGGACGCAAGGATCTCTTGGCATAATGGGATAGATTCAAGGAGTGCAGAGGTGATCAAGCAGCAGCTGCCGAGCTGTGCAGCCTGAAGCAGAAGTGCGATTCGTTGACGGGACAGGTCATGTCCAAACCTCGGAGGTGTCCGGAGAGGTTTGCAAATACTTCTGCTTCTCTCAGAGTTTGATCGGGTCTTAGGGAACGGAGTATCAAGTTTTGGTTACAAGGGCGCAGGTGTAAGGTGTGTTCTCCATCTGTTTTTTCCCTCGCCGTAAGATGACCGCACAGACAGCAGCTGTACTGGCTGGACTTCTAGAGGAAGAAAAAACTCTGAAGAGGAAACAAAAGGCTTTTTCTTGTTTTCTTTTTTTTTCTTTTTTTCCCCACGTGGCATCACTGCTTGCTGAGCGCTGCCATGGCTGGAACGCCACCTCCCCGCGGGCATCCCCCTCTTCCCCGGGGGCGTGCCCACGCCGCGGCCCTGGAACAGGAAGGGCTCGGAGCGAGCGGAAGGGACGCAGCGGAAGGGGAAGCGCGGCGGGGGCATCAGGAGCCATGCGGACCCGGCGCGGCACCGTCCTGCGGCCGCGGGCCGAGCCCGCCGAGCCCGACGATGACCCCGCCGAGGTGCCCGGCGGCCGCGCCGGCCCCGAGGAGCTGGCGGACGATGTGGAGCGCTTCCACGAGGAACAGTTCCGCGCCGTGATGGCCGCCCTGGACAGCGGCGACGAGGCCGGGGACAGCGAGGAAGAGGAGGAGGAGGAGGAGGTGCTGGGTCTGCAGCTGCCCGAGGACAGCGAGGAGGAGGATGAGGAGGATGAGATTCAGGATCGGAATCCTTTTGTGGAGTACAGCGCAGAGGAGGATGAAGATGGAGAAGAGGAAGAAGGTGAGGAAGATGAAAATGTTGAGGACAGAGAAGAGGAAGAAGGTGAGGAAGATGAAAATGTTGAGGACGGAGAAGAGGAAGGAGGTGAGGAAGATGAAAATGATGTTGAGGATGAAGAGGGGGACCTGTCCATGGAAAGCGACTTGGAAGAGCATCATCCCGAAGCCAAGCTCCCTCATGAGCTCTCCTGGGGCCAGCGCAAGCAGCTCTACTATGACACGGACTATGGGAGTGATGCCCAGGCCAAAGGCAAGCGGACCCAGCAAGAAATTGATGCTGAGGAGGAGGAAGAGGAGCAGGAGGCTCAAGTCATCCAGAGACGGTTGGTGCGGGATTTGGGGGAGGATGATTATGGTCTGGACATGATCCAGGGCTACCTGGCTAAGCAGCAGAAAACCCACGATAGCAAGGGGCAGAAAATTGATAAGGATCTGCAGGCCCTTTCCAAGAAGGAGCAGCTGAAGCTGCTGAAGCAGGAGTCCCCAGAGCTCCTGCAGCTGATGGAGGACTTTGAGGTGAAGCTCATGGAGATCAAGGATGAGTTGCACCCGCTGCTGCAAATGGTCAGAGACGGCACCATCCCCCAGGGGAAGGGCAGCCGCTATTTGCAGACCAAGTATCATCTCTACCTGAACTACTGTGCCAATATCAGTTTCTATCTGGTTCTCAAGTCCAAGAGGATGCCGGTTCACAGCCACCCGGTCATCGAGCGGTTGGTGGAGTACAGGAATATCATAAATGACCTCGCTGTTATAGACCAAAAGCTTTCCCCACAGGTCCGTATGCTGCTGAGGAACTACTATGACAAGAAGGAAGAGAAGCTACGGAAGGGAAACAAGTTTTCAGTGTTTCTCACCATGAATGGCAACAAAACCAAACCAAAACGTGCCTCTGCGCCTGTTAATGGCAAGGCTGCTGATGAGTCGTCGGATGAGTCAGAGCTGGATGAGGAGGCTGCCCTAAAGTACTACAAGATGATGGAGGAGAAGCTGGCACTCAAGAGGAAGAGAAGTGGAGACGAGGACATGCCTGAAGAAGCAGCGGTGTCGGAAGGAGAGGATCCCAGTAAGAAGAGAGGGGTGACCTATCAGATGATCAAGAACAAAGGCCTCACACCCAAGAGGAGGAAGATCGACCGCAACCCCCGGGTGAAGCATCGGGAGAAATTCCGGCGAGCCAAAATCCGCCGCAAGGGCCAGGTCCGCGAGGTGCGCAGGGAGCTGCACAGATATGCCGGGGAACTATCTGGCATTCGGGCCGGGGTTAAAAAGAGCAGGAAGCTCAAGTGATGGTCATCTTTTTGTCAGAGCTGCAAGTAGCAGTACTGCATCCAATAAAAATTTTATACACCATGTTGTGGGTTTATTCTTAGGGAAACTGGGGATGGGGTGGTATTTGGTTTTTCTTTTTCAGAGGAGGCTTTCTAGAAGGTGCTGTCTCCAAGTGGCACAGGGCCCTTTCCACACCTCACCCATGTCTGAAGGTATTTTCCTCTCTTGTCATACTGTTGAGTTTCCCTCAACAGGAAACCTTGAGAGCTTGCAAGGAATATATCAGGAAAAGGGAATTAAATGGGCTGTGCGGGACTGGTGAGGAGATGGGATTGGATGAACCTCTTGAAGATGGGTTGGGAAAGGGACTCAGCAGGTGTCACTGGCCTGCTCTGTTTTGCTGTCTAGTTCTGGTCCATCGTCTTCCTGTGTTGAGCTGCAGAGACGTGGTTAATAGTAGTTAATTTTTGTTCTGATTAACACCTTTGTTAGCTCTTAAACACCTAAAGTATGGGCACTTCTTTTAAATTACTTAGTTCTACATGGTCTGAAGTACTGTTTCCCTTCCTAAATTTAGTGAGAAGCAAAGCAAGGACTTGTCTGGATTTTATAACCATATATGTGATAACCATATTAACTTCCCCTATTAAAAATGTTAAATGTTGTCTGCTGCTACAGGACTTAACATTGCTGCAGGACCACCTTACAGATGGCTAAGGTGTTATGTCTTCAGTGGGCAGGTAAACTTCAGGGGTGTTTTGATTACTGCCATGCCTTTTGGTGAATACATTTTAACCCCACACTGAAGTGCTTGCCAGGAGCTGACTGTGAGTAGTCAGTTCAGTTCCAATCTGGGCTGTGAAGGGAAAGTGAGTGATAATTTTTCTGAAGTTTAACAGAAACTGTCTCAGGTAGAACCTGGACCTGTGTCTGGGACAGGTTTCAGGGAGCCCATGCCTTGGTTTGTGTACCATACCATCAGAAAGGTATTAGTTTTCTGTATGGAATTATTTCAGGACAATAATTGCTTTATTTAGTAATGCAGTTGCATCTTAAGGGGGTGTTTTGTGTCTGTGATGGGCCTGGGGGAAGCCAGGAGACGAGTGTGTGCTCTTGATCCAGTGATAGGCCAGGTAATACAAGCATGTAGGTACTCTGCTTGTGCTCTGAAAGTGAAATGTGCTTTTTTCGGGTTCTTGTGTAAACCTTAACAACCCAGCCCTGTTTCTCCCAGGAACATACTGTTCACTGGAGAATATTTTGATCATTTTCCAGGCTGCTTGTTGAAGGGAAAGGTAGAAACACAGTACTTAAGCTGGACAGATGGGAACAGTCCTGTCTCAGGTGCACTGAACAGGTCTCCTTAGATCTGTGCTTACTCACTTGTCCTTACTATGAGCAACAGTGTCAGCTGCTCCTTCTTCCCAGGGAGAAGGAGCAGCTTTGCTGCTCAGCCTTGCTGAGGAGGGAAGCAGAATTTGCCCACCTTTAACTCCCCACTGCCATAATGGTTGGAGACTGCTGCTGATAATGCTGAGCTCTGCCCTGGTGGCTCTGCCAAGAGGTCAGTAAGGGGTAAGATGCTGGGCAGAAAAAGCAGCTTAGGTGCTTTTTTTGGGGAGGGATGGTATTGTGTAACAGGCATCACACGAGGTGCGGAAAATAGCCAGCAGAGATGCTCCCTGATCTCATTACCACAGAACCTCTTTGTGCACATTTCACCCTTGATGCAAAAATGAAGGGCCAACGGTCCTTCTGCTTTGTGCTTCCTTGGAAAGCTCCTAGCAGCTGGCAAGCACAATTGTGGTGACTTCTACCTGAGCAGTAAATAAGGGGAACAACAAATTGGTGTGCCATTACAGACACGTTCCTAATCCCTCTGGGGTTAGGCTGGAGAGAATGCTGCGTGACAGCGGCCCAGCCCTGCCTGCCGGCAGATGGCAGCTCCTGGGCTAATGAAGATTAACCAGGCATTATGTCCACTTGATTAGTTGAGAGACTGGACAAAGCCATAAACATAATTCCCATTTGCTTTTTTGTATGGCTGATAATGGGAATGCTGTGATTATTAATGCTGTGGGAGGGGGGACACTGTAGCGTGTCACTAGGAAATACTTGGAGTAATGTTTTGTGCTGAAGGGAAATGCCTGGTGGTGAACAGGTTTTGAAAATTCCTGAGAAAATGGACATATGCAAACAGGCAAGGACCACAGGTGATCAGGAAAAGAAGCAAGGAGTGGATCAAAGTCTTGGTTAATGCTGCCTTTTCCCTTTTCCAGTACTGCTTCTGGGGAAGGTGCTGATACTGCCAAGAAATGCTTCAGCCATGAAATGGCACTTGTCCTTGCCAGGGCCCTGCTTGGAGAGGACTGGCAGCCTCAGCAGCACCTAAAGCAGGTTGGACTCACCTCAGGTAACAGCTTTGTCTCATCTCCATCACCCTCGCAACAATGGAAGAACCTGCCCTGGGTCCTTTCCACCGGCTCACTTGGAGCACAGTAATGCAAAGGGCAGTCAGTCCTGCCACACCTGCACATGAATGATTCATATTTAAACTGACACAGGCAGAGTGTAAAAAGCTCCAAGGTATGAGCTATTGTTTTTCTGCACCTGGAAGACATAATCCTTGAGGGGTGATGAGCATCCAGAGTAAGCCTGGCTGCCTTTGGAAGCAGCAGAGCAGAAAAGTACAGTGGCAGAGAGGGGGACAATGCTTTCTGCATCACCACCTGAAATTTCTGTTTATACAGGGCAATGAAAATATATTGAGAAACTCACATGGAAATACATTTGTTGCTGCCTTAGATTTTGTCAAGGCTTCTTCCTAGCTGTGTGGGTTTTCCTAGCTGTGGTCGATAGTATTCCATCACACATAGTCTGGGTATTGTTTTTCTCTTGTTAGCACGTAGAAATTCAAACATTCAGCTGTGCAATTTGTGAAGTGGCTTAAAGCATCTGTTCAATTACTTGCAACATGTTGCATGCCTTGGGGCAGGGCTGAAAAATCAGTCTCCATGAATCAGTAGCCTTTACAGCTTTGCTTTTGCAATTTTAATGTGAGATTTAAAAAGAAACCAGCAATGTGTTTCAGTTTAACCCAAGTGCACAGAAGGCTGGGTGATCTTTAAAAACTGGCAGATTTCTGTGCTTCCTGCCTGCTGACAGCACCACAATCCACATTAATTGCCTTGTCTTCTGAAAGACTGTCCCAACTGAAATTCCCAGTAGCACGCTGTATTTGGCAGTTGTAATACTAAAGAATATACTTGGACTTTGTCCCCTTTTGTCCCAGGATCTCAAAACGCAGCTGTCCATGAGTTCTCACGCCGGGGAAAGCCAAGGGGAGGCAGGAGATGGTGCCCTGGCTTCGTTTCACGGGTAAGAGCCCCTGCACCATCGGAGGGTGGCGGCTGTCACCGGCGGTGCGGGGGGAGCCCCCGGGGGCGGAGGCTGGGGCGGCCGCGGCGCTTCTCGGCCGGGGCGGGGCGGGGGCTGGGGCGGCGATGGCGGAGGCGGAGCGGGCAGCGCCACCGGCGGAAAGTTCCCGGGACGGGGCCGAAGCGGAGCTGCCCCCCGGCATGGAGCGGCGGCCCGAGCCCGGGGAGGCGGCGGCAGCGGCGGAGGAGGAGGAGGAGGCGCGCCCTGCCTCGCCGCCGTTCTTCCTCCTCTACCCCGGCCATGGAGGCGGCGCCGCGGCCGCGCCGCCCGGGCTGTGGAGACCCCCGGCGCCCCGCGGCGGGGCCGAGCTGCCCGTGCTGGTGCTGAGCTACCCGGGACCGGACGGAGCCCGTGAGTACCACGGGGCTGCTCCCGGGCCGGGAGCGTCCATCGAGGCGGGGTGGGCGGCGGGCCGGGGGTCCCTGGGCGCCGCTGCCCTCCCGGAGCGCCGCTGCCCCGAGCGGTGCGGTGCTCGCAGCTACGGGCGCGCCCGGGCTCGGGGCAGCCGCCCCAAAGCTGCCCCTGACCCCGGGGCTGCGTGGGGGACGCGGCTGCTCCCGGCGGTGGGAAGGGCGGGGGGCTCGAAAGGAGGCGGTTGGGGGGGCGACATGTGAGCCGTGCTGGCCCAGCAGCTCAGCAAAACCAGCCTCACAGAGAGCCCTTTGAGGAGCATCGGTGCCGCCCTTGGAAATCCAACAGGCTGTCCTGGACACGCGGGGTGTAGTTTAGGGACTGGGGAACACCCTCTCGGGTTTCCTCCTGGTGTTGGTGCGGAAAATAAATCCGTAGCGAGGGCACTGCGCGCTGGAGACCCTGAAGAGGCTGAAGTGCATCGCTGTGTGGGGCGTGTTGGGTGACAAATAGCGTTCTCCTTTGTAAGATTCTTTATGATGTTCTTGTGGTGTATTTGTGGAAGCTGGAGTACTCTGAAGTACTTGGGTGTATTTTAAAATCAAATAAGAAATACACACATGGGTGCATACAGAAGAGATCTTCTCTTTTCCATCCATCCTAAAAATAACCAGCAGCTTCATCCTCTGGGCTGCTGCCAGAGTGTGTGTGACCGAGCTTTTGGCCTTTGCTTTGTCACCTCCTGTCCCAGGTGAGCATTCGCTCACTCAGGAGCTGATTTGTTTGGAGCGCGTATCTAGTTTTTTCTCCTTTGGAAGCTGATGTGCTTGAAGGCATTACTCAGCAGAGCTAGAACCAGTGAGGTAAGAAGTCCATGTCTGTAATGCCAAGAGGAGGTGAAATGCCGTGACTTTGCTCTGAGCTCTATGAAGGACTGTCTGTGACTGCCAACTTATGTCCAAAGTCCCTCTATGTAAAATTGTTATTTGGAATGACAGGCCCCTTTCAAAACCTTCAGTTTTACTTGTAATTTTTCCCTAATCAGGAGATCTTTACCCATAGTAAACCCTGTGATATGCATGCAAGGGCTTGAGCTACTTCTGATAGAAAAGAAGACTTAGAGAAAAATATTTAATTGTAGCTGTTCAAACTTTGTGAGGAGCTCTTATCTGGACGTTGGGGAAACTGAAGCATTGAGATGAGCACATTTGTGTGCAGGGACTTGGTGGAGAAGCTCAGTGGTTGAGAAATGCTTTATCTTGTGTCAGCCTTATTCTGCAGTGATTGTTCAGGTAAGCTTTGTGAGAAACCTTTACAAGATGCATATAAAAGTTCCCTTGTTTTTGTGAGCCATGGAGGTGGAGCTGCCTGTGCAGTATCCAGTGTCACAGCTTGCTCAGGGGCTGACTGATGCAGTGTCTGGAGGCAGCAGGAATCAGCATGTATTTGCATGGTGTCTTGAACTCTGTCTTCTGGGGCAAACTCTGTCAGTAAATTCAGTAAATCACTTTTTCCCACCATTTCTTTTTTTCTTGCTGTGTTTTTTTTTTTTTTTTCCAGTTCTCACATTTCTAAGAGCATCTTTCATTTGTTCCCACAGAGCAGCAGGAGCAGTTCTGCTGCAAAGTGTTACAGGGAGGCAGTGGCCACTACGCCAAAAAGTATTTCCCAATATTTTGGAGGTTTGTTTCAAGTCTTTTTTTTCCCCTGTTACAACTCAATCCTTAAACTATTCTGTTGTATTCTCACCTGATTCCAAACATCAGGTGAAGGCCAGAGCTGCTTATGGAAGGAGACTGCAAAAGCTCTTCATGGCAGCAGCACCTGCTTACTTGTTACAGGTGGCTCCAGACAGAAGGAACAAGGTGATGTACTTAAACATGGTGACCTGCAGCAAAACCTTAGAACAGAATAAAAGCAACTAGATTAGGCAGTCCTTAAAAAAACCTTAAACCAAACCCCAGACCTTTGCTTGTTCTCACTGAAAGCCTACTCAATAACATGATACTTGAAGTAGACTTTTCCTTCCATTTTCTTCAATTATGAGAGTTACTTTAATCCCTAAATAATATCTCCGTGTTTCACAGTAGGTAAAGAAAAATTTGTCACTTCTTAATTAAGAAATTGTTACTGGTTTTTGGATTGTTAAGCCTCCTTTTGCCCATTCCTGTTTGAGCTTGTAGGGTTGGGAGTAGCTGGTATTTGAGCTAATGTGCATATCTGTCCTGGCAAAAGAGTCAGAAGCAGACTTTGCTGTGTAGATGCTGTGTTGCTAATTTTATCTTTTTAGATTACATTCCATGTCAGAGATGGCTTTGTCCTTCTTGCTTTGCAATCTCTATGCAGTGAGGGGGAAATCTTTATCCTAATGATGGAAGCACGGGTTGCTCCTGTGCAGGCCCTGAAAATAGAAATGCACCCGGAGATGCTCCCTGGAGTCCTGAGGGTGCTTTGGCAATTTGTTTGGGTTTCTTTGTGTAGATTATTCTAATTCATTCAGCTTTGAAACTCCAAGTACTTTGCAGTACAGCTGACCTCCCAAATACTGGTGGCTGAGGGAGTGCTTGGTGTTCAGGTAATTGGTCTGAAAATTCCAATGCTGTCAGTGTGTGATTATTTAATCTTAAAAATGTTTTGGCAGCCCCCTGCTGTGTTTTGCAATCTAGCCAAAGCCTTTAAGGGCTTGTGCCAAAGTGTAGCTCACACGAGGGTTTGTGGGACCAGTCAAGGCTGCCTGACTGGTTTGAGATGGAGAAAGTGGTTCATCCTGAAGAACCTCCTCTGCATTTATCTGTGATTGGGGTTTTCCTGGTCCATGACCATCCTGGAACCCTGATGGAGCCTTATCAGGTGCCCTTGAGTTGCCTGGTAGTTTTATGAAAGGTTTTATGGGAACATTACATTTGATACCTTTCTTTTGCTTCTTCATGAGATGGTTTGTTGCTTTTAATCACTTTAGGACACAGGATGGGGATAGGGAAAAGCTTGTCTTATGGTTTTCAGGTGGTGATAAAAAGATAAAAAGTCATAAGTTAAACGCCTCCTGTTTGGGGTTTTTTTGGGTTTTTTTTTTTGGTCTTTGGAAATAAGTCAAAGTTTAGGAACATTTTCCTAGTACTTTAAATATCTCTGTGGAGTACTTGCAGCAGGATCATTGCATAAAGGAGCCTGAAAATAGAACTTCCCTTCAGCTGGAAGGCAATTACTGGCTTCTGTTCTTTCAGCGTGTTAAAAGCAAACCAGTGGAAGTTGAATGGTTCCTGATTTTTTAGCAGACCTTCCCTGTGATCCTGATGTGCAGGGCACTTGCCTGTGCTGAGTTCAGCTGAACACCCGTGTTGTGAAATGGGAGCTACACCCAGTGCTTTGGTATTTCTAATTGCTTTGAAAACAAAGAAATTAAACTCTCTGTAGTGAGATGTGTTGGATAATAACGTGAGCAATAGCTTATGGTGCTTTGTTGATTCTAAAGGGTTTGTTTTGAGCATGTGCCGTTTGTTTAGACCCTGTCCAAGGGTTAGCCAGGGCCAGCAGCTGTTCTGTAGCAGTTGGTACATGGCCCTGTCACTGTGTTGAGAATTTGGGGTGGTGCGATGTGGGTGCTGCAGCTAGAGGCTGTGACTGCTGAAAGGGTATATAAATATAGGAGTTAAGATGCTGTCAGCACGCTTTATGAACTCTGTTCTGTTGGGGAGAAGAAACAATAGTAATTCTTGTTTTCTGTGAGATAATTGCCCTTTGCGTCGCTGGCAGAACAGGCTGCCTGGTGCTTGCTTGGGTTTGGCCTAATGGGGAAAGAGCTGCTGAGTCAAAATGTGCTGCACTGAGCGGGAAGTTTTCACCAAAAGTAACTGCTTCCTCTTGCCAGTCAAAAATAGCAGCACTTAATCCTCTTGCCCAGTTTTATGTACATGATGGTGCCATTTTCTCCTGACAGCTGTCTGCATTGGCATGCTGAATTCTGTATCCACCATTCTGTTTTGGCATTTCACATCCCCAAGAAACATGTGCTTCCCTCTGAGTATTTGTTAGGGGAACAAAAAGCAGGGAGAGTAATCAAGGTTCCGTACATTGGGCATGTGTTATCAATATATTGTTCTGGTGCCAGCCTTCTCCAAGGCTGACTGTCTGTCCATTTCAGATGGGTGTTACATATCTGCTCTCCCCAAATACATTGGAGCCACACAGGAATGAAGTCGGATAAGCTCATTTATTAGTGCCTGATAGAGTTGTTGAAGTGGGTGGTGACACTAGCGACTTTGGGAACCCTCCTGTCCCCCAGCACCAGGACCCTGTGGGTTGGGGATGCAGGTGAGGTTCAGCCAGTCAGGAAGGGACAGGGAATGTGGTGGTGTTATTATAAAATACTATCATTATATTATTGTTGAGAGCCTGGAAGCCTGTTTCTCTTCCTGCTGAGTAATAATATTTCTTTGTCAGCCTCAGCTGAGCAGCACAATTTTCAGGGGAGATTTTTAAAGTATAAGATTGGGTCATGGTGTTGGTGGTGTTTTCCTTTATTGTCCTCCCATGTGCACATGCCCTGCTTAAAAGAGCTTCATCCTCAGTCACTGGAGCGCTTAGAGCCAGATCATTTTTTCCTTCCTGTTACCCTGAGACAATAAATCCATCCTAACATTTTTTTGTATGTGGGAAATTCTAGCTCCAAGGTGCCCCCGAGAAGATGGCACCGCGAATAAAAACCAAACTGCGCCTTGCACACCTCCCGTGAAAACAAAGATGCCGATTGAATTCCTGTAGTGGCATGCAGGGATGTGAGCGGAATACAAATGTGCCTTTGTATTGCTGGCGCTGCTCCTTTGTATTCCGGGGGCGATGGGTGGGGGTGCGGCGGTGCTGCGCTCGCTCCCCAGCGGGCTGGCAGAGCCCGGCCGGGAGCTGCTGTGCCCAGCAGCGCCTGACTGCCGGCCCCGCATCAGCAGCGTCTCGGCAGCATCCTGGGAATCGCAGGCGATCACATGAGCCTGGATTTCCAGCTCTGTTCATTAGTCAGCCATTTTGGTCGCCACCCTGCTCCCTGCGCACAGCCAATCCCGGCGGCACTCGCTGCCGGGCTGCGCCGGGAGACGGGAGCAGCGCTCGCCGCTCGGCCACCGGGACACTGCCTCTCCGCTCGTCCTTTGTTTTTTTTTCTGGGGTCATCACCAGAGGAGGACACTGTTTTTTGATTCTGCTGCCTCTTTATTTTTTTTCTTTTTATTTTTTACTTGTATTTCCCTGCTGCCTCTGGTGGAGAAGCCAGGTTTTTGTGGATGCTGAGGATCAATAGCCTCTAGCAATAGCTGGAGACGACGGCAGTCGGTGGAAAGGAGGGAGGCAGAGCTAAGCGGGAAGGAGCAGCGTTTTTACCTTGCTTGATCTATGAAAAGGCCAGAGCAGCCTCTGTGATCCTGAGCAATCTGTCCTTTAATCGCAAGGTATTTCTGATTTTCTTCTTCAGAAAGGTTTTGTTTTTAGTCCTTATTTTGCCCCCGTTGTTGTTGTACCAGCTGAGTCATCATGTCTGCTCTGACGCCTCAAAGCGACATGCCAACCCCCACCACAGACAAGATCACTCAGGCTGCCATGGAGACCATCTATCTTTGCAAATTCCGCGTGTCCATGGATGGAGAGTGGCTGTGCTTGCGCGAGCTGGATGACATCTCGCTGACACCCGACCCCGAGCCTACCCACGAAGGTACGGTCCGGCTGTGCCCCGGGAGCCCCGGGCCGGCTTTGTTCCGGCGCTGCACCGCTTGGGAGGGGGCGTCTCCGGGACCACACGCTCGTGTCCTGCCTGCGGAGCCTGGACAGCCGTGGGCACAGCAGAGAGCCAGGCTGCTGCTTCAGATTGCCCTCCGAATTTGTAACCCAGCCCTTTAAGGCAGATTGGTGATGCATTCTCTTTTTAGCTGTATCGAGTTTGTGTATCTCAGGAAGGAAGAAAACCGTGGTGTGTGCTCGGTGAGACCGTTTAATCATGATTTTGCCCTTAACCCGGGGCTGATAGCTGTGTTAGTGAGCAGCCGGCTGGTACCGGGGGACCGCAGCGTGTGCCCGGTCGTGGGGAGTTTTTGGAAAGCCCCAGCGATTACGCAGCGGTGCCCATTGTCAGGTGACGATGCCATCACAGTGCCCCAGCTCGCCTCTGATGAGCGTGCTGCTGTTTGTAATGGCTTGGAAGCCTGAAACGTGGGGATGTAGCACATCTTGCTTTCCCCTGGAAAAAGGATTTTGGGTTGATAAACAGTTTAATAGGAGGACAAGGATTGAATGCACTGAGGACTAAAAGCCTGACAGGACATCTGTGCAGTGCTCTGCCAATAAAAATTGGGGAAGAAGGAGAGGTGATGAGTTTCTGCAGATGCTGAGGTTCTGAGTGCCCTTGCTGTATGCACCTTTTGGTTTTAGAGCAAGGAGGCCCCAGCTTCTCATGCCTGACCCTTTTCCAGTAACTCCTGAAATGCCACTCCACCAAGCAGTCTGGCTTGGTCCGTTTGATGCTGCCTAGTTAAGTCAGCAGTGTCTTATATTGTCTTGCTGAATAAGGCAAGTGAAATTGTGGTGGGGATTTAAGCTTTAAAATAAATTTCCAAGGGATAATTTCATTTCCATTTGACAGCTACTTTCAGTGACATTAGCCCTTGGGTTTGGATTCGGCTTGCCAAGTACTTAGTCACGCAGTGGGATACGAGACAGAAGTTTCAAAGGGAGAAATTTAGCATTCCCTCTGAAGCATATCCCAGGGCTTCAGGGAGGTGAGTACTGGGTGAGCGGGAATTCAGTTGTCTTCCAATTCCCATGTTCTTGTGTGTTACACTGAGACCTTCCTTGGTCTCACTCCTGTGTTTTTTCAAGGTGTAATTACAGTCAAGTATCAAAAATAAATGCAAAAGAGCAGCACTGTAACAACCTTCCTGGTAAATGAAGGTTGCTGGTTGGCTGTTTGGGAGTGTATTTGGTTCCAAGCTGTATTTTGAACAGAGAAGGTCAGGAAGAGCGTTGACAATAGGAAAGCTGACACAGCTGTATCTTGGTGTTTGGTGTGGTGCTCCTGCATCAGCACTGCTGCTGTGTCTGCAGGGTGTGCACAGGTCAGGGGGACAGGAGCGTGGGCTTGTGTCCCTGGGAGTGTCTCCAAAAACAAAACTGATGTGCAAAGGTAGGCATTATGAAGAAGGAAAAAACAAGCTGTGGAATTCTTCCAAAGGCATAACAAAGAGGGACAGTTTTCTCCTTAGAAATCAAGAGATGTAAAATATATGTTGCACTAAGTACCAAATCAAACAGCTTGTTGGATTAAGATTTGAAGCCTTCCATTTGCTGTCCCTCAGCTCTTGCTGCTTCTGGAGAGTTTTGTCCCTGGCCTCTCTTCACCCTGTGATCTGCTGTGCCCCCAGCCCTCGAGCAACCATCCTGCCTTCAGTCACAACAATTCCAGTCTGCACAGAGCTGGAGCTTGAGAACAGCTAAGCAAAACTTTTCTTCAAATTAAAAACAAGTAGCAGGTACTGAGTTGCTTGCAACTGGGTATGTTCCATATAACCTGTAGCATGGCCACTCAATTTAACAATAAAAGCAGTTAATACGCTTTTTCAGTGGGTTGAAACAATTCTGTGTGTATATGAAAATAAGCAGATTCTGCTGCTTACTGTAAAGCTGCTTGGATTAGAGAAAGAACTCATTTTTTTTTAAACAGGCTGTATTCTTAATAAGACTCTCAGAACCTTACTGTCCTCTGCAGGCCCCTCAGAATTAAATGTGACATTGGTGGTTGTTAACTTTGTTTGCTTGCAGTGCGTGTGACGGTCTTGGAGGCAGCTTTAGGGATGGAGGTAAAAACCACCTGGACTGTAATTCTGTTTAATGTTGAACAGAGTGTGTGTATGGATGGCATTGAACACTGCTCTCAGCTGTGGGGAGAAGTTCCACAAAATGGCCTTTTTTTAGGCTTTTTAACTGGATGTTAAATTTCTATCTTGAATAATCATGAGGAGCTTCACAATAAGGGCTGTGGAAATTTTTGTCCTCATGAGATCACCTTGTAGTAGCATCTAGAAGGAATACATGTGCTAACTTGAGAGAACTTTGAGGAATTACAGTATTCCTCTCTTTATTAATCCTCCTCGATTTGCCCTACGAGCAGCAATTGGAATTAGAATTTATAATATGTGAAGATGAAATTATCTTTTCTATAGGGCAGAAGCTAATGTCAGATTTTTTTCTTCTTTTTTGACCAGTACTTTAAAAGCTTTAGTTTCTGGCATGTGCTTGTGTAGAATGCCCTGACAAGGAGTTACAGACATCTTCAGGAAAAGCAAATGTTCTTCTTAAAACCTCCTGCCCATTAATCTGTTGCACTGATTACTGAATCATCAGTCAGATTTTACCTTTTTTCTCCATTTTCTATCCAAGTGTTTTTCGTACCTCAAAATGATGTAGGGAAGCAGCATAACCTTACTGATAATGCTTTTGTTGTGCTAACTGGCAACAGTTAACCTGGGTTTAGGGTTTCTCCAGTAGTGTGGAATAGGAACAGTAAAGTCATGGGAGAGGTGGGATTTTTCTGTCCCTTGGGCCTTTCCCATTAGAAAATAAATCTGAATTGTACTGGGAGTGGCAAGGTCCTTTCAGATGTGGACAGAAACCCATGTGAGATGACTGTATTTGCAAAAAGCCTCTTAAAACGCATCTGGTGATAGAAACCCCTAAATAGATGAGAAGTTTGAAGGAGCTGGAGACATGATTTAACAGAAGAAATGTGAAGTCAGTAAATGCAAGTTAGATGAATTACAGCGTGTTTGTGGTTATAAATCTTGGGAATAGCAGTTAGGTCATGTAATCCAGACTTCAATGCAGAAATTACTCTTAAGAGTTATTTTCTTTGCTCTTTTAAGCTGTGTCAGTCTAACTGAAGTCAGAGCTGGGGAGCCTGGGGCAGGATTCTGTCCCTCAGAGGTGGCGAGTCACAAGTGCTGCAGGGAAACCACTTGGGTGTCAGCTGAACTGGGAAGTGAAAGATGGGGAAAAAACCCCAAGGGTTTGGGCTTTTATTTTCTTGGTATAAACTGTCAAGGACTAACATAGGGTGAGAAATTTCCCGTAGCAGTTAGTCATGTGTTTCCCTCTGAAAACAGGCTGGTTGTGCAGAAACATTCCATACAGCAGCAACATAGAGAAATCAGGTGATTATTTGATGGCAATCATGTGGGGATGGGAGCAAGACTCAGGGTGGGATTAATCTGTGACTTCATGTGATGCACATGGCTGTTTGTTTGTCCCATAGGTGTAATGGAGAGTGGGCTGGGAATTTCCAAATTGTCTGTACTTCTTTATTTCCTTCTGATTTCTGGCAGATCTTAGACTGCTCTTTTCTTCTGTAGGCAAGGCTTTCTGTGTATATGTGTTTATTTAGAGATGGAATGTTTATGCAGGGGTTTTAAAAGAAATGGTTTTTTGTCCTGAGTAGATGGTTCCTGGCATTCCAGGCTGCAGACAGCCGGTGACTTCCCCGATTTTGGGCTTGCAGGGTGTTAAGAGTATGATGCTGAAACCCTTTGCAGATCCCTTTTCTTTGTTAACAATTAGTGATCCATCATGTTGGCAAACGTAACCTGAAAGAATTAGTTGTGTACCTCCCATAACATGAACAGCATCTACCTAATTTTCTCCCTTGGCCTCTTTATTTGCTATTCAACATATTCCTAAGGTAAAGAATATCAGAATGCAGTTCAAGTGTAGTAATGCTACCAGAGGTGCCCCTTTCATAATAAAGGAATATTTCTCCAGATTTGGGCCAATGCTTTCCCAGCAGCAGGGCTGACTGGGCAGCATCACTCAGGACTTTCTGTATCAAGTTCAGTTTTCATTTCCCAAAACTGATGCCTTGGGTTTTTTAAGGTTATTTTACTGATGGCTCAGTCTCTCCCCATGAGTTTGTTTAAAATTTCTGTACTTAAAAATAATTTTAGAAGTCCTGACCTATTGAAAAATGTGTGACCTTTTTTTCCTGATGGAACAAACGCTTCCCTGTGAGGGTGGTAAGGCCCTGGCACAGGTTTCCCAGAGAAGCTGTGGCTGCCTCATCCCAGGAAGCGTCCAAGGCCAGGTTGGGGCTTAGAGCAACCTGGAATAGGGGAAGGTGTCCCTGTCCATGCAGGGGACAGAGGCAGGGGGTGTTGAATGGGATGAATGTCAAAGCCCCTTCCAACCTAAGGCAGTTTGTGATTCTGTAATTTTATTTAATCTGTCTTTGGAGGAACTTGATATCCAGAGGCTGTGTGTGAGATGATGTTCATTAGTTCAGAAAGGCTTAGACTCCCAGCTCTATTTTAGCCCAATAACTTCAACCCTTAAAAACCAAGTAAATGTTGAGCAGCATTGTGAAATAATTTTGATGCTGTTTCATTCTCCCAGGATTTACTGGTAAAAGCTTTCTTTGGCTTGGGAAAGTATTGCCTCTCCTTCAGTGAGATACTGCTGCTGTGTCAGCCAAGAAAGTGACTGCAAACCCCTCTGTTGTCCAAATAACAGCTGGGATTTTTGTGATTAATGTATTAGAGACAAGTTCTCCAGTCCCTTCCTGAAGAACTGGCTTGAGCGTTCATTCCAATGGGACATTCAGTTCCATAATACTAATCTTCCTGGGAATCTGGTTGGAATGAGTTAATTGTGTTATGGAGACTTAAAAGCCTTGATTATCCTGTTATCTAAACTTCCTACATAGTGAATTAAATACTTTCCATCATAATCAAAAGTATTGAGTTTTTCACACCCCCAAAAGACCATGGAAACTATAGAATTTCAGGTCTTTGTTGTTCTGTGGGAAGATGTTTTTCCTCCCCCACTGTTGCTTGGTGGAATTTCCAGACAAGTGGGAAAATACACAATGTGAAAGAGATGAACTCTATGCAAAGTGCAGCTAGATGCATGTAGAATGAATGAAAATAGGAAAGAAAGTGCTAATTAAGTGTGTGCTTTTGTCTCTAAACCTATGCAAATGCCATAGTACCAGTTTAAATTCATGCAGTTCCTGCTAGGAGGAAGACAGGTTTATGGCTTGTAGAGATAGAAGAGAAGAAAATATTTGTGACTCCTCTGGATATTTCTCTGGGAGCTTTACGTGGGTTACTTGCTAAGGGTTAAAAATAAATGAGAAAGATGAAATTAAGCCTGTCAGTTGTCTCAGTGCCTGTTACCCAGGTACTGATAAATCTGGTTTTGATTGTATGTTCTTCCCTGTAGAAGACTTCCCTATTGTATGATTGTATGTTCTTCTCTGCTTTGGGTTAAGAAAAAAATCCAACCTCCCAATTTTAGATAAAAGACCTTGCAGTGGTGGTGTGTGGCTTTCCTTACTGGGTGCAGGGAGGGATTCCGGGATGATCAACATCTGGGGCTCCCGGCTCTTGCTGCGCTCCCGGGGCAGGAGGCGGGCGCTCTGTGGGAGGGAGGAGGGCCGGGCAGCCTCCGGACTTTGCTCAGATCGTCGGCACAGTTGGCTGGGGAAGGGGCCGGAGTTCTGCCGGGCTTTGGACGTTGTGCCGATGGCGGGTTAGCGCTGGGGAGCGCGGGTGCGTAAGTAGGGAGCCAACAGTGTCCAGGGTCCGGGGCTTTGTCTGGCTCGGCTCGCTGAGTTTGGAGCAGGGACTTGGTGGGCGTGCTGAAACCAGTTCTCCTTGTCCTGCCTGCTCCTCTCCCAGGATACCTCCCTGGCCCCGCCAAGGAGAGAGGTGCTCCCCTGACTGAGGCCTTGGGGATCGTCATCAGCCTGGGACCCATGCAGGGCTCGGCTGGGTCACCTCTGCGGGATCTGTCATTTGGGGTGAGGGTCATAACAGAGTTTAGGCTCTGCTGAACCTCTAAAATGACCTCAGTGTGTGTTTTCCCTGAACGTGCCTGCTTCCCACGTGTGGCTGTGTCCCTGCCAGCAGCTCCTCTTGCGGCTGGATGTGAGGAAATTGAAGGAAAAGCTGACATTGCATAAGTATCACAAGTTTAGTGCTTTTATCTTATAAATAAAGTAATGCTTTTGTTGCTTTTCTTTTTAGGATGTGCTTTACAAAAATTTTGCTTGTGTTAATGCAGAATCAAAACTTCTGCAGCTTCTCTGAAGCCTGCCCTGGTCTGACTCTGGGAGAAAAATGCTTTGCTCTATTGCTTTGTGCAGACTAATGAACCTTTTTGACTTGCAGATCTCTTGCCACTATGAATTAAATCTTGTATGATGCAAATCTCCCTTTCAGTTATGCTTTTCTTACACCTTGATTTTGAATCTTTCCTTTAGATCACGGCTTGCATGACGTTTTTCTTTCTTTTCCTTTCCTTTTGCTGTTTGCAAAGACTCTTGGGAGGATTTGACAGATGTGGTGGAGCAATTGCGCGATGATTCCGAAGGTGCGTTCCACACCCACATCTCACAGCTCTTGTTTGTGCTAATCCTTGGCTTCTGCACTATTATTTTGAGCCTGAGTGCAAAATGCAGTTAGCTTCCCTTTCCAGTGCCAGTAGCTGTGGCTTTCCTGCATTACCTTGGTGTTGCTTAAATAAATGTGTGCGGGTTTTTTTGCTATTTTGACCTGAAGTGGAGGTAGAAGAAGTAGATCAACAAGGGCTGTTTGCCTTCTCCTAAATGCTTTCAGAGGCAGTAACTTCCTGAGCCTGGCAGAAGCACGGCTTAAAAGGTTGCAGGAACATATGGAAGCTGAATTAAAAAAAATATTTCAGAAATCACTCTGAAGCTTTAGGTTTTCTGCAGTATTTCTGTCTAGATTCTTCAGATTTTCTGGCAGTATTTGCCAAGGCTTGGCAAAAATTATTCTAAAACTTGCATTGCTAGTTTTTTAAAAACTTGTAAAGTACTAAACGACAAACTTATTTATAGCACTTTTTCCTTGGTTTTTAAGAAACTGTGCAAATACGAAATAGTTGAATTCCCAATGTAGCAAGTGGTTAATCAGATTGATACTTTGATGATTAAATATAGCTGCTCCTGCTAGGGTTTCAGGTGTTTGCAGCACAAAAGGCTGATGTTGTCATGCACTGAGCACACTGGTCCTTGCTGTCATCTTCCACCATGGTGCCTTTAACTGCTATGCTGATTCTGTGCCCGGTGCTGCCCACAGCCTCCTCAGCCACAGGCAGTGTCCTCCTCTCCCGGCACAGCAGCCCGTGCTGCTTCCCAGAGAAGGGCATTTTCCAAGGTAGGCTTTTAGGAAAAAAGAGGGGCTTGAGACTTCTTTTTTTTTCACAAAACATAGTACAAGTTGTTTTGCATTTATTTTGTTGGGTGAGAGGTGTTTCTCTGCCACATGGAAGCAGCCGTGTTAAATTTACTTTAAGTTGTTGTTCCTGATGTAAGATGGAGAACAGTGATGAAATGCCAGTGAATTGGCATTGCTTGCTGTGGCTTTGTTCACTTCTCCAGTGTCTCATCGTTCCCTGCCATTGATCCAAGTTTTAGCTTCATTTTAGTTGCTTCTTCCTTCTTTTAGAGTATGAGGAATGATAAAATTTATTGTCACCAAATGAGAAGTACCAAGACCAGTCACAGCTTAACCCTTTGAGATCCTGTATTGCATTGACTCTTTCTTGACTTTCAGGTTCCTGGGTTCAGATTGTACCATTTAAACAAATGACAGGATTCTCGAATGCTTTTGGAAACATCTTCATGGAAGCAGCTGGTTAGAAAAGATGTCTGTTCTGTAGAAGCTGCAATATTTAAATAACAAAATGTCCTAAGAGGACATTCCTTTGTTTGAAACCCAAACCCTGTGGAAAGCCAAGCTCAAGGGCTGGGGATTTACTTTAAGGTTTGTGATGTGGGCTGTGTAGGAAAGGCCAGGCAAAGGTTTTGCAGTTAGAGGCAGAAGGAAGTTGGAGAAGGTACCAGCTCAGATGGAGCACACCAGGATTGCACTTGTCCCAGCTTAAAGGCAGCCTGACAGTTTTGCCATGTACAAGTCAGTCTTGCCTGCCTACCCTGCCTTCTTTAAAGCTGTGTGTGGGGCAGTACATAGAGCAAGAGTGTCAGTTACTTAGCATTTAATTCTTGGAACAAACCTTAGGGATTTTATCCAGTTTCACACTATATGAGCTAACTGGTTTTCAAGACGGGAATCTTGGATAAACTGCATGTGCAGAGCATAATTGCTCAGAGCAGACTAAGGAAGCAGAAACCTTGGATTAGTGTGATATGGTGAAAATACTTTTCAATTGAAATTAGCCAATAACCACGGCCAAAGGAGCATTTTCTTTGGTGCTCTCTTGTACAGTTCCTCTAATTCTGTGTTAGGGATGGCTTTCCCTCCCAAGCAGAGTCACTGTGGATAACTTGCTACCCAGCAGAGCAGCAGCCTTGGCCAGTGAGGAAATGCAATGAGAGAGGATGAGGAGGAGGTGTCTGTTATGGCAATCCTGTGCCTGACTCATTCCTGAGTCTCCATTCCCAGTGATGGTGACTCTTAGCTACACTGCAGGGCAGAAAAAGGATTGGAAATCCAGAGCAGCTCACGAGCTCAGGGTACCTCCAGGGCAGCCAGAGCCATCACCTTCAGGCAGCAATAGTCCTGACAGGCAGTGAAAACACCTCACAAAGTTCAATCATTCTGCAGTCCAGTGCTGCTCTGAGTGTTGCACTCCTAAATGAGTCCTTGGAAGTTCTCTAAACTATCGAAATCAATTTAGAGAAGGAGACTTCTTTAAATGTGGTGCTGCTTCCCTCTGAAGAAGAAGGGGAATGAGAGAGGTGCTGTCCTGAGCTGCTTTTGGAGGGCTGAACAAATGAGCTGTGCTCTTAGGTTTGGATGCTGGCACTGCCCTGGCTCTTCCCCCTGCCTATGCTGGGTTTTCCCAGCCCACAGTGAGGTGCACTCGGGTGTGGGTGTGTTAGCTGGGCTCTTGGCTCTCTCTCTGGCTGGTGGATGCTGACAGGTGCCTCTTGCGTAGATCTGTAGTCTGAGGTGTCCTCAGATCAGGTCTCTGCTGCCAGAAGTAGTTAATTGACTCGAGGTGGCAGCTTGGTTCAAGGGTCCCTGGCTGTTGGCAGCAGCCCTGGATAAGCAGGGGATTTACAGGGGTGAAACTGCCTGTACCTGAGAACTGGAGCTCAAAACTTGGGTGTGAGTAGCAGGCCTAAAGGTCTGGATGTTTATAATGTGGAAGAGGAAGAATATAATCCTGGGACATCTGTGAATTTGGGGGTTTAGTGTGACCCATCAGGAGCCATGAAGATCAGCTCCTCACTGGTGAAAACCAGTGGCAGTGTTAAAACCAAGAGAGGAAAGTGGGAATTGGCTCCACGTTACATCTAAGCTTAAAAAAATAGTCTTGAGGAAGAGAGATACAAGTTGGGATAGAGAAACATGTTGCTGGATTAAGTGTGAGAGGGTCCAGTGTGATCCTTAGATGGAAGAGCAAAGCACAGGTGGAGGATTGTTACTGGTTTGTAGCTGGGGATGTGAGTTGGAACAAGTGATGGTCAGAGACACCTTGTCAAGGGGCCAAGCACAGGACGAACACCAGGCTCCAAATGTGTCTTTTGTGAAAGCAGGGAGCTGCTGTAGTTATTTGAAGTATTAAGTCTCCTTCAGTATGATACATTGTCTATTGCCATGCCACCGTGGCTTTGGCCCTAAACTGCTAGTTGGTGTTGATTTTTCTCCACAAAAGGCCTGTAGAGTGCCTCCTGGGAAACTCACTGCCCCAAAAATGCCTTCAAAGCTGAGGAAAAGCAAGAGCAAGGTGGGGTGTTGAGTGTAATAAAGGCAGCTGTTGTTGCTCAGCAGCAGTTTCCCTGCTTTGTTGCAGACCCCAATTACCTCATGGCCAACGAGCGCATGAACCTGATGAACATGGCCAAGCTGAGCATCAAGGGGCTGATCGAGTCCGCACTGAACCTGGGCCGCACGCTGGACTCGGACTACGCCCCCCTGCAGCAGTTCTTCGTGGTCATGGAGCACTGCCTCAAGCACGGCCTCAAAGGTACAGCCTGGGCACAGCCCGCCCTGGGGAGCAGCAGAGTGGGTGAACAACAGGGCTCTGCAGCGTGCACGGGACACAGGGTAGGCTGGCACAGTCACTGCTGTCACCACAGTGCACTGGGCAGGCCAGAGCAAGGCACAGAACCTGCTGGAGGGGAGGCTGAGCTGTGGCAGGTGCTTGCCGTGTTGAAAACAGCAGTTCAGTTGTCCCAGGTGTAAGCCAGTGATCAGGGACTCAACTGGCTTTTGGCAAGATTGTGACTCCCTTTCCTGCGCTTCCTTGTGCTCTAGCAGTGCATCCCCTTGCTGGAAGAGGAACTGCAACCCCAGAGCTCCTTTCTCAACAGCCCTCTCTAAACAGAGGGTTTCGGCTGTGTGCAGCTCATGGCTGAAGCTGATTTTAAAGCAGAGCCTGTGCTTGACTCTGAAATCCGAAGTCACAGCTCAAATGGCCAAGTATGGACTGGCCTTCAGGTGCTGTCCTTGTGTCCTTGTTGCTGGAGATGGGAAGCTGAAGGGTGTGGGAAATGGTGGGTCCTTCCCATCCAAACCATCCTGAGATTCCAGGATACCAAGTGCCTGTCCAGCAGCAGCCCCAGAGGAACCATTCTGGCAAGATTTGGCTGATTTGTTCACTTGTTTGAAAATGTGTTCTATCAGCACAGGTCTAACTGGATCATTTTTTATTTCTTTTTGTTTTTAGCCAAAAAGACTTTTCTTGGGCAAAATAAGTCATTTTGGGGACCTCTAGAATTAGTAGAAAAACTTGTTCCTGAGGCTGCAGAGATTACAGCAAGTGTTAAGGATCTTCCAGGGCTCAAGTAAGTACACTCCTTTATTGCACGAGTACGTAATATGGGTTTATTGTGAGAGGGATCCTGAAAAAGAGAAGGAAGGGCAAACAGAACCTTCAGGAATGCATCTGCCACCTTCTGCAGGTAAAAATGGATCATTGCTCTCTTACTCTCCATCAAGGATCTGCAGCAGGAGAGCACAGGATATATTCTTGCTCTCTTAGGAGCGTGGCAACTTATGGGCAGCAGTGCATTTACTGCTTGTGCCTCAGGCATGGAAACAGCCTTTATTGAGCATTTATGAAGTCAGACTCAAGAGGAGGGGAATTAACAGAAAGGTTATAACAGTTTAAATAGTTTTGAGGCTGATGTAAGCAATTCTTCTTATAAATAACTTCAGGTATAGTGTATGTGAGAGGAAAGCTTAGGCACCAAGCAGGAGGATTGTAGTTTGTATTCAAGAGGGGAAGCAAGAAGCCACAGCAAGCATATATTACTTGTAAAAGTTTCATAGGAATTTCAGACATCACATTCAGGCTTGCCTATTTCATGGTAAGAGAAACTGTAAGAAGCTTTTAGCCTGGAATAGAAAAAAATGGGTAAGGAAGCTTTTGTATGAGGATCAGGACTAAGGATGGAGTCATCTTTGCTGAAAGAATAGTTGGATAAATTTAAAAAATTACTTTGGGTTAGTATTTAGTCATGTTCATACAGACAGGTGCTTTTCCTGGAGGTGTGTGCAGGACTCCTGCAGCAGCTGACAGGACCAGTGAAGTGCCAGAGCTCCTGGTACCTCTTCCTGTTGTAGAGCGTTGCAATAGGAAATGAATGGAGGCAAAGAACAGTTTTAGGGTGCATTTCTAAACCTTGTGCTCACAGTGACCCTCGGGAAGTGCCAGGTCCTGTTAGTGAGTCAGGGGTGGGCAGTGCTGGCCATGGCTTCCTTGGGCTGCTGCTGCTTGTGCCAGGTGAGCTCAGACATCCAGGTCAGCCTGTTAGAGCCATGTGCTTCCTGTGGCTGGGAGAAAAGAGAGCAAGGACTGGCACTCGAGCCCATGGCATCCTGTGAGGGCATTCAGGGGCAAAGCACCTGAGGAGAATAGAACTGAGTTGGTGTTTCTGAGCTGCCTGGCCACATTCCACATTCCCATCCAGCTCCACCCACCCCAAGGAGTGGTGTTGGGCAGCTGTGCTGGTCTGTGCATGTTCCTGTCACTAGGACAGAACTGGTTGTGACTCAGAAGGTGATGAGCTGAAGCAGCTGATCTGTCTGGCAGCATCCAGCAGGGATAAAGCCAGGGAAGTCTTTTTAGTATGGCAAGAAAAACATGAGTTAAGAGACAGTGACAGCCTAATTGGTCTGCACCTATTTGTGTTTACATACCCTGTATTTCTCTGCACCAGTGCCAGCTCTGTCTTGGAAGTGCAGGAACTTGAGGTAGGGTGGGGCTATGAGAGCTGTTGGTGACTGTGCCTTGCAGGGTGTCTGGAAGGGTTTGTGTCTGGCCTTTGCAGGACACCTGTGGGCAGAGGAAGAGCTTGGCTTCGCCTGGCTCTGATGCAGAAGAAACTTTCAGAGTACATGAAAGCTTTGATTAACAGAAAGGATCTTCTCAGGTGAGTGCTGGACTCTTTCTCAGTTAGGTTCACTTCTGCTCTCCTGTAAGATCTGGATCATCTTTCTCATCTCACTGCTGTGTATCTCCTTCCCTACATCCCACAGTGAATTTTATGAGCCCAATGCACTGATGATGGAGGAGGAAGGTGCCATCATTGCTGGCCTCCTCGTAGGGCTGAATGTCATCGATGCCAACTTCTGCATGAAGGGAGAGGACCTGGACTCCCAGGTACTGTGTGTTCACTTAATGGGCTTGTTCTGCTCATTTAAAATGAAAAAATCATCGATTTTGCATAGCTTACTGATGTAATGAGCCCTTGCTGAAGTACAGCAGGTGCTGATGTTGTAACTCTGAACTTCCACACCTGGCAACAGTGCGTTGGCTTTAGAAACCAAGTGTTTAATGCAAAATGCAAATTTTCCTTCTCCAGGTCGGAGTTATTGATTTCTCCATGTATTTGAAAGATGGGAACAGCACGAAAGGCAGCGAAGGGTAGGTGCACACACAGTTGTCTTCATGCTCCCCTCTTGGGAATGTGTGTTCAGGTGTTCCAGGCTGCCCTGTTTCTTTTTTCCAGAGATGGTCAGATAACTGCTATTTTGGACCAGAAGAACTATGTTGAAGAGCTCAACAGACATCTAAGGTAACACATTTTTTCTTGGCTCTTTATTATCTTTGTAGAACAAAAGACAAAACGGCATTTTTAAAAACGAAGGAATTACTGTAGGATTTTTTATCTTCAACAGTGCTACAGTAAACAACCTGCAGGCCAAGGTGGATGCCTTGGAGAAATCCAACACAAAGCTGACAGAGGAGGTAAGTGTCATGAAAAACCACCAGGTGCTTTGGCCTTTGGGAGTTAGAGATTAACCAGGGAGGAGGGATTCCTTTCAGATGTCTGGTGTACAGAATGAGGAGTGTTAAACGATGGAACTGGAATACCTGACCTGCCAAGGAATTTCACTGGTGTCATTACTGAGCACAAGCTGGAAAATCAACTGTATGTTTATGTAAATTTGCAAAAAGTAAAGGAAAAAAATGTCATTATAAGTGAGGTGTCCAGGGTGAGCATGAGAAACAGCGGGTACATGAGGCATAGGTGCAGTCTGTGTTTTAACATGGATCTGCAGCTCATTACTGAAGGCATAAATGTCATTTAAATGTTTTGGGGTGAGTTCCCTGGCATATGAGTGGCAGGAGGTCTTACCTGGCACAGTGAGTGCCTTTTGGTGTGGTACCAGGAGGTGAATTGCAGTGGTGCCTGCAGTGGTTTTGGAGTTTGGTAATGAAGCTGCCAAGAGAAGTTGCAGCATGTGCAGAGCAGGCTATGGTGACAGTGCCTGCCTGTGTCACACATCACAGCCCTGTGCATTGGGCCTGAGCTCTGTCAATGACTCACACTCCCATCCAGAAGTTGTGTTTGGGTTTGTCACAGGACAGTATGGCTGATGCCTTGGAATGTCTCTGAGCTGCTCCTGTGTGTGAGTTACAAAGCCAGAAGGGGTTTCTGAAGTTCCTTTTGCCTTTGACCAAACACATTAATCTGTTGCTCTGCAGTGCTGTCATCCCTGGGAATTCCTCTGGGCCAGGTGTCTCGTCCCTAAGGATGCTGTGTGCTGCTCATCCTCTGTTTCCAGCCAAATCTTCCTCATCTGCTGGGGTCAGGAGAGAAAAAAAACAAGCCAAGTGTGTTTTTGGTGCGTTAACTATTGTGTTCTGTTCCCAGCTTGCAGTTGCCAACAACAGGATCATTACACTGCAGGAAGAGATGGAGCGGGTTAAGGAGGAAAGCTCCTACATCCTGGAGTCCAGCCGGAAGGTTGGTGTGCGTGTGTGGCTGTGTGTTTGTGTGTGATGGCTGAGCCCTGGGGCAGGCCCAGCCTGAATGCCTGGTTTGGAACAGAGTTCATTTCCTTGCCTGTCTCAGACAAACCCCCCAGGGGATTAGGGGAATGGCAGGTGGGCCCTGTGCAGAGGGAACAGATGGGCCCTGCCACGGGGAGTCCTGCCTGCCGATAGGGATGGAGCAGGGAGCGTGCGTGGAGCCGGGAGCTCCCACAGCTTACAGCTCACTGGGCAAGGCGTTCAGGGGAGGGAGGGAGACTTAATGTGTGGGGGGACAGGCAAATCAGGAAACATGAGTGGTACTGGTTTGTCCTGAATTATTGCAGAATTCCAAGTGTTGGGGAAAAGCCAGTAATGAGGTCAAGTGAGGGCTGGCAGTACCCAATACCAAGTGAACTGTGTCTGTTACCTCAGGCCACCAAGGACAGAAGTGCTGACGGGCAGGCACTGACTGAGGCACGGAAGCAGCTCAAGGAGGAGACTCAGCTGCGCCTGGTGAGGACTGGGGGGCTCGGGGCTCTCCCCACAGGGCTGCGGAGGGTCTTGTTCGATACATGCGTGGGGAGAAAAATGCGTGGGGAGAAAAATGCCTGGCCTCAAGGTATTAAGGAAATAATTTCTGCTTTGGGAAATAAAATCTTTCCTTAGACCCCTCCATCCTAAAGACAGGCCCATGCAGAATTCCCTGACTCTCTGCTAGCCATGCTGCACACCTGGCTGTAATACTGGACTGAAAACTGGGGAGTTGTTCTCCTTAAGGCACGTGTGACTCTGAAGCTGTGGCAGCAGCACGCTTGTGGGTAGGGACTGCGTAGGCAGAAGGGAAGGGTGGATACCCCTGAGTCATGAGGGCAGCTCCTGGAGATGCTGAGGGCTCCTTGTGTTCCAGGATGTGGAGAAGGAGCTGGAGGCACAGATCGGGATGCGGCAGGAGATGGAGCTGGCCATGAAGATGCTGGAGAAGGATGTCTGTGAAAAGCAGGATGCGCTGGTGGCACTCAGGCAGCAGCTGGATGATCTCAGGGCTCTAAAGCATGAACTGTCTTTCAAGCTGCAGGTAGGGAGCTATGGAAATGCAGGGAACTCCAGATGGAAGTGAGAACTGCTGTGTATTTATTCCTCCTGCCTGTTGGAGAGGTACTGGGTGTGTAAGGGTCACAGGCTGTGCAGTGCACTCCTATCTTTTCTGTGAGAACATGGGAACATGATGGAGGGTAAAGGTGAAGACAATTTCTTCTGAACAAAAATCCATCATGGTCCAGAAATTTGTGTGAGAGACAGGGAAAGCATTTTGGGTGGTTTTGTGGTGTGAATAGAGCCGTGGGAGCTTGTGTTCCAGCAGAGTCTGGTGTGCAGGGCCCCTGGTGTGACTTATGTGGGGTGACAAGCAGACTCCAAACAGCAACCCAATGCTCAGAATAGATCCCAAAATCAACTTGCCAGCTGGAAAGAGCTGCTTTGCTCTCCTTGAGCCAATGGCTTTGTTCAAAGCAGCTGAATTATAGTAAGATACTGGGTATTGGCAGGCACATGCATTTTCCATATGCAGGAAGCTTTATGGATGGTGGCATTGCCGTGTTGCAGGGTCCAGATGGAGCCTGCAGCTCTACGGCAAGACATTTGTCCTTGCAATACTGACCTGGCATTTGCTTTTCCAGCACTTTTTACTGCCTCTTTACCTTTTGCCCTGTTGTTTTGTGTTCCAAATGATTTATGGGGGTTTATCTGGTATTTACAACTCCTTACACCAACCCCCACTGCTCCTTTTCCCAGAGTTCAGACATGGGAGTGAAACAGAAGAGTGAATTAAACAGCCGCTTGGAAGAAAAAACAAATCAGATGGCTGCCACCATCAAACAGCTGGAACAAAGGTAAGACAGGAAACTTGAGCCAGGATCCACTGGTTTGTCCTTTAATGTATTGTCCCATGGATCCAGAATGGGCCAGGGAAGGGTCCCAGTGCTCTGTTAGACAGAGCTACCTGAGGGGAGCAGTGGGAGTAGCACCTCTGGGACCTGGTTAATGAGCAGTGCATTGCACTCCATTGGGTGCTCTCATTTTAGGGTTTCTGTAGACAGGGTGATTTTCTTTAAAACAAGTTTGTGTTTGAAAATGTTTCCTGATACCTACTCAGCTAATTCATGTGTTCTTTTTCTCTTGCTGTTCTTATTTTTTCTGTTTTCTCATCATCCTCATTCTGACTTACTTATACAGTGAAAAGGATTTGGTGAAACAGGCAAAAACCTTAAATAGTGCAGCAAACAAACTGATCCAGAAGCATCATTAGACATTTTTATGTCTGGCCACCTCACAGCTCTGACATCAGAACTCATTTATGAGGAGAGAACTTGAGAATTGCTAAAAGCAACTGTTCAAATGTTAATTGTCACCCAAAGTTGATTTGGAATTTGCTGAGTTTTTAAAATCAGTGAGTTTTTCTGCCAAGATGTAGTCAGGTATAAGGATCCCCAACCCTGCCATTTACCAGTAGCAAGGAGCTGGCCCGAGAGCGCCCCAGGAGTGGCTGAGGTGGCCGTGCCCGGCCGCTGCCGTCACCGCCTGTGGCAGCACGGGGCCGTGGCCAGCTTGGGACAGTCAGCTCCTTCTCTGTATTGCCCTTTTGTGAAGTAGACGAGAAATGCATCCCTGGAAGTTGTTGACAGTAGTTGTGTGCGTGCCCCAAGCCATTCCCTGTTCTCTTCTGTTCCGTGGGTCCAGCCCCGAGTCCGAGCCGAGCAGGCGCGACGCTGGCCCGGCACCGGGAACACCGGCCCTCCCGTAACCAGCCTGCCTGGATTCTGCCTTAGGGACCTGGGGGGAGGGTGGGGACTTATCCTTATTCCTTTAAACTTCATGTGTCCAGAATTAGTAGCTATAGGTGTCTTAGAGTAACATGATAGAGTGGTAAGTTCAGTGGAAGCCTCCTTCTCTTTGCATTGCTTCTACCTCTGCCAGGAATCCCTCCAGACGAACCCTGTGGTCCTTCCTGACCCAAGGAAGTGGAGGAGAGGTGTTTTGGGAGGTCTCTCCCCTTCCCAGAAAGGGAAGTTACCAGTTTTATAAAAAATAATCTGATCTTTGTTTAAAGGAAGCAAAAACACATTCAAAAAAAAGGAGAAGGAACCCAGTGTGCAGCAGTGGGGAGTGGAGATGGAAATTTGGTCCTTGCAGTTTACTTGTCCAAGTAGTTGGTGGCTGAAAAGAGTTGCCTTTTACACTTGTTGCATTTTCTTGTGAGTTTGCTTTGCTCAAAACAAATGGAATTTGCTAATGGAACAAGAGCTAAAGCTTAGAAATGCCTCTTAATAGGAAAAATAATTGTCAGTTTAAAACCCAGGTGCAAAATCTGAAGTAACTGTAGCTTGAACTATTATAAACTAACATTCTCTGATCACTGAAGTTCCTGTGCTGGCCTCTGGCAGGTTTTAGGTTTGTAAGTGCTCCTCAAGGTATTTTCCCTTTTGGAAGGTTGGATTTGGGGAGTTTCTGTGTCGAGTAAGGGTTTTTTGCTGTGGTGAGATGCCTGTAGTGGTTCTTTGGTGCCAGTCCTCCCTTTGACCTGTGGGACAGTGCTCCTTGTGGCTGTGGCTGGCAAATGTGACAAGCCCAGGAGGGAACACCTCATGTTTCAAAATTCCAGGGGGCTCAGCCTGGACCCCATGGAAGTGAGCGTGGGCCACTGTGGGCCTTGTTCTCCAGGCTCCCCGCACAGCCCTGCTGGGAACTTCCCTGCTATGCCCAAGCTGCATGCTTGAACCTATAAACTCACCCCTCAGTAACCTGCTACTAGAAACTCATCCTAACTCCCTGCAGAACAAGTAATCCTAAGGGCAAGGTGGAAGCTTTGATCAAGGAGTGTGAACAGCTGGTTAGGGTGGGAAGCCCCTGCCCCTTGGCACAGTTCTGCTGTAGGAACAGGGGGTTGGATGGTGAGATCTGTGCTGCAATCAGACAGATTTAAGGATCTGGCTGCTTCTGATGTCAGGCCCCAAGTGGGAATGTGGTGGTGTACTGATGCTTGGGGCTTGAGCCCAAGTGTCCATCCATGAGAGAGACCAAGAATATGCACTAATTCTCAATAGAGTAGCTACTACCTATGTTCCAAGTTCCAGTTACCTGTGCAAAGCCAAAATGTAACGTACATTAAACTCCAATTGGACTTAAAATTCTGTGTACTTGAGGTTTGCTTCGAATCTGGATAAAAGTGATGTTTTCTGTTTCTCATCTAATGGCTGTAAACTGTAGTGATAGAATAAAAACTATTGAAAATGAGAGCTTCTGCCTGGTTCACCTACATTTTGCTTTGCTTTGAACATTTTTTCCTCCTTTCCATTGTTTTTACCATTCTCTTTTTTTGGCTTTACCTTTTCACTGGGTTTTTTATTTGTTGGTTAAACTCAGTCTTCCTCCCCACCATGGCTTTTGTTTTTTATCACAAGTTCATGTGGCTCAAATCCAGATTGCGACAGGCAGAGAAGGAGCGGCAGCAGGCCCTGCAGGACAACCGGCTCTTCAAGCAGGAGTTTGGGGACAAAATCAACAGCCTCCAGCTGGAAGTGGAAGAGCTCTCCAGGCAGCGGTGAAGAGACCCTTTTCCAACCTCTTTTCTGGGCTGGTAGTGTTGTGGCCAGGGGAGAGCAGGGGGCATGGTGGCAGAGGGCAGCAGGGGATGGAGAAGGGAGTGAAGCAAGTTGTGTGTTAGATGGCACGAGGTGTAACTCCAGGGAGGGAAGTCCTTGGTAACATCTCTGGAAGTGGTCAAGGCCAGGTTGGACAGGGCTTGGGAGCAATCTGATGCAGTGGAAGGTGTCCCTGCCCATGGCACAGGGTGGAACAAGATAGTCTGTAAGGTGCTTGGCAACTCAAACCTTCTGTGATTCTGTGATATTTGGGAAATCAAAGCTAACATTAACAATTTGCTGCTCCTGGGCAGGGATTGAGCAGCCAAGTCTCTGCCTGGAGCAAACACTGAAGGTGCTGGAGCAAGGACAGTGATTTTGGTTGTCTTATCTGACACACAGTACTTCAACACAGATTTTTTTCCCTGTTGGAACTGCTCTTAGTTTTGCTGGAACTCAAACAGAGACCTTGTCAAAAGCCATCACCTCTTCCCTGCAGCCTCATCACTTGAGCAGTGACAGGGACACAGACAAATCTCTTTCCTTAAAAGAGAAGAGCATTCCTTCAGCCTTGAGCCATCTGTGGCTTGTTGCAAGGTCACTGGGATGAACTCTGTGGGAGCATTGCTGGATGCAGGGAGGTTTTTGTCCCTTCTTCCCTCCTTTTTATTTCTTTTTTCCAAAAGCTGCTCTGCCAAGCACAAAGTGGCTTTGGTCAGCAATTGGTGCGAGGTCCTGAGTGTGCATGGATGAGCTCAGGAGGACAAGGGCACATGGGTCTGGTTTTGCATCAGTTGGATGCTGAATGGTGCCAGAATTAGATGGAGGACTTGGAGGTTTTTTCATCCTGACACATTATGGCTAAACACACTGCGAGGCAGCCTTGGGTTCCAAGCGGCAGTTTTAGCTCTTGAGTTAGGGGTGTGAACAAAGGGTCAAACAGCTCATCAGTTGTCAAATGCCAAGTGTCCCCAGACTGTCCTTTATTCACAATTCCACCTGGCATTCCAGGAGCCACCTAGAACTGGAGCTAAGGCGGGAAAGAGACAGATGGTCTCAGAGTCACCAGCGCAGCCAAGAAAGCAAAAAAGGCCCAAAGAATTGGCTCAGACAGGTAATGTGACTTGGGTTTTGGCTCGGGTTTGAGGTACACTTTCCCTGGGCTTTTTTGCTTTTACTGAGCTTTCTCAGGCAGTAAATGGTTGTTGTTCATGTGCCACAACCAGAGCAGCTTTGGGAAGATTTTTATACACTCTGGACAGGCAGTTTGAATTGCAGTGAGAATTGTGCAGTAACAGAGATGGCTTCTGCAGTTCCTTGCTTCTCTCTGGTCTGCTTGAATGGTGCAGATCATTTTGTCTTTTTTGACCAGTATTACACAATCTCAGTGAAGTGCTCTACGGCTCATGGCTCAGCTGTGACCCAGCTGGGGACAAGAAGAGGATTCTTTTCTTTGCTGGATGGGAAAGTTTGTCTCTGGTCAGCTTTTACAAAACTTCTTAAGCCCATGTTCGTTCTCAGCCTCTGCTGTGCAAATAAGAACTGGTGGCTGTGGCTCCTGGCAACAGGAGGTCATGGGACACCTGCCCACCTCTGAGAGGCACAGAGAGAGAGAGAGCCCTGAGAGCTGCTCCCAGGGGAAACTGGGACCCAGATACCCCTCTGTGCCAAGGAGGGGCAGAGCAAAATCCCAAAATAGCAGTGCCAGTTCTCCCCTTGCAGTGTGACAGGACTGGAGCTGGAGTTCTCCTCTAGTGCAGCTGATGGGTGAGTGTTTCCTTTTGGCAGGATGGGAAGCTCAAAGTCCAGGAAGAAAATGCTAAACTGAAGCAGCCGCTGAGAGAGAACAGTGTCCTGCCACACAGGTAAGGAAGGAAACAAATCTCATCTCAGCCTCTCCTTTCCCAAGTCCTGCTTCCCCTCTCCAATTTCTGTGCCAACAGGGAGTTGGGAATAGTCCAACTTCCCTTTTTAAGAAGGATTTCCAACCTCATGCCCTTGGTTTTCTCTGCTGCTTTTCCATAGCTCTCAAAAGGGAAGGAGCAGGTTCTGTTGTTTGCCATCAGTGATTTCAGATGGGAAAAGCTTTGTGTCTCTCCCATTTACCTTTGAATTCTTTTCCATCTAAACCTGCTGTTTACTAATTTTTCTAACTCAAGAATCCTTTGGTTTTAGGAGATAAAAGGTGTTCTCCAAGCCCCTGGGCACAGCTCAGTGCTGAGGCTTTGGCTCAGGATGGAACAGCCCATTGGAAGTGCTCTGACTGTCAGGGCTCTGCTGTGCCCTTGAGACACTCTCCATTGAGTTAATCAGGAAAATATCCTCTTAAAATAGCATAAAGCAGTTCAAATCTGCTTTGCCAGATATTAAAAACCTTCCAGGCCTGAGATTGTTTTTACCTCTGTTTTACCTGGAGTGTTTAAGCAAGTGAGGGTCAGGTTGATGGTTTACAGGCCTTGTGGTGCTTTATTACTGCATTTCACAGCAGGGGTAGGGATCAAACCTGCAGGCCCGTGTTTAAAGCCAAACTGTTGTGCTGTAGCGCCTCAACAGTCTTTCCTGTGTTCATGATCCCTGTCTTCCTGCTCTCCTGAATGCATTTTGCAATTTCTTCTTCTGCTTTTGCCATTGAACCAGGTTCAATTTTTGCTACTCAAAAATCTGGGGAGGGTTTTAAAAACGGGATGAGTGAATTCCCTGATAGCACAGCTGTTTTATTTAAAGGCTCTGGTGAGGGAAGGCCTGCTCCAAGTGATGCTGTTGTTCCTTTGTAGGTCACCCAGTGGCACACAGGAAGAGCAGGTGAGTGATTCTCCTTGGTGGTTTTGCTCTTTTTCTGTAAATCAGCTGGACCAAAATCCTCTCCTTCTCCTCCATGTGCCTGGCAAAGCACAGCCAAACCCCCAGAGAGCCACTGGGATGCCTTGTGCTGTCTTGTCCACTGGGAATTTCTACTGCTGCCAGCTTGTTCCCAATGTTTAGCTCTCCCCTTGCTGCTGCCGAGCTCTGCCACAGGAGCTGTATAAAGCAGAATCTCTTGGTTTTGGCTTGGGCTGTAGGAGCAGCTGTCGGGGCCTGGACACGCCGAGATCTGCCAGCTCTGCCAGGAGGAGGGCAGCCGGAGCCAAAGAAAGGCAAGTCCTGGGCTTGACCTGCCATCTCCCACACCCAGTGACTGTGAGTTCCCTCTGCTTTTTGTTATGGAATCAGATTCCTGCTGGTGAGGTGTCCTAAGAAATGAGCCCTTGCAGGCCCCTCTGCCCTTAACAGAATTTTGTTAAATGCTGATGAGGTGATGGTTCCCTGTTCAGTGGTTTTCGTTTTCCTCCCCCGTAGCAGCTTCTTCCCTTCTTTAGCTCAGTGTTTGCTCTTCCCTGAGTTGATATGCCAAGACCTGGAGCTCTCCTTGACTCTTGCTCTGTCCTTTTCCTGCATTCCAGAACATCTGCAAGAACTGTGGGGGCACCTTCTGTGAAGCCTGCTCGGTGCACGAGCTGCCCCTTCCGTCCAGCATCAATCCTGAGCGCGTCTGCAACCCCTGCCACCAGCGGCTCATCCAGCAGTATTCCAGCAGCCCCTTGTAGGGAACAGGTGGCACAGAGGTGACAAACAGCGGCTGTGCCTGATGGTGTTTCTGGAGCTGCTCAGGGGGAATGTGAAGACCTTTGCCCATGTGCTTTGGAGGTCGGATGGGAAGCAGCTTCTTGGTGTTTAGAATCTCCTGTTACTAAAACAGCAATCTGAGCCCTTAAATCAGCCTGTGCTGTGGAGAATTCCATTGGGAATGTCACATGGGGCAGCCCCAAGGTATGCCTGAGCAGTCTCAGGACTCTGGGAGCCCCTGCCCAAACCAGAGCTGTTGTCTGCATGCAAAAGTCGGGAGTGTTCTCACCCTCACGTGTGTGGTGTGGGTGTCTGCTGCTGCTGAGCAAAGGCTCCCCAAAACCCAACAGGAGTGGGTATTCCTCACATCTGGCTGCACTTGAAATCCCATTTTTCCTTTCCCGTTTGCCCTGGACAGGCTGGCTCATCCTGGGAATCCTGGGTGACGAGCAGGGCAGGTGGGCAACCAGTGAACACGTCCTCCCTGCCTTTCCTTGGCTCAGGGCTCTGACCAGGGGCTTAGTCTGCATAGGGACACCCCAAACCAAGCTGTGAATGTTCTGTTCCCCCTCTGGGCTTTAGGGGCTGGGCCCAATCCCCATCACACGGAGGTTTAGGGCCACTTGGATCCACCTCTCCGCCTTGCGCACATGGAAATATTGTTACAATAAACTTGGCATTTCACTTTCTGTTGGATCAAAACCAAGTGGGGACACTTTTCACCTGTTGGAATTTTTAATTGCACATACAGTTCAGAGAGGTTTTGTGGTTTGTGCCACATCATTCTTTGTTATATTGTTCCCTCAAGGGATTTTGCTAGTCCAAAAAGCGGTGGTGGCTTTCTGGTGTCACAGGAGTGTTTACTCCTTTTCCTACTGGCATCTCCTGCAGTCCCTGAGACCACAGAATGTCCTGTAGCTCATAGAAAAGACATGCATTGCAGTGGTTAATTCCTTACTAATGACTAATTCCTTAGTCATTAGATTGGCTGGAACCACATTAAAAAGCCTCTTGGAGCCAAGGTACTGACATGGTTGGTACTGCTTTCTACCAGGAAACATCTCTCCTCCATCTTTTTAGCACTTGGCCTGTTCAGCCACCCAACTTCCACTCTTCTGCCCCCCACGGCAGCTTCCTGACCCATTTCCTTGCTGATATCCCCTAAAGTATGGCAGGAGTTCTAAACAGTGCCGAAATACCAAAAGCCTGGAATTCAAGTGAATTCCTGGGTTCTCAGAAGGGGTGAGACACAGGCAGTGGATGGAGAAAACACTGAATTTAGTGTCAATACTTTTGAGTACTTACTGTTCTCATCCAGCAGTGTGAACTCCTGCACCCAACCCCAGTGTGACTTATCCTCAGAGGACAAAATAAGACCCAGGCAATGCAGAGGAAGCATTAAACTGGAAATAGAGGGTTAAACTCCATGAAGCAGGGAGGTGGCTGAGCCCCTCCATAGGCCCCTCCTGGTGGCTGCCATAGGCCTGGCCTTCTGGAAGGTGGGAGCAGGACTCTGCTGGCTGCCAGCTCCCTTTGTGCTCGGGTATTCTGTGTGATGCCAGGGTGGGCTCACACCTGGACCTCGGGAATGAGGGGGGGACAGGTTTTCCGATGTTAATTTTGTTCTGCACAAAAAAAAAACAAACAAAAAAAAAAAAACAAAAAAAAAAAACACCTTGATCATTCATATCCTGTCTCCTGAGTGGTCTTTCCATCCCATCTTTCCATCCCATTCCTCTTGGGCTCTAGGTATGAGAGGATTCAGAGCAAGAGTGTGCACCTGTGTGAGGTCTTAGATCACTCAGCTGTTAATTGGCAATCCTGGTGTTTTATTAATGCAGTCTGATGCACCTGGAGCCCCGGATTGCTCCACGCTGGAGCCTTGGCCATTCCCACTGCAGCTGGTGCAGCTCCCCACAGCCATCACGTTTATTACAAGCTCTTATATAAGGCTGATCTAATCTTAGCTTGTCCTCCTCGCTGACTGGTGACACTTGGACCTGATCTTCACGCTCATATCCACGGAATGTGTTCGCCTGGCCTGAAAACAAGGGAGAGGAAAAATATCATTCACTCTCTCAGTGTGCATGTTTTCCTTTTTTTTCTCCAATGCCCACTGCATTTTATTCCCAGTTAATCCTCTATTAGAATGAAATAGAGCAGTTTGGCAATAGTAAAATACCCCAGACTCCAGGTAGGACGTGCTCAGGTGGGGCTGCAGCACAGGCGCACGTGGTGGGGGTGTTTAATTCCCCCAGCACAAGCATCAACGGGAGGAAGCTGCCAAAGAAGCGTGGGATGCAGGAGAGAGGTCGGACTGCACATCCTGAACCTGCCCCAAGGGCTTGTCCTTGTCCTGGATTACAAACCCAGGATGGGTGGGCTGCCCTCCCTGCTGCAGGGACCAGGACCTGGGGAGCACCGACCACCACCCCCCAATTCCCACTTTCTGAGGGGAATCCATGGAACAAGCTGCCCACCCTCTCTGATGGTGATATCAAACCCCATCCCATCCAAAAGACCAATTGCTTTTCCTGCTGCAGGACTGGCACCTGTGGAATCTGGAGGTGCAGGCTGTGGGATCAGACTGGACACCTGCTGTCAGGCCAGGGGTGGTTCCCTTCAGCCCCCTCCATGTTTCACCCTTTGGGTTGTGAGCCTGGGGCATGCATTGCTACAAAGAGAGCACGAAGGACAGAGAGGGATGGACAGAGTGCTCACCAAACCTGTGCTGCTGTCACTAGCAGTTCTCCTGTCCCTTGGGATGTTTGTTCAGGAACAATTCAATGGCACTGCACTCTGGGCAAGGGAAGAGAGGTGGGCTGAGGTCAGACACTTGCATGTGTTACACTGGATTTTTTTTCTCTGCAATGCCCATGGCACATCACAACTTGGAAAGCCACACTCAAGTGATCCCTCTGCACAGTGTACAACGGCAGCTGGACCAGCTGTGCCAAGCCCCCTGAGGTCTCCATCCCAGTACTGTAGGACCCCCCCTCTTCTTCTGACTTACCCATCTGTGACCCCTCCTTGGCCATCGCCGCGACTGCGTCCTCGTGGCTCTCAAAATGCACATCTGCCTCTCCTGTGGCATCTCCATGGGAGTTATATTCCACCAAGATCCTTGTGGGCCTCAGCGGAGCAAAAAACTGAAAAGCAGAAAAGAGTTTGGTGAGAAATAAACAATAATAATGCACTCTATTCCCCAGAAACTCAATGCTTTTACTCCCAAAACCCACCAACTCATGGAGGGGAGGTCTGAGCTCCTGAGCAGCAAAAGGCTCCTTGATCCATCTGGGTGAAGATGAGGCACTCCCCAGCCACCTGTCCCACCCCCTGTGAGCTCCTGGCATAGGAACTCCCGCCAGGAACAGAAGTCCTCACACTGCACCCGTGTTCTGTACACACCAGTGCAGCTCTGTGTACACTGTTAACATTTCCCTGCAGTCAGCTACTCTGAAATTTGCTTTAGATTCTCAAGGGCTCCTCAAGCCCAGTGACAGATATTGAGACATCTCAGCCAGCCCTAATTCTTTCTTTTTCATGGAGAGGAGCAGATCCGTGTTGTGCCCAAGGCCACAGCTGTCCAAAGCCACATGGCACTGAGGACTAGCAGACACCAATTAATTAAGAGCCTGCAATCCCTGAGGGTTTGCACAGGTAATGACAGAGACACACTCCATCCAAATGTGAGCCTGTTACTCACATTTATTATGTCCTGGGCACTAGCTTGGGAAGGAAAACCCCTCACGTGGACAAAATGCTGTGGTGGTGATGAGGCAATCTCAGACTCTGAAACGTTCCTGGAGCTTTCTGTTCCTTCCCTGCTCAATTCTGTGGAATGGAGAGAAAAGCCATCACTAGTGCCTGCAGTGCCCCCCTCCCTCATGTGAAAGCCGTGGGCATGTGGGGTGACACAAAGGGCCCTCAAGGAGCACTCACAACAGGGAGAGACTCACTGATTTCTCCTTCAGCATGGGAGCCTCCAGTGTCTCTCCAGCCCCTGTCTTCAGAGATGGACTCATACTCTCTTCTGGCCCTGGAATAGGCTGTCAGCTGCCTGTTGTAGGGCATGTGCCTTTGCATCTGGTGCTTTCTGCTCACGTACACCTCTATGTACCTGCAGCCCAAAGGGAGAGAGCGCATGGCACACCTGGCACTCGGGTCTTGGAGAAAGCACCTTCCAGCTGTGTCCTGCCTTGGCCCTGCTCAGGTACTGGGGGTGAGAGCCCTGCCAAGGCACCGAAGAATTAACTCATTTCACTGGCACTGTTCTCTTTGAGGCTGCTTTTCCCTTGCTGCATTTCTGCAAACTGCACTGATTCCTACAAACCCCAAATCACCCTACCCAGCCCCAAAACAGGTCTCAGAACAGGCAGAGCCACAAGATGCACACAGTCACAGGGAACACTTCAGTGGAGCCCTTAAATTTTCTATATACCTATGAAATGGATGGGATTTCACCAGCAGTGTTAAATTAGGCAGTTTCCAGAGCACTAAAGGAACAGTGTGATGAAAAGGAAATACGGACATCCAAGGGAGGGGGCCTTCCACCCTTCCTGAAGGGAGCAGCCAGAGTAAGGGAAGTAACCCCGGGTACAGGCTGACAGCTCAGCACCTCCGAGTCCCCACTCAGCACTGGATGCTGCTGGAGGCCAGCTCTGGATAAAGCCAGGAATAATAGATGGGAGCCAGGTGCCAGCAAACTTGAAAACCCCTCAATTTCTTAGCTAATCACATGGAAATTGAGGTGTGTGAGTCAGATGGATGAGTCAGGTTAGCTCTTGTTCTGACAGAAAAAAAATTAACAGTAGATTTGGAATTAGGCTCTACTTAAGAGAAGGCAAGTCCTATTAAATCAATTAAATAATTAATCAGTCAAATTCTGCCTGTGGAGCAGCTGTTTGCTTTTAGTATGAGCAGGGAGATTGACAAACACAAAGAAATGCAGTTTGGAAACAGGAAGCAAGGAAATAAAAGGAAGTTGGTGTGCAGGGGGAGAGGTAAGGTTTGGAAAACTCTTTTAATATGTGGGGTACCGATAAAGTTTTATAGATTATTGAAGTCACAAAACTCAGCAGGGAAATGCAGCCTTGGTTGTTTGGGTTTTCTTTTCTGAGCACAGCTAATTTAAAAGCTGTGTGGATGTGGTGCTTACAGACAGGGTTTGGGGCTGGGCAGGGCAGTGTTTAGGTTAATAGCTGAACACAATGATCTTAAAGGTTTTTTAACCTAAGTTATATTATGACTCTGGGAAAAGGTGGCCTTGTGCTTCTGTTTGAGAGGAAAGAGGCTCTTGTGAGGCAAGTGTGTGGCACAGGGCTCAGCTGAATAAAATGGTGTAGTTCCCAAGGGGATGTGGCCACCCAAGAGGTGGGAGATGGTGCAGTGCTGGCCAGCAGTCCCTGCTGGGAATGGACTCCAGGCAGGTGCTTCAAACAGACATTCCTTGAGAGGAAGCACTGGCTGTGCTGGGCGCTGGGCTGAAGGGCGGCTGCCAAAACTTCCCAAAGCATGGAGGAACCTGCTGCAAATCTGGCAGGATCACGTGTCTGAAGGAGGCACAGGATCCCTGTGCACTGAGGCCTGGGCAGACTGTGTCTATCTAGTGTTCCCCACTCTGGAGTCTGTCTGCCCTTTTCATTGGGATGAGAATGCCTTCAGGAATACCTGAAAATCTGGAGACTTTCTAGGAGGCCCCCCTGAATCACACTGTGAGTGTGAGATGAGCTGTTTCACCCAGCAGGAAGCTCCAAGTCCCACAGGTGCCTCACACCACATTCTCCTGGCCCCTGAAGTCCAGGGAAGCACCTACCTGCTTCCCATATATTCCCTGTGCCGCAGCAGGGCCTTAGCTGCCATTTCTGGAGTGGCAAACTGCACGAAAGCTTCTCCTGTCCTTCTGTCTCCCCGGTAAATGAAAGCGATGTCCGTGATTTTCAGACCTAGAGATGGCAGGGGAGAAAAAAGCATTGACTGTGGCAGAAATCTGTGCTACAGCTCAGTCTTTTTTTTTTTCCTTCTTATTTTTCTGTTTTTTTGACAAGCTAATTAGGTAGCTAAATAGTTCTGAAACAACTGCTCATGATGGTCTACGTAGCTTTTATAAACTCCATTTTTTTGCTTTAAGGCAGTTTTAATAGAAGACTAATTAAAAAAGGAATCAATCTCAGGTTTCAAGTAAGTGAATCCAGCTTCTGGACAAGTAGATCCAGAGCACAAATGGTCTTGAAATTTTGTCTGATTATGGTAGTTTTTTTCCTTAATTCCTCCTGGCCCCAAATTAGAGTGCTGAAAGTACTGATCCTGGCTAGACCTGGACAAGGTCAGAGGGGCAGGGAAACTCTCCAAGGTGCTCAGAAAGCCTGTGTGACTTTTGGGGAACAGCAACTCCTTGGGGTGTTTAAGGTGTTTGAGGCTGCACATGTTTTGCCTTGTCCCGTGAGGAACAACGGCATCTACTTAAGGAAGTGAATGCCTGGTAAAGGAAGGGCATGGCCCAGGCTGAGTTACCTGAGAAGAAATCTGCAATGTCCTCCTCTGTGGAGGTGAAGGGGAGGCCTCGGAGCAGCACCACTCCGTCACTCATGGCCTGCGACTCGTTGCGCAGGCTGCACAGCAAGCCCTCCACGTCGCTGTCGTGCACCTCAAACACTGCAAGGAATGCAACCATGGAGGGCTGTCCCACAGGGCACTGCAAGGCAGCGCTCTGCAGGCATTCCCTCCCTCTCCTAAGGCAGCCTTACCCCCTGCAAAGCTCCATGCTGGTTCCTCCCCAGCCCATGCTCCGTGCTCCTGCCCCTCTGCTTTCCCTGGCCAGCCCAGGACATTTTGGCCCAATGGTGGCTGATCCGCTGCTCTGCTCCCCGGCTGTGCCTCTGCACTACCCAAAGAGCTCTCATTCACTCCCTGGGAAATTCCACTGCAATGTTAACTCCTGCTGCTCCAAACCCACCTTTCACGTAGCGTGGGCCCATGTACCTCAGGTGCTTCTCCAGGGCTCTCTGCACGTCTGCTTTGGACTCCAGCTCGATCAAGGCATCCCCCCTGCGCCTCCCATCCCTGTTTAAGAGGAAGTGTATCCCGTTCTCGCCATTCCGAATTCTACAGCCTGCAAACCAAGGGACACACAGCACTGCATCAGACACGGGGATCTCTGTGTCCTGACTGCAGGGCTGGAGGCTCGTCCCCTCAGCACTGCAGAACAAAGGGCAGCGCACTTGCATTTCTAACATGAAGTCTAACGTCACACTGACTTGCTTTAGTTTGGCAGGCTAGCAAGTAATTTAAAAACTTGCATCTGGCCCCTGGAAGGATGCAGCACTGTTGACAGTAGAGAGGATCAGCCCCACAAAAGTATGTAGAAGCTATGAATCAGGATCAGAAAACAACACTGCAGTTTGAACTAATTAGTAAAACCCTACAGTTTCTTAAAAAGAGAGGAGTTTGGGTCAGCCATAATGGCCTGTAAGAGCATCACTTTGATTTGGATTGCCTTTGCTCTGGAGACACTGATTAAGAAGAGAAAGACTTGTGCAAATAAATTTAAGAGACCACAAGGATGAGCTTCTAGTCAGTGTCCAGCAGTTTGGATGTTGATTATTATTCCCTGTATATGTGTCAGTTGTGAATAAATTTGCAGCAATAATAAGACCTCATCTTTCTGTGGTAACGATCTCTATATTTTCCCTCTGTTAAGCAGGCATGAGCTAATGGGCTAATACCAGCATGCAGAACAGTTAGCCAGGAAAGTGAACACCCATACTATCAAAGAAGGTAAGGACATCTTCCTCGGTGCACGAGAACGGGAATCCTTCTGCCCTGATGAGGTAGACAGTGTCGCTCTCCGCCTTGGGTGAGGCGGGCTTCTCCTCTGACAGGCGACCTTCGTGGGACGGAGCATCCGTGACCTGGCGCGGACACACGAGAAGAGCTCCGGGTGAGGGAGGGAGGCCGCGGTTTCCCGCGGGGGTCGGTGCCCGCCATTTTCGCGAGGCCGTACCTGGCTGTATGCGCGGAGGGCGGCGCGGAGCGGGGCCGGGGCCGGGGCCGGGGCCGGGGCCGAGAGCGGAGCCGAGGCCGAGAGCAGGACCGGGGCGGGCCGGGGCAGGCGCAGCGCGGGCGGCAGCGCCGGGCCCCGGCCCAGCAGCAGCGCGCACAGAGCGCGGCGGGCGGCGGCGGCCACGGCCATGCCGGGGATCGCGGCTCCGCCCCTACGACCTTTCCTCCTCCCTTCCTTCCTTCCCGGCAGGCGCTGCACGCGAAGCGCTTCCCGGGCACCGCCGGCTGCCCCCGGGGCTGGGGGGTGCCCGCCGCTGTGCCCAGTGCCCAGGGCCCAGGGCCGGGCGGGTGTCACCGCGGGCTTTTCCTGTCACAGAGCTTGGCTTAGAACGGCTTGGCTTGGAACAGAACTTAAAGATCATCCCGTTCCACCCTTGCCATGGGCAGGGACAAGTACCGCTAGACCAGGTTGCTCCAGGCCCCCCGTCCATCCTGGACATGAACACTTCAGGGATCGGGCAGCCACAGTTTATCTGGGCAACCTGGGCCAGGGCCTCACAGGGATGAATTTCTTCCCAATATCCCATCTAACTTTCTCTTCTGTCACTGGGAATTCCCCCTTGTGCTGTCACTCCAGGCCCCTGTAAGCAGTGTCCATCTTTCTTGCAGGCTCCCTTCAGGCACTGCAAGGCCGCCAGTGGGTCACCCTGCAGCTTTTCCAGGCTGGAAACATCCTAATTTCCCCAGCTTTTCCTCTCAGCAGAGGTGCTCCCTCCCTCTGCTAACCTTGGTGGCCCCCTCTGGACTTGTGCCAACTGGTCAATATCCTGTCAGTGCTGAGGACCCCAGGGCTGGATGCAGCATTCCAGGTGGGGTCTCACCTGAGCAGGGCAGAGGGGAGGAATCCCCCCCTCCCCTGCTGTCCACGCTGTGGGAATGAGCCCAAGGCACACATGGATTCTTGCAATAAAAAAGTTTTAGGTTAGGCTTCATCATGGACAAGCCTTTTACACCCCTTCCCAGGAGACTGATTTTCCAGGAGAGATGATTTTCTGCCCCTCACTCCCATCCCTGCTTGAAGGTCTCAACAGGCAGAACCTTCCAGGTGGTCTGGGAAGACAGTCCTGCTGTCATTGCTGCATCCAAGAGGGATAAGGGGGAAAGAGCTGGCACTAGCTTTCTAAGTGCACATGTGGGGAAAGTAGGTCCTGCTGAACCCAGAAAATAATTTTTTAGGATGAAGCAAAATGAGTAGGAAAAGGCAAGCTGGAATCCCAAATCTCAACGGTGGAGGAACCCAGGGAGGGAATGTGGAGGCTCAGATCCAGGGTATTCAGGCAGGCATCCAGAAGGAGGATGGGCCAGGCCCAGCAGGACCCCAGCTGGATCAGGAAGACCATGAGAGCCATGAAAGCCAGCATGCTCCTCTCTTTTCCAGCTGTAGCCTGAGGGTCACCAAGTAAGAGCTGCAATTTCAACTGCAGACCATCAAACCCAAAATACAATCCTGGGTTTTCCAGCACAAGTCTTTCATCTTGCTGTGTTGCCAACACACTCATTTATCAGAAGCCTTGAACATTTCTTATCACCAGTTTGAAAATGCGAACAAGCTACTCTATGTCACCCTCTTGCTGCTGGCTGATGCTTTTGTAAACTGTTCCTTGTGACAGCCTTTCATATGACAGACTCCAGCCCTGAGAACAGCACAGCCTCTTGACAGCAGCACTCTCAACCCTTCTGGGTTTTCAAGGTAAATCATGCTTTATGCACATTTTCAGAGGAATGTTTACCTTGGTGCCCAAGTGGTTCACATTCCAGTCTTTCATGGCCTACTTGCCAGGTTTCTCTTCAAAACCTTCTTTAAATAAGCAGGCAAATGTTATAGGAGAAAAAAAAATTTAAGATAACCATAGGAATTCATCTTGAGCACTTATCTCTATCTAGATTGGCTTTTGTGCTTTCAGTTTTCCTGAATAAGCAGATCCCTAAATCTTAGGGACTGAGGTCATGTTATGGGCATTCTTCTCCTATGAGCCAAGCAGGCTGCAAGGAAAAATCTCATGAAGGGATGCACATCTTGCACCCATTTTTCCTTTGATTTGCTTGGTTCCCAAGTACAGGAAGAAGCACCCACTGCTGCTTGCTTGTCTGGCAGCTTGTCAGGTTTGTGAGAGTTACCTTTAGAGGGCACCGTGTTGTTGGGCAACTGCTGGCACTGAGGTTTCCATGGAATCTCAGAGCTTCCCTAGTTACACGTCGGAACAGAGTCTCTGCACCTATGGGAGACTATAAAGGTCACCCTAGGACAAGAGAATTTGCATTTATTCACTTGACTGAGCTGCTGTGGAATTAAGTTGCCTTAGGAGAGGGAATCTGCCTCTGCAAAACTAGGAAATCTCAAGAGATACCTCCATACTGCTGTGGACCAAGAATGTATCTGACTTGGAGAATTTATCTACCTGGCAGGATGCCTTTTTCTTAAAGAATGTTAAACAGGTTGTTGTTGTTAAGAACAATCGATTCCAGCTATTCTTTAGTCTGATCAGAAAATCATCAGATGTGATGTTAAGACAAGTGCTTATACTGGGAAACATTCCTTATCCCTCTGTGTAATCTGCTGTCAAGAAAAATTGACCTTCTGTTCTCTTGCAATGTTTTCCAAAATTATTTATACGCTGTGTTATTTTTAAAAACAAAACACCGTTTCCCTTTTTTTGTATTCCTGATCCATACTCAGTTTTGTGATCTTTTTTTTTTGCACTGCTTTCAGCTGCAGTGCTCTGTGTTTACCGAGCTGTGCTGAAAAGCTAAGAACTTCAGCCCAGGACTGAAGCACTTTGCCAGCCCGAGGGCCCTTCCAGAGGAATTCTTGAGGCTCTGCAGCGCTCTGGATAAAGGGAGATGACAGAGGCGAGGCCAGGGCCGTGCCTCCCCCTTACGTAAGGCTGCAGCTCCCCGCCAGCCCCTGGGGCCGAGGAGAGCCCTTCATGTGACCCTCAGCCATCCCCAGCAGCCCAATATTCATGTGAGACATAAAGCCTGCACGTTACATAAGCGTCTCTCCTGGCCAAGTGTTTCCTACTGCAGCAACCGAGGTTTAATTTTAACTTGCCGCTTAAAAAATGAAACGTTCTGTGGGCAGGAGGAAGTGTAGCGGTGGGAACGGAGGTTATACGTGTGCCAGCAGGAATGTGCCAGAAAGATCAGTGATGTATTTCTGTTTGATTTCCGTGGCCAACTTAAGTCTGAGCATCAGTGACAAAGTGCTCCAAGACCCATTGAACGCTTTGGCTAATGCAGGCAAAAGGAGGATTGCAAACGTCGTGAAATGCTTTTTAATTACACCGCTGCTGCCCACTAAAACACTGGCTTTTAAAGGTGTCCTAAAAAAAATAGTGTCATTTTAATTTACTTAGAAATGCACTGACCTGGCATTTTGACTTAGTCTGAAGGACAGAGTGGAAAATGCAGTTTCAGCATTTAAAAATGTGAGGTGAGGGAAGCAAATGACTGTCAAGTGTGGCCACCTAAGGCCTTACAGCTGAAACCCCTGACGTGCCGGATGGAAAGTTAGTGTTGTGTAGGATTGTAGCCTGTTTTATGTGTTGAATTTTCGTGATAGATCTGAAAGTCATCAGACTTTTTTCTGGCCTACCTGCAGCAGTGCAAGGTTTTTGGGATGGCAAATTCCTCTTGCAGCAGAAGGGAATCCCTGGAGGTTATGCTGCCTGTCTTGCACCCTCTCCAAAATCTGGCTTTTTACTGACCTAAACAGAGCCAGATTTTTGTGTGAAAATTATACCCTGGGATTGCAATTTCTGCCATAAAGAGTACTGGGATGTGACTGTATCTGCCTGCCAAGGGTTTCTTAAAAAAAAAGCAGTTTTTTTACCTCAGTTTATTTTTTTTTTTACCTCAGCCGCCCATAGTGTCACTTGAGGGGTATCCCTCCTTTGCCCACCGCTTACCCTCACAAGCCCAGTTAGAAATTGCTAACAAATATTAAGAAATATTACAATACCTTTTGTCACGTTTTGCTAAAAGACAGTTCGATGAGGAGGGCAGAAACGCCGTTAATACTTTTTTGTTCTTTTTCTGGTAGTGGTGGTGGTGGTGACCGGTGGGCTGGTACCTGGCCCCCTTTGTCCTGAGGGGAGAAGGGGGGCTCTGGAGGGGCAGGGGGTGCTCGTTTCCATGGAGGTGTCTGGGGGCACTCACACGGGCTCCTCTGAGGGGCCGGCACGGCGGGACGGCTGCGAGGGGACGCCCGTGCCTGGGGCCACGAAAGGACTCCTGAGGAGGAGCCCCACGGCTCCGAGAGGAGCGCGTCCATGCCGGAGCCCCGCAGCTGCGAGGGAGGAAGCGGCGCGGGGGCCGCTGGGGGCGATGGCGGCCGGGCGGGCCGTGTCCCCGCCCCGCGGCGCTCTCCCCGCACCCGCCCGCCCTCCGCCGCCGCTGCTGCCATTGGGAGCCGAGCCGCGCCGAGCCCAGGCAGCCGCCGGTCCCGCTCTTCCGCCATCGCCATGAGCTTCTTGTTGTGAGTAGCCGCGGCGTGTGGGGGGGTCCTTTCCTCTTGCTTTGCGCCGTCTCGTCGGGCAGGATAGGGCAGGGCAGCACAGCCCGCCGAGCGGCCGCGGCCGCCGCCCGCCCTCCCGCTCGCTCCGCTGCCCGCCGCTCCCCGCCGGCCTGGCGCCCACTCTGTCCGCTCCCCGCTCTCTCCCTTTGTGCCCCGGCCCCCCGGCGGCCCCGGGAGTAGCAGGCAGGGAGCGGCGGGGCCGCCGCCGCCGCGCCGTGAGGGCGTTTGGAGGGCGGGCGGGCGGGCGAGCGAGCGAGCCGGGCTTCCCCTTCCCGTGCGGCTTCCCCTTACGGATACGAGTTTGAAAACAGCCACGGATCACCAGCCCCGGGCACCTCCCCGGCGGAGGGGTGTCGCTGGGTAGGCGAGAGCGGGCTTGGGGCCAAACACCCACCCCAGCGGTATCTCCGAGGTTTTATGATATTTTTATGCGGGTTTCTCGTTTCTGGCGGGCAGAGGATGGTGCCGTAGCGTGGTGTGGCGCAGCTGGGTCAGGAGCTGGCGTGTGGAAGTGAGCCCCGGTGCAGGTGATGGGGCGGCCCGGGCTCCCGGGCTGGGGGAGCCCCGGTCGGGACCTGGCCGGGCTTTACTGCGGCAGGAAAAAGGCAAAAAGCTCCCTCGGGAGTCGGGGGCGACACAGGTGCGAGCAGAGCCCCACTTCTTGAAATCTTGCTTCGTGGGCAAGAACCGAATGAACTTTGGTCCCTCCCCTTGGAAACAAAGACGAGGTACTTGTGACAATTAACATAAACCGGTTCAGTGACCTATTAATTAAGGCGAAGATGCGCTCTAGGGAAAGAAGGGCGATCGAGGCGGCCGAAAAAGGCACCCCGGAAGAGCTAAGCTCCATTAGGGCCTTGTCTCCGCTGAGTGTTCCCGCACACTCCGGCTTCCCTGGGACTGCTGCCGGAATATTTGCCTGTTCTTAGAGGCTTACATTGATAACCAGCAGATGTAAACGTGGCCTGGGCTTAGAGAAGAGACTTTATCTAGAAGAGACTTTATCTCAGAGCTGGAGTGCCCTAGTAAGTTGTGTTCTCATGGAGACAAATAACCCTGGCGCTGGCTTCCTCCTCAGTCCCTGCCTTGTGTTTATCTTTCAACTCTGCCGTCCCCATCCCGCTGGCCTGTCGTGCTCCCGGAGGGATTCCGGGAGCCACCGACGGGAGGTGGGTGCAGATGATTGTCCGTGCATGGAGGCGCCGTGCTCCTAATGAGGAGCCCAGCTGTCCCTCTCCTTCGTAATTCTCAGCTGCCACGGTGGATGGAGAAAGGGGGACAGGATTTCGAGTGTCCTGGGAGTCTGGTTTGCAAATTAGAGAGCCTCTCTCCGTGGCATTTGGCTAACTGGGAATGGAAAAGCATGAAACCCTCCACCCTCTGTCACAGGCAATAATGAGATGGTTTCTTTTTTTTTCTGAAACCTAGGATAGCAAACCTTTATCCCCTCCTCCATTGTTCCAAGTTATCCTTGTGGATGAAACATAGAAATGGAGACTGGAGTTAGTGCCTGGCAAAGCTAGAAATGTTGGCAAATTTGCCTCAGCTGTTGTTGGCAGACTGCTGTAGATTGCACATAATTTGCTCATTTGCAATCTAGAAATGGGTTAAAAAAAAAAAAAAAGTTGAAAATATGCCTGCTAGGCCTCGAGGTGACCAGGGAAACTTTCTGTGATGCTGACATGAAGTTTTGGTGGGGTTTTTTTTTCATTGGTTGGATTTTTTTTTTTTTTTTAGGGATCCAGAAAGTTAGCATGACCTTTTGTCAGACTGGAGTTTTGGCTTGATAAGAGTTACTCCAAGATAGTGCGTGGATGTCTGCAGCTTTATTGATAATACCAGCTTGCATTTTGAGTTGCAAACCCCCCCCCCATTTGTTTTGCACGATACTCGTAGCATAGTCTTTCTCAGTACTTTTTCACCCTGTTGTCACTGGCGAGGAGGTGCCAGCAGTGTTTGTTCCCTGCCTCGGTGGCACTGCTGTCCTTCAGCGGGCTGATCACAATTTGGGGCTGGCTGTGAGGGTTGGATTGTCCTTGTGCAGCAGCGAGGTTTCCTGTGTGGCAGCGAACCTGTGGCACAGGTTTCTCGTTCGGCTCGGGGCTGCAGCCTGTCAGTGTGACAGCCAGCACGGTGACAAAGCTGCGCTCTCCCGCAGGCTTCCCCGCTGTCCAAGAACAGGGGGATTGTGCTGGGATAACGCAGCGTGCGTGGGGCCCCCCTTGTCCGCTGACAAATCCCTGCCTATTCTTCCCTGTTGCTAGGGCCAGTGATATATAAAGCTACATGGGGGGGGGATAAAATCAAGGGGAGCCATTGTTTTCTCTGCTTATGGGGAACACTATAAAAAGACTGTCTTGTGAGGCGAGTCACTGAATTAATACAACTGGGGTTTGACAGCAATTGTTATTTTCAGAGCCGTGGTTTTCTCTGTCTGATCTGTTTCTTCCTTTCTGAAAAGACTTTGTAAACCTCTCCAGCAGTTGAATAAGTTATCCCGAGTCTTTAAAAATAAATTAAAAATGGGACTTGGACTAGAAAATATATCCAGTTCCAAAAAACCTCTGCTTGGTGAGTTCTCTCTAAAAGGAAATTACAGCATAGTTGCAGGTAGCTTACATCTCCAAGGAAAAAAAAATTAAAGATAGTTCTGGTGGGCGTGCCATATGGTAACATGCTTGTGTTATCCTCTGCTGGCAAGACTTACATAAAAAAGGAAGCTAGATGAAAACCATTTATTTATAAAAGGAAAAGATTCAGATTTATTATTGAAGTTCTGAAATTGTCTTTTCTTTAAAAAAACCCCACAGAGCCCCCATCTTTGGATTAGTGAATCCCTCCCTGAGGTTTCCAGCACAGGGTTTTTTAATCAAGAGATTGATTTAAGTAGTTGTTGCCTGATCAGCCTTGGAAGGACGAGGAGCTGCTGGAGGTGAGTGGGAGTGAGTGGCTGTTGTTGGGGGCACGTATTTTGGTGAGTGAAGGCCAAGTTAACTTGTAAACCAGACCGGGGCAAGATGTGCTCTTCCTTCACTGCCTTGTTCTACAGCACCGTGGAGCCTGGCAGCTGCTTCTGATGCTCCACATGGTTTGTTGTTTTGTTGTTGTTTTTATTTTAATTGAAACCATACTTGCTGTGTAAATATATGTGTAGAAGGTGTAGTGAGGTAATACCTTTTTTTCCCCCTGACATCTCTTGGAGATAAATACCAAAATCAGAGCTGTTGGGTTTGTTTTGAGATAGTGGGGCCTTCCCAATTCCTCAGGCTGCTGCTGCTCTTGGAGAACATTAGGGCTGTTTGTTTTTGTCCCTTCCTCAGCTTCCCGAGGTGCCAGGTAGCTGCTTCTTGTCCAGCGTGGGCAGTGTAGCATCTGAGTGCTCTGTGAGTGCTCCTTCCGTGCTTTGGGAGAGGTGTTTATCTCCTCTCCATCAAGGACTCGCCCGGTGGACCGGTAGGCACTCCTGAACTGAAATTTGCTCATGGAAAAACCAGCGTGTAGGCATTTGCAGACTGTTAGAAATGGGAAATACAGGGGACATCCAGGTATTTCCCCTGCTGTGTTTCAATGTATTTGTTTACTTCAGTTTTGTCGTGAGGAGTGTAAGGCTACAGTGGGATCAGGACAGAAGCTCTCCACACAGGGATACGTTAACATAAAATCAGCTGCTTGACTGCTGCCCTTACTGCTGTGTCCAGTTCCTGGTGGGGTTTTTTCAGTTTTTTTTTTGTTTGTTGTTGTTTATTGTTTGTTTTGTTTTTTCAAGTACCAGGATTCAGAAGTCTCTCGAGTTTTCCCACAAATAAATTGGAGAGAGAGCTGTAAAGCTATTGCCAGCTTCCCAAGTATTTTTGTTTAAAGCCTTGGTAGCAGTAATTTTGAGTTTCGAGGAAAGCAGAAGTATTCCGTAGCGGTGGGTTTTAAACGGAATCAGCTGTGACAATCAGCTTACAGCCAAGTAAAACGTGGGGTTTAGGGTGTCACATAATGGAGTGCTGCTGCCTTATCAGTGAGCTCGGCGGCAGAGAGCGAGGAAGCTGCTGCCTGGCTTTTATTTCTGCAAGACTGAGTCTGCCTCGGAGTCACAGAGAGTGCAGACCAGTTCGGGCTGGGAGATGTCTGCACTTGGCCTGGCACTTGGAAAAACACCGTTTGGCCCTGCTGCTGTGTTTTGGGAACGCGTAGTAGGTGAAGTGAGTGATAGTCTCTTCTAAATGCTGTTAGATAGCTCCTTCTCAGATAGAAAGATTCGTTTGTAATGGAAAAAATAGCTTAGGAAGAAAGGCATTGTTCAGTGTGAAAGTTGTGTTTACTACAGCGCAGAGATGTCCGGTCTTAATTGCTTCCTAATTGTTTGCTTTTATGCCACGATTGTTTTCCCTTGTTTGTCCTTCCCTCTGTGTGTAAGTGAGCCAATGCCATTAGCTGTTTGCAGGGAGGAGCGGTGCAACGAGGTTTTGGGGGTGATTGATGTGCTGGAGAGTGGCTGGCATTTTCATCTTTATCAAACGCCTTTGTCACCTTTTACTTTGCAGACACGGTTTTGGATTTTGGGCCTCTTTGTGGCCACAGTTCCACCTGACACATACATAGTCTTTTTTATCTTGTTTGAAAAAGGATAAAATATTGGAAGCATTTGTCTGCCAGGCAGTGGGTGGCTGGAGGGTTGCAAGAGGCTGACAGAGTGAAGCTGCTTGTTTTTCTTGGAGAAGTAAATAACTGCATTAAATTTGGCCACTTTAAGTCTTCCCTCATAAGCAGTAAGGCAGATCTTGCTGCCAGAGCTATCAATAAGCCTGTGACCCACAAATCAGCCTAAATAAACCGCAGGATGTACTTTGTGATGCTTTTAGCATTTGTAAACTAAGCCACTTCCTATTGGAGCCGAGCTACAATGAACTGGCTGCTTGGCTTTTGCTCTGTTTTTGGGTTTTTCTACTCCTTTTAAATGCACAGGGAGCCTGTGGGTCATAAATTCAGCTGCTTTTTAATCTGTTTGAAGTATAACAATTTCTTTTCACAGACTTGGAAAAATTCCTCCAGCCTTCACATGTCATGACGTGGTATTCTGAGGATCCAGAGCTTTGCTTTGTCATCTATGTACACAGATCCCTCCCAAATGCTTTCCCAGGGCACTGCTGCTTGAGTAGATGTTTTGGGGAGGGGATGTGAAAGAAGGGAACGAGATCTGAGGATTTGCATGTATCCATGCAGCTTCAATTGGTTCCTGGAAAATAAGTTTGAAATAACTTGTAATTTCTTAGTGAGCTTAGGTACAAAGCGTGGTACATCTCTGTTTGCTTCAGGGCTTGGCTTCCCATTTCAAATCCATAGCCTGAGTCAGCAGTCAGTCAGTGCATGGAGAGGAGATGGTAATTTTGTGTGTCAGTCCCACCCTGAGAATTCATCAAGGTAACAGTAGTTTTTGCCTTGCAAATGTACTTTGGTGCTTCTAAAAGCAGCCCGTGAAAACGAATTCACTCACTCTTCTTGTGTCTTTTTTTCCCCCCCAAAATCCAACTGTGACCTTAGCTGCTTGTTCCAACTTTGCTTCTGGCTTTTTTTTTTTCTGGTGTGTGAGGACACTTGTGCCTTGCTCACCCTCTCTTCTCTTCCTTGTCCAGTTCACAGCTGATCTTTGGCAGGAATCCGTTCCGTTTTGTGCTCTTAAGTACCTGAAGAGATCCAGCTCATGATGTTCCACTTGAGTTTTAGTTGAGGTTTGCTTGGGTTTTTTTGTTGTCGTCTGTCCTTGCACCACTTCATCTTTCAGCGTGGTCACTTGCCTGTGGAGTTAATTGCTTGTGTCCTTGAGATGCTGACGTACAAAATCTTAATCCCTTCCCCACCTGAAGGAGAACATCTTGCAGATAAGGGCTCATAATGCCTGGATTTGTTGTCTTTATCACAAGTCTAATTCCTTTCTTTATGACAAAGGGAACAAATGAGCTTAGGTAAGCTTTGGTAAATTCCTCTTTTGCTGGAAATGGAGACAACTGAGTTTTGATATGGAAATCATTTCAACCCAAATAATGATTGAGTGGGCTCTCTATTTTGAGCTTAATGAAATAACCTGTATTTTGTTTCAGTAGCTGGTACTTTGTGTTTTTCCCACCTTCAGTAGCACAGGCCTGGTTTTGCTTGAATGGATTAATTGTTTTAGGGACACTGGATCCAGGAATCAGAATGGCGTTATTCTGTCTTTTATTTTATGGCCACAAAATACTGCTTTTTCATATGCTGAGGTGTACCTTTTAGGAAAAACAGCATCTCTAATGTCCCATTGCTAACTTTTGTGGTTGACAGCTCTTCTTAAAATTCCTTGCTGCAATGGGAGTGCGAAAAATAAAAGAGGAAAAGTCTGAATATTTAAATTCATAGCACAGTTCAGCTTACTTTGGGCTCAACTGTCAAATGCTTAAGCTTAAATAACTTCAAAAGAAATGTGGTCCTGTCTATGTAGGAGCAGTCATTCCCTCTCAGATGCTTCAGACCGGGGGATTTTCCTGATAAGATACTTTGGAAGAGATAAGCAAATTTTCCTGAAGATAGTTACCCATGGCACATACAGGATTTTATTAAATGTGGGGGTTGTGTAAGAAATACTTGGGGGTGAGATAATGCAGTGTATTTTTGGAAAGCTGTTAGATTATTCACTGCTGCCTCCTGCCCATTCCTTCTTCCTGTTGTTCTCTGTGTTATTTCTTGCCTCTAGTGAGTGTTAGTTCCTGGATGCAGACCCCATTTTGCCCATAAATCCAAGTGTCAGTGTAACCTTCTGTCTCTGTTGGAGATTTTCTGTTGGGAAGTTGCCGAGTATTTGTCCTTTGCCGCGTTCCTGTCCTCAGCCTGTTTTGCCTGGGGGTTACAGTAAAGTGCAGCCTTTTGCAAACTGTTAAACTGACTCTTTCTCCATGAAATTTAGTTAAATTTCTCCTTTAACTGCCTATTCCCTAAGCACATTAAGAGATGGTTCTTTTTATTGTGTTTAAAGGGATTGAAGACTGTCTTAATCTCTTGAGTGAAGCTTTTTTTTTTTTTTTTTTGTTCCTTTAGAAATGCCCTGATGGGATTTCTTAGGTTGTATGACTGGATTTGCTTTGTCATTCATTAAGCATCGGTTTCCAAAAGCACTGATCAGCATTTTGGGAAGCCATCCATGTTCTGAGGCATGTTCTCCAAGCACTATATTTGGTGCACAAGTAAGGATCTACATCATCTAATTTGATGCTAGAGCCAAGCTTTTATTACTGCAATTTATCACCCTCAGCGGGTTGTGGATGGCTTTCTGCAAAGCTCTGCTTCCTACTTGTAAATGTATTTACAGGGTGTGACTGTGAGCAGCAGCTTGGGACGCAGAGGGTGTTGTGTTAGTCATGGGCAGACAGATAATTCAGCTGAACCTCAGGAAATCTGCCAGGCAGGAGCAGCAGCTGGCTGTGGGGAGCAGCAGACACCTTTGGTATGGGATGCTGCTCCCTGCTCATCACATGGAAGAAGTGCTGGAGTAAGGGAATCACGGGTATCACACCTATTTCCTTATGGTTCTTTGATGAGTTGCTCAGTTTTGTACACAGGGAAGGGTAGATTTAAAAAAGTGGTTGTGCCCACTGAATGCTATATTAGGTAGATTCCTGCAGTAAAGAGGATTGAACCTTTGTGGAAACTAAACTTGGGAATGTTACTGGGTGAAGTTCTGACTTAAGCTGGAGTTCATGCTGTGCCCTCCCTTTGAGTGAGCTGATGCTAATTTACAGAAATAAGGGATCCCTGAGAAAGGAGGGGAACATTAGTGGGGAAATTGTGCTGTTTAGCTTGCAGGGAGCTTAATCAGGGGCTGAAATGTCCAAAATAGTGAACTCCATCTCGTAGGATAAAACAAGAGTTGGAGAAGTACTTCATGTTTGCCTTCTTCAAAGCTCCAGCAGCCCATGCTATTAAGCAAGTACTACGTGAATATTAGGATACTAGAATAAATATATCTAATTTGGATTGTTCCTTACACTGCCACGAGGTGTGTGTGTGTATGTACACAGTAAATGTTAATATTGAAATATATGAGGAACCTCTGATTGAAAGGACCCAACAGAACAGCAAAGACTAGTGCTCACCTTTCTTAAGAAGATCAAGTCTGTTTGTAGTAAGCTTGAAGTTTTGTGGGTGAAAACAGTGTTGTGTTTGCCTCAGTGTAGTCACTGGATTCCTGGGAGTGTGCAACAAAATATTTGGGATAATCTTGATTCCTCTGATGCCCCAGGATTTCAAATGGCTGTCAGGAGGAGGAGAATGTGCGCAGGTAGTTGGGTCTCTGCTGCAAGCTTCTTTGTTGCTAGTTGGGGTGAAAATGTGTTTCAAGTTTGGTGGTCTTAAAGCTCTGGGGAAAAGTCTGTGGGAGATTAGGGAGTGGCAGTGCAGTGGCATCCACAGTTTGGGGAGGCTGCAGCTTTAGTGCCACGGAAATGTTCCAGTTCCTGTGCTGTCCCCCTGTCTGCTTGCCTGTCCCTGCAAGTCAGGAGGGCACGACTGCCTGGAGAACCTGGATGCAGGCTTTTCTGTGATGGACACTGCTGTTCTTGGCTCTGGCCTGCCCCTCTGTGTTAGTGCTGCAGGGAACAGGGCAGGAGAGGTTGAGTCACTTCCGCAGCCATTGGCTGCCTTGGGAGTAGTTTAATTGTGTTTGGAGTGCACAGACAGGGCTCTGGTAGTATCCAGGGAGGGCAACTGTGTCTTGCATTGTTTATTTTGAGGGTTTTCCAGGAGATGAAAGTGTATTAAATGAATGTGTTGTAAATGAAACAAGGGAATTTATTTTGGTTGTAAGCATAGCAAACTGATGATGATTTCCCGGTCATGGGATGGGGTTCTGGATGCTTGCTTGTTCCTTGCACTGGGAATTGTGGTTGCTTGGGAGAAGGGTTGCATCCAAGTGGGTAAATAGCAGGAACGCCATTGGGTGGAGTTGTAGCACTCGCCAGTGCTGTAGCACAACACCTCCCCCTTGTTTACAGGCACTTTGTCAGCCTGCAGACGGAAAAGGGAGGCAGGGGAAGTGTAGGTACCTGGCTGGGCTGGAAAACAGGCTGTGGCCACCTAACGTCCTTGTGGGTTTGGCACAATGTGCAGCTGCAGGGGGAGTGAGGGCACAGGGTGCAGCGGAACCACCGCCCTCCAAACACGCTGAGCTTGTCCCCTGCTCACAGCTCAGCCAGCAGAGGTTTCCCTTCAGGGGTGTTCTGGTGCGTGTAAAAGTTGTGCTGGACCAATCCCACGTTGGCTCGAAGTCACAGTGTGTGTGTGTGGCTCTAAACTGTGTGTGTACAGCAGAAAAAAAGCATTTTAAGAATGTGGATGTGTAAGGGTTATGTCAGCTTTGACACTGAGGGGTGGTGGCTGGGGCAAGCAAAAGCAAAAACTGTTCCTTAGGGCTACCTTAAATAACTTTCTCTTTCCTGCATGTGAATCATCTGATAAACAGCTGCTCTTTTAACGTGTCAGGTCTTGTGTATAGTGGGACCTGTGCTTTTTAAGAGCTGTTCATGAGCTTGAGCCTTTTCCATCTGCCATCCTGTAGGGATGTCCAGTCTTTGAAGACAGCTTTTTTCCCTAGAAGGGGAGGCCAGATTTCAGTCCCCACCTTGATGTGTAGAGAATGAAAAATTTCATGGAAACACTGATTTCCCTGTCAGTACTCCGGTGGAAGGAGGAAATACCACACCCCTTTTGAGAAGCCTCTTCAGGTTCAAAAACCTCCAGAAAATTAAATTTACTCTCTGGTGTAGCTAATAAACAATGAGCCCCATGTGTTCTGTTCCTATAGGAATGACTATGTGTCTGGGGAAGTTTTTCAGTTTGGTGCCAATGATTCCTCCTTAAACCAAAACAAAAGCTCTAGGCCTGGAATTGCTTTCAAACCATTGCCTGACACTCTGGGAGAGCAACTGTGTTGTGTAAGGAGTTGGCAGCTCCTAGCTGCTTCCCAGAGCTGCTGCATGGAATGCATGCTGATTTCTTGCCTTGCTTTTGTTACCTGCAGATTCAAGTGGCTGGACTTAGGCTTCCTGCAGTGAATGACAATTGGTTTGGAAAAAGTTGACTTTTTGGTGCTGTAAGAACTGAAGGAAGCAACGCTTTGCCCTCGCACTGTCTCTCTTCAGAACAGAAATGTTGTGACTATTCAGTTTTATAGATAACAGTGCTCAAGTTCAGTCTCATCAGTGCAGATTTTGAACGTGTTCAGCTTAATTTTACCTGCTGTCCTTCTGATGCTGTGGTTCTCATAGGGAAAAGGTGTTTGAAGGCTGCACCTATTGATTGCATTGTCAAAAAGTAGCTCGAGCTTTTAGTTTCTATGTGGATGTGTTGGCTGGTGGAAACAAACCGCTCTCACTCCAATGTTTCTATTCTTAGCAGGATGTTATCATTTGAAGGCCTGTATTATTGTTTAAAGGCTGGAAATGTTTGGTTTTCTGGAATTTGGGTCTTGTCTTGGAGTGTTTCTGTGTTTAAAAAGAGGTATGGCGGGAGAAGGGAGACAAAGAAGTGCACAGCTAAAACTTGGGGGCTTATCTGATAAACTCACTGGTTAGCCTGTGGCAGTGTGTTGCCTAAACTTACCTGGTTTAATTCAGGTTTCCCCAAATCTGCGGCAGACTTGGTGGAAATGGTTAAAAATCCCTGCTGAAGGAGTCTGTGGACAAATGGTTGGGAGTGAGGAGGTTTAAGCTAGGCCAGCCCAAGGGCTTCTCCTGGGAGCAGTTCTGGCAAGTTTATCGTAGCTGAGGCTGGGTATTGAAGGTGCTTTGAGCACAGAACATCTGCCAGTGCTGCCTTTGAAGCTGAGATGAGCTGTTTGAGGCAGTGTGGGGTGAGCAGAACACCTCACATTTTGCCTTTCTTCTGGAAACATCCTCTTACCATCCTGAGACAGAGCAGCCTGCAGAAGGTGCATCACAAAGCCCACCCACCCCCTGCCAGCAGATGAGTGGCTCAAGTTGCAGCTTTGGAGGAAATGTGGTGCTCTCGCTGGTGACGTGGCTGCGTGGGCTCCTGCTGGTGGGAAGGGCTTGCCAGCCCTGCACACAGCCTCAGCCACAGCTCGTCATTCAGTGCCGGGCTGGCACTGCTGGGGCTGCAGATCCCTGCAGGAATAGAAGGGAGAAATCACTTGCTAGGAGCAGTCCATGTGGCAGGGAAGGGAGCAAAGCGTCCTTGGAATACCTTGAGGAGTCCCTTCTCCTTGAGAGGCTGCATATTGGTTGTGGCACGTTGTGGGGGTGGTGCAACCTGCTCCATGTTTCATAGCCTCCTTATGTCCAAGGAAAATGGCATCCTCACCGGTTTCTCTGTCCCCTCTCACTTCTGTGTTAAGATGAAGGAGAGCTCAGAGACTCTTAACAAGAAAAGGCAGGTGCTGCCTACTGTCCTAAAGCATTTGAAAACCTCTACAGAGCTGGCTGGATCCATGATGGAATGTGGCTGAAAATAGAATGTCACATGTGACCCAGGCGTGGATGATTGTGTGTGTTGGCCAACAGGCAGAACTCTTTAAAATTAAACTTTTTTCACCAATTGCTCCAGAGGTTGAGGAAATAGACCTGGGTCAAGACAACTTTCTCAATCTGCCACGTCAAACAGATCGGCATAATAAGAAAAAGTAATTTTTTTCTTGTTAAATAATAGGAGAGCTTCTGGACTAATAAGGTAATTGGAGTACTGTTTAGTAATGCAATATTTTTAACCAAACTTTCCAAGAAAAACCACATCCTGTCAAGATGGAGGCTGCATTAGGGTGTCCCTGAGTTGTGTCTCAGGGAGTGTGTTAACTGGCTTGGGTGAACTACATAAATGTATGAAATTCTGATAATTTATTGCCAAAATTGCAGGTATTTCCATAGCACGTGACAACTACCAGGCTGCAGTTACCCTAATGGCTTTTCCTTTTGGATGCCTGCCTGCCTTGACTGTGAGACCATTTCCTGCTGGCTTAGGGTGCCTGTACTGCATTGGAGAAGCAGGGATCAGAAAGGTGTTGGAGGCAAAGATGGAAGGACTCCCTTAGAGCAGTACTTCTTTCTGTTGCTACAGCCTTTGGCAGCCTATGGGAAGAATCCCCCTGTTTCTGGGAAGGGGGAGCAGGGATTAAATGCTACCTGAAGCTTTTTCCAACATGTTGAATTTTCTACTTCCTTGATTGTGGATCTGTGCAGGGTGTTCAGCAGATCTGCAGTGACTTGGTTTGTTGGCTGGCAGACTCACAGGCTGGGGTGGATACAGTGAATGCCTACCCAGAATGTCTGAACAAACTACTTGCCTAGGGAATTCCTTCACCATGCTTTCTTTGTGCCCTACTCCCAAACCCTCGTTCCTTTGTTGGGCTTACTCTTAGTGCTGAAATACAAACAATAATTGCTTGGGTTAGTTATTTCATAACCTTTTCCAGGTTGTATTTAGCTCGTGCTGGGTTCCTTCTGCTTATGCTGACACATGGAAAGATAGTGATCCCAGTCTCTTCTGCTCTCCAGATGTTTTAGGTTGTATTTTCACTCCTCATGTTGGCCAAGTGCCTCTGAAGTGACTTTGTTCCTGAAAAGACAGTAATTGGGTTTAAGTAAAGTAGTCAGTCAAGAGATTTGGGGTTTTTGTTCCTTGGGTTTTTGTTAGTTTCTTCTTTGTTCAGAGCTGGTTTGAGTCTGTTCTGGCACCACATGCAGATGGCTGGAGGGGTGAGAGGTGACAGCAACTCCCTGAGCCACAGAAGCTTCTCACTCCCACTGGGAGGCAATTATTTAATTCAGGATTTGTGTCTGGTATCCTGGCTTAGGGTGAGGTGCAGATGCCTGGGAGCAGCCAGAAGTGTCCTGTAACAGAACAGACGGGAGCAGGACGTTCCCTCCTTGTCCTTCTGGCTCCTGGTTGCATTTAGCTGCAGGCTGTGCTGCTGTTGCTGGGGTGTCCATGGCAATGCTCATGACTGTGCAGCTCTACCATCCCAGAATCCCTGGAATTCCAGCCAAGCCCTTCTTCACAGCCCCCAGGAGCCAGGATTGCTTCAGAGGCCTGTGGGAAGGGGAGGATGCTGCTGTTCCTTTGGAGCCCAGAGAGTCAGAGCAGCTCTGGGACCATGGAACAGAATCCCAGGATGGTTTGTGTTAAGAGTGACCTCAAAGCCCATCTTGTTCCAAATCCCTGCCAGGCCCAGGGACCTTCTCCTAGCCCAGGTGGCTACAAACCCCCTCCAGCCTAGCCTTGGACACTTCCAGGGATCCAGGGGCAGGCAAAGCTTCTCTGGGCATCCTGTGCCGGGACCTCAAATGAAGAGAGACAGCCCTTGCACCCCACCAGTAAAAAATTCTGTTTGGTCCTTAGAGAGATGGTGAAACATTGGCCAAGTTTTTATATCAAGGAATGAGATCTGGATAGTGTTTGTGAAGAGAATTCTGCTGTGTGGGTTTCGCAGCTTTCCACTTGCATTGGAATTCAGAGCTCAGTTTGCCCATTCTGACAGAACTCTTCTCTCAGCTCATACATGAAAATACTCAGAAATACTGACTCATTTGACACTTCCCTGCAAATATTTAATTCTACATGTTGTATTTCTGACACGTTAGGGGCTTGTGTGCCATCCAGGCTCACTGCCATGGTTTAAAATTCAAATGTCTAAATGTTTTTCCTAAGCCAGTCCATGTTCTTCCAAACAAAATTTTAGGTAAGGAAGTGATTAGGTCAGAAAATGGTTTCAAACAAGTCAGAATCCCTGCTAGGTGAGCATCCCAGTTGTTGGTAAATACCCTGTTGCAACGTGAAAATACGTGAGTGGGTAAAGTATTTCATGTTAATCCTGTCCTTACCTGGGACTAGTGTGCTTGTTTCCTTTTTGCTTCCTGTTCCAAAAGGTCTCTAAAGATTTCCCCTCTCTCTTGCAGTGGCAGTCGCTCTTCCAAGACCTTCAAACCAAAGAAGAATATTCCTGAGGGGTCCCACCAGTACGAGCTGCTCAAACATGCCGAGGCCACGCTGGGGAGCGGCAACCTGCGCATGGCCGTGATGCTTCCAGAGGGGGAGGACCTCAATGAGTGGGTGGCAGTTAACAGTGAGTCACTGGACTTCTCTTCATCACAGGGCTGTTGGAAGTGGGCTGACACTTGGGGCAGGACAGCTGTGTGTCCCTGTCTGTTCCTGGAGAAAAGGGGAGTTGGGGGGCCTTGCTTTCTACAACTTCCTGACAGGAGGGTGCAGCCAGGTGGGGCTTTGCTCCCAGGGAACAGGGGCAAGGTGACTGAAAACAGCCTCAAGGTTCAGGTTGGATGTCCAGAAGAATTTCTTCATGGAAAACATTGTCAGGCATTGGAGGTGTTGGAGTCCCCATCCCTGGAGATGTCCAGGGAACAGCTAGACATGGCTGTCAGAAGGTGGGGATCAGCCACAGCTTGGACTTGATGATCTCAGAGGTCTTTTTCCAGCCTGAGTGGTTCTGTGGTTCTGATGGGGTCTGTAATTTTCCTGAAGTTAGTTCCTTTAGTTCCTACCAAGTTTTGAGCCTTTGCTCTGGTAAGTCTCTGATATCATTCTTTTAACTTCCTCTAAAGCTGTTTGTCCAAACTCTGTGCTTTCAGGCCAAACAATGATGCCTAAATTAGTGTTTTCTGATTGCTTGACCTTGTTTCCTCCTCCTCTTCCCTCTCCCTGCTGCATAGATTTTGCCCTCTGCTCCTGAAGAATGGAGTCTCCCTTTGCACTGTGCACTTTGGCTGCCACGAGCTCTGGGCCCTGTCTGGGTGTTTGCTCATCTTTTGCCTCTCAGGCTTGATGTGCTCCAGTGGTGGTACAGGATTGATTGTGCACTGCAGTAGAAATTATTACTTGATTTAAATGTTCTCCAGTTGTTTCTGTGGTTCTGCCTTTTTTCTTCTTGCTCTTTGAGATGTTTGGGAAGTGAAACTGTTCCACTGACTCTCACCTTCCTGTTCCCAGCCCATCATGCAGTGCTCTGGTGCTCCACTTGCCACTGCTTCCAGGGCAGGCTGGAATTGCTGACACCATCCTTTGCAAAACTTAATTCACACTGCATTGCAAAACTAGACTAGAGAAAAAAGCCAGCCCACTTGTGTGAGTAAGCATTGCTCAAGATGCCTCATGTATTGCTGGCATCCTTCCCTTTTGGTGGTTCCTGCACTCTGTGTGTCTGCTTTCCTGCATGGCAGCAGTTTCCTCCCTTCCCGAGTGACTTAACTGCTGAACTAGCTGGAGTGCAATTAGTGTAATTAGTGAGCTGGTGAGGGGCTCCCTTCCCTCAGCATCCCTGCACCATGCCAGGCTCCAGCAGTAGCTGTGAGCTCCATCTGCTCACAGAGGGGTCTCATCAGGAGAAAAAATGTGTCACTTCAAGTCATTGCTTTTGCCCTTCTTGACCCCGAGAGCCAAAAACAAACATGCTCTGCCCTGCTGCTGCTTCTTGCTCTGCTCTCAACCTGACTGGTTCTTAGGGAATGACTTGATGGGCATGTGGATTTTGAGACTTCCACATGTAGGATTTGCCATAATCAGGCATTCTGTGGGAGCCTGTGTGGGTTTTCTGAACATGCTTGCCTCAAAGCATGCAGTGGGCTGTGGTTTCTGCTGGGAGCAGGGAATAGAAACTTAATTAACAGTTCCTGTGGGCACTGGAAAAGCCAGGGCTGGTGTCCTGCATCTGCTGAGCAGTAGCTGTGACTTGCTCCAGTGACATTTGCCTAATCTTGGCTGTTTATCCTCTGGAAAATACCTGTAGATAAAGTGGGTTTTAGAAGCTGATTGCAGTGATCACAGTTCCTTGTGACAGAATGAAAAAGAACTTTCTTCTCTAAGAGTTTGGAGTAATTAACGGAAAGAGTAACTATAACTGCAGGGTTAGATGGGCTATTAGGAAGAAATCCTTCCCTGTGAGGGTGGAGAGGCCCTGGCACAGGTTGTCCAGAGAAGCTGTGGCTGCCCTATCCCTGGAAGTGTCCAAGGCCAGGTTGGACAGGGCTTGGAGCCATCTGAGATAGCAGGAGGTGTCCCTGCCCACGGCAGGGGTGGAACTGGATGGTCCTTAAATTGCCTTCCCACCCGAAGTAGTCTGGGGTTGTATGAGATGTTTTTGGGAAAGCTGGGCCTTGGGAATACAAAGCCTGAGGGAAGGCACTGTCACCTAATGAGTACCTGCTCTCTCTAGTTGGAAAGCTTATGCTGGAAATCTTTCTTGGATTCCACACTTGCCAGTAGAATTTGGGATTGTAATAAAATACACCAAACTTTCAGGAAAGGAAATGACAAGGTTTTCTCCTTTATTTTTTGTCTTCCAACTGAAGATTTTGCTGCAGTGAACAATTAAATAGTTCTTGCTGGATGCTATTCCAGAAAGTCAGTGGTTGCATTCTGCATCTCTTTTATAATGGATCTTAAAAAAGCAACAACAACGGAGTTTTTTCCCAAAAACCATTCCAGAAGCTGTGCTTTACAGCCTGGGCTGTAGGAATCTTGTGCTGCAGAGTGCTAACAGGTGGTTTCCATGCTTTCCAGCTGTTGACTTCTTCAACCAGATCAACATGCTCTATGGAACCATCACGGACTTCTGCACAGAGGAAAGCTGCCCTGTCATGTCTGCTGGCCCCAAGTAAGAATGTTTTTCTCACACACTGGTGACTGGGGGCACTTGTTGAGATGATTTTTCATGTAAAAGCTTGAGACCAGCTGAGAGGAGTGCCAGGGTTGGGTGGCAAGGGTGTGAAAGAGAAGAAGGATTTGAATGTCTATTAAGTGGGTGGGAAATAGCAAGTTGATTTTTTTTGGTCTGTGTTCATATTTGTTTGGTGTTTGTTTTTTTCCTTTAACCTGGGAAGTAAATTAATTATCAAAATTATTTTTCCCCTTTTTTATTTTTCTGAAACATTAATGAGAGCTTCTTAAATGAAGATTTAAAGGTTTTATATGCAGGCATTCCATTGGGGCTTACCAAAATGTTCCTCGTAGGTATTGTAGAAATAGTAGATGCCTGAATAAGAATCCCTGTGCCCTTCTTGGATTTTTGCTTATGCTTTTGTTGAGACATCCAGTGTTTCTGCTTTTTCCTACTCTCATTCAGTTTGTTGTTCTGCTCTGGCACCAGAGCAAAATCCTGGCATTTCAGCTAAGTGTTGATCTTTTTCCTACATGAATACCACTTAAATCTTGGTATTAGGGCATTACTGGGTAGTGAGAAATCCTGCTTTTTCATAAATCCAGACAAATGGTCCATTTGATGTGTCTGGGATTTTTGCATGTTTTCTTGCATACAGTTTTAAAATGCTTTCAGACCCTGTGATTTGTTGCTGTTAGAAAAATGGGGGGTTTTTTGTCCCGTTGTGAGCAGCACCTTCATAATCCCTCATCAAATTTGTTTATGGTGAATATATTCTCCCATCAGTTGTTCTGACAAAACCAAATTTGCTAAACAAATTGAGAGGACAGATTTATCAGCTAAGCTTGCGTAAAACCTCATGTATGATCTGTAGCATACAAACCCTGTGGTTCACCCGGGAGCTGGTGTTGTCACGCTCCCCGTGTTGGGTGTGCTGGGGTTTTTAGCACCATCTTTCCAAGGTGATGCACCATGTGCAGGCCCATCAGGAGCGGCTCCCTGGTGCTCAAGGCCACCTTGTCTCACCCCAGGTACGAGTACCACTGGGCAGATGGCACCAACATCAAGAAGCCCATCAAGTGCTCCGCACCCAAGTACATCGATTACCTGATGACCTGGGTCCAGGACCAGCTGGATGATGAAACGCTCTTTCCTTCCAAAATAGGTGAGGGGGTAACTGCAGCTGAGCAGGGCACTCGGGTTACCCCTGCACAGGGACACTCCAGGGGTGAAAGGTCTTCTCAGTGCTTGATGTGTGGGGCAGGTTTGGGAGGTTACATTATCTGTCTGCACACACTTATCTTTGAAGGTGTGTTATAATGCATGAACTCTGACCCATCTGTTAGTGCTCCTAATAAACGCCTGTCACAGTTCTGGGTGCAGAAGTATATCTGGTGTTACATTCATTTTGTTTAGAAATAACATCAGAGGGTCTCAGACCCTTCTAACCAGTAACTGGCAGCTTTTTGTCACAGAAGGGATATCTGGTTGTCATGACAAACTTTCAGGCCTTATCTCCAAAGAAGCTGAATTGCAGCTTTGATCTTAAGTTGATTTATTTTTGCTTGGTTTTCTTGAAGTGAAGGTAAAAAATAGATGTTTTAAAGAGGCTTTCTTCTGAAAAGCAGGAGGGAAATAATGACCAACCAACAGTTTGGGAAAGATAACAGGGTGGGGGATCTTTTAGTTGCCTTAACTTTGCAAATAGTTTCTGAGGCTTTAGACACGTTTTCATTAAGCTTCTTTAGACAAAACCCTGCCTTCAGGGAGAGATTCAGAGGCTGCAAAATAAGCAGCTAAGTATGAACTTCCCGTGTGCTGCAGCAGGCAGAGGAGGAAATGCCATGTGCATGTGTGCAGGGCAGGCTGCAGCAGGAGCATGAGAACATTGATGGTGGGACCTGCAAGCTCTGGGGAGGTCCTGACTGGCCCCAGAGCATCCAGAGCCTCTGGCCTTCAGGCAGGACTTGAGGACAGACTGCAGGAGAGCTAAGCTGACTGGGGAGACTGGTAGGTGAGGAGGAGCTAGGCAAGTTTCCTCTTTTCAGAGGGTTGATACAGATCTTTTTTTAGCCTGCGGAACTGAAGAGTTCATGGCTCCCAGCAGCCACCTGCCATTTTACAGCCGGTTGCAGTAAAACCTGTGCAGTGACAAAGGTCTGCTGTTGGAACTGATTCCATCTGCCCTGGCCTGTAGTGGCTTTCACAGCAGACAAACATGCCTGGCAGTTGGAGAATAAGCCCTCTGTTTCATTCTCCCCAGGCGTACCATTCCCAAAGAACTTCATGTCAGTGGCCAAGACAATTCTCAAGCGTCTGTTCAGAGTTTACGCCCACATCTACCACCAGCACTTCGATCCGGTGATCCAGCTGCAGGAGGAGGCACACCTTAACACTTCTTTCAAGCACTTTATATTCTTTGTTCAGGTAAGGACATGGCAAATGGTGTTCTCCCTTCCAAGCTACATTATCCCCCTTCCCTTGTGCAAAAAAAAAATCGGCATCTTCTTAGGTTCCCTTCCTTTAAGAAGCTTCAGGCAGTGGAATACTTGGGGTCAGCGAGTGGCAGATGGGCAGGGGAGCATGCAGTGGCCAAGCCTGGGCTTGGACGGCTGAGTGCCAGATGAGCTCTGGCTAATGAGGCTTCTCACCTCAGCTGTACCCACAGAACTGTGTGTTTTTCTCCTCATCCCTGTTCCAGGAATTCAACCTTATTGATAGAAGAGAACTTGCACCACTTCAAGAACTGATTGAAAAACTCACCTCCAAGGACAGATAAAAGGAAGAGGACTTCTTGGAGTCACTTGTTTCTTTAAGCGAGCGTGTGGTATTTGTTTTTTGTTAATTGTTTTTTTTTTTTAAAAAAAAAAAACAACAAAACAACCCCCCTGTGCTGTTACCAGTGACAGCTGAGATCTACTTTTCTGTGCTTTTATTAGGGGAAATCTTTTCTCTGTTAGTGATATGTGGTAAATAGCTTTTTTTTTAATTAATATTATTTTACTGTTGTTATTCATTGTGGAATTTCTAGCAGGTGCTGAGTGTTTATTAAGGAAACGTGCTTGGTTGGGGGATTGACTCTGCTGGTGGATGGGTTCTTGTGTTGTGTCAGTGGTAGCCCATTCTCATGAAGTCCCTGGAAGACTTGCTTACATTCTCTAAGTGCCTTGGCAGACTCACTTCTGAGGTGCAAAGCACATACAATACTGAACATTGCTGGAAACAGAAAACATGTACTAACACCCAGACACTTACTGAAATTTGTTTTAAAAATATATATCTATGCTTACACTAGGGAAAAAAAAAAGCCATAACTTGCTGAAATCAATGATCTCCAGCTTTTAATACAAATACTTGTCTTATTTTTTTAGAGATGAATATAGAATTTTTCAAAGCTAGATTACTTCTTAGGAAGAAAAGCAAAGTGCTCGCTAAAGTGAAACAGTGAAGGTGGTGTCAAAATTACACAGGCCTTGTGCTTAGCAAGCAGTTCCATGCCTGTGCCATGGCACTTGGCACAGCTGCTTTTATTTTCTTAGCAGGAGAGCATCAGTTGGGTCAGCCAGCTTGTTAAGTTCCCTTAGCAGTTGCCAAATGAACAGGTAGTTTGCACAAATACAATTAGGGAAAATATTCCCTAGAAAAAATTGCACTGGGATAGTAGTAATAATAATAAGGAAAACCTGGCTTGAAAAATAACTGCTGGAAAGGTGTTTTTAAGTTAGGAATGCAAAGCCTGGCTCTGAGGAGGGGCTCTGGTGGCCAGTGTTTGCTGTTGGAGGAAATGTGTCTTGGAGGGGAGATAATTCCTGGGGCTGATGTTACTGTGATGGTGTTCTCCCCTGTTTAAAACCACTGTCCATCTTGAGGGAGCTCTATCTGTTGGGAAAAGCAGCAGGAGCAGGGGAGGGAGGCCAAGGTAAGCACATGGCAGAGAGGTTGAGCTTCTGTTTTGCACACCTTGGCTTGACCAAAAACGCTGAGTAAAGATGGAGCTGGCGTGCAGGAGCCTGCAGGAGAGGTGAGTGGCCATTGGCATGGGCAGCAGGGAACAGCTGAGCACAGAAGTGACTCACTTGGGAGCTGCTGGGCTCCAGTGAGGGATCCTGATCTTCTGGCTTTTCCTGTGCCACCATCCGCACAACAGCGTCAGAGCCACCCGTCTCCCAAATCCAAACTGCTCCATTTGGACACAGAGCAAGCAAGGCAGGAGCTCCCAGGTGCTAAACAGGGGATGCCTCCCATTTCAGGGTGGCTCCTTGGTTTGCTGTCCTGTGCCAGCAAGCAGCAGAAAGGATGAAGGTGTAGAAATGAGGGTTTGTGTGGACTTGGCAGTGCAGGGTTTCATGTTCCTGGCACACTTGTGCCCTAGGAGGGCTTAGTTCTTGTTGTTGTTGTTGTTGTTGCAGTTTTTTTCTTTTGAACAGCCAGTTCTAGAAATCCAGAGGCATCTGCTGCAGTTCAGCTCATAAGAATTGGAATGTATCAAAATGAGTCCTAGGTGGAGAGTGTGTTTTTTTAATTCAATATCTGGCAGTAGAAAGTCTTTGACCAAATAGTTTCTAGGCACGTAATAAAAGCTTGGAGATCATGATTTGCCTGACAGCTGTATGAACACATTGTTTAATTCCACAACACTTGAAAAGAACATCACTGAGGATGTGTTTGCAGTGGTGGGGATTTAGGTCCCCGTGCTGTTTCTTTTTGCAGCTTTTCATTGTTGTTTTGCTTCTGAAAGCTGTGGGACCAGAAGTTGACGTGTGTTTACACCCTTGGAGTAAGGGCACATGGAAATGCCACTCAAAGGAACCTGGATCGAGTGAATGTGTTTATAAAATAGTGCATTTAGGGGAGGAAAAGGAGGGGCCACCCCCTGCCCCTCCAAATAAACCCCAGAGAGGCCAACCCTGCTCTGCTCCAGGCCTCCACTTTGGACTTTGAGGGGTGAGGAGCGCTCGGGCACAAACCTCCCAGCTTTGGTCACGGGGAGCAGAAAGTGCCGGCAGGGTTGAACCAGGCTGTGCTTCCAGGGCTGCCTCAGGCCCTCCAGTCTGGTGGGGTCCCCAGTTCCTGTGCTTTGTGGTGCTCTGCTGCTCCCAGCACGTTGCATCTTGTCAGGCCTTTCGGTGGTGGCTCCTCCCTGGAGCTGGGCATTGCGAAGGGCCGAGCCCAGGGGTGGATGGATATGGGATGTGTGTCCAAGTCTTTCCAGTCCCAGTCAGGGATACAAGTTATTCCAGCAAAGAGGAACCAAGCCACTGCCTTCTGCTGCTGCAGGTGGCTGAGGGGACAAAAGAGGTTCTGAGGGGCAGGCAGCCCATCTGCAAGTATCCAGTTTCTTTTCCTGCTTACTATGCAATGTAGAGCTTTGAACTTCTGCTTTTCTGTGGAGATGGAGAGGAGCAGTGCCCTTACTCAGTCCTTGGGAACTGAGTCCTCTCCCAGTGTCCCTGACCCTCAGTTACCAGGTAAGGACACCTATTTGCTGCTATGGACTCAACTTACCTTTCAGATTGTTCCTTTCTATTTCTCATCCCTCTTCCTTTCTCCTGGGTCACCGGACACAGTTCTGCTATAAATACATCCTTATGGACAGCTGTGTTTTTCCTTGCTGCCCTCTCCTCCTCCTCTCCTGCCTGCCAGAGTGCTGTTTCTGTACATAACTCCCCTTTAGGTTGGATTAGCTGAGGAGCTGCAGCACCAGCAGAGATTCCTTGATTTTTTTTCCCCACTCAAGTATTCCCTTTTGCACCAGATCTCGTTTCCTTCACTGCTGGTAGCAGTTGTCTCTTTTCCAGTCCTTCACTCCTGAAACCACTGGCAGTTTTATGGATGCCCATCCTTTTTTCCTGGATATCTTCTCTTTTAACACGAGACTAACTTTGGTGATTTTCAGTGTTAAACCTCCTTCTTCCCCCGCTTTCCTTACAGTTTCCTCTTGCCAGGTTCAGTTTGCAGCCTAGGAAAATACCCAGTTACCTTATTTTGTCGGGAGAACCGATTCCCCAGATTGTTCATAGAATATTGTATTTTTAGGGGAGATTAATTTTTTATAGCCACTGAACTATACTCATTATTTTTGTACGTTTGCAACTTGGGGACAATTTTTCCGAGCTGTGTCGCGGAGGGGACGTTTGTTGTCGTGGCTGTTGGGAGTGCTGTGCTTGTGTGGTGCAGGGGCGCATGCCCTGGGAGAGAGAGAAGGATGCAATAAAAAGATTTCCATGAAAACAAACGAGGTTTGAGTAAAAATGAACGAGGCTTCAGTAAAAGGCCACTTTTGAAGGTAAAAAAAGAGAAATTAATTCTGAAAGCGACACTAACCTTTCCTCCTCCTTGAGAATCCTGAAACATGTGGGACAAAACTCAGTGTAATGTGTAAAATGCAAGGAGAGAACCCTTACTGTGAGCTAACTGTGCCAATACCGCTTCAGTTTGTAGTCACTGATGGAGATTTCAGTTCTGAACGAAAACAGCTTCTGATTCAAAAAGAATAAGTTGAATGTCTGAAAACCCGCACCGTGTTTATTTGAGAGTTGTAAATAATGTATACAGATGGTTGTATGTGATGGGGCAAAATATTTAAATCCTAGGGTTTTTTTTTTTTTTCAATAAGAAACTGAAGGCTGTTTATAAGAGAAAATAAATAGCTATGTTTGACCATGACTGTCTTTATTTCCTTCTCCTCGGTGGTCTCCTCCTTGGAAATAGGTTTTTCCCCTCCCCTCTGCATTGGACACGTGTGACCAGGACACACCCAATGGTGCTGTTGGCTGGTTGGTGCCACAGGAGGTGCAGCAGACTCCACTTTTGGCCCTGTCCAGCAGCACAGGGCCATAACTGCCTTGCTGCTGGCACCCATCCCTTTGGCTCAGGGTTTTTTCCCCCTTTACCTTGGTTCTCTTTGGGTTCGGTGTCTGTTTGGGAGGTTTTAGGCTTTGATAGAATCCCACATTGGTTTGGTTTGGTTTGGAAGGGACCTTACAGCCCATCCCATTCCAGCCTCTATCTACCATGTGCAGGGATGTAGGGGGATAGAATATAAGTAAATAAAGGTAGTGTAGAAAGTAATCTTATCCCCTAAAGAGTTGCAGCTGGGTTAATTATTACAGATGAGGAGCAGGCCTGACTTTAACAGGCCACAGCTGTAGCCAATAATAAGAAGAGTGTTATAAAAGAGTGGGTTGGTTGGTTGGTTGAGGGGACCTGGAGTCAGTTGGTTGCTGTAAGAAGAAGGAAGAGTCAGTGCTGAGAGGAGCTGCCTACCAGAAACATCAAGGAGGTACCAAACTCTAGCAATGTGGAACCCTTGCAGTGTAATGGCAACAGAACTCTTGCAATATAATGACAACAAGGGGACAGCTCCCACTATCCCAGGCTGCTCCAGGCCCTGTCCAGCCTGGCCTTGGGCACTTCCAGGGATCAAGGGGCAGCCACAGCTGCTCTGGGCACCCTGTGCCAGGGCCTGCCTTCCTGAAGTAAAGAATTCCAGCCTGAAGCAAAGATCTCCTTCCGGAAGTTGGCTATGTCTTCCCAATGATTTTCAGTAACAGCCCTCTAAGTTCAAGTGCCGGCGATGTCCTTAGAGCCAGCTCTCGTGCCAGTGCCAGGCCATTCCCGGAGGGGTTTTGAAGGCATTCGGTGACCGGCGGGTGCCTTTGTCCCCCTTTCCGGTTCCCTTCGTCCCCGCGCGCCGGCAGCGCGAGCAGCTCCTGGCGCCACCGACGCGCTCCGCTGCGGGCGCGAGCCGATGACGTCAGCGGCAGCCCCGGCCAAATTTAAAGGCGGCGCGCGCCAAATTTGAAGGCGGCGCGCGCGGGTCCGGGTCCGGCTCTCGCGCCCCCTCAGGCCTCGTCTCGCGCCCCCTCAGGCGCCCCCTGAGGCCGCCATGGCCACCCCGCCCAAGCGCGGCAGGCCCGACGGCCGCATCAAGAAGATCGCCGTGGAGGGCAACATCGGTGAGTCGGCGCCTCCCGCCTGCGCGGGGAAAGGGATATGGGGAACAGGGAGTTGGCGAGGGCTGGAGGGAGAGGCGGCTTCCGCGGCGCTCGGTGCTTTCGGCCGTGTCCGGGAGAGGCTCAGCTCTGAGGACTCTTCACCCCTGCCTGCCTTCTTCCTGTCTTTTTTCTTTCCTCCCTTCCGCTTCTTCCTTACCTCTTCCCTTCCATCCCTCATTCCCCTCTTTGCCCTTTTCCCACTTTACCCCCTTTTTTCTCCCCCTTTCCCCCCTTTCCCTTGTCTGAGGGCTTCCACTACGGCAGAGCGGGGCAACAGGGAAAATAAAAAAGCTTTCTATTAGAGTTTTTTAACTGGTAAGGTTTTCCCCACGTCTTTCCCGTTTGTGGTGTAAAGCACCCAGAATCACGGCATTTCCCGAGCTGGGAGGGTTCCATAAGGATCTCTGAATCCCGTTCCTGGCCTTGCACCGCACACCTCAAAGTATCACCAGGTGCCTCTTGTCAAACCTGTTTAAATTCAGATAAAGAAAAACCCTGTTGCTCCATTAACTGGTCTGCCTCACGGTGGGTGTGGGAGAGTGGTTTACGGAGGTGCAAGGCAGAGTTGAACACTACTTAAATAACACTGCTGTGGGTGGTTTCTCACTGAAGTTGTTCCTGGATACTTCTCCTACAGCTGCAGGGAAATCCACCTTTGTGAACATTCTGAAACAAGCCAATGAGGAGTGGGAAGTGGTTCCCGAGCCTGTAGCTAGATGGTGCAATGTCCAGCAAAGCTCTGGAGATGACTGCGAGGTAAAAGAGGGGAAAAAGAAGTCAAACGAATCTCTGATGTCAGCACACCAGCGTGTCCAACGGAGTGGGTGTTTTTCAGACTCTGTGTGATAGCAACACTTTTGCTGATTGCTTTTACAAGGTCTGAGTTCCTCTTGGATGTAATATCTGAAAGTAGTAGCTGCTGCTCACTTGGTGTTAAGGTGGGATTTTTATTAATTTTTTTTACTGTAATTCCATTGGCAATCCAGCCATGGCTTCCCGTGCAGGTGGCTTTTGAGGGACCGGAGATCTTTGTTAGACGTGGCAAAGAGCAGGGTGCATTTTGGTGAGCTCGGTGTGAAACTGACCGGGTGCACGTTGCTGCTGCCTTCTCCTCGGCTCCTTTCCCAGGATCAGGCAGCAGTGTGTTTGTTTTCCCCTGGGCCCAGGAGCTGAGCACGTCGCAGCGGAGTGGCGGGAACGTGCTGCGCATGATGTACGAGAAGCCGGAGCGCTGGGCCTTCACCTTCCAGACGTACGCGTGCCTCAGCAGGATCCGGGCGCAGCTCGGCGCCCTGGACCGCAAGCCTGGCAGCGCCCAGAACCCCGTGGTGTTCTTCGAGCGCTCCGTCTACAGCGACAGGTACGTGGGGCTGCAGCCCTCCAGGGGAAATTCTCCCGAGTCAAATCCCTTCCCAAGGTTGGAAGGGAGCTCTGCAGTCCAAACCCCCAACCAAGGAAGGGTCTCCCTGAGCAGTTGGCAGAGGAGCGCATCCATGTGCTTGAAATGCTTCCAGAGGGAGACTCGGTGATCTCCCTAAGCAGCTGTGCTGCTGCTTGGCTACCCTCGTTCCTCGTGTTGAGGTGGAACTCCTCGTGCTTTAGTTTATGGCGAACAGGAAAGTGTTTAAATAAATGCCCCATCCTGTGTTTCTGGATTCAGAAGGTGAAACCTGATAACTGTATCCCATCCCATAGTCCTCAGGTGCTCCCCCTGTTGTAATATATTGCAAAAATTAGTGTGTTTTAATTTATTGTAAATAAATCACCCGGTGTACAAGCCAGCTGTGTTCTGTGGGTTATTCCTGCAAACGTTGGTGGTCTTCATGCACACAACTCCAGGAGGACAATACCAGCTGTTTATTCCACTCCAGGGGATCCTCAGAGATGCTGCAGTGTCACCACTCAGCTTCTTCTCCAGTTACTGTATTTGAGGCAAACCAGGGGATTCCTGTGTCTGAGGAAATTTTGTTTCCATCTCTTCAATGTCCACAGGTACATCTTTGCTGCTAATTTGTACGAGTCTGACTGCATGAATGAGACTGAGTGGACAATTTACCAGGACTGGCACGACTGGATGAACAAACAGTTTGGCTCAAGGCTGGCGCTGGATGGGATCATTTATCTCCGAGCCACTCCTGAGGTGAGGGGTATGAATGTGACAGCACCAAAACCAACTCTGTGTTCCTGGCCTTGCCCCTCATGGGTAGAGCTCAGCTCAGGCTGTGATTTGCCCCTGGGGGCTGCAGTGCTTGAGCTGTGACTAGGTCTGGAAGTACTTAAAAAAAGGTTCTTTTGAATGTAGACTGTGTGTATTAAAGTCAGCTGTGATGGTAATGATCTTCTCATTTTAAAACCAGGATACATGAGAACAGTAAACCAGAAAATACTGCTGGAATAAAGCAAGCCGCTGCAGGAAAGTACAAAATCCCTGTAGGAATAGCTGTTACATCGGGATTATAGCTGTACAGGGAATGGATACAATAGTTTCCAGTGATGGTAGAGCTGATGTGAGGATGCTCTCTGACGCCCCTACACCTGGGGAGCTGGAGCTAAGCCAGGTGAAAGCACACCCTGTGTGCGAGGCCTTATGACCCTGCTTTGATCTTGGGCCATACACTATTTGTTTAAAAGGAGAGAACAAAATACCTCCTTTGAGTGTGAAATTAGCTTGAACAAGAGAAAAACATGAGATTAAAAGAGCTCTAATGAGCTTACAGATCACTTTGATATTTCCTTGCTTCCAGCTTCCATGCCTTCAGTTTTGTTATGGTTGGAAAAAACTGGAATGTAACACACAGGAGTAACTCTGAGGGCTTTTTGGTTTTGTATTTAAGAAAAGAATTTATATTTAAACAACAAAGTACAACACTTAAACAGTTTTGGCTTGTTGAGGCTTTAGGTGCACTCAGGATGGGAACAAATGATTTTAAACTTTTGATTATTTTTAATTTGGATATTTCTGTGCTCTTTGCATGCAATACAGCAATTTATTTATTTTTATTTACTGTCTTTTGCCTTTAGAAATGCTTGAATAGGATTTACTTGCGTGGAAGAGATGAAGAACAAGAAATCCCCATTGAATATCTGGAGAAGCTTCACTACAAGCATGAAAGTTGGCTCCAGCACAGGACACTGCGGTAGGTTTTACTGAGTGGTTCCTTGAGGATGGGTGAATCTTTGTAAGGGTGTTCTGTGGGGCTTTTTCCACCAGTGAAACTTCTGCTTCTCTTATGATGTGAAAATCTGAACTGCAGACACATTTCTATCAGTGTTTCCTTAGGAGTAGTGTCTTTCCAGCACGTTCATAATTGCAGCATGCTCCAAGTTCTCTTCACGCAGAGCTCTGAGCAGCAGAGGCTTCAGCTGAGCTGGCTGTAGCACACAGAGTGCTGTTATTCCATTCGGTGCTGGGGGAGCACAATGTCTGTGAATCACTGCTGTATCCCAGGAGCCATGCTGTAAAATCAGAATTCCTGGCTGCAATTTATCATTGCAGTTCTTCTTGGGGGATTCTTAATAATGGAAATGCTGACAGGGATTTGACTGCTCTCTGCTTTATCTCCAGCTGTTAATATTTGCTTTGTTCCTCTCCCAATACAGAACAGATTTTGACTATCTACAGGAAATTCCCATTTTAACGCTCGATGTTAACAAAGACTTCAAAGGCAAAAAGGACGAATATGATGACATGATCGAAAAGGTAAAATTTCACAGGCAGCACAAACTGATGATTCACATTGCTCTAGAAATACACTTTACACTCTGATCATCCTGCTAAAATATCTAAGTCACAGAGTTCCACTCAGGTAAGGAAGAGCTTAACAGCCTATGGCAATGCATATTTTAAAGCTAGGACAAACCTTTATCATTTAACTGCTCAGGTGTTCGATACTTGAATCCTAGTGGGAGTCAAGCAAGGACAACTTGACTTTGATCTGGGTAGTTGCAATGGCTTACAGACCTCAGCAGTGGTTTGCACATGTTTTTCCATTCTTCAGAAATTATGTGTTCCTTCACAAGAAAAGCAGCTTTGTCCTTTGATCTCCATTGATCCACCCAGGAGTGGAAGTGTTCACCTGATTAAAACCAGTCTTCCTGGTTGAGCTTGTTAATCGATGGAATGACCGGAGATGGCAGCTGTGGAGGGAGCCTGCTTCCCATCTGCACAAGATAAGATAAGGCCCAGCTCGGGCAACTTAGTATGGATTTTGCAGTTTTCTCTGGGGTAGCCATCAGGTTATCTGGCAACAGCCTATGCCCTGTGTTGGTCCTGTTTTTTGGCATTTCCTAAATGGAGCCAGGGAAGAGGTACACTTGATGAGGCTGGGTACATCGGGCTTTGGTGTGTGCTGTGTGGGGACACCCCTGTGTTCCTTCTTCTTCCCTCTGTTGTGATGCTCATCCTGAAACTGTGCCTGGTGTGTAAATCCTGACGGGGTTTTTCATGCAGGATTACTGGTGCTACTCTCTGAAGCAGAGCTTGGCTTTCTTGTGGTGCCTTTCAAGTTAGTCTTGGCACAGTTACGTGTTCACTTCTCTACAGGAAGGGATTTGACCTCTTCTTTTTTTCCCCACCTCTTTGAGCCCTGACTTGGGAAGGAAGGGTCACAGTCGGAGAGTGTGATCCAAGATCTGTTTCCATTTCACATCAAGAATTTGGACAGAATATTTACAGACGGGCTTTGTGTAGGAGAGCCTTTGCCAAAAGAATAGCATCATGTCCTCTAGAAAAGAATTCCTTTTGTGGAGTAGCCTAGCTTGAGTGGGCAGAGGAAAATGCTCCCATTTCAGGCTGAATCACAGCCTAGTTCCTGGGATGTTCCTGAAACTTAAAGGCAGGAGTTGTGAGCTTGGCATTGATCTCCAGTATTGGATTTTCTCCGAGCAGCATGGTTTAGGTAGGTATTGCTTCATTATTTCTTTGCCAGACTCAGGTTCCAGGGGACATCCTGCATAGGTGCCCATGGTTGTTCAGCACTGTCAAATCCAGCTGGTGTGCAGGCAGTGGGTGTGACTCCATGGTTTCCAAATGACAGCTCTTTTGAGGTGGCCATTATCCTCCTCCTGTCTGGGTGACACCTGCTTGTAATGCAGTCCTTTGGGACAGAGGGCTCTAGTTCAGGACTGCAGGAGGGGTGAGCATCATCCTGCATCTGCTAAATTACAGGTACCATGTCTGGAAATGGTCTTGGTGGACAGGTAATGGCATGGCTGAGCCAGAGCTGCTTTTTCCCTGTTTCTTTAGGTTGTAGCAAAACATAAAACAGAGGAGAGGTAAATACACTTGCTACCTATTTCTGTTGATAAACACTTAGTGTGATTGACAATATTTGTTTCTCTTTGCAGGTCAAGGAATTTTTGAGCACGTTGTAATCCTCTTTGAAGTGCAGACAGTCAAACCATTCCAAACTTCTGTGTGATTCCAAGTGCAGCTTCTTCCTTCTTTTATAGGAGGCCTCTGGAGAGGCAAGACTCAGTCCTGGTGATTTGGTCGTGAGGAACAAATAAACTTTGGGAATAGGGGAATTATTAAATAAATGGGTACGTCTGTTCAGTACTATGTGAAGTGACATGCACAGATTCTGAAGAGACAGGGATTCTAAGCATTGCCAAATGCTATGCCAGTTTTTGATCAGACCAATGAGTTGTAGAGTATTTTGTAGGTGTTTTTAATTTATTTTGTGCCCAACTACTGTTTAATTTTGAAGAAGGTAGCTGGTTTTTAGATCTCTTCATTGTTTTTTTAGCCGCATGGATTTGTAATGGATGTTTTCTTGTTCCCAGGAAGTGAAAGGTAAAAACCATTTTTGCTGCTGAGGGCATTTTATGATAACCTAGAATTTTATGGTTTAAGGTACACAAAAATGCTTCCTGATCTTTTCATAGAAGAAGTTCTTTGTAGAATACACTGAATTAAAGCCAAATGTGACTGAAATTCCCTATATAGCAAATGAATTTTTATACCTACTTCTGCACTGCAAACTAGGATATTTGAGGCTTTTTGTTTTAGCAATTTTTATTAGCTTTTCCAAAAAGAGTGCTGTGTGTGTTACTGGTCAGTCCTTTTCTCCTGGAGAGGAATATGTTTGCTTGCTAGGCACTGCACTGGGCAGAAGGGCATTTTGCAAATGGCCTCCATCTGTAAATGACGTGTTGCTGAACCATCCCACAATCGCATTAGGGATGTGAGAGGTGGCTTCCTGCCTTTGTTCCAGCTGCTCCATGTGTTCACTGAGCCTTCTGGGTGCTTATCCCAGATCCTGCACTGTTGGAAGTAGGTTTTTCAGTCTCACCTGCTTGGAGGAAGGCGTGGAGACCTGTGTGGAGTAGCTGCTGCCTGAGCCTCTTGTTCCAGGTGCAGAAAACAAACTTCAGGTTGCCCATCTCAAGTGCTGGGTTTTGTGAGCTGCCTTGTTCTGCTTTGAACACTCCTGAGTGCACATTCAGCTTTTGAAGGCAAAATTTTATTGTAAAGCTTTTCATTGTCTACTGTGGTGCTTCTGCTACCTGCTTGCTGGAGATGAGATTTGTTCCTTTATGGCTGGAGTTGTGCTGGTATTCCCTAACCATTGGCTGAAAAATAAAAGTGATTGGAAAGACTTTTTTCATTGCTTAATAACATTGGCTTCTTGTCTCATAAAAGAAGTAATACTGTGGATTGCTTGTTTGTAATACTGGTACAATAGGTGTATTTGTTGTAAAAATGTTCTCTCAGATTTCTGCGAAACTGACTTCACTTTTTTTTTCACGTGTGGGAAATGAACTCATGGGACAGAGACACAGCATTACATAAAAGTGCATCGTGTGTGTGACGGTGCTCAGTACAAGAGCGTTGTGTAATATTTATGTTGTATGGAAACTAGCAGTAGTCTGGCAGAAAATCTTGTGCAGGACTTGAAGGCTGCACAGTAAAAGGAAAGATTTTGAGATCTTTGCTCCAGAAAGGAAGTGAGGTGGAATGGATGAAGATTCAGTTCAGATTTACTTGACACACATAGTACAAGCTTTTAAAGCATTCTTGGCAAGAGTCTGAACAGTAACAACTTATTTTGACTAACAGTGCAATTATTTCTACAGTTTCAGCTGTCAAAATTATGGATTTAATTACAGGAATTGGAATGACAGTGCTTGTTGCAAGGAAGTAAACATGTCTGAGTTCTAATAAAGACTTCTTTTGAAACCCATCACAGAGAGCACACAGAAATTCTGTGGCAGGTTATCTGCAGCCCGTTCCAGAAAGCTTTGCAAAATCTCTGCCTGCCAAGTTTGGGTTGGAAGGAGCAAAGTCATGACCAATTATAAGAATGTTTTTAATTGCTGCGGAGAAAAAACAATACCAAACCCCAAACACACGCCCCACTGGCCCCCCAGCTCCTGGGGGATCTGCAAGTGGCTGGCCTGAAGCACATGAAGCTGCAGTTATTTGTATGTAGGACAGACAGCAGCAGAGATGGCCTGAGACTGGTCTGCCTGTGCCTCGGCTTAGACCTCAGCTCCAGCAGTGCCTCAGCCTTCAGAACCTGTCAGTATTTCCTTTGCTTGCATCTATTCCCAGGCTACCACAAACCAGGATTGTTGTGTTGGCTTTTGCCTCTTAGAGATGCGAAAAGTTTCTGAACTGGTGTCTGCTGTTTGGTGAGGATTGTTTTTCAGCCTTTGGGTTTTGTGTCCCTTTCTCTTCCCTTGGATAAGAGATACTCTGATGGAATTGCCTAGGAATGTTTGCTTGTTTTAATCAAGATCAAGAAAAAAATTGGGATGCTGGTTTTTTTCCAGTTCAAAAACAAATTGAAGTATTAGTTGATTAGTAGGGTTTTAATTGTGATGCAAGTACCTGTGTGAGTAATTGTCTGAATACTGCCTCATTTTATTCTCAGTCCTTGTGGCTGTTTTCTATATAGTGGACTTTAAGTTCTCTTCTAAGTTTACTTAAGTTCATATTCTCATCTCTAGGTGCTTCTTAAAACAGCTACCAGTTTTGTAGGTAGAACCTAATTTTCTATAATTTGGTCCCAGTTACTTATTAGTACTGTTTTCTGTTTATTTAAGCAGACTTAATAATGAATTGTGTATAAATGTGGCAAGTATTGAATTGGTTTTGCTCTTTTTCTAATAATTAGATCCTCAGGAATCTTTGTGAAATAAAAATGACCCAGGAGAAACTGACTGACCTGTTATGCCTAGCCCAGAGAAGTCTGTGTGTTTGCAGCAGTAATGAGGTGTATCTTAGGAAAACACAGTGTGCAAGTGCTCTTGCCAAGAGGTTTCAGCATCACCAAGCATATGGGCTACCAGGTGGTTTTTCCAGCTCCTGTTTAGACTCTCTGCGTGACTGTGAGTAAATAAATCACTCTTAGCTTCACTCTTTTTGTCTTTAAAATACTGATATCTCCCCATGCCTTCAGGAGCCCGGGAGAAGGCATTTGTTAAAATGTATGTGCTGTTTTGTAGGTCTGAAGTGTGCTATTAAATAATGGAAGGCAGGCCTAGTTTTAGGTTTTGCTCTGTGATGTTCTGATGCCATTGGCCCAGATTCATGGCCAATGGAAGTTATTTATTTACTTTAAAAGATATTAAAAGCCATCGGTGCAATATTAGCTGTGTTAGTTCACCTAGGAAAATGAAAGCTGTAACTGTTAGTGAGAAAAGGAAACTTAGGAGAAGTTTGATTTTGAAATACAAACTGATGGCAAAAGTGTGCTGCAGTCCCTGTAGGCTAGTGATAAAGGCGAGAAATCCATGCAGGAATCTGCCACTGGAGGTCATTGTGTCTCAGTCCCTGGGCTGGCTGCAAGAGGAGCATTGGGCTTTAACAGTGAATGGCTGTGGAAAAGGTGAGGAAGGAAGAGGTCACCGTCCCTCACTCGGCCTGAGGATAAATAGTGCACGGAGTGAGATCAATCTTGCTCTCTGGCAGGAGGGAGCGGAGTAGAGCAAACCCTGCTGGATTAAGTGAATGACTAGAAAAGGCTGAGCTAATGGCAGGGGTTTGGTCACCAGAAGGCCTTCTGTGCAGCCACCAGCTGTTGATGTGCTGGGAGTGAACATTAGCACATGGATAACACTAATCCCACTGGGTCTGAGCCATGGCAGCCCTCAGGGCTGAGCTCTCACCCGCACTCAGCCTCCAGCAGGGCTGATGCTGGCAGCCTGCTGCCAAGTAAAACACCTAGCAGCTCTGAGCCTATGCACAGTGCTTACTGTGCCAAAGCAACCTGAACTGGGGGTGCCTCTCCAGAATGCCAATTGAAATCGGTGACAGCGGTGACAAGGAGTGTGGACTCCACACCGGGAGTAAGCACTGCAGGGATTTATTTTAACTTAGGTGGGTATAATGGAATGCTCAGAGCCCCAAACTGGAGGCTCCTGTGTGCAGGTGACTTTTCTTCTTGGGTCTGAGTTTCAGTCCATGGGAATAGAGAATATGAGAGCAGCGTAGATAAGATTGAGGCTGAATGAGATTGCAGGCTGTTGCTCACTTCTTGGATTTCTGCTGTCTGCTCTTCACAATGTCCTGGGCAGGCTGGACATGCCGTATATGATCTCCAGGAAGTCAAGGTTGTCCAGCTTGCACCATGGATGTTTGTTGGCTCGTACTGCCTGGCTTGGAAAAAAGCTGTTGGTTTCTGGGAGTTATTTACAAAATATTGCCACTGCAGCTCTTTTCAGAGGACATCCTGTGCTTTCTCCTGTCCTGTATTTTGTGCTTTTCTTTCCAATTTCCTTCTAAGTTGTTGTGACTTGTCTTTTAATAACTGCTAGAAACATGATCTCATACAAGCTGTAACAGACAAGTTAAAGCCAGTGTTGCAGTGTTTGACTCTGACAGCCTTCTTGAGCGTGTGGCTTCTGCCCTGCTTCTCTTGGCTGTCTTGGGTCTTCTAGTCCTCTTCTCTGAGTAATTCTGCTGAGTTAACCCATCTGCTTGCCGGGGCTTTTCCTACCTCCTCCTGGTTTCAGCACCAGCTATGGATGTGTGCTGACTGTGACCTCTTTTCTCATCATTCCCTTCAGCTTTGCCTCCACTGCTTTGCTGAAGCCATAGCTGTTCTCTGCTGAGCCTCCACTGAACCTTTTGTGTTGTCCTCGCTGCGACTCATGGCCTTTACCCCGAGCCCTCAGCCCAGCACAGTGGCCTCAGGTCATTGACTGCCTTGTTGGTCAGTCACCTGTGTCCTGCCTGTGCTGTGCCTCGTGAGGAGAGCGCCTGCAGTCACAAAGAGCAGGACGTGGCTTTTTAGGTCTCATTGCTGATCTGCAGTGGTGCTGCTTTCCCGAGCGTTTCCTGCAATCATCCAGTGTAGTTGTGTAGGTTTTCCAGGTGTGCTTGTCCTTGCCAAAGTTTCTTTGCTGTCTCTGCTGTGTGTTGTCTAGAGAGTGGGCTCATGTCAACTGACTGAAGAGCTTTTTCCAGTGGGGGTTTTGGTGCAGCTCGTGCTGCTTTAACCAGTCTGGTTCAGGAATATAGCTCTGTTCTGTGGAACTGAGCAGTCTGAGCTGTTAAAGAGTGAAGGGAGATTCCCTGAGGCTGGGAGCCATCAGGCACTCCATTGTCAGCGTTCCTCGTGCTGTTGTACATGCACTTACACTCAGGTTTTTATGGCTAATGAGTGCCCCTGCTATTCTTAGACCTTCAGCTGTGGAGAACAGATTCATCTCACAGTTCAGCTCTTTCCTGCTGAGGTTTACTCTTCCCCTTTGACATAACCATGGCTTGTGCACAGGACGAGCCTTTTCCTGGAAGGACAGTGTGACAGCAGTTTTTCCTCTGCTGGTGGCTTCCCAGCCTGTTCAGCATTTTAGGATAGGTGGCACTGAGCTTTGGGGATGCTATGGCACAGTACACTCTCAGAAGGAATTCTTAGTGTGTTTGCCAAGTGTCACGGCTGTCCTGCATGCTTTAACTCCTGTGATACACGCTTGCTGTTACTTAGGTATGTAAATAATGGCCTTTGTTGAGATCTCTTAGTGACTTAGACTTAGCCTGTGCCTGCAGTGGGACTGATGGAATTTGTCCATGCCGGAGATGAATCACTAGCTCTTCCTGTCTGAAAATTTCCTTTTGGCCCAAGGTTGCTCACTCATGATACACTCAAAGTGATAATGCATCTGCATTTTATGTTTTATTGACGGTCTGCACTTGCCAGTTGCCCTCAGATGAGGACACCTCCAGCATGTGGTTGCACTGTTGGCTTTAAAGACTGCTGTTAGCATTGCTTCTGGGATCGCCGGTACAATCCAGCTGGGATCATGTTGGCAGGAGGTCAGAAAGCACTGCTGGAAATGTTGCAATTGTGTTTGCTTGTTGTGCAGCAGGGGCTGAAGATCTCTGGATCTTTCAAAGCCCTTCTGTGGAACCCTCCCTTTAGCCACTTTTGTCATGAATTTTCTGTCTCCGCATTTTCTGTGCTGCCTTTGAGGTGTTTTTGTTTTTCTCATCTCCTCTGCTTGTCTCTGGTGCTGGAATATAAGGCAGTTCTCCTTCCTGGTCTATCAGCCGCTGCCCACGGACTGAGCCTTTGCATTTCATTTCCATACACTGGCACCTGTGTTGGATGGGGATACCTGCACCGTGCTGTCATTTCACCTTCCCATCTCTGAGCCTGGATATTTAGCCAAGTACTGGCCGTTCCCATTCTGATCCTTGTCTTGGGTAACTGTAGTTGCTTCAGGTCCTGGAAGACATTTGTGTAGGGGATTAGATCTGTCCTACGACATTTCCTGCTGGCTGGAATAGGATGTTCCTTGAATGATCTTTTCTTTCAGTAGGAAGCACTTTAAGTCTTGAAATTCAATGTAGACCCTAGAATTCTCGGCCTCTTCATGTAAGTACTGATTTCCGCTTCTGCTCCTTGGTTTCAGGATGTTTTGTTTGGGGACTTTTGTTTGTGTTTTTTAGCAGTACAACACCCAAAACCTTTCAGTGTCCTGTGTGATCTGGTTAAAAAATTACAGTATGTGGTTTGGCTTAAGTTTTTGTTATTACTGGGGGTTTACTTTTAAGGGGACTGTGGTCTGTTTGTAAAAATGAACTTTAATCTGAAATAATACCCAAACTGTCAGTGAGTCCTTGGTTCTAGTGGTGACTGCCTGACAGTGTGAGGTCTTGGACATGTTGTTGTTGTGACCATGAGTCACAGCAGCACCTGTACTGCTGATAGCAAAGTGTGCCTTGAGAGCTGGGCTGTATTTTTAACCTTTTAGCTGCTGTGGAAGTGGCTGGGGAGGATGGCAGGAGCTAGAGAGAAATTGTCAGTTGCTGTTTATTAAAGAGCAGAGGTTGAGATAGATGTTAAAGGAAATAGACTTCTCAATGAGACAGATGTTGGACGGGGAGATGCTCATATGGTAGAGCTGATTCTCTTCTGATATGGCTCATACAGTTTTACTCATCTGGCAGGATATGAGAATGAGATGCCTTGGACTGGATCTTTGGCTCGTGTTCATTACTGAAGCTTCATTTTCAAAGTAGTTCCACAGAAATCAAACCAATAAAACAGATCATAGAGATGGGGGAGCTTTGAGTCCTTACAGGAAGCAGTGCAGCTCTAATCTGGGGTGAGGCTGAGGTACTTGCAGGGTGGCTTTGAGGTAGGCTCTTTCTATATAGAATCCATGAAGATCTGTTGTGCACAATCCACTTGGGAAAGAAGGCTGGGGTGGCTTGGACACATGGGCTGGGGCTGGCAGGGATGTGCTCCAGCAGGGTCACAAACACTGGTTCTGCTCCTGCAGCAGTGTGTGCTGGGCCCATTGCTGTCATCCAACAGCAGCATTGCCTCAGTGCCTCTGCTTTGCACAGTGACCACAGGAGACTCCCATCCACAGCATGGGGTTTTTTGGTCCCTCAGTGGTCAAAATGAGGGTTCTCAGCTTTTTTTAGAGGCCCGGGTTAACTGTCAAATTTGAAACTTGTGGGCTACTAGTTCTTAGTGTTGCACTAGACCACTTTTACGGGAGTGAGATGATTTTATGGAACTGATGTCAGCTTTCTGAGAGCTTTCTCTGTTAGCTTTTGCAAATCCTTTGACCCCTGAAGTTAGCTTAGATGGAATTCTTGCTTTGAACTGCAGTGTGTCTCTCACTGGAATGCCCGAGTGAGGGGTGGGAGCAGGCAGTGACCTGAATACAGCAGAGTACGTCACATAACGTGCTGAGGGAATGAGGTGAGCAGGGACTGGACCAAGCAGGTTTATAGACTTTAGGAGTGAATTGATTGATGGAATTTTACTTCCAGGTTTGGAAGTACAATGCTGAAAGGTCTGCTCAGCAGTAAGGGGTTTTTGTTGTTTCTAAAGGAGGGAAGGATAAAAACAGACCTGTTTTTCTGTAGCTGACAATTATACTGAGAGGTGGGAAATGTCGTCTGAAGACATGCCTGAAGAGCTGTTGCAGTGTGTGGAGTTTCCCAGCCGTATCTGATGGAAGGGAAGAGGGACAGAGTGGAGGTTAGGAATGTTCCGTGCTGCTAACCTGTTACCTTGAGTGATTGCCAAAGCTTCAGCACTCAGAGAGCAGGTGGGTGCTGAGTTCCTGCCTTGCCAGTGACACAGCAAAACCTCTGTGCTTGCTCCTGCTTGCTGGACTTGTAAGGGAGCAACAGTGGCAGAACAAAGGCAAGGGTAAGTCCCTCAAGGAATTTTAATGTTTTTGCTTTTCTCTCTAGAAGGTCTGGATGTCCCAGCCACCTCCCAAGGGAGGTGTTTGGTGTTTTGCTCTGCAGAGATGACGGCTGATGGGGCTGAGGAGGCTTACTGTGAGCCTACTGTGCTGATGAATTCAGTCATGCTCTGCCACATCAGCTCCCTGTCTAGACCCAGGGCAGTGCTGCCACTCGAGGATCGTGTGTGTAGGAATAGCTCCCCTGGTGCTTGTGGGATCAGGTCTTTACATCCCCACAGAGCCAGTGAATAAGAACTGCTTTGAAGGGGACCTACTGATGGTTTTTCTCTGCCAAGTAAACAGGTTAACGAGTAAATAAGGCCATTACAAACTTGGCAGCCTCTTTTGTCTTCTGTCTTCTGCTGGCCCGGCTGCTTTGGTTAAAAAGCTCTTTCTGTCAGTGCAGGTTTTGCCTGGAAAAGCTGGAATAATTTCTTGCAGCAAGAGTTAGTTTTCAACAGGAAAGGCTGCGCTCACCCTACAAGCCCTTTGCTGGCATCAGGCAAGGTGGAGGTGTGCTGAGCTCATGGCGCAGGCTTGCCCCCAGAGCAAGGTCTGGGCACAACTGTTTGAACTGGGGCTTAGCTAAGCGCATGTTGTAAGAGAATGAAGGTTTGTTGTTTTCTTTTCCCCCTGGCACACAGTGTATTGTCAAAGAGGAACCCAGCAAGTTAGCCTATGGGTTTTATGTTTGTTTTCTTAATAGCATCTCCCAGTCATGCTGAGAAAGGACTTGGGAGAGAGCCATCAGTCCCAAACCTGGTGGTGTTTTTGAGGCTCTCGTCTCTGTTTCATGCCCTAAATGTGGTGGGGTGAGAGGGAAAGTGATCTCTAATCCAGCTAAACACACCTGACTCCAAACTTGGGTTTTTTTGCTTGAGATTAAGATATGCAGATGAGCACTCTGTCAATGTTTAATGAAAGGAGTTAGGGTGATAGTTTCCTCTGACACTCGTAAATTTGAAATACTTGCATTTTCCTTTGGATACAAGTTGTGTGGTTTTTCTCTTCCTTTTTCCCTTCTTGGTAACTGAATTCTGCAGGCTTGGAGCCCAAGTGCATTCAGTTTTTACAAGTCACTGATGGGAGATGGAGACAGGAGATGTTTAACGTACCATTCAGCTGCTCAAAAAAGTGTGTGTCTAAAGTTCTTTTCTGTGAGAAAGTTGATTTCACCCCGCAGGCAGGTTCTGCTTTGGCAGGAAGGGGCATCAAGGAGACTTTTACTGCTTTGGAAGAAAAGAACTAGAAATGTAAAACCAGTATTGTTGGGATAGTAAGATGAAAAATATACTGCAAATATAAATAACATGGAGAGAAACAGCCTCTGTGAAGCTGGCATTGCTGTAGTATTTAGAGATCCACTTAACCCCAGAGCTCTTTGCTTATCTGCTGTCGGTAAGAAACTGGGCATGTTTAGATGTTACCTAAGAAAAGGAAACGGTGTTATGACTTCCTTATGAGGAAGGCATTTGGTTATAATTCATGTAGAGCAAGGAGTGTTTCTGGAGGCTGGTGAAAATCCCCACCCCAGTCCCACTGCTGATTTCTTCACTTGTCCTGACTGCTGTTACAAATTGCTTACCACAGCAGTGTGCTCCTTGCCCCTGGCAGCGTGTTGCACAACCTCATCTCCAGGGATTTGCAGCAATGTTCTGATTAAATTGGGCATCAGTGTTCATCTATTTGTTTTTTTAAAGCTGGATGTGTGATACATGACTTTTGAGTGGCTGGAAGAAGTTAGGAGGCAGTAGAGAGTCATTAAAAGGTTATTTAAGAACTTCAAAGTAGCTTTGCTGAACACTGGAATTCTTTTGATAGAACAGGCCACATCAAAACAGTCTCTAGTAGAGCTAGGGGCTGATCACAGATTGGCTCGAGTGAATGAGTTTCCCACACATTAGTGGCACAGAATTTATTATTTATATGCAATTGTATTTGGTAAGAAATTTAAAATTTCCTTGTCTTTTTTGCTGCAAAGGGAGCCTGCATCCTTTGTAATCTTCTTCTGCGTCTCCATCCTCCTGAATCATGGAGTCAAGGACTGGTGTGAATTGGAAGGGACCTTATAGATCATCTTCTTTCAGCCCCTGCCCTGGGTAGGGACACCTTCCATTATCCCAGATTGTTCCAAGCCTTGTCCAGCCTGGCCTTGAACACTTCCAGGGATGGGGCAGCCATAGCATATCTGGGCAGCCTGTGCCTCCCCAGTCCCACAGAGAATATATTCCTTCCTGATACCTCTTCTAAACCTACCCACTGCCAGTATTTTCCTTATTTTCCATGACTTGGTGGCTTTGCTTGACATGTTCATTGAGTTTGGCTTCTGGGAGTGAAGGGGCTCTATCTAAATAACGATGGTGTGATGGTCCCAAGTGTGGAATCTGCCAAGAGATTCACTGAACCCTTCCTCACAACAGATTTTTCTTCCTTATATTTATAGGTTAACTGGTGTAACTGGGATTTGGGTGACTCACCAGTAACTCCACCAGCTCTTTGGGTACTAGCTGGAAAGGAGCAAAAGGAGCTTCCTTTCATGAGATTCTCACCAAATTTACTGTGTCATTTGAGGTTTGCTGGGCAGATGGTGGTTTCGTATGACTTACTGTTGGGTTTATTTTCCATAATGATTTGGGAAAGCTAATTGTTTTTTCCTCCCAGTCCAGGAATGATTGCTCATTCTTTCCCATCACTGAGGCACTGATTAGAAATAGGCAAAGATTTCACAACTTTTTGAAGCCAACTATGCTCTTTCCCTGCTGAGAGCCCTCCAGCACTCTCCTTATCTGCCCTAGAAGGAAAATGCAGCCTGTGTTGACATGCTTCATTTAATTTCTCCTTCTGACTCAATGTAACCTGGTGCAACCCAGGACCATTCTTGACTCTCACTAGAGGGCTGTGTGTGATGGGGCTTAATCCCATGTCCTGCTGTCATCAGGAGATCTCACCTCACTCTCCCGACACCTCACTCTGTAAACTGTCACTCTGTTTTCTCAGTTATGCTTGGATTTGAAAAGGAGCAGGGCTTCTAAACTCCTGACAGATTTTGCCACATCCTGCATAGGTTTTAGGAGCAGCTTCAAGGTTTAATAGTGTCTAGGGAAAAAAGTGCCCACAGTATCTAGCCAGAGTGTGCAGTCACAGTGATTCCAAACAGTATTGCTTTGTAACACACACAGCACAGTTACTGCTCAGCAATCCCTGCAGCTCGTTATGGCTTTGGGTTTTGCTGTCTCATGGTTGTTGTTCCTGTAATCTCTTAGCACCCGGGATCTGGGTTTTGCCTTTCTTCTTTGGGAAGATTATCTGAGAGTTTTCTGTCTAACAGGCTGGCCTGCCCAGCCCAGGTGGCCAGGGCCAGCGGGTGTCAGAGTGCCCATGTAAGGCCAGTATTACTGTGTAGATTTGGAAGGGGGGTCCTTACAGTACCCAGTGTAGTGGCAAAAGCCTGGCTCTGTACCCAGGTCATTGCCAGCTCCTGGAAATCATTCCTGTACTGATACACTGGTCCTTCTGAGAATTGTCTGTGGTGCTCAGCTTCAGGATTTCCCAGCCTTGCCCACAAGTTAACAGTTCTGGGGATGTGTTTGTGTGTTGTGGGGAAGTTTGCTTGTTCTCACTGCCTACTGCAGCCTTGTCTTTGACTTTTGCCTTTCTCCCCTGAGTGTGGTTTAGAAATGGACTCGCTAATCTGATGCTTTAATGATGGCCAAAATAGCCTTAGCCTCAGTGGTCAAACCACCTGATTTTATCTACCTCCTAGAGAGTCCTTCCTCCCTTTTCCACTCATTAGCGGACAGAGGTGTTTGCTGGATAAGCAAGGCTGGACAGGAGCAGAAGGCTGAAAGCTTGTGACACAATAACCAACTAAGTGCCTTCTTCAAGTCCCACAGTTGCCTGCCTTGGCTACAGAGAGAAAAAAACCCTTGTTGCTCTGTGCTAACAAGCTGGTCTTGGTGTCCTGGTGGGAATGCACCTGCAGCAGAGCCTCAGGGCCTGCACAGCTAATTGAGATGTTGGAAGCTGTAGCCTGGTCCAGCCTGGCTCAGCCCCACTGCTGACTGTTTCACCCAGCAACTAACAGTCCTCTTCTTGTTGCAGCGTGGCCCTGGCCTTTTCAGAGGCATCTGGGCACAGAACAAATAATCTCTTTTGTTTGTTCTAGGCACCCCTGCAGCTCCTGGTATGGCTGGCAGTATCTGAGACTCTCCCAGTCCTCCATCGTGCATTGCTGTGAAGCTGAAAAGGGACTTTCTCCTGAAGCACAAGGAAGGAGCAGAAATGCATCAGAGGTAAGGGGGGGAGCCCATGGCTACAGCTGTAGTGCATCTTTCTGCCTGAGCCACACCCAGTGTGTGTTTCAGCAGGACACGTGACTTAATATTTTAGTTGGGCACTTGTAGCTTATGGTTCTATGACTGGAAGAGAGGAAAAATATCAACTGGTTCTCTGGTGTCAAAGTAAACAGACATTGTCCAGTGTTTTTGGAATGGGACTGAGCAAGTATGCCCTGGGCTGGTGGGAAAATATCTTATGGGAAGAACCTCTGAGGTCCTGCAAAGCTAAGGGAAAGTGGGATTAGACTCTCAGGTTGTTCCATGCCTGAGTAATGCCACAGAAGAAAGGGAAAACTGGTCCCTGCCAACTGTGAGATGTGGTGTTAACAACAGGGCACTGCTGCTGTTACAAAGGGTTTAACTTGGAGTCCTGTCAGCAATTAATTACAGATGACTTTTAAAACAGTCTTTTTTTAGATAAAGAACATTTATTATTAAATCTGTACTTACCTTCACAAGCTCAAGAATTTTTAATGTTTGAATTGGTTGCAGAGGCAATTTAGCACCTAAATCCCTTTAGAGATGAGGTCATGCCAGTTCTTTCCACAACAAGTGTACAGTATTTATTTCTGCCTTTTATACAACTGCCATTTTTTAAAATTGTCTTTTGGCTCAGCTACTTAAAGCCAACCTCTCTTATTGCCACAGTGTTCTGACTGTGCCTTCTAATTATAAGGCACCCAGGAGGAATTCAGTCTAACACTGTCTTCCTTCAACATGTTGTTACATCATCCACAGAAAGATCAGAGAGATAACCCTTTGTCCTAGGTAAATTAGAGCAAGTGGAACAGCAGAAGCAAGCTGGCATTACTCCTTCTCAGAAACACTGTGAGGATACACTAAGGAGAGGTCTGGCTGACCTCAGAGCAGACTTGCCTTCTGGAGGGAGGAGGTGTCCCACTGCTCCAGGCTTTGGAACAAAACAGTCCCAGAAACAGTGAGGTAGAAACAATGATAGCTCTGAAAGTCACACTGCTGTTTAACATGTCCTTTCTCACTCTGGTTTCTGGAGCTGCTGAGGAAGCGTGCTGGCTCTAAGACATCAGCAGTTTTGCTTGGAATGATCTGTATTAAGTAATGGCTTGAAGGGCTCAGGAGAATACACATGGGATGGGTATCTGTGGGAAGCAATCTTGGTGTTGTCTGAAAGCAGGAGACCTGTAACATTTCAGAAATTACCATCGGTTTTGGCTGTCCATGTTGGGGTTTATCCCCTTTGATACAAAAGCCCAATTTCTAATGGGAAATTATCTGCATGATGGAAACTGGGGGAGCTGAAGCACCTTGGAGTTTCTGAGAGTCTCCAAAGGGGCACATACAAAATGAATTCACGGCTCTGGTAAGTGTTGGCTGGAGAAGGGGCCACTGGATGGAGCTCTCGTCCTGTGGTTGGCCACCACTGGTTACCTGAGAGGCTTGACCTGTACCGGTGAGGAGCTCCGCTAGAAATCCACTCCTTGAACAAGGTAAGGGGCTGGGATTCCAGTCTGATAGCACGGTGGTGACCTGTGATAATGCTGTGTTGCTTTATGAGAAACCCACACCTCCTGGTAAAGAAGGGAAAACTCAAGCAGTGTGGTTAGCTGTGAAAATATGGGAGACCACATTCATCAAGGTGGACAAACAGGTATGGCCACCACCAATCTGGGAAAAACCCAAGTCTGGAAGGTGCCAGGTGAAGATTTGGTCTAAACTGGTGGCTCTGAGCTTTCAGAGCCAAATGCTTGTGGTTGCAAATAAGCTGCTCACCAAAATCAGCAGATGTAAGGGGGTAATAAATCCAGAAAGAAAGCTACATGTATGTGCAGCTCATGTAGTTACTGACATCAAAACTGAAGCATTTCAGAGAAACATGATCCTGTCCTCCCATGGAGATGGGTGGTCCAACTTCAATCCAGTTGTTGGCTGGAAGGAGCAGATTTGCAAGGTTCAAGTCTCAGGATTGCTGAGGCTGACTCTGTTGGGAGTGGGGATTGCAGGGAGTGAGGGGTCAGAGAAGGTCATGTCATTGTGTTTGGCTGTAGGTGATGGTTTGAAGCTGTGTCCTGAAGGGAAGTGCTTTTAGCAGAAAGATTTCCAAATGGTGTTTGCCCTTGTTTTGTGACAAAGATGTTGGTCAAGAGGGGATTTTAATATGATTAGTGCTTACAGGCACACAGTCAGAAATAGCTTTAAGGGTTGACCTTTTCTTCTTTCTATAAGTGAAAAAGAGGAGAACACCTCTTCAAAACTTACTGAAAACCTTCACTACTGAAGGCTTTTTTAAAAAGAAAGACTGTGTATTGTTTGACTTGACTGTTGGGCTTTCTTAAACTGAAACAGACCATTTTATCTGCCTTTTTCCATGCATTTAAAACAGGGCCTTTGGTAGTTGCCTGCCTGGTTAGGAGTTAAAAGTACAAGTGAAATAGTGCTTATGACATACTGTGTATTTTTAAGACACAGAGTTCTTTCAGAGGAAGGAATTAGAATTGGAATGCTTCCAAAATCCAGTTTTAATAAAGTGTGTGAGTTCAGAAAGGAAAAATTCCTTTCTTTTCACTTGGTTGCTCTTCTCATAAAAAGAGTTTGGATGTGTGTGTATGTGCCTACACATGTGCATGTGTGTGTTGCATCAGCACTTTGGGCACAGGTTTAGGATACTGCTGGTGGATCTCTGGATTCTAAAATCACCTGTCAGAGTACCTTGCTTTTAGGACTGTGACTTGCCTCCTTTGTTTATTTTTGTTCGCCAGTTTGGGATAATATTTGCAAATGACTTGTTTCCAAAGAAAATGAGGTTTTTACTGCAGAAATTTGAGAGTGGCTCAGGGTTGACTGAAATGTTCCATTTCAGGTGCAGTTATGCATCCAGCACTTTATTTCCTCTGCTTGCAAAAAAGAAGAGGAAAAATAGATCCTTACAACTGCAAAAAGTGCAAGGATGTCACAAGTGGCCGGTTTGGCCCCTGTCATTCAGAGGAGAACTAACCCTGCCCTTCCAACTCACAGTCCTGGTAGTCCTTGTTAAAAATTCCTGACTGACCATTCAAAGCCTTCCTTATTCATATCTGTGCAAGGATTATTAGGACAACTATTGGGAGTCAATGGTAGCCAGAGGGCTGACAGCGCAGCTGAAAGTAGACAGTGACATGGTGCAAGGTGTCACTCTATTGAGGCTTTTAGAGTGTGCTCCCAGCAGTTCTACCTGCTTGGTGCTATTTGAACAGAACTAGGCTGAGCTCCCTGTTGTGTGCTGGTCGTGGGCCACACACTGGCCTCCCTGTCCCAGCAGGAGCTGCCTCCCAAACAGCTCCCCAGGGCTTGGGTTGCTGGCTGTGGGTGATGAGATGCTGCTGGGAGAGGGGTAAGGAATTGAAAGAGGATGTGGGTCGCATTTTTTTTTTCAAGTTCTTTGTAGCATATGCGTTATGGCATGATGCCTCTGGAAAAGTAAACAGCACTTCAGGTTTAGTCATGCCCTGTGCTTATTATAGTCCTGCTGAGGGATTCCAGACACTTGCCAAGTGCCAGTGCCTAGCATTGGATAGGCATCCCAGCCACAGAGCCATCTGCCTGGTGGGCTGGGAAGAGCCTCTGACAGCTGCTGGAGATGCTGGGTGGGAAGAGCTGATGCGTGCAAATGACACACTAATCCCAAGTCGGAAAAGGGGAATGATGCCAGCCATGCGGGACAGGGATTTCTGCCTGGCAGGTGTCTGCAGACCTGCTGGCTCCCCAGAACAGTTCCTCTCCTTCTGCCACTGCTGGCCTCGTGCTCCCAAATTAGCCAACACTTGGGCAAAGCGTGAATAGAAGTCACATAGCTGAGAGTCTAACTGTGCCCTGCCTAGGTGTGTGGGAGGGTCATGGGGAAGGTTAATGTGGGGCTTTCTGCTGTGTAAGCTGCAGGAAAATTCTTCTGCCCAAATTCCTGCTTGCTTGCTGAGCTTTGACTGCAAGAAGAGTGAAGAGAGCGCATGAGAGAGCTCTCCAGGGAATGAGCAGCAGGACGGGCTTAGGAAGGACAGAGTGCTGTGCTGAAGTTTGATTTTCAGCAGCTGATATCTTCTAATATGAAGTTGCAACCCAAAAATGTAGAGACAGAATATAAAAATACAGCAGTGAAAGTGACTTTCCATGCTAATGGCCAATTTTTTTGCTTTCTGTTTTTAACTCTGCTCAGAATTAGCTTTGAATCTACTTACATGATGAGGACATCAGCACTGCCTGGTTTTGAGAATCAGGCTGGCATTTAAATGCAAGCTGAGGTCTATTTCTGCAAGTGTGATGCAGAGCACTCTCACCAAACCATTAGAATTTCCTGCTAATTGTGGTGTTTCATTTCTGGCCAACTGCATTCCAGAATGGCCTCTCTCTAATGAACTATTTACTGACTCTATTTCAGTAGATAAACTCCCCAGCTTAGCAATAGGAACTTTCTCTTCCTTGCACAGTGTTCTAAAGCCCCTTTAAACTAGACAGAAATATATAGGCTAATGTGGTAATTTTGATTTATTAACTTGAGGTAGGTATAAACTCTTCCTGTTGGAATGTTGATAATGTTTGGCATTGAATGGAGATGCTGGCACATATTGTATAGGAGGCCTGAGGTCTGTAATAAATACAAAGGCCATAAATATTTAAGGTGTATTACATCACATCCTACCTTTAACACCTCCTTTAGTATCATTTAATGGGAAATAACCTGGATGAGATCTAGGAAAACAGCTTAAAATGAATCTGTGACACTCTGTTACTTGTGGAAAATGGAAATAAGGTTTTAAGGCAATGCAGACATCTTGGTACTCCCTGCAGGGTTGGGTTTGTCAGCACATGCTTCACACAGAAACACCTGACCTGACCCAGACCTGGGTCTTGAGCTGGGGCTCAAGGCAGTGGTCTTGCTGAATGGCAGAGGAGGGCAGCTCCCCAGATTGGGGGGACCTGGGAGGCCACATACCCTCCCTCACACAGCCTGGCCTCTCTCTGGTTTCATGGTTCACAGTCCCTCAGAGCAAGGGACACCTTCCACTAGCCCAGGTTGCTTCAAGCCCCGTCCAACCTGGTTTGGACACTTCCACACTTCCAAGGATGGAGCAGCCACAGCTTCTCTGGGCAGCCAGGGCCTCACCAGCCTCACAGGGAACAGCTTCTTTATAATATCTAACCCTTCCCTGAGTCCATCTGAAGCCATTTGCCTTGTCTTGTCACTTGTAAAAATTGCTTTCTTGTTTAGAGAATGTGTCTCTTTAGTGTTTTTTTGAGAGTTTAAAGTGAAGCTTTCTAACAGGAGGGAAAACGCAGCCAAGAGTTCCTTAGCACTGGAACTAAGTCTGCTCTTTCCAGTGGAGAAGGAAGTTCCCCTTGTTTCCCGGTATTTATTGGTTTGAAGGACTGAATGTGGTCAGAGTAACTGTTAAGTGGAAAGCAAGGGTTTCCTAACAGGAGAATCAAGTCCTTCCAGGCCTTAGAATTCCACATCTGTAGGCTGTGGTGGTGGAGAATGTAGCTAGGAACACCAAGAACCCTGTTTTCAGATTCCTCAGCTTTTGTTTTCCTCCAGTGAGTCAGTATCTATTTCTGTGGGAAAAATTGTAACATGAAACACCTTAAAAGCATTGATTCCTACAACAATAAACAATTAAAAGGAAAAATGGAATCCTTCCTCCAGCAGAAAATCAGAGCCAAACTGCACTTCCAAGGAAGAGTGTTTTGTGATGTCCTTGATAACAGTAATAACAATAAAGGTCATGAGAGCTCTGCCATCCTGAGCTGTGATGTTGCTTGCTCAGACAAGTGGCCCCTGCTGAGGCTCAGATCAGGTACATCTGATAATGGGGATGGAACAGCCGTGTTTATTTTTGAAATGTGTCAGAGAACCTGTTTCTGGTCCTTGCTCTTCTCTAATAGTCAGGTGTTTATTTACATGTTCGGAAGCTCCAGGGCTTCTCCCGTAAGAAGGAGTTTATGTATCTGAACAGTTCGTACCTTTCCTTCCCCTTTGAGTGCTGATGGCATAAGATCTTAGAATGGAAGATGGAAGGGGAATGGGATATTCCTTATCTGAGATTATACTGTTGCCAGAAAGAATGGTTTCACCCTTTGTTTCTTAGCAAGAATTAAATTGTAAATATTGGTGGTGTGAAATCTAATTTTGGGGGGCTATTCCATATTATATAGTATGACAATGATGTAGTGGACATAGAAATCTGTCAGATTATTTGTAGGGTGATCAGGAGTGCATTTTTTACTTTGTGTGCCGATCCATATTGAAGAAAGTAAATTAGGAATCTCATGGGTGGCCTTACCCTGTGAACCAAGTGTGCTTTGAAAAACTAAATGGGTGAACGTGTGTGTGCCTGGTTATTTTGTATATTTGAGCCTTTCTGTTTTAAAATCTTAGCAGCTAATTTGAAAATTAATTGAGAACACTGCATTTTCATTTGTAATACAGGCAATATAAATATAGAAGTCAATGACCTATTCAAACAAGTCAAATTAAATCACAGCAGGAAATCTGAATATACTGGTGAAGTCTTATATTGCAAAACCTTCACTTCTCTTGTTGGACATGAGAAAATGACTGATGATGTGTAAATTGGAAAAGATTTTAGGGAAGAGGCATCATAAATAGAGGCCAGACTTTAGGCAAGTCCTTACAGAGTGAGGGACAAAGGCACTGGTTTACAAAGTCAAAGTTCAGGATCTCTCCTAGAGCCCACAGGAAAGACTCAGAGACCCTTCTGTAAGCAGAGGCTTGTGCAGGGATTGTGAAGGACATTGTTCAGTTGCCAAGGGAGAGGGAATATGCTGTTTAGCAGTTGATGGGACTTTACCAGGAAAGGTTACAAAACTGCCAAGTCAGGACACTTTTGTACTTTTAGGCACTTCTCCGTGTAAAACCAAAGACAGGCACTTCAGGAATGCTTGGTCACAGAATAAATGTGGGTGCTAAACATTACTTTAGCCTTTTACCTACCTGCATGGTATGGTAAGAAATGCCTGAATTGCTCTGCTTGCTTCCTGTTCTGGGGCACAGGAGGGAGTTTAGGCAGCAGCTGCCAAAACTGCAACACTTGGGGACTTAGCTGGAGGAATTTGGTTTTGTGTTTTCCCGTACTACCTTGGGGGTCTTTGAATGTGGTTTTCTTTATGACTTTGAGAAGCTCTTTTGAATCCAAGTCCCAAGGTTTTGGGTTTCCCTTTTACTAAAGGTATTCAGTCCAAGGAATGTGGTGGGCACATTGAAGTTTTCTTTGGTGTAGTTGCCATGCAGTGTTTTCTGCTCTGATTTTCAAGTGCCACTGCATGAGTGTCATGGTTGAGGTTGTGTGGGTTGCAGTGCATGGGGCACATTCTCATTGCTTCCTGGTATTCACTAAAACCAGTGGACTCAAAATAAATAATGTTCAACTGCTCTAATTTTAGCGTAAAATTAAGATAACTTGTTAGCCAGCATTGTTCCAGAGACCATAAAGTTTTCCAAGAAACCAGCAGGACTCATGGGCACGTTCTGCTGGAGTGTTTTCACACAATATCCACCATACACTGTTGTCTGTTGCTATGAAACAATCTGAGAAGATCAAATGGTGGATAAACATTGCATAACTCATCAAAGAGATCAAGTAAGGTGTAGAGATAAGGGATGGAAGTAATTGTGGCACTAGTAGAGACTTGGGGAGGGGTAGAAAGCTGAGGCTGGAAACAGCATTGAAGCCACATAGGCAGGAAGGAACAGAGATCCTAGTTAAAACAGCAGTGAAAGTTCTTGTAGGAAGCTCCATGCCCGGTACTTCAGTCTGATCTTGTGGTATCTTAGAAGGATTTCTTCTTCTTTCCATGCAAAGGAATCAGAAAATATTTCTACCAAAAAAGTCATGGGAAATATTTAAAAATTTGAATAATTTTTCTTACTTTGTTCCATCTTGTTGCTTAGTTAGGAGCTTCTTCATCCTAAAAGAATAACTGCTGTCTTTGTAACGATATTTTTTATAACATGAATATTCCACCATGCCAGAGTATCCAGGCTGACATCATAGAGTTGTCTTGGCTTACCAAATCACTCCAGACTTGTGCTTCTTTCATGTGTTTATGCAGATTTATTAAGTCCATTCTTGTCATCCCTTAGCAGAAGGGATCAAACAGAAGGTAAACCACTCACGCCTGCGGCAGCATTCCTGCATTGGCCAACTGCCTATTCTTCTTTTTCCAGAGGCACATTACTCCATCCCACCCAGGAAAAGGGCTCTGGTAAAAAGTTTAACTTTGCTCTGTGCTCTCAGGGTCATCAGAGAGAGAACTTGGCAGGTTGGCAGAAGTGGGGGGATTTTCCAGCAAGCTATTTGTTAAATGGCCGTGGAAAATGTCTGACCACTCAAAGGGAAGGAGGATGGAGTAATGTCAACTCTTTGGTTGATGAGTAAGAAAAAGCTTTGGCAGATTTTTCAACTTGGTGTTTGTCTGAGTTAGCAAAGAATTTCAAGTGATTTCAAGAGAAATGGATTCTTCCACTGATTTCACTGGGTGCCAACTCTGACTTGGAGATAATGTTTACTAAATTGAGGTAAAAACTTCCTTGTCTTCAATACAGGAAGGAGGAGAAAGATCCTGTTAAAAAGAACTGCAGAGACCATTTCAGAGCTTTTGTTTCTGGTGACCTTTTAATAATGCACAGCAGGACAGAAAGAAGCAGTGGTCAAGTTCCCTGGCTTCAGACAAATGAACCCTATTTTCTGAGGCTGGGCTGCTTCAGCCTGTGACATTCATGGCACGTAACATTTTACAGGCTTCTGGTGGCAGTTCTACAAATGTGACAACGGGGTGTCAGCTCCATTGTCAGGAATTTGCTCCGAGAGGAAGGAGCCTTTTCCTTGTCTTTGCATCCCAGATAAATCCCCTTGTGTTTTGAGTTTTGGCGTCTTCAGCTGATTACTCATGCAAAAGTGTGAGGGGAAATACTACAGAGCTAATTATAATCGCTTTTAATTAGATCCTGCAGCAACCCCTGCAAGAAATTTTAAGTGAGCGATGCACACACTCTGTGAGATGAGTGCTGTTTTGCAGCCAAACCCATAGAATCCTGGAATGGTTTGGGTTGGAAGGGACCTTAAAACTCATCTGGTTCCAAGCCCCTACCATGGGCAGGGACATGTCTCTGTGAAGCATGTAGGTATGGCCCCAAACCATAAAGCACAAAGAAGTGTTGGAATACATGGACCTGTAAGTGTTCTGCTGATGTGGGAGCTTGGTGAGGCAGCTAACAAAGCAGGAATTTTTTATTAAACTCCTGTTGACACAAGAGTGGGAACCATTTCAAATATCCACTCTGTATCCTGAATGTGAAATCGTTCTTAGGAAACTGTTATATAAAAGGTCTCCCAAAATTACCTGCTTAAACAATGTGTCCATTCCGTGCCTCCTGTAGTACTAGCAACAGGAGTGAATGGTGTTATTCCTGTAAGGCAGGTGTTGGACAGGATGTATGGACATGTGGTTAGCTGTAAGTCTCCCATGTCCCTTCTTCCTGTGATTTCCTCTGTCACCAAGGAAGTGCTAAAAGAAATCATTTTGTAACTGAAGAACCAGATGACTTGTTGTTGTTAACAGGAAAATTCTCAAAATTAAAATGAGCCCTCATTTTGAAAGCCTTGAACTTGTAAATGGATCAATTGAGCCAAGTTTTCCAGGAAATAAACTTGGACCTTTAAGCTCAGCACTCCCTCTGGAATGGGTGAAATGCAGGGCTGTGAGTGCTCTCCCTTCACTTCAAGGACTGTTGTGCTTGTCACTTTTCAGGCTCCCTGAGAAGGAAGCTCTCCTGGCTTCTCGTTTGTGGAGATCAAAGCATGGAGAGTTTAAGAAACCTGAGCAGGGTTCTGGGTGAGTCAGTGGTGTTTTCTGAAATTCAAGTCAGAGTCTTTAACACTGGTCCCACTGACAAATCAACCAAGAGGGAAGTTAATAAGAGAAAGACGTTAATTCCTTTCTTCTTTGGTTTTTAAAATATCTTCAAAGAGGATTTTAGGATCTTCATTCTACAGACAGCAGCAAAACTGTTCTCTGAAATTTTTTTCCCCCCTTCTTTCCTCACCAGTGTTTATTTTGGGGCTTGTCTTGTGTTGCATTAATATATAGATGGGATTCAGTTTCTTCATATAGAAATGCTGAATTTTATTGTATAGGTCATATTTAATAGGATTATCAGATCTTATTGGTGTCAGTATCTTATTGGTGGACAGTATATTTACACTTAGTTTATTGGTTAGTACATGGTATTGTGCATGTGTATCAAACTTCTGTATTTATAGTTAGTTTACATATTTTTTCTACTGATTTGCATGAGACAGATCTTATTGTTTATGCAGGTGCTAGTTGTTTTTCACCTAAGAATAAGTTGTTATGTTAACAAGCTTTCATATTAAGATTGTTTTTGGATGGGAACTTGTAAATTACTCAGCTGCACTTAGAAGAAATGACAGGCTAGCTATAAATTTAACAGAGCAGGCCTGATTTGATGAGTTCTTTCTTTTATAATTCTTCTGTCTGTCCATGACAGTCTTGGTTTAAGACAGGCTCTGTGCAGATTTAACCAATACCTTTCCACCAATAAGGAAGCAATACAAGTGAAAAAAAATCGGTTTCCTGAGGAGAGAATCAGCACAGCCAGAAAGTAACAGTAAGTAAGTGTTAGATACAGAATTGCTAAACCTCAGAACCCCAAGAGAGAGAGATCTGAAGTGGCAACATGTCCTCTTTCTCTTGAGCTTTCCCTCAATACTGGCCAAAAATCAGATGAAAGAAAGATGTTCAGCAAGGGCACAGTACAAGTAGTCAGACTTGTGGACAGGATCCATATAAACTACTAATTTTCTAACAAATGGATGGAATAGTGTATTTTAAAGATGTTTGCAATGCTGCCTCAACAACTCAACAGATAAAAGAGATGGGTTTTTCTTTCTGAAACACTTCTAAACAAACATGTTTGAGACTGAACTGTGTATTTTCCAAGAGCATCTTGTGCTTCTTCATGTTTTCAGTAGAGATTTAGAGGACCTTACAGACAAGTGGTGAAAGCTAAGAATTGAGCTGGCCTGAGCAGGGATGTGGCTTGTCATTCATGTGACTTGCCCATCATTCCTGTGAAAGAGATCCAATCCTCTCTGGTAGGATGTCCAGAGACTTGGCAGGATGGGGTGGTGCAAACTGAGAGGGAACCTAATTAGTGCATACAAGTGTCTGAAGGATGGATTCAAGAGGATGGGGCCAGGCTCCTCTTTCCAAAGAAGGCCTTAGATAAAGGAGGAATGGGACAAGGAGCAAGAAGTAGAGTCTGGCATTGCTCCTTTTTAGGGTCCTGGTGATCAGCTGTCCCCTCTGGAGTGTATTCCTGTCACAGCTCTGCACTGGCTCCCTGGTGCGTGCCCTGCTGAGCAGAGGTGGGTTTTGTATGGCCTGTGCTGGAAGCAGGCTCTCCAGAGAAAGAATTGGCTTTCACTTGTCCTTCTGCAACTTGTCTTTAAGGGCACACCTGGAGTGTTCAGTACTGCAGTGTGTTTTAGTATGACCCATTACTTGTCTGACACCTGTGCTAGCTGTAGAAGCCAGAAATGTACATTTTAAGAGGCAGTTAAAAATAGCTTGGTTTGTTATAAATCACCCTCCCCTACCTGGTATTAATTTCCATGGAGCTGAAGAATTTAAAATTCTCCTGGTTTCTACAATGGCTGCACCCTGAATTCGGAACATTGCCCCTTCCAAACAGAGTTTTAATGACATCAACAGTAAGTTCTTTCCAATGTACTGAAATCCTTAAGATTTAAAAGAGAAATAACTGCTGGATACTTTACTTTGTTCTTTTTCTGTCTTTTCATTCTTTCTCTTCTACCTTGTGCCTTTGAATTGAACAGGATTCAGTTCTTCATTAGGTGTTCTTGGAGCAGGGGCAGTATTGCTTCGACTTTGTTCCTAAATACAATTTAATGTAAGGGGGTGACAATCCAGCTTTCCAAAGGGGAAAAAACCCCCAAAACAGAATAACCTGACAGACTGGTTGTCAGGCTGTGATTACCCTTTCAGGTGTACCAGACTTGGATGTTCCCAGGTAACAGCACTACTGACTTCATTTAGACCAGGTATGAAAACACTGCCATGTTTCTGCTTCCTAAACCAGTATGCATCAGAATACATCTTCCTGTGGACACTGTCCTTGGATAACTCAGGGGGCAAAAACCTGGCTAAGTTTTCTGCACTGCACAATTAATATGCTGGTCTGAATCTTATTTCTAGAATTTATTTCCATGCTCATTTCTATCACTCAGTACCCTTCCTTAAATCAATTGTGTTTTAAAATGTTTTCAGAGTTGTTTCCCAGAAGTCCTAGCAAAAAGGTAGCAGGAAAAAGTGAGTGTAGTGCAGAGTTAATTACAAAAGGAAAATCTCTTCTGAGGCTTAACTGGAGGCTAATAATGAGTTTCCATTGCCTGGAGGTGCATTGGAATGAGAAGGAAATGGGAAAGGCACTAGAGTGGGGTTAAACTGGTTTGTTTTTTCCATGCTGGAGATGGCAGATGACTAAGTGCATTCCTCTTTGTACGTGTCTGTGGCAGGTGAGAGCACCTCCCCGTGTGCCTGGTCTGCTTCCATCCCAAGCATTTGGGAGCAGAGGCTGTGAGCCCCTTGGTGCAGCTCAGCAGGCTCTGGGGCAAAGCAGGGTGCTGGCAGTGCTGCACAGGAGCAGCCAAACAGCGCGGCCGAGCCGGCGTTACCACAGCTACGCCTGCTGCAGGACTTCAAAGAGAGAGCAGAAACTCTGCTTCAGCCATACGTGACCCGAGCTCATTCACACTGCCAGGTCATGCCTTTTCAGAGACTGGCACTGTCTGAGATGGAGGGAAAAGGGATTTCCTTTGGGTTTGGTGTTTTATCTCATATGCTTGCCTTGAAAAGGGAGGCACATAACTCTGTTTGCTTGTAACTGTGGAGTAAGGATGGGTTTAGGTACAACTGGAAGGAAGGTGTACTCTATGCTCCAAGACAGTTGGCTGTGGACAATTAATAGAAATAGAAAATTTTACCCATCTTAGTGTCTGAGATAAGGGTTTTGTGGAGGCATATTTTGCCTTTTGAATGGGTAGTCAAGCCTTTGCTTTTGGGTTGAGAACCAGGATGAGGGCAAGTGTAAGTGCAGTGAAGAGTAACCCAAGTGACAAAAGGGAGGAACACTGGAGTCCACTGCTGAACCACAGGTCTCCAATGTCTTCAGTGCTTCTGTACATCAAGAAAATGTACATCCTGGCTCCCAGTGCCAGCTCTCCCTTTTGGTGGCAGATGTTATCTGGCCTTCATCTGGAACTGGATGCAGCTTTCCCTTCTCATTGTTGCTTCTGCTTGTTGGCAGCCTGGAGCTGAAACACGAGATCGCGGTTATGCCGTGTCCTCACGTCCGTGCATGCTGCCCTGAGCTGGGGTCCCACAGCAGCAGTGTGGGGAGGGCACACAGCAGGACGTGGGGCTGCCTTGTGGAGGCACAATGTTTCCAGGACAAACACATGAGGGGAGAGATGGGCCTTGGTGAGCTGGGTGAAGGGTCAGGTGCTCAGGTTCAGCCCCAAGATGGGCAGTCTGTCCCACAGACAGGCAGCCAACACGTATTACTTACAGAGTCACTGGGCTAAGAGCTCGCCTTTCACCTGTGGCATCTGCAGAGCAAATTGTAGCAGAGGCATACTGCAGTTTGTCCTGGACCCCATGCCCTCTGTGCCTGCAGCAGGAAGGTTGGGTGTTCCTGGGGTGTCCCCCACTTTGGGGTGGCAGGCATTGCTGCTCTTGCTTGGCTTGCAGAGGCTTTAATGGAGACGCTCCCACAGCCTGCCGGGCAATGAAGCAAAATGTCACGGGGGGGAAACTATTTTGATCCCTTTCTCTGGGGGGGCAGCGGGGCGGGAAGAAGTGGGTTCTAGTAAATGTCATACAGGCCTGGAGCTGGAGTGTCCGTTCGAGTGGGACAGCATTTGCTGGGCTCTGCCTCTCAGAACTGGAGCAAATGTGGAAGGCGAGCTGCTGCGAGCCCTTGGTTCTCCTGCTCAAGGAGCCCATGGGACAGCTGGATCTGTGGAGGGACTGGAGGTAGGTCTGGGCAGCCTGGTTTGGGGCGGGACGCTGAGAGCCAGAGTTGATCAGGAGAGGGTACAATGATCTCCAGTCTGAAATCATAACTCCGCCTTTTCTCTCTGTGCCAGACTTGGTATTTCACCAAGTTTCTCCTGTTGATATGGGTCATGACCTGCATAAGACTCTTCTCAGGGGCAAGGTCTTTTGCACCAGTTCTGTTATTGTAATAGGAGAGCTTTCCGGAGAAATTAGGAACTGGAGAGTCCTCAGAAAGCCAGCTCTGGGGTTTTCACAATCCTGTGCCTTGCAACAAGTCTGAAAGAATTCAGGTATCCAGTGGAAACCTGTCACTTTGCCTTGTGTTCCTGCTTGTTTAATTGCTGGTATGTGGATGAAGACTGAGTGATTTAATGAAAATTTATTTTTTTTATCCCACATGCGATCTGTCTAGCCTGTGCTAGCATATACAGTTACCTCTCGGATAACATCAGCCTTGTGGCTTGTTGTCAGCAGCACATGCTCATGTGGAGCCAACTTTTTGATCTGTTTAAATCATTCAGACAAGTGGTATAACATCTCCCTGGAACACTGGGATAGCAAGATAAACCACATTCCGTGTCAGGAAGAGAAAGGTTGTGTATCTCTCAGAAGCTGTTGAATGTTTTTCTGCATTAGTCTGCAGCCATAACGACCCAACTCTAACCTGCAGTTATTAATTGGGAGGAGAGCCAGCAAATGCTGCAGAGCTGGAGCTGATATTCTGAGAACTGTGCAAAACAAAGCCAAGGAGAGGAGCAGCAAAGGCAATTGGTTTGTGATAACTGTGTGTACAAGGAACAATGAGGGACAGAGGAAGGCAGGGATGTGTATAATGGGCTCTGTGTTTCTCAGAAAGACCTACTTGGGAAGACGTGGCATAAATAAGTCTTTGAGTGATTCCTTTTCCGTACTGAAAAGCCTCGTAAATGTGTTGTCACAAACCACGTGCATGCTGATGATGTGCAATTTGATAAGGTATGATAGATTGTGCTCTAAGTGTGACAATAGTAAGGGCATGTCTAAACACACTATTTTCCTTCTCCCGTGGACAATGTTTGCAGTGGAGCAGGAGAACCAAAGTGCTGGGATATATTGCTTATGCCATAGTAAGGGAAAAGGCAGGAATGGCATCCTGAGGGAGAGCTTTGGAGAGTTGATCTGGGTGCTACAGCTTTCCCCAAGAATTGCAAGGCAGACACTGCTTGTCATCTGCAGGGGTTGCTGCCTGGTTCAGGGTCTTTTCCCTATCCCCAGCTGCATCTTCCACCTGCTCCCAACCTCCAGCATAGCCATGAGGGCAGGGATGACCAGCGTCTCTCCAGGAGACCCTGCCTTGGGACTTCCCTGATGCCCATGCTGGGAGACAAGAGCCGCTGTGGGAGCACTTGGGGCTGCAGCACAGGTGACAGGGTGGGGAGCACAGCACTGGCTCGCTGCCAATGCCATCGCTTCTTGCCATTCTTCCTCCTTTTATTTTCTTTCCCCACCCCAAAGCATGGGAATGCAGTAATTGCATTTTGACCCAGTTTCCAAAATCACTGTAGCATAGACTTTGGCGGGGGGGCTGGGGGAACCACTTAGGAATGAAAACCAGCCATTAGCTAGTACCGGAGGGGCAGGAGCAGCAGCAGACTGTTACAAGTATGCACTAACAGCCTTGTAGAACAACTGTTATCCTGCATGCTTTTATAGGGGAAAGAAAAGGTAATTGCATTTACATTTTTTTGATATTTGATCCCTGCTACACAAACCTTTTGAGTCTGAGTTCAGGTTGCTTTCAGCTGAAGCCCTCTAAGCATGGAGGCTTGTGTCAAGGGCCTGGATTTTCAAAACTTGGCTGGAGGTTTCATGGCAGCCTTTCTTGTGGTTATTTCTGGTACCTCTGGCTGCCAATTGGAATGCAGGGTGGTAGATCAGTGGGGAAGTGGAAAGGGATGGGTGTGAGTGCCTGCATGGAGTAGGAGCCCTTAATAGCAGGAGGTTTGGGTTAAGATGGGGTTTTGAAATGTGCAGAGACTTGGGGAGCAGATGTAGGTATGAAATCCAAACCAATTTCCTCATTCTGGCTATTAATACAAGACGGAGAAAAGATCCTTTGAAGTCATTTCAAGCAGCAATTAATATCCCTTGGAATATCCCCAGCAACTCAGTGAGGAGTCTTGGAATGTAACCTCACAAAGATAGGTAAGAAAGAAGAAAGAAAAGGCCAGAAGACATTGTCTTGAGGGATGGGAATAAAGTGTCCCTCAGCTTCTGCTGCCTTGGTATCCTCACTGCCTCTGTCCCTATCATGGGTAGGGCACCTGGAATAGTTACACATTCAGCCTAGGGATACCACCAGGGCTTGAACATGAATTATGCTGCCTCTGCAGCAGGGGAGAAACAAAGGATGTCAGTGCCCCAGGCTGCGTTTTCCACCACAAGCAAGGCTGTACATGAAGACATCATGCCCTAGAGAGCAGCTCTTGCCTGCTCCAATGCAGCTTGGTAAGAGAATGCTCTGGCCTCATAGGATGAGCTGGTAGGGGCCTTGAGGATGTCCCCTCCCTTGATGAGGATGGATGGGAGCTTTGAGGTGGGACCACGCATGTGGGGGAAAACAGCCAAAAGTTCAAGGCTTTGACAAATGGAGATAGTCCTGATGTGCTTGTATTAATCAAACGATATGTGAGATTCTCCAAAGGCAATATTTTATTCTTGAGTTGAACAAGCATAAAATGAAAGCCTGCCCTTTGACAGCACTCGTATTTTGTTAAAGCGCTCCACCAGAACATGCTGTCCCAAATATCTGTGGATACTCTGTCAGGCCTGAGCCCTAAAGCACACAGAGTGGGATGTTGTCTCAGAGCAGTCATCTCCTGTTGCTACACAAATGTTGAAGTGAAGCCTGACTTTATTAGTTTTCAAGGCAGAAGATATTGTTTCTGCACATTTTTATTTCATACAGTGCCTTAATTTCTATTAGTCTTAAGCTGAGATGCCTCGGATTTATTTTGCTTGCTGGAAGGCCAGAGAGGCTGAGGCCAGTTGGACATTTCATCTCTTGTATGTAGCAGTTTGGACCTTGTGGCTGTTCTTACAGGTCAGTGCTCCTGAAGTTCTACTGCCTGCCCTTCCCAGTGCTTCCAGAGCAGCAGGCACTCCTTGCCCTTCAACTCCTGCTCAACAAATTGCTTCCTTCCTGTAGAGAGGAGCTTGGATGTGGGTGGTTGGCTGCAGCCTTTGCTAGGGACTGCTGCTGGAGGTAACCACAAGAGGTATTTAAATAGGTGGTTTCAGCAACAGGTCTTGTGGGCAGGTTTCTCATCTTAACTTCCTGGTGCTGCCTCACATAAAATGCACAACTCAGTGATACAGGCAAGGTTTTCATACCTACAGGGTATCTATCCAAAGGTTTTCCGGTGGAGTGTGTGGCTTCTGGAAGGTTTCAGCTCAGCTTGCTTGTCCCTTTCTTTGGGAAGAATCCCAAAGGTCTGGGGCTATATGCAGGGGGTATTCCTCATCTACCTGCACTTCCAGGAGCTTCTGCAGCAGAAGGCTGCAGAGCTGGAAAGAGCATTGAAAGAGCAGCCAGCTCTCAGGGGTGCTTTTGCCTTATTTTTTGGCCTTGTTTTGGCTTGGACAGCACATTTCTCTGGTTTCACTTTCACTCAGATTTTTTTTTTCCTAGAATGCTTTGCTCTTCAAACAGCCCTTAAGTGGCAAAGCCCTTTTGGAGTTACATGTGCTCTCAGGGAACTGTTGTTTGCTCTAAACTAGACTGTTTCTGCTGGAATTACCTAACAAATAATTTAAAAGTCGTTAAGTCCTCAAAGCTTTATTTATAGAGTACAAATTTCTGGCTAAATGTGACCTGCCAGTGTTTGGTTTTCGATATTTTGTTTAGGAAATGTTGATATAAAAGATGAGAGACAGAACAAGAGATGTGAAAATCCAAAGCTGTGAATGATGCTGCTGTTTAATTATTTGAAAAGAAAACATTTCTGATGACCCAGGATAGACAATGGTATAATAAACTGAAGCCCTAGGCAAAGGAAAAAACAAACCCAAAACAACAAAAGTCAAACTTTGTGTGGCATCACAAATTGTGTCCTGAAAAATTATTAGGAGTTGAGAAATGAAATGACAAAAGGGAAAATACAATGTATTATAAGTACCAGCTGTTCCTGGGTAGCCTTTTTCTCCATATCAAAAGAGAGCCAGCAGAGGGAAGACATGAAAAGTTAACCAGTGGAAACACATTTTTCCCTGGGAATATAGTCTGTATTATCACAACAGGAAAATGGTTAAATGCAAAGAGCTGAGATGAAGTGAGAAAAAGAAGAAACATTGAGAGGAGTATCTGTTGTTTAAATTGGCACAGTGAGGGGAAAATAGTGTTCCAAGAACAGTAACCTAAATGACACTCTAAATCAATTGATGGTAGGTTGTCTGGAGCAGAGCAATATAGATGTCCATGGATTTACTGTGTACTTTCCTGTGGTGGTAGTTTGATAGCTCATTTCCCAAGTATCCATTGTAAGGCATTATCTGAGAAGACTGCTCAGGTGTATATATGGCTGGATGAGGTACAAACATCGGTGATTTATCTGTGGTGTTACTGATGGTGTTTTTCAGATTTCCTGCAGTTAAAGTTTGGCTTATGCAAAGCTCTGTGGAGGTGTCCCACATGGCATTTCTTAGCATCAGGAAAAGATGTAGTCTTGAATTCAGAGGATCACAGTGACCTGCTATTCAAGTTGCTTTTTCCTTCAGGATATTAGGTGCTCAAGAGCAGATGCTCTGTGTTGTAGAGGCAAGGTTTCAATTTTAGAGAAGCAGGCAAGAAGTAGTGTACATCAGGGAAAGCATTTCTAGTCCTGGTGCCTGTCACCATCTGCTTGTGGGATGTTATTTCCAACCAGAGGGTAAGAAGGCTGACTGGAGGACTCCAGGTTGTAATTTTTGTCTGTACTAGTCATGTTGTTGGACTTGACCTTCCACTGAGAGTGGGTGAGATTCCTCCTCATCCTTCCAGTCCGTGATAAAATATTAGAAGCCTTCCTGAGCTGGTGCTCAGGAGGTGAGGAGGATCTTGGTGAAGACACTGGTTAGTTGCACTGTAAGGATTCGGTGCTCAGAAGAATTGGTCTGGGTCACAGTACAGGTGCTCTGCAAAGGGCTGAAGGGCTTGTTGGCCCATCCCTCTGAGCTTTCCTGGTGGCTTTTTTTTGGCACAGGATGCCAATAGCTGAGGAATCAGGAAGAGAAAGAAACTCATGAAAATGACAGCTGGGGACAAACTGGGAGAAGAGGAAATCCTTCTGATGTAAATACTGCTCGTCCCACTGCAGCCCATCCATATCGCCCCTGTCAGGTCTGTAGCCCATTTTTATGTGGGTACAATGAGCCTTGTGCTCAAGGGGTGTGACTTCAGCCTTGGATTTCCCTCCTAGCCTGAGAAGTGAAAGGATCTGTGTCCCTTCTGACTTGCTTTTGCTCTGAAGCAGAGAGCAGGTGATGTGTTTGAGAGCCCAGAAGAGCTTCAGTCAGCTGGGCTGCTTCCTAAGCCCTCTCTTCCAGAGAGGGGGAGTATTTGTTGTCCCAGTGTCCCAACAGCTGGAAGTGGTGGAAGTGTGTGTTTCAGGCCCTACCCTTCAGTGGGTATTGTGGGTGTAGGAACAAACTTGCTTTATTTTAACAAAGCCCTGCGTTTTTGGCCCTGACCAAAGGCTGCTTTGGCCTCGTTCCCTGTTGCACAGAGCAGGACTCAACTCGAGGCAAATGAAATCTGCTTTCTCCCTGGGGCCAGGGCGTTGAGCTGCCCCTATGATCACTGCTGAGGGGACACTGGCAGCTCGCCCCTCGGGGGGGCTGCGCCTGGGGCTGCCTGCGGACCTGGGGGGCACGGGGAGCAGGGGTGCTTCCCAGCAGAGGGCCCTTGAGCAGCACTGCCGGCTCCCTCTCCTGGCCCCAGCAGCTCCGGGGCTCCTGGTAGAGAGGGATGCACAAAGTATGGCATTTCAGTGTGCTCTCAGAGGAGTTGCTCTTGCCTGAAAGATAAGGGGTGTTTTTTTAGAGAGTGCAGTCCTGGAAGTTGGTAGGAGACTGGCAAGGCTTGCTCACAGGGCTGCAAAGCCCAAACCTGTGTTGCTTCCCAGAGGAGTGGAACACAACTTGTGTTTTCTAAGCCCTTGAGGTGAACATACCATGCTTTCAGGAGCTAGCAGAAGTATTGCAAGGCACCAGAAGCAATAGCCCCAGCTGATGAAATCCCCAGGCTCTTGTGCCCTGAATGAAGGAAGTGCTGTGACCTGGGTGGGTCTCCAAGTGCTTCAGGATGGCTCATTGCTCTCAAGCAGACATGGTGCATTATTAATGAAAGGCACATCAAGCACTTCACAAAAACCCCCTTAACCCTCTGGTGTTCTGCTCGGTCTTACCGCAGTTTAATGTTTTTCAGCACCTCCTGTTTCTGCCTCTTCTAAATGAGTGAGCCAGGGCAGGGAAGTCAGTGGGAATTTGGCAGATTTTCTTCCAAGGGCCCTGCAGTGGTTTCCCAGGGAATGGGCAGGCAGGGCTGAGCAGGTGCTCTTAGAGAGCCAGCACCCCAGTGCATGTTGTTTTCACTGCTGAGGCAGCACTGTTAGAAAAGCTTCCAAAAGCAATGGGTTTGCTCACCTTACACCTTTACTAGTCAGCTATCAGGGAGTGCTTGCTGAGATGCCATGTTCTGTCTAGATTTCTTGGGAAGTGGATGGAAAGGACAGACAAGTCCTGCTTCTTGGTGACTCGAATGCAAATATGGGAGCTACAGAGTTGCTTTTTGTGGTTTCCTTGGAAATCAGTGCTAATTCAGCTGTAATACTAAGGAATGCAGTGCAGGAATTTGTTGAGTTCAGCAGCTAAAAGGCTGTAGTACCCATGTCTATGTAAAACAGACCAAAAAACCCCTGAAACCTCAAGGTCACAAGGAATAGCTGTGATGGAGGACTGAGTCCTGAAAACGTGTGTGAGGGATTTTGTTGTTGTACTAGGATTTGCTGCGTGCACAGGTGTGTTCAGGGTGAGCCGCTCTTGTCATGATGACTTGGCACTGACGTTTGTCAGCCAAGGAAAAATGCTGAGAGCCTCTGTGATAAGTGTGGCTGCGGTCTCTCTGCACCTAGATCCTTCCATTGCAATCTTTATACTCTGAAACTTCCTGACTTAGGTTGAATTACTTGTGACTTAATCCAATGCAAATATTTTATCACTGGGTAGTGTGCACAAACCCCTGGAAGTGGAGGAGCTGCCAGTTTCCATCTCATTCAGCATCACCTCTGACTGACAATGCTGTGGTCAGCATGAGTGGCTTCCGAGGAATATACCAGAAATGCTGCAAGATGTATTTATGGAATAACCTGCCCACAGGGAAAGTTTTACCCTAGCAGTTCCACCGAGCATGCGCACGTATATGTTCTCTAATCTTTACCATCAGAACTTTGCCTGTTCTCATTATCCATACACATGTCACACACGGTCAATGACAGTGATACCTTGTGTGACCTCCCTGGAAAACGAGTTCCTGAGTTAGCTGAGGGAGGAAAATGTGTGTGTGCTGGATGAGAAGGCAGATCAGAAATTGCTGTAGAGCAGCAGGCATTTGGGTGAAGGTGCTGTCCTGTCCCATGCCCTGTTGAGGCATTGCCTTGGCCAGGATGTCGGCAAAGGCTGTCAGCAGAGCTTTTCCTCACCAAAGCTTTGTGAGCGGGACTGAAGCCAGCGGGCTCAGAAGGCAGGTTCAAACAGTCAGCCAAAGTCTTCCCAAATCCAGCTGCTTCTCTGTGGCCTGTGCAGGGAGGGCAGAGCTAGCAGGCTGCTGTGCTGAGTGACGAGCTCCTCTCTGGTTATGAAATGGAGCAGAGAAAAATCCTGGAGACGACTGAGGAGGTTTGGCAAGGGGACGTGAGAGCCAAGGGCTGAGGGTAGTGCCAGAATGTACACACATACAGGCGCCGCACAAGCCCACTCTAGCCAGCGGGATTTACTGTGTCAGTCACCATGACAGACAGGGTTATTAGTGCACTTTATGGGTGTTTCTCTGCACAGAGAACGTACTCCTTTTTAAACTTGGTCAAGACAACTGCCTGGCTCTTAATTTACGGACTTCTGGAAATGGATCCCTTAGCGTTTTAGATGATTAAATGAAGCAGTGTGATATTTAAAGACTGACTTGGAATCAGGCATCCTGATAAAAAACCTTTTTTTTTAGCCAGAAAATTGAATGCACAGGTTTAAAATGACAGTATTTGAAGTTAGAGTGAATTGTCAGGAACTGGAATTGGTACAGTTAATTAGGTTTGTTTCTGAAACAGTGAGCTAAGAGGCAGCTGCTGAGAAGCATCCATGAGGTGCTTTCATTGAGGGATCATGATGCTTGGAGGGATCCCAAAACCCCCATGAGTTATCTAAGTGGCAAAAAACAACAGCAATTTTCTCTAGTAGCTAATGTGTCTTTTCTTCAGGAGCTCCCTAGTTTATTTAAAAAGGAAGTGAAGTGAAGGTACGGACTAACTGGCACATCATTAGGGATTTAGGGCATGGAGACAGCAGTCTTGCTTTGGAGCCTTTGGAAGAGGGAAGATGTACAGTTATTTGGGTTAGGACTTGAGCACGCAAAACTTCTCAACTGATGTGGTGCTCTGCTTCTGTTAACACAGGAACTGTCATTAACTGAAATGAAATACAGTTGTAAGTGATGGAAGGCACCACTGTGCCCATTGGAAACTCACTGGCTGTTGAAAAACTGGTCCTTAAAAAGCTGGCTTTATTAAAGCGAACAGAGGAGCCCAAGCCCTGACCCATTCATGTGCAGACTGTGGCTCTGAGATCTTCCAGGAAAACATGGAACAGAATGAGGGGACAGTGACTTAAAGCCAATCTTCTGTTCTCAGTGTCTGGGGACAGCACAGGGGTGGCAGCAGCAGAAAGGAGAGGAGGAATTTGGCAGAGAGATCCTTCTGCAGCGCTCTCCCTCTGCTCTGCAAGTGCTGTGGTTTCTGTTGCTGCTGCTTTTTTTGCCCAGCAAATGGATTGCGTGTTATTCCCCAGTACAGAGTTTGGATGGGTGACAAAGGTGGAGCTTGATAGCTGAGGAGCAGCTGAAGGGGCAGTTGCTGTGTAGTAATCATAAACCTTGCTGAAGAAGGGGAGTTTTCCCCCTATGGAGCTACAATAGCCTCCTTTGTTCCCCTGGGAGTCTGTGTACTTCCCATGATGGATTGCTGTTCTGCCATGTTCTTTGTGAGCCTTTTGCAGAGCTCCATGGTTTAAAAATATTTTATGGATCTCATCACCTTGGCCTGGACAGTCAAGCTGAGTGCAGGAGCTACAGCTGACTGAACAAGATGAGGGATATTGGCACTGCTTCTCTTGTCCAACAGCAGTCTGGAGGGAACCTATGAAAGGGTGATGAGTGTCCATGGAAGTGTCTGTGTAGGAGAGAGAGGAGGAACTAGGACTGGGCTGGCAAGCAAGGTGAACCTTGCGATGCTCCAAGTTAAGGAGAAGCAACACATAAGGTACTATTTCCGTGGAAAATTAAAATGAACTGACTAAATTATGGTTTCTATATTTTTCCTGGGTTGGTTGTTGTTCTTGTTGGGTTTTTAATGTTTTTGAGGTTTTTGTTTGGTTGGATTCTGTTTGCTTGGGTTTTTTCCAGCGCTACGTGCTTTTGGCCCGGAAGCGCCGTGGGTCGTGCGTTTCCAGCGGCAGGGAACCTGCCCTGGGCGTGCGACAGAAGCCGTGGGCAGCCCGCGGCAGTATCGCGGCTGTGCCCCCAGGGAGAGCATCCCCCTGCTCGGGGGCCTGGCATCTCCCGGCCTGAGGCACAGGGTGCCCACTGCCAGCCCCACTCGCAGCCGGCGGGGGTTCCCGCTGCCGCCCCTGCCCTCCGCTTCCAGCCGTGGAAGCACGCACCTGCCCCGGCGCGGCTCGGGGCGGGGAAGCGCAGCCCCGGCCCTCAGACTCCTCCTCCGGGCTCCCCGCCCCGGGCCCCGTGACGCCGAGCGGCGGCCGGGGATGGGATGGGACGGGACGGGCCGGGATGGGAGCGGATGAGGGGACGGCCGAGCCCGCCGGCGGCTTTAAATGCGGGCCCGGGCCGGTGCCGCCAGCACAGCCGCGCCGCTCGCTCGGACTGCCGCGGGCGCTCAGCGACACGGACACGGGCACAGACACGGAGGGGCAGGTGTAGGGCCCCCGCCATGCCCCATTGAGCCCGCCCGCAGCCCGTCCGCAGCGCCCGCCCGTCACCCCGGCTGCCCCGCAGCCGCCGCCCGCCGCCAAGCTGGAGGAACGCCGCAAACCCGAGCCCCGGAGGTGAGTGAGCGGGAGCGGGGGTGGAAACGCCGGGCTGCGTTTCTCCGTCCTCGGTGTCTTTTTCGGTGCCTAGCTCTGCTGGAGCCAACTTTTAAAACGCTTCATGGTGTTTGAAAACTTTCTTTACCGTTACAGTTCATCTTCAGTGAGTTGTTAGCAGCCACTGAATAGGCAGCCTCATCTTTCCCGGGTTTCCAGTTATCCACCTGGTGTATGGTTGTATGGAGTGTTTCATTATCCAAGACCTGTTTGTTTGCCCTTTCTGTGCTTCCTGTGAAGCGCTGCCATCCATAGCGAGAGCACACGAGGAAATGAGGATTTAACCATCTTGAGGCTTGTTCCTTTTTTCTGTACGGCGTTAGTTACTAACAGATTTTTCTTCTCTTCCGAGTGCATCCTTTTAGCCCTCGCGTTCAGGAGGAACACTCGGGTGTGCAGGGAGCTCTCACGACATGATGGAAAAAGGCGCCGTGCTCTCCCAGGAGAGCGGGGCTCGGGGTGCGTGGCGGCAGCTCCGTGGAGTCGTTCCGCAAAGCTGCTCCCGTTAGTAAAGTTGGGCGCGTAAGGAGCAAGGTCGGGCCTTGGGGCAGATCCGAGCAGTAGCAGCTCCCCTGGGGAACTGCTCCATGTGCTATATATAGGTACTTGCTCCTTTTGTGTCAGAGGTGCATCTGAACTTGACTCTGTGCGTGTGCTCCCAGCTGCTTAGGGACTTTGTTCTGGTTGTTCCCATAATGTACATACTTTCTGTTTAAAAAAACAAAAACAACATAAAAACCCACCCAACCAACGAAAAAAAAACCCACTCAAAAACCGAACGATAAAAGCTTCACTAGTTGGATTTCACAAAGTGTGCCAAGCTGTATATATTGTGTGTGGGACAGAATATGTTGCTAAGTGTTGGTGTGATAGACTGCAGGAATACACCTAGTTCTTATTCTGGTTGAGATCAGTAGGAAATTGTACAGAGGCCCCCTGACCAAAGCAACCTTCAGGCTCCGAAACCCCAGCAACTATTGAATGAGAGACTTCATTTTCTTCTCACAATCTCCAGTCCTGTGCCAAGTAATTAAACGGGACTGTTTGCATCTGTGCTTGCTCAGAGCATGGTACATAAGCTGATCTGTCCTAGTCCTTTCCTGAACTGCCATTCCAGGCTCAGAGTTTTTCTGCTGACACCGGGATTAGGTGATGAAAGAGTTAATTTTGCAAAGCCTGGTTTCAGCTGGTGATTTTAGCTCTCATCAACTTCACCTGCTGCTGAGGGTCAGTGGGATTGGAAGGGCAAATGCAAGTGCAATCTGCAGGGATGCTTCTTCAGCTTCTTAGGAAGGAAACACAGACTTTGAAGTTCCAAAAAAACTAGGAGGATTTGTTTGTAACTTACCCTTTGCTTTTGCTGAGCTCAGGGTTAGTTAATTTTGCATTTTTAAAAGCAGCTGCTGGACTTAAGGGACCTGCATTCCCGAGATTTCAAGGGACTGGCAACTGTAGACTGCTGACCTCAGATGAGTAGGGAGCCAAGGTATGGTGGTGGGGTGAGAAGGAATTATGGATTTTTTTTTCTCCTTTTCTTTTGTTTTCCAGCTGTGGGGAGGAGAGATGAAGCTTTCATTTATGTGCACAGGGCATTCCTGGCCAGGTAACACCCTGCACTCATCCGGTTTGCTCCCAGCAAGGTCTGGCAGGATTTTCTGCAGCTCAGAACTGTGCAGGTTTTTCCCTTTAACTTCCATGTTACAATTTTAGATCTTGAAACTTCTCTGCAGCCAGAAAACAGCCTCATGTACTGGTGCTGTCTTGTGGTATCACTTGCAGCAGGTTTTTAAGAGGAGCTTTTAAAATGTGTTGAGTGTAAGGTAAATGCTTCGGTTACCGATGTCTTAAGCTGATAAGAAAAGGTTGAATTTATGCACAAAGTGCAATTCAAAGAAAAACATCCCTGTGAGAAGGAAAAATCTGTAACTCCTTTTGTTTTCAGATCTACCTGCTTATCAGACAGGGTGAAGGAGCTGAGCGTGTCTCTGGCTGAAGGTTTTCTAATGCTGCCACCCTGGACAGCTGTAATTAATAAGCTGGAAGGGGTTTTGGGCAAGGTTGGGAAGGAAAATTGCTGCATGAGAGGCTAAAGAAAAAAACCTGTTCTTATTTTTCTGCCAGTAAGTGTGCGAACAGCTATTTGCAGTCGGAGGTGCTGCCTTGCCAGAAAGATGCAGTCATAAAGGGAAAGGTGTTGCTTTGAGAAAGGAAAATCTGGGGGAAATGTGCTGTTTTGGGAGGTGGGTGCCCAAAAATGGGCCTTGTGGGTTCAGCAAGTGTGTGTACATGCCATCCGTCAGTGCAGGTTTGCTAGTAAACCAGTTTCTCTTCTTTAATTTAATTTTGTGGATTTTATGCCATGACGCTGTTATACACGTCCGTATCAAAACAGCATGGCTTTTACTGGTGTGCCCCCCAGTTCCTCCCCTGGGCTGGGAGAAGCAGAGGGCTTGGAAGGAGGGTTTGGCGATGCTTTGCTGCCAGCGGTGGCGCCGCTGGGTCCCGCTGAGATGCCTTCATGGTCCCACTGCGAGAGCATCCTTGTCACGCTCCAGAGAGCCACCTCACACATATCTGCTGTGTGCATTAGGTTCAGAATTTGAACTCTTGCTTTGAGCAAATTAAAAGGGTACTGGTAACTCCTACTTGTTCCAAGTCAATTAGCTGCTTCCGGCTTCAAATCCACTTAGAAGGCTCACAAGAGCGGGGAGTGCTCTTTGAAAACCCAGTAATAGCAGTTTATGGTTAATATTGATAAAGGAGTGCATGTCTGTGTCATTGTGCTGCATCTGGTGGAAGGAAAGCTCCTCTTTTGTGCTCCCTCAAAACATAAGGGCTTGGATGGGGAGGCAGAGGTCTTTCTCTTAGCTCACACTGCCGGGCTTGAAATGGAGATACAGCTATAAAATGGTTGAGGTTGCAGTGGATTCCCACAACCACTCAAAGCAAGGTTTCTGCCTCCCTGCCCTTGAACTTTGAGTCGCTGTAGCATCACGTTTCTCCCGAGTTTGCTCAGGATTGTGCGCAGTTTGTGGCAGGAATGATTTTTATTGCTGTTGGACAGTGTCAAAGACAATGACTGCACCCATAATTGGGTGATAAAACAGTGCATAGCATAAGTAAAAAGCTGCAGAGCTCTTGCTTTTCAATGGCTTAATTACATTAACTGAAGAGATAAAATGTCATTGAATTACATACACAATTATGAGTCTTTCACATAAGGAACATATTTGAACTTGCCATAGGGACTGGCACGTGCAGTAAGGCTGCATGGAGATTTATGAGAAATTTGAAAATCAGAGAAAGCTCCATCTCAGTTCTTGGCGTTCAGTTTGATTTGGAACAGTGGATTTCTGTCCAAATTCAGTAGGCATGTAGAGCCATGCTGTTGGAGTATGGCTGAGCCTCCTGAGCACAGCAGAGGAGGTTGCAGACAGCCCTGAATTTTTATCTGAATTTCTCACCAGAAAAACCAGAAGAGTTGATTCCATGTCATCAATATTGGAATTCTTTGAATCTGCAGCGCAAATGAACTTTGAGCCTCTGCATTCCAGAAACGTGTGCTATTAGGAAAGTTCATTCTGCTGCCAAAGTAAAACAGAGACTGAGGGGTGGATTTAAAATAGCTTTATTATTTATATATATAAATACGTATGGAGAGAGAGAATATGGCTGATCTATATATTTTCTACTCCGAAGGAAATTCTTTTAGTGGAGGAAGAGAATTTTCCAAGTGTTTCAAATTCTAGCTGTATTATATAACTGCCTTTATAGGGGAACAGGATCATATTCCTGTTTTGCTAGCATATAATAAATACTTGCTAAATACTCTGTATTAATTCTGTCTTGAAAGAAGCCTTAATTTTCCTTTCATAAGTATTGATCCATACTTCTGGTATCCCAAAGTGAGTTAAGAACTTGGTGGTGGGAATTGTTCCATGACTTCTTTTAAGACTGAGGATTACTCAAATCACTTCATTCTATTATTAATGGTGACTATAAAAGCTATTTCATATTATTCAAAATATAGTTAGTAATATAATGTTATTAATAATAAAATTACATATAATCTATAAACAATACAGAGCTATGGTACCTCTGTTCTTGACCTCTACGAGGTGACTGCTGCTCATCTGTGAAGTTGCTGATATTTGATGTGATTGTTCCCCGGGGGAGATTGAATTTTACTTTCTTTTGAAAGTTATTACAATGAGCTGGTATTATGCAAGAAGTCCTGGTGGTTTGCATGTCCAACTAATTTTTCGCTTTTTTCACATAGGAGTTTTTCCTGTGGTGTGTTCTGTCTTTTTCTGCCACTTTTTCTGAGCGAAACATGCGAACACTTGGATTTTGATGACTGTGCAGATGTGTAATCTGATGGCAAAGACGACAACTGAAGTCTTGCGTGCCAACTACTCATCTTTACTAAAATTTTTCAGTTTTCTCTATTTTGTACAGTAGATGCAGAAACAGAACTTGTGTCTCTTTTTCAATGGTGTGTGCAACTTGAATATTATGGTGTTTTCCTCCTAAGTTTTTTTAATAAGTTTTTACTTCATTTTAATCACATCTTGAAGGTTTACTGAGCTCATTTAAACTCTTAACCTTGAACAGAAGGTTGCAAAAGTTAATTGCTTTTATTGTACCTGTAGTGGCTGTATAACACTTCAGACACATTGTCAGCCCTTCAATGTAAGCGTAAAGGTCTTTTCATCAAGGCTGCTAAATATGAGGTTAATAAGAATGAAGCTGGGAAATAGTTGCTCACTAGCTCAATGAAAAGTGGCATTTGAGCACATCAGACCTGTCTATTGCACTGGGATTGAAGTGTATTTCTTACACACAGGAATTGGAGGTGCACATTTTGCTGAGATCTCAGAGTTAGCAATTGTGGTCATCTTGAAGCAGATGTTACCTAAATTCTTGTTAAATTTGTCTAGTCTGAGCTCAGTTCCCTGGCTGACACTTGGTGCATTCAGCAGATACACAGCACGGCTCAAGACCAGCAGCCCTCCTCAACAGAGCTGCCTGTGTGTTCTTCTGGGCAGGAACAACCATCCCCAGGGGAAAATAGATGGGGCTTTGTTCTCTTGTGTCCCCAGCAAAGCTCCGTTCCAGAGCCTCGATGGCACAGCGAGCCAGCCTGTGGTGCCATGGGAGTGTTCCACATCCATTGTTTGACATCTCATGATCTCTTAGGTGAGCAGGGATGGGGTTTGAGCAGTACCGTCCCAGTAGATGTGTCAGCGGGGTTTCATGGGAGCAGTAGTGCTGGTGATGGAGTGTCAGTGCAGTAACACCTCTATCAGTGCAGCGAGAATGTTTGGAAATGTGGAGCTGTTGCCTTAGTCCCACAAAAATCTTCAGTGCAGGTGACTTCTGGCCTTGAGGCAATTCAACTCATTGGCCTTTGAGGCCATGCTGAAGTGCTGTGCTGGGGTGAGTCCTGCATGAGTAGTTCCACTGGCATGAACGGAAGAAATGTGTGCTGAGATAGGACAGTGTATGGGGAGAATTCATCAAGTGGGGCCAGAGGGGTGCAGGGACAAAGTCTGGATTGCAGCCATGAGCTACTTGCAGGGTGGGGTTGGAAATCAGTGAAAGACCAGTGCAAAGTCTTGAGTGCATCTTTGATAGGCACTTGGAGGGTTATGTTAGAGAGAAGCTGTAGAATAGAGTATTGATTTAGGGTAGTGTTGGAATGAAATTAGAGCTGTCATTTGTCCACCTGCCTAGCTTATCTTTTCAGTTCCAGTTCACCAGTCGGATGATATCAGTGAACTTTTGCAAAAGATGCCTTGAATGGATATTGAAATGCTCTCCATTTCAGAGTGCTTTTGTGTCTCTGTTGTGTTATTGGCATATCACTGGAATGTGCATAGAAAGGAGATTATTGCTGCCCAAGAGCAAGAACTGCTCCTACCAGAACGTGATAGATGCAATGATTCTCTGTAACTATGTGAGTGCTTCTTACTCGGGATAAAGGAGTATGTTTCTCCCTTTTAATCACTGGTGAATGATCAATTTTTATACCGAAGCTGGGCTTTAGAAGCAAAGGCAGGCTGTCTCCCATGATGTACAACTCCCATGTCATACAAGCTTGGAGAAGGCCTTCTGTGCCCATTGGGCTTTCCCGTGCCTGGGGAAGAGCTTTTGCACTGTGCCTGACGAGGCAGGTGTGAGGTTCCAGCCATGGGACTCTGCCGGGTTCTGGCTTGTACGAGGCACCTTGCTGACCTTTGGGTCTCTGGGCTCTGTGTTGCCACCTCGGCAGGGCTCTGAAGTTGAGCCTGAGAGCCTGCTAGCATGGAAGGAATGTGAGCAAGCCTGGGCTCGAGCCTGGGCTTAGGCTCGTGCTTTGTCGGCAAGGCAAGCCCAGGCGCCCTTGCTCGGCTGCTGTGGGCACAGAGCTCCAGACAGGATGCTCTCAGTGCTCAGTCTCATGGCTTGCTCCTGTTTGCAGTAGAACTTGAAGGAGTAGGCATGTAGCTGCCATCCTTGGGCTGTAATGTAACCTGGGATGGACACTCTGGACCTGTGAACAAAACAGTGCAATGGCAGGAATTGCTGCAGAAGGAAGACCTCTGTATTTCCCAAGTTTTGCTTGGATCACAGCTCTCTTCCCTTTGCCAGGAATACAGTGTATAAATTTTGTTGAAAGGGAATATGCTGCAAAACAGCCCTGTGAAAAAAGCCCAACTGTGTGTTCCAGTGTAAGAATCCTCTCCAGAGACTGAGTAAAGGGAGATGGTGTCTCCAGCTTTTAAAATAATTACTCGAATTAAAGATCAAGCTAAAGGAGCCGAGTTCACTGAACATTAGCTATGCAACTTAATTTGTTAAAAAGCATTGAAAAAACAATGTAAGCTCAATGTCTCTCCCAGCAAGTAACCTGGATGTTCCCTGAATCTTCACAAATGTGGGAGTGTAGAGATTGCTGTGAACTCTAAAAGTTTCTGTAATAACTTTTCTATGAATGGGGCAATGCTTCTTGAACGAACCTGTTTCTGCCTTTTTAATTCTAAGTAGTGAGTAGGACACCTTTGCATTACGTATTCCTGGTCTAGTAATGCCTTGGGTTGCCAACAGCTCTGTTTTCCTGGAAAGGCTTGACTTGTGATTCAGTCAAGGTACCTGTGGGTTTTTGTGGAGCAGTCTGTTCAGTTCTGGATGTGGCCCTTAACTTGTAATTCTCAGAAATATCTATGAAGTCTTGATCTGTAGTATCAGCCCAACTCTTCTGGCTCTGTTCCCAGACCAGTCATTCGGCTTAGCAATAAAAAAATGCAAGATAATGGATGCAGATAACTGGGATTTAATATTACTGTTGCCCATTTCCCGTTTACCTTTAAACAGCCATGTTGCAATTAGGTGCTGGGCATAAAGCCCTTCTTTGTTAACAGGTGTCTCCAGGAAATGCGTGACTGATGACCGTGTCTGGGTTCAGCCGTGGTCACCCTGACAGCTTAATAAAGGAGTGGAAAAGCTGCTTGTGCTTTTATGAATATCTATTACCAAAGCAAACTATTTCAGGCCTGTTACAGAAAGACACTTTTTCTGAAAGAATGACTTCCTGCAGTGCGTTAGGTGCATGTGGAAAAGAGGATGAAAGCAGATGGTGGGTGATCAACATGAGCTGTGAGGGACTCCAGCATGTCCTCATGCACAGCCACTGATGCTTTGAAGTGTACCTGCTACAGCGTGGGCCTGGCCAGATCCTTTGAGATGTACCTTCTCCAGCCTGGAGTTATCCTTTGGGATGTTCCCAGAGGTCACAGCCCATTGGCCCAAGCTCCCACTGGAGCTGCAGCCTCCCCAGGACAGCAGCAGAGTAGCCCTGAGCTGTGCCCCGTCAGCCCAGGCACGCTGTCGTCACTGCTGTTATCAGAGCATTCCCAGGCCCAGCAGAGCAGCCTGATAAGCACCACGGGAGCACCGAAAGCAAAAGCTGCCCCTGACAACCTCTAGGCACCCCATGCAGCCAGACAAGCATGCCCATGGCAAGGCAGGAGCCTCCTGATCAGTATCCATACAGCTATGACAGCTGTGAATTCCACCTAGCACATTCCAGTCAAATCTGCCGTTATTTTGAACCCTTTGTGCCCTGTACTGGACACCAAAAAGGAGTGTCCTGATTTAACCCCAGTGTACCGCTGCTTGCTTGCTCCCACAACAGGTACAATAACACTGGTCAACTGCCATTTGTGAATTGTGTGTTTCCAGCACAAATCCAAACCATAGCCCCCTACTAGATATTGAGAAGAAAATGAGCTGTACCCCAGGCAGAGCAGCACAGAACGTTACATTCACTGTGGTTCTTGAGGATGCCTTTGAGTTTATAGTTCCTAAAACAGAAGTAGCAACTCTTGCTTTATACAGAGTTCTGGAGGAAGAGGAGAGAGAATGTGGGACCTATAAAATATTTTTTATAGCACTTACTCATGTCAAAGCACTATTGCTTGAAACCCTAATGGGTAAAGGGCTGAATTGTACAGGCACATGGGAAATCTGAAGAGAACATTTGAGGAATGCCTGGGAAGTTCATGTTTATGGACTAATGATCTGGAGTCAGAAGGAGCCAGCTGCCATGCAGGGAGAGCAGCTCATTGCAGTGACAAACTTGTGTAAGTGGCAGTAGAGGAGGCTGAGCAGCCTTCCTTTGGTAAAGGAAGATGCAAGTGTTCTTAATTTTTGAGGTTTTATCTGTCCAGAGAAGGATTTTTTTCATAATCCATCCTTAGGACAGATGAAGTTTTCCAGACCCTGAAAGAAAGACTGATGCTGAAGTCTCATTTTCTCTTCCCTTGCAGAAGTCTGCTTGGTTTTTTGTCCAAGCTCAGTAGCCTTTATACTGATGGTTAGGTTACTTTGGAAACCACAGGACGTCCTGCAGCAGCGCTGCTTATCAGCATTGCTGTGCTCCTACCAGTTCTGTCCCACAAGTTTTTCTTCCAGACAACATTGATGGGTCACAAGGAAGGGGTTCAGAAGAAGTAGCTGTGAGTACTTTCTGGCAAGAGATGACTTTTCAGCTCTCGGGTTGTTGTTTTCTTCACAGTCTTGTTTTAGGCTGAAATGAATAAGTCTATTTTGAGCTGCCCTTAAATGGATGTCATGTAGAGGACAGTCTTGTTAAAACTTGGGAGTTGCCTGCTCAGCAGTTGGGTTCTGCGCTCTTGGCTGTGGTTAGAGGATACAGTAAACCCAGCTTTAGGGCACTGAGAACCAAATTAAGAACCTGACTGTCCCATGGAGCAAAATGCCGGTCCAGAAGCAAACACATTTTGCTGGTGAGGTGGGTTGAACATTGCTAAATGGATTGCCTTATGCAGAATCATGCATTGTCTGCTCATAGCAGCATGTTTTTATGCTGCATCATGTTCGTGCTGCTGGAGCCGGTGTCCTGCTGAAGGAGCCCGTGTCGCTGCGCTACTGACTAACGCCATGAGAACGCGATCATGTGCCCTGCCTGCTCTGGGCCAGGCTCTTATTAATCGCTAATTTGTCTGCAGGGCTGGGTGTAGGGATCACAGGCTGGCTGCTCCTCGCTGCCGTCACGCGCCCCAGCTCAGGTGCCGGGTGGGTCAGCACGACGCCCTGCTCTCACGGGCTGCGTGCACCCAGGGCCAAGGGCCACCCCAAGGTGATGCTGTGCTCCATGCTCCGGTGACCTGTTCCCTTAGAAGTGTACAAAATTCCCCTTTGCTGTCTCTGCAGGCAGTCTCAAGTGTGTGGCTGTGTGGATGAACTCTCTGTGGGCTAGTGGCCATGGCAGTGAGGTTCCCCTAGACTTTGTCATATCCCAGTGGATGCTGGTGCTCTGGAACAGCTGTTTCCTACCGACCTGCCCCTCTGGTACCATGTGAAATTTGGAGGAGGGGAAGTTTTCCTGCATGTAGGTAAAATATGAATGTCACTGGTTAGTGATAGCCCGGCGCCACACATATTGTTGATCCAACAGCAGATGCTCTCCCGGGAGCAGGAGCACCATCTCTGGCCATGTGGAAGGGAATTGTCACTTGAAGTTGTGTTTCTGCTTGTGATCCTTGTGGGTATCTTGTGAAGGACCTGTATCCTCCTGGCTGTGTGGCTTGTGCTGGTGTAATCAGTGTTTTCTTGAGCATTTGGCACTCTTGAGAGACAGAATGACTACCTGGATCTGTGCTGCTCTGGGCTGTGACTGACTCTCTTCTGACTGGACCTTAAATTGGTGGAAGTGGTGAAATTCTTTTTTTCAGTTGAGCCTCAAGTTATAAAATAACTTGGTTTTGCACTTCACTTCCCTCTCTCCTTTTCTGTCAGGAAACATTTCTTCATCTTCAGTAAGCTTCCATTGGCTTGTGTTTTTTGGGGTGGTTTTGTGGGGTTTTTTTGTGTTTTGGTTGGGTTTGGTTTTTTTTCCTTTGGGTTTAGGTTGGTTTTGTGTGTTTTTTTTTTTTTTTTTGGTTGGTTTTTTGTTTGTTGTTTTTTTTTTTTTTTTCTTCCCAGTGCAGCTAGTGAAGGCAAGAAGGGCATTTAGTTTGAAATCTGGCTGTTTGTGTTTCTGGCTCTCAGGTCTGCATTAGTTTTGAGTGACTATTATTGAATTAGGATTTGATGCATACACCAGGAGCAATGCCAGTGACCTTCCTCAGCAGAGATTTTGTCTCATCACCCCTGGGAATGGTCACTATGAAATCTTCTGGATGAGCAGTTGGCTCTCAAGTGAGGATGAGGTCCAAAGCCCACCGGTTTTTTCCTTGTCTAATATTTTTGGAGTCCTGTCTTCTGCCTGAATCTTGTGTGTGTGCTGACATTTGGTTTGGATGGCTTTGCCCTTCTGTTTAAATTTTACAGCTGTGTGCTCTGTCCACACTCCTTTGGAGGTGAACTCAAGTGGTATCACATCCCTTCTTACTTTGGAGCAACTGCTCCAAGGTGGAAGAATTGCAGTTTTAATAGAGACCATCATCTAGTAACCAGGTAAAGTTTGCATAATTTGGGATAAGTGCACTTTGAGGAGTTCCTGCTTGTGTAACACCATGCGAGTGGTTAAGCAGATTCCCAAAATGATCCATGTTAAAAATATCCTTGATGCTGAATTATGTTTTTGAAACCAGCATATTGTGAATCCACATATCGCTTCAGAATGCCAAGAACTGGATCAGAAACGCTGTGCCTGCACTCTGGGAAGTGCTGAGAGTGCATTAGCTCCCTTGGCTGCTTCAGATGTGTCCAAAATGTTTTATACAACCAGGCTTTCTGCCTCTGCCAGCCAGAGCTCAAGTCTGGATTGTGCTGGATCAGGTCTTGCCTGTCCTCCTTGCAGCAGGAAGCCAGCACATGCTCTGTACCCATGTTACCATCAGTGGTCCAGAGATTTGTGATGCTTTTAGAGGGGTTTCATCATCTTGGAAGTGGTTTGCGGGACAATATGCAACTCCAGAAGTTGTGCACTTGACAGTCTGAAGCCTGAGGGAAGGGAAAAGCTTCATACTGTAATTCCAGAGATTAAGCTATGGGCTGGTCTCACACCTTTTGTGTGGTGTGATTGCTATGGAGAACTTTTCCCCCCCAGAGCAGTCACAGGAGAGGACAAGTGCAGGAGCTAGGTGCTTGCTGGGAAGCCAGGATTGAGTGTGCTGGGTTGATTTCCCTGGAGAAAAGCAGCTCTGGGTGAGTGGTGCCAGTGTGTGCTGCCCCACCCCTCATTGTACACACTGCCTGTTCCTTTGCTCAGTGGGAAATGGACTTAAACCCAGCACCACCCAGCCCAGATAACTCTTTGCTTTTAGTCACAGGACCAGGCTGCCCACTCTAACATCCTCATTTATAGCTGGGAATTTGCCTCAGGATCAGGCTTCCCATGCCTTGCTTTTGGAGGTTCCAGGTGAGCAATATGCAGCAGATGCTGGAAGTTTCCTGCAGTTGCTGTTTCTTTGTCCAGGTTTCTCTATAGGTGTATCCAGACCTCCTATACTTTGAAAGCTGTGTGCTGAGCTGATGTAAAATACATACTTGAAACATTGCTCTGCTTCTTAGCCCATGGTACTTGCTCCTGTGTGTGACACGGGACACTTAGTCACAGATTCCTCAAAAAGAGCTCTTACAGGAGCCTGGAACAAGGAGCAGCTACTGTACAAACCAGCACTGGTTTCAGACAGATGCACAGTCAAGTAAGAAGTTGCCTCTCAGGCATAAAACTGCAACAAAAATATTGCAGGACATGACATTGTCACGGTAATAAATAGCCAAAAATAGTTCAGATGCCACAGGCTGGCTTGAAATAATATTTTTTAGTAAAAATCCACTACTGCTTTTAGGTTTAAAACCTGATGTCTCTCTGCCTCTAGAGAAATCTTTTTTTGGTGATTTCTATTTCCAGAAAACAAAGCTGCAAAAATGTATGGTTTATGTTATCCTCAAACAGATACATTCATAATATTTGCAGTCCATAATCACTTCTTCCTGTGGATTCATCTCATTTGATTCCATCTCCCAAAGCTCCTGCCAAAGAGCAAGCTCGAATTCCTTACAGGCTGTCTCTGTACCTTTTCCTGGCTGTAGCTCCATGAAACACAGCAGATGGATGTGTCAGGAGCCAGTTGCTTGATAGCAGAGGCTCACCCTGTCCTGGAGAGGGGCTTGCACTGAGATCCTGCAGTTCTCAAATGAAGCTGGAGTGCAAGGCAGCCTTGTTCTTGCAGAAGTCAGCTGAAGAGGCAGCTGACTTCACCAGTTTAAATAGTCATGTCATTTTATGGTAAGTCATGTAATCACATTGAAACAAAGGCTTCAACTGTTACACCTGCCCTGCATTCAGTGACAGTTCCTCTTGTATTCCTCTATGTTTTGATAGTGTTACTTTATTACTTGTGCAGAAGAAAGCTGTAATTTCATTCACTCCTAATTGCTTTTCCTAGGAGTTACTTAATTTTTGGAACATAGCCAGCTTCAGGAGTTCTTCTGAAATTGTCGGAGATCAAAATTGAAATACAAGTGATGGAACTTATTTTGCCATCATGAATTAAAATGGTTCTTATCTTGGTTTCAGGAAGGTGCTCTCACAGACTTCACCTGTGAGTTGAGATAAAACATTTAGAGTTCCTGACGTTCCAGTCTGTAAGAGTTTTTGAAAACAAGGTTTGGTCAAGAACTGAGACTCCTGTTTAAATCCTGTCACGGGACTTAATTTCAATCCCTGAGGACACCTCCATAAAGGGAAACATTTCACCTAATGAGATGACTTAATCGGGAATTTATTTGGTTTATGAATATTAGGGTGCAAGTTCTTTGTGTGCAAAGCAGAGGGTTCTGTCCTGCTTTGCTCCGGGTGAGTACAGCCTTTTGCTGAGAAAGCTTGTAAATAAATGCAGCTTTAGAGCTGACAGGGGAAAATGCATCCAGGATAAATTTGGCAACATGTTCCAAAAGTGCATCCACCAGGCTGTGCTGAGTGTAGGCAGAAGCTCTTTTTTTCTATGTGATAAAGCCCATATGCAGGTATGTGAGAAAACCAGAACACATCAGGGCCCTTAAAAGGAATCGGTCACATTAGGTCTGTTTATTCACACATTTGCGTATGGGCTGTGAGAGCATCAGCTGGGACCCGGTCTCCTTCCTGGTTTCCTGTTTACTTGGCCACTACAATTGCAGTGTCTGAATGCTTCACAGGTTGCAGAGAGAAGGAATAATGTTATCTCTGTCTCCCCCCAGCCAGCTGACAGAAGCAGCCTGTTTGGCTTGCTGACTCATTCCTGCACTTGGCATCTAACCCGAGTGGCTTGGTGACGGCACTGGGTGTCACTCGCAGGGAAGCCTTTGGTGGCTCTTCTCTCTGCTCAGGTCCAGGTCCTGTCCATGGGAGCCTTCAGGTCTGGCTGATCCATCTGTGGTTGAAGGTTGGATGATGCTTGTTGTCACAAGTTGTGTTGATTACACCTGAGGGGAGCAGTGTGGGGCCGTGAATGTTTCCTACCAGAGCAGATCTCTCCTTTTGTGTTTGGGGGAATGTGGTGTGGGGGAGCAGTATGTGATAGATCTGAGGGTAAAACCTTGTGGGATTTGGGGCCTGCTAAACAGCTCAGCCCACGATGCCCCATGCACCATCCGCTTGGGTTTGTCTTTTCTCCCGCAGCATCCCAATCCATGCCTTCCCACTCCGCTTTGGTTGTGGTAGTTTTCTGAGGAAAACAGTCAGTCTTGACAGGTCACTGGTGCTGTGCTCTGTGAAACAGACAGGGTGGTTGACTCTGCACGCTCAGGAAGATCTTTCTTCCCTTGACTTTCCTGGGAGAGTGGAGAGCTTCCCCACACCTGCCTGGCAGAGCTGTGGTACAGCGGGTGCTGTGCTGGGCAGGCCCCCTGTGGGCTGGCAGCTCCCACCGATCCGCCGGGAGCCCTGCTGCCCGTGCTGTTGCTCTGGGACCTGGAGCTCTCCCTCCTCCCTCAGCCCCTTGATCCCCTCCACGCCCCAGCTCGCTGGGCTGCTCTCTAATGTGACTTTCTCACGGCTCTGTGTTACGCTGCTCCAGTTACGGAACTGGCTCAATTTCTTTTTCCTTGTGCAGTTCAGAGTTTGCTGGGGTTTCTTCCTGATTGCAAAAGCCCTTGGAAATGGGCAGAATCGTAAAAGCTTATCAGTGAGCAGTAACTCTCCCCTCTGGCTCCACAGCTCCGTCAGGCATTGATTCACGCCGGCGAGTTGTGACTCCGCGCAACATCTTGTGTTGCCACATCAGTCTTTTTTATTTACGCCAAACACCACTTTCCCTCTCTCCTGCCCTCAGCCTTCCGAGTCTGGCAGCTGTGGAGCTGAGCAGCCGGGCGGTGGCAGCACTCCATCTCCCGGGGGAGCTGGCGGCCGGCCGCTGCCGGGAGTAGCGCGGAGAGCGCTAACTCCGAGGTTACGCGCTGCTTTGCGCTGCCTGGGAGATGCGGTGAGAGTGTTTGGTGCTGCAGCCAGAGACCCGCGCGAAGAATTCATGTTGTGATGAGCAGAACTGATGCTGGCAGATGAGCGCATCCATTAGCAAGTCCAGGATCTCTGCTAGTACTAAATTGGTCTTGCTCTTGCTGAGTAGCTGGGCAGAATATTTCCGTGAGCTGGATCTGCCGGCGCTTTTCAGGCAGAGCAGAGTTGCTGCTGGCCTGTGTGTGACTCTTGTTCAAATGCTATTGACACGTAACATCATTTCTAAAAATTTTTGGCACTGATCTAATCATCGGCCCAGAGAGGCCAGTTACTCAAGCAGTTCGTGTTTTTTCACTGGAGCATATTCTGTCAGACCCTGAAAATAGAAGCCCAATATTTTTAAATTTGTTTTTAGGTTTGTTTCCAAAATGTTGCAGCAGCAGTCACGAGGATGTGGATCTAGACAAGAAATGCCTGGAAACTCCTTTACCTTCCAACAAGGAGTTGGTAAACCAGGCTTAACCGAAGGCACATTTCTTTTCAGAGGCCCTAAAATTTTTTCCATGCTTTCTTCTCTCCAGTCCATGTGTGTCTTCCATGGGATAGTGGTCTTGCTGCAGTGCTTCACGAACAGGAGTCTGCCTGCCACTTCCCCCTGAAGATTCAAGAGAACCTTTATTTGTTGTTCCACATCACTATTTTTTTTTCTCTTTCTTCATTTGCAACTCCCATTTCACGGCATTTGAAAAATTCCAGGAGACTGAAATAATTTCCCCATGCAAATCAGTAAAGGATGTTTTCTTGCTAGATTTTGGCCCACAGAAATCCTGTGATAATCTGAGAAGGGCAGAAAAGACCAAGTCAAGGGAGGTGGTGCTTGGAGTCTAATCACTAAACTCCTGTGGATTAGAGCCGGGGCACTGTGCCAAGGCGACCCAAGCTCTATTCCTGACCCTTTAAACCCCCCAGCTCCTTTGGATACATGTTTCAGGGAAAGCATCAGCCTTGCTGAGCAGTTTTCTAGCCCTCTGGAGCTAAAAAAGCATGGCTGTTAAATGTGATAAACCCATTCCAGGCTGGCACAGTGATGTTCTGGGAAGGTGGGGGACATTCCCACTGCTGTAGTGATGCTTGAGAGGATGCTCTGCTGTCATGGGAAGGATGAGGAGACATTTGCCAGGGAGATGGCAACTGGTGAATTCTCAGCCCTGTATCCCTTGCAGTGGAAATGACTTCCTTCCTTTGCCTTTCTCTGCTCTACCACATTGCTCCTTCTCAGTTGCTCCATGGCTGGGCTGATGCTGCCTAGGCTGGAGGAGCTGGCCTTGGGACACACAGGGTTTAGGCAGAGCTGTGGGACACACAGGTGTGTTACACACCTGCACGTGTGTGGGTGCCCAGGGAATGGAGCTGAATGCCAGGATAAGTACAGACTTTACAGAGGAATAAACTAGTCCTGTAGTTTGTGTTCGGTCTGGAAATCCAGTCCCATCTATTCCAGATGTTTCCAGTTGAGTATCTAGCAAGGAGCTACTGTGCTGCTTTGTAGAAAAAAATAATTTAAAAAATGCGGGGTTGTTCCTGTACAGTCATTGCAAACAGGCAAGGGTATCCAGGGGATATGTTCCCTTTTGTTGCATTAGAAAAGATGTGTAAATAGCCTTAAATAATTTAATGAAGAGCTGGAGCTTTCGGGGGAGGCTGGTGTGTGCCTGAGTGCTGGCTTGGTATGCTGTGCTGGCAGGGAGCACGTCCCACCCCTTTGCACCCAGCAGCAGCTGCTTGGGGAATGGCACCTTTCCTAGCTCAGGGAAATTTCTGCTTCAAATCCTCTGGCTCCTGGAGTTCAGTCAGAAACAGCCTGTGTGAAGGAGGAGCTGGCTAAAGCGGTGAAGGAAAACTTGACAGAGGTGGGAGAGTGGCTACTGAGGTACTGCTTTCATGAAATGGGACTCTGGTTCTTCCTTTTGTGGCTGAGTCTTATTTTTTATTTTCTAGTTAGGTAGCCAGGCATTGCGCATGCAAGGTAGACACCCTAAGGCATTCTGGACTCTTGGATTCATCTGTTCAGCATTTATACCCTCCTGAATTTGAATATTCCATTAAGAAAATCTGCAGGTGTTTGCTGCTACAGCTCTCAGAGGATCTTGAATGGAAGCATATGGATGGGAAGAATTTTTGAAGGCCTTCTCTCACTCTGTACTGAGTTTGTCTCTATTCCCCTGAGGAAATATAAGGAAAAGGTGTTGTTTTATGGCTGATTTTTGCTATGAAAACAAGTGACCAGCTTGGTCTCAGCTGTATTAGGATGGAAAGCTCCCATGGCAACTGCCCAGTAGTGAGCAGCAAATGTGTACTTAGCCTCTAAGGAGATTATTTAACACAGTTCCAATTTTGTTTATTATTATTTTATTATTTTTGCATTTGCTTGTCAAGAGTGGATTTGCAGATGTACTCTTGGAACGCAGGCAGGGTTTGGTTTTGTGGGTGAGCTACAGCAGCAGGAGTTGTGGGCAGCTCTGCAGAAGCATGGTGATGGCAGAAGCGTGGAATTAGGAGTCTCTGCTGTCCACAGAGGCAGATCAGAGGTGGAGAGAAAAGGGGAGGGGAAGGAGGGCAACCACTAAAACCCTTCCCCAAATGGATGAATGAATGGGTGACACACATAAATGACTGCTGTGATGATCTGACTTACTGTAGCTCGGTCTTGGGATAATCCTCATATGTCAGATTTCTGTAAGGCCAGCATGTGACACAAGCTGGGCTCCCAGCAGACAAGTGTGCTGTGCTGCTGCTATTAGGGGCTGTGCTTGGAACGTGTGGCCCTGGGGGGTGTGCCTGCTCCCTTCCCTGTGCCGCTGGGGCAGCATCAGAGGCAAACTGCCATCCCACCAACTCTTGGCTCTTGCATAGACAGCCCCAAGCCTGCCTGTGCGGCTGTACCTTTTGGAGAAAAGAGGAGGGGGGGCAAAAGCCAGACACAAGAAACAGGAAAGCCCCCAAAGACTTGTAGCTGGGATTACCTTGTTCACACCTGTCACCACTGATGTCCTCTCAAGGTCAGAATCGGAGCTACGTGAGGCCAGCTTAAAGCGAACGCCATGTGAAAGGAGCTCTATGAAGGAACAGCAGGCACTGGAAGGAGGACTGGAGTGCCCACAGGAACATGAGCAACAGCTTGCAAGTTAACCTGCCCAGGACTTGGGCTGGTTCAAACAGCTCGCTCCAGGAGAAGTCTGAGCATTCCTTTTTTCTTTTCTATTACTATAGGATGGAGGACGAGGCAGTACTGGATAGAGGGGCTTCCTTCCTTAAACATGTATGTGATGAAGAAGAAGTGGAAGGTAAGAGACTTGGACTGCTGGGGAGGAAGGGTGCCTTTGCTTTGGTGTTTGTATGTAGGAGGGCAGAGACCTGGGTGCCTTCGGTTTGCCCAGTACTTCATCCTAAAATTGACTGAAACACGGGTAGGCTTGGTCGGGGTGGAGGTGACTTTTTAGAGAAATCCTCAGTTCCATTTGGGGAGCGAACGTTGCTGTGTGCTGCTGGCACACGCTTCCTCTTCCCCCAAAGTACTGGTTGCTGTGCCCTGCATAATGACTGGGAAGCACCAGAGCTGTTTGCTTTGCTTTCCTCTGTGAATAGAGCTATTTGGCAGTGCTTGCCTATCAGCACTGCAGTTGTGAGCTTGGAAATGTGGAGGCAGCTGGAGAAGCCAAGTGGGAAATCCAGCAGAATTTGTACCAAGTGTCAGGGTGCTCTTAAGGCAGGAAGTGAGCATTTGCCTGGGTTATTTTTTATGCTTGGGAGGCATAAAGAGAATGATTTTCCCTTGAAGGAGAACTTTTTAACAGAGAAAACAATTTCCTCACTTTATAGGGAAAGAGTAGACTCCCTTGGACGTGTTTTTGCTTTTTCTCTAACTAAAAATGTTGTGAAATCCCAAAGGTAAAAAGAATTTAAAGGAGTTTATTTCAAGTTTCTTCCTGGAAAATGATGAAGCTGATAGGACTGAGTTAATGGCAGCAAATTCTCTTTTTCTCATTTTCTGAGGATTTATTGTCTGTGTCTTGATGAACTAGTAAGGGGGAAGGAGGAGAACAGGATAGGATAGGACTTAACCTAGAAGGGAGAGGATTTCACCTTGCAGAACTATCCTTCCCCTCCTGACTTCAGGGTTTTCTTTTATTCTAACTTCTTTATTTGCAAACAAATGCCTGTGGCTTTTCAATTGAAAATGTGTTGAAAGGTGTAGAGTTACAGCCATGTCATTGTCACCAGTAATGGACAGGAAAGGATCCAGCAGTAGGAGAGGAAATAGTCTCTATAAAGAGGAGTTAGAGCACTTCCAGCAAACCAAGCCAGTCGTTTCCACCAAAAAGCCTGTGTTTTCTTCCTGTCTGGAATGAAGTAATCTGTGCTCAGCCACTCTAAATCATTGTATTGGGTTTAATGAGGCTGTTTGCTGTCTGCAGGGTCAGGTTTGTATTAGCCTTTTGCTTGTGGAATAATTGACACTTTGGCACAGCGGAAACATTTGAGGAGGGAGAGAGAGGATATTTTTTAATGTTTTACTGTCTTGAATGTTGCTACGTGTTGTTTTGAGGCGCAAGGGCCACGTGTGGTGTTCCAGGAGTAAAATACAAGTGGTGGTTGGTGATGAGTGCAGGAGGGTCCTTCTGACTGTCTGCAGGGGATGTGGTTACCGCCTGAAGTAGTACTTGTGGCTGTGGTGTGTTCATATCCTTTGTTCCAATGTGGATATCCTCATTTGGTTTAGCTGGGCTAACAGACCAGCTGGGGGAATGAGGAGCGGAGGTGAAACAAGCGCTTCTAATTGTACTCGACAGGGAGCTGGAGCTGCTGGGCTGAGCCTCCGCAGAGCCCTGGGGCTGTGCAGCCAGCTCATTCCCTCGGGGGTGCTGAAGGCAGCCCGTGATTCCTGCCAGGCTCCTGGGAGCAGCCTAGCTAAATTTCCCAAGGACGCAAGGCTGAGGCATCTGTCAGGGTCACAGGGCACGTGTGGTGCATGGGTGGGTCAGCCAGGGAGCCACTGCTCAGCCGCTCTGCTCTGTGCTGAGTGGGACAGCCTGGAATTCTTGGCGTGCCTGGCAATCTGGGGCACTGCAGAAGTGCCTGTAGGCATTAAAGGCTTTGGCACTTTGGAGAGATCTTATTTGTCTCCATGTTTCCAGCCTCACTGTTTCTGCAGTTCTCTGTGTGTCCTCGGCTACATCTGTCTCTCTGCAGAGATCCGTGTGTGTATCCAATGTGCACCCTGGGTGCAGTCATGGTCTGCATGTGTGGGATCAGCTGACACTCACAGAGTAGTTGTGGTTGGAACTTATCTCCAATTCCAGCCCCTTGCCATGGGCAGGGACACCTTCTACTTGGTTGGTCCAAGGCCTGTCTAACAGTTCCAGGAATGGGGCAGCCACAGCTTTTCTAGGCACCCTGTGCCAGGGCCTCCCCACCCTCACAGGGAAGAATTTCCTCCCAGTATCTAATCTAATCTCACCCTGCCTTCTGTTAGTGTAAGATCCAGTGGAAGGGCAAAGATATCAGGCTGCAGACCTTTGGCTGGCACTTGGTGCAGATGTTTTAAGTCCTTGTTAGATTCCTGCACTTACAGTGGGGTGTTTTAAGGAAGAGTGTCTGTCAAGAGACTTAATTTCACTGAAAGTGAGCAGAGAGGAGATTGTTTCTTTTCCTTCCATGAGGGGGAAGGGGAGCTGTAACCTTTATCAGAAGACATAGGGCAGCAGGAGTTAGCAGGAGAGAATGGAAAGACTCTCCAGCAGATCATTAAAATATGCCTTGGAACCAGGCTGCTTTTGCTGTTTTTAAGTTGCTTTGAGTTCAAAGAGGCGAAGACAGAATTTTGAAGGTGTCACTTTGAGCATCCCTCTTTGGTGTGTTCCTTGGGAAAAGAGAGGAGCATGGCTCACTTTGTCAGTGATGCCCACAGGTTATGTCTGTGGGATGGAGATAGCAACTCCAACCTCATCACCCACCAATTTGATTATGTAGTGGTGCGGGGGAGAGGGAAGGACTTGGCTTTTTAAGGAGGGATAAAAAAGGGCATTTCTACTTGGGAAGCCATTGAGACATTTTCAGGGTGAGAAAATTGTCCCTTGTGCCCTCACTGAGTAAATGTAGTGTTAACAGAAACTGTTCATACCTGACAGAACTATGTCCCTTGGGCCTGCCTCCAGGGAGTGTTTAGTCCGTCCCTCAGGTGGCACCTCACCCTGGTCCTACACTGGAATGTGTTGCTGTGATATCAGCTGTTGACATTTGGAAATTACTCCCACTTCAGCTCCTCCCTGCTGCCTGGATCCATGAGAGGGCTTGAAGGTGGATTCAGTGCATGTTAGTTAGGAGGAGTTGCTTGGCTAGAAGTGCCCAGAAACGTGACCTGGCGAGCCAGGGGATTTGCCTGGGTCTAGGGCAGAGCATGAAGGAAAGCAAGTACCAGTTGGCTTTGCTGGGGGAAATAAGGAAGAGGCACTGCCCTGAGCCATGAGAGAGGACCCTTCCCATTCATTTAGAGCACTGCACGTTCCTTTCCTTGAAGGTAGCACTGTGCTGCTGTAATGCCCCTGTGAGGAGTGCTGGTATGTGTGACATAAACACATTACTTAATAACTGATTTTGCAAGAGGGGAAAAGTAAAGCCCCACCTTATCCTGCGAGATAAGGTATTCTTGGCTCTCTGAGTGGAACTTCCCCCGGGCTTGCTGCCACCCTGGCTCTGTGGTGGGGTGGAGGATGCTGGATTTGAAGTCTGATGACTCCACTGCAAAGCCTGAGGAGCACCCCAGCTCCACGTGTTAGGAAATGGGGAGCAGCATACCTGTCCTGCCTTCAAATGATAGCAAAGTAAAGGCTTCCATAGCACCTCTCAGCACTGCTATGGGAGTGAATTCAGGAAAATATGCTGTTAGGGGAAACTTTTCCTGGGTCCTCTTATGGTTGTGTCATTTACTGTTGTGCTCTGCAGAGTGGCTAACCCAGGGATTTTGTAACAATGTTCCATAACTGCTTGTTCCATTTTAGCACTTTCCTCCTCCTTGCTTTCTATTCTCGACCCGGTTGTGTCATTGCATTTTGCTGGTAGAAAGCTGTGTGATGCCATAAGCCCAAGATTAGTCCTTGGTGGTTGGATCAATGAGGAGAGAGGCTAAAAGGGCAGAGCTAACTGTGAACATCTTTACCTGTATTAACAACAGGCTGACAGTGGGAGAAATGAGCTGTATTTGCCCATATACATGCATTTCTTTTTCTCCTCTCATCCCTGCCCTCTGTTTCTGATCCGTGACTGTAGGCAGACCCTCCTTCCTTTTCAGAAGTAACCAGATGACCTGTTTCATATCAAAGTCTTTAATTGCTTCTGAAAGAAATGTGATTAAAAAATTAATCAGGTAAAATCTGATCACAGAATGTGCTCATTAATGTTCTTTGGTACCCTTAATTTATATGTAGAAGCAAACCAGGCTGTGTTTTGCTTCAGTAAAACTGAACTGGGCTTTACTCCTGCAAAAGCCAAACTCAGAGGACTCAGGCAGTGCCTTTGTGCTCTCTTTGCAACCAGCATCTGGCACAATTTCCCTGTGAGGATGGTGAGGCCCTGGCACAGGTTGCCATGAGAAACTGTGGCTGCCCCATCCCTGGAAGTGTCCAAGGCCAGGTTGGATGGGGCTTGGAGCAACCTGGGATAGTGGAAGGTGTCCTTGCACATGGCAGGAGCTGGAACTAGATGAGATTTAAGGTCCCTTCTGCCCCTGACCATTCTGTGATTCTATGAACTTGGGAATGGCAGGTGGAGTTTGGAACGCAGGGCTGCTCCACACAATTAAGTAAAAACAAGAGAGGTGGTTTAAATCTTCCCAGCTTTGAAACACCCTGATAAAAGATTTCAGGTCTTCATATTCTTTCCTTTCCAGCTTTAATTCCCCATGGAATCTCACTTTTCAGGAGAGTGCTTACTCTTGGCAGCGTCCAGCAGGTCATTGCATGGAATATTGTTCTGGTCATGTCGCTGTCCCTGCTCTGCTGTCAGCAATCAGCATTAGCTCTGAGGGTGCTGGGTAGGCTGAGGAGGTTTTTGATGGCCACCCTCTCCATGTTTAGTGAGAAAAGCTGCAGTCTGGGTTCAGAGGCTGGTAAATGACTTGATGTAAGGCAGCAATAAGCTGGCTGTGCCAGCACGAGAAGTGGAGAAAGCATTCTAAAAGCAGCTGAGTCAATAGCTGGCATGGTCTGCCCATGGTTAGGGAAAGGTGGTGGTTGCTCTGCAGTGGTGGTAAGTTTTGTGCCAGCATGTGCTGAGCATGAGGTGAAGGAGTGGGTTTCCATACCATTCTGGCAGTGACTCGTTTTTCCCATCTCCAGTCAGTTTAGAATCACAGAATCATTGAACTTGGAACAGAGCTTTAAGATCATCAACTCCAACTGATTGGAAACTATCATCAGTTCTCTGACCTGGCAGTGAAACTAGTTTTGTTGGGGCCCATGCCAGCTAGAAAGGTGGCCCTCACATGGCACCTTGCAGCCTTGGATGGGAGCAACTGCTCTCATTTCAGTCAGGATTCAAGTCTAGGCTTGTTTGACTGTCTGCTCTCATCTTCCTCTGCCCAACAGCTCTTTTTTAAGGTACAATAACACTGGATATAACAGTTCAGCATGGAGATGGCAAATCAGATACAGCCTTTGCTCATTTGCCAGATGTGAGTCCCAGATATGCTTGTGAGCCTTTCTCGATTTTTCCAGGACATTTAAAATTAAAAGGTAACCCAAAACATGTTGGTCATGTTGCCTGGGCTGGGGCTAGGTAACATCAGGAGTGTTGTTCCCTCTCCCACCTGTGCTTCTCATACCAGAACTGCCAAAGCTGGGCTTAACCTGGAAACTGGTGCTGGGGCTGTAACTTGCTGGTTTGAACATCCTCCCAGCCTTCCTGGAGGCCTGTCCTCTCCTTTCCTTCTGGTGATGTTCCTGCTCTGGTAGCAGAACACCAGACTGAAAGAGAGACTGAGAAGGGGCACAGGGAACTCCTGCAGTGCCTGAAGGAAACGTGTGCTGCTGGGAAGGTGTGGGGTGCCTCTGTGTGGGCACCTCTGTGTGAGCCCTGTTCTGTTTGCAGCAAGGCCTTCCATCAGACACCTGTTCCAATTAAACTGCAGCCTTGGAATCGAGGGTCAGTTGCAGAGGGCTGGTTTGAGGATTTTGCCAGAGAATGGAGGCAGCTTGGGATGCCTTAGTCATCATACCACAGCTCTTACTTCTGTTGGAGCAGGGTCTGAATCCTGCCTCTACCTGTGAGCCTGAGAGTGTCGAGTACAGCTTGGTACTCAATTCATTCAGTCTTGGTAATTAATGAGATGGAAATAGGAAAAGATTTTCAGCCAAGATCAGTTCTCTTGAGTGGTCATTTGGAGCATTTTGGAAGGGGACATGATTTTAAAGGATTCCAGAAAATCCAAAGGTACTGTGCTTCCCAAGAGCTAAATCCAACAGTCCGGCACAGATCCCCTTCTCTGCCCTTTTCCTCGGAGCCCTCTGTTCTTCAAGTTTTCTTCAACTCTTCTTTCCATTGAAGCCAAGTAGTTCTGGCCAGATTAGATCAGATCACAGCAGGACAGGTTCAGTGGCTTTTATAACCTCTCACAGCTCCAAAGAAGAGAGAAAGAAAAGCAGCTTACAGGGCTGTGGGTAAGAGTCTCGCAGTGGCTTATGTAAAGCTCAGGGAGAATACTCCCACCACATGTTCTTTGTTCTGTCTGAACAATGCCCACCCCTTTGTTCATTGCCCCCCCCCCCCCCCCCCGAATGACTTTGTTCCATCTGCACAAGCAGGGTTTCTAGGATCTTCAGGAAGAAAATGGAAGACCTAATTTTATTTTATTTTCCTGTTTAGATATTTTTTACTTGAATTTATGTGAGCTTCATCTTTTAGAGCCATCCTGTTGCTCAGATCTAACTCATCTTTGCTGGAGTGGCGTCTGAATCTTGTTAGGAATCTGGCAGGTCCAGTCTGGGTCATGGATCATCTGTTTGGAACAGAGGAGTGCAAGCTTTAGGCAAATGGCTAGGTAGACTTCCCTTCTGTCTAACTATAGCTTTGTTACATGCTAATGCTTTAAATCCTTTTTGAAGATACTGAAGTGCTAGAAGCCTGGTGTTACAGAAAAAAAGAGAAAAAGGTCTCCAATTTTCCCCGCTGTGTTCCCCTGCACAGCTCATTCCCTCCCCTCATAGGCATTTTAGTCAAGGACTACTGGTTAAGAGATGAAAGGGCAGTAATGCAAATATATGAAATGATCTTTGCACAAGTTCCCTCTTTGGTTAAGGAACTGCCTGTTCCCTGCTGATGGTGATCCTCGCTTGAATCTAAGCCATGAATTTGGGGTTCTTCTGTTGGAGCTGGTAGACTGGAAGAGATCCCTGATGTTTCTAATCTTGTTATGTCTTCTTTCCTTTTTCTGTGGCATAGTAGCTCAGGATTGTCTCTCATGAAGCCTCTGTTTTATGTTTTGCCCTTTTCTGTCTTTCCCTCATGGCAGGCTCATCTCCTGATGGCATTTATCAGGAGACATTTATCACAGGTCTGTGAACCTGCAGCTCAGCCTTATGGTTGTTGTTCCCATCGCTTGATGGATTCATGCTGACCCTTCTCCTTGGCAAACTGCCACAGCACAGAAGAATTGGTTAATTGCATACTACTGTTCTTTATAGGAGATGGGATTTGGATTTGATCTGTCTCCAACTAGTGCATTCAGTTTTGTTCAGATTTCCACAAAGTGCTCAGTGAATCCTTCTGCATTTTCCCTGACTGGTGGATTTTTCTTGCATGGAAAATTGGTCACTGGAATACCAGCATGTTTTGAAAACCCTGTGGGGACTGGTGGGTGAGCCTGGGGGAACTGTGCTTGGGCAGCCTGTCTAGAAGTTTGGTTTTCCCTGGAGACTCAGTGTCTCTGTCCATGTGCATGAATGGGAATAGGACATGGCTCTTGCACAGTGCTGGGGGAGGTCCTTGTGTTCCCTGTTTCTGCCAAGGTGTGAACAGCTCTCCAGCGTGGGGTGTCCTGCTGGCTGTGCATCCCATCCTGGGAGCACAGAGCAGCTTGTGGCCTGGAAGGTGCAGCTGGGTGGGGTGCAGGTGCTGCCCCTCTGCTGCTGCCAGCACCTGTAAAGCCCTCTACAGCCAGGTAGAGCTAAGGGCACCCGGCACGTGACGGCCTGGCCTTTTGTTCTTATTTCTTGAGCTGATTTGAAACTAAGCAGGGCTTAGTTTGGGACCTCGTTAGCGCTACTTTTAGTATCTCCCCTTTAAAATGGATCATCCCCCTGATTTATTTGTCCTTCTGAGCTGTGGGCTTTTTTTTGTATTGTTAATTTTCTTTGATTCTCACAGAAAATGAGAAGCACCTTTTGCACGAACCCCAGGTTGGAAAAGCAGCTGCTCTAAAGCACACTGACCTGGCTGTGATCCTGGCCATTCCTGGCTGGTGCCAGCTCTCTCTGTGGGCTTGGCTGTGTGCTGGCACCTCCTTGGGCACAAAACTGTGCCATCTTCTGCTGACGAAGCATGTGGCCCCTCTGGTGTGACTGCAGAGCAGATCTCTAGATGTTACATGTGGGGGGGGGAGGGGGCACCTCGGGCTTTCCATTCCATCTGGGAATAAGACTGATGGCTGGGCTGTGAAAATGGGCTGAAAAGGTCTCACCTTTCATGGAATCACAGATGGTTTGGGTTGGAAGAGACCTTCAAGGTCATCTCATTCCAACCCCATGCCATAAGCCTCTAAGTGACATGGCTGGGGCATCCTGAGCAGAGTCCATTTTTCAGGTGGCCCAAAATATCTGGCCAGAGTTGGTGGGGAAGATTTTGGCTTTGTGGCCATCAGTAACCACATGGGCCTGTTGCAGTCTGATCAGGTTTAATGTGACTCTCCCTGTTCTTTGCAAAGGAGTCTTTAAAGGGATAAACAAGGGCTGGGTGAAAACTGCTAATGCTCAGCTTATTTTCAGTCCTTTATACTTCTTTTAATATTAGATTTTGATCTTGTTTTCTTCTAAGGTGCCAGCGTGAGATTCTTTATGGGCTGGTCTTACCACACTCTGAGTCTCAAGAATCCAGTCATGTGGAAAGGATTCCTTCTGAGATGCAGCAGGCAGACTTTGTCCTTTGATTCCATAACTTTCAGCTCCTGTCTCCAAGTGACTGAGTTTTGGTTTTGCTTAGCAAAAACCATTCCCTAGTACCCTTTTAAAAAAAGAGCTAGTGCTTTAAAATGGAGAGGATCATAATCAAGTGGTGTCTCAGAATGGTTGTGGTTGGAAGGGGCCTTGAGGATATTTAATTCCACCCCTCTGCCATGGGCAGGGACACTTCCCATTAGACCGGAGCGCTCCAAGCCCCATCCAAGCTGGCCTTGATGATGATGATGAGCAGATATTCCTGCAGGCAGGGAGGGAGTGCTGCATTTCACAGAACCTCAGCTAGGTGATACACAAGGGGGTTTTCATCAGTAGAGCTGATTCAGGGAGTCTCCCATGCCCAAACTCCAAATCTGGGTGCTCAGTCGTGAACTTATTCAGTAGCTCTTAGTAAAGCAAAAGATGCTGTTTTAACTGAGTTTTTCCAGGGGAACCTCCCTGATGATGACTGCTTTTTGTTTTGTTAATAATCAGATGAAATTATTTTGTTGTGAGCTTGGGGCACAGTAAACATTCTCTGTGGTCACAAAAGTCAAAGACTTCAGCTACAGTCTGTGTAAGTCCAAAGAGACCCAGCCCACTGTCACTGAGAAGAGAGCAGGTGCCACTGGGACCTGCAGCTCTGCATGTGCCTGGTACAGGTGGGGTGTGAGTGTTGTGACACAGACACTGGTGTAACACAGCAGTGCACACAGAGGGTGTGGGTGTCCTGGGGAGGGCCAGGAGGAGCTGTGCTGGGTGTGCAAGAGGGCAGGGTTGGGTTACCTGAAGTTTAGCACTCCATGCTTCCCGTCCTCCCCAGCTGCAGGATCCTTGCAGTGCCTGTGTGTCACGTTGTGTTTTCAGGCACTGGTTCTCATGGGAAAGGCTGGCTTCCCCCGGTGAGTCGGAAATCTCCCAGGAGCCCAGAGCATTGAGAGTATGTGTCAATTGTTTCCTCCCAGGCGCTTTGAGAAGGGAGCCTTAGAGATTATCTCAGCATTTGGAACAATATAAACAGATGCCAAACACTTCAAGTACATGGAGAAGGAAAATGTTTTGGTTGGCCACCCTGAACGGTTGGGGGGGGGGGGCACAGCAAGGAACATTAAATAAGTGTCTGCCTTCAGACTAGGGGAAAGCAGCAAAGTAATGCAGATGTTTGCCTGCGTATATACAAGTGAGTTTCATATTACCAAAATCTGTGCTGTGCACACGTGGTCCAAAGATTAAAGAGATTGTCCAGTTCTGTTGGCAGCATATTAAAGTATTAAGACTGCAGGCTCACTATGATGTGTTTCTATTATCGAGCTGACCACAGAATTCAAGTGATTCAAAGGGGAATGTTGTTTAATACAGATGCCTTTTGCATCAGGCTTTTGGATGGAGTTTTGGGTGTGAGAATCCCTTGGGAAGGGCTACCACTGCCCTGTCTGTCTGGGGTCATCCCCACCCTCCAACTCCTGCTTGTGCTCAGATAAGATCTCCCCTTCCCTGTCCCTGTACTCAGACCATCTGCCATGTTAAAGCTGATGTTTCCAGTTGCTGGAAGAGCTTTCTGGGTTTCCTTTGGCACGCAAGAGCTAAACTGGATCTTCACGTGTCTGTCTGGGAGGTCTTGCTGCGGATGTCTCTGTGGCTCTGCCCTTTCCCTCTGCACTGTGATCCCATTCCTCGGAGATGGCCATTCTGACAAGAGGCAGCAGACACAGGACCCTGTTATGTCACTATTTCACTGCCTGAGTTTGAACCCTGCTCAGCTCCAGAATCCTCTCTCTCTCATCTCTGGAAGTGTCCAAGGCCAGGTTGGATGGGGCTTGGAGCAAGCTGGTGTAGTGGAAGGTGTCCCTGCCCATGGCAGGGGCTGGAACAAGATGAGCAAACATGCAAAATAAAGGCCTCACAGCTGGTCTCAGGAGTGTGTGGAATTTGAAATGGCAAATCAGGGTTGTTTTTCATTGGCAAATCAGTTAGTTACAGAAATTGAGTATTTTGTGCCTAAATTTTCAGTTGTTCAGTTGCCAAGACTGGATTTATCATAAAGAGGAATTAGAGACACATGTTCAGTTTGTGGGTCATTGATTCAGATGAATTTGTTTACTCAGTCTGTTCCTCTGAAACTCTCCATTCGGCCACTCTGGGATTGAAATGGGGAAATCAAACTTGGTCCCAAGTACAGAATCCAGCTCTCATTTCTCAGGAGTTACTTTTGTAAGAGCTGCTTTTACAGCTTGCAGTGAGATGTCTCAATGATCTGGGCAGAGAAGACAACATCTAAGTGCTTTCTGTAAGCACAGGATATTCATCCCGAGCTGGCAGAAGTGCAGAAAGCCCTGAAAAGAAAACATTTCTATCAGACACAAATAGACACAACCATTAGCAAATGTAGTTGAAGTGCTTTGGTTTGAAATCCCAGTCTCAGTACAAGGGCATCCTTGGGATTTACAGCCAACATATGAGATTTGGCACTTCTTCTGTTACTTCTTAATTTTTATTTTAGAAAGTGTCAAGTAGGAGTTTATAGGAGCTTGTGTAAGTAGTCCTTCCTCCTCTGCTGTGTTATAACAACACCCTAATGGTACTTAGAGCATGGACCTCTATAGTGGCACCTGTGTAAGGTACCTAATGGTACTTTGGCACTTGTTATACAGTGGACTGCACAGTCAAGTGATGTAGATTTTGTTGGTCTAAGCTCTTCAATTAAACTGAATCACTTGGCATGAGGTAGTTGTTAAGTTCAGCCAGTGTATTTGGTAAAACAAATGGAAAAATTAGTGTAGAATGTGTTTGAAAAGCACTCTGTTCAATATTACAGAATGAGTATGATGGCCTTCTGTGGGGTTTATTTTTGTATTTAAATGAGTCACAAGGACAACAGTTATCAGAGTCTGCACTGGCATGTGCTCTCAGAAATGATAGGATAAAAATACTTCTCCAAACGGTAGCTACAGAGCTCCAAGCTCACATCTGGAGACAAGAAAAACAGGACTAATTAACGTTAGGCCAGCTAACAGAGATATCTCACTTGCCTTCTGGAGTGAAACAGGGATAGGACAAAGAGTAATGAGTTTAGACCAAAAGAGGGGAAGTTTAGGTTAGACATATGGAAGAAATCCTTCCTGTGAGGGTGGTGAGGCCCTGGCACAGGCTACCCAGAGAAACTGTGGCTGCCCCATCCCTAAAAGTGTCCAAGGCCAGGTTGGATGAGGCCTGGGGCAACCTGGGCTAGTGGAAGGTGTCCCTGCCCATGGCAGGGTTTTGGAATGAGGTGAGCTTCAAGGTCCCTTCCAACCCAAACCATTGTGGGATTGACAGAAATGCAGTGTGAACTGTGCTGGCCCGTGGTGCCCAGACTGCACAGAGCTGAAGTTAATGTTGGTGTGCTTGTGTTCCCCAGGTCACCACACCATTTACATCGGGGTCCATGTGCCGAAGAGCTACCGGCGGAGGAGGCGTCACAGAAGAAGAGCTGGGCACAAAGAAAAGAAAGAAAAGGAGAAAATCTCGGAGAACTACTCGGACAAATCAGACGTAGAAAACACTGACGAGACAAGCAGCAGCATCCTTAAACCACTCAGTGAGTACTGCTTCCACTTGTCAGTCCTTACAATGTTCTGTTCTCTAGGGGGTCTGCTCATGGAGGATGGAACTCGAGCCACAAAAACAATGATCTCACGTTGCAGGGTTGGAGTGGTCTTACCCAGCTGCTGTGCTTGGAAAAGGCACAGCCCAGAGCAGACATTTCATCCCTCTGTATCACCTGAGTTGGCCCCTGAGGGATGCCAGGCAGGAACAGGTTGAATGTTTGAAAAGCAATTTGACACTGTGTGTAAAGAGATAGCAAGCAAGGGCAAAGACTGAGCAGTGCCTAGGTGGATCTATTGCAGCTTCTGCCCTGGCTCTGGGACGTGCACATGCTCTGGAATTCCAGCACCCCCCCATGGTTTCAGCCTCGTATGTCACTAACTTGCAGTGCGAACAGCTTCTTTCCCTTTGGTAATTAACCAGTTTTAGGTTTTGAAAAGAAAACGGAGACTCAAGTGGAGCTTTGCTGTATGTTTGAGTATCTTTAGAGATTGAATGTCTAAATATTGACAGGCAGGTGAGATCTGTTTTGGATCCCCTGTGCCTCTATTCCCACCAGAATTGTTATGCAGAGGACAGTGACCTTTAGCTGGTGCCATCATTGTGCAGAGTCACAGGGTTGCATTCCCCTTGCTGTATTCTCTGTTGGCCACAAACTTGTCCTGAAATCTGGGAGATGGCTGCTTTGGTAGGAGCAGGGGGGAGATGGGAAGGCTGATGGGGTTGTGTATAGCAGGCCGGGCCAGGATGTGATATAGCTTAGAATATTCAGGCTAATTCCAGATGGCTGGAGCTTCATTTCTAAGTGGAAAAATGCTTCCTGTGTGAGAGATCCATACAACTGCATCTTGGATTGAAGAAATACATTCATTTCTATTTTGAAGTCATGTTGCTAGGTAGTTGCTGTAGATAGAGACAGTAACATGGGGCAGGCAGATCAGTCATGTCTTTAGCCTGGTTACCATCTTCAGAGAACAGCATCTAGAAAGGAAGGCAAGTCACAGATTCCATTTGCTCTTCCCAGCTCTTGTTCCCTGGTTGTCCCAAAGAAGGTTTTTTGTCAGTGCTCAGATACCAGGAGTTGGTTTAACACCAAAAGACATAATTACTTCAAGAACTCAAATGTTTTAAACTTTAAACATAAAATGTTTATTTTTACACCTCTGTTCTTTAGCATGCAGGTTACCAGGCCTGTAGAAATTTCTTTTTTGCTTCTGAATGTATCATATCCTAGGGGAATTGTTTCCATGGGCTAAGTGTGCCTGTGTTTGAAAACCTATTTCTTCCATCAGATTGTCATGTCCCATCAGGTTTTCATTTTGCCCATCATTGTGTCTGTGACATTTGAGGAGGGGTTTGTGGTGTTTTTTCTCTTCTGTTTTTTCTATGCAGGTGTAAGTGCAGATAAGAACATATTACTGCAAGTAAGAAAATGCAGTCTTCCCATCACTTTCCATCTGCAGTTTTCCCATAGGCTCTTCCACCCTGACCTCTTTGCATTGCAGATTTTTGGAGTGGAATTGCATAAATATTCCAGGTGTCCCATGCAGTAGCATTCATACCCCATCCCTGTGCCCTTTTCTCCGTTGTTCAGCAGCTCAGGTATCTGGATACTTTTCCAGGTCCTTGCAGGGACTTGCTGTTTCATGCTGGTGGCCAGATCTTTTTACGAGCTGGCTCAGTTATCTTGGAGCTCTGTAAAGGAGAGGGGTAGTTCAGATTACTGTCTTGAATTACAAGTTACCTCATATCCCTGGGCTTTTTCCTCCTCTGAAACTCCTGTCTTCAGAGCTGACCTGAATTTTGTGTTTCACACCCTTTCTTTTGCTTTCTGAGATGCCTTTCTTTTCTCCCCACCAGCTGTGTCACACAAGTGTGTCTGACAGAAGCCCATTTCTCTCTGGGCAGCATGTACCAGTTCAGGCTGGTGTCCAGTGCTGACAATCCTAGCAAGAAACCTCAGTTACAACCCTGGGGTTTTAATCTTCATCCCATAATAGGCATTGATTGAGGGATGGGTGGCTCAAATTCAGTTTCAAAAGAATTTTAGAAACTAAGAGCTGGGGAATATTGCAGAGCAATTTTAATGGAATTGGAAGAAAGCTGATATGAGCTGTACTACGTATATGTAAGGCAGTCAGTAGAGAGTGTGGACTATCAGATGCTGAAATAGGTGTGAGGGGTGTGTGGTTTAAAACAAGCAAAATCTGGTCTGACATGAAGAAATCTCAAGCACTGTGAGTTTTGGTCCAACATATCTCATTTTAAGAAATCCTTAATTTATACAAAGAGCTCCTTCTCTTTGTTGATTTTGCAGTTATCACCTTTGCCAGTATTAGACACTTGTCAGTTCCGCTTGGGTATACAACTGGTGATTTAGTGTCTCTTCTAATACAAGGACAAGTATATAGAGCTTGATTTACAAAATCTTTATTAATGTAGTTGTTAAAATAATCTGTAGAAGTTCAGGGAACAACTTTATTGTCCTATATATTGAGACCTTTGTTTTTCCTGAGTAGAAAGCTTAAGCCAGTTGTGATTTGGTACATCACTTGCAATTCTTGATCTCTCCCTAAGGACCATGAGCCTAAGCTTCAATATCTTACCTGAAAATGATTTCTCAGCTTCTTGGATGAAAACTTTGCAATTAGACTTAGACCAAGTCTGGGTTTGACTCACTGGGTCAAGCTGCTCGCAGCAGCTGAACCTGACAGAACATGTCCATTGGTACCAGCAAGAGAATAAACAGGTCCAGAAATGTAAATCTTCCCTAGGAAAGTTTTGTTCCAGTCCCAAACCAGTCTATCTGTGCCTCTGTGTTTGGGAATTGGTGCAGTCTGGAAATGTCAGCCCTTTATATTTTTTTTAACCTGTGTCCATCTGAGCCAAACTCTGGTAGTTCTAGACAACCTTCAGCTCTCCCATCTGGAGAGAGCTGGGCAGGTGGAACATGTACAGATCCGTTTTATCCTAGGGAAATGAGTGCTTGGGAACCTTGCCTCCTTCACAAATCCAGACAGGGATATTCTGACAGACTGAGGAGGAGGCAGGAAGGCAATGTTCCCTCTGCAGAGCCCTTTCAGGACATTCCAGGCCTGCGGGGCTGTCTCTGCTCTCAGGGAACTTTGGCATTCACGCCCTGCTTCTCAGGCAGGACTGCAGACGATGACAAATCCTCTTCCAGGTGAAACATCCCAGCACCTCTGGTCTAAAAGCACCTCCTTTAACCCCCTAGCTTTGGTTTCCATTTAGGGCCAGTCAGGAGCAAAGGCTTTTTAGGCTCTGCCTCATGGGTCAGCTGGTGCTTGTGTCAGCACAAAGAGGATGGTGCAGTTTGCTGCTACTTGCAAGGGATGACACAAGGGAGGAACAAGGAGGGCAGATGAAGTTTCTCTGAGTCCATTTCCCTCTTCCTCGTTCTGTACTACTGGTGTGCAGAGATTTTCCCATGAGGAAATGCATCTCCACTTGATCTGGGAAGGGGTTTTTTCTCATTGTCTGGTTGCCCTCCAAGTCCCTTTGGCTCACCTCCCTGGCCCAAACCCAGGTGCTGCAATACTTTACTGACTTTTTAAAACCCCTTGTGGTTCTAAGAAATTCTTACTTCCAAGGAGTAGAATTCTCTTAGTGCTTGCAGCCCTGAAGAGAGCAAAACCTGATTTTTGTCAGGTGTCAGAATGTTGCCATGTTGATAAATATAACTGCAGAATCTAAATTTTGGAATACCTAAAAGCAGAGGTAAGAGGACCCATATAAAGAGAGTGGAAGGATGAATATGAGAGCTTTTTAAAGGTTTCTAGTTGGCTCAGAGAATTCCTCTTGCACCCAGCAGCAATAGTTCTTAAAGGTTTTAGTAAAAATCCTCTCTTGAGCCCTCAGATGTGGGTTTGGAGGAGCACTTCTCCTGTTTGCAGGGAGTAATTTCATTAAGGTGCTGTTGGAGGCTTGTGCTGCCATTCCACATGGAGTGCATCTCTCCCAGTGAAGGTGAGGTTTTGGCTGGATGGATCAGATTTGCACTGGAAGCAGGTAAATTCCTGGTCCTGCTTCCCATCTTGGAGTGCCTGCTTTGCTGGAAGAGTTTATTGTGGACAATGTCCCATTTCATAGGTGGCCCAAAGAAGTGATGGATTCCTCATCCCTGGAAGTGTTCAGGGCCAGGCTGGACAGGGCTTGGAGCAACTTGGGGTAGTAGAGGGTGTCCCTGCCCATGGCACGGGGTTGAATGAGCAGATCTTTAAGTTTCCTTAACCATTCTGTGATTCCCAGTGAGGAATGCCAGTCTGACTGGAAGGGTCCATTCATAAAAAGATCAAATTAATTCAACAAGGATATTTAGACATCTCTTTAGGAATGCTCAAGTTGGGTGTCTACTTTGAAAGTTCATTAAGGCAGATGCTATAAATAGCAGGAGAGAGCTACAGGATGGAAATAAATGAACCTACTTAGCAGAGCAGATGCAGCACAGTCAGGACTGTGCCAAGAGTTCTCTTTCTGTTCGTGTTACTGGATTTTTCAGCCATCCCATTTCTTTCCTGACTTTTCAAGACATGGGGTAGGATTTTCCAAAAGCTTTTAGCCTCAGCTCACCTCAGTGAGAGCACTGACAGTAGCTGACAAAAACCAGGTAGGATGGCCAAAGCTTCATTGTTTTTGTATTGGCATTTTGCATAGGGAAAGTGGTCAGGGAGAATTTGCTGTGAGTAGGAGGGAATTTTGCTGGTTTGGTCTTTGAGAACTGCACGGCAGGCTCTGGACTGGTCCCAGGTGCTGGGGTCAGTTGGAACAGGCCTTGTTCTGCCCCTCCAGTAGTGCTTGGGTCCACTGTAGTGCAAGTGCAGAGGTGAGTTAAGCACAGAGCTAATTACTGCTTGCCTTGCAGACTGCCCTCTGTGTAGCTGGGGCCTGCTGGGGCACTGGAAGGGTGCAGCTGGCAGTGTCCATGGGAAAGGCCATGGGAAGGTGCTTGGGGCAGGCAGGCTGGGGCAGGGCAGCTGAGGAGGTGCTGACACAGCCCTCGGTGCAGCCATTCCCACCCTGCCGAGGAGGGCTTGCGTAACACACAGCGACGCTGATCCTGGCACTGGTGGGATTGCTGCCTGCCCATCCTGCTTCCATGGTGGGCAGGGGCCTGAGAGCCACATGCTCAGAGGGGTTTGGCCGGGAAGAGACCTCAAACCCACCTCCTGCGAGCCCCTGCCATGAGCAGGGACACCTTCCACTAGCCAGGTTGCTCCAAGCCCTGTCCCACCTGGCCTTGGACCACTTCCAGGGATTGGGTGTCTGCAGTGTCCCTGGGCACCCTGTGCCAGGGCCTCCCCACCCTCACAGGCAAGAGTTTCTCCCTGGTATCTAATCTAACCCTGCCCTGTGGCGGTGTGAAGCCCTGAGGGTGCTGGTGGTGGCACTTAGGACTTGTTGAGGTGTGGGAATGACAGAGAAGAGGCTCATGCTGGAGGGGGTGCTTCAGCAGCAGCTAAACCTGGTTACCTTCACCACTTGCTTACTCCAGCTCTTTTTCTGGGGGAGGGTCAGGATGGCATTTTTCTTGTTCCTGTGGCCTCACTGCAAAGCCCCACCTCCCACTGAGGCACTTGGGCAGGATGAAGGGACATGCTGATATGAGGTTTGGTCTAGATGTGATCCATCACCCTAGGCAAAGGCTTTCCTTTTCTTCTTGGCAAGAGTACAGGCTTTCACTCGGACAGCTAATTTTAAAAAAATGCTCTTTTTGCAACAACCCTTGCCTAAACTTGTGAGTTTTTTTTCTTTTTTACTTTGATTTGTGCATGTGCCAGTCATATCAGGACTTGTTACAAGCACTTCTGTTTGTGTAAAACCCTTTGCACTTCCCTTACACTGACTGTCCATCTCCTTTAGGTAAATGCAGAACATAGAGCATGGAGCTTTCATTCCTTGCTCATGACAGCTTGGAAAGGAGGTCAAGTTTGGATTTTTTTATTTGCTTGCAAATTCCAGATTTCTGGTGGGCGTCCTAAAAGGTAGAGCTAAACTTCCTCCTGCCTTAGGTGTGTCCTGAGGCTCCCAACACAAAACCAGCAAGTAATCTTGTTGTTAAGACAAATGCTGAGTGTCTCAGGTACAGGGATTTATTCTTTTCCAGCCCAGAAAAGTCTGGGAGTTGAGATTTTTTTGAAGTTGTTTTTCAGAGTGAGGTAGGAGAGCAGAAGCAGTTGTCCCTGGATGAGTTATGTGCACTTACTGATTAAATCACTAAACCCATGGGCATGGCTCAGGTACCTGTAGAAAGCCTGTAGGCACACAGTTTGTGGAATTGGGAGTGGGGCTGCTGAGCCTCATCCCCAATGGGCTCCAGCTGTGAGCAGCAGGTGAACCTTGTTGAAGGTAACAGCCATGGAGTGTCCAGGGACACTGACCAATCACCACAGGGAGCAGAGGGCACACAGGTGCAGTGCATGAACCATGAGGGATGTACAAGGTTGGGCTAAAGAACAAGATGGACCGATGCTTGCAGCCTTCTGATGTGGTAAGGTGTTGCTCTGTATGGGCTGAAGCTCTGTTAAGGGGTGGTGGCACTCCGTATTGTGGTAGTCTCAGCTGTGACGTATGCTGTGACAGAAGCCCCCATGTGCGGATGTGCTCGGAGGTGGCATGTGGCATCTGCGCTTCCCCTGCCACCAGCTGCCCTTTGGCTGCTCCTGGGACCTGCTCTTGGAGGTCTTCAGAGGGACAGCTATGTCAGGGGCCTCGTGCCGGTGAAAATGCATCTCACCCTAATGCAGCACTGTTCCCCACGCTCTCTGTCTTTCTGTCCTTCCCCAGGCTCTGAAGTGCCACCAGATGGCCTTTGGAAGGGACTGTTCAGCCACATAAACCAGCCCAGGCCTATGTTTGCCATTGTGCATGGTTCCTCAAAAGAAATCAGTAGTGCAGGCTGAAATTCCCTGGAATTCCAGCTTGACTTGTTCCTTGTGCACTGTGTCTCCAGTAGTGCTTGGGTCACTCAGTGTTTGTCAGTCCCCTCCAGCTGCAACCAGGCTGCTGGGTGCCTCAGGTGTCATGGAGATCTATCAGGAGTCTTGTATTCCTAGGATTTCAGTGTTCCTGGGCTGTGATGATGTCAGAGTGGTGCTGGGGAGTGAAAAGGAGTCTGCTGTCATGTGCCATGTGAAACTGTCCCAAGAGCCTGGACATGGAATATTGTGGCTGTAGAGGGGAGTATTTTTCCACCTGTGCAGAGAGCAGGATGAAATTGTTCAGGTCTGAATTCTTCAGGGATGTCTGGATGTGTCTGAAAGGAGCAGCCCCTGGGGGAGGAAGGGGGAATGAAATGGAGAAATGATAAAATGATAATGGGCTTTTGGTAAGGATTATTCCTGGGGGCAATGCGTTTAAAGGCACAGTGCCAGCTCTTCAGAGAGCTTTTAAAACCTGCCTCCACTCCTTCCATCTTTAAAAAACAGCCACATCAGTTGCCGTGACAGTGACACCAATGCAGACAGCAGGGCTGTTGAGCAATTCCACTTAGGTTGTTGTCAACTTGAAGTGATCAAGATCCACAGCTCTGAAATGAAAAAATGAATTTGAATAAGAAGTACAAACACTTCTTGCTGCCCTTTTGGATCTCACACCCGAATGCTGCCGCCCTCTTGCCACACATCTAAGTCTCCTCTACAATTTCAAGAACTGATAGAAATAATTTTGGGGTGAGTCAAAGTTAAGATTCTTCTATAGCTGTAACCTGTTCTTGGGAGAGGAGTTAAATTCCTAAACCCCAGCTAGTTAATACTAAATTAATCGTGGCAAAGTTTGAGGTAAAATAGCAAGAGTTATTTGAAAAATTGGGTCTGGGCAAAACAGAGGAATTGTCCTCTAAGGCAGCTTTAGTCTCAGAATCCTTTGGTTTTGGGGTAGGTCTAAGTGACACAGTATTTTAATTTACTGGTCACTTCTGCCTCAATTAACTGCATGTTTTCTTAGATCTATGACTAAGCCTTCCTTAATTGAGAATGGTCTTCACTGGTTTTTTTCCTGACCAGGAAATTCTCTTAGAAATCTCCCTTGGCCCAAGGGGACACAATTAGTCATGTAGATGTAGAAGAAAATAATTCAATTTAACCTTGACATGGTATTTTAAGCCACAGGGTGTGTAACTACTTGGTGGATTGAAAGTGGCTCTTCAGCTTCAGCTTGAAACTTCCTCTGTGTTTCAGCACAGATACCAGGAGAGATGCCTTTGGGAAGATTTTATGGGGTCTTTATTCCCACTTTATCAGGATAGGCTGTTTATGTTTTAGAGCAAAAGAGAGGCTGGTTCTTTTCCTAGTGTGGGGAAGACCTGCTTTAACTGGAGCTTGCTGTGTTAATCTTGTGTCTTGAACTGATGATAGCATGTGCCACTATAATTACTTAAGCCACCTTAATGCTTTCCCTAATTCTGTTCCCTGTGTTCACGTGAAACTGCTAAGGGGCAGAAAAGTCCAAGGAATTTACCATGTGGGAAAAAAAATCTCCTTTAGAAACATTTTGATTTGAAGCCAGAGCTGTTTCTCCAGCTGAGAAGGGCTGAGTTGGGGATGTGATGGTTGGCCCTGCAAAGCTGCCCTTTTTGGATTACACTCCATGCAAATCTGTTGGATAGTATGGGAACAAGCCATCCTAAAGCTCTGCATTTCTCTGAATATGTAAACAGGGGTTTATCTTTTACTGCCAGTATAACCAATACCTGGATTTTTGTCTCTGAACCCTCCTTTCTTTATGTTTTCAGTTGCCTCTTGTGAACCTCATTGAATTTCTCCTGTTGGTACCATTTCAGATGCTGATCCTTGGTCTAGCTGTTCTTGAAGGTGGTGTCTATTTTTTATTATTATTCTTTCACCAGTAAGTCGCCCATCAGCAGAGCTGGGGTAGGTGTGCCGGTCACTTCTTGCTTCCGCCCTCAGAAAGGGGCAGGAGAGGCCTCAGAGGGTCAGGATGGGTAACAGGGGGGCTCTCAGTGCTTCCTGCAGCTTGGAACCAAGTCTCCTCTCATCCCAGGAGGGACAGAGAATTATGTCCATGACCTACTAACCTCCAGTTGGGACTGTGGCTTTGGGAAATGAGTGCACAGATGGCAGTGCTGGGATGGCAGCAGATGCTGATCTAATGAGTGGAGCCACTGAGGTTTCAGCAGATTGGTGGAGAGCAGTGCAGGGTGTCTGTGGGAGTGTAGGGCTGCTCCCTTCTCCCAGACACAATGACTTTCTGAGCCCTTCCCCTTTTCACTTGGCTCCCCCAGTTTATCTTCTTCTCCAGTTCGAGCTGGCGCAATGACAATGCAGATGACTTTGATTGCACAGGGAAGCTGTTGGGGAATTAGATGATTAAGAAACATTTGGAGGGGGAACCAGAGATCTTGAGGCCAAAAACCTGCTGTACTCTAGTGCCAGCAGGCTAGAATGACCACAAGGGAGTGTTCAAAAAGAAAAATCAATCAGTTCATACAGATTACTGAGCTGATAGCAAAGGGCTCTCCCTGCTCCCCTACGGACATGGCTCCAGCATGGATTTTGTGTAAGAGTGAACCCTGAAATAAATACATTTGTCATGGTTCAGGAACACTAAACCTCAGTGTGCCCTTGCAAATGCTCTTGAGGCAAGGCCTGTGTTCAGGCTGTTCCTTCCAGGGACCCACTCTGGGGTTTCTCTTTCTGGGGAAATGATGGTAGTAATCTTGCTTTGAAGTTTGGAGCAGATGCTGTGTTGTGGATGTGTTTATGCCTTGAAGAAACAGCAACTTATGGAGAGGCATGAGGTGCCCTTCTATCTCTTCTGACTTCTATCTCTTTGACTTCCTGATGAGCCAAAATTGGCTCTTTTAGCTGTGAGTGAAGGACTGGCAGCCAAAGGGCCACCATGAAAGGAAATGGAAATTGAGATTTCCATGTCAAAAACCTGAAGAGTAAACAAGATAGGGCAGAGAAGCCTCAGCTCTAGTACCTGATCATTTAAAATAATTTGCTTTTCTCTTTGTTAGTGTCAGCCATTTCCTAGAAAAATTGTGTGTTTGTTAAAACAAATCTGTGTGATATCTGAAACAAAATCCTTGAGAGCTGTGGGCTGTTCTGCTCAGCTTTGAATCCTGATCTGACATCTGTTCAAGCAGGGGAGAGTCTTTGCTTGGATTTATTTGCTGATTTCTTACCCACTGAGTGAACTTTAATGGTATTAAGCACATCAGAATTACGTGTAGGAAGAACTTGGTCATCTGCAAGCTAAAGAGGAAAGCAGATGTTAGCTGAGATGTAAGTGGTTTGCATAGATGTGTTTGTACTTGCATGGATGGATTTATGTCTCAGAAAAGGCAGAGCCCTTGTGGCGCCTTTTCCTTCTCTTTGGATACCCCTGGAAGGGCATTGTAGGCCTCAGCAGTTACATGGAAATAAAAGTATGCATAAATCAGCAGAGCCTTTCCTGCTCTTTGTAAGGAAGCCTAGGAATGGACTAGTCCCAGCCTGAATGTGGTACTGGGATGTGTTCAAGTCTTGCTTCCAAGTGGAGACCTTGATATTTAAATACAGTAATGGGAACTGAGTTCATCTGATGGAGCAGGGGTGTTTGGTTGAGCTCTGAGCTGAGGGTGTGTAATACCCTGGGAATTGCATGGCTGGCAGGAAAGGAGGGGTGTTCTGAGCATCCTGACTTGTGGAGACCTCCAGCAGTTCCCCTCTGTATTCCTGCTCTGAGGGCAGTTCTGCAACAGGCTTGGCCTTCAGGATGTCATTAATAACCCAGCTCCTCTGTGTTGAAGTGATGCAGGAGATCAAATCCATGCTTTCCTTCCTTGGAACCAAATTTTCCTGCTTGCAAGCAGCACTGAGTGGAGGGGAGCTGGGAGGCTGAAGGAGGCAGACAGCCTAGGTGTCAAATCCCTTTCGATTGATTTGAACCCTGCTGGCTCCCCCTGGGCCACCTGGACATTCCTCCTTGGAAACCCACTCACAAGAGTCTGCTCACAGTGCCTGCCCCTGGGAGCCAGCACGTGGGATTTGACAGGGGATGGATGGCACTGAGGATGGATCAGCTTTGTGTGCACGGTACAGGGAGTGGGGACAGCAGCTGGCAGGGCTGTGACCACAGGTTCTTGGCCAGGGAGTGCTGATGGCACTGGGGGACTGCTGGGGGTGGCTTTCAGACACGTAAGGAGCTCCTAGGATGTGAGTCAGGAGAAAAGGACACGACTGAAGAGCACCACTCACAGGCAAAAGCAGCAGAAAGAGCTAGCTGGAGGTGGTGAAACTTGATGTGCTCAGTGCAAAGAGGACAGGGAAGTTTTTCTGGAACCATAACATTTAGATAACCATAAGATTTAGATATCAAGGCTCTTAGCAAGTGTCCTGCACCAAATCTGGGCAAGAGATGGGTGTCACTCAGACTGGGAGGAGGTAAAGGAAAGTATTCCATGGGCTGGAGTCCAGATGAGTGAGTCTCTCTCTGCAAGATAGATTAGGTCCTGTGTATTCCTTCTCTGAGAACTCCAGATTGGCCATACTGAAACCCCTTGTGGAGACGTTGCACCTTCATTCACACTCCCTGGGCTGGATTGTGGTGTGCCAGTACTGTCAGTACTAGTAGGAGGGTGGTAACCATGTCCTGTGGCTTGTATTTCAGAGTCAAACACTCCATGCTGCCTGTGGAGCAGGCTATGTGGAAACAGCAAACTGGGGACATGGCAAGTGATGGATCCACAAAGTTTTGGAGTTGTTTGGGGGCATTTTGGTGGGATGGGGTAGATAAAGGGGCTCCTGAAGAAATGTGCTTACAGAAGTCACCTGAAACTGCTTGGTTTCAAGTCCATGAAAGTAATAGAAGCTTTGAGGCTAGAAAAGAGTTGCATGATGTGGGAGAATTTCAGTGTGTGATGTTTTGTCCTGGGCCTCACAAATCTTTCTGGGCCATCTTGCAAAGCTGTCAGCCTCCTGAAGAGAAGGCTGCTGCCTGCTCCTTGCTCCCAGGCAGAGTACTGACTTGGCTGCTCAGCTGAGCACAGGCTCTTCCTTGTGCTTTGGGTATTCCTAGAGAACATGCCTGACCCCATTTTGTTGGACTTGCTCTTATTTGGGTTTCCCTTTATCTGGGTGGGACTTGTTCTGCCTACTTTGTATATCATGGTTTTCTTGTCCTAGCCTGTTCCAAGGTAAATTGCCAAGGATGGGAAACTTCAGAAGGATGAGTCTATAGCAAAAATAGTTCACTCAAGTGATTTCATTCCAGCATGGGTTTCATCATGGGAATGGAAGCTCACCGTACAGAATAAACTGCTCACCATCAAACAGTATAAATGCATTTAGTGGCAGCAATTGCTCCTTTGGCAAAGCCTACCTAAAGCTCTTGGGGTGGATTAGTCTAGGCTTAACATTAAAACTCGGCTTGAAACATGCTCTGCATTCCTAGTGACAGGAAAATAGTGTCATCCAGTTGTTTCATGTCTGCTGCAAGAAATGGGGACTATTTGAGGATGGACTGTTTTAGATAAAGTGACTGTCACAGCTTCTAGAATCCTATTTGCTGGTTGGAAGCAAAGGAAGCAGCTCAGGAACCACAGACCATGGTGATTACAGTTACTCACATGGGCTATTTTAGAGTTAAATTTTATCTGTTGTGCAGTTCAGATATCAAACTTGCACTCTAAATTCCCAATTTAGACTAATCCTGGAGTCATTTAGATTTTCCTTTGGCCTGGCCTAAGGGTTTCACAGCATGTTGCAGTTCCCAATGATGCATATCATGTGTGGGTATGGGAAGGGGAAACAGGAAACTGATGAAGGTCTAGGGATGGGCAGCATGCCTTGGGATCTGCCCAGAAAAATGGTGCTGGGGGCTTTGTACTGAGCTCAGTCTGGTTTTTGTTCCAGCTGTGTCAATGTGACTTTAATTCAGTGGTGAAGAGGGAAGATTTCCAAATCTTTTGCCTCGTCTGCTTAAAATACATATGCGTGTATATGCAAAACAGGCAGTATTTTGTAATGAATTGTTTGCCTTTGGAATGAGAGTGCTCTTTGTCTTGTGGGTTCCTTTAGGGCTTTGGCAATAAATAAGAAGCTTCCAGCTGCAGACAAAACCACATTTGGGGTTAAGTGTGAGCAATTTTTGATGGTTGGATGTTCCAGCATCACCTTGTCCGCAGGTTTGGTCCTGCTTTGGCATAAGGCTGGGAGGGACCTCGGTGGGACAGGGACAGGCTGCCAGGACACCTTGTGCCAGCCCCTATCTATAGGAACAGTGCAGGCAGAGCGAGAGCTGTGACCCAGGACAGCACCAGGAACAAATTTAACCCAAGGCATATATTTAGCCTGGCTGCTTGCAAGAAGATTTAAAGCCATATTTAAGGCTGAGCATCTGCTGAAGTGCCGGGCGGATTGCTGATATAAATAGTTACCCGCTCTGGAGCTGCTCTGGCTACGTGGGGAAACCTGGCAGTGGGCAAGGATTCAGGGAGTGCTCTCAGCTGCTTGCTGGGCTGGGATGACCATCCCTGGTATCTGTTCTCTTTGTCACCAGCGGGAGAATCGGAGCACAGGGGACTAGAGCTGGACTGGCAGTTCCCTGCCCACTCCCCGGGCTGAGCCGGGGGTTGTGCGGCTTTCCCAAAGTGTGGCTCTGCTCAGAGCTGTCCCCTTGCTGAGCTTTACTGTAAACTGATCCCAGGAGGATGAGTCTTCTTGGGAAAGCAGCCAGCATGCTCTCTATGGCTTGTCCTGCTGTCCCTTTGGAAGTGGAGTAACATAAAAAAGCTTTCTTCCCCCAACAGTACTTAGGAGGAACATTGTCATTTTCCCAATTATTTTTACTTGCCTTAATGCCAGCTCAGCTGTCACTAAATGAATTGCCAGGTGTGTTTGTAGTTTCTCTCAACTGTTGTAAACATGGGCTCATAAAAAAGGGATCATTCTCTTGGGTTGGGATCTTTCTTTAGTCAGAGTTAGGGAGATGAGCAGCTTCCTTTGATTTTCCCCTTGGAGCTACTCCCCCTTTGGCAGTGATTCAGTTGCAGACCTTCTCCTTGAGTTACAACTGAGACAGACTTCCCACCTGTTGTGGGAGGTCAGGCACTGACATGTATCCTATGTGGAAAATGTCAGTCAAGAGCTGCTGCTGGTGGTCACAGCAACCTGCTCACCTTTTTTTCCTGGAGCTGCCTTGGACAGCTGTGTCTGTCCTGCTCCAGGAAACATTTTCTTTGCATTCAGGTTTCATTTCCAGTCTTAAAATACCTTACTTTTCTGTGTGAGAGTGGTAACACATGTGGATTTTTGTCCAAAAACCTGTGCCTGTGGAATACAGTGTTTTTCATGCTTATGGTGCTTCTTAATTATAGGACAGTTCAATATTAAGAAGCTGAAAAACATGGCAGCTGTGTAAGGTTTGTGAATGAAGATCTTGTTCCCCAGCTTCTGCCTGATGCCCTTCCTCAGGCATTAGAGCAGAATAGGTTTTAGCAAACCTTATCCTTGTGAATTCTTTATGGATAAACCAAGCCCTGCAGATGACTTGCATCCTGTTACAGCTCTCAGCTGGTACCAGCCTTGGAAAGGGTTGGCTTTCAGGACATCCCATATTTCACAGCAGTGGAGCTGTAGGCATGTAACTGAGACTTGGTAGCATTTAGGAGGCTGGGGATGTCTTCTTTCCTTTCTTTCCCAAAGTGGATATAATACCTGTGAACAACAAAAGGGACTTTTCTTTGCCCTTCTGCACAAGAGGAGATAGATTGTTTGCAGTCAGAAATTGTCTGGTGCATCCTTTCCTTAGATTTCCCAAACCTACTGTTCTGTGCTAAAAGCAGACCTTTTTTAGGCAATTAATTCTCTCTCTGTGGAGGATTCCAAATGCTTTGGAAGACCACAGATCACCTTCAAGTTTAATTGAACATTATTTTGGGGTTGGGGCTCTTTTTGCTGCAGTGCTGTGACTAATCTCATAGTTTTGTTGTTTGTTAATGTAATTATGGGCTTTTCTAAAAATGGAAAGATACCAGGACATTTGCCTCATTCCTCCACAGTGGTTATTGCACACTTCTAATAAGTGTGCTAAAAAACCCTATTGATCAAAGTTCCCATGTTTATAGCTGTTTTTGCCAAAGAATTTGGGACAGGCGTGAGCAGGGCAAAGAAATGGAAGGTGTGATGCTCTGGGGGAGAACCTGTTAATTCCTGTTGTCAAAAGGGATTGTGGCTGCTTTGGAAGCCTTTGAAGATAGACAGAAAAGGCAGAATAATATTAATATGCAGATGTAAGGAGCTACAGGGAAGATTGCTGGCTGAGAGGGAAGAGAGGTTACGTGTTCATGGATGGCAGGAATGCAGTGTGGTACTTCCATTGATACACGCTGATAGTGGCTCTTTATTTTCAGCCCCTTGGGAACGACTGTGTTACAATAACTTTGGCATTGTGGGGCTGAGACTGACTAGAAAAGCATTTGTATTTCTTTTCACTCATTTTCTTGAAATGAAGAAGTACAGTATTTACTCTGAGTTTTGGAGACTTGAAAAGTTGATCTCCTGTTTGGCTGCAGCCTGCTGGTGTTCAGCACCTTTTGGAAATAAGGATTTGGATTTCCTCTGAGGTTTCGTCTGGAAAAGGGGTTGCAACGGGAAAGTTTTGGAAGTGGCAACTGCCTAAGGCTGTGGCATCTGTGATCTGGCCTAGGAAATCTGCTGGAATTTTACATCTTTTTGATCTCTGTGGGTCAGGCACCTAGGATTCATTGTGAACAGTTCCTCTTGCTGCCTCTGCTTGTCTGACGTGTCTGGAAGCAGCACTGCTGCTGTGAGGTGTTCCCAAGTGTTTGAACTCAGTGCCTGTGGGAAATGCAGAGGCAGGCAGGATTTTGCCAGGTCAGCTCTACATGGACACAGAGTGTGTAGGAGCCACTGCCACTGGTGACTCGTTCCTGCACGGTGGCTCATCATGGCTTCAGACTGACAGGGCAGGCTTGGATGGTGCAGCAGGAAAAGCTCCTTCCCTGGCAGGGCAGTGAGGCCCTGGTACAGGTTACCCAGAGAAGCTGTGCCTGCCCCATCCCTGGAACTGTCCAAGGCCAGGTTGGACAGGGCTTGGAGCAGCCTGGGATAGTGGAAACTGTCCCTGCACATGGCCAAGGATTGGAATGAGATAAATTTTGAGGTTCTTTCCAACCCAAACCATTTTGGGCTTCTATGATGGGGACACTGCTCTTCCTGTAGCTTAAGGTGGTAAGAGGACAAACCCTGGATATACTTTTTGAGTTCTTGAGATGTTATTAGGGATGGGGACAATGTCAGGTGGTGTTTGGTGCTCCATCAGATGCACTTGATGTGGAAGTGAAGAACATCCTTGTGGCTCTGGAAAAGCCCTCACAGCCGAGGCAGCACATGTTGCAGAAGGGAAAATGCTCTTTGCTTGGAAGCTAACAGCTTCAGAAACATAAGGTCAGTGCTGAACTTGTAAAAACACCTTCCTCCAGTTAAATCTGGTGTGATGTTTTTCTGAGAAATGTGGGTTTGGTGTCCTTCATTTGGGAAGAGCAGACAGATTTTGCACAGCAAGAAAAAGAGTAAATGTTTTGCAAGGAATATTTTGCTTACTATCAAGGTCATGTATTTTCTTTCAGTTATGCAAAGCATGTGCTTAAAATGGGAATCTCCACTGGAGAACAGCTTTCAAATCTTGGAAAAGACATCCTTGAGGTTTATTGCTCACAATTTCCTGTCTCTTTGGGGGATAAAAACAAAAGTGTTTTGAAGGAAAGCTATTTTATCTAAATCAATGCATTGTACTGTTCTCATCTGCAATGTGATTTTGTAGGCAGAGGTTTGACTTCATCTCAAAATTAAGCAGAAGACCTTTGGTTGTAGTTGAGGGATCAGCTGTATATGAAAGAGCTGTTCTCTATTCCGTAGCTTCTCCAGTGCCACAAAGTTGAGGAACACCTGGAAAACCAATCTTTGTTTCTACATCTTCTTTTCTTTCATGCATTTAATGGAAGTATATAGCAAACAGTCATTGCCTGGTTCTTCTGGGGTTACTATTCCACATGATGGAGTTTCTTACTCTGAAATAGATGGAGGCCCCTGACAAGTTCATTTTCCTTGTTCAGAACTTGCTCACTGTAGTGACAGAGCAGGGCACGATCGATGGCTGCTGGAAAAGGGATTCTCGGAGCTTGTGTTCCTGTTGCTCACAACTGCATCCCACCAAAGTGTACCTAGTGCTCTGTGGTGGAGGACTGGGGAAGGAGGAGATGGATCTCTCTGTTCAGCACCTTGGTTTAACTTAGGGCTTTAAAAGAATACTTGGAACAGGGAGGCAGAAGTTGAGGAATTTAATTTCCCTGAAAATCACCTGTGTATTTCTTAACATGGTATTCCTGTCACTTTTTTCCCCAGTTTCAGGAGGCTTTAAGCCAGGTCTTTGAGAAGAAATATAAAAATCCCTTCTTGGTATGTGTACACAAATAAATCAGTTACAATTCAGCAATCAGAATGGCTGAGCAGGATCCATGTGTGCCTTGGCTTGTGCTTTACACATTCTTGGGGAATTTCTTTCCATAATGCAGCTTCACTGCAGCTTCCAGTTCTTAAAGGTCTTTTCCAACCTAGGGGATTCTGTGATTCGGTGCTGCCTTGCATTTCCAGATTGCTGTGTACCTTCTTCACTGGGGTCATGGTTCTCCTTTCCCTGGAGCCATGAAAATGTGCACCTCACTATGGAGAGTTTAGCTCAGTGGGTGAAGTAATGCATGGGACACTTCATCAGCTCTTCATGTTTGCCTTAAAAAAAAATAGTGTACAAGACATCATGCTTCATTTGAATCAGCAAGTGAGGAACTTTATTTTAAATAATGGATTTAATCTGGTGATATCATTGTCATTATTTCCTTCATTTGCTGTTAGGATTTCTTTCACCCTGAATCTGCTGTTCCCTTTTGGTAGCCAAGTCACACTCTATAATACCTGGTGTAATTTGACATTGTGATGTGCAGGCGTCCAGCATCCTGAGTTTTGTACATTGGATGACCAGATGTTCATGCTGGTATCCACCTGGAGATGGGGAGGACTTCCTTTTGGATCATCTTTTTCAAATTCCATGTGGATGGAGATTGAAATTCCATTAAAAATATCCAAGGGGAAGGCTGTCTTTTTTGGTAATGGTGCAGTTACTTGGTGTTTGGGTTTTTTCCCCAGTTGAAGTCCTTTTAGGGATTAAGGGAGCATTATCTGAACTAATGAGCCAGCCAAATTCCCTCTTCTCCTTAGATCTCATCTTCCCACCCCTTCTTGTAGCTGAGAATTCTGAAAAAATGAACAACCTCTCCTGTTGTCACATGATATTTAATTAATTTCTTTAATGAACTGAATAATTTATTTAATGTAAACTGACAGTAGTATTCCCTCTGCCCTGTAGAAGATGCCACTGGGAAAAACTGGATTAGCACATTTGTGTAGTCTTGGCTGAAATTACTAGCTTTTGATTCTCGTTTGGATGAAGCAATTTGATCTGCTCAGGTCTTCAGAATCAAACACATACTCTGTTCATAGAATCATCACAGAATGGCCTGGGCAGGAAGGGAACTTAGAGCCCATCCAGTTCCATCCTGCCATGGGCAGGGACACCCTCCTCTAGAGAAGGCAGCTCTGAGCTGGTGCAGCCTGGCTTAGGACACTTGCAGGGATGGGAAGCAGGGATGGAAAGCTGTATTCCTGTGAGAGCCTTGGTGCTGACATCTCGTGTGTGCTCCTGGGACAGAGGAGCCACAGACTGTGTTACGTGAGCCAGGAGCAGCCCTGGCCACCAGGCTGGCTGCAGCCTGGGCTCTATTAATAGAGCTGAGAAGCAGCTAATGGCTGGTGTTACGTGACTGTGGCTTTGGAGATTAGGGGAAGGTGTTTGGGGTGTCAGGAATCACCTGTGTGGGACGTGCGTGTTTGCAAGGGGGCTGGGACTGCCAATAGATCGTCCTGAAACCCAGAGGTGCAGTAATGGATGTGATGGAGAGTTTGGATTTGAGGCACGAGGGATTAAACTCCTTTCAGGGCCCTGCAGAGCTCTTCAGGACTCAGAAATGGGAGAAATGGCTGTGCAGGGAGGGCAGAGCATAAATGCTGGATGGAATTCCAAGTAGGTACATCCATTTTTGCTCCTGCTTCAGTTTTTCCGTATCACCTTAATAATATTCTGGTAAATCCAAGGCATCCTTCAAATTCATGGCATTCGAGGAACTGTGAATCCCTCTTCTGTGAGCAGTCATAGGTATTACCTGTCTGAGCAATGTGCTGATCAGCAGCATTATTCCAGCCCCAGATCTTGAATGTAAAGCTTCTACACCTGCTATTCCTTTAAATTCCCTTTGGAAAGGCCAGTGTAGCTTCGTGTGGAGAAAGTAAAATTATTTTAGTCACATTTCACTGGGAATGACTTGGTGAGTGCAGCTTTGGCTCCCCTTAGTGCTGTCAAGTTTGTTCAGTGGCTTGTTAACTGATTTTAAATCAGTTTTTTGCTTTGCTTGACTGCTGTGGGAATAAGCAGCTCCAGGCGTAGGTAAATGGCTGGTGGGATAGTTCAGCACCTCTTTGGCCATAATATTGTTTTCCTTGCTGTTGTTGCAGATATAATCTGTGGTTAATCCCCCAAGTCCGAACCTGTGACTCCCCACAGGACCTGAAGCCTTTTGTTGGTTTTGATTTGCAGCCTTGTTATAGACACATTAATGGCCCTGAGTGACAGCAGGGCAACCAGAGACGAGAAGAAAATGAGTAATTAACATATATTGGGTATTACTGATTGCTTTTATGATTATCTGGATTTTAAGGTTTTAGCTGGAAAAATAGCTCCTAATCCCTTATTAAAGATAAAAGGCAAGTCATTAAAAGTAGGAGGTTGTTTTCAGTCCTGAGAAGCTCTGGAAATATGTCTTGGCTCCAGCAGCAAACTAACCTTAAAAGCCTGTAATTCCAAGTTACTCAGCTTAGTTGTTCTCCTCAGCAAGGGAATTTCTGAAGTTTCCCATGTGCTGGGAGGCGGAGGGGACACAAGACAAAGCGACCCTTGTCACAGGAGCTGCGTGCTTGGCACGGTGACAGGGCCCTTTGAATATCCTCGGCCTTAGCTGAGCCTGGCCCAGCTGCTGGGCTGGGAATCTGGGCAGCTCTATGGAGGGGTTATCCCTAACTTCAGCTTTTTGTCAGGGCAGATCTCCTGGGTGAGGTTCCCACCTCACCCCAGCTCCTTTGTTCCTCCCTCCTCTTGCTGTTGTGGCCACCTAACTGGTTTTGTAGCCATCTCATGATTCCATCTCATGGAATCATAAAAATGGTCACAGAATGGCTTGGGTTGGAAGGAACCTTCAGAGTCATCTTGTTCCAGCCCCTGCCATGGACAGGGATACCATCCTCTAGACCGCATTGCTCAGAGCTCCATCCAACCTGCCCTGAATGTTTCCAGGGATGGGGCATCCCTCACTGCTGTGTGCCAATGGTTTTCCACCCTCTTTGTAAAAAAAATCATGTCCATCTGACAGGTTTAAGGGCCATCTAGCTGATTTTGTGGCCGTGCACTAAGCTGAATCAGCAAAACAGATTTTGCTATAGTGCAACCCCAGAGTCCTGATCCCAGCAGGGAAGGGGGAACAGGAGGCTGTGAAGGGGTGGGAGCAGGAAGACAATAAAAGTGGGGAAAGGTGATGTGTGCTGTTGCTATTCTTCAGCCCACCTGGAGAGTGTGCAGGGTCAGAAGGAAAGCAGCAGCACCCCTTGCTGAGTTGCAATAATTAATCATCTGCCAGAACTTGCCAGACACTGAGATTTTCTTAATAGTCAAATATTTTTTGTTTTAAAATTAGTACATTCCTTATTTCTGGGTAATGAAATTTGAGTACCAGTAAAACCACAAACTTTTCAAATTTATTTCCTGTATTTTAACAGTTCTATGTTTCAACACATCATGTTTATATGCTCCAGCTGTACTTTTAAAAGGCAATTTAAAATGCAGTGGGACCAGTTAAAAAGAAATAAAGATGGCAATTAATGACTTTAAGGAGATCAGTGCTTGTGAAGAGATTCACATTGGAGGCAGTGCTGTTCTGATGGAATAGTTTGGAAAACACTGCTCAATTCTGCTTTGCTCTTTCCATCCTAAGTTGTTTAAAAGATTACCAGTAGTACCTGGCTGATTTGTTCCCCTCTTATTTTTTTCTTAATTTTTTTTCCTAAGTCCTGGACAATGTTTAAGACCAGCTGGCTGCTCAGTGCTTTTGATCCCACTGCCAGTTTTTTGTGCTTGGGGAAGGATTTAAAAAGTAGAATTTGACTACCTGTTGGGTTGGTCACAGTTGATTCCCTGAATGCAAAGGAAGCAGTTCAACTTTGTTTTGCTGTTTTCCTGTTCGGTCTTGGTTGGGCTGGTGCAGCCCTTGCTGTTTCCAAAGAGTCTGCCAGTATCTTCTGATGCAGAGTTGGTGTTTTGTTACTTTCCTTTCTATTCCCGTTCTCCAGGCCAGGATGCCAAGCAGATCATTAAACCCAGCGTGGGGTTTCCAGTCTCTCTTCATTACTGAACTTTCCCTGAAGCCGTGGCAAAAGTGTTCATGTTTGGGCAGCAGATGAGGTAGCTGGAGTGGAGATCATCTATCTGGGAAGGTTGCTAATAAAATGGAATCAATGAGGCTGGAAGGTGCCATCAGCGGGTCTCAACCTCTGCTCAAAGCAGGGCCAGTTTGGTAATTAAGTTATTAACTTGGCTTTCTCAGTTGTGGTATCATGTCTGGAGCACTCTGTCCTTAGATGGCAGTGCAGTGACACAGGGCCCCAGGGACGCACACTGTAACTTTTCCTACTCCTGGAAGCATCCTCATACCTTTGGATGCTCAGGACAGGGAATACTTGGGTCTCCTGGGGCTCCCATTAAGAACAGGCAGTACAACATTATTCTTGCCAAGTGCAAGGAATTGCATCTTCTCTCTCTCCTTTGCTGTGGTATCCTCCTCCTCCTCACAGGTAGCACAAAGGGAACGATGTGACCCTATAAAAGACACTATCTCTGCCACTTGGGGGTGAGGCTGGGACCTGACCATTAGGAAGGTCAATACTTCTGCAAAAATGCCCCCCAGCCATTCCCCTGGTCCAAGCCATCCCCAAACTGACCTCCTACGTATGTTTTCTTCCCAACTGTCTAATCATTAGCAAGCTGCTTAATGCACAGCAAAAGACCAATTAACCCTAAAGCATTTAGTGAACTGCACGTAAATAAGTTGTAAAATGTTGCTGTAAACATTAGATGTTAGGCAATTACATAAACCAATAATTGCTAAAGTTGCATTTAGGAGCTTAAAAGAAAGAAAAAAAAAACTGCTTAAGGAGCACTTTGGAGAACTCTGCTAATGGATTTGTTTTTAACTGCAGCCCTCCGGTCTGGGTAAGTCCCAGCAGGCTGGGGCAGTTTAGATCCCATGTGGTTTTAGTTGGGTAAGAAAAATAAAGGCATCACCTTGTGCACCTTTGGAAACTGCAAGGAAAATCTCCAAAGGGCCCAGCCTGGAGTCTAGAAAGAAATTGTAAAAATATGGTAGATGGTATCCTGTTGGATAGCAGTGCCAGGTAATTCTGGGGATTGATGATTGTTTTCTTCAGATTCAGGCTGTGTGAAACATTTCAGACCTGACTAAAACCTTGGCTCTGGACGGGTCTGGTGAGATGGGAGCACAGAGGGCCTCGCCACTCATTGTGAACTCCTTGGGTTTACTTCCATCCTCTCCTCTTTGTTCTGCAGACACCTGCCTCGTCCCACATTACCCTTTGGGAAAGGCTGAGTGCCTGTGCAGCCACCTGTTTGCTGGGGTTTCACACGAAGAGGCTGCTTTGCTTTCCTGTACATTTTAATCCCTTTAATTGGCTGTCTCACTCCAAGGTGGTCCAGGTCACCCGCTGCTTCTCAAGCTCCTGCTGCTAATGGTCTTAAATAATTCATTTTCCTTGTATGCCTCACGCACTTATCCTCCAGTGTTTAGTGGAATCTTTCATTTCTGGTAGTTTTCCTTTCACCTGGGCTTGTGTCAGACCCAGATGTTCCTAAATGGTGCAGTGAAGTGTGGCTTTGCCTCCTTATTCTGTGTATTTGTGCTTCACTGCTGCTTTAGAGCCTCTTTGTTGTTTTGGTAAAAGTATCTCTCTGCGTGGCTCGTGTTGCATTCCATAAGGAGTCACCAAATGTGTCTCTAGATACCAGATTTCTCGTTTTTCAGTGAAAAAACAAGTTGGGTTTGTTTGAACTTGCTTTCCTCCTTCTTCAGTTTTGGCAGTAGCCTTTTCTGGAGTATATTGATCTTCGTTACAGTGCATTCACTTACTGAAAGCCAACCCATGCTTAATTTTCCTGGATAAATCCATTGGATAATGGTCTTTTATTTTTCTTGTACACAGTTTTACTAGTGTAGATCCTGGTCATGTTCCTTTCCTGAAAATGGAAATATTTTATACTTATGTTTCCTTGACTGAATTACAGAAATTTGCTTAAAGCTGTAAAGCTACCTTTCAGCATGGATGAGACCCCAGCAAATCCACTGTTTTTTTCCACCATAGTCGTGTTCCCTGGAGGTTTGGAGCTTGTGTAGGAGGTGGGGGTGAGTCTGTGAAGCTCAGAGTTAAAAGGAGGCAGAAGCTTGAACTTCACTTGCTGTTGCAAGGGGAAACCAGTGCAGAGCAAGAGCTGCCCAAATGTCAGCAGGCTTTTGAGAAGGAGCTGAATTGGGAGTTTCTGGGAAGCTGCTTGGAAGGAGTGTGCTGCTGGCAGCCTGGAGCCCTGCCAAGCCCGGAGTTAATGGTGGTTAATTTTTAAAGGCTGGCCCGAAACTGCTCATTGTGGCTTTGTCTCAATAGGGTCTTTCTGCTCCCAAATGCCATTGCAAGAGCCCTTTTCCGAGTTCCCTTGACTCGACCCAGAGAGAAAAAGAAAATGCCTTCAGAGAGGTGATTTACCCAGAGCTTTGCTTCGCCACGCTGCTAACTGGTGGGACAGTTCCATCAGGATGGTGCTACCATCTCCAGGGATGCCAAGGGAGGAAAGTGGTGTTGGTCAGGATTTAACATACAGAGTAAATGCAGGCACCCAAAGAGGCAGGTCTGTAGGGGTGGATCCACCCGATGGAGCTTCTTTGCAGCAGCAGGGAAATGTGAGGAAAACCAGCACCCAGATGTGAAACCAGCTGGTTTTGTAAGCACCCTGTCAGGCCAAATCCTGGTGCTCTCCTGGTCAATGGAAGCATCCTCTGGATTCTCAGGCTAGCTTTGCAGCTTTTTATATAAGCGGCTGTGAACTGTTGTGAGCCAAAAGGGCAGTTTGTCACTGAGCAGAGCTGTTCAGAAGCTGGTGGGAAAATAAAGAAGCCTTTTCCAAAGCATCTCAGAGGAGGGTGCCGCCTTCCTCACCTTGCTGTGAGTCAAGGTGAAGTGGCCTCCTGAGCTCTGGCTTCTGAGCTAGTTGGAGCAGATGATCCTTGAGGTCTCTCCAACCTGGTGTCCTACAGTTCTGTAATTCTGTGATAGTGCTTTTAGTGTGGAGTATGTGTAGGACAAGGGGGGATGCCTCCCCATTGACACAGGACAGGTTTAGATGGGATATCAGGAAGAAGTTCTTGTCTGTTAGGGCAGTGAGGCCCTGGCTCAGGTTGCCCAGAGAAGCTGTGGCTGCCCCATCCCTGGAAGTGTCCAAGACCAGGTTGAATGGGGCTTGGGGCAACCTGGGCTAAGTGGAAGGTGTCCCTGCCTGTGGCAGCAGGTTGGAATAAGATGATCTTTAAGTCCCTTCCAACCTAAACCAGTGTGGGATTCCATAAAATACATATTTACACCGTGGCTTCCCTCTCCTATGTGGAGTTTGGAGCAGGACAGGTGATGAGGAAGGAATAACAACCTGCAGAACCCCCCAGCCTGTGCCTTTAGCTCTCATGCACCAGTTGGTCTCTCCAGGGATGGTGAGGAATAATAAAGCACGGCTCCCTCTGTGCCCAGAATGGATGAGGTGTTTGGCAACATGGAAAACAGAGGGGACAGAATGAAAAGAGCTGAAAGCAAAAAGTGTGGATGCCAGAAACATTCAGTACTCCTTGAAAAACTGCCTGGCAACAGAGGTGGGCTCTGCTGCAGCCGGAGACACGGGGCAAAGGGCTCGGTGTGCTCGGAAACTGTGGGAATAACTATGGAAAATCCTCACCCACACGTGCGCAGTTTCCTCCCTCTGTGAGTGAGCTCTGTCCTGCTGAGCCCCTGCTGAAGGAGGCTTCCAGAAATGCTGAAACAGTCAGCTGTGGAGATTGATTGAACGAGACAAATAGACAGGGATGAAACCCTGCTTGTGAGAAGAGCTTAATAGGCAGAAAATTGGCTATTGCAGCCGGAGGGCTGGTTGGGAGGCAGAGAGAAAGTTTCCTCTTGTCATTGTGTGGAAGCTTAAACCCAAGAGGAGAGCCCAGAGTTGTTATGGCTGTGTCGTTAGAAGTGTCCCTGTACCCTCCCTGTTACCTAAACGAGGTAAATGAGCAGTGATAGACTGAGTTAGAGTTTGGCAGGAGGGCTTGTGGCTGGTGCAAGGAAACAATGCTGCTTACAGGGACTGCAGCTCCTCAGAACTGCTTTAAAACCATCTTTGGGGAGCAACATTTCAGTGCTGAAGAAGAAAAGGATTTTTTTTTTTTGGTTCACCAGAGGAGCAGGAGTTTTCCCTTGTGCTTATGATGAGCAGTTGCTTTGTGGGCACATGGTGCAGTGATACTGATGGAGGTGTGGAAGGGCTGTGTGTGATCATGGTGTGCTTACAGTGTTTAAGGTACCAGAGCAGGACCCAGCAGAATCCCAGAGAGGTGGACAGCACCAGGAAGGAGACTGTGAAAGCCACACTGCTTTGAAAAGGGAAACCAAGAAAAGCCAAAGAAGGAAAATAATGAGAAGAAGGGAGTGATTTTTGAACTCAGTTCTGTGTGGCAGCCACTGCTCTGCTGTTTCACTGGGGACTTGACTGTTGCTCAGATCCAATGGAGGTGTGATGCCAGACAGCATCCTGTGTCTGTGTGACAACAGGAAATGTTCCAGAGCTCTGGAGAAAGCCAGGCTTTCCCTAGGTGCTGCTCTTTCTTTATTAAAGTCTTCTTGGCAACTGCTTGGGAATCGCTCCTTTAAAATGTGCTGCTGTAGCAGTCTGACACAACTGGAGGTACAATGGCTGACCTCCAGGACTGGTCCAAAAATACCTTTGTTATCCATATTTTGCAGTGAATTGCTTGTGGTATGTTTTATATCAGGATTTATAACCAGTATGGTTTGTCATTGTGGAGTAGCTGGTTTGTAAAAGGAAGTGTCATAGGCATTGCTGCCTTTAATGCAATTAAGAATGGCACTCTGAGAACGTAGAAAAATTTTTAAATGTGGTGTAAAAAGACAAATTTTCTGTTTTTCTGTCCATTTGGGAGCCAGTCATGTTGATTAGCATCTAGCTGTGGCATACCCATGGAGAATTGCATGGTGCATGTATGCCCAATTCAGCACCCTTGGAATCAGGGGAGCCTGGCATTGATGTGAGCAGGCAGAGCCTCACATTGATAATAGGTAAAATGCTTAGTTTGGCTCAAATGGCTCATTGTGTGTCTGTGGGAGGCTATCTGTTCCCATTTCCTTGGGATTCTGCAGCTGCCTGTGCTTCTGGCAGGTTGTGTAGACATTACTGGGTTTGGCTGCAGCTGGGAAAAACAGTCTTTGAAGGCAGAGTCTCCCTAGAGTGGAGCAGTGCTGGAAAAAGCTCATCATGGGACTTGGGATATAGCATGTGGTGGTCTCTCCGTCACAGCCATGTGGATGGGATTGGCAGACTGCCTTCTTTTATAGGAACTGCCTTTTAGGAAAAGGCTCACAACATTTTCATGAGATGGTGCTGGGTTTATTTAGAAGTTTCCCAGACTGATTGTCCATATTGCATCCAATGACGAGTTGATGTGAAACATTTTTGGAAGAAGGGTTCTTTTTCTCTCCCTGCATCTCCAAGGAATGTTTTAACAAAGTGTCTGTAGGCAGAGCACCAAAGACCAAGGGAGCTGGGAATGCCCAGCAAGGGATTATGTAAATACTGCTGTTCTTCTGGCACTTGACAGAACACACTATTAGTAAGAATTTGTCCAACACTGAAGATTTTTTGCAGATCAGACACTTAATATATGCCACGTGCTGCAGAGGAATTTACAGCAAAACATGTACTATCATGCAGTCCAAAAGTCCAGCAAAAAATTGATTATTCCAGAGACAGTCAGTGCTGTTCATTATGTCTGGTAAGGGACACTGAAAATATAGGGTAGATTTGCTCCAAAATAGAGCAAGCACCTCAAATAGCATTCTCTGCACCCCACAATTGTGCAAGAAGTGGCCTGGGGAGGGATTCAGGTATGTGGGGAGCATTCCCAGCTGCCAAGTGTTGCCTGTGGAAAGTCTAATCTGCCTCACAGCCAGCCTGCCCCGGCGTGGGGTCAAAAAGTGATCCTTCACAAGCAGAGACGCAAAACAAGCAAGGAGAAATTCTCACGCTTGCTTAGAGTGATTAGCTGGGGAGCAGATCACCCAGGGCTGCTTCTGTGGGACCCTGGGAAAGGCCAGGGTGCAGCCTCGGAGCAGTGCTCCCAAAAACTCAGAGCAGTCTTTCCAGAAGTAGGTGTCCCAGGTGATTGTTTTCTCATCTCCTGGTTTTAAGTGGAATTCTATTCAGGTTTGTCTTTAAAGGAAGCTGGTGGGACTGTGGGCCACCAAAGCCTCCCCACATGCCTTTAGCTGGTGTCTTGTGTTGACAGTGACACACAATTAAAATTGGTTTTGGTAATAGAGAATTTTGGAAGGGAACTTAGCTTAACTGGAAAGGAAACAAGTTTAAGTCTGTAACAGGTGTCTGCACAAGTGTGTCACTGCTCTGACTGTGGATGGCTTTGACCTGGGCTTTGGCAGAGGGAGGGCAGCCCCAGAAAGGAAGGAGAGTGTGATCATGTCCTATTTTAATAAGCCTGCCTGGAATGCACATTTGACAAACCACTTTCCTTGGTACTGCTTCCACAGGCTCTGGGGAGGGATTTGCACCAGGTCTCTCAGGGATTTCTGTAGCTGCCAACTCACTTAGAAGTAACAGACACCTTTGTATCTGATGGTCCCTTAGGCCTCAGATTGAGGAAGCAGTTGACTGAGGTGCAGGTCCTCAGTGTAATAAAGTACTGAAGACATAAGCAAGTGGGAACAGGCAGAGAGAATAGTCTTTTCAAGAAGTGTGGGTTGAATTGAAGGGCAAGATAGGAGTAAGTTTTTACTAACTAGTCACTCAGCAAAACTCTCTGCAATTATTTTACATTTATTTTCAGCCAGATAGGAAAATCAGAAGTGGTTCTGGCAACAAAATATCTCAGAAGGCTCTCTCTTTGAAAAATGTATTGCAGCTTAATCCTGTTCTCACTGGAGTCAATGTCAGACTTCTACAGGATTGCAGGGAGGAGATAGGATGGGTTTGTTATGCAGCTAGCCATGCCATTAACATGTTCAAAACATAACTTCTCCTTGTAAAGGGAAACCCTACTGAAGGAAATGTGGCTGTCTTCTGTCCATTTAAAACAATAAAAGGTTTTCTTCCATCTGTCTCCAGTGACTTACTTCATCTGTGTGAATTTTCAGTCCTTTATAGCTGTGTGAAGAGGGTAATTTTGGTTTATCTTAAATTTAGTTAATGTTATCTTTTAAGGCTTTAAAATACCTTTGAAAATCTGTACCAAAGTAGAAACACAAGAAGAGTTCTGATTTAATAGTTCTGATTCTTGAAGCAAGCACAAAGAAATCCTGATTTCAAACACAAACCTGTTCAACAACATTTTCCTGATAAGGAACTAAGTTTTTCATGTCTTCAGAAGTGTCCCTGATAGCAGCCAGCTGGAAAAGCAGGAGGGAAAGCATGTTGGCTGAGTGGAGAACAGGCTGTTTAACTTGTGCATCAACACAGGTACCCCCTGTTCTCCATCCTGAGGCAGCCCTGTACACCCGGAGAGCCAGGCTGTAGCTGCCTTCCACCCACCACCAGCCAGGCCCTCAGCACCAAAGCAGGAGGTGACTTTAGGATAGGGGGCCAGTGCCACCAAGCCCTCTGGCATTTCTGTGTGTGGCTGTGCCATTGCACCAGGCAGTGAGCGATGGCTGCCACCAAAGCCATTGCTGGAGCAGGGCTGGGAAGCTCAGGCGTGCCTCATTTGACGTTGTGCGAGAACATGTCTCTCCCTATTTCCGAATTCCCTGAGATTCCTCTCTCTTGATGGAGATTGATTTTTGCCTTTGGGAACCCAAGGGTATGTATTGTGCTCAGAACTGGCCTGAGCTGAACTTGGAGAAACTGCTGATGTGTTTGCTCTTGTGCAAGTTATCATTTTATAAGCTACCTCACAGACTGAATGGAACAGGAAAGGGAAGAGAGGCAAGTGAGAGACATCCCCCATGGATGGCATTGCCTCTGTATCCATGTTGTGTAGGAACATTCAACCCTCTGCAATTAATATATAACCTCAGCCATCTAAATTTGTGGATGAGCCTTTTTTCTGCTGCAAATGTCTGCTGACCATCAGGCTGTTCTCTTGAAGACAGTAAGGAAAGCAGCATTGAGCTGCTCCTGGCGTCAGGGATGCTGGTTTGAGCAGCTCCCGAGCTGGATGGCCGGGCTGGAAGCAAAGGTGGTGGCCAAGGCCGGGCCAGGCTGGCCCGGTGGTGCTCAGAGGTCGGGCAGGCAGGGGGCTGAGGGGTCACCCCCGGGTTAATGACTCCCCAGCCCCTAAGTCCGGGGCTCAGCCAGCTGCCCACGCCGAGCACACGGTGTTCGCCTGGAGATGAGAATGGAAATATGTTCTCCTTGCTCAAGAGAGCACATAAACAGCCCATAAACGGCCCATTAACCCACAGAATGGCAATCAGGAACGTGTGGTCAAGCCAGCATCGGGACCTGTGACCCAGCAAGGGCCCTAATGGGGCTGTGAACCTTATCATCAGCCCTAAGTGCAGGTAATGGGTAATCAGCAACACAGAGAGGAGGCAGCCAAGAGAGAGGGGGTGACTGACGATGGGCACCCAGGTTCAGTGTGCAAAATATTGTGAAGTGATCGAGTTATGGCTGGCAGTATTAGGGTAACACTTCATATAGTGAAGCCACTTCAGAGTGACTCAAGAGAGACTTTTCCCATTGGCTCCAGTGGATGCCTTCAACGCTCAAGGAGCTTTGCAGTCCCTTCTCTTACAGCCTCTTCCAAGCAGCAGCCACTTCTGTGGTCCATCTTGCTTTTTGAAGCAATAAGATGGGCATGTATTTTATTTGTTTTCTAGCTGTGATATTTGAATTCCATTTAAATATGAAAGGCTATTGAGATTCATTAGTGTAGGTGAAGGGAGAGGACGATTGAACATGCATGTGTGTGGCATCTCCAGCCCCCTGCCATGGGCAGGGACAACTTCCACTACCCCAGGTTGCCCCGACCCCTGTTCAACCTGGTCTTGGACACTTCCAGGGATGGGGCAGCCACAGCTTCTCTGGGCAACATGAGCCAGGGCCTCACCACCCTCGCAGGCAAGAATTTCTTCCCAATATCCCATCTAAGCCTGTCCTGTGTCAGTGGGAAGCCCTTCCCCCTTTTTCTGTCACTCCAGGCCCTTGTCAGAAGTCTCTCCCCAGCTCTCCTGAAGCCTGCAGGAAGCTGAATGCCTCATGATGGGGAGGCTGCTGTAGCAGCAGGGCAAGGTCCTTGGCTCCCAGGAGATTCCAAGGGCATTTATGATTACTGATATACTTTCAGTCAAAAGGAAATCTATATCACTGAAGCATCATCACTCTGAGTAACTTAGGAAGAAAGCTATCAAAGTTTATTTAAGGAAAAGAAAAAGGAGTAAAGGGCATGTTTTTTACTGGTTTCTTTTTTCCCAATTGCAAATTGAGAGTCTGTTTACCCTGGAAAAATCAATGTGGTTGGACACCTGATGTAATTAATTATTTTGCAAGAGAGAGCCAGCTGATCTTTTGAAAAGAAAGGAGTTTTTAGTGGAACTGTTCAAAGTTCATAGTCTGCTGTGTATCTCTAATGCTGATAAACATCCAGCAGAAAGGATGTCTGTCTTAAAATTTCACATGGTCACACCTTTATTTTAAGGTGATATGCTGAGAAACAGGCTGTAGACCCCAAGGAGGCCTCCAGCAAGGTGACTCTGGTGGTGTGGGCTCCACTTCTTACCTTTAGGAGATGCCCTTGGGCCTTGGGATGATGGGTACAGTGATGTTCTCAGGTTTGAATTTTGAACCCTTAGCCAAGAAAGGGTTTCTGTCCTTTTTCTTGAGCTTATAAAACAAACAGGCTTTGCTTGTGCTGTGTGTTTGAACATAGTAGCTCTTTTGCCTAAACAGGCAGCCTTTTCCAACTCAGACCAGTTGGTTTTTTTCAGTGCATTGGTGCCTGACTAAATGCATGGGGTTGCATTCTTCATGTATAGAGGAGGACAATCCTTCTGTTAAGTATTCCTGTGTTTTCCAGTGGTGGGCTGGGGAGGTTCCAGCCTCCCTTGCAAGCCAATGGCAGCCCAAACCTGGCTGGCAGGGAGGGAGGGGAAAGCCAGCAGTGGGATGCTGTGCCAGCAAGCCCCCAATTGGTTTGGCTGGAACTGGTTTTAGGTCATATAAAAAAGGGGGTGAAGGATCCAGGCTGCTCAGAGAGCGGCCGGTCCTCGGGCAGCGCCACAGAGCACCATAGTGCTTTTTTTTTCACAAGGACTGCAAATTGCTGTAACATAGTCAAGGTCTGTAGGAAGAGACAAGTTTTCCTGAACTTTACTCCCAGCTTGAACTTGTAAGAAGTTCAGTGAGAGGCAAGGAAGGGGAGAGAGGGAGATAGAGGCAACCTCGCTCCCAGCCCGTGTCCGCAGCGCCGAGGATGTCAGATGGCAGAGGCAGCCTGGAGAAGCAGCTGAACGGCCTTGGGGAGCAGGGCAAGGAGAGGAGCCGCACATCCCTGGTCATCTCACAGGCCGTTAACCGCAGTATTTTCACCTCTGCAGTCTCCCCCGCCGCCGAGCGCATCCGCTTCATCCTCGGAGAGGAAGATGACAGCCCCGCGCCCCCGCAGCTCTTCACCGAGCTGGACGAGCTTCTGGCTGTCGATGGACAGGAGATGGAGTGGAAGGAGACTGCAAGGTGGGTTGGTTTTCCTTTACCCCCAAAGGGAAGGGCAGCCAGCAGTGCTTTCCACGGGAGATTCCTGGTTTAGCATTCCACTGGGGAATAGCTGTGCTGCAGGATCGCATGGGGAAGCTGCAGAAAGGAGCCTGCGAAGTTCAAATTGCCATTCTTTGGTAAATGAGAGAATTTTAGGGTTTGTTTAGGTATTCCAAAAGAAAAGCCAGGGGAACAAGAGAGTGCCAGATGGATTGCAATAGTTTGCCTGTGGAGAGAAAAGTATGGGCTCAGTAGTGCTTTGCAAAGGGGGACACATCTCAGCCGGAATTGGCAGAAGTTGCCAATTCTAATTTGGCTGAGTCAAAAGCGCTTCAGTACTATTGCCCCAAAGTGGCTTTTGAGCCTGGTCCCACCTCACAGGGACAGGCTGTCCCTGTCCTCCTGAATTACTGATGGAATTAATTTTAAATAGGAAAAAAAGCTTAAAGTTGTTTTCTTGTGAAGAAATTATTCAAGGTGCATGTTAAGTGCTGCATGGGGTTGCTTTGCTTTGAGTTCCTTGGTTGGGTTCTTCGGTGCTGCTGTTAGTTTGGTCAAAAAGCCATGAGAAAAAAGCTGGGATGTTTTTGGGGTCTGGCTGCTACAAGTTACATGTAGTTTATATCTGAACACCACTGGCCTATTCCCAATTGCCCTCACTGAGCCTGGGGTTTTTTTTCCTTTTCTTTATGGTGGCTGGGCTAAGCTCTTTCCCCACCTTCCCCTCTTAAGGGTACTGTCTGTTTAAAGTTAGCCCCTGTTTGGTCACCCTAATCTTCTTTACCTGTGATTTAATGAGCTGCTCCACCACCTACCCCTTTACCTCTTATCTTAATTTATTTTTGCTTCTCAGTTGCTTGGGAAACTTACTTAATGACTTTTCACCTTTTACTCTCTAACTTCTGACTTGTTGCTCATCCTTTTTCTCCCTTTATTGCTCTCCTTTCCTCTTACCATGAATTCAGCACTTCCTGATGTAGCTGTTGTTACACATCTTTGGTAGGAGTGCAGCATGGAGCTGTGTGGGTGGTTCTCTGCAGGGTTCTTCTCCCAAGTAGCAAACCACAGGACAAGAGGAAACAGCCTCAAGGTGTGCCAGGGGAGGTTTAGGTTGGATATTAGGAAAAATTTCTTCACCCATAGGGTTGTCTGTGCAGGATAGTGGTGGAGTCCTCATCTCCTGTGGGGTTTAACAAATGTGTGGATGTGATGCTTAGGCACATGGGTTGGTGGTGGCCTTGGCTTTGCTGGATTAATGTTTGGATTGGATGATCGTAGAGGACTTTGCCAACCTGAATGGATCCATGATTCTTTGTATAAATGACACAGAATGTAACAAAGCACCCTGTTGAAGTGCTGTTAAGTTTCTAAATTCACCCAACCTCCTGCCTTTGTGGATAGTGATCTTACAAAGTGTCTGATTGCTCGGGATTTTTCAGTACATTGCTGAAATTACTTAATCTTGTACCATAGATCCTCCTGAGAGCACCTGAGCATCTCCCAGTGCATCCAGAGCTGGCTGGTGCTGTGCTTCAGTGGGCACAGGGTCTGCCAGCTGTTTTGGGGTTGTTTCATATCTGCTGCTACAGAACAGCTCCCACAGCTGGGAAGTTGCAGGAGCAGCTACTGGTCACAGGAGCAAGTGCAGGGCTGTGTGGGTAGAGGAGAGAGGAGAGGACAGAAGAGACCTTGTAGGGTCTATGCTTCCCCTGGCCCAGTGTAGAACTGCACAGCTCCCAGCTGGGGAAAGCAATGCTGGCTTCAGGCTGTTGCAGGGCTAAAGGCTGCACTCATATTTGAGAGAGCAAACAATCAAATTACCTTCCTCATCTCCTTCCTGCTCTGTTCTGACACCTACACATTCCTTCTGTCTGCTGCACCTCGCTCCCAGCAGCCCGTGAAAGCTGTGGTGATATTATCAGGTGTAAAATTGTGAAGGATAGAAATGTAATTCCTGGCACAGCTTATAGAACCAAAATGATTATAACAGAAGTTCAAAAAACCCATATCCACCATCCCACAGTCTAGCACTGTCATTCCTTTTCTCTGTAATCCCATCACCTTCCTGCCATCTCTCTGCCTTTTAGAGAGAATATCCCCACGCTATGCTGGGCATGTCTTGGTCCCCAAAGATACTTCAGTGCTCCTCACAACAGGCTGGGGCTCTCCAGCTGCTGCAGGTCTTCTCCTTTTTGTGCCTCACTCGGTATCCTGTGACCACCTCTGGAATGCAGGCATTCCCTGCTTAGTGAAGGTGCCCCTGCCCATGGCAGCAGTTTGGAACTAGGGGATCTGTGAGGTCCCTCCCAACCCACACCACTCTCTGGTGGTGTGAATCCAGCAGGCATTTGTTCACCCAGGTTTGCAAGTTAATGTTTGGTGTATTGTGTTGGGACTGTGGGTTGCAGTGAGAAAAGTAAACAGAAACCAAATATTGATAGTTGTGAGTAATCACTTTCCCTGGAAGGACAAACACTGGTAATTTGCAGCCTTCCTGCTGTTACAGGGTAAATGTGGCTCCACACAAAGCCCCTCAAGTGCACAGACTTGCATCCACCCACATCGCTCAGGTGTCCTAGGAAACACTTATTTTTTGTGAACTAAAAGGACCTTATTAATTGGAGATGAAAATCAGTCTTTTATCTTGAGTTAAAAAGCAGCTTTAAAAAAACAAAGTCTCAGAAAGAGATTATTGCAGTTGTGAAGCATAATTGATTAATCCTCAAGTAATACATTTTTCAGGATTAAAGATAATTTCCCTTGCTGTTAATAATATTCTTTTGAACAAATTTATGAGCTTCCTTACCTTATTCCTTACCTTTTCTTAATAATCTTAATATTATTAGTCACTGGAATTTTCATTTTCCACATATATTAAAATGGTGTCTCAAGAGGGGATTAAAAAGCATTTCTGCTTTGCCATTAGGGCATACTGGACCACGTTTTCCTGCACCCCCAGTTTACAGCAGAGCTGTTGCTGGGTGCTGTGGTGAGGAAGAAGGTATGGGCCAGCTGAGATCCCCCAGGCCCACAGGAGCCCTGTGCTCCATCCCCACTGCCCATCCCTGCACGCTGTTGGGCTGGGCACAGCAGGGCCAAGGGCAGGGTCAAGGCTACAGGAGGAACTGGGAATGGGCTGCCTGCCAGGGACAGGGAGCCTCCTGCTTCTCTGCTCTTGGGATGTAGTTTTAGGGGTATAAAGAGTGTTTTGCACAACCAGGATTCACCCTTTGCTCTCACCTTCCATTAGAGATAAGTTTTCTGGGTTTTTCAAACCTGCTTGGTTAAATCATTAAACAGCAGCTGGAGGGAAAGAATGAGCTCCTTAATTTGTGCCTTCTCCTTTGGTGGCTCATTTGTTCTCTAAAAGCACCTTCAGACATGACTAGCTTGTGCTCTTCTCTTCCCATCTTTGTCAGCCTGTGGGCATGGGACAGCAGTATTCCATGCTGCCTCCATCTTGGCAGTGGCTAATTCCATATTTTATTGCCTGAAATTGAATCACAGAATCATTCCATTTGGAACAGCCCTCCAGGACGATAGAGTCCAACCATTAAACCAGAACTGCCCAGATAATGAAGGACAAGTTGCCTTATTTCCAGAAATGCTGATTTATTTCCCTGCAAGGAAGCAACAGCCTTAACCCCATGTCATTGCTCTGCCCTGTTGCAGGTGGATCAAGTTTGAGGAGAAGGTAGAGCAAGGTGGGGAGCGATGGAGCAAACCGCACGTGGCCACCTTGTCCCTGCACAGCTTGTTCGAGCTGAGGACGTGCATAGAGAAGGGCTCCATCATGCTGGATATGGAGGCTTCTTCCCTCCCACAGGTGGTGGGTAAGTACACCTGCCTTGGTTCTTTCTCTCACCACTTCCCCACAAATTTTTATTAACTCTGGTCTGGCTTTATGGGTGGTTTTAATGAAAAAGCGCTGCTTTTCCCATAAAAGAGAAAAAAATGAAAGAAAAAGGAATAAGAGGGAAAAACTAGAAAGTACCTGGAAAGAGATAACAGATAGATTAAAAGAGTCCTTCTCAGTGCAGGAAAAAGACATCCATTTAATTTATGTCCACTATGGAAAAGGTGAACATGGAAGGGCCATGTGTCTGGAGCAGAGACACCCATCAGGTACTGTTTATGCAGAACAACTCGGGCTAGGAGCTGCTCTTGGCTGAGGTGTTCAGATGCCCACTAAGGGCATATGGGGCTGTGTTTAGGATGGGATATTCCCCATCCCCAACAAGGGAGAGGGGAGAGCACTCCAGCACCAGCTGGTGCTCTGCTCTGCAGAGTGGGAGGGCAGGTTTTGTATGGTCAAATCAGCTGTGGCCCAGGGTGACGCTTGGTGACATGCTGAGAGCCAGATCATGTTGCCCATGGTGTGTGAGAACTTAGGGAAAATAAATTTTCCAAGTGAGCCATCCAGTGGAAGGACATTTAACCAAAATGCTGAGTTTAAGAGCCATTACACGAGGGGATCTAAAAGAGAAAAATTAAGTACTTTCTCTGCCAAATATCAGTGCTTTGAATGATCATCTCAGGAAGTAAGGTCAAAATTATCATGGCATTGAATTCTCCCATACACTGGATCGTCAGACTTGGAATTACAGGTGTTTCTGGTGTTAAATACAGAGTTTTGAACTTAGTTTTGCATGTGCTTATGGCGACATGTATCTTCCTTTGCCTTTGTGTCTGTGTATCCAAATGCACAGTTTTGCAAAGTTTTAACAAAATAAACCTCCCAAGAAGTTCTCAAGTTTTCTGCTGAATGTTAACCTGCTTCAGAAGCTGGTGTTCATGGTCCAAAACCTTAAACCCTCAAACATTAAATTTTCTTTTGAAGTCCCTTCGAGATGTCACCTTCAATCTCCTTCTTCAACCCCCAAATTAAATCTAATTCCTAGGAGATTAAATTACACATTGGTGGTTGCTGTTGCTGTGACACTGTGACACTGTCCTGAGCGGGGTGTTTTTGCTGGTCCAGACCCTTAATCAGACAGGTAGGGATATACAGGACTGGATTTCCAGGATGATTTAATCATGATCACTTGGCTTGTGTCTGGTAGTGACACACAGGAAAGGAAAACTCCAAAGAAAATCTCTCTCTGTTGTTTGTGTTTTATCTGCAACAGGGAAGGGAAGTGCCAGATAGAGAAGGATAAACCTTGAATGTAGGTTCTGAAGGAAATACTCCAAAATTCACTAACCAAAACCACGAGCCAGAAAAGCTTGTATTAAAGTAACACTTAGCAAAGGTCAGCCTTTTGCCAGGCATGTTGTGTAAGGGTACCTACGTGCTTCTGCCCACCCTGTCTTAATTTGAGAGGAAGAGCTAGGTACTTCCTTGGGGAATTGAAGAGGCTTTAATTCTGAGCAGCACGTAGAGGATGACTTTCTGACTCACTGAGTTAGCAAATGTGATGCGTGTCCTGCCTCCCCCTTGCCATAACTTTTATTATTAGCACAAATAAAAGTTACCAGCAGACAAATATGAGCTGCCACTTGCCCTCAGGGGACAGCGTGTGAACTCAAGTTACCAAGGGAACAACTTCATGCCAGACTTACTTCACAGGGGACATTCTTCATAAGTCTGGCCACCTTTCTGCCTTTTTCCTCTGGATAAGGGAGGAGAAAGGAGGGAATTGATGGGAAGTGAGCAGGGATTGAGGGTGCTGGGGGCCTTTTCTCCTGGTGACTCCATGAAAAGTAAAGCCATATAATACATCCTGTGGTAACTGGAGCAAGTTCTGCCGCTTGTAGTTGCCATCACTTCAGTCCTGCAAGTGAATGATTTAATTAGTGGCTCATCTCCAGGATTTCTTCCTATCTTTAGATTAAGTTTTACTGGGGGCCTGCAAGGTGAACTCAGGCCTTGTTGAAGCTGATAGAAGATTTTCTGTGTGCTTTATGGGGGCATCATGGAACTTGCCATAGAGTAGTAGTATCTCTAAGAAAGTCCAGGCTGAGAGGGGATTCCATTTCTGAGCTAAGAATTGGCTTACCCTGGTCTTTGAAATAGACTCCATGGCATGTAGGAAATAGCAGAAGGGAATCTCAGTGCAATAGCTGTGTGTTAGTGGCTCATGCTGGCTCAACAGGACAGGATTATGTCCTGTTTCAAGAGGAATGTCTAAAAGAGATTTTCATAGAAACAAAAGCTGGCTTTGAGATGGTGAGAAAGCCTTCAAAAAGGCAGGGTGAAAATGCCTCCAAGCCCTCTCTCTCTGCTCTCCCTGGAAGTGGTTTTGAGCTCTGTGGTTAATTTTGCTCTCCCCTCCCTCCCCCTTCCCGTGTGGCCACAGAGATGATCGTTGACAATCAGATCGAGACGGGGCTGCTGAAACCCGACCTGAAGGACAAGGTTACCTACACGCTGCTCAGGAAGCACCGGCACCAGACCAAGAAATCCAACCTGCGCTCGCTGGCTGACATTGGAAAGACCGTCTCCAGTGCAAGTAGGATGTTTTCCAACCCCGATAATGGTAATGCAGAGGCTGCCTTCTCTGTCACAGCAGCCCACCCGCCCAGAACTAACTGCGTGGCCCTGACCCCGCTTCCTAACCCCAGGAGCAGCAAGGCCGTGCTGATGGCGCATCAGTGGGGGCTCTGCAGCTGCTTGGCCCTGGCACAGCACTCTAAGCACACCTTCACTGGACTGGCAGGGATCCAGGGGCAGGCTGGAAGGCAGGGGGTGCTCTCACAGCTGGCGTCTAGGAGGTGGTTTAGGAGCAACGATAGGAAAGAGAGATTTGCCAAAAACTTTGGTGGGGCCTGAACCTTAAAAGGCTGGTCATCTGAATTATTTGGGCAGAGACAAAGCTTCCATGCACATTCTGTGTCTGTAACAGTGTCAGTAGCACTGTGAATCAAAAATGACCTGGCAGTAACACCTAGCTTGCATTTTATTGCAATAAAATCATTGTCCAGTGGGGTAAAGCTGATTTCCATCCTGCTTTATTCCTCCTAAAATAATTTTGTGGTGTGTGCTGTGAATATGTGTCCTGTTCTCTCTAAAAAAGGTGTAATAGGTAGTGCCATGTTGGTAGTGGTGTCCCTAAATGTGTGTGTGTGTGTATGCAGACAGCTATGGAGGCCTGGACACTGACTCAGTGCTTGCCCCTGGGTGGAGATTTGGGATCTTCTTGCTCATGGTAGTAAAGAGAAGAGGAGTTTTATGCCTCTTGTCATGCCTTGGAGTTCTCTCGACTGTCTCCTGTGACAGTCTGGAAATTGGGTTAAAAGTTGCCATTTTAAAATACCCAGAAATAAGAGCAAATGAAGAAAATTATTTTCTTCTTGCACTACCAAAGGCCTCTTAGCTTGCTGTGTTTGGCTTCTAAAACTCACCCTAACATTCCTCCCTAACCTATTCTCACACTTCATTAATATTTCCTACCTTGGATCATCCTTTGGTTTTGCAGCAGGAGTGTGTATGTGTGTGGAGACTGTTCCTTGCTCTGGGTAATACCTCCTGTCATGTCTGTGCCTTGATAAGGTGGTGAGTGAGGGAGTAAGGCAAGGTGCAGTAACGTGAACCAAAGGAGTTTTCACTGTGAGCATCCCTGCAGGAGGCCAATGGAGCAGAGAGGGACTGGGCTCTGGGGAGAGCACTGGGAGGAAATGACAGCTTTAGGGACAGCATGGCCAGATGAGTGCTAAAGCTGGAGGAGCCATGGGCAGGGACTCCTTCTGCTGGAGCACATTGCTACAAGCCCCAGCCAGCCTGGCCTTCTGGATGCCTTCCCAAGGTATGCTCCCCATGGTTTGGATGGAAGGCAGCTGCTTTCTGGTACCACCTCCATGACCCAAGTCCTTTCTGGACCTGTGATGGTCAGGTTTGCTGTGGGGAGCAGAACCCTGGCCTGTGGCCACAGTGTGTGGGAGGCTGAACCCCAGACAGACATGCCTTGGTGCTCAAGTGTTTCAGTCACCTCTTGTAGGGGATGCCCTCAGTTCTCGGCTGCAAACCCCTTTTCCTGCACGTAGGCAGAGCTTATCCCAGGAAGAGTGATGCTGACAAAGGACATTCCTCACAGTCTCACTCAGCCCCTGCTCATTTTTCATGGCTAAAGGCCTTCTTTGCTTGGATTTTAAGTGATTTCAATATCATTCATTTCTTGTTCTTGTTTGAATGGGCTGTGCAGGTCCTGGCTCAGTTGGACTGATTCTCCAGGAATTCTTTTCTGGTCTGGTCTTCAGGCACTCGTGTTATGGTGTTCTGTCTCTGTTCTTCCTCCTGGGATATTGATGTGCTCTGAGGATGTGTAACACACTCTGTTCCATGACAGTACAAATGCATTGAGACTTCAGGAGGGCAAGACTGACATATGGGGGAAAAACCTGATGTGTAGTCGTTACTGTTATTTATTATTTACACTTTAATGGAGAAGTAACTACAGAATGTATTTGATCAGGTTATACCTTGGATTCAGTGAGTGTCTCATGTGTCCTTTAGACAGATAAAAATTTTATGAGGCCAACAGGAATGCAGCTGTCTCTTAGCATAGCTAATCACCCTAATGACTGTGCCACCAGCCCCAGGCACTCCTAAATTCCCCTTGAGTTTCTTTCCAGGTAGGTGTTTGTTTTCATCTCAGTGTCAGTGACACTTCCATCCAATAGGTCTGAGCATCCGCCTGCCCTCTGCACAACAGCTTTACAGCCTGGTGCAGCTGCCCCCTGCTTCACTGGCTCAGCAGGAACACCCTCTGCAGCCAGCCAACCTGCCCTTGAACATTTCCTGGGGTGGGATCTGTTTGTTAGATCTGAAATTTGGAAATACACCCTGTGCCACGGCTCAAAAAAATCCTGTGGTGCCTCTATCTCATTTGGTTCAGAGTGCTTAATTAACGGAAGTCTTAGGGCCTCCAAAATATTCTTACTTTTGACTTCTGAGATGAATGAGCCCCATGCAGTTATCCCAGATGCCTCTAGAAATTCAGGAACCTAAGAAAGAGAGATGTCTCTGCCCATCTCCCTGCCATAACTGATCCTGGAGCATCTCTATCCTTTCCCAACCCTCCCTAGGGATGGGGGTGGCTCTGTGGTGCCTGGATGGGTCATCCTCAGCCCCCCTCTTTGATGTCACTGCTCTGTTTGAAGGCAAGGTAGTGATCAAATGGGCAGAGACATGGCCAAGGTGTGCTCTGACACCTGCTCTGGCAGGATGTTTTATCAGGAATCCCTTTGCTCTGGGAAAGGAATTGGGCAAAGAGGGTAATTCCCTGTGTGCCATGGATGGAAGAGGATAAATCACAGCACTCCATTGCTGTCTGTTGTCTGGGAAAAAGATGATTGCCAAAATTCTGGGTGTACAAAGCTGGACTAAGCAATTCCTCCATGTTACCTTGTGAAGACACAGCCCTTTTGCTTGCTTCCATTGGTAGAAGGGTGAACTGTATGAAGTGTTCAGCAAGGATATTTCCATGTTACATATTGATGAGACTCCTGCAGGGGTTTTTGCCAGGCTTTTGTGTGTGTCTCATTTTGTTGAGTGGCTTTTGAAGAGTTGTTTGTATTCCTTCCTGGCACAGCCCTTGTCCTACACCCCTGGAGCAGTACATGATACCTGGGCTAGCAGCTCTCCAGCTGGCACACCTTGAGCTTTGCCATGCTATAACATGGGATCTGTGGTGCCCATCCCTTCTGCAGGTGCCTGACTGGAGGACTGAGCAATATATTTACCAGCCTTCTGTGATGACATTTGCTTTCCATTTTGAGATTTTTCTTTCAGAGCTTTGTGCCTGCCAGCGTTTTGTATAATTTAACACCTGTGGGAGCCTTTGGCAAGTGAGAAATGATGAAATGCTGCTAAACCCAAGCTGGCAGAGACTGTAGAAAACTGTGATGTGTTTAAGTGTGTGTGTTTAACCACCATAAATAATGGCATGGTCCCATCACTGCGTGGGTGCTGCTTAAACACCTCCTGAGCACTGTTTGTTCACACAGTGCTGGCAGCATGGTTTGGAAACAGTTGAGTGGGAATAGCAGGCTGTCAGCTGAGGCACAGACTGGAGGATACCTGGCTGGGGCAGGGAGAGAGGTTTTATCCCACTTTAGAATCCTAGAGGACTTTGGGTTGGAAGGGAGCTGAAAGACCATCTTGTTCCAGCCCCCTGCCACTGGAAGGGACACCTTCCACTTGCCCAGGTTACTCCAAGCCCTGTCACTTGGACACTTTCAGGGATGAGGCAGCCATGGCTCCTCTGGTTCAGTATTAATCAGTTCAGTGCTTTTCACATGAACTGGGACCTCAGTGCCTTTGTAGCTGAACAGTGGCATCAGCTGAACAATACCAGAAATGAGGTGGTGTCTGAGAATGCTTGGAAAATCCCTATCAATGTGTATGCTGGCATCATTGGAAGCATGGCAGACTAAGGTGAGCATTTCCAAGTCTGGGTTGGTGTGCCTGAGCGTGTACAGATGGGAGCAGGATGCTCAAAGTTGGCTCCTGGGACATGACCTGATCTTTATTTTCAAAAACCTATTGTTATTGATGGTGCTGCATCCTGAAACTGTTCAGTGCCACCAGCACTGCAGCTGCCCACTCACCTCCATGAGATCTGCTTCAAAGATGCCTGAATTTGAGACACCAGGGATGGAAAGCTGTGTCCAGCCCTGCCGAGTGAAGGCTGCAAGGTGGAGCTGCGGAGGAGAAGTCAGGATCTAAATGAGTGGGCTTCAGTGACCGCACTGTGCAGCTCCAACCTTCTGTCCTGCCTGGCTTTGCTGTACCACTGCTTGAGCCTTTCTTTCTGCCATAATTTTCTTTTCTGTTCTTTTCTTTTAACTTTTCCCCTTTGCCCTCTTGCTGCTCCTTGCTGCCGTGTCCCGCGTGGCCGGCACCAGCTCGCAGCCCGCTGGAGAGCTCGGTGCCCTGCCTGGCCACGCGCACGCTGGACGATGAGCTGGGAGTGCCGCGCAGCCCCAGCGTGGGATGGCTCAGTAAGTGTGGGCAGCGCCAGGGGGGCTGGGCCAGCAGGGCAGGGGGGACAGGCAGTGCCACAGCCAGGCTCTAATGCTTGCTGGTGCGTTAACCTAACAGTGGGGAGAGCGTGGGTGCCTTCTGTGGGGAGTGTGCTGCTCTGGCTGCTCCTGTTATCGCTCTGTTTCATTCTGTTTGCCTTCTTTCCTTCATCTGGGATGAAGCAGGTAGGTCAGGCCATTCTCCCCTTCCAAGGGCAGTCTAGGATGACTGCTGGCACTTTTTTTTTTTTGTCTCTTGAAGTATCCTTTGCCTGTTAAAGGGCCTTAAATATTGTAATTTTTGTATAAATTATCCTCAGAAATAGTCTGCCAGCTTCATCTCTCTGGGGTGAGCTGGACAGGTCTCTGGCACTGCTTCTGTCTGATTCCCTGTGTCAGGGAGCCTTGCTGATCCCAGAGGAGTGCACTGCTCCTCCCAGGGGGGCACAGCTTATGGCAGTGGTGGCACAGAAGTGTTCTGTGGTGACCATGACAAGTGACTGAAGTCTGAATTCCAGGGTATTCCCCTTGCCAGATGGCTATGGAGCTGATTCATAGGTAATGGCGTGGAGGGGTTTGGACTGCCTGCTGTACTTCCCTCACGAGTCCTTGGCTGAGCACAGCCATGGACAGGCTCAGGTCACCTTTGCCAGAGAGACAGGAATGGGAATTGGGCCTGGATCAGGAAATGATCCTTTGTTAGCAAGCACCATAAGGGTGAATGTCATGGGCCAGAAGTCCTCCACAGGGGTCTCAGCAGCCAAAACTTTGTACTCCACATGTTTATTTGGAGCTGCTCTGTGTTTGTGTGGCTATGTGGAGACCATTAGGAGAAGATTTGTTTGGAGCTGCTCTGAGTTTGTGTGGCTATGTTGACCTCCCCAGGAGAAGGAGAGGCTGCTGGCAAGGGGAGAGAAAGGCACAAAGCCTCCTCCTCTGGGGAGAAGGGTCATTATATCCCAGGGAACAGTCAGCTTGGAATCCAATAAACAAAGCAAACAAGTGATGTAATCTGGAAAAAATAGCAGTTAAATGGGGTCTTAAATAACAGCAGGAAGAATTGGAGCTGGGGATCTCCCTTTGTGGCATGTGATTTGTCTAATTTGTCCAAACAGCTTTGGCTGTGCTGGTGTTGCTGGACGTGGTAGTAACACACAGCAGATACAGCTACTTTGAATCTATACCCACATATGTTGTAAAGAAATCCCAGCTCTGGAGAGTCCAGAGTTTTTTATTCCTGCTCCTTTTTATTCCCAGCTCCTGATGCTGATTTATTATTGAGTTTGTTTGTGCTGGGAGCTGATGAACACTGAGAACTTGGACATTCCTTATAATAATATAAAATAAATTTGGTCTCAAAACACAGCCTCAATTGGGAGATGCTTCCTTGCCATTTTTTCTTCCTTTATATTTCCTCCCTTTCCAATGAAGTTCGTGGTCAGAAGCTCTGGGATAAAAGCTCCTGGTGCTGTGTTTCAGGTTCCTGCAAATGTGATGAGAAGGGATGGGAACATTTCAGGATAATTTTTACTGTTCATAATGACCACTGTGATTTCTGATCCTGTATCCGTCCCAGAAGCCTTTGTTTACTATTAGTTTGTTGTTTGTTTGGGTTGGTTTAAATGTAATTATTGTGCTGTGTCTCTGGAGAGTTTCTTCACCTCTCTGGAGAATATAGTGTCAGGAATTGTTGACTCCTGGCCCGTCGGTGTGGCACACACGTTGTTTTAATCAGTGAGATGCTCCTGAGCTCAGTTAATGAGCTTGCTTAGAGCGAGGGAGGCATTCATTAGGGGCTGTCTCAAAGGAGCAGGAGCTGCCCCCCCCTCTCTGCCTGTGCTGTGTGCAGTGCATGGGATGCTGAGAGGGGCTGAGGCCAGGGCTGTACACTGTGGAAGGTCCCAGATCTGTGGAGGGATGAGTTTGTGGTGGGGTCCTGGGTGAGCTGGCCAGCAGCGTGGTGCTGTGTTGCTTATCTCCCACAGGCAGGAATACTCTTTTGCTGTCCTTGGAGTCACTGGACTGCTAGGAGGGTCAGAGGTAACAAAGTGTTAGTGTCTTAAACCCCCCCTGTGCCACATGAAGTGACAGAAAGCAGCTTGTCAGGGTCTGGAATTCCCCACATCAGCCTCCCAAGGAAAGGTGATGCTGTAGCCTGAGCCTCTGTGTTCTGACTGGATCCAAGCAGGTGCTTTAACTGCTGTTGGTGTTGTTCCTCCAGGCAGCCCAGCCATGGCTCACCGAAACCTGACCTCCACCAGCCTCAACGACATCTCAGACAAGCCTGAGAAGGACCAGGTAAGCTCCGGGCCCAGCCTTTTCTTGGGGATGAGTTTGGAGAGGAGCTGGATGTTGGGCAAAAGGCTCCTCTGTACCTTAGCCCCGGAAACAAGAGGAGTGAGTATTTTTGAGTCCTGTGATTAGTTCCTGGACTCTTTTAGCACCAACTCGTGCAAACAGCAGGTTCATCTCTTACAAGGTCCGAATCAAGTGACACCACGTAGATGGCATCTTGCTGATCCCCATGAGAAAGGAGGTAAAATACTCTGGGAGTGATGGATTTCGGATCCTCTCCCTGCTGAGGGATTACAAGGGTCTGCAGAGGAGCACCCTGGGCTGAATGTTCACAGGAAGTATGGGGTAGAGCAGGAGTACTCAGGGCAATGTATCCCTGCTGCAGCAGCTGGTGGAACAAAGGTGCCACCTCCCCTTGCACATCCTAGTGGGAAGGTGGCTGTGCTCACAGGTGATGTGGGAGAGCAGCTCCAAAATGCAGTCAGTAATAGAGTTAAAATTGGCCTCCAGTGACAAATGTCCATGCCTTGACCTCTTTGCTAGCCCAGGGAAATGTTTGTGGTATGGCATACGGGCTGCCTTTGTGTGTGCTTCCATCCTTCCCCCAGGCTGCTGCCTCTGAGGGGTGAGAGTGAGTTTATTCCAACTCTTAGAAAAACTGGTGTCTGAATGAGGTCTCTGTGCAAGTTTCAAAAAACCTTTGTCTGGGTTCAAAAAGTGGGTTACTCTCAAAGCCTGGCTGTTTCTTTCGGAGAATCTCTTTTTTGGTCTGCATCTTCCAGCATTCCCTAGTCTCATGGTGATTCTGAATGCAAATGAGAGTCACTTTGGAAACCTGTTTGGGTAGCACAGCCTTGCTGGCCAGTTGGGGATGGCTCCCATCCTTCAACAATGGCTGGTCACAGTATTCTGTAAATCCTGAAAGGGACACAACAACATAATTGAGGTACAATAGTGAGTTCAGGCTAATTAAACATTTTAAAAAGAAATTGATATTTGCCTAAAGAAATACACTTTCCATGGAAAGAGAAGGGGAGCAGTGTGTTTTGCACTGATCTCAGAGTCATGCAATGTCATAGTATGTTCTAGTATCACCTGTACTGGTTGTGTTTCCAAAATACCTGTTTCCTTTAGTACACACAGCCACACCTAGGGAAGAAGGAGGATTGTTAAATAGCTTTTTGTCATTGGACAGACTGCTGTGTGACATTTTTAATCTCATTGTACTTGTGGTTTTAATGCTAGACCAGCCCAAAGCTGGGGCTGAGCATTGCTGCAGCTTTGCAGCTCTCAGCAGTGCAGACAGTCTCCACTGCCCCTTCTCTCTCAGGAAATTCAGATAATGGACTTTTGTGAATAATAGGTATAAAAACAGATGGTTTTGGTAGCACTGATAGGGAAATCTGTTAATAGATGCAGCTGGGAGCAGGCTCCAAAGTTCTTAACTTCCAGTGTACATAATGCCTGGCTCTTGATGGTGAGAACTATTTCTTGCTAAGTGTGGAGTTCCAAAAATCCTCTTAGTTAATTAGCCCATGTCCTGCTGATGAACTCTGTGCAAAGTGGGAGCCTTGTCCTCCTGCACCTTGAGACATCACCTTAGAGCTCAGTTTTCATGGCTGATCGACTCAAAGTCCTGCCTTGATTGAATTTGTGGCATTGTGGTGGTGCCTGGCAGCTTCCTTGAGCAGGACTCAGTGTGCCATACAAAGGCACAGCAATAATCCATCATGTTAGCACAGCAGGAGCTGCAAAGGAAGCAGGTTCACTTGCCTTGGCAGCAGGGAGGCTGGCTGTTGTTATTTGGGCATCCCATCTGGAAGCTGCACAGTCAGTGAGGCCATACAGGCAGAGGGGAGTGCTGGAGACACAGAACATCCCAGTTTTTATTTATTTGTGTGCCTGTAAGAAATGTGAGGGGTGAGGTCAGTCTATAGCAGCTGTGTGGAGCAGGACTGCCTTCCTGCATCCTTCCTGCATCCTTAATCAATCTCTGGTTTTACACAGGTAGAGGATTGCATGCCCATGTGTCAGAGGAAAAAAGGCTTTGACCAAACTTCTTTGTACCTTCAGTGATTTTCCTGTCTTCCTACATCTTTAATATTCAGTTCTGCAACCTTTAGTGCTATTTGGAATGGTGCAACTAATAATCTAGGGAGCTCATAGCCAGCATACTCCTCTAATCTGCAGCATTCCTGCTCCTTTTCTCTGGATGTTGAAAGGTTCAGGTTTCACGTGCATGTCAGAGATGTGATCTGTCAGAGAATCCTCCCGCATTCATCCCTGCTGCCAGGACCCAGACAGCTCTGCCTGGCTCAGGATGCTCCTTATGCCTGCTGAATCAGGCAGTTTGCACCAGCCAGCTCTCTCTACCATGGGAATGGTGGCTGGATCCACTGGGATGGCAAAGAGGCTGGCTCAGGATCCTGCAGAAGCCCTGACCCAAACCACTTTGGTGAGAAACAGCTTCAGTAAGGGCCCGCAGACTGGGGGTTTGCTCTTTTGTCATGTTCTGTGCTGTGAGCTTGCTTGGCATTTTAGCAAGGTAATTAGGGAAGAGGAGTTGTATTCCCTTTCATTGTGTTTGCTTTGGCAGAGCACTGCTCCTGAGGTGGCAGCACAGAGAAGGGACTTGCCTTCATTTGTCGTATTTTAGGAGTTGTTGGCTGCAGTTAATGCCCTGGGCATTTGCAGCTGGAGAGACAAGCAGTGGCATTTTGGGACAATTTATTCTTCTTTTCTATATAGCAGTTAATAAATGAGCATCTAGACTTCCTGCCCCCTCCTGGGCTCCCAGCTCTCTGTTGCTAGATACACCAGTGGTGCTGGAGCTATGTCCATAAACCCAGGGCCTCTCACAGCTGGAGAATTCCTCCAGCTCCTGAATATCAAGTTGTTGGATCAAATTTTTCACTAGCAACATATTCATAGAATCCCATAATCTCAGAATGGATTGGGATCTTAAATATCATCCTATTCCACCCCCTGCCATGGGCAGGGCCACCTTCCACTAGACCAGGCTGCTCCAACCCCTGTCCAGCCTGGCCTTGGACACTTCCAGGGATGGGGCAGCCACATCTTAATATCTAAAAAACATTGTAAACCCTTTTTTCCAGCTTATGTGTGAAGGAGAGTGACTGAAAAAAGTCAAGTAGGTGCTTTCTCAGCCCCTCTGGTGCTGCAGTGCCAGCAGAGCACAGGAAGCTGGAGAAGTTCCTACTGCTCTTCCCACTCCAGTCCCTCCCCCTGCAAGAAGCCCTTGGCTGTGCTCTATTAGAATGTCCTTGGCAGCTCCGAGTGGCTGCACCACCAGGACTCCTTCAGGGCTCAACATGTAGAATAAAGGGGACACGAAAGGAAATCTGTTTTCCCAGGGACCTGCTATTCCTGAGCTGATGCAACAGCATAAAGCAAGGGAATGTATGTTGATATAAGGGGAGTTTCCTGACCTGGTGTTATCTGTGTTTCCAGAGGGCTTGGATGTGGGACGAGCCTGGCTCTGAATGAATGTGGTCAGTCAGAGGGAGGCACAAAACCCTTCTTATTTGTTGTGGTGTAGACACTGTGTATTCAACCCAGTGTTTCCATGTCAACAGGGAATCTGTGCCAAAGCCAGTGCTGGAGTTAAAAAAGAAATTGGCCTTGTTTAGAGAAGCCCTCCTGCCTTTCCTGGGGACCCGTGGACAGGAAAGCGCTGGCTGGATCCCATTCTTGGGAATGCATTGGGATTGATTGTGGGAGTGATTGCTGCTTTTGCTGCTGGAACATCTTCTCATCTCCACACTTGCAAGCAGACATTCCCAATTTTGAGGTCTGTCAGCCTGGGTGATGTACTTTCACTCCACAAAGCTCCTGTGAATATGATTGTCTTCCAGTACAATCAATGCCACCCTTCTGGAGGAAAGGAGAAGCTTCTAGAAAGTTTAGTTAACTGGAATTTCCTTTACTTTGGCTGTTTTTCTTGATGCAGAGGGCAGTTTTGCCTGCCTGGTTTCTCCCCATATCCACAGTGGCCCTCTAAAGCATCCTTGCGAGAGAGCAGCCTGGAACCTGGAAGGTGCCCCTGGAGGCAGGTGTTCAATGGATAAGTTGTGGGAAGGTGATCAGGTGATCTTAAACCTCTGTGTGAGCAGATACAGAAAAACAGAGAGACAGAGACAGGTTCAAGCTCCAGGGGAATTAACCTTCCCTAAGTGCTACTTTGGAGTGTGTACTCAGGAGCTGCTTTCATTGCCAGTCCATCCAGAGTGGTGTTGATGATCCCAGTGCTCCAGTACATTTAAGGAAATTGAGATTTTGAGGCTGATGTGCCTTTTTGCAAGTACAGTGCTGGAGACCTGTGGCTTTTAACATAACATTAGTGGTTGGGGTGGAATGATCTTCAGTTTGGCAGGGGAAAGTGAAGTTCCCTCATCCCTCCCATGTTCCTGGATGCTGCTGAGGAGTCAGATCTTTCCAAAGCTTCTTTGGGGAATGGTTCAGAATGGATTTTAAGTGCTGATTGCACTCATTACCTGTCTCATAAATGATTTAAGAAAGTGGTGAGTGGTGCTGCAAAACTCATTTGGAGATTAAAAACCCCACTATAATGGCAGCTCTTCAAAATTAGTGACAGTGGTTTGCTGTGCTGGGCAGGAGGAAAGGGCTGGAGCCTTTGGCCTCAGGAGCTGAGTGGGCACAGGAGATGCTGCAGATCAGTTCTGCCTCAGAGAATCACCTGGGTTTGGGTCAGGTGTCCAAACCAGCCCTGGTGTTGCTGAATGGTCTTTGTTCAGCCACACAGCCAGCCTGGTGAGGTAAATAAAATGTTTGTTGTGGATTTGCCATCTTCCCATTATTCTTTTACCACCACTGTGTTTCCAAACACTGTCTGTGGAAAAACTGGTAGGGCTTTTCCAGACTTCCTCCACGATGCTCCTTGATGCTTATTTACTGTTTCTTCTGGTGGTAATCCTGACTGAAGTGTGCGGGGGTAGGATAGTTCCAGCAGTTTTCTTCCTGTTCAGTCAATTCATGTATTTTCTGCAGACTTTTTCCATTTTCCTCCTTCCTGAGTCACCTCATGCAGCTCATTAGGGATTCATAGCCCAGTTCAGTGCCCCCCTCTTGCTGGTGCTCCTGGCAGTACATCCTCCCTCTCCATTCACCCTTTGCCAGGCACACACAGAACATCTCCAGAGATCACCCAGGGAGAGGGGGCAGATTGGGAACCAGCTGAGGGCAGGCTTTTCAAAAAGCCTTCCATTCAAATTAATTCTGTCGTTGCTGAAATTCAAACAAAGGCTGAGTTTTAGAACCCAGGGGCTCCTGCTGCTGCTGTGGTGTTTTCCCCTTCCCTGGAGACTTTGAGCTGAGGTCTCCCTGGAGCCTGGACATTTCTCCGTGGCTGGATCCAGACCAAGGGTGCACTGCAGCGTCCACGAGTGTGCACAGTTACTGCACAGAGGTGCAGAGATGAGAAGAACATGCCCAGCACAACTTAATTTTCTTTTCCCTCCTCTTGCACTGCTGCAGCTGAAGAACAAATTCATGAAGAAGCTGCCTCGTGACGCTGAGGCCTCCAACGTGCTGGTGGGGGAGGTGGATTTCCTGGAGAGCCCCTTCATTGCCTTCGTGCGGCTGCAGCAGGCGGTCATGCTGGGAGCGCTCACCGAGGTCCCTGTCCCCACACGGTAAGGACAGCCAGCCCCGGGCAGGCACCACCCAGGCACCTGCATTTCCACCTGGCCAAGGTAAAACAGCAGGCCAGGAGGTGTTCTCCATGCCTTCCATGCTGTGACATGCAGAACTATCAGCATTGGTGGTGCAAAGTAACAAAACTCACTGAAGCTGCTTCATCATTTTCAGCTCCTGAGTTTGGTTATGAGTAAACCATTACACAAACACACTGCCTTACCAACTCAGCCGTTGTTAAGAGCACTGTCAGTGTTGAATTGAAGTCCTGAGGCTTTTTTCCTGCCCCTTCTGTACGGATCCCAGATTCCCTCTGCGCATTTTTGCTGTACATATTATTTCTCTTCAGCTCAGAAGAGATGGAAAATTCAATTCTGGCCCTCCTGGGGCAAAAAAAAGTCAGGTGAACTTGGACATACAATTCTACTGGGGCTTGTTGCTTTATAATGCATAATGGCTCAAGGAAAAATGTCAGAGAAATATTTTATTTATTATGACTCATGTTGCAAATTAATCTCAGTCTCACAAATAGCAATATATCTCGTGTTCTTAAATATTTGAAGTCACTGCTTGAGTATGCCTCCCTGTCTAAGCTGCCCTGGAAGTTAGATGGCTGCTGGAATCCTAGCCTCTTTCTGTGTACCAAACAAAGGGAAAAGAGCATCTAGCTTTGCTCTTTAGTGGTAGTAGCAGTGTTGTGTTTCTTGCAGTTTCATCAAGTGGTTTCTTACAGCCACATCCACAGCTGTCTGTACACTCTGGGTATTCAGGTAGACGTGTGGGGACCCAGATGTGGCTTCATTCTGTAGCAGGTTATTCATTCCCCAGTGTTCCTGGCCTCTGTGTGCTTCAGTGTTTCAACTTCCCACTCTAATCCCACTGACTATTTTTTAAACATATCTCCAAATTCTTTTCAGCAGTTGTAAGATGAGGTATTGCTTGCTGTGGTGGTGGGAGCCAGGAAGTTAGATCCAGGATTGCTGGGCAGCCTCATTACTCCGTAGCAATAATAAAGGCAGTATGTCCTTCCCTGCCAGCACTTTTCCCAGGAAATAGTATTATCCATTTGGTGTTCTCCAAAGCAAATACTGGCCCTAATCAAAGCAGTAAGGCTCATTAGGTGGCTTTCATGAGTGATGAAGAGCCATTTGCCATGGCTGCATCCTAGGAAATTCAATCAAGGAAATCCCCTCAGGGCCAGGAGGAGCTGTGATGGAACATCTCCGGTGCCGCGGTATTCCTGCCGTGGGCCTGCACTTACAGCCCGCAGACTGCAGGATGCTGGAGCCTCTGGCATACCCAGCCTTCTGTCCTGTGGGGCCTCTCCTTTTATTTGGTTCAGCTGTTGATTCCCTGGTAAAAGTGCGGGTGCCAGCTGGATGCTGTGCAGCCTCTGGAACTGGACCGGCTCTCTCAGTACTGCCAGTGTGACCTGTGTGCTTCTCTCCTTGGTTTTATGTAGGGCAGGAGGGGGTTAAACACTCAGGTTTTGTCTCCAGTCCCTCTGTCTGGGGTGCTGTGTTAGGTGAACATTTCCTGCTCTTCAGCAACTGCAGATAGAGAAGCAGGGAATGGTTTGGGTTGGAAGGGAAGGGTACTCAAAGCCCATCTTGTTTCAACTCACTGCCACGAGCAGGGGCACCTTCCACCAGCCCAGGTTACTCCAGGCCCTGTCCAACCAGGCCTTGGACACTTCCAGGGATCCAGGGGCAGCCACTGCTTCTCTGGTCAGTCTATGCTGGGGCCTCACCACCCTCACATAAAGAATTTCTTCCCAATATCCCATCTAACCCTGCTCTGTGTCAGTGGGAAGCCATTCCCCCTTGTCCTGTCACTCCAGGTCCTTGTCCCAAGTCCCTCTCCAGCTCTCCTGTAGCCCTTTTAGGCATTGGAAGGAGCTCTGAGGTTTCACTGGGGCCTTCTCTTCTCCAGGCTGATCACCCCCAGCTCTCCCAGCCTGGTTCCAGAGCACAGGGGCTAGAATAGAAACATCAGGGATATGCAGTTGGAACAGAGATATCCCAGCCTTTCCTGAGTTTTTTTTTTTACTGGTCACATTGAAAAAACCTTTAAGGCCTTTGGTTTTCTTGTGTCAAATTTAATCCCACAGTGCTTGGGATTCCTCATTTGGGGAACTCCTCATTTGGGGAAGCCCTGAGCTGGCAACATGGCTTGGGAATGGCTTTGTATTTTCATCAGAGCAACGCACAATCGTGTGTTCAAGGCTGCTGTTTAATGCGGTGAAGATGGCAAGAAAGATGAGGAATGAACCAGGAGATGATGTTTTTTGGAGATAAGCTGCACAGACTTGCACAGTCTGGTGTGCAGAGTTGGGAAAGGCTGGTGTCTGCAGGTCTCAAATGAAGTGAGGTAACTTGTCCAAGGTATTTGGAGAGCGAGGGGCAGATCTGGTCCTCCCAGTGGAGGCTTTTCACTGCAAAGGCACTTTTCCTCCAGGACTTGGCTGAGATTCTTTTGATAGGTGCCTTCAGCCCTTATGGAGTTGCTGTTCTAGCAGTGCATTGAGAAAAACATTGCATTTTATTAATACTTCTGAGAGGCTTTGAGCTTAGTGGAACCTCCCATTCCCTGCCTTGCAGCATTATTAGCAATGTTAGGTGTCAGAAATGGGCATTGGATAACTCAGCATGTATTGTGTGAAGCAGGGAGGAATTCTTGAGTGGCCTTCAGCAGAGGAAGAGGAGGAGTATGGCACAGCATGGAGTGAGGGCTTTTGTGGCTGGAAATGTTCATAACTAAATGATAATAAATCTATGCACACATACTGTAGTTCAGGCCACTTGTTGTAGACAGGTAAAAGAATTATAGAAGAAAGGCCTCATCAAATCAGGCCTGCTCTGTTAAATTTATAGCTAGCCTGTCATTTCTTCTAAGTGCAGCTGAGTAATTTGCATGTTCCCATCCAAAAACAATCTTAGGTATGAAAGGTTTGTTAACACAACTTATTCTTAGGTGAAAAACAACTAGCACCTGCATAAACAATAAGATCTGTCTCATGGAAATCAGTAGAAAAAATATGTAAACTAACTATAAATACAGAAGTTTGATACACATGCACAATACCATGTACTAACCAATAAACTAAGTGTGAATGTATTGCCCACCAATAAAATCTGACACAGTGTCTTCTGGTAATCCTATACAGTATAGCCTATACAATTAAGATTGCTGTTTTCTGCATGAAGAAACAGTCCTGTCTGCCTATTAATGCTACAGCCGCTAAAATGCATTAGTGTTTTTGTGTTTGTAATGTCTGGCCCGTGAAAGGATCTTGTTCTACCCACTGAAGGCAGATCTGAGCTGAATTAGGACAAAGAATTTGGAAAATGCCACAGTCTCCTTGTTTTCGGGAGTGTTTTAGTAGTGCAGGAGCATTCAGGTGCTGCTGCACTGTGCTGGAAAAGAGCCAGCTGGTTGGGGTTATTGCAGAAGAGGGTTATGGAAGTGCCTGGTTCTCCTGGAAAACCAGGAGAATGCCAAGCAGCAGCTCCTGAAGTTATGAACCTCCTTTTTTTAGTATATTAATATGTTTGGCTAATTTGCATCCTGGAGTTTGGAAAGAGTTGGCTGAGGAACAGTTTTTCTTGAGTGTTATTTTGTAAGAACTGGTAAAGCAGGGAAAGTTCCAGGAGGTGGGAGGAGAGCAGAGGACATGACCTGGGTGTGTGTGGCTTACTCACCTCCCTGTGAACCTCCAGTAAAACACTCAAACACCTCGTGAAGGACTCAATTAAGAGGTGTTGTGTAGTAATGCCAATCAGTAGGTATTTATGGATCATGTCCTACTAACTTGCTGCCTTTTTTCTTTTAGGACTCCAGATTCTCTTGAACAGAAAGTGCTTGTTTGGATATATTACTCCTCATAAGCCATTCAACTTAGTACCTCATCATATATGGGTTAGGAAATAAAATAATATTTAATCCAGCTGTTGGAAGGGGATAGGTGCTTCTGGTGAGGTTATTTCATCTGTATGTTTGCACTTCCAAAGATTTCATACCATGGTGTTTTTTAAACTCTTCAGCTGTGACTTGGATGTAGTTGCTGCCCAAAGAGATCATGTGGAAAATGAAGTGTCCAAGGCCAGGTTGGACAGGGTTTGGAGGAACCTGGCTAGTAGAGGGGGTAGATAGCCTTTAGGATCCTTTCCAACACACACTGTTCTGTGATTCCATGAAACAAATCCCCATGGAGGTGGACAGGCTTTCGTATAGTGCACAGACCATGGTGGGCCACAAGGTGTAACCTCTGGTCCAAAGATAGCTTGAGGCCACTGGCAGCCTCCAGATCTCTAACAAGGACCACAAATTTCAGGCCAGATTTCTGTCTAGGTACTGTATAGGTAATAAGCAGTTGATTTTGCCATCCTAAGTGGGAACAATCTCTTGGTTTTGTCAGATTTCTCTTCATTCTGCTGGGACCAAAGGGCAAAGCCAAGTCCTATCATGAGATCGGCCGAGCCATTGCCACGCTGATGTCAGATGAGGTAGGTATCTTGGCATCTCCAGTGGGAAATGATTTTCCCAAGTAACAGTGTCCTTCCCTCCAGCCTGGTCAACAGGAAGGAGCATTCACATACAGCTGAAATACCCATGTTACCTCCTAATTCCATCTGTTGACAAAATTACTGCCTCTGACTTTGTGTTTGTTAAAAGTGAGACTCTAGGAGAGGTTTGTGTGCCGTGTGTATTGTCCTGCTAGTGATCACTCTTTCATATCAACTGTGAATTAATTGTTGAATTTATTCTGTTGTGGTCTGCACCTTGTGTCCTATTCTGCCATCCCAGAATCCCACAGCCAGGGATATGCAGGTGATGCCCACAGCACCGTTTCCCCCATGTGGTGCTGCGTGTGGCACTGTGTCCCAAGCACTGGCAGTGTTCATGTGTAGCCAGGAGCAGCTGGCCCCTCCTTGCTGCCATGGACAGCCTTTCAGGATTCATTTACAGCTCCTTTCTTCCCTACAGCTTCTTCATCACAGCTCAGTTGCTCCCAGCTCTCCAGCTGTCTGTCACTCACTGGGCTGCTTCTCACAGAGTCCCTTCCTGCCACCAACTCGTCTGTCACATGCACTGATCCACCTCCTCTCCACACAGTCCAGAAGATTCCTATAAAATTCAGCATTAATGCTTTCCTCCCCCCACCTTTTCTCATTTGTTCTTCATTATTAATACCAGGCCTTTCACTAAAACCAGCTTATGATATTGTTTTTGAGTAAATATTGTTATCAGTTCTGTGTCACAGGGGTGAAGATGAATCTGGGTTTGATAGACTGAAGTAGGTGACTTTGTCAAAGTGTCTTCTGCAAGTGTAATTGAAAGTCCTTATGTAGAAGAAAACTTTTTTGCACTAATGATATAGATAATTGCTTTACTAACATTTTCAAAGGTTAGAAATAAATGGTTTTCTTAAAATTAGATATATGCCTAAAAGGAAAGAATCTCTGTGGTTATCCAGCCAAAGGAAGGGGCTTTCTGAGGGTCACACCTCCTTGTGGCGCATGTCCTGATACTTTCTCAGAGGTTTCTGAGAAGGAGTTAAGTTGATTTTGTAGAACTCAGCAAAGGAGCCAGGGCCACAGAAAATGCAAACCATTCCCACGGGGAGTCTCTTTTCCTTGCAGGTATTCCATGACATTGCCTATAAAGCCAAGGACCGTCAGGACCTGATTGCAGGCATCGATGAATTTCTGGATGAAGTCATTGTGCTCCCCCCTGGGGAATGGGATCCAGCCATTAGGATAGAGCCCCCCAAGTCTCTCCCTTCTTCAGATAAGAGGTAATAGCAGGAGAGGGGCTGCTGGCCAGGGACAGTGGGCATGAGGGGATGGGAAGAGGCAGTGTTCTGGTTGTGCCAGGTGTATGGAGTGACCTGCACCTGGCTGTCACTATTTAGAAAGGCCTGGAGATATTTTCAGGGAGGGAGGATGTTCCTGGAAGTCTCTACCTTTTGAGATGATGATGTAGGCACACAGTAACACAGCTGGTAGTTTGCTGGGCTCTTTGAGGTTCCTCTTGGTGCTCTGACATGCTGTGTCCTGGCCTAGGAAGAACATGTACTCGGGTGGGGAGAACGTGCAGATGAACGGCGACACGCCCCATGACGGCGGCCACGGCGGCGGCGGCCACGGCGACTGCGAGGAGCTGCAGCGCACGGGCAGGTCAGTGACACCCCTGCAATGCCTCCCTTGCCAAAGCATCCCCAGCCCAGTGGGCTGTCTGTACAGGCTCAGGTGTGACACCAGAATGCGTCCTGGGGGCCTTTCCTGCCCAGAGTGAGGCTCTGTGAAGGGTTCAGAACATCTGGCTTCAGCAGATGGCAGAAGGTCATGGATCAGATGCTCAGTAAATGATAAAGAGCCATTAAAAAGGACAGAAGGCCCAGGTAGGTGCTGCCTGTTGGGAGCCTGGGAAGTCAGATGAGCTGTAGGGAACATAAACATGGCTGGTCCAAACCTCAGTTAATCCATTTGGATTGCTGAAGGGGTGCCTTAGCCAAAAGCAGACATGTTCCCTTTTCTGGACATTAGTCTTGCAATTGGATTGCACAGCTAAAGGCTTTTATTGGATAGAAAGAGAGAGGGTAACAGTGCCCCAGGCCCTACTCTCTGGTTTATTACTCTGCTTTGTGCCATGTTAAAGTCCACTGGAGTGGGAATACAGCTCAGGTGGTCATGAAACAGTGGGTTCAGCATTTCAAGATCAGTGCACAGGGCTTCATGGTGGCTTTGTGCCTTCCTTCCCACTCTGAATCGTCTTTTTCAGTTCTAGTTCTAGTCTAAATTCTAGAGGGAAAGTCTGAAAGTCTTCACACTGCCTTGGTTTGTACAAGGCAGTGGAGTGTCCTGATTTGGGGTCAGAAGGTGGTGTGTACCTGTCTGCCACAGTGTCTGTGCAGTCCTGGCAGAGGTGGGGAGCTGTGAGCAGGGGAACAAGAGGCTAAACAAACATTTTTCATGCTGGCAGTGTCAGTGCCATGTGGAGTTTATAAGACTTAAGTACTGTCTTGTCTGTGATCATACAAAAAGGGATATCTGCAAGAAAGTTCTTTTGTCATCCGAGAGTGTTTCCCTTATGTTTTTGCTTCTAGTTCTTTTGCTGGTTATTAATTTGAATCATTTTTCCATGTAGCACATTGTTTGGCTCACCCAGCCATGGTGTCTGCTATGTGGAGAAATTCAGGCAGGGACTTAGACCAGAGTTAATCTGTTTTATTACATCAACTAATATATTTGGGGGAAAAAAAAACAACAGATGAGCTTCCTGAAATACAAATGGTAGTGGTCTGTTTCAGCAGAAGCGTGGCTTGTAGTCCTGCAATTTGTCCCTTTCCAGCTGCATCACAAGTTTGAGATATTATCTCTCCTTACAGGATTCTCTCTGAGGTCCCTGGACCACCACAGCTATGATAAGGCTGTTTGCAACGTGCTGATCTCACTCCTTAGAGATCATACTTCATTGCTGGCAGTGTCTCTGCAGGGTTAGGGTGTTGAGTTTCACTGTGAGACATCTTGCCTGAGTCTCCTCTTGCTTGTCCCTGCAGATTCTGCGGGGGCTTGATCAAAGACATCAAGAGGAAAGCACCGTTCTTCGCCAGTGACTTCTACGACGCTTTGAACATCCAGGCCCTCTCAGCCATCCTCTTCATCTACCTGGCCACTGTCACCAATGCCATCACTTTTGGGGGATTGCTTGGGGATGCTACGGAGAACATGCAGGTGGGCAAGAGCTTTCAGAACCAGCAAATCCAGCCTTTTGCTGTCCAGTCAGAGCAGTGCTTGGGCACTGGCAAAGCTGGAATTCTTGGTACAATAATGGAGGTGTTCTGTGCTTTCACTGCTTTCTCTGCTGCTGTGCTGTTCTTTGACAGCTTGTACAGCAGTTCCTTAAATGGTGAATAAAAGCAGGCCCAAGAAACAGAGAAGGTCTTTGCTCCTTCTGTACCGAGAAGCTCCTCTGATCTGCTCTCAGTTGTACCATTTTAGTCCAATTCAATTTGCTAACTCTGAATCCTCTGCCTGATTCCTACAGTACCTGGGCTTTGGCCTCTCTGGTGAAAAGAAAATGCCAAAATTATTAGGAAAATGAGTAACACAGGAGAGAAATGTCAGGTCTTTAGAAAGATGAATTTTGTAGTAGTGGGAGGACACAAGCTGAGAACCAGGCACATATCCATGGACAGGCTGGATCAATGGCTTAGCTCAGGCTAAAGAGAAGGGATTCTCTTTTAACAGTGCTGGAGGTCCTGTGTGTTAGTGGAATAATAAGAAAAGTAGGAGGTTATATTTAGATATATTCGGTTTAGCCAGTCCAGTTCAAATCTCCTAGCAATAATCAAGCTCATAATGATAATGACTGAATTATTAATTTATGCAGGTTTAATTAAGTCAAACATAGGAAATGAGGGCACATATCTGGAACCCTGCACTTCCCTGTGATGAATTACAGGCTAGAGTAAGATCCAGCAGCCTGTGCAGTGCCCAGCTCCCCTCTCTTCTGTACAAAGTTTGCCTTTTCCAGGGAAGTCAGGAATGGAGAGGTCTCCAGGTCCCACCAGTGAGCAACACTGGACTGTCATGGGGTAGCACAGCAAAGCCTGTCTGCTCTGCACAAGGTGCAGTCTTTAAATTACAGGAGGAAGGGGAAATGTTACCTGATTCCAAATCTAGTTCAAATTGAGAAACACTTCATTGTGTCCAGAAGTCTCAAGCTTACTATCAAGTAGCAAAAAAACCCTCAGAGAGCAGTATTTTTGGGGTGACTACATCACAGTTTGTGTGTCTGTGTCTTGTCTGTTGTAAACAGTGATGTGACTCTTGCTGGGGCAGGCACTGAGTGTGGCCCATCCCTGCTCCCTGTCCTGGGAGCTGCCCCAGCCAGCACTGTCCTCACAGCTTGCTCCTGAGTTTTCTGTTTCTGAGAAAACATGCTATTCTTAGCTACAGACAAGTGGAAGAACGCAAGGAAAAGAGATTCCAGATGCTCTGGCCACAAGGGCCCTCTCCATGAATAATACAAGAGGAGTGGAGGGGATCAGCTGTGTGAAGGCTGCTCCTTGCCCTGGGATTACTGGGCTCAGCCTTACAAGTCCCCCAAAGGCAGCCAGCCTGTTGCTTTCCTCAGTGAAAACACTAACTCGTGTCTTCTAAAGGAAGAGAGACACAAAACTGGATTGCAATTCTTGCAGTACCCTTGACAAGTCAGGAGAGCTTGCAGCCGCATCCCTGATGCCTGGGCGGAAGGGAGGGATTGGCCTGTGCTGTTAATGGCTCCTCAGCACATTAATGTGGGTTGTCCCGAGTAACTGTGGCTTGTGTGGCACCAACATCTTGGTGACAGCTGCAGGGGGGGGGCAGAGGATGCTGTCCCCTTGGTCACAGGCACAGGGACATGCAGCCACAACAGAAGTGCTCCTTCAGAGAGGGTGACTCCTGTGCTGTGTCCCTGCAGGGCGTGTTGGAGAGCTTCCTGGGCACCGCTGTCACCGGTGCCGTGTTCTGCCTCCTGGCTGGCCAGCCCCTCACCATTCTGAGCAGCACAGGACCTGTCCTGGTCTTTGAGAGGCTCCTCTTCAATTTCAGCAAGTGAGTACGTGGTGGCAGAGGGTGGGGACAGGAATGTCCCACATGAAGGAAATCCAGCCAGGGAATGAGCTGCTTGCTGCTGGGGAAGGAGGGGATTTAGTGCACAGAATGAAAGGTCTTGTTCCTTGCTGAGACCCAGTGCAATCACATCAGGGATTGTCCCGGCATGCATGTCCCAGGGCGCTGCCCAGTGTGTGGCTGCCTGTCTCTGTGGGGCCTCCTGAAACAAAAACAGCCTTGGCCACTTCAGTCCTTGGTGAGGAATTTGCTCTCGGTGCAGTGCGCTGCTTCCCCCCATCACTGCTTCTCTGTCTCCCATAGGAACAAGGAAATGAATCCTGCTCTTCACTAACAAAATCCCGTGGGTCTCAAGGTTGCCAAGAATTTGTCCAGTGGCCATTTGAAATAGTTACTATTATTTATGAAAGCAAAAGTGTCTCTGGTAGAAACAGCCCCCAGAATTCCATGGGGGAGCTTTTCTGCTTTTAAAGGAAATTTCCTGCATTTTTTCCATTTAACTGGTATAAAGAAGTTCTGCTTTCTCCACTTTGTTGACAGCTGACACCCAGAGCTAAAGGGAGCCCATTTTGTTAGGGGTGATCATTTACCATTCCCACATCTGCAATATCAGGAAGATACACTGGAATCCCCAAAGGAATCAGCAGTGTCATGGATGATTTCACCCATGGGGCTGGTGACCCTTTGGCTGGTGTTTTGCAAGGAGATCATTTTAGGTTACACAGAATACACCCCAAATCCCTTGTAGTCTGTGTTCTCAGCATGGCAGGTTGTGCAGGACTTGTGTTCCTACATGTAGGGAGGGATGGGGGCTAGAAAAAATGGCTGGAAAGTTAGATTATCCTAGGGAGGGAAACTGGAAACTACCAAAGGGTGAGTTGCACAGTGGAGCAAGAGGTGGGCACCTTTCTTTTCTTCCCTCATCTGGAATCAATGAATAGAGTCAGGAATGGACACACTGCACCTGTTGGCACCTGGCAAGCATGACAAAGCCCAGGTGCAGCAGGCAGCAGGAAAAAAGCGAGATGGAAAAGCACTTTGTACTGTTTTGGAAGGAAGAAGGTGGTTACTGTTAACCTGAGGAGGAGGTGGCAGTTGTGAAAGCCATTGTCCTAACAACCTGCCAGAGCAGAAAGGAAGGCCTTTTCAAAGGAGACCTTTCTTACAAGGAAATTGAAACTGAGTGCTTTGATTTTTTCAGTAATGCATTTGTGGTTGTTCATTTTCACAACACGCTGTTCCCTGCTAGGAGCAATCCTGCAGGACACAGTGCTTTTCCACCTGCTCTGTCAGCTTCAGAAGTGCTGCAGGAATTTGAGAAGTAAATGCTAAAATAATATAGTTTAACATTTTTGAAGTTCTTGAATGGTGTGGAGTCAGTGTAGCTGGGTTTCTGCCAGCTGCCTTCAGATGGATGGATCTCCTGCCCCCTCAGGCACTGACTCTGGATACTTCAGAGTTGTCACTTGGGTCTTGTATTTTTATTTTTTCCTTTCTCTTTTTCTAAATAATTTTGTTTCTTACCTGCTCCTTACCCTCTTCCTGGTCAGGGCTTCTGGCTTCCAGAGAATTGTAGCTGCCTGAGCCTGCCAGTCCCACCAGCTCTTGCTTCCTTCTCCAGAACAGGCTGTGACCTTCCTGGCAGGTCCTCATCTGCTCCAGTGTTCCCTTGAGGCACTTTTTCATTCCTAAAAGCCCACCTTTGGACTCTGTGCTGGCACAGCACCTCAGCCTCAAGCAGCAAACAATGCGGGGCATTGTCCCCAGAAAGGAATGATGCAGCTGGGTGCATGGCTCTCCATCCCCTGCCATTCCCAGCACCAGGGTTTGTCATAGAATATCCCAGGTTGGAAAGGACCCATAAGGATGAGCAAGTCCAACTCTGTGCATCTGGCAAGACTACCTAAAACTAAACCATATGACCAAGAACACTGTCCAGATGCTCCTTGAACTCCATCAGGTTAGGTGCCATGACTGCTTCCTGGCAACACTGTTCCAGTGTCCAGCCACCCTCTGGGAGAAGGTTTTTACTCTATGTCCAGTCTCAGTCAATCTCTAGGAAGGTAGGAGAGCTCTGCAGAGAGACCCGGAGTGGTTGGATGGATGGGCAGACTCCAGTAAGATCAAGTTTAATAAATCCAAGTGCCCAGTCCCGCATTTTGGCCACAATAGCCCCTGCAATGCTATGGGCTGGGGACGGTGTGGCTGGACAGTGCCCAGGCAGAAAGGGACCTGGGGGTACTGGTCAAAAGCTGTCTGAACATGAGCCAGCAGTGTGCTCTGGTGGCCAAGAAGGCCAATGGCTCCTGGCCTGGATCAGGAACAGTGTGGCCAGCAGGAGCAGGGAGGTCAATCTCCCTTGTACTCTGCCCTGGTGAGGTCCCACCTTGAGCACTGTGTCCAGTTCTGGGCCCCTCAGTTTGGGAAGGACCTTGAGACCCTTCAGCCCATCCAGAGAGGGCAGTGAGGGTGGAGAGGGGCTGGGAACACAAACCCTGTGAGAAACAACTGAGGGAGCTGGAGTTGTCTAGCCTGGAGAAAAGGAGACTCAGAGGTGACCTTATCACTCTCTACAACTCCCTGAAAGGTGGCTGCAGTCAGGTGGGGTTGGTCTCTTTCTCCAGACAGCACTGACAGAACCAAAGGACACAGTCTCAAGCTGCACCAAGGGAAGTATAGGCTGGATATTAGGAAAAAGTTTTTTATGGAAAGGATGATAAAGTATTGGAATGGTCTTCCCAGGAAGCTGGTGGAGTCACCATCCCTGGATGTGTTTAAAACAAGACTGGATGTGGCACTGGGTGCCATGGTCTAGCTGAGGTGTTGGGGCTGGGTTGGACTCAATGATCTTGAAGGTCTCTTACAACCTGGTCATTCTGTGATTCAACATCCCCTGACTCAGCTTTGTTCCATGTAACATCTGCTTTCTACTTCCTGATCTTATCTAACCCAATGTTTTCCTTTTTTGCCCCCCTTGTCTTGTTGCAGGGACAATGACTTTGACTACCTGGAGTTCCGCCTCTGGATCGGCCTCTGGTCAGCCTTCCAGTGTCTCATTCTCGTGGCCACCGACGCCAGCTTCCTGGTCAAGTACTTCACCCGCTTCACCGAGGAAGGGTTTTCCTCCCTCATCAGCTTCATCTTCATTTATGATGCTTTCAAGAAGATGATCAAGCTGGCAGATCATTATCCCATCAACTCCCAGTTCAAGGTGGACTATATCACTCATTACTCTTGTGCCTGTAAACCACTAGATCCAGGTAAGGGAGTGTTCATTACCTCTCCAGTTTGTAGACAGGAGGTGGCCTTTGCTCTCCTTTTCCCTTGTGCTGCAGCCCAGATAATAGGTAGATTATTCCTTCTTTATCAGTTGCCTTCAGATATCCTGTTTTAGTCTCTTAGAAGCTGAGAGGTACATTTCATCCCAAGTGGAATGTCAGTGTTGCAGCAGACCTCTCATTGCGGGTAGAAGTGAGCCAAGACACGGACTCTTGTTCAACGATGTGAAAAGGCTCCCAGTTTATTCTTCTCTACAACTGAGCCATCCTGATTGTGACTACAGCAAGCTCCTACTATTGGCTTCCCTGGTGGACTGACTGCAGCTAATTCCTGCTTGACTGTGACTGCATGTGTTAGTTTGCAGAATCTGCGGGCTGTTCCTGCTGGAATATGACTGCAGGCTCCAGCAGCAGACCCCTTGCAAACCTCACCACAGATCTTGTTCAGCAGCAACTCTCTGCCTTATTTTGTCCATCCTCTAGTTTTTCCTGGTTGTTCCTTCTTCCTCAGGGGTCACCCAGGTCCTCCTCTTCAAGGTCCACCCCTGAGCAGCCAACCCATCCCTTTTGTCACACTTATCTTTATTAGTTACTATGACCCATTGAGGGTCATAAGGCTGTTCCTCTTCTTTGGTAATTAGTGCAACTGTGACAGGGGCACAGTCACCTGTAATCCCTTCTTCTACACCTACATGTCACATTACAGCTGGCCTTGCTGGAACTCCTCTAGAGAGCATCATGACCAGTGGAGAAGCTGTTTCTGCACCCCTGTCTCCTTGCATCCCCGTTCCACATGGTATTCCAAATGCCATGAAGGGGCAGCAGTGGTGGCCAGGTCACTGCTGTGCAGCTGGGGTCACTGCCATGGAGCTCAGGCCACTCCTGTTTCAGGAGCTGGATTTATTCAAGGCGTTACCCAAACATGGGTGGTTCCCACCTCCTGGCTGCGCGGATGAGAGGGAAAGCACAAACAATTCCCTCCCTTCCAAGAAGGGAAGTGTATCCCCAGGGCAGCCTATCTCTGGAGTGTGGGCTGCATGGCAGATAGAGCCAGTGTACCTATGGCTCTGGGAACAAAGGGTTACAAAACCCAAATCCAAATTGAGAGAGGCTGGCTGTACCATTAGGGAAGTAGGACCACTCCTAGGATCCCACAAACAATGGGGAGTGAGTAAGAAACTTGATCTGTGCCCAGAGCAAACTGCAGGTTATGTTGGCACACCTGTCCAACAGGAAAAGCTGCTGGCTGCTCCTCGCAGGTGTTGAGAGCCCGTTCCCTGGGGCTGGGTGCCTGCCTTCCCTATTAACACAGGACCTTGGTGAGCACAGTCTGGTTCTGCCTCTGCTGGAATGGCAGAGTGAATTCCTTCTTGAAACTAGGACGATGGGAATGGTCAATGCCAAATTGGAAGTCTCCACTTCCCATTGAAGCACTTGTGGCTCTCCAGACATCCAAGTGAAAAAAGTTTATTTATGCAAAACCTCAATCAGCCATGAGCCCATTTACAGGAAGGATTGCATTTCTAAATGAAATTTCAAATTCATGATTCCTAATGCTTCAGAAGCCACAGGGAATGCTGCTCCTTCTTTCAAAGAAATTATCTCCATCCTGTTGATTTCAATTTCTTGCTCTCTTTTTTCTTTCTTTTAATTCAAAACTGTGTTTATGCTGGACACTGAATCACATTTTGCTTTTCTGGGTATCTTTGGCGTTGTGCTTGCATTTGAAATCAATCATTAGGAATACTCTGTGGGTATTTAATTTAATCCAGAAATCATTAGGAAAATATTGGAAAGCTATGAAATATTATATTGTCTGTCTGGTTTTTTGTGTTTTTTTTTTTTTACCATCAACTCAAAATATAATCCCCGTTGGTTTTGGGTTATGTTTCAATTAACCTTTTCTTTTTCTGTTTTGTGAGTGATTGATGATTGAGGCTTTTGAGTCTCTCTGAAACACTTGTGCCTAACTTTTCTGGAGCAAAGAGGTGGCAAACAGCTTGACAGAGAAATTATTTAATAATTGGAATTGTCTCTCCTTCCCAACGGTTTCCTGCATCCTGCTCACCATATTGCCTGTTTTCTTTTCTCTTGCAGTTAATAGCTCATTACTTAACAGGACTGTGGTGCTGTCAGACTATGAGCTGGTCTCTCCCTCCTCTGAGCTGGTGAGTTCCCCTTGGGAAGGCAGGGATCACATGGCCTGCAGAGTCTTGTGGTGCCACTCTGCTGGCAAGCTCTGGATAGCAAGGAGAAAGAAGTGGAGCTTGCTGGATCACATCCCTGTGTGGGGGAAGGAAGTTGAGGCACAGAATAACAACCTCTTTTAGTCAAACACCAGCAGGAAAATGGTCTCACCCAAACTGTTCTGTGCTTCAGTGATTTTAACTTCTGCATGCTGCCTCCCTGTTCCTCTCAGATACTCTGTCACCATTCCTGTCCCACCATGGGCCAAGTATCCACATCCTTATGGAAACATTCCCTTTTTTCCTGCAGGCCAACAGCACCATTGACTGGGCAGCTCTGACAGCCAAGGACTGCTTGAAGTATGGGGGTCAGCTTGTGGGCAACAACTGTGACTATGTCCCTGACATCACCCTCATGTCTTTCATCCTCTTCTTTGGCACTTACACCTGCTCCATGGCCCTGAAGAAATTCAAGACCAGTCGCTACTTTCCCACCACTGTAAGTATCTCCTGTCACTCTATCAGTCTTTGTGAGGGCACAGCTCAGCCTTCCTTTTGGAGCTGCTGTCCTGCACACAGGGAGGGATGCTCTGCAGGGAAGCAGTCGGGATAAAAGTGCAGCTGATTGCTGAATCTGGTTATCAGAGGGATGTCTGGGATTGCTCCCAGTGCATCTGGAGAACACAGGTAAGGCAACAGAAGAGCCAAGAGGAGCTGTAACCTGCTTGGGTAATGTGGCAGGGGTCTTAAAGGTGCTGAAGGCAACCCTTCCAAGCTTTCAGGCACGTCTCAGGTGCATCTGCCTGTTTTGTCCCTTGGTGAGGCTCCCAGGCTACAGGCGTGTGAGCCAAAGCTATTTCTCTCTGAGACTGCCCCGTTTCTGGCATCCTGACACACAGGGATTTATCCTGCTTGGATGTTTACTGTTCCACTGTGTTACAATTGAACCTCTCTTATTTTTAATACAAAGGAAACAAATTCCATCCGGGCTGGAATGCAGCTCAATTTATCTGTAACCATGCAAACCCAAGAAACCTGGAAGGAACAGCAGCTCTGGAGAGCTCACATAGTTCCAGGCTAGCACAGTGCCTCCTGTGTGGTTAAATTCTGGGGTCTGATCACTGGCAGCTCTAAGTTGTTGTATTCCAGTGACTTCAGGAGAGCTGCAGTCTTAGGGATTTAGCTGGGAAGCCTGGTTTGTTTTCTTGTCTGCTTAGTTTGACTTATTACTTGAACAGCAAACAGTGTAATCTCTGCCAGTCCTTCACAGTATCTCATTTGTGGAAGTTTGTGCTGTTTCTATGCCTCCATTTAGGCTTTCAGAGAGCATAGTAAAGTACCAAGGCATGTGTGGCAAATGACACTGGACATGATGGTGGCCATATTTGTGGGGGAAGAAATTATGAGCTTGTCCTGCCAGTGTTTGCCATGTGGGCACTAAAGTATGGGTGAAATGCTGTTCTGTGGTGCTAACTCCTGTGGTTATGGTACCACGTCTCTTTCAGGCCCGGAAGCTCATTAGTGACTTTGCCATTATCCTGTCCATTTTGATCTTCTGTGGAATTGATGCCCTGGTTGGTGTGGACACACCAAAACTAATTGTGCCAAGTGAATTCAAGGTATGTTGTTGTCAGCTTGTTTGCTGGCTTTTGGAAGAGGTTCCTTTTCCCTTGCACCTGCCCTGTGTGGAGTGACTTGCCCTCAGAATGGGAATGTAGTCAGCAGTCTGGAAAGGGCCTGTTTACTCAGAGGCTTAGGGTTAGGAGGCTTTTTGTTAGCATCATTTTAATTGGCTGGTTTATCTCCTAAATTCTGCCTCCATACTTGGAGCCTTTGACTGGTGTTAATGGATGGGATGAAATTGCCACAAACCTGAAGTGTCTCCCTGGAGCTCCATTGCTGGAAGCAGACCTGGCTTTGGGATTTCATCACCCCTGTACTGTGCCTCTAACACAAGCTTTCTTTTCCTTGCCCTTCAAAGCCAACCAGTCCCGAGAGGGGTTGGTTTATCCCACCTTTTGGAGGGAACCCGTGGTGGGTGTACCTGGCAGCAGCCATCCCTGCCCTGCTGGTGACCATCCTCATCTTCATGGACCAGCAGATCACCGCCGTCATCGTCAACAGGAAGGAGCACAAGCTCAAGGTGGGTGTGCCTTGTGCCTGGAGCATGGGCAGGGGCTTTTCCCCCTGCCACCTTCCTCCCCATGGACCTTCCCTGGCACTGGCTGCTGTTTCTAAGCAGGAAAAGTGGCTTTGTGGCCAAAGCTGCACGGTGCTGTCAAATACCAGCAATAAGCTGGAGAGATTTGGGACATACCAAGGGCATAACCTCAGCTGGATGTTATTTAAAGAAGAGCTGATATGTAACAGCCTAAAATGTAGTCATGTTTTTAAAACAAACTTTCCAGACCAGTGGTATGCAGTTTTTCATGCCTGTAGGGTTTTTTTCTGTTCCTCTGCATGGTCAGTTCTATTGGAAAATATTAAATTCCTGCGAAAGAAGATTGTCTCTTCCTGCTCACAGGGCATGTTTCAAGTGGTCTGACCTGTGGGAGTAATGGCTCCCTCAAAACACAGGCAGGGGTGGGTCATTATTTAGATACCTGCTTTATCAGTTATCAGGAGAGCTGTTGGAAATGGGAAGAAAGCTTCTGCTTGGAAAAGAGGAGGATGTTTCAATTCATGTGGTCACTGTAAATGTTAGACAAGTAATGTGTAATTTAAGACCATCCTGAGCCCAACCTGGAGGAGAGAGTTGAAGTACCAGGGAATGGGAATGGCTTCTTATGCACAGTGATGATTGCTGGCTGATGATTTAAAAAACCCCTCAGAACATCCTTGTTTGCTACCTGGATCTGAGCAGATAAACTCAATATTGGGCCCTCATGTTCCTCAGAGATGGCTAAGCAGTTTTAGGTCTGTCTCTTGCTCCTAACCAAGCAGACATAGCATTTTCTTCAACACTGTAAGAAAATATTCACTGTTCTTCCCTCATGAGGAAGAGGCCCCTCATCTCTGCAGCTTATGAACCGCTGAATGTGGTTTTGCTGTCAGCACTGGCTGTACTTTTTTAGCAACGAAGTTATAAACACTCCAGTACTCCAAAGTACTGTTTGATGTAAAAAATGCATTCCCTGCTTCCTTTGTTTATGGTGTGAATATGGTATTTTGTGGAATTGAGGGTTCACAAGCCCCATCTTGTTGTTCCACACCAAATAACACTTCTATACACAAGATCTGCTGTAGGAAAAAGATGTTTTTTTCTGCTCATCCCTTGCTGAAGTGTTGGCACGGTACTGCTGGGTGCTCATCCCGGTGCCACCAGCCAGCCAAGGTAAGCAGTGCACGTGTCAGGAAAACAGTGAGGACTATTCAAGAGAAGCTGGATTGCCCTCCCTCCTGGGTCATCCTAGGCCTGGATCATTTTGTTTTTTCCAATAAAATCAAGCTGAATGGGATTTTAAAAAGGTTAATCTGTTTTAAAATAGCAAACCTTAGAGGTTTGTCCACTGTTTTTCTGAATATCCCTTTTCTTGGTGGCTCTTTTGTTTCTTCTCTTGGCACTTGTGACTGCTGGAATTCCTGTTTTATTTCATTACAGAATTTTGAAAATAGAGGATCAGAGGTGTTTGAAAAGGAGTCAAGAACAAGGGCAGCTTTCTCCTCTGGGTTGGGAATGAGGCTTCAGCTGTTCCTGTTGCACTCCTGAAGGAGCATAGCATTGTATCGTGAGGGAGATGCTTCCTTATGCTGTTCACAGGATCCAATGTATTTCTGGTGTTTGGTTCTGTTGGCCAGGATGCTGCAGAAGGAAATGCTGCCTGTCCAGCATTCCTCTGCCCTGCTCCAGAGGCATTTGGAATAATTAAGCTGAAGGTTGTTTGTCTCCCTCCACAGAAAGGTGCTGGATATCATCTGGATTTGTTCTGGGTGGCCATTCTGATGATTGTCTGCTCCTTTATGGGGCTGCCCTGGTACGTGGCTGCTACCGTCATCTCCATCGCTCACATCGACAGCCTGAAGATGGAGACGGAGACTTCAGCCCCTGGAGAGCAGCCCAAGTTTTTGGGAGTGAGGTATGTCCCACCAGGAAGTCTCAATTACCGTGTTTGCAAAATCCTTTTGCACAAAGAATTTTGTGCTGCCTTTTCCCTATTTCCAAAGCCAGGTCCTTGGGCGAGCCCCCTTGTGGCTCCTCCAAAGTTTACTTGGCCACATCAGGTGCAGTGTTCCTGTGTTAAAGGAAATAAATTTCCTGCAGGCTTCTCTATCCAGGGAAATGAAGCAAATTCCTTAGCAAACATAATGGTCAAACATACAAACCTATCATACCTAGTGCAAGCAGCTTTACTTAATGAAGCATCTTTTTCATGTGTTTGGGTGCTTTAATGAAGTGGTCTGAAGTCTTCCAGTGGGATTACTCCTGGAAATCAGGCAGCTTATTTAGGTAACTAGATGGAAATTTTATGGCATGTCTTTCAGCATTCTGAAATATTACTGGCCGAGGTGTTTTTGGGTGTGGAGGGCCAATGGTGGAACAAAACTGTCTGAGGTTTAAAACAGAGGTCTGGCTCAGGATCCAGCCACCTGCCTGAGGCTGTTGGATGAAAAATGTGGCTGCAGAAATGAGTTTTGGGGATTCCTGTTGGTGTTCAGTACTTGGGGTCCTGACTCAGTGATGTTGTTTCAGGGAGCAGAGAGTCACTGGTGTGATCGTTTTCATCCTGACCGGGGTGTCTGTCTTCATGGCTCCCATCCTGAAGGTAAGGACTGTTCACAGTTCTTTGAAGGCTTGAATCCAAACCTTTTGGAAGGAAACACCAACATGGTTGTAGTGTGCTAGAACAGTCACCAAATTCAGGGCTGGGGTTCTTGGGCACTGTGGTCTTTTTCATTTTAAGGTTATTTCTCCATGTTTGCATGAAGTTAAGCTCCCTTTTCTTTTATACCTCCACTCTTTGTTTTATGGAAAACATATTCTGGATAAAGCTCAGACTATGGAAAACATGTTTCTGGAGGAAGCAGTCCAATTAAATGGCATTTCTTAGTCTTTGAACCGGTTTTTTCCTGTAAGTTTAGCCAAAGCTCTGGATAGATGTGCTGCTGATGGACCATTGCATTTAGGTAGGTTGTTGTTTTCCAAGACCAGAGATTTGGTGCATGTAGCCATGGAGAAATGCATCCTTAGTGGATCATCAGATTGTAGAAGGAAACTGGAGAACCTGTCTTGTGGAGGATGCTGCCTTCTCTGGGGATAGTGATGGAAGTGGTGCCAAGCATGGACATACTGTCCAGCAGGAGGTGTCAGCTGCAGGAGCCCTTATCCATGGATCCATGGGCCTATGGTAGGAGCAGAAGATGTCAGAGCAGCAGCACTGTGCATTGTAACCACAGCACCGAGCAGATGGGTGTCTGGGAGAGCATTTGTGGAGGCTGCACAGAAGATTTTGGAGGCTGCAGGGCCAGTGAGGCACAGTGTGATGTGAGCCTGAGGGGAAGAGGCAGGCAGGGAGCAGTGACTCTGCCTGTGGAGGGAGTGGAGACAGTAGCTTTCCATGCCAGTGTGTTCCTGTTCTTAATTTCTAAGGCTGTTTGTACAGCTCGAATTTTGGTGTCTCAGGTAACAGTTTCCACCTCCACATGATCAGGCATTTCCATGCCTTTAATTTAATGGCTGATTGTGATAATCCTGCTTGTTAGTTTATGTGACCTTTCCCTGCAAGATCCCTCTTCCTCTATCCCACTGGGGTCTGTTACTTCCCCTGTTATTGCTTCAGTCATTCATTCTTTGTCTGTGCTTCCCCTAAGACAATGTGTGAGGAAGATCCTCGCTGGAGGACGCCTGAGGATAAGTCAGCATGCTGCTGGCCCATGTGCCAGAGGGAAGGACATGGCAGGATTTCAGGACCTTTAGCAAATTCCAGTGGCAGGGTCCTGCTGGAGAGAGCTGCACTGCTAAATGCATTGCAGAACATTTCAGTCTTCTCCTGCCAGCAGCAAATTGAACGTTGACAATCCCAAATTTAATAAACCAGGCAATCCACGGAATAATCCCAGCTTTGTTTGCTGAGGTCTTTGCGGTGGTTGTGCTGGTTTTGGATGGTGCTGGTGTTTCTGCTCAGCCCAGGCAGATCTCCACAGAAACATCCTTGGCCCTGCTGGGAGGGTGACAGGCACTTTCCTATAAATACAGTTTTAGTCCTGTTGGCCTGCAGCAGCTTTGTTTGGGGGCCAAAGCCAGCACCCCCATCGTCAAGGAATGCTTTGCCAAGAGAAAGTCTTCCAAAATGACAGCACCACTTGCCGCTCTGCAGGCTCAGGTACTGAGGTTTCACCTCAGGATAATGTACAGGATTAATCATGATGGAATGCTGAAATTATTCTTACTTTTAAAAAAACCCATGGAAATAAATAGAAGGGCAGGAGAGGAGAGCAGTGAAAATGAGCTGGCAAGCTCAGCTCTTGCTTACTGTATTGTGTTGTGTGTCATCCCTGAGATCTAGTGAGGGCTTTGAATCCCATGATCACCCACAGCTTTGTGAAGCCCCTGCTGGGTCCCTGTCCCTCTCACAGCAGAGCTGTTGGCAGAGCCCAGAAAAAGCTGCAGAAAAAACTTTTACCTTCAGATGGGAAACAGCAGTGTGGCTCACTCGAGGGAGCAAATAAACCCAAGAGAAGGATGAGGTAGCAGTTCAGAAGCTTGCAGGAGGGGACAGGCAGCGAGACTCAGGAAGGAAGGAGAAATGCAGGCAGGGAGGCTCTGGACAGCATAGGGCTGGGTGACTTTGGTGCTCATGTGGCCCCAGGGAAATGCCTGCTGGAAGCAATGAGCAAGGTGGTGGGGAATATGCTAAAACACTGCATAGCTGCACTGTTGTTTGCCTCTCTGATGAGCTCAGTGCAGGGGTTGGAAGGGGAGGATTCCCAGCACAGGACTGCTTGGAGCAGTGGGTGCCATGGCCTGGCTGTGGCTGCCATTCAGTGGTAGTCCCCTGGCACTGCACTAGGGACTGTCCTTCGGAGCTCATTCCATCCTCCCTGGGCACCAGTAAATCCCACAGAGGCTGGTACTCAGCTCCTGCCTGTGGTTTGTTCCAGGCATCCCTGTTCCTGTCATGCCAGGCAGGCTGCCCACTCCTCTGGTGAGGGATAGAGACTCATTCCAGGCAGCCTGTCTGCTGCTCCCCTGCACCTTCCTCACTCCCAAAGGGAGGTGTGCCCCATGTGGAGGTATGGGCAGCACTTGGCACTTTGAGGGAGCAGAAAGTGATGTTTGAAAGAACATATCCTGGCAACAAAGAAAGGAAGTCAGTCCTGTATTTGGGAGTAATTCTGGATTAATGTGTGTGAGAGACAGAGCAGGAAGAGATTGGGTTGGCACGACTGTTGTTGCTCAGGTGGGACTCCAAAGAACATCCTTTCTGCATGGATTTGCATGGTTTACTGAGCTGGACTGGACATGGAATCACAGGATTGTTTTAATTGGAAAAGCTCTCTAAGATCACCCAGTTCCACCAGCACTGCCAAAGTCACCACTAAACCATGTCCCCAGGAGCTGCCTTTAAATTCCTCCAGAGATGGCAACTCTAGCACTGCCCTGGAAACCCTGTGCCAGGGCTTGACAACCCTTTCTGTGAATGTGTTTTCCTAATATCCTACCTAAACCTCCCCGGGCACAACTTGAGTTACCTGGGAAAACACGGTGTACCACAAACTACAGGATTGTTCTGCCTTTCCTTCTCTGCCTTCTGTTTCTAGTCACACCACAAATCAGAGGTGAAAGGCAGTTTGAAGCTCACTGGAACACATCTGCCCACCTGTTCCTTGACTTGCTGAGTGACTGGAATCGTGCCCTCTGGACAAGATGTCCAAGTCCTGGTGAACTGGGAGAGTGTGATTGCACAAATGTCCTTGTGTCTCTCAGAACACAGCAGGAGGATTTATTGTTTATTCAGCTTCATTTTATGAATTACATATTTACATATTGTTTCTTCAGCTTTATTACTTCCATGGCTTCATTCCTCTCTGTCATCCCCCTGTGGGTGCAGTTTGGATGGCTGACAGGCTGGGAATGTTGTCCCACCACGTGTTAATGGTGTGTGGTGTACAGGGAGGTTCTCACCTGGGCTCTCCTGCTCTTCTTGTCCCACAGTTCATTCCCATGCCCGTGCTCTATGGTGTCTTCCTCTACATGGGAGTTGCATCCCTCAATGGCGTGCAGGTGAGTCATCAGCCAGCACAGGGCTTCTCCCACAGCCCTCCAGCTTCACCCTTCTCCTTCACTGCCTCCTCCTCCTTCCCAAGAAGCCCATGAAGGGTGGCAGCTGCTGGCAAACTTAGCCACAAGCCCGGGTGTCCTGAAATGGCAGACCAAGGGACAGTGGCCAAGTGGGCACTGGCAGTGCCAGGGGTGCTTTGTGAAGACCTGGGTCCATCTTTGGCAACCAGGACGGGGCTTGGGGTAGCCTGGTCTGGTGGAAGATGTCCTTGCCTATGGCAGAGGGGTGGAACAAGAGGATCCCCTTAGGATCCCCTCCAACCCAAACCATTCCAGGATTCTACAGGCTTCTGCCCCAGCTCAGGCTCGCTCCCAGGGTAGTTTGGGTCCTGTGCCACAGACTGAAGGCAAGGAAGGAGGATGATTTATGGCAGTGGGGTTGTTCCTCAATGCTGAGGAGCAGGGACATTGTTCTCCAGGGAGGGGAAGCCATTCCCCTCTCTGTCGTTGAGGAAATCTTACATAAGGAACCACTCTCATGCCCAGCGCCTGTAGCTGGCCCAAGGAGGCTGGAAGTGGTTTTGTTGCTTTCTGGCACCCTGTTAATTGAGGCCTTTCTTTTTCGTGCCGGGTTGTGCCCTGAGGGGAAGGGACTGCCTGTCCTGTGAGCCCCAGAATTCCCTCAGGCGTTCTGTAAAACAGCTCCAGCTTCCATTCAGTGCCGCGGTTCCGTCTGGTCCCGGCAGTGGGCAGTGAGCCCGCGCTCCGGCAGGGGACAACGAGGGGATTGTCCCGCTGCCCCGGGGCCGGCTCTCCTGCAGGGGATTTCCCCTGCTCCCGACCCAGGTGGTGGGGGGGCTGGGATCAACAGTGTTTTGTACTCACTGAGAAATCCCCATTTTGGTTTAGCTCCAAGTCCATCCGGTCCAGCACAGGGCACAGGGACACTGCTGGGAAAGCTGCCCATCTTCCTCGCTCTTTGGTGAGGTGCTGTTCTGTTTTCTGGCAAGGCAATGTCTGCCCTCGCCTCTGTTGACCTCTGCTCCTGATTTATTTGGGGAAAACAAAAGCACAGCTTCTAAAGGCTGAATATCTTTCCTTGGCAGGAGCAGGGAAAGGGAGGACAGCAAAAAATCCCCAGAGTGTGATGCTGACCCTGGTTTGGGCATTCATTTTGTTTTCTCTCTTTTTTTTTTGTGCATCCTGTGTTTCATTTCAACATCTCTTCCTTTTCATTTCCAGTTCATGGATCGGCTGAAGCTGCTCTTGATGCCTCTAAAACACCAGCCTGACTTCATCTACCTGCGCCACGTCCCGCTGCGCAGGGTGCACCTCTTCACCTTCCTGCAGGTGGTGTGCCTGGCCCTCCTCTGGATCCTCAAATCCACCGTGGCTGCCATCATATTCCCTGTCATGGTAGGTGTTGCTGTCCTTTCCAACCCTCCCTTTCCTCACAGCCTGCTCCTTTCCCCCTTGGACACTCCTGTACATGTGTAAATCCAGCCTCTCCCTAGCGAGTCTGTGCCTCACAGCTCCACTCATGGCACTCAGGGGGCTCAGTGTGACTGTGGCTGCCTTTCCATTAATCCTCTGGAGGAAAATGAGCCTGGAAAGTTAATTTTTTCCCAGGAAGGTGTAGTTAGTGTTGACCAGTCCTGGCTGCCAAGGTTAGATTTGCTGTGGTTTCTCCTTGAGCTGCATGAACCGAGGAGAGGTGCAGAGTTTCTGGCTTAGCCCACACTAGCTACCAGATGCAAAATGTCTCCCTGGCTTTTAAATAGCACAAATTGACAGAACCAAGAAGGAGACTCAGTGCTAAGAGAGGTGTCAAAGGGAGGGAAAGGGAATGTCTCTTTTCCTTGGACTCCAGTAAAAGACACTAATGTTGTTTACCCTCTGTGGGTGACTATTCATATTATTACTGGAATTATAGACACAGCTAGGCACTCTGGCTTGGAGATGGGTCTGACTTGTGCAAAAGGCAAAGTTTTATGAAAGTCCTGAATAACTCTTGGTCCCAAGTCAGCTAATTTCAGGTTTATGGACATGTAAAATCTGAGTTGTGGGGGCTGGTAGGAGCTGCAGTGCTTATGTAAGGGAGAGAGGGAGGGAGGGCAGAAGCCAGGAGAAGAACAAGATGGTGAAATGAGAAGATTATGCCAGTTAAAAAAATCCTCCAAATGTTCCTGCTGAGACACATGCTCCTGTGAAAGATGTAAAAAATCAGTAATTTCCACTGATGTGGCATTCCATCGCAACTCCATGGCTGTGTTGCACTGATGTTGGAAGCTGAATGTAAAATTTCTTTGCCCATGCTAGAATCTGATTGCAACCCAAGACTGACCAAGTTTGTTAGAAGGGTGCAGACTCAGGGAAGGCACAGCCACAGCTTCGATGGAGCTGGATATGATGGCAAAAAGCTCCATTTTCTGCACTCATGAGCAAAAAAGCACAAACTTCAGTTTGTGAGGATTCAGCCAGTGGCCAAGTCCGTGTTTATTTGGAGGAAAGGCATTTTCAGCACAGTAATCCACAGTGGGATGGTCACAGTGTCTGTGTGCTATCTTTCTCCCCTGAGTAATTCCTCACATCCGTAATTGCCCCTCAGGTTATGCAAGTCAGAGCCTGAGATCTTCTCCTGGGAATTGTTTGTGCTGTGCATCAGGATGGCCTGGCACAAAGCTGTCCTTAAAGGCAGCTTCTTGGGAATAGGTTACAGCTCCCAGCCCATTGCTGTACCCTCTGCAAAGCCTGTGTGGGATCTCAGTGGCCTCTGCTGGGGCTGTCAGGCCCAGTGTCCATGTAAGCACCCATTTCAGTCCCTTCCTTCTTTCCCAGTGCTTTTGTTGCAGTCTTGCACAGAACGAGCTTTTACTCCAGTTTCCTGCTGCCACAATCCCAGTAAACTTTATTCTGCAATATCTGGGGGCGTGAATTGGCCCTTGTCTGATTTCTTAAAAGTTCAGCTGGGCAAGTGGTGAGAAATAAGTCAAGGTTTTATTACTCAGGCTGTCCTGTGAACCTGCCTCCAAAAGTAAATGAAAATGCTCAATTGTTTGCTCTTTATTTCCTAATACAAGAGTGTTAAATACAGGAGTATTCCACTGCTTCTGATTTTTTCTGACATGAGGCAGTGACAGCACAACCTCTTAAGCTGACAGAGATGTCCCGGGTGTTCACCACCTTCTTTGTATGTTCATTTACAGCCAGAATTCAAGAGTGTGGGCTTAGAAGCAGAACTGAGAGGAATGCAGTGTGCCAAGTGAAAGGTAAAATGTGACTGGGAATCCCTCTCTGCCTTTGCAGATCTTGGCCCTGGTGGCAGTCAGAAAAGCCATGGACTACCTCTTTTCCCAGCATGACTTAAGCTTTCTTGACGACGTCATTCCAGAAAAGGACAAGAAGAAGAAAGAGGATGAGAAGAAGAAGAAAAAGAAGAAGGGCAGTATGGACAGTGACAATGATGATGTAAGGAGCTTCCTGCTCTTGTCACATTGCTCCTCCCTAGGTAGCTAACCCCCTGCACATTCCATGCCCTGCCCAGTGCTGAGGCTGGACATTTGCCAGCCACTTGTGGAGCTGACAGCTCGGTCTGCCACTGCTGCAGCTAATGAGTCCCAAAGAAAACTTAATTCCTACACAGCCTTCCCTTTTCCAGCCTGTGATGGGTGATTTGTGCATTGCTAGGGGTGAGGTTACACTTTCCAAGAGCACCAGGTACCTGCTGAGGTTTCATGCCCCTTGCTAGAATGCCTCTCATCACCCTGCCTCCTCCAGCTTCCCTCCTACACCTTTCTCCCCTTTGTTGTCTCTTACATTTTAGGAGGAGAATGCTTTTCACCAGCAGCTCTGGTCCTACTGGTTTTCTTTTTTATTTTTCAAGTATTTTTGTAATGGCTCTTTTGGAAAGCACAAAATAGGTGTGATTTGTCATATTGCAGGAAAAGCTGCTTGGTGTTGGTAAAACTCATCACCTCCATGTTTCCTGAGCATCTGTGCCCTCTGCAGTGCACTCTGGTCCTACCTCAGGTGTCAGCATGCCCTAAATAGTGAAAAGTGACCTGGCTAGGCCTCACTCATGTGCCTTTGACTGTTCTCTTTCCTCCTGTATATGTAAGAAGAAGAAATGTAGTCTTGGTGCCTTTAAATGTTCCCCTGCTCAGGTCTAACTCAAATGCTTTAAATTTATGTTGAAGTGCTAAACACACTCCGTGGTGAGTTCTAAGCATGGTGTCACTTCTTCTGCTCATGTCCATGAAGAAGGGCCTTTCCTGGGCTGTAGGGAGAGGTAAGGTCACCTGAAGCTGGGAAAGAATCCCCTTTTAGCACAGCAGGAAAAACAGCTGGGAGGACTGGCTTTTAGTTGAGACAGCAAGCTGCCCTGTCCCATCATTGCTCCAGCTCCCAGGGTTTTCCTTAGCACCCTTGAGCAAACCCAGATGAGAGTAAAAGGGGCTCTGCTGAGGAATCAGCAGTGGTTTGGCTCCATCCCCTCCTCCTGACTGGTGTGAATCCAGCAGTGTATGCCCAGCCATGGCTTCCCTCTCTCCTGTCTGTTTTAAGGTATTTCCTCTCTTCCCAGGCTTTCCCTGAATTCCAGGTACAGTAATTAATCTAATGGGTAAGATATTTTATGCAAAATATTGGTCCTTAACTCTTGCTGGTTTTTTTCAGCACTTGCTTTTCCTAGCTTCCTGAACATACAGCACTGGGCACTTACTGGTTGGATTATTTTCACCCTTTCCCTTCCAGAAATATCCACCCCCAGAGTCAATCCAGTCAATCCTGTGGGATCTGGGGAGCAATGCATGGATCTGAGTTCAGCCAGGGAAGTTTGCTGGGTGTCAGTTGTGCTTTCTTTGAGTTCTGCTTGTCCCTCAACCTCATAAAAATAGTCCTGAGGAAACATCGTGATGTTGGAGTATGAAATAAGGCACTGGATATCAGTTATGTTAAAAAATAAATTAAAAATAAGAATAATAATCCAGAGAGAGCCAGTCTCTGGCCTCCGTAGTGTTTTCCTGCCCTGACTGGAAGGTCTCCTCCCTCTACCCTGGTGTTGTGGGTCTGGTTCTTTTCAGAAACAAAGATGTCCCAACATTTCTGGCAAATCCCACCTTCCTGCCTTTGCCAACTTAGGCAGTAACAGCCTTTCCTTGGCTTTGAGGAGTTCCCTTTATTTTTTAAAAAGCCAAACAGTTCCAATCACTCCTGTTGAGCAGAAGCAGGTGGTGATAGAAGGCAGCGGGGGTGAAATCCTGCTGGTGCCCCAACTCTGGGGGACTCCAGCTTTTCCCTGTGCCCCATCCTGAGCTGGTTGCTGTTTCTCTGGCTGGGCCAGGGTTGCAAAATTCTTCCAAGGGCTCTGGAATTGGTGAACCAGAGGTGTAACTGAGACTGGGGTTGACTCCCCTTGCATTAAAGAGGGAGCTGAGCCAGTCTGATGTAAGGAGCCTCTGTCATATCTGGGCCCTGTGGAGCAATTGGGAACAAGCAAGGGCTTTTACAAGAATCCCAGCAGGATGAAGGGTTTGGAGGAGCTTTTCCAGCAGCCTGCTGTGTCTGCCCACAAATGCATTTTCCATCTCTATTTCCTGCAGCTGACTCCAGGCAGAAGGGGATGGTGTCTTTTATGACGGTGGGGTGGAAAAGGAGATGTATTACAATTTACAATCCCACAGGATGATTCTTTTCTGTTTTATTTTTGGAGTATGAGGGTAATCAAGGGAAGTGGGATGCAGTGGGGAACCAGTGGAATCCATCAGGCAGCTATGCTGGAGGATGCTTTTCTCTTTTCCCTTCTTTTCTTTTACCTTTCCTACAGATCTGTGTGAAGGATAATTTTAATGTGTGGGAGACGATGAGGGAGAGAGCAGTGGGAATATTCTAAGACCTTTTACACGTTTCTTTCACAGTCTGACTGCCCCTACTCAGAAAAAGTCCCAAGTATTAAAATACCAATGGACATCATGGAGCAGGAACCTTTCCTAAGTGATAGCAAACCTGCTGACAGTGAGTAGAACTAAGCTCTTGCATGCCTGCTTGACTCTCACTTGCACTACAAAACTATATCTGTGTCTATTTAGTGATTTTAAAATAATTTTTAATCTTTCCTTTTACTTCAGAAGTATTCTCTTGTTCTTTTTTTTTCCCTCTCGTTTTTAATTTCCAGGCCCCTGCTTTATGACAGATTTTGCTTTTGTGAGCTTTTATTTTCTTTGCTGGTTACAAAATCAATGTTATTCCTTCTGGTGCCTCCAGTTTAAGTGCTTTTCTCCAGCTCCTGACAGGTGTCCTGGCCACCCACTCTCTCTTCCTCTCCTCTCCCTCTCCCCCTTGGTGTTAACCTGCTGATGGTGGGATTTATTTTTTTTTTTTCCACTGAGCTTTGTGTTCTGGATTTGCAGCGCTGTCCTGTCACTGTTTGTTCCCCTAGGTGCCAAGCAGTTGCAAAAATCAACATTTAACAGAGTAATTATTTATTTGTGTCATTAAGCTGCACAGGCAGAGATCAGTTGGCCATTAACATATTTCCCTTCTTAGGTGGTTTGTGCTCTTCTTTTAGGATTTCATTTCTGATGTTAATAGCTCTAATTGTTGAATTTAATCTTTATTTTCAGTCATTCCCACTTTACATTTTCCTCTTTTAAGTGAGGAATCACAGCTGACCTTGGTGGTTTTGCCTTTGGGATGACTTTGTAACATACTAAGGGTGTCAAATGCCCTTTTCCTCTGAGGTGGGAGGGGAGAAGTACAAACTAAATAAATTAGTGCTACTGCCTGGCTAGTGCTTCCTAGGAGCAGGATCTAACCCCTCTGATCTTTAGATCCTTAAATTATCCATGGATCTTAGGAACTGGGAGCCAGGTTCCTTTCCTTTTGGTAGCATATAGAGCCCTCAGGGAATGGTAAGCCTTACCCTGTGGCTTTTATATACAGAGACACTCAGAGTTTGGGATATAAAATAAAAGCATTGGAAAGGAAGCATTTTCTTGGCTATTTGGATATCCTCAATGTTTTGCTGATGTCAGCACATCATCCAAAATCAGCCACAGGCAACCTCATATCCTCCTCATTCCATCTATTTAGTGCATTCCTGATACTAAAAACAAACTGCATCCTAAATATTGTTACTCAGGATTTCAGGATTAGATGCCTTTTTTCCAACATCTTAAGGGCTAAAATAGTTAGGAAAAGTTAGTTGTGGCATCAGCCTGGTTCTTGGGACGCCCTTGGAGATGGAACAGATAAAATCAGCTATGGGCTGAACTGTAGTTGGTTTGTGTATTTATACGTTTTTATAGTCCAGTATTTTATTTGCTGCTTTCTAATTAAAAGCAATGTAAAATAAAAATTAAAACATATCAGGCCTCTGGAATACCAAAAAAAACCAACTGGAATGCAGCACCACTGTGGGATTGTGCTTGAGTGTAACTGTGATCCAGGGCATATTCCTGGCAGTACCACTGACAGCAGCTTTCCTGCAGCAAGAGCAGGAACAGGACTGTCATTCCCAGAGAACGTGGCTCCCACAGTGTCAGCAGAGGGAAGCCACCCTGTGTCCCCCAAGGACGTGGGTGTGACAGAGGGGGGTAGCCCAGGGGGACAGGTCCCAGGTAAGTGTCAGGCCCCAAACAGGGGGAACTCCTGGGGATGGGGCTGCTGGCACTGCAGGGGTGTTACCTCAGAGGAGAGAAGGGAATGCAGAGCTTCCTCACCAAGCTGTAAATCCATCTGGCAGCTAGCAGGAAAAGAGCTTGGCCCATAGGTTTGGGGGAGCTGAGGCAGGGCTGGAGGCACTGCACAGTGGGTGTGCAGCAGTGACACCCAGGCTTTCTTCCCCCAGGAGAAAAATCACCAACATTCCTTGAACGCCACACATCGTGCTGATACAATTCCCTTCCTTCAATCACACGCCATGCCAAGGTAAGCACCCCAAAATGCACCTCTGCCCCCCTCAGAACACAGCAGATTTCCTCCAGGGGACTCTTAAAATAAAACACTTGGAGAACATTCCCTGCACTGGGTTGCTGTCTCCCAAGGTGATCACGAACAAGTTGATTCCATAGTTACTCCAGCTCCTGGCAGGGCTGGGGATGGGGAGTGGAGAACCTGGGAGAGACCTGGCAGCTTCCCTGGCCTCCTGGCTGCTGCACTGAGAACAGGTTTGGGAATCAGACCAGGAGAAAGATGTGGAGCTACTGGGGTAGCCCAGAGAGCTGTAGCCAAGGGGAAATAATCCATTTTTCAATATTGTGGTAGAAAACAGAGTAAAGAATAACCTTAAACTGCAGCAAGTAATAATTGCTCAGAGTCCAGTCCCTTGGGGCCAGCTTGGGCCTCCCAGCAGCAGGACTGTGATGTGGAGCAAGGCAAGTTTATTCCTCTGAAATGCCAAAGATGTGTCTGTGCTTACAGCTGTTAGACAGGCACTGAAATTCATCCCAGCAGCAATGCCTGGATTATTTCAGTGGCAGCTGAGGGATGTTGTCACAGCCTGGGGTGGAGCATCAAGATGCCCCATCCCTGGAAGTGTCCAAGCAGTGTTCAGAGCAGCTCATTCACGTTATCTGTGTGTAGGCCTTACCTGAAATCTGGCTGTTCATTCCCAAAGCCCAGCATTTGTGCTGCTCTGACTTTGTCTGTCTTCTTCTTTGCAGCCCTCCACGAACTCCAGTAAAAGTTGTGCCTCAAATTAGAATAGAACTTGATCCTGAAGACAATGGTTATTTCTGGAGGAGCAAGGGAACAGAAACTACTTTGTAATTTGTCTGTCTGTCCGATCTTTTACCAATTCATTTTGTCACTAGCCAAATGTTGAGAAGCTCCCTGCTCCCAGCGGCGAAGGTAACGGAGCCCGGCCTGCCCCTCCCTGCCCACGCCCTCGGTGTTTCCCGGACTCCTCCTGCCTGGCTGCGGGGGCAGCAGCGCTCCGGGCCCGCCTGAGCCCCGCGGGAACGCCGGGAGCCGCTGTCTGTCTGTCTGCAGAGCCCAGCTGACCTCCAGGCTCATTCCGTGTCTGCTCCCACTGCTGCTAACCCTCGTGTAGGTAAAAGAGAAGGTACTTCACTCCCAGCACAGACAGACCATTGCCATCGCTGTAGCATGTTTGGAAACGTCCCTTTCCTATGCAATTTTTTTTAAAGAAACACTTTAATGGACTTAATCCGTCAGGTACATGGAAGAGTGTTATTTTCCTAGATTATTTTGTTTAAATTATGGGGGCCTAACCTATGACTTCTTTTTTTTTGACAATTTTTTTAACCTTTTTTTAATTACTGTAAAGAAAAATGAATTTTTTTCCTGCAGCAGGAAACATATAGTTATGAGTAGTTCTACCTCTTATTTCTAGATGCCAGGCTTTCTGTAAAAAATGTATTGTACCATATATAATGTGATTTTTACAAGAAACAAACCCACGACATCACACTGCAATCTCCAGGATGTGGCATAGGGCTGGATCAGTTCAATTAACACCTTGTGCTCCGAAGCATCTGTTTTTCTTAGGGTTAAGTTGGTTCTTGGAGTTTTTTGTAATGAGCGATCCCTGCTGTGAAAGAGACTTAAATCTCTTGTGATCTTAGAAGAGCCTGAATGGACAGCTGCTGGTTCTATCCCTGTTGTTGATTTCTGACCTGGGATGGCTCTGTGGTTTTCTTGGAACACCAGTGTGTCTGTATGTGCAGTGAGAAGAGCCAAGGTGTGTGCGAGGAGGAAGATGAAGGTGGCCTGCTGGGATGTTTATCCTGACACTCAGATTCACAAAGATCCTCTTGCATCCCAGCCCTGTGTTCCACCATCTGCAGAATTGACCCTGCACCTTGGCTGCTCTGCCCCACACCAGCAATGCAGCAGGACTCAGCAGGCCAGGCATGGGCATCCCAGGATTTTGGGGTGCAACCAAGCAAGTGGACATCACATCAGGAGAGAGGTTTTCCTCTCTGCAGCATGTTCATACTGGTATGTGCATCTAAAGGCATCTTTGGGAAACTGGGCTTCACCAGGACATGGGGAACACACAAAAAGCTTCGTCCAAAAATAAGAAACAGAACAAGAAGCAAAAGTACCCCAGCTCTCGAGGTGAATTTCCTGATGGAGACAATCCCATCACAGAGGATGGGCACATGCTGCCACTTGGTCCTTGTGAAACCAAAGTCTGGGTTGGTGAAGTCAAGAGGAATTTCTGATGGTGCTGAGACCTTAAATGCCAAATTTTAGCATCTGCTCCCACACAGGAGCCACCACCTCTGTATAGCCCCTGCTCGCCCTTGAGGGGTCTCCCCTTCAGTTTCCATGAAATCTGTATTGAGTATCTTAGGAACCCAGCTGAAACCTGCTCTGAAAATGCAGGGGAAACTTGGGAAAGGCCTGAAGAGGAGCAGCTCTGGGATCCCTCCTGCTGCTGGAGGACAGGTAACTTGAGAACTGTGATGCCAGCTTAGCCAATGCTCTCCATCCCTTGGTGGACACCAGTGCTGGCACCCGGTGGGGACACAGGCTGGAGCACAGGAGCTGCGTGGGGATTGCTGCACATCCTGCCCAGACCGTGCATGTGCAGCAATCCCACAGGAGAGGTGCCATCAGCTGGGTCACAGGGGCTGTCCCGCTCGGTTCCGTGGGCACAGCTTCCAGCTGCTGCTGCCTGGTGACCTGTCTCCCCAAAAATGAGGTCTTCTCTTCTGAACCGTGTGTCCTGACTGCTGTTCTAGGTCTTTCTCTCTCTCTGTGTTGTGTTTTTTTGTGTCGCGCTGAGGGCAGCGCTGCCGACAGGACAAAGGCTCTGCATGAGAAGCGCCGCCCTCTGGCAGCAAAGGTTTTCTGCAGGCCTTGGAGAGTAACCAGAACGTCCTTTCGATCCAAATTAGGTGTTTTGTTGGAAAAGCCTGGGTGGGCGCTTCAGGGAATAAGTGTGGAGACTGACCCAAAGCCCTCCAAGATCAGATGACCTTCCCCCAGCAAATGCCAGCCCCCAGCCCGCGGGGAGCCGGCCTGCGCTGCCCCCTCCCGGGGCTGCCGCACCCTTGTATCTCTGTTGGAATCGAGTCGCACTTTGAGATACTTTTATTCTTGTTCTTAATTCTCCTAAGTCCGTGCTTTCTTTGGAGGAGGGAACAAGGACTTAGGATGAAATGAAGTGGATCAGATGGTGGAACTAAAAGGAAAAAAAGCAGAAAACATTTCAAACATATTAAAGTGATTTTTTTCCAGTAATATAAAAATGAAATTCCTTATAACATTATAGTATTTTACAGTTTTATGAAGCTTTCTATTGTGACTTTTATGGAATCAAAAGATGAAGATGATGAGATATTTTAGCATTTATATTTTTCAAAATTAAATAAATGTATACTGAAAATAAAGTAACTTTATGCATTCATGGGAGAGTTCATGTCTGTTTTCCCTCATTATGTGCCAAGTCTTGTCTGATGGAACCAAGATCCCAGAATCAGTTTGGTGATGATAAAAGGGGCTCCCTGACACCCTAGTGTTGGACCCACTGAAGCATATTTTGGGATACCTGGGGGGGAGCGGTTGGATGTGGAGAGTTGCCAGAAGGTCTGGGTCTGCTGGGCCCCCACTGGGCACTGCCCTCCGGGCCCCTGGATCCCTGCTTGCCCCCGGGCTCCCCCAGCTCTGAGCTCAGACGGGGCCGGCGCACAGGGCAGCACTTGGAGGTGAAGGCACCTCGTGGAAGGGCTGGGCTGTGGTGAAATTTGGGATTCCCTGGGATTGCACCCCAGAGGGAACTGAGGGACCATCTCCTCAATCACCAAACCAAGGGGAGAAGGAAGGGTCAGGAACTGACCGGGATCAATCTCAGGGGTCTTTTCCAATCCAAATGGTTTTATTTTGGGATTGTAACCTGCCCAAAGGCAGTACCACTCGCCTGGTGGCAAGGAGAGCCGCCTCCTTGCAACTCAGCTCCTTGTTGGTCAGTTCTGGTGCCTCTGGAAGCTTTGGAGCAAGTACTGGGCAGAGTGGGCAGCTCCCTGGGTACCGGGTACGTAGATGAGCCCAGCGGTAGGACAGGTCTCACCTATTTGAAGAAGCAGGCAATGGGCATGGGCAAAATGCAGCAGCTGGACACCGAGGAGAGGAAGGTCCCGGTCGCTCACGGCCATCCAGCCCCGCTGGTTCCACAGGGGCACGCGCGACGGGCGAGAGCCCCACGGGGCTGCGGCCCCGGGGAAGGGAGGGAGAGCCGGGCGACGCTCTGCCCCGGCGGCGCGGTGCTCTCGGGGGTGGGGGGGGGCGGGCGGAGCGGCGGCCCCGGGGCTGCCCTATCGGGGGCTTACCGAGGGGACCGCACCGTGCACGGGATGCTGCGGCGGGGCCGCGACGGCAGAGCACTGCTGGGGTCTGCCAGGGGGTCCCGGGCGATGCCACCTCTCCCCCGCCGGGCGGATCGAAGCGGCACCGGGCCGGGGATCGGTTTGGGGCCCGGGATGGCCGCGGGCACGGGGCGCTGCCGGCTGCGGGATCGCGGCCGTTCCCCGGTGCGAGCGCGGAGCCGCCGTGTGGGGCCGGGACCCCGCAGGGCGCCCTCTGGCGGACACGGAGCGCGGTGCGAGCGCGGCGCCCCCGCGTGGCCGCGGGACAGCGGTGCGGGGGGCGGGGCCGGCACAGGTGTGATGGGGAAAGGGCGGGGCCAGAGGCGGGGCCGGGTGGTGCAGGGGGCGGGGCCTGGCAATACCGGGGCAGGCCCAGCTCAGGTGTGCAGGGCGGGCCCAGCTCAGGTGCGCGGGGCCCCAGGGCGGCTGCGCGGGGCGGGGCCCAGGCGATTTAGACCCCGGAAATCACCTCGGCCGCCATTTGCTCACTCAGAGCACGGTGCGGACGGAGCTCCCTGTGCGGGCTCCGCAGGTAAGGCGCGGAGGCTTCGGCCTCCCCTTCTGTCCCTCTACCCCTGCTTCCTTCTCCGCGTATTCCCTTTCTTTCTCCCCCTTCCCTCTCCCCCTGAAACGCTCCTTTCCTCTCCTCCCAAACCCGACCCCCCCCACTCCTTCCCGTCCTGTCCCTTCCCCGCTACTCCCTCCTATTCCTCCCCTCTCCACCGTCGCTTTTCTGCCCCCTCGGCCTTTCCCTTCCTCTCCCGCTTCCCTCCTCACTCCGACCCCTCTCCCTCCCCGTCCTCACTCACCATCCCCATCTCTCCTGTCTCCCCGTCCTCCCCTCTCCTCCTTCCCTCGCAGCCGCGGGGCTCGGGGTGCCGGGCAATAATAAAGCCCTGAGGGCCGGAGCCCGGCGCCCCCGCCCTCGCTGGGGTCCCCCCATTGCAGTGCAACACAGCGCCCCACACCGCCGGGGCTCCGGCTGTCCCTACATCACACTGGGGGCGTCCTGGGGTGGGGGGTCCGAGTCATAGGGGCCCCCTCGTTAGGAGGGGGTCCCGGGGGGGGGGGTCAGGGTGGGCCCCCTCCGGAGAAGGGGGTCTGGGGGAGGGGGCAGGGCCTGAAGGCGTAGCTCCCCTCCAGACTCCATCCCCTCACCCGGACCCCTCCTCCGGACGGGGTCCCGCCCCGGCCCCCTCCCGGGGACCCCCTGCTTCGTACCGGGCCCGGGGAGAGGGAGGGGAGCGGGTGGGGTGGGGTGGGGGGGAAGCAGAGGGGGGGCCCGTCACTCTGCAGCGTGAACACACATTAAAAAAAAATTGCCAGACACACGAGCGTCCCCTCGGGCCTTGGCACCGCCCCCACCCGCCCCCCTTCCCTCCCCCCGGTCCCTCACATCCGCGCCTATCCAACTTTCTGCGGGGGATGCTCAGCTTGGGATGCCGCGGGAGCGTCGGTCGGAGCGCTGTGCGAAGAGTCGGATCGGGGGCTGGTGCTGCTGCTGCTGTGCGGGGTCCAAAGTGCTCGGGTAGGACCAGGATCTGGGCCCGGGGATTCGGGTCCTGATCCTGCCGGTATTTCCTGTGGGAGCTGGGCCGAGCCACTTCTTCCTCGGCGGGCAGGGTGCTGGTGCTGGGGCTGGAGGATCAAGGTGGGATTGGGGCTGGGATCGGGACCGGCATCGCCGCGTTCGGAAAGAACCACTCCGGGACAGGCGCTACCGCTGCGGCGAGCGCAGGGCTGGGTCCTGCCGGGGCTCCGGCTGCGGCAACAGGGAGCCCGTACTGTGCTACCATGCCCGCCAGAAGGATGACGCTTCCTGGGAGCAGCCTCTGGATCGCGGCTGGAAGCGGGAAGGACGCGGACACCGCCCGTACCGGCCCCGGGACCCCATCGGTATCGCCGCTCACTCGGCGCCGCCCCGCAATTCCACCGGCCCGGTAACCCCACGAGCACCGCGCTCCCCTGCGAGCCACAGCGCCCGCAGCCCCTTCTCCGTGCCCGCACCCCCGGGGCTGCAGCGCTCCGGCCGGGAGCAGCCGCTCTGGGACGGCCGCTGGGGCCGGGGCGTTGCTGCTCCCGCTCCCGTTGTGCCTGGTGTGGGACTGGAGCCCCAGGGAAACGCGAGGGAAAAAAACCCCAGTGTTAAAAAACCAGTGCCAACTGTTTGTTCTTTATTTCCAGAGCCGTGAGGATCATCGAGTCAAATGCTGAGAAGTGACCGGCCCAGCTGCACATCGAACACAGAATTTTGGTCTTCTCAGCACCCTGCTCCAATCACCTGAGCCAATCCCAGGGTTGTTCCAAAGGTCCTGTGTGGGATGGGAATGACTGCTGCCAGTAAGAGACCTCCTCTACAAATGCAGCTCCTTCCCTTCTGTGAATGCTGCTTTACACACCAGCCCCTGCAATGGCTGTAGGGCAGAACTGGCTGGCACTCAGCATGTCAGCACCAAACTCTTCCCCATGACCCTGATTCTTCTGCCCTTTCCAGGACTTACCCAGCAGCTGTAAATGTGCTCACACAATGTCCCCTTGTTTCCCCAGGAAGAAGTGAACCAGACAAGTCCTGAGGGTTACCCTGCCCGTGGGGAAGTTCCTCTGGAGAGTGGCAGGGGGCGTTTCCTGCAGGTGAGCGATGCCAGCTCAAAGTGACGGTGGCTGCTGAGGCCGGGGCTGTTTCTGGGCCCAGAGGCCTCGGTGTCTCCTGCTCGCTGCCAGCCGTGCTCCTTGGTGCTCCCTCAGGGTGTCCCGGCGGGCTGGGAGCGCAGGGCAGGAGGAGCCAGAAGCTCCTGAAGGCAGCAGCCCCTCGTGTCTGTGGGATCTGCAGGAGGAGCTGTGCCTGCACCGTGGCTCCTGGGCCAGGGGCTGCTCTGAGCAGGCATGTGGAAATGCTCCAGCCCACACAGAGCACCAAGAGCCCAGGAGGAGCCCAAGGAGCAGCTGGCATTACCTGGGAATGGAGGCACGGCCCGTTTGCACAGGGGCTCACGCAGCAATTCCCGGTTCAGAGCTCCCCCACAGCTGCCAGCTATGTCCCAGCCACCCCAAATCCCTTCCCTCCTGCCCAGCCTGAGGCCACCATCCATCAGCAGCACTGAAGCCAAGGCAATCTTTCCCCACAGACATTAAATCCCAGGCAGTAGCCCTCAGAGATAGCTGAAAATCAGTGGGATGGAATTTGGAGTTTTTCAGGATCCAGCTGCAAGTGCACAAGTGGTGGAAAGCTTTCACAGGTAGGTCCCACTGGAGGTGTGCTGAAGACAGGGATGTGCATCCCTTTCCTGAGGGAAAAGAATCTGTAGAGGCCACTGCTGAGGCTCTGAAAGGAGCTGAGCTTCTGCAGGGAGAGATGTCCCCCCCTGGGCACAGGGGCTGCCCCAGCACAGGCTAGGAGCACATCTGGCCACTGCCTTCTCCTGCTTTAAACACCAACTGGATGTTCTCCATCCTGGAGCTCAGGGGCTGAAACCAGCTCAGTTCCAGGCAGCTCTGTCCAGTGCCCCCAGGGACACCATTGGGGTGAGGGTTATAAACAGCCAGTTCTATGGAATGTAACCCTGTCCTTGTCCCTGTGCTGCTGCTGCTGAGCTTCCTTGGAAGCTCTGCTGCTCCTGGCACAGCTGCTGTCCAAGGCAGCAGCTCTGCATGGGAATGCTCACACTCCATGGGGCACTGGGAGGTTACTGCAGTGGGAATGGAGCAGGGAATTTGGGGCTATGGGTATAATTCATCAGAACTAGCACAGCTGACAGGGAACCCCAAATCTGGGCACCACACAGAGAACAATCCTTGTCCTGCCCTGTCAGCTCAACCCCCTGGGCTGGGAAGTTTTGGGAATTAAATGTATGGAATTACACAAATCACAGCAAGTGGCATCACCCAGAGGGACAATCCAGGTCCTAGACAATTCCTCCACAATCCACTATGGGGGAAAACACCCTGTGCCTGCCAGGAGCTCTGACTGCTTTTCCTACCAGCTCCTGAGCAGTGTCAGGGCCACCATGAGAGCTTTAAAACCCAAATAAACCCCATATCCCACACAGTGATAATCCAAATAAAGAAATGCATTCTTGTCATCAAAGCTCAAAACTGTGTTAGGAGTTCTGACAACAAGTTAATGGAATTCCCAGGAACCTCATTAATGCTCTTGGTTTCATTTTTATGTGTTTTTAATCCCTCAGTGGGCAGCCTGTACAACTTATCCTGGGATTTAGAGGTTGAGCAGGGCTGGCTTTGGATTGACCTTCACCTCTGGCCCCAGCCTGTGCAAACACACCTTGTGCCAGGGTGGGTGAGCTCATCACCTCAGCTTTTCCCTCCTAAATATCCCCTACTTATTTCCCTGTAGATTAACTCAGACTTTGCCCCAAACCATCCACTCCTCACCTCCATGTGGCCTCCAGGTGTCCATTCTGCTCCTCACAGGTGCCCTGGTGACACCATGTTGGTCCCTTTGCCCTTCTCCAGCCCGAGGCTGCTCCTCTGCTCGCTCTCTCCAGCCTCATCCCACAGGGATCCTCTTGTCCCTTCCCTGCTGGTGCTGCCAAGGAAGGAGGACACAGTGAGTCCCAGGGCTGCCCCCTCAGCCCTGAGAGTCCTGGCTGTGGGCCCTCGGATTTCCCAGGGGAATTGTCTGCTGGGCTCCCTTCAATGACCTCAGCAATTCCCTCACAAATGCCACCTCACTCCCCCTGACATCCCCTCACATTGCATTTTCCCACACAAACAGTTCTTGTATCCCCTCTAGGTTACACCAGGTTTTCAGCTACATGAATGGCATCATCTGTGCCCACTGCTCGTTACTCACCCAACCAAAATCAAGAGCAAATGTTGGTTGGGCTTTAAGAACTTGAAATAACTTTAAATCAAAATAAATCACCTTTTTCTTCTGGGTTTTTGGGTTTTTTCCCTTTGGATGCTGGACTTAGCTCTGAGGATGTGTGCTGAGCTCTGGGTGGAGGGCCTGTCAGGCTGAATGGCTGAGTTTGTGTTCTTCTCACTGGGGCATCAGAAATTGCCCCAGTCCCTTTCCCAGGCTGTTCCCAGGCTGTGCTCAGGCTGTGGCAGCACAGGCAGATGCAGCTCTCAGCACTCCCTGCTCCAAACACAACTCTGGCCTCCACTGCAATCTGTCTCTGCTGGGAGGTTTTCTCCTAGAGAAATCAAAGAATAGCTCATGGCACTTTGGAGACTCAATCTGCACAAAGGGAAGTAAGGAATAAAATCCTGCTCCAGGAGCCCTTGGGATCTGCAGGGCTGCTTAGGGAAGGGACATTCACTCCCTGCAGTGCCCCCAGCCCACCTGCAGCACCAGCACAGGCTGCCAGCTGGGCTCTGCCAGCCCCTCTCTGTCACCCTCCCTGTGCTGCTCCCTCTCAGTGCCCTGGGCAATCCAGCCCTGAGCCTGAGCAGCCCAAAGCTCTGGCTGGCAGCCCAGGGACAAAGGGACCCTGCCAGGGATGAGGCACATTCCCAGCCAACGCTCCCAACAGAGCACAGAGACCCCCCTGGAGCTCCTGGGTGGGGCTGGCAGGAGGGCACAGCCCCAGTGGGGTGGCAGTGGCAGTGACAGCAGCAAAGTGCCACGGTCTGGTGGCACAGCAGAGACACCAAGGGCAGCAGTGCCCAGGGAGGGGCACAATGAATTCTGCTCCCTGTGCTGCCCCATCCCAGCAGGAAAGCTCCAGGGGGGATGGAAACTCCTCCCCTTCCCCCAGCCCCAGGTAAGCCCTGCTCAGTTTCACACACCCAGCTCTCACCTCCAGCTGCTCTGGGGCTGCTGCCACATTCCTGCCAAGGTGCCAAAGCCACTTGGGACAGGGCTGCCTCTGTGTCCCAGGGGATGGCAGGGACCAGGGTGCTCCAGCAAGGACAGCCTGAAACCAGAGCAGATGTGCCAGGGTTAGCAATGGGCTGGGGACAGGAGCTCTAAACCCAGATTGCTGAAAACAGCCCCCAAAATGTTCCATGATCACACCTTTAAAATGGCTCCAAAGGGCAGCAGCTCCACTGCCAGACCAGCACCTGCACCATTCCCTGTGCCAGCCCTGGCTCACTGAAAAACAAAACAAACCAGCCATCACCCAGGCCCTGTTTGCAGAATTCCTGCTCCAAACCCTCACCTTTCCTGCCCAGCACTGAGGGAAATCTGACACAGCATTATAAATAACCTTTGCTGAGAGCAGCCATCACCCCAGTCCTCCAGCCTTGGCAAGATTTGCAGTGAATGGAGCTAAGTTCTAACCCTGAACCTAAATTCCTGTCAGTTTTTGGTAGAAAGATACTGGACAGTGAATCATGCAACAGAACTGAAAAATTGCTCAAGGAATAACAAGGCCCAGAGCAAACCCAACCACCCCCATCACTGCTGCACCCCAGTTTTGGGAGAAATGCTGATATCATTTCTAAATACTCCCCTTCCCTCCCACTCAGTCTCCAGCCCAAAGCCACTTCTCACAGACACAAACTAACAAGCCTGAGGCATTGTTCCCAGCAGCAGATGCAATTCCTGAACTCCCTTTTCCCTGGATTGCTCTTCTAAGCACTTGCAGGAAACTCACCTGAGCCCAGAGACTGTTGTGCTTTCCCAGAGGGAAACAGAGCCTGATGGGCCCAGCTCTGGCACCACATTCCCCTTGTCCCTGCTGAGCTGGGAGGCCACAGGTGAGCCCAGTCCCTCAGAGCCCATCCCTGGCACCAGGAGAGCTGGAGCTGTTCCCAGATCCCAGGGCCCTGCAGGGCTGTGCTGACAGAGCACAGGCTGAGCTCTGTGCCCACACCATCCCTCATTCTCCTCCCAGTGCTCCCAAACCCTCCCAGCCCTGCCCCTGTGCCAGGCCCTGCCCAGCCCCAGCAGAGGCTGTCACCCAGCCCTGCCCCAGCTGCCCCCCCTGGCAGGGCTGGGAATGCACCGAGGGCTCCTGACCCCAGAGCAGTCCTGGGGGCACAGGCAGTGCCCAAGCTGCCCCTCAGGGCACAGCCAACACCACAGCTCCCTCAGCCCCAGGGAACTCTGGCATTTGTCCCTTCACCTCTGCCCTTGTCCAGCAGACACAGCTGGGGCTGGGCTGGCAGGAATGGCATTCCCATGGCAGGTAATGCCAGCAGAGAGGAAAAGAGGAGCCCTGTGTCCCTCTGACTTACCCCACAGCGTGGGCAGGACCAGAGCCCACCAGCCCTGGTGCTGAGGCCTCTTGCCTTTGGCTGCCCAAACACCAAAGCTTTTGGCAAAGATGGGAGGAGTTTGATGATTTTTCCTTTTGCCCTGAAAGAGAGGACAAAAAGAAAATTAAGTTCCACTTTGTGGAAGTCAAAGGATCCCAGCTCTCATACTTCTGCTCTGATTGCTCCCTATGGGGTTTTATCATGAGAGGTGACACCAATTCAAACATCAACGTGTCCTTTCCCAGCATTTTTATTCCTGACTATTTCAGACAATAAAAGGATGCTCATTTTTCATATTGCATTCTCTGCCTAATTTGAACAGAACCATTTTTATCCCAGCCCCCACGTGTCAGCCATTCCATCCTTTACCACTGGACTTGGCACAAAGGCAGGGACACCTGGGATGCTGCATCACAAGAAATCCCAAAGAGAATCCCCTCCAAAACCTCACAGAGAAAGGGTTTTTGCTTTTGGGACACAAGAAAGGCCTTTGACCATTTGCATCCACATGCAAAGCCCACACTGAGCACTTGGTTTTAAAGATGTTGCACTTGAAGTTACAGACATGGAATTGCTTTGGGATTTGGCATTTCCTGCACCCACACAAACACATTAAAGGAATGAAGTGCAGAGTCCTGAAGTTTGGTTATTCCAATGCTGTTTTGGTAGTGCCACTTGACACACCAAAATCCACAGCAACACTTCAAAAAATGAAAAGCAACTTTCACCCCCACATCCCCCTTCCTTTTGATTTTGCAGTTTTGGGGTCCTCTTAAGAACAGGGTAAAGGAAAGAAGAAGAAAAGCCCAGGACCTGCTACCAGCCAGTGCACCAAGCACCTGTTTTCCACAGATTCTCCTCCCAGCTGATGGCTTTTCTAAGAAAGCTTCAGTTCCCCCTTATCACAATCACCTGCAGCACTCACCATCAGCCCCAAAGGCAGTGCCCATCTCTGAGCTGTGCCAGGGAGCTCAGTCCCTCTCTGTGGGACAAACCTGCTCTGGGCCCCAGAGCTGACTCCAATCCCTGCTGGCTGGAGCCAAACTGCATCCCTGGGGCGGCTGTGGGCCCAGCCCTCCCTGGCTGTGACACGCGGCCTCTCACTGAGCACCTCCATTCCCTGTCAAACAGAACACTCAGGAAGGAACACAATCAGCAATTCCAACTACAGAAACCACTGAGGTGCCTTTCAGGACCCCACAGTGTTCAGTCAGTTCTTACTTTGCAGTGCACGAGGTATTTCAGCAATAAATTCCCTGTCATTGCTAAGAGCTCAGCAGCTCCTCAGTGGGAGGGTTTCCAGTTATGTTTTTCTAACAGCAGCTCAAAGCTTAAGCAGTTTCAGCATCCACCAGCCTGAAGCCCGTGGATTTCAGGCATCTTGCATGGACGTGTTATAACTTAAATGGAAATCCTACCTGCAGTCTTAAATACATAAATATCTTCTGCCACTTGGCTCTACTGAAAAGCTTTCTGCTGATATAATACAACATTTCTTTAACAGAGGGATAACCATATTCCTAATTTGCACATTTTCTATCAGCACATTGGTTATTGCAGCAATTTTCTATGCCAGCCTCTCGGTGCCAGGTCACACGTCAGCAGGATTTAAAGCCTTGGGCTTTTCAGGGGAGTTTTTGCCCAAGTTCCAAGTCAGAGCCAGCATCTGCAGATTGGGCAATGTGCATCTCCGTGGGTGCTTGCAGCCCGCACCCCAGCGCTGCAGGGGTTAATGGTGAGGGGACACTTCTCCCACGGGGCACTGTCACTGCTCAGTCCCAGCCCAGAAGGCAGCAGGACTGTCCTTCAGCAGCCCAGGCGTTCCAGGGGCATTCCCAGTGCTCTCCAGGGCCGTCCCCTCACACCGTGGTCTCTGTTTTCTGAACGCTCCGACTGCGCAGGTGCTGCTGGATCAGCCTCTTCTCTCGTGTGTACCTGAGAGGGAGAAGGCATTGAAATAACCTCTGCAAACCTTCAGCCCAAATTCCAACCAGCTGCTCACATGTGGGTCCATTCCCAACCTTTGTGGCCCTGTCCCACTTTCCCAATGCAGGCAAGTCTGGTATTTTCTAAATGTTTCCTGACACTTGGATTCAAGGTGATTATCAGCCCATCGTGCAGTAACAGATCTGTGGATGCTGCAGCCTCTTGGTGCTCCTGGACTCAGGAGAGGCTCACAAATATGGCAGCTCCTCTGGCTTGTACCTGTGGGACAATCTCCCTTTTTGCCAGGGGCATTTCCATCACTCACCTCAAGTTTTAAGGGCACATCAGACACTGATGTGGCTGAAATGCTACAGAACCAAAATGGTACCACATGTGGTACTGCATTTACCCTTTCCAAGGGAACAGCAGCAAGTACCGACCGAGACAGTCGAAAGCCCAGAAAGCAAACAGCAAACAAAATAAAGAGAAGTTACCTGAGGGTCCAAATTTTCTGAAGACCCTACTCTGTGTGTAGTCAATGTTAATTATGCAATCTTTTAGAGAAGCAGGACAGGGAAAGGATTACAAACCCTCCCAATCCCTCCAGCCTTCCCATCACAGTGTTCCACCTGCACTCTGCTACATTCATATCTTCTCCTCATGAGCCAATTGTACAGATTGCCCTGGACTCTGTGACACCTCATTCTGTGTCTGTTTACCTTGCAGTTGTCTGTTGAATCTCCTGCTTCTCCTCTTCATTTATTCTGTGCAGAATGGATTCCAAGAAGGGAAGATGGAATGAAATGTACTGAGCCACCTACCAAGGAGAAGACAAGAAAGGCACTGCTGACTGTGGTCACCGAGGAAAACTCCACGAGCTATGAGAAGTGAGGATATACATACATCACTGCTGATCTCTTCCACGTCCCTATCCATGAGAAAGAACTTGGCAACCTTCTCAGAGGGCCCCTGCAGCAGCCTGTGCAGCAAGGGAACATCTCTACTCCTCAGCTGCTTCTTTTCTGGAATGTATAAGCAGTGTCACAAAACACAGAACCAACCACAGGGGCTCCATCTACCACCTGCAGTCACGAGCCTTTTTACCTGACGAGGATCCCATACTGACTCGAGTGCAATGACCAGATACCCAACAGGTCCCTGATGTTGTGCCATTTAAAATACCTTCTCCCCCAGTTCCCTCCTATTCTCTCAGGTGTTCCCTTTAATAAAGATCAAATCTCCCTTTTCCTGGAAAAGTAAACTGCTATGGAAGTATTTTTCCACTGACCAGTGAGTACTTTGAACTCAGCATATGCAATGCAAACTGTCAGCTGAAATACACACAATTATTCAGCTTTTCCTCTCCAGAGGAGACATCTCTGAAGGGTCCCTGAGAAGGCAAAATGCCACAGCACACACAGAGTGCAGAAACAAGGACAGAGGCCTGGCACAAGTCCTGTTACTCCAAGGGACACATTCCACACACACACAGAATGATCAGAGCTGAAGTGCTCAGGCACAGTGGCTGGCTTACCTCCAGATGCATGGATAACGTAAAGTGCAAATTCATGGGGGCTGTTTTCTATCTGTGAAAAAAAAAAGAAATTCCATTCAGACTCACAGACCTTCCCAGCACTTCCCTCTCAGCACATTTTCCCTGTGTGTCTCAGCTAAGAGATTTGGATCAAAGCCTGAGACAGGGATCCTGTCTGTACAAGAGCTAAAGATAGTGGATCTGCATAAGGCAGAAAGCTGTTCTGCCATGTTCACTGTCCCTGGGCCAGCCCTAACCCTCGTGTTCCCATGTGCCCAAACCAGAAACACACTGCAAACCCAGATCTGTCCTGCCTGCTTTCCTTGCAGCATCCTTAACTGCTTCCTAGAGCTTATTCTCCCCTCACACGTAGATCTGCTGTTTGTGCTGCCATCAAGGTAAACCTCTGGGACCTACCCTCGTGCCTGACAGCCACATTCAGAGAACAGCACAGCTTTTGAACACTTTCTTTGCAATGTATTCCCTACAACTCTACTCCCTGCTCTGTAATTCCCTTCCTTGCTACTCCTAGAAGTTGTTTTCCTTCCAAGACACTCACAAGTCTTACTAACCACACAAAGTAATTCTGCAATAGTGAAGTCTCCAGACAAGTTAAATGGGAAGCTTAAGACCATTAAAGTATAAATTAAACACTAAGCAGCCATGGAAAATCCAGATATTTGAGAAATATGCAGCAGTAAGGGCAAAGCTACTTCTGACCACATACGACATTGTTGGTGGGAGATGGTTCCAAGGAAATTTAAAAAAATAAAAAGTAGTTTCAGGCAGCATGGCACTGGCCTCGAGCAGTATTTGCAGCTGTAACCTTCCCATCTTCCCACAAGCCCGGCTCCCAGGGAAAGCCCGTCCCAGACCGGCGCTGGGATAATCGCTGCTGTTTCAGGCGAGCCGCAGTTCCGGGGCTGTCCGCGGGAGGGCAGCACCGCCAGGGTTAAAATTGTCCATCTGGGTTTTTTTACGCTCCGCTCCATGCACTGTCCTCGCCCAGCTATTCCACATCTTTCCCGCAGTGCTGGAGGGAGTGCACATGGGAATGAACGCTTCCAGAACACGGCCACGCTTCCTCCTGCCAGCAGACTTACCTTAAACTTCCGAAGCAACTGCTCTATCACTTGTCTGGTTCTCATCTGGCTGTTGATTCTTATTTTGGTTTCTGACCCAAAAGCCGGAGTGAAAACTGATGTCTGGGAACAAAAGCAGCCACACCACGGCCTGAGCCTGAGGCACACCTCACTGGGCAGGGCTCCCTGTCCCTCAGGTGACAAAGCCAAGCCTAAAATTTCCTACCTCGTGGTTGTAGAAGTGGCCATTGATAGAGAACCTGTGAGTTTCTACTTCTGTCCTGGTGATGGTGGGGAGCTTGGTCCTCCTGCGCACGGCCGCGGCATCGCTGCTGCTGCGGGGCAGGGTGGCACAGTCGAGCTCCTGCTCCCTCCTGGACCTGAGAGTGTGACTTTCATAGCACGGATAACCTGGACAGAAGAGAACCACGCGTCCTGTGCAGCACCCCCAGAGGAGGGAGGCTCTCAGTGAAGGGCTTCATTTACTGTTTACTATTTATTATTTTTGGGGGGGTGGAGCAGGAAAGGAACAAGGCAGAGGCATACGATGAAGAACAGGCTGCTTGCAGGGGTTGCAGTTTGCGGATTTGCTCCCTTGGGAATGATTTCTTGGATGAAAGCACAGCTCATTGCCACTGGCTGTTCACCAAGTCACCTGCACAGCCCTAAGCAGCCCTAGGTGGGTGTTTCCCCAGCTTGCAGGACATGTGACACACAGCAAAGAGATTTCCCTTAGCTGGCAGGGAAGCTGCACACCCCTAAATCTTTCCCACATGTTTTTTGTATTCCTATGTGCACTTCAAGCACTTTTCAAGAGAGTTTAAATGAGAATGAGCTGACTCAGTGACAGAACAGCACTAGCTCAGGGACCTCAGGACACGCACTAGACAACACTCACTATGGACAGCACAGATTCTTGTGCTTCAGGGCTCCAGCTTGTCAGTACAGTTCCAGCACTGCAACTGAATCTACTGGAAAACACCTGGCAGCAATTCACACTAATCCAGGAGTGCCAGTGCATCACCTGTGTGTTATCTCAGTAAGTACAGCTGAATACTCACCCACTCTAGTGGCAGGCACTTGGCTGAAATAAGGACATTTATAATGCATTATTTTCTGCTATTTTCTGAGAGATTTATGTTTTCCTGGCATTGTTTCAATACACTTGAACCCAGGTTCTGCTCTCTGTCCTAAAGAGGAGCTTGGATATCATCTGTGATGCAGCTCTAGTTTTTGAAGTTACAAACAAGTTTTGAAGTTTTGAAGCAAACAGACAGAAATCAATGTTTGGAGAAATTATCACAGAAATAATTGCATGCTTCCCAGTGCCTGCCCAGCACACCCCAGTTCTCTGTTGGGAGCCTAAGTCCCGTTCTTATCATAGAAACTCCATTATTTCATATAGTTATGTTTTATAGAAAAGCTTTGCAGGGAAATTGCCTTTCCCAGCATCAACAGCCACCTTCAGCACACCAGCAACCCCACAGGAAATGCCACCTAAAAAATGCCACCTAAAGCTTAAATGACACAAAATTATCAAAATGCATTAATTCAACATGAAAAAGATCAGTACCAACCAATTCAGAAAATGTTCCCCTCATAATCTGCACGGAGAGAGGCTCTGGGATGCCAAGGCGAACTCAGAGATCAGAGATTCTCACCCTTGCCATAGCCTCGCTCTTGCCTCATCCTCTCCCGTTCCTGCCTCCAGTGGCCAAACTCGGGGATCATGTGAGGGGGGAAAGACCCTGTGTCCCAAATCCCAGCAAAATGTCCTTTTCCAATCTTTTATGTCAGAGCCAAGCACTGATTTGGTGTTTCCTCAACTGGATATGGAGTGAAAGAAATTGTGTGCTTGTGGGAGAAATGTTCCTCCTAAAATGAGGGAGAAATGCTCCTCCATAAATCTGAGTTGTTCTCTAGGGCAAATGAACATTGTGAGGAGAAAATGAGTTAACAAGCAGGGGACAGACAGGGAAAAATTTTTGGAGCAAATTTGAGGTAGGCTGTAGTGCACAAAATGAACATTTAGAGGTAAACTGAGGAACAGCCAGGTAAAGGTTTGAGGATAAAATTTAGGTAATGTGTAGGGAAGAGAATGATCATTTTGAGACAGTGAGCAGCAGGGAATGTCATAATGTGGAAGTCACTCCTATTTATCTGAGGGAGGACTGCCCTAGGGAATGGCTTTACCTGGGGTCTGGCTCCTGTAGGGCCTTACAGAATAAGCCTTGGTGCTCTGTGATCCTGTGCTGCTCCTTGCACAAATGCCATTCCTCACTATTCTTCCAGTATCACTCTTGTCCCTGCTGAGGTTTGTCCTGGGCTCTCAAGTGTTTTCTCTCCTGCTCATATTTAAATTTCAGTCTATTTAGGTGACTTCTATCCCCCTGCAATATCAAATCGAGTTCCCCAAAAAACACACCACCAAACCAAGTTTTTATCCTTTATTTCTCAAATTTCCATTTCCACTTGTGTCACTAGCTGCAATAATAATGGACGTGATAGAAATAACAGCAACCAAGGGGAATAAATGGAATGTGACGGAAAATGCTAAATTTTGTCATTTGAGCAGGACCCAGCATTCACAATGTCCAGGAAGAAGCACAACCATGAGATAATCCAGGGGTGGCTGAGTGCCAGACTGGGTCTGCAGTATTTCAGTCCATGAGAGTCACAGGATGAGGGATTTCTCACAGGAATGAAATATGACCAAAATCAGGGTTCAAGCAGCCCTGTTCCATGGGGAACAGAGAGATTTCCAGAAGCACAGTGCCTTTCACTCCATCCCATTCTCTTCAAGCTCCTCCATGAGCAAAGCCTGCTGCTTATTGACCCGGTTTCCTCCCTTGGTTGTGTGGGGAGGGGGATCCTGGGCCGGCGGGCAGGGGGCAGCGGGCAGGGCGGCCTGGCCCGGGGCTGGCTGGGCCGAGGCGGGCCTGGAGCAGAGCTGGAGCCGGAGCACGGCCTGGAAGCCGCGGCGGAAGCTCCGGTGGCAGAAGCCGTAGATGATGGGGTTGACGCTGCTGTTGGAGAAGGCCAGCCAGTGAGCCAGGGGAGAGATGTACACATTGATCAGCCGCAGCTGCACGTCCGACAGGCTGCTGTAGTCCGACAGCAGCATCAGGCTCCACAGGGGAAGCCAGGACAGGGCGAAAAGCAGGGTGACGAGGACCAGCATGTGGATGGCTTTCCGCTTCCTCCTCCACGCTCCGCGCCGCTGCTCCCGGCCGTGCTTCCCCGGCCCGGGCACGGCAGCATGGCACAGGGAAACACCGATCCTGGCGTACATGAGCACGATGAGCACCACCGGAGCCAGGTAGATGTTGGCAAAGAGCACCGTGGTGTAGGCCTTCCTCATGGCCGGCTCGGGCCACTCCTCCCGGCACCAGAACACCGGGCGGGTGGCGTTGCCCATGCCCAGGAGCAGCTGGAAGCGCTTCTCCTGCCGCCGAGGGACACATGATGGCCACGGCCAGCGCCCAGATCACCGCGATGGTGGCGGCGGGGACGGTCAGCTTCGGCTTGAAGGGGTGCACGATGCACCAGAACCTGCAGCACAGGCACCGGAGAAGCCGTGTGAGGAACGCCTCCTATCCCGGGCAGGGATGCACACGCATTTTGAACTGCCTGTCTTTCATCCTCCCTGGCAGTTGCTGCCTGTGCAATCCAGCTTCATGGCTGAGAAACAAACCAATTGCAGGCAGGCTGGGATAGCCCAGTTCCACTCTCTTTAAGGGACACCAGTGGAGGAGTAGATTGCTCTTTAGACCTGCACAGATTTTATTTTGCTTAGGAGCAAAATGCATCGGATTTGTTGTGGGAGGGTTGGGAGGGTTAGTGACTGGGCTCAGAGTGGTCAGGGGGCCAGGGGAGACGACACTGGTGGTTACAGACTCTGCAGCATCTTACCTGTCCATGGCAATAGCAACCAGAGCGAAGACAGAGGCAGAAACAGAGATGCCTTGGACCATCCTGCTCATCTTGCACACCAGGCTCCCAAAGGGCCACCCTGCAAGGAAACAGGCATTTTGGAATTGCTGACATCTCACTGCAGGACTCTGCTTAAAATCATTCGCTCTCATCTTCCATTTCCTGAGTAGAACTGTAGACTCATGGGGTGGTTTGGATGGAAGGCAAGATCATGGAGTTCCAGCCATGGCCAGGAACATCGTGCCATGGGCAGGGACACCTTCCACTGACTCAGAATGCCCACAGAGCTCCCTAGACACACGCCCCTAGCTCTCCCCACCCCACGGGCAGCCAGCCCACCTGCAATGATGTTGTCCAGGAGGGTGGTGGGCATGCAGAAGAGCTCCACCAGCAAGTCACTGACAGCCAGGTTCAGGATGAACAAGTTGGTGACCGTGCGCATGTGCCTGCTCCACAGCACGATGAAACAAACCCCCCCGTTGCCCACCATGCACAGGAGGAAGATGAGCAGGTAGGAGGTGATGAAGACAGCAGCCACCCAAGGCTGGTGGAGGTAGAAGTCCACGTAGGAGACATTTCCTTCCAGGTAAAGGTACTTGTACATCCTGTTGTAATTCAGCAAATCCAAGTGAGGCCAATCCAACGAGGAGTTTGAGTCCATTCTCCTCCTTGTGTTCTAATGTGCCCTAAAAGATATTTGTAAAGAGGCCATTTTAGTCTGCTTGCAATTGATCTGAAGCAATGTGATAATATTATTATCAGTATTATTATCGCATTGTTTTCTGTTTTGGGTCCACTGTGTGCTGAAATAAGCATGAAATTCACTTGCACCCTGGCAGCAGTGAGGTAGGTGGCTGAGCAATAATCACTAAAAAGTCACTAACTCCAGCACTGAAAAACAGGGATTAAAGCTTTCTCAAGTGGCACAAGCCTTCTGCCTGCAAGTATTCAAATCCAGCCCCATGTCATGGACATGGTTTTGTGTGCAGCTGGGTGATTTAATTCCCTGCTCCCTGCTAGTCAAGCTACCTAACTCCAAGGCTGCAATCAAGAAGGACCACATTGTGTCTGAAACATGCTGAGCTACAAGAGAGCTGGGTTCATTTCCAAGCAGCTAACTTGACTTGGAGGCAGCATTCCAAATTCTTTTCCACATATATTTTGTCTCCCAGATGAGGATGCCTAAAGAAGCAGGGGGCAAAATTAATTGGTGGCAGCAGGAATGAAATTAAAGTGTGAGCACAGGTGCTTTCAAGATTTCTTAATAGAAATGGGATTTAAATTTAGGCACAAGTTATCTGAATCCTGATGAGTTTGTATGAAAGCTCAGCAAAGCCTCTGCAAGTGCTTTACTCTCAAGAATTAAGTGCAGTAAAAAAAAAGTATTTATTCTGCTGTGCCTCAGGTTTGGAACAAACAGAGCAGTGAAAACCCATCATGTTCTGCTCTCTTACGCCTGTCCAGAAATCAGCAGCAGTGCAGTGTCTTAATGGGTCTGTATTTTACAGACTTATTAAATGCCTGCACAGCCAGGCAGGGAGACAAAAATCTGGAGTCCCTCACCAAAAACCACCTGCTTGTTGGTTTGAACAAGTGTAGGGATAGTTGTACGTTCTGTGGGGCTGTCCTTACAGACCAAGTCTTATTTATCTTGATTAGTTTTTACTCAACATGCTTTCAAAATCATTGGAGGTGATCTTATTGAGATGTCTGATGTGCCAAATGCTTTCCCCAGACAGAGCTCAGAGTCAGCCTTGTGAGAAGAGCTTTAATGCCCATTTTCCTGATCCCTCAAGGAAGCAGCACTGGTGCTCTTGCACCCCAATCTGGGTTCAAGGTGGGGAACTCTGACAGAATGCCAACACAGATGTTTGACAACATGAGTTTACACTGCTCCTTTAATCCCAGACCTGGAGATGGGCTTTATAAATCCCAGGAGATGGTCTCTCCATTAAAAAGCAGCATTCCTGTTGCTCCCTTTGCTGCTCTTCACCACATTACTATTATTATTACTATTACCCACTAGTTTTCTGCCATAATCTTTTGCTTCCCAGAGGAGCTGCTTTAGGGAGACACTGTGGCCAGGAGAAGGTGGCTTTTGGCTCCCACCACATTCCCAGTCCCCATGCCCAGCTGTCCCTGGGCTGTCCCCAGAGGTGCCTTTCCTCCCTTACCTGCGGGAGTTTGGCTTTTCCAGGGGTCTCTGATGATCCGAGGCAGAAGTTCTTGGTCACTCCATGACAGGGCTGTCCCTTATCACACTAAAAGCAGGAGGAATAATGGTTATTTTGGATACATATTTTGTGTTTTCTCTCGGTTTCTGACACTGTGCTGTGAGGCAGCAGCTTCTAATCACTTCAGTAATGATCTCTGGAATAGTTTCTGTCCATAGCTGGTAAACAAGAAGTTGTAAACAGCCTCGAGGCAAAACTGGAGCTGAGTCTCATCCCAGTTGCACTAATGAAATTTTGGCTGTGCAGGCATAGGGAAGTGGCTCTGCAAACACTGCAGATGACAGGAAATGGAAAAGCTCCATGGATTTCTATTATCCTGAAGCTGAGGGGGAGAAGGATTGGCTGGAAGGAGAAATTAAGACAGTGCCTTGTGTTTTCACAGGGGCCTTGCCTGCTAAAACAAGCAGTGATAAATAATCGAGAGAGGCACAGAGGACAGAAATATAAATCATCTAAGGAAAGAGAAAAAATTATGCAATACCTAATTGGTATAAGAGGATGAATAACAGTAATCTGCTTCCACGTGGTAACTTGATAAGAGCAAGGCCTCCCTCCTTCATTTAATACACCAGAGATAATCTGCAAAGGAATAAAGTGGGAGGGAGGCTCCCAGAGTGAAAACTGCCCCAACCCACAGTGGGTTCCCAAGCACAGGAGGCTCATTCCCTGCTGGAATCTCAGACACAGCCTCCATGGACAAATCCACAATGTAACATCTCACAGCCTGACCAGGACAATTGTGTACCTCTGGGTAGAGAAATTCAGTTTTCCCTCGTTAGAGCAGCAGTTCCAAGCCATTATGAAGTGATGCCATTATTTTCATGTTGGGCACGTGGAAGAAATCCCCCGGAGCAGCCACCACTGCCTCACCCCTGTGCACAACCTGCTGGGTTTGTCATCCTGATGTCTTCATTTTTATGTGTGAAATACCCTCACAGGATCCTCTGAGGCTGAAACAAAAATAAGGAGACTTCAGAGATGGAAGGAACAGCAGGAGCGTGTAGCTGTCCATGAAGAACATTCAGTGTGCTAAGTGCTAAAAAATTTGTTCTTCCCTTGTCCTGAGCTTAGTAATCCCAGTTCCCAAGGTTTCCCACTTTGGAAAATGATCCCTGGTCTGCTGAAAAGTGAGAAATTCCCAGGGGCAAAACACAGCCCCTGAAGGATGGCAAAAAGAACAGGACATTGGTCTGTGAGTGCCTGAGAAATTCATGGATCATCCATGCCATAGGGAACCAGGAAGGGAGCCACTGACTAAAAACCTGAAATGCTGTTCCACAGGGACCCTGTGCACAGCCCATGGGATTCTGGGCTCCTCTTGGCTTCTCTTCCAGAGTAAGGGGGAGCTGCAGCCACCCCAAACCCCCCATTCCCAGTTCCACAGGGACTGGTGCAGGAGGTGTTTGGTCTGGGCCATGCAGGGCTTGAGCTGGGAACTCTGGGGATATTTGTGAATTAAGGTAATAGAACTTACTCTTTAAGTATTTAACGTTTTCATCCATCAATATTTCCATCCTATTTTATATGACATACCTCAGAGTGGTTCATCTCCAAATAAGCCCGAATATCCTAGTAAGTTTTCAGCTGGGAGAAAGGAGCTGTGGAAGAAAATACACCCTTAAAAATAGCCAGTTGCAATCAAATAATTTTTTCTTACTGACATTTATTTTCATAAAGAAAAACAAGTGCACCTTGAGAAGCAAATTTCTCATTTTGAAATAGACAATCCCAGGCAGATGTGCCAATCTCAGAGCTGCACACACATCTCCTCTCAATGAACTTCAACTGCTTATCCGCCCCTCAGAGTCATTTATCTGCATAGGCTGAGCTGGGGCCAAAGGAAATAGTTTGTAGGTATTGCTTTTTGAAATAGGTGTTTCTTTTAAAAAGATTTCAAACTTCAAATGATGGAGAACAAGGCTATCAGCAGGATGACTGGAATAAACAGCAGACTTAGCTGTGGATTACTCATCCACTCGAGCTGGGAATAGAAAACATTTCACTCCAAAGCCAAATTGTAACTGTAAATCAGAAGATGCAAATGGCAGGTGAGGCATTCACAGCAAGTTGGCAATGGCTCTGTATTTTTATACATATATATATTTTTATTTATATATCATTTCCACCCTGCTTCATTAGAACCAAGGCCGCTTACCTATTTCTTGTCATTATAATCCTTTTTTCCTCCTTTACTTCATGCTTAGTCAACCTTTAAGCTTCTAAATATATTTTTTATTTGATGCATCACAGGCTGTTTTAAATCTTAACTAAAATCTCAGCCAACTGCTCCCTGAAATCAGGTTAAAGTAAGATTTCCACACCCAGGCACACTTATGCCACCACTTTATTGAGAAGCCTGGCAAGCAATAGGATTTTAGCTGCCTTACCTTGGAAGCAAGTCCCTGTTTTAAAAGCTTTCAGTAGGAAATTACTCAAGTTCTCCTGGGATGCAGTAGCAGTTTCCCATCCATCACTGGAAACTGGGCAGGGACCCCACAGAATATCTGGACTGGCCACAGCTTTTTCCCTGGAGAGATGCTCCAGCAGTTCAGCAGTGAGTGCTGGGGTTTGGTCTATAGGAAGAGCTAAATCAATGATCCCTGCTGGGCTCCTGGCAGCACTAAATTCCCCCCAAATGGGACATGAGCCTCCTAAATTGCACCTTTCAGCTCAGCCTGCGCTCACGAGTCACTCCCTGACAGCCCTGTCATTGGGCACTGAAACTGAGGGGAGTAATTGGGGAGCAGGTAGATAGAGGTAAAAAACACCCCTGAAAAGTGGGACAATCATGAGAGAGTCTCAGTGGAGGACAGGATTGGCAAACAACAGAAGTGTTTGAGGGGCCCATCAGCCAGTGAGGGCTAATGCAGCAGGTACAGGAGACAGCTCTGCCAGTGGGCAGTTTGTGTCCCCCCAAAATGGGGGGCACAGAGGATCCTGTAATCATTGCCAAGTGAAAGACCAGAAAATCCAAACCTATCCCAAGGCACAGAGCACACCACGGGGGTTCTTTGCACCAGCCAGAGCCACGGAATTGTTTCATTTCCATCTCTTTTGGCACAGAAGTGCCATTGCCCTCTGTGAGACAGGCATGAGAGCAGACAGCCCACGACCTGGTCACACAGTGAGGGCACCGTGACTTAAAGCCTGTCACAATAAACACCCTCTCACCCCCCACCCAAGCTCCTGGGCTGCAGAACATTGGACTAGGCCTCACTAGAAACTGGGCAGAGCAGCCTGCCTGGCCCAAGGGCAGGACAGGAGAGCTCCCTGCGCAGCACCCTGGGGTTGGATCCTGAACACTCCACCTCAGCCCATGCTGGATTTGCCCAGAGGCAATGCCTTTAGTCTTAAATAAGTGCACAGGAGAAGAACTGGCGGTGAGGGTGACAGCAGAGGTTTAAATGAAGTGTCACCTCTGCAGAAAGATGATGGTTGTGGCAGGGCTGAACTGTCCCCGCACCTTCCTACCTTCTGACTGCTCCCTTTACATCACCATCCACATGCACACAGGCATTTTAGGTAAACATTGATTTTTTTTTTTTTTTTTTTTTTTCCCGTGACCTGCTCTGAGGATTTGAGTCTTTGAATCCTTTTAGTGCTCTTGAATTTCCATTTGCTGCTGCCTCGGTGACTCAATTTTAATTAACACCAAATTCTAAGCCTTACCTGGATAACACGGATAGGTACCTCTGATTGATGTCAGGAATTTGACACGCTGAGAGATTACCTGGGAAACCTCCTGGTTTGACTCCAGTTGAAGCCAATTCTGCTCAGTAAATGACAGCTGCAACCCACAGCAGTCCAAACAGCAAGGACTGCAAGGAAGTTTTCCTTGCTAGGATTTTCTTTTGGAAAAAAACCCAGCAGCACAGATCTGTTCTTTTGGGATGAGGTGCCATCTTACCTACCAGCCTCAGGAAATGCTCAGTGTTACACTTGTTTACACCCCTTTCCCCAGCAAAACACCCCAAACTGATCTCACTGCATTTCAGACTTTGCAGCCCCTGGAAAGGTTCAGATTTAAATGATAACATGAACCACTTCAAGCTCCAGACACTTTCCTCCTACTGGAGGTACTTGCTACTGATAGAAGAGCAAAATAAAATGATGTCTTGTCATAAAATGAGCAAAATAAAACTTGTCTTAATCACTGAGAAAAAAACAAAACAAAACAAACAGCCCCAGGATCTTCTTTCTCCAATTCTGGAGTTCTGCAGAGCACTCCAGCTCCCAGCCCAGGCCCTCCTGCAACACGGGGACTGGAACCCCAAAGGCAGAGGCTCAAGGGCACCTGCTGCCATCTCCATCCCAAACCGCTCCTTATCCCAGCCCTGCCCATCCCCCCCCCCCCCCGCCAAGGGGGGCTGTTCCCAGCCGGCAGGTCCCTGGCATCACCGGGATCCCGGGGCAGGCAGTGTAGTGCCCCCCTGCCAACCAGGGCACCTCCAGGAGTGGCAGCAGCATTCCAGCTCTCTCTCTCTCACACACAGACCTGTTGCTCACCGAGCTCCCGCGGTTTTCCCCAGCTCCCAGCTGCAGCAGGGAGGCAGGAGCAGCCCTGCCCGTGGGAAGGCAGCCCCACCCCGATCCCCCCGGGTACCTTGCCCGCTTTCCGCTCCCCCGCCGGCTCCGCAGGCAGCAGCGAGGCGAGGCTGCAGCCCCCGCTCCCGCAGCCCCGCGGCTCCTGCCTCAGGCAGGGAGGAGGGATAGGAGGAAGGAGGGAGCCGAGAGCCCAGCCCAAAGCCAGGCGCCAAGCCCCGGGGCTTTGGGGGTGCCCGGCTGGAAGAGTTTCTGGGCTATGTTCCGTTGCAGAGCCTCCCTGCTCTGCTTGAGGCATCCCTCGGCCTTGGGAAGCTCATTCCACAAGGGTCAGGAAGTCACAGCTACCTCTGCAGGTGCCACCCCTGCCACCCCCCATCCATCAGAACCCAGATTCCCCCAGAGCTCCGAGTGCTCCCAGCACAGTGGCATCTCCCAGACTCTGCTCCTACCTGCTGAGCTCCAGCATTCAGGTCCAGGCTCTCCAGAGATTCCAGCTTTTACATCAGGAACTCAGGGAAAAAAAAACCAAAACAACAGTCTGTGTGGCCCAGGTGAAACCAGGTGGCCCCTGTAGTTGAAATGGTGAAATGGCAGGTCCTGCCTTACCTGCCTCTGCATCAGGTTTTTCTGGAAAGAAAAGCAGCATCCCAAGGACAGATTCTAGGAGAACAGGCTTCCAACTAATGATTTCATAGATGTAGGAATAATTCCTTAATAAGAATAAATTCTCTATTTTTACACTCCCCTTTTGATTCCTGGCATAGTTTAAAAATTAATCCTTTAACAAATCATTTAAATTTGAGAGAACAAGCAAATATCCCAATATCAATTGAAACCAACAAATTCTTTTCCAGCATAACTCAGCTGGAATTATAACAACTCTGTGTGGCATCGTCACGTGCTGTAAATGGAGGCCGAGAAGCTCCAGCCACACACAGACACTGCAGTGAGGGCAGGTTTGCCCTGTGTGATGCAGCAGATGGAATCCCAGAATCCAGGATGTTGGACTGGGGGCCTGGAGCTGGATGCACTAAAAAGCCACAGAGAAACCTCAGACCAAGAGAGGATCCTGCATACAGGTAAGAAGATTTTGTCTAGAATTCCTACCCCAGCTCTCCCTGCACACACACACACTGCTGCAGTTCTGTCTCCCCATCACTTCCTTATATTCACATTCCCTCTGCCTGGAAGCCCAAAAGGCGGCGAGTTCACTTTGTAATCCAACGAGCTTCAGATTAACAAGTGTTACTCATGGAAGCAACAAAATATCCACATCGCAGGGGAGTGAGACTCGCAGGGAACTGAGGCTTGCAGGGAATCGCTTTGTGCTTCCCCCATTCCCCGTGGAACATCAGCATGGAATCCTCATCACGGATTCATTGCAGAATATTGTCCTTTCAGTTTTAAAAACGGCCTCGTGAGCGGCAGGGCCGATCCGTGTCCCAGGACGCTTCCATCTGTTTGGAAGGCCGGCGGCTCCATCTGCTGGGAGCAGAAGGAAGGACAGGATGCGAAATAAACTCGAGGAGAGCTCATGGAACTGTCCATGGAACTCCAAAACGGTTTGGTTTGGACCTCAAGGATCATCCAGTCCCACCTCAGAGCCTGTTCAGGGCACGCTGCTGTCCATTGGCCCCTGATTGCAGATGGATATGGAAGTGATGGAGGTATTCAGGGAATGCTGGTTGTTTTCCCCTGTGCTGGCTAATCTGGTCATTAAAACGACTAACTGACCTCTTCCAACAGGGAAACATGTAAGCAGGAGGTGCCAAAAAAATTTGAGTTCCTGTGAAAATGAAACCTGCAAGTATCCGATTTAAAATCCCTCTGTGTGGTCACTGGTTTGACTTCCACAGACTGCTCACACTGCCCAGGTATATCCAGTTCTGCTGTCAATGCTTTTGTCCATGGCATAATTTCTATTTTTTCCTTGCAAACAGCATCTGGGTGATAGAGGGGCATGGGGAGAAAAGGAAGGGGAGCAACTCCCGGGGTGCAAATGCTCCCAGTTCCACTCTGCATACTCCGCAGCCTGGGGCTGCCCCGCTCCGCCCCCCGGCTCCTGCCGTGTCTCACCAGTCTGGGGTGTGCCCTGAGGCCCCAAACGCAGGATTTGGGCTCTCTGATTTTAAATACAGGATTTGGGCTCTCTGGTCAAAGCCTTAAAGTGCCTGGATGAGCCCCCACTCACACTCCCCAAATAGGGCTGGAGTCTGTTTCACAGCCCTGAGACTGCCCGCATGGGCTTGGCTCCAAGTGCCAGCAACGTGGGACTTGCCTCATTTCTGAGCCAAAGAAAATGCCTGATTTATTTATTACAGGACCCTAAAACTGGCCAAATGAGCCTGCTGCCCCCCAAACCCAGGCCTCAGTCCCTGTTTCCAGGACATGAAGGTGCCTGGCCCAGGCTCACCACGGGGAGCCCCATTCTGATCCCCAAAACCCCACTCAGGCCTCTTCTTTCCCAGCTGGGTCTGGAGCTTCCAGCTGATGGAAATGGGGCTGGAAACAGGGAATTTGGTCCCTGAACCCCCAGCCTGAACTCCCCCTGAGATGTCAGGACAGGCTGGAGAGCCAGTGGTGTTGGGACATGAGATAAAGAGGACGATGGAGCCCATCCAGGATACCCCAGCACGCATGAACACCCCAAGGACCTCAGAGTCCTACTCCTCCTGCTGCTCCCTGCCCAGCCCCAGTGCCAGGGATTGCAGAAGAGGAATCTGACCACTGCCAGCCTTCTCCCAAACCACATCCATGGGCCATGCCAGCACCCTGCACGGCTGGGCACAGTGGGAGACGGGCACCAGAGAGCAAAGGGCAGAGACCAGCCAGCATCAGCGTGTTTACTTCCCGCTGCACAGCAAGCCACACCCACCCTACAGACACACCCTCCAGGCACCCGCCCAGCAGTAAGGCACTTTTGCAAACACGTGAAACATTTTTGCCACCATCCCCGGGGTGTCGGTGCCCACAGGCTCAGCGCAGCGTCACCAGCTCCTCAGCAGAAGTGGGGTGAATGGCTACGGTGTTGTCCAGGTCGGCCTTGGTGGCCCCCATTTTGATGGCCACGGCAAAGCCCTGCAGCATTTCGTCACAGCCCAGCCCTTGCATGTGCAATCCCACCACCTTTGGAGGAGAAATGAGAGGCCAGGTGGGACCCAGGCTTGGGGAGCTGGATGCCAGCCCAAGAGCTGACCACAAGGGAACAAGAGGACAGCCAGCCATGGTTCCCAGCTGTCCCTACTCACCTTCTCCTCCTTGCCAGTGCACACCAGCTTCATGACACACTTCACCTTCCTCTGGGTGACAGCGTGGTACAAGGGAGTGAAGGATGTGTTGTAAATCTTCACCTTGTCCTTCCCATGTATGGCCATGGCCTCCTCTGCAGCAGAAGCCACGGAACAGGAGTCAGAGGGATGCACACGGGACATGCCAAAAGAGCAGTCAAAGCCCTTTGGTCAAGGCTCATTTGCTAGAGATCAAAGCATCTCCAGTATGCAAGCAGCAGCTCTGAGGCAGTGTCCCCAGCCCCTGTGTCCCCACCTTCGGTGAGCCCCACAGTGCCAATGGGCGGGTGGCTGAAGACAACCGTGGGGATGTTCTCGTAGTCCAGCCGGGAATCCTGCCTGCCCTCGAAGAGCCTGTGGGCCAGCTTCCTACCAGCTGCAATGGCCACTGCAGGGACAGAGAGAGACAGGGACTCTGAGCCACGTGGCACCACGGGGCTGAGCAGGGGAGGGGGCAGGGCTGCAGTACCTGGGGTGAGGAGGGCTCTCCCACACACATCCCCGATGGCGTAGATCCCTCTCCTGGTGGTGTTCTGGTATTCATCCACCACCACGTGGCCCTTGGGGTCCATCCGCACGCCCTGCCATGGCAAACAGCAGACACATACGCTCCAGCAGGGATGGGAGGACTTGTGGGGCCCCTGTGACAGGCTCTGGAGACCAAAGGCAACCCCAAATCTCACCACTTGCTCCAGGCCCAGCCCGTCAGAGTTGGGCTCCCGCCCCACGGCCCACAGTAGGCAGTCCACGTCCCGGATCACTGCCTCTGTCGGCTTGTGGCCGGGTGCCACCGAGGCCACCGTCACATCCAGCAGCCCACACGGAGACTTGGTGACCCTCTTAACCTAAGGGCAGCAGGAGAAGGTGCAGATGGCTTTTGCCTTGCAACAACAGACAGCAGCCATGCTGCAGAAGCAGGGATGTTGCCAAAACCATGGCTCAGCAAGCAGCACCCAAAAGGGCAGCTTTCCCCCAGCACTGCCTCTGCAGGAGGGATGGAACAAGGCACGGGGCTGCTCTGTGCTCTCCCACCTGTGTGTGCTTCCAGACATCCACCCCGGTGTTCTCCAGCTCCTGGGTGCAGTTGGAGCTGATCAGGGAGTCAAAGGTTCGCAGCACCTGGGCAAGGATCCCCCCAACCCTGTCAGGTGAGGGTCTGCAGGCAAAGGCACCACCTGGCAGCCCCTCCACCGGCATTTCCCTGCCCCAGGAACCCAAGAGGTTTAGGATGCTTGTGGTTAACAAACTTCTATTTGTTTCTCCATTATTTTCTTTTTGTTTCTTCCTCTTTTCAAGTTGTGACTTGAAATAAAGCTCAAGGGGATGGATGTGGTGACACGCATAGCTGCAGAAACACCGGGCTTGTGGGTGGGTGCTGCTAAAACACGTCCCCTCCATCCTCTGCATAGCTACCACGCCACCATCCCCTGCATCACTACTCCCGTGCCAACTGAGACCCTCCTTCACCAGGAACTGACAGCCAGAAATCACTCTGGCCACCAGGGCTGGGGTATGGCAGTGGGGCGGGAAGCACAGCTGGGGACAGAGGGTGGCACTACCTTGTCGTGGCGGATGAGCAGCGAGGACTTGGAGCCCAGCGTGGAGAGGATCCCCACCATCTCCACCGCGATGTAGCCGGCCCCGACGACGACGCTGCGCCTGCAGGGAAGTGACAACGCCGTGTGCAGCCACCTGGAGATGGCGCCGGTGGCTGCAGGAGATGGATCCCGCTTTACCTGGGCAGCTCCTTCAGGTCGAAGAAGCCGTCACTGGTCATCCCCAGGCTGGCACCTGCAAAGCAGAGATGCTTTGGCACCCTTCAGCTGTCCCCCTTCCCTCCCAAAGCCTGCTTTGCTTGGGCAGACCTCTCCCCAGCCTGGGAGCCCGGGGGATTTCATCAGGCTCACCAGGAATTTCGCTGTCGGAAGGGACAGCCGGGCGCCCTCCCGTGGCTATAAGGATGTGAGGAGCCGTGTACTTTTTCCCGTTCACTTCGATGGTTGGCTCGGGATCAGCGGTAAACTTGCCGTAGCCCCGGATGATGTCAATGTGAGCCTTAGGGGTTACAGTTACGGGGTTAACAGCGGCATGGAGGCAGGGCTTCCACAGTCGGAGGACATCCATTAGGGCTGAAAAAGTGGCCAAAAATCCATCACTTCTGCCACTGGGATTGCAAGATAAACACATCCCACGCTCACCTTCTTCACATTGCTCTCATAGATGTCATTGAGGCGCCGCACGTAGGCATCTCGCTTCTCCTTTATGGTCCTGGAACAGAGCAGGGAATGCCATCACTGCCAGCAGGTGAAGCTCAGAGCTCAGGAAGAACCTTGCACTCCGTGCCATGCTCCAGTTCACAGGGTGGTAATCAGTCAAAGGTTAGACTCGATGACCTCAGAGGTCTTTTCCAACCGTGATTCTGTGAACGCAACCCCTCTGGCATGTGGACAGCCATGCCATAAAATAAAGAGGCTCCCTATGACCCTTTCCCCACCAAAGCAAGATCTCTGTGCCTGCCTTCCCTGTGTTTGTCCTTCCCAGAGCCAGGTTGGCTCCCTGTTCTCCGAAACGCAGCTGGCCCTGTAAGCAGCTCTGCACAGCCCACGGGAGCCTGGAAGCAGGCAGGGACCCCTGGGCAGCAGACAGTGCGATGCTCCCTGCGGGACACTCACTGCAAGATGCTGATTCCCAACTGGTTCCTGTTCTTACCTCCAGTTGAACTTGACACCCGCAGTTTCAAAGCCATAGTCAGCATGGTCGTGGACAAACTCTGCGTGCACCGCCGTGTTCCACATCACCTGCCCACGCAAACCCCAGGTTGGCTCGCTCAGGAGCACTGCTGGCACTCTGGGAAAACCCCTGCCAGGCTGCCTGATTCCTCACCTCTGCCCGGAGTGCCCACAGCAGCCCGATGGCTCAATTCCTCCCCACACCCTGTGCCAGCACCTCCCTAAAATTTGGCAGGCACCTACAGCAGACCCAGCCCACGCCACTGGAGCCGGTGGCAGAACAGCCTCACCTTTTTGGGCACACATCCAACATTGACCTGGAGGGAATAAGAACAAGTCTCAGTGTCAAGGCCCAGTTTTCCCAAGGCAGTACTCCAGAGAGCATTCCACATCCCAGCTCTCTGCTCAGGAAAACAAAGGCAGGATTAGGGGTTCCTGGAAAAAGAGGGGTGTAACCGCCCTGGGAGGCTCAAGGTCTTGCGGTTTGCTCGTTTTCTTTCACTTCCTTGAAAGATAATATGGAAGGTGGGGCCTTCAAACACAAGGGGATTTTTTCCATTCAGACTGTAAAAATTATTTACTAGCAGAAAGGTGTTTGCCATCCTTTTCCTGCACTTCTAATATGCTAATTTTCCCAGCAGAATGCATTTAGGGCATAAAATTAGAGCCTGTCCCTCACTTGCTTGAGGAACCAGTTTGTTTTTTGGCTCGTTACCAGCTCACCATGCTCTGGAGTTCTGCTTTACCGCCTTGCAGTTGCGCTACACAGGATCCAGGAGCCATCGGCATCCTGCAAACGGCTTGGAAACTGCCGGGAAGAAGCTGGTGGAGATGGGGGATTGGGATCCGTCCTGCTTCAGCCTGACAAGGCAGGTCCTTGCACAACGCCCGGACATCGGGAGGGCGATTCCTCCTCTCCCACTTCCCGCACCGCGACCCCCCGGGGGTTCCGCCACCATCCCTGAGTCACCGGGGTCAGCGAGAGGGCACCGGCCCCGCGTCGCTCGTCCCCTTCCGCGTCCCTCCCCGCCCCGGGTGCGGGTGCACCGCCAAGAGACTCACGCAGGTGCCGCCGAGGCGCTGCGGCTCCACCAGCGCGACCCGGGCGCCGAGCTCGGCCGCCCGGCGGGCCCCCGCCAGCCCCCCGGAGCCACCGCCCAGCACCAGCAGCTCGTAGGCGGCCGCCGCCATCGCTCCAGGCTCGGCCTGGCCCCGCCGCCCCGCCCCGGGACCGCCCCCGGTGCCGCCCCGGTCCCGCCCGGCCCTGCACGACACCACGTGTTGGGGCTGACAACGGCGAGTTTATTGGTTCAGGTACAGCGAGGAGGATTGCAAGCACTTCCAGGACAAATATACAGAGGGGAAGGGTGGGGGTGGGAAATAACAAAAGAGAAAACAAAATAAAGAAAATACCCCAAAACAATTAAAAAAAAAAAAAAGGGGGCAGGATCAGCACAGAACAGGAATAGAGCTAAAAAGGGAACGCTTTTATCTGGGTTATGACAACGTACTCCCAAGCAGGAATCACTTCCTTTCTCCAGTTAAGTTGAGCGGTCTTTCCAATAAAATAAAGAGTGGTGGGGGATGAAGTTAGTGTACACTTCCCTGGAAAACAAACTCTAATTCATGCCAGTTAAACACTAGAACTAAAAATGTACAAAGAAGCGTCAGAGGAGATGAGTGTTGTTAGAGTGTTACCTTTTCCTCTCTGAACAGTCCAGAAGGAAAACAATGACTACAAATACAGCAGGCAAACTGACTTTCGGGCTGATGGGCATGGGACAGAGAGAATGTCGTAAGGAATTCAGTCTCAAGTTGTGCTAAATGCTCTTCGTCCTCTGTATGGCACATTTTGGTCCATGATGGGGATTTGAGTTGAGACGAACCCTGATTTCTTACAGAAACATGTAAATATTGTTGCTTTTTTAAAATGCCAGGTGTACTTCCTTCTACAAAGGTTGGGAGAGGTTTATAGGAAGTAGTCTGGGGTACGACGGGTAACATGAGGCTCTCCACGACGAGGTGCTGGGTCAAACTGGAGGCTGCAGGAAACAAAAAGGGATCACTTACCCTCCTCCACAAGTCACTTTCCACTGCTATGATAAACACCAGGCTTGTTTTCCTGCTGCATGTAACATTCCAACCCCAAACAAGAGTTAAAACTCATCAGTGACCCAGCAGCCCGTCACCACTTTCTCAGGTGAGCAGCTGAAAGCACAATTCAGACCCTCTCCTTCATCTTACCAAAGATGAAAACAAATAGATAAAGCCATGTGTTTTCACTCTCTCCATCAAGCTTAGGCAATAAAGAGATTGAAGGGCAAAAGCTCCAATTCTCCAGACCGCCAGGAAGAGAAGCTTTTAGGAGCTTAACTCACTGCTTACTTTAAGGCAGAGCACACGTTAATTCCAGAGTGGTCTGAGCTGGCTTTTCATGGAAGAACCCCTTTGGGAATGAACAGCCATTCCTCACAGAGTGGCTAGAAGGAGAGCCCAGCCCAAGGCAGCATACTCACAAGGAATATTTTAAAGTGTCATCTAGTTCCATGATAGCAGCCTGGTTCCCACAGCGGTAGCAGTAATTGGGGGCACTGAAGATGGTCACCACATTCCGGTCATGGCACCAGTTATAACCCTGCCAGGGACAGAGAGGGAAAAACAAAAGGTCTCTGTTAAACCTCAGCCCCTCCAAAGTTCCTCTTCAGGCCTGAAACTCTCTGAGGCACTTGCGAAACTACAGATTTCTTGAAGTATTTCCAACTGACTTAGTTTCATTTCAAAATAGATGCTTTACCACAAGAAGCAGCAGCAGGTACCTCACAAAACCAGCTTCAAGCAGCCTACAGGAGATCATCCCCTCCTCACTTGTAAATTATGGACTGCACCACTGAAAAGCCTTGGGATTTTTAGGGATGCCTTCAGCTTTCCTCCATCACAAGTGACAATTTGCCTGCTGAATGCCACTGACTTCTGACACACAGTTCTGCTTAAGGGATCTACCTGCACTAGATTTTAAAAAGGCATCTGCTCCATTGACCCACCTGGCATTCTTCCAGCAAGACATCCAAGAATAGCCTGTAGAGAGCCAAAAATGGCATAATCCCTGTCACATCTGACTGCTGAGCACTATGGGACAGGCTGTTGGATGTAGCAGCAGTCTGAGCAAGAACAAACCAGCATGGAAAAAGATTATTCCTGCCACAAACAGGGCGTGACACAGCCCCTCTGGCAATTTACTTGGAGGGGGCAATTTGCTTGGAAAAGCCAGAATATCCCCTTATTTAGGCTGCAGGTCAAAGCACGTCACTTTATTTTGTTGTTTCCATGTGACTAAAGCCTCTCTTTGGTATTGACCTATGTAAAAGGTGCCGACAACCCTGTGAGCAGAAGGTGTCCCAGAGCAGACCCCGTGGGCCCCGGTGTTGGAAGCCCTGGCTAGCAGTGCTTGTCCTACCTCCATGACCAGCTGGTGAGCGCGGGAGACCAGTGTGAGACCATTGGCGTGGTTGAAGGTTTCCGAAATGTCCTGCCCGAAGGTGTAGCCAGCACCACGTGGGGAAATGCCCCAGCCACCGCGGTCATCCGGGTCCGACCACAACAGATCACACATCGGACCCTGGGAACATTAGGAGCTCTCTGTTAGACCACTGGAAAGGTGCTTAAACACTTTTTATTTACAGCAGCAAGACTGCCAGCACGTCCTGCTCAGTGCAAGGCACGTGAAGAGTTTACTGAGCACACATTTGTGAGCCCCAGCCACTCCCAACAAAACTTCCAGCTGCCCCCGGAGCTCCAAGGTGGATTTCAGTTCAGATTTCATGCCCCAGGAAGCTGCAACACGGTGCAACACCACAGGAGGGAGGCTGGGCTGGCTGCAGAGGAAGGATGGTGATACAATGTGGCTTCACATGGTGGTTGTCAGTTCACAACCACCCCTGCGAGGAGGCTGAAGATAGTAAACACCCTCCCCTGCCAAATCCTGCTCTTTGAGTCAGACTGAAAGCCCAAAAATCCCACGATTCAAGGGAAAACAGCTGTGAAACCCCCACAGCTCTCCTTATGTAGGCTGCTGTAATCAAAGTACACTGACTTATGTGTGTTTTGCCCAAATGTTCATCTGCTCTAGCTCCTGGAAAGGCCATAATCCATGTGTAACCACATGTCTAAATGGACTGCAACGTGAGAAAACATTTGCATTTTCCACCAGCAGATATTTAAGTTTCTGAATTCTGTTACCTCATGTGGAACTTCCTGCAGGCGGTCCAGAGCCCTGATATGATCCAGTGTATCTATGGATGGAGAGAGGCCACCATGGAGGCAGAATATCTGTTCCAGAAAGAAAAGAGCAATCCATTAAGTGGGAGCAATAACCTCCAAACCAGCTGGGTCTAACTCTGTTAACACTCATTCCCAACCCCAGCCATCTTATCCTGGGATCACAAGTTACAGGAGCTTGTCTGGGACTGTTCCTCTGGATGTCACACAACACAGCCTGCAGAAAGGGAGGGAAAGGAGGCTTTTCTTCACACCACACTCACCTGGCCGTCTACTAGAGCTGTGAGAGGCAGGTAATCAAACAGGTCTGTGAAGTACTTCCAGACGTTGGCGTTGCCGTACTTGCGCAGGCACTCGTCGTAGAAGCCGTACACCTGGGTGATTTGCCTGCTCTCGTGGTTGCCCCTCAGGATCGTGATGCGCTCTGGGTACCGCACCTGGGGGCGGACAGAACCTCCCTTAGCAGAGGCATGGAAACAAGGAGTGATGGAATATCACCCACAGCAGCCCAGCACTCTGTTCCCAGCACGGATCCATTTACACCCATCATGCCCGAGCCAACGGCAGCGTCAATGGGAGGAGAAAATGGCTCCCAGCTCCCAGCTCCTATCCCCAGTCTCCCAAGCCGTACCTTCAGCGCCACCAGCAGAGTCACTGTCTCCACTGAGTAATAGCCTCTGTCCACGTAGTCTCCCATGAACAGGTAGTTTGTGTCTGGAGACTTGCCACCGATCCTGAAGAGCTCCATGAGGTCGTGGAACTGCCCGTGGACATCCCCGCAGACGGTGACGGGGCAGCGTACCTCTTGCACATTGGATTCCTTGGTAAGGATTTCCTTAGCCTGGCAAGGAAAGCACGTTTAGGACACAAAAGGAGGAAGCTCCTCCAGAGGCAGGTGATGTTATTCTGCTGCATTCCCACAGGAAACTGGTGTCATCCCCACAGCCCAAGATGACCACTGGAAAAGAGTTTGGTAGGTGAGCACAGACAAGGGATGCTTCCCAAATCCCAGTGCAGGGGGATGAGCAGGTTTACTACAGCAAGGCTAGATTTCCTTGCCCGGGGCACATTTTGCCCAACAAAATTCCAATCCTCTTCCAAGCACAACAGTTCAGCAACTTCTACAGGCGAGTCACATACAACTGGAAAGCAAAGACAGAGGCAATTGGAACATATGGAGCCAGCACCAGCTTCCCTGGCTGTACCCAGCTGGCAACAAAACCACCACAGATGGAGGGATGGCATCCCTGGATTTAGTCATCTCTTCTTCCACACCCAGCAGTTCCTCTGCTAATTACAACCATGCCATGTAGCCTATCTGCACCACCTCATTATCCTTATCAAATACCAGGTTTGTTGTGCTGCCTGCAGCTCACTGACTGATGCTGATCAGCGCTCCTGGCACATCTGAGGCACAGGGAACACCCACAGGATGGCTCCATCTGATCCAAACAAAAGGGCTGGAAGATCACCAGCACTGAGCAGTCACAGGCAGGTGATGATCTGGGTATTCCTTGCCATATCCCTTAGCTCAGGATGAGCTAAGGCTCACCCTGTGCTGCCAGAAGGGAGCCACTTCCCAAGGATACCCTCTGAGGACGCCTGCATTCCCATTCCAATGTTTTCTGCCTTGCCTCTCTTCAGAAAAACATGTATCTGGAAGGAATAACTACACCCCAAGCAGTTTGGACAGTTTGGACTGCATCCAGCATGCTCTCTGCACAGAACCTAACCTGAGGGGTCCTTAAAGTGACCTCCTGCCCATGGACTTGCTGAGATGGGCTGTGCCTGGGAACTGCTGAACATGTTGTATGTGAGTGCTGTAGTAGCACTCAGATTCTGCTCGCAGGTCTTTAAAAGCATTTACAGCGCCTTCGGAGAGCTTCCACCCTCTGGGAGAGACAAATATAAACCCACAAAACAGCTGCTCCCTGTGCTCTGGCTGCTGCACAAAGCAACAGGCAGGGGTTTGTTCCAAGCTGGAGCTCAGCAGGGCTCCTTTTCCACAGGAACAGGGCAAACAGGCTCCCTTCAAACCTATCCCAGGAAGGGGGGCCAGCCCACAAACTGAAATGTCAGTGCCAGGAGAACCCAGAAGTTTCCCCTGATGAGGAAGGAGGAGCTGGCAGGTGACAGGAGCGACTCCTTGTGCTGCCAAGCAGCTGTTCCCCTGCACCCATTTTAGCTCACCCTGTGGGCAGGACACTCATAGGTGCACGTGGACACATCCAGGCTGTCATCTGAACTCTGCAGAGCTCGTTTACATCAGGCTGGGGAGCCCCAGTTTGCCCTTACGTGATTTTTTAATGCAGAACAAGACTCTCAAAATGCTCAGCATCAATAAAAACACCCCAGAAAAGCAGTGACTAACTGCCTGCAGTGTGAACACTGCCATCAAATGACTTAAAATAAAAAGCACTATTACAAAGTAAAAATGAAAACCTCTGATGCAAGCAGGCTGCCTGGCATCATCAGCACTCACTTAATCCAGGAGGCTAATAAATAACTATGACTTAGAAGTCAAAATTTAGCTACCTTTGTTGCAGAAAACAGTGACTAATGGTATCAGCTTCCTGTGCATCTGTCCCACTTGCGCTGGATGAAAACCATATCCAGGTCAGGATAAAAAGCAGCAGCTTTTAGGTGTTTTTATTAAATAAACCTCCCTCGTATTAAATAAACCCAACCAATGGCTGCCTGTCTGTGCTCAGAGAGCCTCTGAGGAGCAGCCCATTTGCTGGCTGTGAGCTTGCCCATCACCTCAACTTCTTGGGTGCTTCTCAAGAGCCTTGGAGAAAAGAAAAACTCCATTCCTTCTGGAGGATTCATTCCCTCAGCTTGGTCTGACCGATAGAGGCTTGTTCTCTGGGAATCCAAAGCCAGGCATGGAGTTTGGGATCAAAATTCACCTGAACCTCGAACCCACCAATGTCCACAGTCCAAACTACTGTACCACCAAGTGGGCTGAGGATATTGAACCTCAGGGAGCTTGGCTGGAAGGAGAACCAGCCAAGTGGGATGGGAGTCAGAGGGATGGGAGGGATGGAGCTGTGTCACCCTTCAGGAATGAGGCAGCAGGGGACACCCAGAGCCTCTGCCAAGGCGCCCAGGTGCTCCCAGAGGCTCCTGAACCAGCAGCACCAACAGAGAGACAAAACACTGCCAGCCACAACACAGCACAAGGAATTGCCTGCAACAGGACCGTGTCCCCTCTTACACATCCCAAGAACCAGGAGAGGAGAGAAAAGCTGCAAGGAGAGGGATGTCCATGGATGGCTGCTTGTTTAACTCAGGAGACAGCCTTTTCCCTGCCTTCCTCCATAGCCCATTTCACCATCTTGGTGAAAAACCTGGATTAAGCAGGGTGGCTCTCAACTCCCCCGCCTGTGTGCTCCAGCAGTGACCAGAATTAATCTTTCTATCAGCCTCCGAATTTCTGCGGGGTTTGAGCAGATTTCCATTGTGAACACCAACAGAATAGGAACAACGTTATCACAGTGAGGAACAGCACCTCCCTCACCTCACCCCTGTATGAGCCACAGGGGCAGATCAGCTCCCTAACGAGGTTACCACTGGGCAGGTGAGGACAGAACGCCACTTCCACAGCTGCAAATTTCAACAACTTTTAAGCGTACACAGTCACTAGGCACACCTCCACTGTGTCCAATTCCTCCCTCATCACTGCCCACTATGCCAGTACGTAAACCAAGAATGACCCACACAAATAACTCTCGGATTTTTCTAGATTTTTTTCCCCCACTTCATTTTGATTTTTTGTTTTAGTACTCAGTTCACCCACACACTGAAACCTGAGGCAAAAGGCACTAGTGCACTGGGCCCCTCTGAAATCAGCTCCAAACACAAGAGTGCTAGAAAGTGTTCGGGAGAAGAGGATTTCTCCAAATATAATTTCAAGGAAACCAACTAAACCAGCTTTGTGGCAGGGCTGCACACCCAGAGGTTTTTGTAAGCTCCTCTCCTGGGTGACACAACCACTCCCCAAAACTTAAACAAGCCAAGTCAGTGCAGGGCACAGTGTTTCCTTCATGCCCCAGTCGTTTCCATCAGTTTCCAGCAGCCTGGAAGAACGAGGTGCTGTGACAGATGACACACTTCCCTGTCATCTGCCTCCTGAAGGACAAACACCCTCCCCACCTCCAGCTGAGCTCTCCCACCCAGCTTCTCCCTATTTCCTGTGTGTCCAGCCACCATCTGCTTCCCAAAACACAGCAGCCACTACTCCAGCTTCCCGAACAGCCACAACTCCCTCACAACTGAGGGAGCTCTGAAGAAAGAGTCACAAAACAAACAGACAGCCCTAGCACGGGACTGAAAAAATGAAAAAGAAGGGAAGGAAACAGAAGCTCTCTGGGCGTTAAGGAGTGCTAGGATCTGCTGGAAGAATATGGCAAGGAAAATCTTCCCTTGGTCACAGACTGCAGCGTTGAGAGACTACTCAGACAACACCCAGCACAGGTCTGAGGACCTTTCTCCTGATGGGAAAAAAAGGCTTTTCCCATTCCCCACTAAACAAACCCGAGCACGGTTTGCCAAGGCCTGTCCAGAACAGCCGACAGTGTCCTTTACCCAACCATTCCTCTTTCTATTTTGGTCCCCTCAGCGGGCAGGGAGCCTCTCTGGGTCTCATCTCTGCTTCCCGAGGTCCCACCTCGAAGCCAGTGGGTTTCCTCACTGAGTGGGGGTCGACTTTTCAGCGCGGGGCTCCTCCATGTTGTGCGGCACACCGGGTACCCCACCGGCACCACGCCGGTGTCCCAGCGCTGGATACTCCAGAGACACCGACCTGGCCACGCTAATCTCACAGAAACCGCTCCAGGCATCCAATGGCGGATACTTCACAGGCACCATCCCGCTCACCCCAAACCCACCGGCACCAGCCGCTTTCCCAGTGCCGATATCCCGCCAGGCGCATCCCCGCCTCCCAAAGCCCGATATCCCGCGGGCACCACCCGCTCTTGCCAGGCCCGGTGTTCCACAGGCAGCACGCCGCCCCCCAGAGCCCGATACGCCCCGGCCGCAAGCCCGTCTGCCAACGCCGGACACACCGCGGGCCCCGTCCCGCCCTGCCAACGTCCGGGCCCCGCACTCACCTTCTCGCACAGGCTGCGGACCTGGCTCTCGCTCAGCTGCCGGCACTCGTTCAGCTGCTCGATCCACTGGTCCAGCTCCTTGGCGAAGCCCTTCTCCTCCATGGCGAGGGGGGCCGGGCGGGCCCCCCGAGGCCCGGGCCCGCCTGTGGGTGCCGGCGGCGGCCGGGGACGCGCGGCCCGCTCGAGTCTGCTCCGCTCCGCGTAATGGCGGCGCCCCCCGCCTGCCGCGGCTGCTGCGCAATTCCGGCCACGCCCACGGCCGCGCGCGCCGCGCGCCGACGCTTCCGGCGCGCTGAGTCGGCCTCAGAGCCACGCCCCCCCCGTTGGCCACGCCCCTCCGCTCTGCCCCGCCCCCTCCCCTCACGGCTGCGTGAGGCTATGGCTGCTGCGCTCGGCGAAGGAAGAAGGAATTAACTGCTCCCTTCTCTCTAAGGAAAAAGGATAACCTCACACGCGTTTGCGCCCGCTGTGCATGTCGAGTCACAAGCATTGGCAGCAGGGCTTGGGAATGTAACAGTCCCTGTCTGCCCCTCAGTGAATGTGCGGTGTTCATTCCTTTCGCCGTATTCCCGTGAAATACTGTGGGACAATAAACACAACTGGAGGGTTTTTTTTGTTTCATCACGTGTACGATGATGTGCCAAATATGATACACGGTCAGTGAATATAAGCAGTAAAATTAATATATTTACTTACAATCTGGCACTCTAGTCACCTTGCCCTCAGCTTTAAAGTGTGACAGACCTGCACGAATTCCTACCTAGTACTGTTTATTTCTCTCCTTTGAACTCGTTCTGCTGTCTCCCCTGTAGCCAAATGGAGCAGCAATATCATGACAGAGATGCAACAACTGAGGGTGTGACACTGCCACAATCTGGAGTGTCCACAGAGCAAGAACTGGGATTTTGGGAGACCTCTGAGGCTAAATTTCCCTGGGATTTTTAGCAGGACAAGGTAGATCAAGTCCATGAGGTGTGTTTGTTCATGTCAGATGGGAAGGCTGAGCTTTGCTGAGGAGCTGCTCAGGCTGTCCAACCAGGAGCACTCATGCTGGTCACAGTTCCCTTCATCTCTGCTGGGTAAAACAGACAGATTTAAGGAATTCACCCTGAACTGAGGGGAAAAAAAATGAAAGGATTCACAACATCACATCCCTGAAGTAAATTTTCTAACTAAAAACAGCTAGCAAAGTAAAAGAGAGCAGTTTACATAAAACACAACCTTGTGGCTACTGTTATAGATGACAATTGCTCGCCAGTCCAGTTCCCAGTAAAGATAGCTGCCAGGAAGTGTTCACACTCCTCTGGATGTTTGATTTGTTTTCCAGAAGATCATTTCTGACCATATTGCCCATGTTTGTGACACTGCAGCACAGAACAGCCATGGGATAAGGCAAACCCAGCCTTGTGGCAGGGAACAATAAATCTTCCCAGTCCGAAGCATACAGGAGAGCAGCACCCTCAATAAAAGTCACCCCTGACTTGTCCAAAATGACCCAAAAAAGGGCATCCAGCACCCCCAATAAAAAACACCCCTGCCTTGTCCAAAATGACCCAAAAAAGGGCATCCTGAGCCTCAGGAGGTCAGCCTTTAACCAAAAGCAACTTTTATCCCATCTTTCAGTTTCTGGAGGTTTCCTCGTGATTTAACTTGAGCAAACAAAGCCCACATGGACATGCATGCCGTGGTGCTAAGTTTCGATTTACTGATTCCTTGCCACCATTAAAATGTTTAATAGGGGAAGCTTAAATGGAAAGGTATTTTCTGAGATATTTCTCTTGGCTCCCTGTCAGGAATAAAGAGGTTTTGAGGTATCGATCCAATGGCAGATCCTCTGCAAAGCTCTGGCAAAACCCCACAGCCTGAGCCAGGAGCATCCCCAGAGCAACAGGACGTGGTTTGCTGGAAAGAGGGAGCTCGTGGGATCAGCTGGGGATTTTCCTGCAAAGGAGTGGCAGGGATGGAGCCTGCAGAGTCTCCCAGCAGCAGTGGGGACATTCATCAGGCTCCCTGGCAGGGAAAACTGACAAGCCTCACCCAGAGGGAATTAATGAAGGCAGGATTTTCCACCACCTTCTCTAAAAATCTCTTCATTTCTCTGCTAGAACCTTCTAAAAAGGCAATGCTGGTAAAGTGGCATAAAAGGCCATTTTATTAAAAAATACATTACTGTTGGCTGTGTAACATTAAACTCCCCCATGGGATACCTTGCTTTCTTATTCTTGTGATTTTTCCACTGAAACTCGTTTTTTTTAGGGTGCGATACAGAACACAGGAGAAACAGCAATGCCTATGGAAGGCATTGCCTGGGCTTATCCACTGCTTCCCAAAGGGTGCTGGACTCCTGTGTTTTAGAGAGGATAAAAACCCACCCCACAGTGAATAAATGAAATAAATCAGTAAAGTTCTTCCTTCTGCCAGCAGATGAGGGTGCACAAACCCAGTGGGAGCTGCTCAGGGCCCCTGACCCCCCTGTGAGGGTGCAGGGGAGCACTGGACCACGCAGTGGCACGAGGATACAGATCCCTAAAACACATTTTGGGGTGCAGACACAGCATTTTTGTAGTGCATGGGAGGCAAACCTACCTGGCAGCAGCCTCTGTGGAAGCCTGGATTCTTTCTCCCAGGGTTTCCCCAGAGGATTTGTCTCCCTCCTTCCCGTGATGGCATCTATCCCCATGGGCAGCACTGTGAGGAGCAGCAGGGAACATTACAACATCTTGGTAAACTGGGAACAAAAGCCAGGAAGAAGTCAGAGGGGAGGAAAGAGGCAAAGAGAGGGAGAATGCTGCCAGGAGAAGGGGGATGAATCTCTGAAAATGGACTCTGTTGCTGTGATGTATGCACAGGGATGGATTCCGAAAGAAAGGAGAGTAGCCAAACCCTCACAAGGATCCTCCCAAAATGTTCCTCTTGGACACAGCTGCATCTTTCAGGGAATAAAAAATGTCCTCCTGCAGCAGCCTGGAACAATTTTAATCCCCAAACAGCTATTTTGGGGAGGGGGAGGAACCTCAAAACCTGCAAGCCTTGCAACAGGTTCTGTTTGCAAACGCAGGCGAATCTGGAACATTTGCCTATTCCCTGTATCGAGCCTGCCGGCTGATTTGATTACTTCCCTGGAAACGCATGTGCAAATCGGGTTTGCAGCCTTCGGAGGGCACTGCCTTCCGCCGCGCCGGCTCCGGTGACTGATGCCAGCGTCTCGCTAATGCGATGTGCAGGAAGAGCCGGCGGTGCCCGCAGCTCGCGGCCGTAAATCCCTCCGTTCCCAAATGCAAAACACTGCCGTCGGAAATGCCTCACCCCGAAAAAATGTGTTAGCAACAATTCTATAGCTCAGATGAAGCGGGCTGAGGCACAGCCGCTCCTCTGCCGCGCACTTACCCGGATAGAAGGAGCCGATGATGGAAGATTGCGGGGGGAAAGGGCATCAAATTGAAAAGCCCCGGAGAGATTAATGGGAGATAAGGGAGACAAAAACACTAACAGCCTGAAATTATTCCCCCTCCCGGAAAAACTTCCTTCTCTTCTCCCTGGGAAGCGCTCAAAGGAGAGCTGTGGTGCAGGCACCTTGGAGCAGGGGTAAATCTGATGGCAAGAATCCGAGCACACAGTTAAGACTACACAAGTAAGCAAATTTATTTGAGGACAGAACAAATATCGTGGCAAACAACAATATGCAAATTCAGTTGAGAACAGGGGTAAATATCAGACTTTGTTTTCAAATCGATATAAAATATAGTCAGATTTCATTTTGTCCAAAAAGCAGCTCGCATGAGGGTGGGGGGTTGGAGGGGGTGGCCCTGTTCACGCCATCCGAGGTGGGTGTCACCTGGAAAACCTCAGGCTCGGGAATGATGCTGGGAGGAGACGGAGGCACCTTTGGGACTCAATTTCCACCTCCATTCTCCTTAAAAGCCAATTTTTGCTACAAAGCAAGGGGCAGGCTCATCCCCTCCAAGACCCTCAGTGCCCGCCCACCTATGTTTGGACCGAGCAGCCACAAGAATCCCAGCTGCTTTTTAGGGTTGGGCAGCTTTGAAGGCACCTGCACCTCCTCTTCCTCACTGGCTCCAGTGGCTGAGCCTGAAAAGCCAGCGAGGGAGCAGCTCACTGCAGATGCCAGAGGAGTGAACAGGGCAAAATCCCCTCCTAGGGTGAAGGTGCTGGCGAGCTGCTTTCTAGAAAAACCATCCCAAAATAAAAGCAGACATAGAAAACATTAGATTGTCAATGAGGCTTTGAAACAAATTCAAGTTTATCCTTAATTTTTCTCATATATGTGTGTGTGTGTGTGATACAAACAGACGAGAAAGACGTGGTGGACTTCAAGCTGGGGACGGGCATGTGGTCAGTTGGTGTCCGCAGGAGCACCATCAGATAGGGAGGAGTTAGCACCAGAGAGTTTGGAGGAGCCAACTGAGCACATGCAAAGTCCTTTGGGAACAACGGGGCAGTGGGGACACATGGAACAGTCCATTAGAAACAATACAAGGCAATTCATGAGTTTTCATACAGTACAATACAGTCACTGATCAATTAACCCTTTCAGTACAGTACATGACAAGTAACACTTTGCACCCTGTTAGCACTAGGAAAGGAGGGTTTGGGCTGCAGAGGGGTGGCTGCTGAGCTGGCCCTTCTGCCCTTGGATTTCAGGGACTGTGGATTGCTTCGGCTGCTTTCCCACCCCAGCTCAGACAGCCCGAGCCCAGCCTGGCTCCCGGGGGGATGCACTGGTGGAGCACAGTGCCACCAGCCCATCCTCCCAAATCAGGGAATCCCAGAATCCCACAATGGAAGGGACCTTACAAATCATCTAACTCCACCCTCCTTTTCACCAGACCAAGCTGCACAATGGCCCTGGATTGGCCACGGGGATGGAAGAGCCACCCTACTCTGGCCTGCGGCAGCCGCCAAAGTGATGAGAAAACCTCAAATTGACACTCCACCTGGCCACTTCTGGGGCCAAAACACGCAGAAAAGGGTTCAGGAGCTGCCCTCAGTCGGCCTCGAGCCAAAGCTGCTTCTTCCCTCAGGCGTAGTGAGAACAGGGTCCATTGGAAAAGTGCTAAATTACAGTACATTGGCATTTCCATATGTCAACTATTGAACAGCAAAACAGATTGTTTGAAAACAGAATCAGTATCGTACAGTAAGTTCACACTTAATTCTTCACCGTTTCTACACTTGGAACACATGCATTTTATTTCCATTAGTTTAATGCCAGTAGGACCAACATCCTCCAGAACAATGATCTAACATTAAACAAAACCTCCTAAGGAAAATATTAAGCATCACATAAAGTTTCAGGAGAAAACCTGTTAATTAGCATCACAAGGTACTCAGATTTACATTTAGGAGTTTTCATGCCATGACTTTAAAACACCTTTTGGTTAATATCCTGGGGGTGGGGAAAAACAAACCCAAAAAAACCAAACCAACCCAAAAAAAAAAAAATTAAAAACGAATGTTTTGGGAAGTAATCTATTTCTCTGAGTGTATACACACCCAGGGAGACAAGCACGAACACATGGGCCAGTGCATGGGTGTGTGCACAATTTTGTTTTGATAAACTTGACTCATTTCAAGGGCATTTTCATGGGTCCAAAAAGACTTTCAAGGAAACAAACTCTAAACTACTGAAGCAAATTAAAAAGTCTCTCTTGGAGGAACAGAAAAGGTTGGTAAAGCATTGCCTGTGTGCTGTTACAATGCACTTCCCACGAGCTATCTGAAAACCCAAACAACTAAAAATCCTTTTTTTCCACCTAAAAGGCCCTTCCAGAGCAAAGAGTGCTGTGCTAGGATTTGCATTCAGGCCTCAAATGTGACAGGCGGGAGAAAACACTTAATTCTACCTTCCCAAAGGATGAGATGCCATCTCCAAAGGACAAAAAACTATACCTGAGGGGGACAAAAAGACAAAAAATACCTGTTCCACATCCCCCTTTCTCCCAAGCTTATTTCCAAGGACTCAGTGAGAATGGTGGGCTTGCTGGGGGGGGGAGGGGGTGATTTTCCAAATAGTTTGCCTTTATCCTGGTGACAGTGAGCAGGATGTGGGCTCTGAGTCACCAGGGTACTTTCTGAAAGGGCTGTTCCCTCAGCCACCATAATTCTGGGGGCTCAGACAGAGCAGCAGCATGGCCTGGTGCTATTTCTTTAAAGCTAAATGTGCAGGGATAATTTGGCTGGGGATGGGGGGGTGAAGAAGAAAAAGAACCAATCCCACCCAAAATGCTGATTTTATTTCTGTTTCTACATCTGTGACAGAAGATGCAAGAGCATAATACTTGGGGTTGCTCAAGATTTGGGGTTTTTAACCACCTCGGGTTCCCAATGAATATCCAAGCCCCTGAAGAAGGAAGCCAACAAAACCAGCCACTAAAACTGGAGCTGTTTAGGAAAACTCCTCCATCTGCTGCAACAGGGAAACCCAACACACCCATTTCTTTTTGCTGCTGAAGGTTATTTCCATGCTGGCCCCTTGCTAGCAGCAGTGAAGGAGAAGCCCTAATTCCCTTCTCTGCATTCTCACTGATCACGCTGCACTGGCAGGGTTTATCCATCAAGTGTCACCGGGGAGAAACTCCCATCACGAAGGATTGCCAGAGAAGGGTTTGGATTGACTGTGGGCTCATCAAGGATGATGAGCAGCAGTCCCAAGTGTGGGTACCCTGGCATGAAGGGAACATGGGGCTCTCATACACACCATGATTCATTTGCTGCTGTGGAAAACCCACAGGGGCTTTTAAAGGAGCAAAACCTCACCAGGTGGTTGGGAGTGGGTGGTTTGGGGCAGCAAAACCCAGATTATTCAGGATCCCAGGGATCACCATTCCAAATCCTAGAGATTTCTGACTATGTTTCCTACTAACTCTACCCTGCTGCTTTCTTGCTGGCAAGGGAGCTCTGATCCCTGGCCTTCCATATGGAAATACCACAGGAATTTAACAGGAATAGCACATCTGAACTGCCTCTGAACATGAGAGCTGATCAACTCCTAAAAATGCTTTCCAAATCCAACAGCAAACCCCAGGGTTATTGTGCTCCATCTTTCAAATGCTCTGTAAATCTTTTTTACTTCAAAATGCCTTTTCCAATTGAAGCCCACGACCAATCCCAACAGCACTTTCAGTGCAGGCACAATGATGGCTTTTATTGCAGTGGCTTGAGCACAGCCTTTATTGGCACCAGGCTCTCAGACTGGTTTGGGCTGGGCTGTCCCATGGACTCACCGGGGTCCCATACCAGACACAAGAGCTCCCGTTCCACTCAGTTCCAGGTGCCAAGGAGATGATCTTGCACCATCCCAATCCCTTTTGAGACTTCTCCTGCATCTTTGGTGTTTTTAAAAGCCATGCCCTTGGGTCTGCATGTGACCTCAAAGTTTACAACAACCACCACGTCTGCCTGTAGGTGTTGGTGCTGTCGTGTAAAACAAACTTGGATGGGTAAATTCCCTACTCTCAGGTGGCTAATGGATATGTAATGAAAATCAGGCACTGGACAGTGGTCCAACACACCTCAAAATTTTCTTCTGATGGCCCCTACATAATTAACACTGCGCCTAGGAGGGGAAATAGCTGGGGAAAAGAAGAGAGTTGAAAACTCAGTGCTAACAGTAGGTACAAAAGTGCAGTGCTCAGTTTAGTCCGAAGCAAAGTGACTGCTAGTACTTAAAGTGCTAGTCCCAGCGTCGGTTTGGTTCAGTGTCCGAAACACGGGGGAAGGCGGGGACGCTACCCTGGGGGAAATTAAAAACAGACAGCACTGCAACTGCACATGCCACACCAAAAGTGCTTCAAATCACGCCACGGCTCAGCTTGTGAACACACACGAGCAAACGACTGACACCTTTTAGGCTACTATAAAGAACAGCTCCATGAACTCCATCACTACGAACCCGCTCAGGAAGCAAGCGGTCACGGCGCACAGAAAACAAAGGACGAGCCCACTCCAAAACCAAGAGCCTTTAGGAACACTGACGAGCCTTTGCAACTAGGATACTCAAAGTCTAGCGAAAGCAGCCTTGCCCAGTGTCTGCAACAAGCTTGGCCGATGCTTATCATGCACTTTGCAGAGGCAGACTGCCTCCTCTTACACGCTATCTTACAGCTTAGCCTATTTACCTATTTACTTGTGGTCTGCTTCGTTAATTGCAGCTTCCTGACCATGCATTAAGCTGGCTTGTTTCTCTTAACCACCCTACCTGCCAAAGGACAACGAACACAAGGACGAGACGATGAAGGCGGTCTGGTAAACACTGGTTTTCATGAGGAACAAAGCTCCAGGGAAGGACTTTGAATCAGCACGCTCCTGGGGAGAGGCTGGGAAAGGAGGATTCATCCCAACAGATGACAAGCATTCCCTTTTCCCTCGGTAAACACACACTTCCCACCAACTGCCCCATCACCCAGCCTGATCCCTCTTCACACGAAGCAGAACCTTTAGTTCTCACTGTGTTTCAGCAAGCACCCCAAAAAACTCACCACAGGACCACCAACTCTCCCAAGTGTTGTACAAGGCAACATCTGGCTGTGTTACATCTGGTGCGTCCAAGGTGGATGTGGATCTTTTCTATGGAGAAAGCTCTTTTTAAGTCAAAAGTACTGAGCTGCTGGAGCTGGCAGGATCTGTGGGGGATGCTGCAGGTACAGCTGCAGACATGTTTCTCCTCAGAGACCTAGCACTAGGGAGATGCTTTTCCAGCAGCAGGGAACACTAATATCCCAGGAGTGAAAACAGAGCTACCAACTCACGTCACTTATTTCTCTTACTGCCAGAAAGAGCTGGATTTAACACACAAAGAGCAAGGTTGTGCATACAGGGGATATCGATGCACACAACTGGAAAGAAAGGAAAAGATGTGGGAGCTGGAGAAGTGCAGTGTGATATGAGCAGTGCCCCGCAGTGAGGAGAGCAACAAGGTGCATGGTGGGGAAACACCACCATCTCAGTCCACCATCCAGACAAGAAACTTCTGGCATGATATATCCAGGGGAATGTACACAAGCATGTGGATGTGGCCATGACCCTGCCACCCAGTAAGGAACAAGTCCATCATGGGGGAAAAAGGGAAAAGCATGCCAGCCTTCCCTAAGTGATGCTGGAGCCTTGGGGAATTAAAAGCAATCACTGAGCAATAGACTGGGCAAAGAAGCATCTTCCAGGACTGTATTCCAGGAGTGATCCTGCAAGACTGGCACATCTCAGCATGTGCCATATGTAGGCACTGGGATCACATTTGGTTTAAGTAGCATTGACCTCAATGTTGAGACCAAACCCAAACACTGAAGGCATGGACAATTACCAGCCTGGAAACTCCCGTGCCAAAAGGACTCCTTTTCCAGGTCTTTTTATAACATGTTCTTTCCTGTCTTCCGATGGAAAGGATTTTTGGCAGATGATTTGGAAGTGGATAATAAATCTAATGCTAGGACACCGTGTCCAATTGCTCAGTAATTTCCTGCACGGCTCTCACCAGGAAGTTTATGCGTGGTGCTGCATTTCTGCGGCTTTAGTTTCTCCTACAGATACATTGTCATTGTGTGTGACACTTCTTATAATTCTGCCTCCACCTGGAGTGGCAACCCTGTTAAATTTTTAAAAAGAAAAGCTATTACAGGTTTTTTAGGAGAAAAAGTTGTCTGCTTGCCCGTGACCTCACCTTTAACCCAAGCTCCAGATTTTAAAGGCATTTATAAATGCCTTTAAAACTGCTCCAGCCGCTGCTCTAGATTTTCACCTAAACATCCTCAGCAACTTTCCCAGTCTCCAAAAAACAACTGATTTGAAAGTTCATTAGGAGCAGTAATTTCTTTTTGGAGGCGGAGGCTTTTGCTGCATTGAAGGCTGCAGATATCTGTGCACTGGTTTTCAGTGGTGAATCAAGCGATTCCCAGACACAGCCTATTTCCAAGGAAAACACGAGCCCAGGCTGCTGGGTACCAGAGACACTACAGTGCAAACTGAAGATGTGGGGCCATTTTTAATTCTATGCTAATTATCGCAATAAAAACCAGATCCTGCAGCGGAAGACCCATTCTGGGAAGAAATAATCATCCATCTTTCCTAGCTGTAGCTGTGCCGCTGGAGAAGAAGCTTATTTACAAAATGGCAATCTCCAGGAAAAAAGCTGTTATCGTTGCCTGACAAAGCCATATATTCTGATACCTTCTGGGGGGCTCTGTCTGGAAAATTCCTCTTTGAAACCCAATGCCACAAACCTCAAATATAGAAGAACCCCATCCTGTTCAACAAAAGGCAGCTGTAGGGCTAATGCAACCCACCGTGACACAGAAATGATGCTTGGAGATCCCTGCTTTGAAATCCCTGCTTTCGTTTCAGAGCAGGAAAATCATATGACCTCTAAATTATTTATATGTGAAAAGATGCTTTTAATAAAAGCATCAATGGTGTGTAAACAAAACCCAAATTCCTAAAGCAGACTTTCCACTTTTTGTATGGTTACTTAAATGTGGATGAGAAACATCCTTTTTCCCCCCTGGACAAAAACATCCATCGTGCAGGATGGCATGAAAATGCCCTTTTTTAGTATGCAGGAAACACAAGAAGCCAAATAAAGCCATGAACCTGCAGAGTGGTTGTGAAAGGGATGAAGAAAACCCAACCAAGCAGCAGGACTGCAATCTGTTCCTCTGCTCCCTGAAGAGCCTCTCACAGCAGATTGCAGTGCCAGACAATCTTAGGGAGATGGGAACCTGCACTTGGGTCCCAGCCAAGACACAATCTTCCTCCAAAAGCTGCTTGGTGCCACTACCTATGGAAAAGACTCTGCTCCACCTTCTCCATCCCTCCTAGCTGGGTATCCATGAGGCCTACATCCAGTATTCCCAGGCACGTTCCCAGGGAGCAGCAGAACAGCTCCGGTACGCCGCCCCGCCGCAATGATGGAGCCTGAAGACGGGAACATTGGACCACAGGGACAGCATGTTGAAAGCAAAACATTTTATTACCATCGGTTAAGCTTCATAATGCACGCTTATGAGTAACAGGAGGTTATATGGAGATCACTTTGCTCCCTACCAACTGCAGCTTCTGGGATTAAATGTAGCAGCTGTTGAGCGGAGCAGAACGGGGCCAGTGCAAAGAAAAGGAGAATAAAATACATTTGAAACGGTGGGGGGTAGCTTGGCAGAAAACAGGCCCCTGACTTGAAATTCAAAGAGAAAGGTGTGGTTTTTTGCTGCTGTACCAAAAGGCACAGTGTCCTGGACAACAGCTGGTGACCAAGCACTGCTCTGGAAAGGCACCCCTTGTAACTCAATACCCACCTCAGCAACCACCACCTGATACGGGCACTGCAGCTCCCACACAACGCGGGAATGTCAGAGTGGAACGCTTCTCCTTGGGGCCACAACTCCTCTGCAGTCCAGGATGCTGCAAAACCAGGAGCTCCTGACTAATCACACCCTCACAGGAAATTCTGGTGGCCATGGACCACCAGGAGGATGGATGACAACAGGACCTATTCTGAATACTGGATGGTTGATCTCATTCTGATATAGCTCAGCCACAGCATCCTGCAAGGCTCTCCTGGGGTTGACTCAGATGTGTGATTTTTCGCTTGTTTTCTGTCCACTCCCATGAAACGTTTTTGACAGTAAATGCCAGCCTGGGATGGTTTCTAAAGAACACAAGTTTCTTCCAGCAGAAATTGCCCCTTCAATCTAAGATCAAAAATCCAGTTATCTTTCCTAGAGGTCAGAGACCATAAAAAAGCTATTTTGGACCATCTGCTGAAGAGTCACTAACACACTTTACCAGCACCATCTTTTTTAAGCCCAAATCAGTTTACCTTCCAGCCAATCTTCCACAATTAGCTTCAAATTGTATCAAACCCTATCCAGAGGAGCACTCTGCTTTCCCCTTTCCTGATATTACTGCTCTCATTTCACAATAGTTTCTGCATTCAGACAGAATTCAAAGGAGAAAATGCCTGCACTAGTGAAAGAGGACTCCGGTTATAGCTAGCAGAAAGCTACCAATTTTTCTTCTTGCAAACAAACCACTTGGCTAGAAAGGTGGGAAGCTCTTGGAAGACTGAGAGCCTGGAGGAGGCTGGTTTTTAGGCTGAGGCAAGTGAAAAATCCCCATATTGTGCCCTCTTGCTTGTTTTGCACAGCATCTTCAGCCTCACTGAGAGGAAGAGGCTGGCGTGGGTTTTGAACAAGGAGAGAGAGCACCTCAAGGGCTATTGCAACAGCTCGAGGGCTGCAGAAAGGAGCAGGAGAGTGAACTTCCCTCTGTGAAGAGCCTGAGGAGCGAGGTTTAGGGGAGGTTATCCCAGCTTTAGAAGGTGCCTCCTAAGAGCAGGAAAGAGGTGTGAAAAGCAACAGGTTAAAGTGCAGCTTGATGCTGCAGGCAGGAGTTAAGTGGGCACCACCTCTGCTTCCTGGTCTGGATTGGGGGTTTTCTCGGGGTTTCACATATATCAGCATAAAACACACACTGCCAAGCAGACAGTTTTAAGCTCTCTTTAAAAGAAAAGCCTCTGTAATATGCCTTCACCAAGGTAACCCACAGCAAAAAGCTGGCAGCATCCATGAAAATGTTCATCAGGCGACTGCAGCACCTTCCTCCTCTTTTTAATTTCTTTTTTTTAAAATAAGACAGATAGAAGGAACTTATCAGTGGTTAGCTCAAAGGGTTACCCCTGGCAGCACTGAGGGATGACTGTGCTGACATCAGCAGTAAATGCTGCTCTGGAGAGGAGGCTGGGATGCAGCAGGATTACGTGCACACTGCATGCTGGCACACACTGATCCCAGGACAGACATGCCTCTGGGCTCTCCAGAGAGGATGCACCAGAGGCAGAAGAGGAAGGATGAAAGAGCTAGGCTCCTGTGGTATCCAGGAAAAAGCTGTTGGCAGCTTCCCTCTGAGCTGTAATAGGACACACAGTACCTGTGGGTGGTGGTCCCTTGCCTAGCTCAGGTGTCTGCTGCCACTTTAACCCAGGTGCTATGGGCAGGCTCTGGTGGTCCCTGGTCCTGGTGGCTCCCACTGCAGCAAGCGGAGTCAGTACAGGACTGTAAGAGAGAGACAGGAGCTTGGCAGAGGCACAGCTCTTATCTCCACATCTTCATGCTTTGCTGTGGGCACTCTCCTCCCACGTGCCTGAATTTACAAACCCACATCAAACCCCTGGGTCGATTCCCAAACTGATTTGGAAGCATTTGCTATTACACATGCAGCGAAAAGCGACTCTAATTACTCTGCACCCCATTTAAATGTCCCGGGGAGAATGAAATCCTGGCACTGCTCAAAGAAACCAAATTGAGGTTACACATAACAAAGGATCCAGGCATGCCATTGAGCCGTGGTGGGAAGGAAGAGCCTGAGCTCAGAGCAGCACTTGCAGCAGATGCAGCAAAGCTCATCCCTGGGGAAGCTGTCAGACATTGCCTACAAGCGAGATGGTGTGCGCCGGCTGCTCGGAGTCTGCCACCAGCACAGCTCCAGATCTGCCCCAGGGAACTGCTCCATGGAGCCCTCTCCACATGGGAGCCATCCCTGAGGGAATGGCTGGCTGCAGGGTTAAATAACTCCTGCTTTGCTGCAGCTTCACCCCAGGAATCTGGCCCAGTCCAGAGGTAACGTCTGCCAGAGCCCCACCAGCCATGCAGCAGCTGCAGAAGCACGTGAGAGCTGTGGAACAGGATCCCTGGAATAGCTGAGGCCAAAACACACCAAAACAGACAGGGAGCAAAACGACTGTCTGGGAAAAATATAGCCAGCTCCACATCTTTTTGTCCTACATTGGCTGCAGCAGCCAGCAAACGCACAGTGAAGGAGGGAACCAAGGCACATTCGGGCTTTGCACAACATTTCCAGAGGGATTCATAATGAAAGCTTAAGGAAAAGATGCTGAACTTGTAAGAAAAAAAAGAGGTTTAGGGCCCTCAAGCCAGGTCATGAACTAGACATGAACTCTGTGATCGAGCAGGAAAAAGGGACAACACTAGCAGGATCAGGCACTGCCAGCAAAGTGAGAGGAGAATGTCCCTATGCACTCAGCCATATAAACACCTACAGGGGTTTCTGCCTGCGCTGCTTTAGTGACCTTGGTGTTTGGCAACCAGATGGAGCAAGAAATGTAATGCCAGCTTAAAGGATATGCTCTGAGGTAAGAGGCACAGAAGTTTGGCTCACCTTGTGAAACAGTGCCTATTCTCAGCTTACTGGTAAACATTTCAGCCAGAAAACTCTTTCCCTAATTTTACCAGGATGGGGGAGATTATTAAAAAGGCTTAAATTAAAAAACTTCATCACTTACTACAGGGATGTGCACATAAACTGAGTTGTTGAATCTAGGATAAATGCTACTGCCAAGAACTAGATGATACCCTTGCCCTCTGTTCTTGGCTGTCAGTAGCCTCTGCTCACCCCTGATAGGATATCTACCTGGGAAAAACTCTTTTCAAAGTGCCACCAGCACAATGCTCCACTTTTCAAACACTCTGTCATGCTTATTGGAGGCTCGGGAGAAAGACTGTCCTTGGAGGCCACTCAGTTCCCTCACAGATTCCTGTTCTAGGCAGCCCTATAGAGATCTCAGAAGTGTTCCAACATCTAGGAGGAAAGAAAAAGCAGCGTGGTGAAGACAACCCAAACAGAAAACCCATCTACCTGCTGACTGCACACTGAGCTGCACTTACTCCAGAGCAGTGCTCCATCACCTCCCTCTCAGAGCCTAAGGTCTCTGGCCTTAGATTCCCCCTGCCAGCTTCCTTTTCCATCAGGTACCTCCCAACCAGGCAGCAGCACAGCAGCCTCCTCCGTGCCCAAAGCAAAAGTGACAATTTGCAAAACAGCCACAGGTCCAGGGGGAACGTGCAGAGACAGAGCAGCTCCTGCTCAGCACCAGTTGCCAAGGGAAGCAGTGGGAGCACTGCCAAGGCCAGGCTGGGCTCACTCCCTGGGAGCCCTGAGCTTTGCTCTCGTGCTCAAAGCCGGCGGGGTCGCTGCTGCCAGCACACAACGTGCTCCAGATCCCCCCTGGACATGGAACAGCAGGGATAATTGATTTATGTTCAAAATACCAGGGTTGCATTGGCACACCCAGCCTTTTCCCTATGAAGAGGAGGGAAGAAATGCCTGACACATGTGCCCCTCTGGAAGCTGCTAGGATGAATATACATCATACATTCATGTGCAGTGGTGGCACTGTGGGACAGCAGGAGCTTGTCTCTCCTTGGACCTACACAGAACTCCCAGATCTCCTCACACTAAAAATGTTACTGAGGGAAAGTTCATGCCAGTATTTCTGTGATTCTTGACACACTATCCTAGGAGATTTAGGAACCTAAGGGAAAAGCTGTATTTCCAAACATGCTGGCACAGGGAGCTTATATTGTCATTTATTGTGCTTTCCCTACATTTGTGTTTGAACAGACTCATCAGAAAGCAACAAGAACATGACCAGGGCTAAAAATTACCCCATGTGGAAGGTTCTGTATTTCCTTTGGAAAGGATGCAGAAGAGACCTGACAACAGCCTTTAATTATGTGTAAGAGCTGCAGCAGGGAAGAAACCAAACTGTTTTTATAACTCCTCTGGAGAGCCTGGCCTGTAAGGCAGAGAGCAATAGAATTAGATGGAAGCAAGGGACATGGACTGGACAGCAGGAAAAGTATCTGACAGGAAATAGGGTGAAATAGCTTAGGGAGGGAGTGTCGAGCTGGGAGTATCCAGCATGAGAGATTTAAAAGAACAGATTTTTTCCAGGTTGTTCAACTTGGGAAAAATATGGACGCTGTTTGCTCTGTACCAGGCCCTGAAATGCACATTAGAGGCATCCTTGCACTTGGCAAATTCAAGTTTAGAGTCAGGTAGGTTCCAAACCTTCCAAACACGACCTTTCACCCCAAATTTCTCCCTGTCTTGCTTCCGGATACCATCAGTATTGATCAGCATCAGACCATCACAAGAACTCTTGCACTCCTTTGAGGTAGGAAGGTGTCATCCACCCCCTTTTAGTGGTGGAGAACAGGCACAGGCAGGATAAAGCCAAAACAATCCATCTCCATTATCAGGAGGCCCAGCTCCACACACTGACAGCTTTCCCATAGTCCAGACAATTACTCCAGCACTTCACTGGTTCAAAGCACAGCTTTCAACAGCTGTTGACACCGACCCCTGATGCACCTCAGCCCTCAGAGTGGCAGGCCCAGGAAAGCAAAGGTGGTACAAGTGGTGATCATCTTCAGAGTCTTGTTAGAAACCACACAAAACCCTTTGCAAAGGCATGAGATTGTTCTTGAAAGCCACTTTTGTTCTACTCTGATCCACTCCAGCCTTCACCAACCCCTTTCCTTGGAAATGGAAAAGAGCAGCTGCCCCACAGATACACACAACACTCCGTCACTCATTCCTGGAGCGGGAGGCAGCCGATGTGGAGCAAGGCTCTGGTGAAAAGCACACACAAGCATCCATAAGTTGGGATGGCACCAGCAAACCTTACAGGCCACCAACAACTGAGTTCTCCTCTGAGCTTCTGCCTGTATTCCTGGGCAAGCCCAGCAAGAGCCCAGCCACGTGAGCCTCTGAGAGCGAGCTGTAAAAGCAGTAACTCCACCCATTGGACACACTCGGCCCCGGTGGGATGGTTGAGTGGTTGGGAAGGTTAGACACTTGCAGAGCGTGTTACTGATCCCAAAGAGGAAGGAGAACCAGCCCAAGAGAACCACCCTGGTCCCCAGGGAGTACAGCATTAGGATCCAGGCTCTGTGTCTCCTTCCCCAGCTCTGTGGGACTCCAGTGCTGAAGGTGTTGCCTATTCCTCCTACTAGGGATACAACCATCACCATGCTCTATGATTCCCTGGAGCACGCATCCTGTCCTCGCTTCCCTCCGCCCCCTCCTGCCTTTTTGTTCCCCTGCCTTGGTGAGAAGCACTTATCTCTGCTCTTACTCCCCCTCTCCCTCTGCATTGTGCCAACAACATGTGCTCCCAACAAGGACCAGATGGGAATACTTGTAAGAGCCTGGGGTTAACCCGTGTCTTTTATCCCACATACTCTCTGCTGTTTTGAAATGCAGATTCTATTGCAGTGTAAAGATTTAAGGTTAGTAGTAGAGTATGTTGATATTGCTTGTGAAACCCATCTCGCTCCTATTGCACGCTGATCATCTCCAATACGGGAAACAGAACAGACAGATAGTCTGTTTAATGTCTCCAAGGGAAGGACCTATTGGAAACAGGGGGGAAATGAGTATTTGCAATATGCCCGTGCATATCTATCTCTAATACTCCTCTCTCCCTCGCCTCTGCGTTCATTTGTGACCACATATGAATTGACAGATGTTGTGCCAGTGGGGCTGGGCACGAAGCCTCGGCTCTCTCCGGCTGCCAGCAGCCGCCACCGAGGGCCATCTCTGCCTCCAATTAATCTCTGCATGGCAAACGATCAGGACCAAGAGCAGATGCAAACTCCCGCCTGCCGGATGGATTTCCTCCACTGTGGTAAGAAATCCGTCCGATTGTCTGTGTGTCCAACCAACACCTCCAGGGCAGGAGCAGTTACCCCTCCCACTTTAATACTGGTGTGTTGGATGGCTCCAAAACCCCCAAAAAGACAGAATATGCCTCTTTAAGTTTCGGCTCTGTGCAGAGCTAGCAATTTCCATGTGCTACTCCAAGCGTTTCTGTGCAGCCTAGCAATTAAGAAGATGAATTAGCAAGTCGTTAATGACGGTTTTACTGGGGGGGGGAGCCAGACCCCTGGAGGCCAGGCTAGTAGGAACACCACCACATTCCCCACACGTGAGAAAGCCAGCAGGCACCTGCACCTTTCCAGAAGTTGGTGCACACGAAAGAGCCCCGAGGCTGCGGGTCCGGGTTCCGCGTGATGCCTCCCTCCGCACGGGGAGGGAGCGATCCAATTACATCCATCACAGAAATGCCAAAACGACATCCGCCTTATAAAACCTCAATTTACGCTCTGACATTTCTGGAAAACCAATTTTTAATCCATGTCATCTATCAGGAGTTCTTGATATTTTACTTCACCTCAATGCTTTATATATACTGTTGCCTTTATTGAGGTGCAGGTGGGGAACTGAACACAGGCTGACAAAATATTAGGAAGAAAAATTGATGTCAGCCCATGAAGGCTTCCGCAGGTTTTGGAGGAACAGAACAGCAAAAGATCTGGCTTTAGCTTTTTCCAAATCCCCCAAATCCAGAAGCACCTTCTCCCCTAGCTGGGGCTCTTTTCCTGTGGCCATGACAGCCTCGCTTGGGTGTAGCTTATGGTGCAGCCTTTATATCCACTCCTTCTTGAATAAACTCTTAATTTCAAACACAACCTTTACATGAAAGCAAAGGAAGGGAAAGGTGAATTTTAGACATCATATCATGTTAAATCATTAAAAATAAAGGGCAACTTAATTTTGGAGTAAGCAGCATAGAAAATTAAACAGAAGGTCTAATTTTCTTCAGGAATTCTTTAATAAATTGCATATATCTAGTGTATGTACAGCAAAAGTGGGAATGCCATGAAACTGAAAAAGCTTATTAGATAATTTTTGACCTGGTGCAAAATCTGCCCAGTGAAAATACACAATAATAAACTCCTTTCTACTACAAAAATTACTAGAATTGGAAAACAAGACTGCAAGTCACGCAAGCAGAAGGCTTCCTAACCACCAGCAGCTCACTTCCCTGGGAGTTTAGGTCACTTCAATAGGCCATAGGGGAAAAAAAATGATGCAATTATCAGACTAGGACATCTGTAGCTGAAAAAAAAAAGTGCTGACATTGATTTTGATAATTGCTCGGGGGTTCTTTTTTGTACAAAGGACGTGATTATAATACTTCTGCTTGGGATTTTATGAACATGGCAGTACAGATTTGCAGAGCCAGGGGTTGTAAAATGGCACGCAGACATGACGTGGCTGGCAGCTGCCTCTTTACAGCTCTCACCTCTCCTCAATGACGCCTCCAAGGAAGAGCTTTGCCTTCTTTTAACTATGCTTCCCCTTGCTGCCCTGCTGAAAACCTACAGGATTCTTCCGAGGGCTGCGGCCAGGAGCTCACGCCCAGCCCTGGTTGGAATTACGTGTTTATCCAGACCGGTGGTGGGAGCAGACGTCCCCTCCTCAGACTGCACTTCAGATAAATAAGGTTATTTCGCTACGAGCTACTACAGGCTACAATATACTCACATAAATATAGTAATGCCTATACGTGGATATGAATTGGTATATATCGGATACAGATAAGAAACACTAACGACGACGAGTAGATACCAATAACCACTGCAGCTTCTCGCTGGGTAAAGTCCACCGTCCATCCAGGCTGCACGCAAGGAGCCCACGAGGGAGGGTTCTGCCCTCTCCACACCAGTGCAAAATGCTTCCCAACCCTTCCATAGCTCTGTACTTTACCAGGAAAGCCAGCTCCGTGGGCCGCACCCAACACAACGTTCCCCCAGCTGCAAGGCAGGGGAAGCCCCCCAGCCCCTTCCATCTGGGATAAGCTTTGCAGGGACCACCCCACCTTTGGCGCCAGCAGCAGGGAAAACCAGGTACGGGGCAGCTGCTGGACTTGGTTTTGTCAAGACTACAAGAGCAAAGCTCGGCTTTAAGCCTCGACAGCAACATGGGGGGCCCAGTTTGCGGAAGGGGTGAGGAGCCGCTGCGACGGCAGAGCTGAAGGTGCTCAGCAGCTCTGCAACATTGCAATGTAAAAAACCAAATCATCATCCCACTCTTGGTGGTTTGAGAGGATCCTCAATACAGTGCCTGTCCTCCTCTAACACACGAGCAGAGCTGGACCGAGCAGGATCAACAGGTCTCTAACAGACAGGTGTGCATGCAGGAGACGGCTTCTCTCGGCATTAGACTACGTTACCAAAGCATCCCCTTACCGGAGCGGGAGCAAAAATGTGCTCCTAGCATTATTTACACAATATAAAGTGCATTAGGATTTAATAATTCAACTGACAGACTTTCTGCCGGGACCATAGAATTTTGAAACAGAGGTGAGGGCTTGAATAGGAAATTCTCTCATGAGAAAAAGAGGTTCAGACCGGTGCTCTTCACCCTGTCCTCCTAAGGATTGTTTTTGGCCGTTCTTTCTAGTGCAAATAAGCTTGTGTTTTCTCAAGTTTAAGGGACATGGCAGTTTCAGGGCGTCAGGAACAAACACTTAAAACACATCAGGGATTCACCGTTCCAGAGCTTTCTCGCTGGGCCCTGCTGGGCACCAGCAGCCCGAGCGGTCACTGCTCTGGGAAGCTGAGGACGCACTGCCAAAAATACAAAGGAACCCGTTTCCGAATCTCACCATTCAAGTCTTGCATTGCTACACTCCGAGTGCATCCCTACTGCTCTCCAGTCCAACATCCGCTTCCCATCGCCTGGAGAGCCGTCCTCCCCCAACCCAACACCGGTGCTTCCCGTGGCAATGGAAACCCAGAGCCGCTGCTCTACCCACGACAGATCGGCAATGAACGTGAAGATCCCGAGCCAGGTTTGGATACTAAGGTGCATCCTGTGCCAGGGGAGTAAATACATGAGCGGATCCTATGGGATACCTGCATGCCAGAACCAAGGCTGGCCGTCGCTGGATTCCTGGGTGACATTTACAAGAAACTAACGGCATTGGAAGGCCAATTCACTAACAAAAGATAAAGAGTTTTTTTAAAAAACGAGCAGCAATAAGGAAAGCAATTTTGCATCCTTTTTTGCATCTTTTAAAATGGTGAAGAAAACATCCCTTTCCAATCATGAATAATTTCCTCACCAATGCTACAGGAACATGGGGAAGGCAGGAGCACTTACAACACACTCGGCCCACTTAGGCTAATTCCAACCCAGGAGCTTTTACGATCCCTTGAGGCAAAGGCAGGCAGGGATGGGAGATGCCGAGCACACACAGGGAAGAAGAGCATAAAAAGTTCGTACATTCATAGCTCCGGTTTGTTGGACTAGAAGTGAATTTTTTTACCTCAGGCACTGTGACGGGCAGCAGCAGTCAGCGATGCGCTAATGTACGCATCAACGACTCATTCACTAAATTCTGGTTTCACACCATAACAGGATGTGGAGTTCTTTTAACGTGGGGTTTGGTGGGGTTTTTTTTTAATTGACCTGTTAAAACCATTGGGACGAAAGCCGCGAGAGCGCCGCTGAATCAGGACCCCGCACAACGCCCGCTGATTCATCATGGTCCACTGGCTGTTTGAGTGATGGAGTGAGAAACCTCTTCCAGGTTTGAAAAGGGACCTGAAAGAGCAACCTATGGAGAAAGGGATGGGAGTTTTTGACACTAAGCCAAAGGCTTGGTTGCTGTAACTGCTATATATGGTTTTAAAGGGGGAATCACCTAAAACAGTGAAATTAACTTTCTTACTTCTTGTCACAACTGTAACATTTTCCTAAAGGTTCTTTGGTGACTTTGGTGCAAGCTGTTATTTTTTTTCTTTTTTTTTTTTCTTTTTGTAAAGTTAAAACAGATTAACTAGTTTTAGTTCCCAAACTAAAATCCAGATTATCCTCTTGGTTCCCAACCCTGTCTCCCCAACCTTTCTCATTATGACATTAACAGGCAACAGCATTCGGATTGAGCGTGGCCATGCAGTGTGCAGGTGGCTCCAGACTCAGAGTGGTGAACAGTCTTGGTTGGAGATAAAGATGTTTCTCAAAAGGTTAAAAAATAAAACAGGTCATGGCTGCATGGAAAAACAGCTGGTCCACATGCACACTAGGCCACTCTGTAATGAAACAATTTGAGTGATTACAAATATCTGATCAGACATGGTAATGCCTGCTTAAAACAATCTTAAAGGTGAGCAACGCACTACTAGAAGTACCTGGAGCTCAGTCAAACTCCCGCTGGTTCAGGGGGAAGAAGCTGGTTGCCCAAAGGCTGGACAAGCCCCTTATGCTATAAATATTCATGTTTTAAGAAACACAGAACCTTTCACCAACCTCCCAACCAGGTAATTGCACACGTTCTCCCTCCAGGCAGAGAGTTAATATCACGAGATTTAAAATTACATCACAAAGACTCCAGGATGACAGCAAAACCTTGGGGCAGGCAGGCGAGATCGGGACTGGAGCGGCTCAAGGACAGCTCCAGCTCCGAGCTGGGGGGGAAGGTGGTGATGGCAGGGCACGGATGTTGTCTCCCCAGCACCACCCACAACCAGCACAACAGAAAAACCAATGGGGCATCCACCACAGCTTCCAAAATGCGCCACGAGCGAGCGTGACAGAGATGCCTTTCTACACGAATCCAGTGGCGCACCCAACACCCCAAAGGTCTTCCCATGGCAGGAGGAGGAAAACACCCAAAGGCTTTCCTCGCCCAGGTCACATCCCGAATCACATCAGTCTGGGAGAGGAGCCGGGAGCCTCGGCCACGGCATTCCTTCCACCTACCAACACCCGCTCCACGCCTAATACAAAAATACCTTCTGAAATTTTGGACAAAATGCGTTAAAAATAAAATAAAAAAAAAGATCACCAGCCTCTAAGGGGCAGAACATGGAGATGAGGAGTGGGTTATCATTCACTGCCATTAATTCAGGAGGCTGAGCACTCTGCTGTCCTGGGGTACTCAGGTGATCTGGTCAGCACAAAACTACGGGATGAACGACAGCTCTTCTGCCCTTCACTGGCATGTGACTGAGGTCTGATGGGTTATCAGGACTTTACCCATAAACAGACTATCGTTTCCAACTCAACAACCAGGAGATGTCAACTTTTAAACCTCTCTCCCTCCTCACACACAGACCAGAGATTCACATGGAGCCGATTTTTGCCATAAATGCTCTACAACAGTGCTGCTTGGCCTTCAGACCGGGCACGGGCAGAAGCCAGTCCTGAAAAACTGGTGATAAGCAGAAACTGATACATTTCATGGTAAGGTTCAGGGCAGGGGTACTTTTGTATCGTGTTTAAGTGCAACACAAGCCTTTTCTAGACTATTTAAAGGTCAGGGTGCCGGATTTTGTTTGTGCTGATACTCGTACTTCCACAGTCTCCAACACTCGAAGCAGCTGACTCATACGGACTTGGGAGGTTGGTCCTTTTCTAAGACACACGGAGATGTTTTGGGCATAGTTTAACGTCATAACCAGACTCCTATAACATTATATACTGGAGTTACCAAGAACTACCAGAAAAGGACTTTACAAAAAACTGGGGCAACTTGGAATTACTATAGGTCAGTCCCTCTCACCAATTTCTGCTTGCTTTGTTTGGTTAATCGTCCAATGCACTCTATTCCAGACCCTCTTGCTCTTCACCACTGTCCCCTCTGGCATCCATTCTTTTCTCTTTATGGCTGTTGTAAATTCTCCTCATCTCTTCTTCGTACTTGATAAAATTTTCCCCGAACCGTGTCCACGCTTTGTAGGGAACTGTGATGGTGTTACGGTAGGGCGGCCTCACCTCACTTACCTTCAGGAAGATGCCGTACCTGTTGGATCCCACGTCGAAGTAGAAGCGCTTGTTGTCCACTCGGAAGGAGGTGCCCTCGGGCAGCTCCGGGGGCTCCTCACCTCCCCCCCGGCGATCCTCTATGTCCCCCTCGCCATACTCTTCAATCAGCTGCACCAAAGCATCCCTGAACTCGATCATGCCTTGCGCCGGCAGGACGATCGTCTGCTCCTGTCCCAAGCCGTGGCCGAAGTAGCCCATCATGCCAGGTCCCCTGCTCATGGTCTGCCTAATCCGCAGGAAGCGCCCGCGCTGGTTCTCCTTCAGGTCCAGGTAGTACTTCCTGTTGTCCCTCTCGATGTACTCCGTTTTGAGGACGCTGTGAGGGGGCTCTTCGGAGCCCACGGAGGCTGGGGGCGAGGGCGGCGGGTGCTGCGGCCGCCTCCGGGGATGTTGCTCCTTGTCATTGCTGTGCTCGTGCCGGTGCCCATGGCCGCCCTTCAGGCCCAAGTGGGCGTAGTGCTCGATGAAGTCCCCGAGGCAGTCCTTCAGCTCGGCGGCCACCGACAGGGAGAGGGTCAGCTTGCTCTTCCTGATGTTGTCCTGCCTGCCCCTTCCTATCCAGACCTCGGCGATCTTCAGGAAGCGGCCACGGGAGCTCTGCTTCACATCCAGATAAAACCGCTTCTTTTGGATGTCCACCCTCTTGGAGGCCAGCTCCTGGATCTCCATGCAGCTCCCCTGGGAGGAGGCCGGGTAGTGGTACTGCTGCTGGGACTGGGAATAAATGTTCCTGTGCAGGCCAGAGCCTCCCAGGTTCCTTCCTCCTCCTCCTCCTCTCCCTCTTTCCATCTTTACCGATCAGCTGGAAACAATACACAACAGAGACACAGATAACAACATCAGCACCAGGGGCCTGCTCAGCTCCTCGGCGGCGGCTCCGCTCGGCGCCGCTCTCCCTACAAAGGCTCCTGCATCCCTCTCCGCTGCCACTGGCACGCAGCATCGCAGCCCGAGGATCCCGGACGCTCTTCCCCTCCCGTGCTCCGGCTGCCGGACAAGGGAGCCCCGATTCCAGTGGCACTCCCCGGCAACACTCCCTGCCCTGCAGCCCACCTGTCCTGCCTTGTGGTGCCACAGACCCTCCAGCTGCCCCACGGGGGTGGGTTATGGTGCCCTGTTTCGGGGAGCACTCACCCCTCTCCCCGGGCTGCGGCTCCCCTCTGCAGGGTCTATCCCCGAGCCGCTGCCTTCCCCCTCCATCACCCCCTCTGCTCTTCCTCCCAGGGCACGGGGGCTGCACTGGGGTTTCCTCCAGCACTGCCCTCCTGTCCCCCGCTACCCACGGAGCCCCCCCGCCACTGCATCTCCTGCCCCAGTGCCCTCCAGCCTCCAGTTCCTTCCCCCGGTAGTGCCCCAGTGCCCATCTGGCCCCTCACGGCCCCGGTACCGGCTCTGGTGCCCTCAGAGCCCTCCAGCACTGCCCCCGGTAGTGCTCCCCTAGCCCCCAGCGCCCCACTACTGCGCCCCAGTGCTCCCCATCACTGCACCTCCAGCCCCAGCGCTCCCACAACTTCACCCCTTGCCCCCCAGCGCCCCAAAAGTGCCGCCCGGCGCTCCCAGTACTGCCCCCAGCGCCCCAAAAGTGCCCCCAGCGCTGCCAGCGCCGCCCCCGAGCGCCCCCAGTGTCCCCCGGCACAGCATCTCCGGCCCCATCACTGCCCCCCGCAGCCCCGCGGCCCCTCCGCGGCCCCCGGAGCCGCGCTCCCCACGCCCGGTCACTCACCCCGCAGCGCCCATCGCCGCCGCTGCCCTTCAGCCGCCGCCGCCGCCACCGCCCGCAGCCGGCGGCCCCGCCGCCCCCCCCCTGCCGCGCAGAGCCACGGGCTGGCGCTCCCCCGCCGCCCGCTCCGCCCCGGCCCTCCCCGGCCCGCCCCGGCCCCGCCCGGCCGAGATCGGCGGCGGCGGCGGCAGCGCGGGGGGCGCCGGGGGGTGCGCGGCCCTTACGACGGCGAGACTACAACACCCACAGTGCCTCGCGGTCGCCGCGGTACCGTGCGTGCGCGTCACCTCGGGTAACCCGAACCGAGGCGGGGCGCCATCAGTGGCGTATTTAGGGCGCGACGCGGGGTGACGCGTAATGTGCGCTCGGGCTCCGTGAGGGCGGGCGCCGCTCCCAGGGACCGGAGCGCGGGGAGGCTGCGGCGGCCGAACGGGCTCGGGGCCCCCGCGCCGCGCTCGGAGCTGCTGCCGGCCTGCGGCGGGCTGCGAGGGGACACCGGCTGAAGCGGTGAGTGCGCTGCTGGGGGGCCCGGGAGCACTGGGGCACAGCAGGGCAGCCGCTCCCTGGGGGCCCTGGCGGCCTGCCCAGCGCTGAGGGCGTTCAGTGTTCGTGTAGCAAGTCAGGCGTGTTAGCCGTGGCTATTGTCGTGCTTTAGTGTGAAAATGCTTGTTTGGTGTTGAAATGCAGGGGGGTGTTGGTTGTGCTGCTGTACACCAAGGGAAAAGTCTGTTAGCCTTGAAAATAAATTAAAAATGAAGATATTTTCATAACCTTGATCAGGCCTGATGATAGTGACAGCTGACCTCCCCATGAGCTGCTGATTGTTCTAACTTTTTCTTGTCTTTATTAGTCCCAGAAATGGATGTAGTAGCTGACTGTTCCATTTTCTTTTTGTTCTCTTTATCAATTCTAGAAATGTGCCAGAAATGGATGGGGTAGCTGCTGGCCTGCGGGATAAGTATCCCCAGTGGATGCTTACAGAGAGCCAGGACGAAGCTTCCTTGGGGCACACAAAGGTGGGTCCTGGCTCACTGCAGAGCAACCCAGCTCTGGAGAATGTGTGAATGTTCAGTGTAAAAATGCCCATGAGGAGGGACCATCCCTGAAACAGCTTCAATCGTTAGGTAATTAATTAATTAATGAGAGAGGGGGAGAACAGAGGGTGCAGTTCAGCAGCTTTTATTACACCAAGTGGTATGAAATATATGATTATTTAGTTAGATAATTAGTTCGTAAATATATAATATTTATATATAATATAAATCTTAAAATAGATATCATTTATTTATATTATTATTATCTAAATATCATATATAAAATTTTGTATGTTTTTATATGCAATGTAGGTATAAAATAGAATAGATAATATTTGTATTGTATTAGTAAATATGTAATAGTAGTAAATATATAATTATTTAGTTAGATAATTATCTAACTGTTGATAATTAATATATAATTAATTATCAGTGGTTAGATAATTAATTCATTAATGAGGGAGGGGGAGAGCAGAAGGTGCAGTTCAGCAGTTTTTATTCCACCAAGTGGGAGTAAATGATTAGCTGATTAGTAAGTGTTTATTAAAAGTTATCAGGTGAAACAACAGTAATTTTGACTTTTTGTTCACTAGGGAAGATGGGATAGGAACCCAAATGTTTTGATGATGGGGCTGTGTGAGCCTGGCTGGGATGGGTGTCCCTGGTGAGGAGGGGGGGTGGCAGATAACCAGTCTCCCAAATTTGCTTTCTCAGAAGCCTGGTGCCCAGAGGAGTGTTCTGGAGGATGGGCTGCCTTTCTTGGAGTTCTCTGGCTCTGTTGTTTATAGCTATGAAGCCAGTGACTGTTCCCTCCTCTCAGAAGATATCAGGTAACAGCTCACACTCAGTTTTTTTCCATCTTTCCCTTGAGTGCTCCTGTGTTTTTGGAAGGGGCTCAGCTCTTGGGAATAGTTTCCCATTTGGCCTTGTTGGTGGGAGATGCCATTGCTGAGCCTTTCTGTTCCTCAGAGCAGAGGCTGTGAGGGCTCCAGTGCAGACTGAGTGCCTTTCACAGGATGGGTCATTCCATGTGCTTCCCTGGCTTCATGGACGAGTGTTAGTTCCTAATTAATCCATTAATTGGGAGTGTATGTGTAAAGAAAAGACAGTAAATTTGTAGTGCAAGTACATTATTATTTCCCCCTTTTTTTGTGTAGCACAGCTCATGATGCTGGGGGAAAAAAGTTGTGTGCAACACTTCCAGTGCTGTGGGATAAATAAAGGACTGTCTTTCAAGGGATCCTAGGGTGAACCCTTTACAGGAATAAAAACTATTCCTTTTTTCATCTGCCTGTCCTTGAGGCCTGTGTGGCCAAGTTGTAGTAGTGGGGATTAAAGGTTCTGTCCCTGTTGTGGTGCTGAGGGAGAAGAGGTGGGAAATTTGGGAGTCCAGGGAAGAAGGGAGTGGTGTGGGAAAGGTGTTTTGAGCTTGTTTCATTTCCCATTGCCATGCGCTGATTTGACTGGAAAGGAAGTCAGATGGGAAATCAGATTAATTTTGATGTGCTGGTAATTGCTGTGTCCTTCTCTGCACCCACCACCTGCAGCTGTTTTTAACAATGTGTATTTGTGTTTGCAGGCAGGTCTGCAGGGTTTTGCAGCATTTCAGGGGCTCTGTGGGTCAGCACCAAGTGCTCAGAGCTGTGGGATGCTTTCTGTGCCCTGCAGGTGTGACATAGGGGTGTCACACAGCCTCTGCTGTCAGTGGCAGGTGTTGGAGCAGCAGGTAAATGTGGGAATTTCTGCTCCTTTCCAGGCAGAGCCTGTCAGAGGGGGCTGCTGTGGGCTTTGACATCGAGTGGCCCCCATCCTACACCAAGGGCAAGATGGCCAGAACAGCTGTAATCCAGATGTGTGTGGCTGAGGACAGGTGCTACTTGTTCCATGTCTCCTCCATGGCAGGTACTGTGCTTCCTCTCTTATTTGGGGCATGAACTGCTCTCTGTTTCTCCTGGTTATCTCTGAACTGAAGCCTTGAGCAATGGCTGACATATCCTACCACATGGGACAGTAAAAACCCACCCTTTTCCTCCCCTTTCCCACCTAAAATAAAGGGATTTATTCATTGAGTGATGACTGTATATTAAGACAATCTTAGATGTGCTTGAAAACAGGGTGTGGGTTCTGATTATTTTTCTAAGTGGGAATGTTTTATTCCAGTTTTAAAAATTTAATTCTCTGCTCCTTTAATGAGTTTCCTGTTTAGTGCCAAAATAAACAGTGAACCTAAATAGAGCAGGCTGTGGGTTTTATTGTGTTTTGGTATTTTTGGTTGGTTTTTTTTGTTACATTTGGCTTCAACAAGGAGCCTCAAAAATGATGGCTGTTGTGCTCTTTGTTCCCAATTCCTGCGTTGTGTGACATCAGCTTTGGGAAAGAGTCCTGGGTACCTGGTGTGATGCAGCTGTGGGGAGAGAAGGGGGTGTGCTTAGCAGAGGCTGAATTCATTATGGATGTGAATAAAAGCTTCCAAATAGGGAAAATAGGGATAAGGGAGGGAGATGGCAATTTTATAACCTTTGGTTTAAAATGTTAGATTAAAAATATGCCTGGGAGAGGTTTCTGATTTCCCTGGGGGACTCATGCTGAGGTATAATAGTGATAATTTTAATGTTGGTGTTCAATCCTTTGTCATTTAGAGCAAATGGGGTGGAAAATTTAATTGCTGGAGGCTCTTCCATCGGGGAGGCTGGAGAGCACAAAGGAAAATGATGTGAGGAGAGGAAGCTGAGGGAACAATAGCCATAAAGAGCTGCAATGCTTCTGCTTCTGGCAGGGGAGACGTTTGTGCGGCTGCTGTGGTACAGCAAAAGGGGAAGTTTCCCTCTGGATGGTTTTCCAAAGTGCTTCCTCTTGCCAGTGGAGGATGCACTTTGAACTGAGTGACTTGGGCAGGGACCAGAGCCAATTTCTGCTTCTTATGGCAGTATATGTGATCTGCGGAAATCTGGCCAAACCAGAAGAAAAAACAGCAAGTCCTAGCAAAAAAGCTTTCTCCTGCAGGAGGAATTGGGCCTTATTGGACTGTGCATAAATGGCAAAACCATGTTTATTTATTTAATAGGAAGACTGTTCATCATTTTCCTTACAGATTTCTCAAACTGTGGTCTGTTTTCTCAGATTGTGGCCTTTGCACAGTCTTCAACTTTGACTAACAAAAAACCAGAAAATTCTCTTTTCTAGGAAATGGGGCAGGACTCATCGACTGGGGAGTGCCCATCCTGGAAGGTTGTAGTGATGATTCCCTTAGGTGAAAACCCCTTGCACATATGCAGGCTTGTATTTGGTTGAATTCTCTTTATTTGTGGAGGGTTTTCCATATTTTCCCATGGCTCACGTGCTTTGGGAATGCTGTAATTTGTCTGCCTCTCAGAGCACCAGCTTGCTGCTGTCTGGGGGGGTTTTACCAGTTATTTTTTTAAAGCTTTGGGGTGGATCTGCAATTTTCCAATGCACAGGAAATTGGCTGTGGCTACAAATGTAGAGTGGCAGCCAGCAAAGGGCAGAGACAATTGTGCACAAATGAAATCAGTGGTGCCAAGTGTTTGTTGAAGTACATAAATGCATATTGCAGGGCTGGGAAAAGGTGGTGTTTGCAACGAGAGCCAAGGCAGGTGAGCAGTGTGCCTGTGCAGCTCTCTGTGTTTGCAGGTACTAGATTTGCACTTTTGAGACTAATTCAGGGTATCCAGCTGTGGGGTCCTGAAGGTATGGATTTAAATAAGATGTTCTGAATTTTAAATGGGAGCAAACACACAGGGGAGTAAAAGGCTGTTATTGTTCAAGGATGAAGTGTCTGGGGCTGTTCTTCCTGCAGAAAGAGATGAGAAAGCTGCCTGCTTTAATTCAGCTCTGTAAGCTTGAAAATACCCTTTGATCCAGGTTTGCTGTGCCATCAGTTTGGGAGAAATCAAAATATAAAACTGAGTATCTGTGTGCATCTTTGAACACTGTGGGTTTTTGCTTGCTGACAGGTCTGGCATGTTTGGGCTTGGCACAGCAGCTGCTTGGTGGGTTCTGTTTTCCAAATGCTGTTGTTGGAGCAGCCCAGCCTTAGCTGTGAGTTTGTCTTCAGAAAATCTGTGCTGCTGGGGATTTCCCATGCTTATGGTTTCAACTCTTGCCCAGAAATGTGAAATAGCAAAAACTGTGAGGACATCGTGGGGAAAATAGTAAAATAATGTTTGATTTTATGTAATGAACACTGAGTTTTGAGAGATAAAGTGTCTTTTCCAGTGCGGGGTTGGTTTTTGTGGCGTGATTTAACAATCAGAAAGACCAATTATGTTTTGGGGTTTTTTTACTTGGTTTGTTTCCACATAGGTGCAGGATGATTTGTGTATTTCAGGTATTTCCTTCTTGCTTGTCTGCAGATGACCCATCACAACCAGCTGAAGTTTTCAAGTCATTCCAGGGAGAAGTCAAATAAACAGAGAAACTTTGGCTTTTCCTTTAGAAGCCCAGGGTTTTGCAGATGGTGTTTTTGCTTGGATTTTGTAATTTCCATTAGACTTTCTGGCATCTTCCACTGTTTAGTTTCTCATGTTTGGGCTTAATCTATTTTAGGTTTTCCCAAGGGACTCAAAAGGCTGCTCGAAGATGAAACAATTAAAAAGGTTGGCGTAGGAATTGAGGGAGATCAATGGAAGCTGATGAGTGACTTTGAGATCAAACTGAAGAGCTTTGTGGAGCTGGCTGACATTGCTAATGACAAAGTAAAACTCTAAAACCTTTTTGTTGTGGGAGGGAATCTTGTTATGGTGCTGCTGTGCAAAGGAAGGCTTCCTTGTCTTGGTTGGAGTTCAATTCCAACAGCAAACCTGTTCTGTGGAGTAAAGCAGAGATCTATTGTAACTTATTTAGAAGCTGCTTAAAAACACCTCTCAAAGCTTGCAGAACTAACTACTGTCTTCCAGTGAGCCAGTTTTTAATCCACATCTGTGTCCTCTCAGGTTTGTTCAAGTGTTTACAAGAGTTACTTTTTAAATTCAGCTGCAGGTGCTTTTCCTTTAATTTTTGGTGATGGAAATGGCCAGCTTGTCCTGCTGGCAGTGGTGGCATTGTCCCAGCAGTGGCTGAGCCTCATCAACAGGCTACAAGGAGGCAGCCCTGCTTCTTGGAGGGAGGCTCAAGGTCTTCCTTGAAGCCCTCCCTGCAGAGGTGTTTCTGCAACACAGTCTGGAAATGGATTTCCTATAGGAATATCTGCATTCCTGTGATTCTCAGGCTGGTGTCCCCTCAGCTCTGGTGTGGGTGCTGCTTCCAGCTCCAGCTGAGCTGCTGCTTACAAGTGGCCTTTGGCATGCCCTGAAATTCAGTTCTGTGTCAGAGATGGTTTGATGCAGGGCCACCTGTGCTGTCTTTTAAGGAAGGGAGCCCAAGCTTCATTGCTTTCCAAATCTTTCTGATTTCTAGCACATCCCTTAAAGCTTTTCTTTCTGTGTGCACCTTACCTGTGCTTGGTCTCTCCACATATTTCTCATTCCTTCTGTGGTGCAACTCAGTGCTTTCCCTAGGAGCCCCTGTGGAGTTGGGATTGTAAATGATACAAATTAACTGTTTTGCTCAAGCAACAAGAGGAGCTGTTACTTCTCCAACTTGAAGTTTCCTCAGTCATCCGGTTTGTTTTCGGTTTTTTTTTTAATTCTGTCTTTTGACTCAGGATAATTTGTTATGACGATGAGCAATGTGATCTCTGATAGCAGCTTCTGCTGAAGAGAAAACAAACCAAAAATAAACTTGAAAGAGAACAGGAGAACAGGGTTATATATAATGGCACAATGGGAGGGGAAGGGGTGGGGGAGCCTAAAAAGAACAGTTGGGAGGGTTTTTTTTAATACCAGACTCAAGGCAGTGAGCTGCTAATGCTGCACTGCTGCTGTTCAGCTCCACAGTTGGGCACATTTTCCAGGCTGGAATAGCAGCAGACTGTGCCCATGAGGCCTGGATCCTTGGGCGCCACAGCAAAATTTCCCAGGCTGGCTCTGGGGACAGTAGGGTGCAGCCACTGTGGCTGACAAGGGATTGCAAAGGCAATTGGAGGCAGCACATGCTGGGATGGCTTTTGGAGGCCTGGGAGTCCTGGGCTAGAGCTGTGCTTTTCTGCTTTGTGCTTGGCTTCAGCCTGACAGAAGATGTCCACCACACACAGGCAGGCTTTAATATTCCTGTGGTTTTATGAGGTAAATCCCTGTTGCTGGATGCTGGGTTTTTCTAATTAGAAAGGCAAATAGCAGAAAAATCCTGGAGGAGAGAGGGAGTGCTGTTTAAGTCCAGGGCTTTTATTTTATCAACCCAGAGGTTGTTTTGTACAGATGCCTCATATTTTTGTTGTGACAGCACTGCTTTGAAAAACTAAGTATGCTTTGACTAACCCAGAGCTCTTTGCTGCTAACAAGAGATTGAGTATGCTTTGCTCTTCTTGGGGAGGTGCAGATGCTTTCCTTTATAAACATATCCTCTGCTTTTGTTGTTTTGTTTGGGTTCTTTTCCCCAGCTGAAGTGTAAGGAGACGTGGAGCCTGAATGGCCTGGTGAAGCACCTTTTTGGCAGGCAGCTGCTGAAGGATCCGTCCGTCCGCTGCAGCAACTGGGAGGAGTTTCCACTCAAGGAGGAGCAGAAGCTCTATGCAGCCACAGATGCCTATGTATGTACCACAGCATTCCAGCCTCCTCAGAAGGGAGTGAATCCCTTCTCCACTGTGCTCCTAGCTGCTGGCTATTTCTTTAGTCCCTTGTTAGCACTTTTGGATGTGTTTCCTTCTGGTTTTGTCATCTTTGTTAGCTGCTACTTAACCTAAACCTTGTTAAATACAGTATGGGAGGTGAAATTCAAAATTTGCAAGAAACACAGCCTTCACTGGTGGGTAATAAAGGAGAGCCACAATATGAATTGTCAGGGAGAGTTGCAGCAACTGGGAGAAGTTTGCACTCAACAAGGAGCAGAAGCTCCATGCAGCCACAGATGCCTATGTATGTACCACAGGGGATCAGCATTCCAGCCTCTGGAACTGAATTCCTTCTCCTGTGTGCTCCTAGCTGCTGGGTATTTTTTAGTCCCTTGTTACTTCTGGATCCATTTCTTTCTGGTTTTGTCATATTTCTTAGCTGCTAATTAACCCAAATCTTGTTAAATATAGTATGGGAGGTGAAATTCAAAACCTGGAAAAAGCACAGCGTTCACTGGTGGCTAATACAAGAGAACCACAATCTGAATTGTCAGGGAGAGTTTAGTTGCATATGAGTTTTGTGCTTCTCCAGAAGTCCCTGTTTTTTCAGTCATTTGGATGAATTTTGGTTTATCTGCAGTTCTGTGAAGGGTTTTGCCAATATGCTACCAGGTGCCACCTGCTTCCTGGGAGAAAATCAAGGGAAAAAATCCTTTTAATCTTGTATTTCTAGGCTTGGAGGAAGGGAAGTGGGACAGTGGTTTCTTTTCTGATTTCTAGTTCAGTTAAAAGTTCTGCCATGTGGGGTTTAGCCTCTGTCAAGATCCTTAACAGTCTGGAAATTATTTCAAATTTTTTTTGTGCCTGGTTCGTCCTTTGTAGCCATTTTTTTCCAGGCAGTGCATCTTTCCCACTTTGCTCTGTTCACCTGGCCTGCCTTTTGGAGCCTCCCAGGAAAACATTAGGGAGTAACTTGTTTCTTTTTCAACACATGTAGCCTAATTAGCACATTGCTGGCTCTAGGCTGTGTTTTTCTGTTAGAACTCATTATTCATACCTAGGGAAATACTAAACACACTGAATCCATCTTGGTGTGTTTGTAGCTCTTCTCCTGGAGCAGGGCATGAAATCTGAATGAGGTGAGCAGATGGTGGCCCTGGGAGCTGAGCACTGGGAACTTTCTGTGTGCAGCCAGCAGCTGAGATGACCCACTCTGGGATCTGTGTAAGAGGATCCGTTTCAGAGGGAGTCCCAAGTCAGCACTTGGCCCTTAGTGCAGCATTCTGTAGCATGTAACCTGGTCCTGATGGACAGTGGAGTCAGGGTGGTAATTAGTATGATGGGAGCCATATTCCAGTTTGGATTTTTGCTGGTCACACTGCATTGCTGCCATGATTTGCCTGATTAACTCCTGATGAATTTTTTTTATTATTTTTTCTCTCAGGAGTACAGAGTACCAATAGTTTCTTTTCCCTCCTAGGCTGGCTACATTGTTTATGAAAAACTGAAAAACATGAATAAGAGTGACCTGAAATTGTGTAGCATGAACAAAGGTAAGTTGTCCATCCAGGCATAAGGAATTTATCCCATTTACAATTGCGTATTGCATTTCCCAGCAGGGAAATCAATATATATATTAAAATAGTGCCAGGTTTGTTTGGCTTCTTGGTGATTCCACATGACTTGCAGAGGGAGCAAGAGGCCTTGGATGCCCGGAGTACCCATACTCAGTGCCTGTTTTCCATAGGATGTGGGAAGGTGCTCTCAGGGTGATTGTGTTTGTCTCTGCTGTACACAGGGATGGGAAGAATTCCCACTGTCATTCCAGTTTGTTTATGGAAACACTTGAGTGAGTTAATTTCAGTGCTGCTGATGCAGGGACAAATACCTAATTTAAGATGAAATAGGGCCACAAAACAAACCATGTTGGGAAGTAATGTTTTTATTGAGGCACATCGGTAGGACTTAAAATGTTTCAGGGCAGCTTATCATTATTTACTTGGCCAGAGACGATTTTAAAATCTTAGTGTTTTGTTCAGTTCTGTGTTTCATAAAAAATTACAGTTAGCTTAAGGCTGAAAAAGAGGTGGTGAGGGGATAGTTTCCTTTTTGTTTTGGCTCAGTTTTAATTTCTTGCCAAAAGATTTCTTGCCAAAAGGAGCGGTGGCAGTGCTGTCCCCTTGATCTGAGGTGCAGGATTTGGCCTTGTTTTACCTCTGTGTTAGCAGCTCTTTTCCAGGAGCTGGAGGGATTGCTTTGTTCCCGTTGTGTACCTGTTTTCCCTGAGCTTGTGTGATGGAAGAGATGCAATGCTGGAATACTTAGAAGCTTGGCCTGATTCTCTGTGTTTGATTTTTTTAAGCCCGGGGAAATGCTGTTTTACCAGCTGGAAATGCTGTAGAGATGCAGTTGCTGGAGTTCTTAAAATAGGGATGTTATTACAAATTAATTGTTATAAAATAACCACTTGTTGTGCTTGTTACAGATGCCACATCTGAGGGTGTGAAGAAGCACTTGGCTTCCCTGGCTGCAGAGATAACAGACCTGGCTTCTCACATCCCCGACTCTTCTGGACAACTGGAGAACTTGCAGAGGTCAGTTTTGTGCTGACTTGTCTCTACCTCCACAATCAGTGTTTTGTTTTTGATCCCCCAGGTCCCATACAACAAAGTGACATGTCTTTGAACAGGCATCTGTTACCCGTTTGTTTTCCAGGAAAATGCATTTTTTTTATATGTAGGAATATGTGTTTTCACTGGTCTGACTGCAAAGGATTTGACCCTGAATTTGGCTGAATTTTGTTCTGAAGTGTAATAGCTGCTGGTGTAATTTTGCTTTACTTTCTTTGATTTTACCTCCTAGGGCTACAGAAATACTAGCAGAGATATCAGGGAACATCAGTGCCTTGAAAGCCACCCTGCTTTGCTCAGGTTCCCCTTCTGGGCTGGAGAGGAGCTGTGGTGCAAACAGAACACATTGGGAAGCCAAGTCAGCAAGTGTCAAAGCACAGCAAGCAGAATGTGCTGAGCAGCCTGAAAGTGACCTCAACATCTGCTCTGATGCTACCCTGGCTGTCCTCTGGGAGGAAGAAATGAGTGGGGAGGAGGCACAGAGAGGTAACACTGCTCTGGAAAGTGGGGCTCCAGCAGCCAGGGTCACAGACAGAGAGGACAGGGATGACTTCATGTCCCTGGACATTACTGAGCAAGAGCTGCAGGTCTTGGAATGTCAGGCTGCCAAGGAATTGGGAAGTGAAGCTGCACCTGAGGTAATGAACACTCCTTAACTCCAAATATTTCTATCAGATGTTTTGTTTTTAATGGACAGTCCTCAGAGCTGAATGTTGAGCTTAATTATCTTGAATTTTCAGAAATTACTCTGCTCCTAAGAGAATTGTGTTGATTTTGTAGGAGGCGTGTTCCACAGACAATGAACAAAATGTGTCCTGTGTCATTGAGAGTGACGAAGAGCTGGAAATGGAGATGCTCAAAGTGAGTGCCAGAGGGTTTATTTTAAAATTTTATTTATAATTATGCTGCTCTGGGAGCACAGTTAATGGGAGGGAATATGAAGCAGAAAGGTGCTGCTTGCAGAAGAGGGACAGAATAAACACAGGAATACCTAAAGAATTCAATTTGCTGGGGTTAGACTGGAATACCATTGGCCTCCTTTGTCATCTTTACTCCACCAGCTTGGACTTGATCTGCCTGCTAGATTAAAGTTGTTATAACTGGATTAAAAATTGGTTCCCATATCTTATTACTTGAGAGAGGTGTTTTATCTACCCTTCCCTGCTCCAAAATAACTTTTCTTCTTAAATGCTCAGTCTCTAGAAGATGTAGATGATTGTGAAGGAGTTCTACCTGAAGGAGAGTCCAGTAAAGCCAGGAAAAGTCCTGAAGTGGATGTAACACCAGATGGTGATGAAGATGAAGGTGTTGAGGAAGAGGAGGAGGAATATTTGGGTATGGTTTTTTAAAAGTATTAGTGCATGGTGAAATCTTTGTTTTAAAAACCACTGTCTGTAGAAGCAGCCTTGAAAGCACAGTGACTTTTAGGGATGGGTTTCTCAAAATGGGAAGGTCAAGCTTGCCTGGATTTCTAAGGGGAGCTTGGACTGTATGAAGATTCAAATACAAAGGTGTGCTTGGCAGGAGAGAGTGACGTTCTGCCTTGGTCAGCTGATGTCTGCTTCATGGAGTAAAACTGACCTGGGGGTGTGGAGGACCTGCTCAGAGCACAGGGGAGGTGACACCTCCCATCTGCCTGTGCTCTTCTGTTGCTGCTGAATGACAGAATTGTGAAGAAATTCTGCCTTGGGGGTGGTTTTGACTTGCTTTGGGGTTGTCCCTGTGGAGACAAATGAAATGGGGAAAAGCAGCTGAAATATGAGGAGGAGCTGTCTTTTAAGGGTGATGCTGTTCCAGATGATGCAGTTATGCATTGCAGTCCTATTGCTTTATTTCATTAATCAAGCCTCATGCAGGGTCTCTGAGGAGCCTCCTTGCTTTTTTTAATCCTTCATTCCAGCCTGAAAATATCTGGAGTTTGAGATCTCTCTTTTCACTGGAATTGCCCAAATTCTAACCCCTGGGCATGACAAAGCATGAGCAGACTGTTGCTTGTGGAGACAGTGCTTTATCTTTTTAAAATTCAATCCTAAAAGAGTGTTTTCTCCTCTCTCCCACTAAAGATCCACTGCTGCCAGAGCCTGCAGAAAGCCACATCATGTGTCTCAAGACTTATTTTGGGCATTCTTCTTTTAAACCGTGAGTGTGTTTTCTGTTGAAATGGACACTCTGGGGTAGGTGTTCCTGCCCTTCCTCCAATCTGGATGATGTTTTTATTACCATTCACTTGAAAAAAGTGGCAACAAGCAAATCCAGGTCTTTTTCACACTCTCTTGAATTGGAGATAAGTGATCCATAAATGCTGTGAAAACCACAGGTGTTATTTGAGATCAGTGATCTCCTGCTTCAAGTGCTGCCTGCCTGAGTCCTGTTAAAGATCCCTACTTGGGCCCTGCCTGCACTACTTGGGGTGTCTGAGTGGCTGCAGCGTGCAAGGACACCACTCTGAGGCAGCCCCAAGGGTCCCTTTAACCCACAATCCAGCAAAATATGCAGTTCCATACAATTCACTTGTTATCTGTGGTGGCCAAAATCACGTATTCCCCTTTGTTTAATTTCAAGGGTCCAGTGGAAAGTGATCAATTCTCTTTTGGAAGACAGAAGAGATAATCTTGTTGTCATGGCAACTGGTGAGTTACCACTGCATCCTAAGAAACAATAGAAAGTCATTCCCTTTTTGAGGGACAGCAGTACAACAAACATGGCTGGGTTTTTTTGGAGTGTCAGAATTGTCTGTTGTAGGTGCATAGAAATCATGGTGTCTTACTTTTTTTTTTTCCCCTCTCAGGCTATGGAAAAAGCTTGTGCTTCCAGTTTCCTCCTGTTTACACTGGACAAACAGGAATTGTCATCTGCCCTCTTATCTCCCTGATGGAGGACCAGGTGCTGCAGCTGACGTGAGTGACATGGTGGCAGGGCCAGGCTGCTGCTGGCTGCCCCCTGGGCACACAGGGATGCTGCCTGTGCCCCTGCTGGGTGTTTTATTTGCAGCAGGCTCTTGGGGTGTCAGCTGCAGGGCTTGTGTGTCTCAGCGAGCACACACAGCCCTTGTGTGACTGTCAGCAGTCTCACATCCCTGGGTTTGCCACGTGGGTCAACCAGAGGCTGAGCTTGCAAAGGATGGATGCTGCTGAGAGGTTTCTGAAGGCACTTATTTCTGGATTCACAGGCTTTTTATGTCAGACCAGAGTGGTGGGGGAGCTGTTTGAGGCTGTCAGACTCGTTTCAGGGTTTGCTTTGGGTCAGAGGGGTGACATGTGAACCCAGTATAGCTGGGAGCTGTTGGCACTCCAGATCAAAGCTGCAGCACAGGCTTTCAAGAGGGACAGTGTAGTAGGTCTCCCAACACCTGACCTCTTCACTTCTTCACAGATCTGAGGGGGGAACTTGTGGGTGACACCAAATCACTCTGACATGAGTGGTTCTAGGTGTGTTGTCAAGATAAATCTCTTTGATTTTTAATACCTGATAATGCTTTCTCCACATGTATTCACTTCCTATTGTAAGAGCCATTCACTTCTGACACTTTTGCACTGAGCTGTGGGACTCATGCTGAGTTGTGTGGTTCATTCCTGCTTTTTCCACCTTGGGAAAAGGAGTTTTTTGTGTTAGAGGGGATATGAAGGTGCTTTGAAGTGAAGAACACCAGTGACATGTGGCATTTTCTGCTGCATGTTGTGGCTGTGTGCAGATGAATGGCTGGACAGCCTAAGCTCTTTGACTATTGCTCAGCAGGGTGTCTCTGTGACTTTTCCACTGTTTTTCTCTGTGGAAGGGGTTTATTCACTGCCTTAATTAATTTTGAAGGCTGAGGAGACTGAATTTGTACAAACTGCAGCAGTTTGTCTGTCAGTCTGGCTGCAGTTTGGACTGAGCAGCTGTGGAAACCAAGGGCTATGAGACAATGCAGCAAATCACCAAGCTAAGAGGTAAAATATCAATAAGTTGGGCTGGTATTTATTATGTCATTAAAAAGCAGCCACCTGATTTAAAACAAGCAGATGCAGCATCAGTAGCTCACAAAAGATGGAACACGGTAAAAAACTGTGGGCTAGCTAGGCTTATATCCAAATGTGAGGACCTGCTGCAGTGAAGAGTTGAAGAAAATAGATTTAGCATATTCTTTTGCATGTTTTAATTGTGAACTTGTGCAAGGAAAATGGCTTTCCTTTCTCTGATTCCTATTAATCCAGTGTGTGTCTTGTGGAGGGGAAGTGCAAGAGCATTTGGGTGGCAGGAAGAGCCGTGCACCACTCCTGCTTTTTCAAAAGGTGTTTCACACAAAGATCCTTGAAGAAAACAGTGTCTGACCTCACAGCTTGAACTTCCTTTGGAAATGCTGGCACAGGCTGGAAGCTGAAGCTTGGAGAGGGAGTCTGTTCATGACTGTGCTTTTTTATTTCTGCAGAATGACAGGGATTCCAGCTTGTTTCCTTGGTTCAGCTCAGTCAAAACAGGTCAAGGATTCTATCAGAGGGTGAGTTTGAGCCAAGCTTTCTGGTACTCTGGGCTGTGACAAAGGGCTGCTGTGGGGGTGGGATGTCTCCCTGCTCCATCACCACTGAAACTCCTGCTTCTGGCCCAGCCCTGGGACCTGGCACTCAGGATATTCTTTGCATTCACCCAGGCTGAGAGTGTGGGAGGCTACAGCCACCCTCCAGTGCCTTTTGGCTGGGGAAATGGAATTTAGTGACTCTGCTGTATTCTGACTTATACCTGATTTTAGTCAGGTTTTAGGCCTGTATCTGTCAGCACCACAACAGTCCCTTGTTATTCCAATGGCTGGCAAATTACTTTTCCTGCAATGCCTTGCTTTCCTGTGGTTCTGGAATGTTTTCTGTGGACTTCACACAATTCCTCTTGTTTGCCATCAGAAATCTGTTGTTCTCATTGTTTTTCAGTGCCATCATGATTTTATTGAATTGAATTGTCTGGATTCTTCTGTGTCAGTGTATTTTTTCTGATCTTTCAGGGGTCAGTACAGAGTCATATACATGACTCCAGAGTTTTGCTCAGGGAACTTAGAGTTACTTCAGGACCTTGACCGAACTGTTGGTAAGTTGAAGGTAAGATTGTGGGTGAGTTGCCAGGCAGCTTAAATTGATCATTATGTTTAAGCCTTTTTGGTAATTGGAGACTTTTCACCCATTTCTTGGTGAGAGTAGTGACACCATTCATTCCCATTCATCACACAAGATGAAAAAAATCATATGAGTTTGTCTGAGACCATCAGGCTTTGTGTTACAATCCAGGAAATACAACAAATGACATCTGGAATTCTTACTGGTGACTGATTGAGAAGCAGTGAGTGGGAAAAGCTCCTGTTGGAGCTAACTTGAGATTTTGAGCCATATGAGGGATGTTGGATGAATGGAGCTTAGATTGTGGTGGGGGGGGAGACTGTAAAAGCTCCTGGACCTTTTTTATGAGAAAGACCCAAAAGATGGTGCAGCAGAAAGCATTCTAGGAATAAAACCCAGGCCCTGCTGGTGGTTTTAGGAAAGCTGGAGCTTGCTGTGGTTTTGTGTCCTCCAGGTATCACCCTCATAGCTGTGGATGAAGCTCACTGCATCTCTGAGTGGGGCCATGACTTCAGGAGCTCCTTCAGAAGTTTGGGCTTGTTAAAGAAGACTCTGCCCAGGGTGAGGTTTGGCTGAGTTGGGTTTCTGATACAAGAAGAGGGCTTTGGGTAGTAGTTTGGAAATACCACCCTTTTCATGTTGTGCTCTGGGTGTACTGACCATGCTGGTTGGGAATTGGAGCATCCCTTTCAGTGACTGGGCTTTGTAGGTTCTCCCAGTGTTTAAACAAAGGGTGTTCTAAACTTGGACTACCAAAACTTAAGAAATTTAAATTGCTTTGAATTCCTATGCTGAGGAAGATGATGTCCCTAAGCCCCTGGTTTCATATTGGAGGATTTTATTTTACCTGACCAAGTGGCTGGTAGGAGCATGCCACTGATTTCTGGACACTCCTCAAGCACTTACTGCATAAGCTCAGAAATTAAGACCTGAATTTAACATGCTTTTATTGTCAGTGTCATCCTATATTCCCTAAACTTAGCTAATCACAGCAGTGAAATACTGTGGTCTTGTGGAAGATGCATTCAGAATAAAACTTTGCGTTTCAAGTGTTGTGTTCCTGTCTGCCCTCTCAAAAGCTTCAGTCTAAAATGTTCAAGAAGCTCAGTATTAACTATATTTTTTCAAATGACTGAATTTATCCAATGATAAACACATTAAAGTGCCTGTTTAGGTTCTGAATTAGTAGACTCTTGAGGTTTTTGTTGTAAAAAATGCTCAGTGAGAGGTCATTAATGTTATTGTATATCTCTTTGCAGATCCCCATTATTGCATTGACTGCAACTGCGAGTCCCTCGATCAGAGAGGACATAGTGAAATGCCTGGACCTGAGGAATCCCCAGGTCACCTGCACCAGCTTTGACAGACCTAACCTGTACCTGGAGGTTGGACAGCAAAGTGGAGACATCTATAGGGATTTGAAGCAGTTTCTGACTAGGAAAGGAAGGTAAGAATTTAAGCCTGGTTTTGATCCCTCAGGTATGTTGTTTTTTTTTTACAGGCAGGTGGCATTTTTTTGTTGTGTCTTTACATGATGTTGTTGTTGATACTTTCAGCAGTTCTGTGTATGAGTTTGAAGGCCCCACTATCATCTACTGCCCTACAAGAAAGGCCACTGAGCAGGTGGTGTGTGCACTGAAAAAACTCAATGTGACCTGTGGTACCTACCATGCTGGGATGGGGAACAAGCAGAGGAGGGACACTCACCACCAGTTCATGAGGGATGAAATTCAGGTATGGAGGAAATAAGTCTCTTGAGTCCTGTTTAGAACTGCAGAGTTTTTGGTGGAAGAAAATTTTGGAATATCAACCTGTGTTAGCCATGTCCTCTCTCTTCAGTTCTGGGTGAAGAAATTGCTGGTCTGTGCTGTCAGGAGCAAGATTCCAGGCTTATCTTTTGAATTTCTGTAGTAATTCCCTTAAAGATATGTGGTATTGAGGGAAAATGGTGATAGCTGGAACAGGAGCACAGCTTCTATGAGCTGCTTTTTTCCTGGGCAGCAGAGATATCCTGGGACTCCTTGTGTTCCTTTTCATGACCTGTTTTGTGCCTGTTGAGAACAGCTTCTTGAAAACACTCCTGCATTTGCCAAAAGACATTATCCCTCTCATGGTTACAATCCTATGGCTGTGCCCTGGCCAGAGGGTGTGGGCATGGAGCTGGTGTAGTTCAGGCTGGATTTTGATGAAGATTCCCAAGCGTGTGTGAAGTAAGCCAGGCCTGTTTTTTGGCACGTGCCTGCTGTTTTGCAGTGCGTCGTGGCCACGGTGGCCTTTGGGATGGGCATCAACAAGGCCGACATCCGGCTGGTGATCCACTACGGCGCCCCCAAGGAGATGGAGTCCTACTACCAGGAGATGGGCAGGGCCGGGCGTGACGGCCTCCCTGCTGCCTGCCACGTCCTCTGGGCTGCCACTGACCTGGCCTCCAACAGGTACAGCCCTGCCCTCCCTCCTCAGGCCCTTTGGCCATGGCTCACTGCACTTCAGTAGCCTGTTGTGTTTGTGGGGTGCCCCGACAAAGGAAGGGAATGATGGATCTGACTGTGTTCTCAGAAGGCTAATTCATTATTTTATGATACTCGTATTGAAGAATGCTATGCTAAAGTATACTAAAGAATACAGAGAAGATACAGACAGAAGGCAGCTTGACCCTGATTGGCCAATAAGTCAAATCATATGAAACCAGTGAAATAATCTCCAGACACATTACACATGTGAGTATGACACAGGAGAAGCAAATGAGATAAGAACTTGTTTTCCTTTTTCTCTGAGACTTCTCAGCTTCCCAGGAGAAAATCCTGGGCAAAGGCATTTTTCAGAAAATATGGCTGTGACAGTAGCCCATGGGCTTGGAAGAACCTCTGTCTCTCTGCTGTTCTGTCCTCTTTGGGATAATGTTGGGAAGAATATGAATGAAGTGCTCTCCTGAGTATCCCCCATGGTGCAGAAGCAGACAGGCAGCTTGGGTCTGGTTTTAGCAGGATACTTTTTCTAGGCCATCCTGGTGAATTGGAGGGTATTGTCTGGTATGTTTCATTTTTGATGTGTTAACAGTGGTCAGCATTTAGGGCTGTACATTTTTTGCTCCTGTCTCAGGCGCCTCCTGGGTGAGATCCGTGATGAGGGGTTCCGGCTGTACAAGCTGAAGATGTTGGCCAAGATGGAGAAGTACCTGGTGTCCAAGGGCTGCAGGAGGAAGTGAGTGCTGGCACTATTTAGTGCTGTGTCACTGCAGGCAGCTTTGCTAAGAGCTGCTGGGGCTCAGGCACAGCTGGGGGCTGTAGCCAGAAGGCAGCTCAGGCTCACAATGTGTTCCACAAGCACAGAACATTCTATTCTGTATTAATAAGCAGTATCAAAAGTACATCCTTCAGCACATTTATGCATTTCCTTGTTTGCTTTTTTAAAAAAAAAAAAGACTTTTTCTTTAGAGGAATCAGGGCTAAATAATTGGTTCCCCAGTGAATTAATTAATGATGCTGATTTTGACTCCATTTTCTGCAATAAATTTTATGTGTAAATTCTTGGTCTTTTATTGAGTTCTTTTTGTTCCCTTGGGTAGAATCATCCTGTCTCATTTTGAAGACAGACGACTCCGGAAGGTTTCCTCTGGCATCATGGGCACAGAAGAATGCTGTGATAATTGCAGGTCCAGGTAAGCTTTCTTCCCTCAAGGCTGATCCTAGAGGTTATGTTCTCTCAGCCTGACTTAGAAGGCAAATTATCTAAAAATTGACTCTCACACATCTGATCTGGCAGCTGCTCAGCCTCAGGTTTATTTTTGGGCATCTCCCTAACCTTTTTCCAGTGAGTCAAGCAAACTGTGATAAGCTCCAAGTGAGGCTGTGGGAAAGCCTGGAAGCAGAGCAGGATCGCAGTTCCTAAAAGGGGATTAGAGCACCACTCAGTGAAAAACACTTCTATTCATCAGTTTAAGGCCTGTTAGGTAATTAATCCCAAAGGACAACACTTGCAAATGGTGTGTGATACCAGGTGTCTAAGGCTAAATTGCCCCAGTGTCCGGGGAGCTGTTCTCCTGTGCTGACATGTGCTCTTTTAACCTGCTAATAATCTCGTGGATGTGCTGAGAGGGACTCAGGAGGCTGATAGTCAGGGAGGCGTGAGCAGAAACACATTTGTCACCTCCTTCTGTAGTTACAATAAAGCTTTCCCTGAAGTTACAATGAAGCATTCCTTGCTCTGGCTCTTAGCCTGATGCTTTCTGATCCCAGGTGAGGTGTTAGGCTGTGCTGCTTTCTGGAGAAGTGTTACCAATTTAGCTACTGAATTTCTGTATGTCAAGGATTAGGACAGCTTTGCCTGGCCTCTACTACAGCTAAGTTAAAGAATTTAAAAGATCATAATTGCCCTCTTTGTAGTCACCTTGCAGTGCTACTAAAGAGCCAGATTGTGAATTTGTATTGCACAACTGAAATCACTTGAAGTAAGTAATGCTTGTTTTTTCTCCTTAGAAGTGGTTTGTGCCAATAATGTTTCAGTGTGTTCTTTCAGGCAGTAAGAAAGAGCAACCCCACTAAAGGGCTATGTCTTTCTTTACTCCTGGTTTTGTTTTTCCTATTTACAAACCTTACCTAGCTTTTAGTGGGGTTGCTCTTTACTCCTGGTTTTGTTTTTCCTTTATGTTCTTAAAGAAACAGGAAAAAACTTTAAAGCGCAGTTAAAGAAATGTTGTGCATGCCTAAACCAATGCAAATATTTTGATATTGAATTCCAAAAATTGTTGAGACCATGTTCTTAACAGCAGGTGTGGTGGAGAACTTCCTGTTGGGTTGGGCAGGTGTCTGAGAAGTTACATGGATAGAAATAGAAATGTGTCTTGAAGTTACATTGATGCAAATCATTAAATGTGTTTACATGTATAGAACATGGACTGACATTAGAGACTAGGTACAAGTAATCACTTGTTATTTCATTTAATTATTTCTTTAATCACTGGGTTGACAGCATTTGGAGCAAGGGAGAGGGGACTTGGTTTGTTTGTGTTAAGCCTGGCTTTTTTTGTGCCTTGCAGTGGCTCCTGCCTTGCAGTCCCCAGTGACTTTGAGGGTGGATTGCAGGACTTTGGGAAGCAAGCACACCAGCTGCTGTCTGCAGTGAGCGCCCTGGATGAGAAGTTTGGGACCAGAATGCCAATTCTGCTTCTTCGAGGGTCTGTAAGTGATGGGGCAACTCCTTGTGTGTGTTCTGAGGGGAGGGGCTGTGACAACCTCATTTACTTTATCCTCTTAATTGATCTGTTCATCAGTACATGGATATCCATGCATGTCCATGTGTGTGTACCATTTTTCTTGGAGAGATGGAGGTTTGTGTAGAGAGGTAGTCTTGACTTTGGGAAGCTGCTCAGCTCCACTCCCCATGCAGCAAGCAAGGGGATTGTCCTCTAATTTTTTGTGAAAATGCATCATTTTGATTATCTTGAAAGGAACAGCCTTTTCAGAATTCAGGATAAACATTTGGCTCAATTAGTTGGCTTATGTTTAAATAAAACAAAGAATGGCTACCATTGTATCTTAATGTTGCTGTCTGACTTTGAGTACTGAAGTAGTGTACTAGAATAAGTATAAACTAACTTCCATACACCTTTAATTTTAATTGTTTTGAAATGCTAAGCAAGAAAGTCACTGGAAATAAATTAGAAAAAGAACAAAATATTTTTTATGCTTACAAACTGAGGTTAGGGTGAGTTATGTTCCTTGTTTAAACCTTTTATTGCAGTTAAGCTGCTGGTTGTCACACAAGTGCATCTAGGGAAAAATGAACTTGCCACAGCCTTGGCAGGAAGTAGATTAGGAGTGGAATAGCTCAGAGGAGGCTCCTCACATGCTGGGCTTTTGGTTTACTGGTTGTGTTTGAAGTTTCCCTGTGCAAGGAGTGCCCAGATGTGACAGGATCTTTCCAACCTTGCAGTGCTCGCAGCGCTTGCCGGAGCGGTACCGCAGGCACCCTCTCTTTGGCTGTGGGAAAGAGTGGCCGGAGAACTGGTGGAAACTGCTCTGCCAGCAGCTCATCATGGAAGGCTTCCTCAAAGAGGTTTCAGCCCAGAACAACAAGTTTGCAACCATTTGTGTGCTCACCCAGAAGGTACTTGTGGTAGTGAAAGGACCCACTGAGAGCTCCTCCTGAGTAACCCACAGCTAAGCAGTGTGGTTTGTTTCCTACAGGGTAGGAATTGGCTGTCCAAGGATGGATCTGCCCCAAATCCAAGTCTTTTGTTACAGTCCAGTGAAGACCTGAATCTGCAGAGACCTTCTGCCAGGTAATTGCAGCACATGTGTTCTCTTGAATCAGATCTGTCTCTGAACCCTGCTTTTGGAGAGGGCAGGGTTGAACAGGAGGAGGTTTTGAGATCCTCAGTGTTCTGGGTTTTTTGCACAGAATAACAATTCTAATAATTAATCAATAACTTGATTTGCCAAATGCATCCTTGTACTGACTTGAAATCAGTTTATTTAGCAGAATGTTGTTTTTTGTTCACTGTACAATGGAGTTAAGATGTAATTAATTGCATTACAGCAGCAGGCGTTCGCCTCTGCTCGCCAAGCAGCGCTCCCCTGGCACAAAAGGAACAGCACAGTCACCAGGCAAGCAGGTCTGTACCAGTACAACCCTCCTGCTGTGTCATCCATCCCTGCCCATGTTATAAAAAATCCAACCCAGCTTAGTCCACGTTAATTTTTATCAACAGCAAACTCAGTGAAAAGATGGTAAATCAGCATTTGTCTTGTTCTCATTTTTTTATAGGTATCTCTATATGAGATGTTCTCCTGTTACAGAAAAGGTCAAACTCCTCCAAGAAACACTAACATGGTTAACAGGTACAGTATTTGGAATTAAACCAGCTTTACCTAGTTTTGACAGTGTGAATGGGGATACTGCTTGTTGGGGGATCATTAAAATGAGCACTTTCCTGTGTGAGGGGCATGGAAATGTTTAATGCATTAAAAAAAGACAAGTGCCTAAAACTTGCTGTACACTGCATTATTACATTTCAAAATGTATTTACAAGATTTCAGAGTTAACATGAGGGAGCATGGAGGGCTCTGCCTTTCCATACTGGTCTGGAGCACAGTTAACATCAGGGAACATGGAGGGCTCTGCCTTTCCACACTGGTCTGGAGAAGACCGAGACCAACTTGAGGCTCCCTCAGGTCAAAAGAAATCAAATAACCTCTTGCAAATGCAGACCAAGTAATTTGTTTTCCTGGCTCATGTGCTGCTTCAGATTAAATGCACCTTGTGTTTAAGTGGATTCCCCCTTCAGGCTGTATCAGTTAGGTGAATAGTTGCCACTGCAGCCATGTGAAGACAGATTATTTTAGGGACAGTTAAAATCTGTAAAACCAAGCTATTTTGCACTGTGCTTAGGGAAGGAGTCTTAGTCCAACTTGTGTGCTGACAGATGTTGCAGTGTAATCCTGGCAGTCCAGTCAAGGGTTCATGTCCCTGAGCTCATGGACTCAGTGGGAGTCTGGATACTGCTGGTTGTACCCCAGCCAGCCCTGGGTGCAGAGCTGGCAACATAAATTGGGCCTTGATTCAAGTGATTTATTTTTTTTTGGTAGTGTTTCAGGGCGCTCACCACTGAAATCTCCTTTGAAGCCCCAACAACCAAGTGCTTCATCCAGAGAAAAAGAGCTTGAGGTAAGCTCTGCTGGAACTGGGAGGATATCTCTGAATTGCAGTCAGCCTGCAAACCACAGTTTTTCTGTGTTTGGGCAGAACAAAATTACTTAAAATTAACTTAAAACCACAAAATTACTTCAAATTACTGGGTTGTTTTAAACAGAACTACCAGAATAGGACTGAAATACACAAGGAGGGGTTAATGGATGGTGGGGTTTTTGTGTATTATTGGGAAGATCAGGGAGGGGATAACTTCTGTTCTTGTAACAATTGTACTTACAAGTGATGTAGAGCTGCTTCCTGAGAATTTGGCTCCTTCCTTCCCAGACTGCTCTGTATGGCAAGCTGCTGACTGCTAGACAGAAGGCAGCTAATGAGAAGGAAATTCCTCCAGCTGTCTTGGCAACCAATAAGATCCTGGTGGAGATGGCCCGGATAAGGTAAAACCAGCACGCAGACATGTTGTACAAACTGGGGAGCTTGCAAGCCAAGTCACAAATCCCTTTGCTGCTTCTCTTGGGGGAATGGAGGCATCTGAAGTGCCTCCTCCAGCTACCAAAAGGCAGCAATATTTTGGGATTGCCTTATGTTGTTGCATTCTTCATCCTAAACCAGGCCTACGAGCATAGAGAACCTGAAGAAAATTGATGGTGTGTCTGAAGCCAAGTCCACCATGTTGATGCCTCTCCTGGCTGAGATTAAGGACTTCTGCCAAGCAAATGGTTTGCAGGTATGATGAAATCAAGTGTCTTCTCCTTGGCAGGAACCTTAAGGATGGAGTTTGCTCTGCAGCTATTGGACAACTCCATGGAGTTGTCTTTCTGTTTCACAAAAAAAAAAAGCTTGATCTAGCAATAGGAATCAAAAGCATGTCTAGTTTTGTAGTTGTTTTCAGGAGGTCTGTTTTGAGAAATTTGAGCTCAAATTGAGAAGTGTCCCAGGCAGACTCAATGCCACAGTTTGTTCTGGTGAAATAGTTTCACATGGAATGAGGAATACCTAAGATGATGTGTTGGCCTGGGCACTTTATTCTGGCTGGTTTTCTTTTCCAAGTTCCTTGAATGATGCTGTGCTGGTTTTAGTAAGATGAACATGTGAATGTCCATCTGGATTCCCTCCTTGCTTTAGTGTTCTCTCCCTTTACTTTTAAGAACATGGAGTTGGAGTCAAAACCAACCTCCAGAGAGATGAATGGTTCTGTTAGGGTTACTTTGTCAGATAACTTCAGATAATGGGAGGGTGATCAGTGGGTTGTCAGTGGGATAAAATTAATTTAATTCTGCTTTATCTCTCAGACCGACACATTCCCTGCCGCTGAATCCAAGGTTCAGAAAGAAGCATCTCCCTGGAAGCGTGCTAGAGCCCTTTCTCCCTCAGAGGAGGTCACATATATCTTGTTCCAGGAGAAAAATTACTCTCTGGTAAGCTCTGGGCTGTGGAGGCTTTTGCTTTGCTGAAAACTGGTAGCAGAGAGGCTTTGTCTAGAGGAGGGGGATGTACAACTTTTCTTAAATCCTCTGCATAGTGCTGGATAGGTTGCTTTAAACCTCTGAGGCAGTGTTTTTCCTGGGAAGTGGCAGATGCTCTTACTTATCTCTGAAGTGGTGGTATGGAAAACTGTGGTGGTATACAGTGAATTTTTAATTCCAGAGGAAGCAACTTGAGTTGCTTTGGCTTTTACTTTGCCTGTCCCAAGAGTATGGGGCAGATGGTCCCAGAGTTAAAAATGTACTTAAAGATGAATTAACAAGAAATAGTTGTACAGTTATTAATGGGCAGCTTGATGTGCTGTATCCACCAATCCTGCTGAAATGCACAGTGTGTGTATTCTTTGTGGAGAAACAAGTAGAAAGTTGAAGTGTGGTTTTTTGAAGAGTACCAGATTCCAGTTGGAGACCTGTCCTTGAGAATATAAAGTTTGGATCAATCAAGTTCAAGATGCTTTGCTTCAAGGCAAATGCTTTAGGAGGAGAATTCATCCAACGTGTGAAAATGAGGGGGGAATTTGTTGTGTTTGTGGGTCCCTGAGAAGTCAGGTGCACCACAGCTCCCTCATCTCAGCTAAGTTCAAGGTGAAGTGTTGCACTTAAGCTGTGAAGTTTTGAGGGAGAAATGCACTTGACAAGCTGGGTAAGAAATGAGATAGGTAGTAGGAATAAAGCAGTGTTTTGGGAAACTTTGTTGCGCTACCATGTGCTGGCGACTCTGGATTGTTTTTTGGGACTGACACCTGAGCCCTGTACATGCCCTGTGCCTTTGTTTCACCAGAGGGCCATAAGTGAGAGCAGATCTCTGCCCCTGGCAGTGGTTGGCACCCACCTGTGCCAGGCGCTGGCCGCGGGCCGCACGGTGAGTGTGGAGCGTGCGGGTCTGACCCCCGACGTGCAGAGCCTCATCAGGGACATAATCTGCAGCCCTCCCATCCTCTCAGGTGAGCATCACTGACCTACCTGCAGCTGCTACTCCCAGCTACACCCCCCAGCAGTCCTGGAAGGCTGGGGCAGACTGCTTTCCTTTCAGGTTCAGTTGTAAAGTAACTTCATCATGATCCATAACAATGGGGCTGACTTTTACAAGTCATTTGACTCAGTTGTGTGGAAGTTCTTGAGACATCCCTCTTAAATCTGTGTTTACTGAAATGTTTTTGGGGAAAAAACTGACAAAGTATTGCTGTAAGTACTGGCATCCTCAGAAAACACAGTGGGAATTTATCACATGATCTCACAAGTCAAACCCATGCATTTTCACCTTCTTACGTTTTCTATGCCTTAATCCATTACGTGCGTTAATGAGGTGCAACAAATGTACTGTACAATATAAGAAAACTGAGTTTAAAGAATTAACGTTATATTTCTATTTTTTCCAAGACACTACCAAACTTCAAGAAATTAGAAAACGTACTCCTGCCAATATTGAGCTGTATCTGATCAAGATGATGATTGTACTACTGGAGAAAGAGAGTAGAAATAAATCTCAGGATGGCGTAGGCTTCAAAAGAAGATTGGTGTGGCCTGAAGGGCAGCAGGGAAAAACAGGAGCAGATCAAGCAAGAAGGCAAGGTGCATTGTGGAATAAAACACAGGTTAGTAAAGAAGGTTGTAAGTGTTCTTCTGTAAAATCATGTTTTCTGTGTAGGAACAGACTAACATAATGTTTTTGGTGTTTCCAGCATCTTCCCAATCCATCTCTCCCTCAGTTTTGAATAGAACTGCCTCCTCCTCAGAGGAATGCTCAGAACAGAAACTGAGGATTCTCTTGGGATAAGTGTTGACCTATGAAGAAGTCAGAGCTGTGCAGCTTAGCTGTGATTTATTACACATATTGCAAGTTCTTCCCAGTATGAAAATTGGATGTGCATGTTCCTTCATAGCAGCTAAATCCAGCTTGTGCCCTGGCTTTTTTTCTGTGCACTGGGATGTGGGCAAAGAGGTTCTCCTACTAGGCAGGAAGGTTAAGAAGATAAAAAAAGCCAGAGGCAATTCCAGCCAGGAATTGGGTCCTTAGATTACTTGAAACTGCTGGGCACAGCCTGATAACAAGTGTTACCTGGAGGACCAATGTTGGAAAATAAGGAGCTCTTTGTTGCTGTTTGAGAAAATCCAGAGTAGTCTCAGCCCTCTGCTGGCCTTTGACCCCATGTCTGAGTTCAGCACCTGGTACAAAGGACACCCTGCACTGAGTGGCACCTGGTGGCAATAGCACAAAGAAACAGCATATTCCAGATCCTGCTACCTGTGCTGGGATTTTGTGTCTGCTCCTTACAGGGCTTGGGGCTGATTTCTTAAACACTGGCTCAAACAATTTTTCAAGCACTGCCATTTTGCCAAATAGATTTTTCGTGCTTCCCTGAGTGCTGTTTTGTTTCTACAATATCTGTGTCACAGCCTCTTTTTCCTGCAGTTGACCTCCTGACAGTGCAACTGCCAGAGCTCTTGTCACACTTTCTGTGCTCCTGGAGCTAATAGTGGAATGACACGCTATTAGTAATCAAATTAATGTAATCCAAAGGAACAGACTGCAAATCCAAAAGCTAATCCAGTCTTTATTTACTTCTCCTTCAGAAAATATGCTGAATATCTAATACTTCTCTGTATTAAGCAATTCTAAATCTCTTAATGGGTGTTCTTGGGTTTGAATGGCCTGACACTGCTGCTGCTTTTACAGGGGAGTGGGATCAATCCAGCAGCCAGGGAAGGAGCAGGGAAAACCCATCTGCATGTGGTGCCTTCAGCTTGGGTAAACAGCTGTTGTCACCCTAATAAAGCATGTGGTAAAACTGCCATTAGTGAGGGTTTCGGTAACACAGGGATGTGTGGCTGATGCAAAAATGTCACTGTGACTGCTGCAACCTATGGCCAGCAGGATGGTGTAAAAAACATGAGCTCATATCTCTGTGCCCACTGTGCTGTTTGTAACTGACACTTTAGCTGTGAAAACACATTTCAAAATACAACATTGGGAGGCATAAGTAAATATTTCAAGTTTTCAGAGCCATAGGGATGGAGCAAGTGGTTTTTCTCCACTGAAAAAAAAAGCCAAGTACAATTTTGCTGTGTGTTTGAAATGCACTAACTTCACTTGCTCAGATTTTATTATGGTGAAATGAATAAGCAATAGGTGGTGCCCTCACTAAGCAGAGGTGCTGGCACGCTGTTGATGAGGGACTGTGACCCAGGTAACCCTGTGCTTTCTTTTGTTCCCTGGAAGGCTGCGGGGAGTGTGGATGGCAGCCAGGCAGGGAGCAGGGGGGCAGCAGACCCCTCAAAGCCCACCACCGTGGCATCCTCCCATCAGCCTGCCCTCCATCCTGAGCAGAAGGAGCAGCTCTTGGCAGACTCTCAGCCCAAGGTGAGAAGGCAGGAGCACAGCCCAGACCGGCTGATGGGGGTGGGAATCTTCAACAACCCAATTCTCAGCTTCTGTTTGGCTCCCAGACTGTCTAAAACCCTGGCCTGGCTTGCCAGCCCTTTCCTCTCAGTGGTGCCATGTTGTTTTTGTTGTCCTTGCTGTGTCCAGATATCCCACATGGACAGCAATAGACTGCTACAAGAAACTTTTCCTCCAGTACATTTTGTCAGCTCTCTCGTGGCAGATGCTTCCAACATTTTAAGAGGACATTTATTTCCTTTATTTCCCTTTGAAGTACAGGGTACTGTGAGGCTGTGCCCATCACATTAAGGGTTTTTCCCCTGGTGTCTATAGGAACACAAGCTGTATGAGCAGATATTGAGTTCTTATTTAAAAGGGAGCTCCTGTCCCTGACCAGCACCACTTGTTGAACCCTTTGTTTCAGTTTGAAGCTGGATATTGCTGTGAGTGTATATCTTTGTCAGCCTTGATTCTCAGAGTTTAGCTCTTGAATAAGGTGTTGGGTTTAACTGCTGCATATTCATGAACAGTTTTTGGTCAGTTTGTGGCTCCAGCTGAGCATGAATTAGAGCAGTAGAGCAGGCTGTTGCTGTGTGCGTCCTTCTACATTTGTGCCTTTGTTTCCTTCCAGAGCTTGCATCCCCCTGCTAAGAGGAGGGTGCCAGAATGGTTTGGAACCTCGGCAGCAACACCTGGAGCTGTAACCCAGACCAAGAAATGCAAAACAGAAACCAAGAAAGGGATTTTCAGTTGAATGTGGAAATCAAGATGATCTGTTTTTAACTTGTCTTTCCCATAACTGCGAGCATTATCTGCACAGACTGTTGCTTCACAGGGGCTTTAATTGCCCCTGCTCTGCATTATTCCTGCTGCTGCCTCCTCTCTTCCTCAAGCAGCACTTTTGAGACTTTTTTTCACTGTGTGAAACGGGATGTTAATAAAAGGATTTGAATAAATAACCGAGTTTTTTCATGTGTATGTGTCTGTGTGTGGGGGAGCTGAGGGCGGGCATGCCGGGCCGCGTTGCCATGGCGACGGGCGGGCCGCTTCCGGGGCGTGGCGTGCGGGGCGCGCGAGGGCTGCCGGGAGCGGCATGGCTCGCTAGGCGGCGGCGGCGCGCGGGTGAGCGGGCGGGGGCCGCCCTGAGGGGACGGGGCAGCTGCAGCGGGACCGGCACCGGGACGGGAGCGGAGAGGGGGACGGGGGAGCGGCCGCCCCGCTCTGTGCGCGGGGGCAGGGGCGGCGAGGCGCCGGCATCCCCCGGCCGGGGGTTTCCGCCCGCCGCGCTGCCACTTTGTTCCGTCCTGCCGTGAGGTGCCTCGTTAAGCTGGTGCGGGGCTCTCCTGTCCCTGTTCGGCATTGCTGTTCACATTCCTTAAGGTTCCGGTAGTGCTCTGACACCTCGAATGCGTTGTTGACGTCCGTGTTGGGGAAAAGGAGGAGCACACAAGGAGTAAATTGCTCCCCAGGGCTGTGGTCACGGCCCCGATCCTGCCGCAGCTCACGGGGCCTTCGGACAGCCCCGCCGGGCCCGGGAGGGGCTCTTGGCCTGTCCTGTGTGGGGCTGGGAGTCGGACTCAGTGCTGGGACCCCATCGCGCTCAGCACATTCCGTGATAAACAGCAGCTTCTGCTCCTAAACACCTCGGTGAGGCTGACACCCTTCTCTCGCCTTTTCCCCGTGGCAGAATCATGGACCCCAGCTTGCTGCGGGAGCGGGAGCTGTTCAAAAAGCGAGCCCTCTCCACGCCCGCCGTAGAGAAACGCCCAGCGCTCTCCTCCGACTCCTCTGCTTCCAAGAAGAAGAAGGCCAAGGTAGAGCAAGGGGGCTCCTCCAGCTCAAAACAAACCACAGGTGGGTGGAAGTCTCCTGTCCAGCAGCTGCTTGTTGTTTCCTGCTGTTTACCTTTAATCCGTGGTTTATTAATGTGAATAATGCTGTATCTGTGAGTTTTGCTGGTGGCTGTTGTCAATTTCTCTTCAATTACCACTTTTGCTAAGAAAATCACTTGCACAGTGTGAAAAACCCATTCCCTACTGTGCATGTGTGTTAAGCCTCATCCCGTGGCTCGTTTGCTGTTGCTCTGTTGGAGGAATCTGTGCTGCCAAAATGATTGATGTGAGACCGTGCTTTGGATGTGCTTTTGGAAACGGTGAGTTTCAGTGCTTGCTGGACAGGCAGTGCCATTCATTTTCTGTTTGCCATGTTGGGTAGGACCTGGATCAACCTGGTCTAAGGGAAAGTGTCCCCATGACAGGAGGCTGGAACAGGATGATCTTTAGGCTCCCTTCCCAACCTGTTCCGTGATTATTTCTGGCAAAAGAGTACCTAAAACATTTAGATAACTCTAAGTTGGAGGGTGTTCATATCTGAGATGCATTTTTCCAGGTGTATCTTGTTTGGGGATTTTGTTTTAGGGGATTTGCCAGGTGTTTCTTGTTTGGCTTGCATGTTGCAATTAGCAGTTGTCTCGTTTCACCTGGGAGCTAAGCTTTGCTCGTGAGCACCAGGCATTCCAGGGTTTTCTGCCTGTTTTTCTGGGGAGTTGTGGCATTTCCCTGAGGAGGTGGTGGCATTGATAATGAGTCTCCTAGTATCAAATAAACAGTTAATAAAGCAGCACCAAAAATAGTGGGAGTGTGTGGAAAGTGCAGCACCGGGGAGAGGATTTGCTCCCAAAGCCATGGCAGTACTCAAGTGCACTTTAAAGGTCAGATCAAATGCCAGGAGTTACTAAATCACAAAATACCCTGTTGTGCAAACTCACTCCATGCTCATATTTTGAATAATACCCACGTGGCTCTCTCCTAAACTCCAGGAGAAACAATAGAGCTAAAAACAGCAGAGAAAAATGTCAGGGAGTTTGGGAGGAGGGGTAGCATCTTCTGTCCCAGGGGAAGAGTTGGGAATTTGGGTATGTGTCTGCAGCTTCTCAGGCACCAAATAAAGTATCAGCCAGACATTCTAAAATAAATCAAGGGAGGCCAGGTTTCCATCCATCCCTTTTTCACACTCCAAATAAAACAAAATTCTGTGTGGAATATCCTAGGCTGCATCACTGGGGTGAGCAAGGTTTGCTGGGAAGAAGGGATGGGGAGTCAGGAAGAGGGCAGAGGGTACAAATGTGAGTCTGATCTGGAGGATTTGAGCAGATAAAGAAGGTTTCATTTTGTTTCTGTGGTTTCTGTGGGCTGAGGGTTTCTTTAAGTGCTGTTGTGGCTGTCAGACAATTCACTTACACAAACAGGGACCCGAGGTGGCTCTGAGGAGATAAAGTTCATCTTTTATGCTGCTGGCTGCGTTCCAGGCAGTAGCAGAGAGGTTCCAGGGTTTCTACAATATTTTTATGCTGCAGAGTCAAAATCCTCTGCCTCAAAACCCACTTTTTATTTCACTTGCCAGATTGGCAGATGCCTGTCAGGATATGTGGGTGTCAGAGACAGGAGGTGGAGTAACAACCTGGTGTTGGGAAATCCCTGTCCCACCGCCCTGAAGAGACAAAAATAGGGTGGTCAGTCCTAGTTTTGTAGTGCAGTGGCCACAGAGGTGATGAAGGGAGTCACCTTTATCACCTTATTATTTATGTGCTGGCACTGATAGTCCCTGGGTGTGTAGTGCCTCCCTGGCTCTGTGGTTCTGTGGCTCAGAGAGCCTGCCCTTGATACTTTTTGGGGGAGGAGAGGTTTGGAGACCATGCTAATCTTCAAGAGACTGTCCAGCTAAATCTGGCCTGTCTGTGAAGTCTGGCTCTAAGCTTCCCACTGCTCCTACAGTGATTGTTATGCAGACATTACTGTCATTGTTTCAACAAGTTGTTTGAAAAAATTCAAAGCTAGTTTGCTCAGTTTAGAACAGGAACTGGAAAATAAATGAAATGGATCAAATCTGTTTGTTTCATTTTATTAATCAATAGTAAATTGTGGCTGTGGTCTTTGTCTTAAGACCTTTGTCTCAGTGGTCTCTGCTGACAGTTGTCAAGAGCCAGAATCTTCAGGGGCTGTTTTGTGGAAAAGAATCATCCTGAGTCTTCTCTGGTACTGTGCAAGGGGCCACCTTTGCCTTCTGCTCCTTGTGCCCACCCCCATTCCCCTTTGCAGACCTGTGAAATAAAAAGCTGGGATGAGTCCCAACATATGTCACTCCATGTGCTTCTCAGGAAGGCATTGCCAGAGCAGCAGAGGCTGGCGTGCTGCACACACTGCCCTCTTGTGTGCAGCTTGATGGGCACTGTGGGAATGCTGCAAGTGTCCAGAGCCTTTCCTTTTAGGAGAGAGCCAGGATTTAATTCAGTGCATCCTGATGGCTACTCTGGCCTCTTGAGCAGGGCTTCCCAGTCTGACGCTGTCACACAGCAGAAGGTGGCATGTCATCCTTATCACCACTGGCATTATCTCCGTCATCCATCTCAGTGTGAGTCCTAAATGATCTTGTGCTCAGGGCAGTGGCTTCCATCAGTTGTGCTTTTGATTTTGGGCTTGAAGAAGTGTGTCTATGGGGATTTGTGGCTGCAGGAGGGAGTTTGTTTCTCCAGGTGAATCACTGGACTAGCTGTGCTAGTTCATCCTGCCCTGGGTGTTTTGTGATTCCATCTCCCCAATGGAGAGTGTCAATTAGCAAGTCTTTCACTGTGTTCAGATCTTCTGGAGCTTAGTCATGCTCAGCCTGAGAGGGGGATTTGATATATATAAAAAAAAAGATCATTATAGGTACTGGTCAAGGTTTTTCAGACATGGATGGACTGTGAGGTCTCTTGTGGTTGTGGCCATTTAGGTGGGTTTTGTTTCCTCCCTGCCAGGAATGTTTTCTGGAGTTAAATAACTTGTCCCACATGTAGCTTTGCTCTGGGACATTTCTGTGGGGATTCAGGAGGGTGGAGGACTTGCCAGGAGTTACTGTTGGCTACACTGTTGGACATTTTTATTACAGTTGTCATTTGTAACTGCAAAACTTGAATGGTTTTAAGCCAGAGGTGTGAGAGTCCTGTGGCCAGGACATGAACAAGGGGTGAGTGTGAACTCTGGGATGTGTCAGCAGGCAGATGGAGTCAAGCGAGATTCTCTTGTGCAAAGTGCTAAAAGCTGCACCTGGGCTGGGTGCCATCCCCCTCTTCAGTGTGGGAGGTCTGTGGCCCATCTCCCTGTGCTCTTGGCAAGAACTCCACCAGTTCCAGTTTGGCTTTGAAAGTTTGGGATAGGGGTGATAGATCCGGTGTCTCCCGCTCCCTGTAGTGTTGTGGTTGCCACAGAAGCAGCAGCCTTGAGGCAGAGAATTGTCCCTGTTCATTTCCAGCAGTATTTTTGGGTAGGGTCAGATATTCTGAAGGTAGTGGGTTATGCAGGTGTAAACACCCAGAAATTGTTGGCCAGACTGGGGAGAACGGCTCCCTGGAACTGGAGAAGGGTCAAAATACCTACCCTTAGGAGATCTAGAAGAGACCATTTTAGGGATACATTTCTTGTTGGCTTAGTCTTCCTCCCACCACCCTCTCTTCTAAAAGCAAAAAACCCTTAATAAAAAGCACTGCCAAAGGCTAGAATGCACCCAGTCCTTTCCTGCCTGGAGGGTCTCTCGCCCTCCAACCCTCCTCTCCCAACTTTTTTCTTACCCCTTGTCTGTCTGTCCTGTCCCTGTGTGGTTGACTCGGTGGGACAACACTGCTGTCTTTGCACGGAATGTGATCAGACTGTTGGACATTTTATAAATGTTTTCTTCAGTGAAGCAACAGTTTTATGCATGTTAGGCAGCATTTGTTCCGTCAGGTAGACAAAATTCTATGCTAGTCACTCAATATAAACAGCAACAGTTCATCTAAAAACAACAATCTTTTTCCCTCCCATAACACTGCAGTAGATTGTCTTTCTGCTGAGCACTTGGAAAACCTTTGCCAATTATTCCAGCTCACATCCAGAGATAAAATTGCCACTGTGGATATTTAAATCCAAAAGAAAAAAGCACACAACTTGCTCGTTTGTAAGCTAAGGAGGCTTCATTCCAGGTGTCAAATGTCAAACCAAGTTCTCCAAGTGCAGTTGCTCAGTTCTTCCTACACCACCTCTGTGTCTCGCTTCCTGAAGCTGTTCAGCATTGCTCTGACAGGATTGGGCTCGTTCTCCAAGTCCTTCACAGTTTTGTTTTTCACACAGCAGCAGCAGTCCAGCAGTTCATACAGGAAAGCCAGCACCACCAGAGAAACTACAGTGAAGATGAATATGATCAGGATGACAAAGCAGGCAGTGTTCCAGTTGTCATGGAAAGGGTAAATTTTTTGCACTTGGAAGCCCAGATACTGGGAGATGGATGTAGTAGTTTCATTCCAGTGGGTGCTGTTGAGGGTTGCCATCCTTGAGGACCTGCTTGGCTTGGGTATGCTCACTGGCACAGATTTGGGAGCTGAAACACAAAAACAAAGCTGTTGAGAACTGTCAATCAAGGAAACACTGTGATATTTATCACAAATTGGAGCTACTTAGACTAAGTGCTCAAAGTTTCTACTAACATGGATTGTTGCATACTTGTATTTGCTCACCAAAATATCAAACTCCACGTGTGTAAGTTTGTGATAGACCTGGAACATTTATTTTGGCAGTGTCTGGTTCGTGCAGGCATGATGTGGTGTAAGTGATTCAGGAATGAAAGAGCTTTGCTTCTTTATTTCAATTATATGCACAAACAGCTTACAAACTAGATTTTCAAGGTGTGCAGTGGTTTCAATCACCTGTGCATCATCAGTCTTGTGGTGTGAAAGGCCTTATTATTTTGGAATTGCCTGTCAGCACAGACTTGTTCACCTGCAAAACTCTCTGGACTTCAGGAGGGCAGATTTCCTGACCTCTTCATTCCCCTGCTCTTCCCCTGCTGAGTAGTTTGTGCTGGAGAAATTTGGCTGCCCAGATGGCACTGGGAAGCATTTGGAAATCTTGTTTGTGGTGCTGTAGTCACTGGGGTGGATAACAAGGAAAACCCAACCCTTCCTGAGGAGTTCTTCCTCCTTATTTTCAACTCTGCCTAAGCCTGGGTTGGCACCCAGCAGAGGAAGAGGCTGCTCTGTGGTGTGGGGGAGATGAAGCAAGAAGCTGACTCCAGCAAATCTGCCTTTGCTCAATAGTCTAATGCAATAAAAATTGTCCAAGGAGCTACAGTAACTTCTGGTTATCTGCTGTGGCTGTAGGATGTCATAATAACCTTTGAATCCCTCAGGCAGTTTAAAACCGGGTGTGGGAGGAGGAGATCAAGTCAGGTCTCCATATTTCTTTGAGGAAACAGCAAGGAGTTTTTAGGTGGAACATGGTGGTGATGGTGTCTACTAAAGCAGTCTGAGTACCTGTCCTTATTTCTGTGAAATTATTAAAGAAAAGGACATGGTGGAAACCAGGATCATGCTGCCAAACCAGCCTGTGATCTATGTCTTATTTTTATTGTTCTAATATTCTACATTTTGTTCTTTATCCTTTTATCTTCAGTGGATTTAAATTGAAACAAAAGAGCTTTGTTGTTGGGAAGGTCCCTGGCATTAGTGTTTCACACAGACATTTACTGCAGCAGTTGCAGTAACTTAAATCTGTAGCTGGGTACACAAATTAGTAATTGAATATACAGTATATAACTGAGATGGATGGGATTAATTAAATTGTTCGTGGGATTTTTGTTTTTTTGTTTTTTTGGTTTTTTTTCTTAAACAAGTTTACAGAGCAAATCCTAGCTAAAAATAGTCCTGGCTTGAGTCAGGTCCTGGCTTGGTTTGGTCACGGTGTGAGAGGAAACTCAGCCAACCTGTTATGGGGCTAAAACTCATGAGGGTTTTTGAAGGGGTGGCTTGAAGACTTATTTCAAAATAATCCATGAGACCAAGAGAGATGGGGGAGCTGAATAAAAGGATTTGGAGCCCCCTTTGAGGAGTAATTAAAATAAGCAGGATTTAATTGTGTGTTTTAAATGGCAAAAGGATACCTTTGGGAAAGAAAAGTTTTGTTTTGAACTTTGTAAACAGATTCCTAGGGCTGAGGGTTTTGTTGGAGTCTGTTACACGTAAGTTTGCTTGCTCTGTAAACACCAAGCACAAAACCAGACTGTTTCTGTGAAGCAAAATTTAATAAGTTTTGGTGGGACTTTTTCATTTATATTGCTCTGAGTGATCAAGATCTGTGGCCACTGGAGGGATTGGTCAGATTTGCACTGTTCAGCCAGGACAGCTCTCTGCCACGGGAGTAGCTCTGTTCCCACGAGGAGAGGAGCATCTTGAGCACGGCATGGCCAGAAAACAGTGCAGCAGCCATTCCCTCCCCACTCCACAGTCATTCCCTTCCCACTCCACAGCCAACCCCTTTCTGCTCCACAAGCTCCATCAGGGCAGCCATTCCCTCCCCACTCCATATCCACCATAGGGCAGCAGTTTGCACAGTGGAGACATGTTTGTCTTTATGCCAGGAGATGGAATTTAATGCTCCTTGAGGAGGAGGAGGATGATCTCTCCACGGGGCGAGGCAGATAAAGATCAGCTGCTCTTTGCTGTAATTATTGAAATACTAGGCTGAAGTAGCTGTTGCTGACTGTTCAGAATTAAAACAGCACTAATGAGGTTAGTGTCCTTGAAAGCTGTCAAAAATGGGCTGGTTTCCTGCATTTGTACTTATTTTGTAATGGCAGAGGTCAGATTCGTATCATCAGCCAGTCTGATTTACAATCAAGTCAGCAGTTGTACATATCAAAAATGCAACGAGTTAAATATTTAATGCACTAGGTTTTAATTTAAAAGCATTAGCATCTTTGGGCACTGCAGAGGACCAGCTTTATTTGAAATCATGGAGCAGAGGGAAATGACTGGCAGAAAATCCTTTTAATGCAGCTCTGAGGAAGCCCTGTTTAAGAAGGCACTGAGCATTTACAAATCTCAGGTGCATTCTAACCCGGCTCTGCCCTGTGTCCATGGCTGCTCCAGTGTTTCCAAAGGTAACAGCAGGCACAGGGATTTTCTCCCTGCCTGTTTCTCCTCCACACACACACAGATCTCTTTTAGGCAGCCTAATTTACGGAATACCCCCTGGGAGGTAACACTGCTCACATTTCAGCTGGAGCTGCCTTTGTTTTAAGGAAAACCCTTTCGCTGTCATTTCTGTGCAAACACATAGAATCAATCACCAGGAACGTGAGGCTGCAGGAAACCACCCACCTCCCCTGCAAGCACGAAATCCATTTTGTTTACTGGATCTTGGCTGGTTGTGTTAGCTCTGCTGTAAGATGGAGTGGTCATCAATTTTCCATTAGTGCACAGATGGTGAAAGTGCTCGTCTGATTGTGCAAGACAAGCTCCTCCACATTCAGCAGGATAAACCCTGCTCAGCCTAGAGAAAAATCATTCTGATTCCAAGAAGCTTTTACAGGTTCTCAGCTTACAGACATATTTTCTTTCAGTAATCAAGATAAACCTGAGAGAATGTTATAAAATGATACACACCTACCTCTTGTGTGAAAGGATGCTGAGAGAGCGCCGTTCTGGTCCCTTTTTTTAGTGCAGCCTATGGCACAGCTAAGATGGAGCTTTCCTTCCATTGGCCAGAGCACGATGCTGCTGACAACTTCCTTTGTGCTCATTTGCATCGAGCCCTCATCCCCAGGAGTAAATCATTCAGAAATGTGACTCTTACTGTCTGGAATGAGAAGCAAATGCCTCCCTGTTCTTGCTTTTTGCGGTGGGATGAGCTCGTTAGCAGAGGTTGGCCACGACCCCGCTCTGCTTTGTGCTCGGATCAGCCATCAAACCGTGACGTTTGAAGTGTTAATATCTGCAGATTTCCAGTCGCACCGTGGGGTTAGATTCTCTTGTCATCGACTGCAAGCAGACAGATTAAACAGGATTATCTTCCTGATTCAATTCAAATCTGACAGAACAAAAACATGATAAATTGTCTTAACTGTTTGTTGTACCTCTGAATTTATTTTGGTCACTTCAGACCTCTCATTGCATCTATGATTTTTCTATTTATTTCTAAAATGTCCTACATAACATTAATCTTTAAAGGGAACCTTGTAGGGAAAAATCTCTATGGGCTACATCTTCAGGGAGAGCTGGCTTTTGATTTTCCTTCTTTTAATTTAGTAACCAGAATAAAATATTCCTCTGTAGCTACAGTGATATTTCTATGTTAATTTTAGAATTGTTGTGCTGTATGAAGCCTTTAAGACTTTGATGTCATGTAACAGTTTGACGATTCTGTTCTTTTCTCTTGCTACACTGATTTTTCCACAGAAACAATGGGAGCTCCATATCTCTGAGATATCTGTTGTCCTGTCAGATGTGCTTAGAAATCACCAGAGGATTAAACAATCCCCGTGGTGACAAAGAGATGGTGTTCTTTTTCTGGAGTAGCTGAAATTCCAGAAAACTGTTGCCATTAGGTTTGAGCAATGTTGTGCTGGTAATGAGCCTGGGGCTTGTGATAGTGGTTTGTGGATATTTGTGTTTAATGTGCTGTGCTAAGAGCTGACGGTTATTAAATGGTCATTAACAACCTTGCAAGAACTTTTGAAACAAAGTGATAGCAAACCTCATGATAAAGACAGCCAGAGTTGACAACAGAGGGGGTTCTGAGTTGCTGTTCCAGTGGTTGAATTGGTTTGCATTTGTATGGCTCTGTTTAATAAATTCTCCACTAGAACCACTTGAAACAGTATTTTTTTTTTTAAATCACAGCCTTCCTTCACCGGCTGTGTAACCACTGAGTACCTTGGGGGAAGAAGGGAAGCTTTGTGCCCCCATCTCAGCAGCAGGAAGGTATTGGTGGAGCAAAAGCAGTGCGTTATTTCAGCATGGATTCATGTAGTGTAAATGATTATGGGATGTTAAGCCACCAAATTAAACATGTTCTCTTGTGCCAGGAACTCTGCAGTCACTTGCTGCTTTCTTAACTTTTTATTTGTGGAGTTCTGCCCAGAAATGCTCCAGAGCTGTGTCCTCTGAGTCCCTGAGTCTGGATCAAGATGTGTGCAAGGACTCACCTGGGGGTGGCTGCTTCTGCCACTCCTGTTTGTGATGGAGCTCAGAGCCAACAGGAAGCTATCAAAGCACCCTCTAATTGTTTGTTTTCTTTCTTTGTAGATCACAGCAATGGATCATTTAACTTGAAAGCCCTTTCGGGAGGCTCTGGCTACAAGTTTGGAGTCCTTGCTAAAATAGTGAATTATATGAAGGTATGGTGTTTTGGTGTAAAATAATACTGGTTTTAAATAATTTAATTGTTTCTTGTCCTGTGGCTAGAAAATGCTGAATGTTTCAACCCCTGAAATTCTTTTACTGCAAGAGTGAGAATTTCAAGAAACTGCTTGTTAAATTCAAAGTGCTGTCAGTAAATGAAATTGTTAGCATATTGTTCCATAACTGAAATCCTGATTATCCCAGCTCACTCTGCAACCAAAATAATGGGGTTTATTTGCAGGAATTTCAAGATGCTGTCAGGTTTTGGGATTCATTGGCTAGCGATCAAAATAAAGTGTAATTTGGTGCCAATCTCAGCTACTTTTTGGTGATTGAGTTGCTGAATAAAGTGAGTACAGAGCTGTAAGAGATGCTCTTTGCTTTTGCAGACCCGGCACCAGCGTGGTGACACACATCCATTAACCCTGGAGGAGATACTGGATGAAACACAGCATTTAGATATTGGACTCAAGCAGAAACAATGGTTAATGAGTGAGGTAAAGAAAACACATGTTCAGATTTTCATTAAAGAATTCTGATAAAGCTGAATTACACACATTTGTTAAATTATTAATATGTAATCCCTTCTTCAAGAAACTACTAAGTCAGACTGTAACATTCCTTGCTGACAATACTGATATTCTGGGGAGCAGAAACCTCTGCTCTGGCAGCGTTGTTGTGAGGGAAGCTTGATTTTGCTGCAGTCTTCCAAAAAGTAGCTCCAGGCTTCTTCCATAATGAACCAGAATATCAGAATGGAATGGAAGAGCTCCTCCCAAGAAGCGTATATAAAGTTATCCCTGAGCCATTGCCAGATGAAGAAAGGTAAACAAATACCCTGCAGCACCAAAGTTGGGTCCCTTCTCTCTTAGAGGTGCTGTGTGTCTTGGTGAATTATAGGATTCAAGGATTTAAAATCTGTTTCAACTCAAAGCTCCAGCCTGGCAGCTGTAACGTGTGGTTCATGTGCTCAAAAGCACACCAGGAAAAAAGTAGTAAGTGTCTGCACTGTTTCAAGGTTTGAAATTTCTGCCCCTGTTACAGGCTCTAGTCAACAACCCAAAAATAGAAGTTGTGGATGGGAAGTATGCCTTCAAACCCAAGTACAACTTGAAAGACAAAAAGGCCTTGCTCAGGCTCTTGGACAAGCACGACCAGCGAGGCCTGGGAGGAATCCTTCTGGAAGACATCGAGGAAGGGCTGCCCAATGCACAGAAAGCCATAAAGGTGAGCAACACGTGGCTGCAGTTCAGCTTTCACTTCTCACAGAGAAGACACTAAGACAGAGCTTTCTCATGAGCTGTTGCTGTTCTTTTGATAACTCAAGTGGCATTTCAGCAGATCTGATATTGTGGCATTTTCTGTATTTCATCCTTCACGTTCAGATTTGCCCTGATGTCTCAGCACAGCTCTCAGAGCTCTTTCTCACAAAAGACTCCTGATCTCCCATGTTCCAGCTGCAGGCATTTAGTTCTGCTTTCAGACCTTGACCTCAGTCCTCTGAATCTCCTTTTTGATTTATTAGTGTACTCATGTGTTTCATGGCCAGTTACTTTGCAGCTTCTCCAGTTTGTTGTTGCTTTTATTAGCCCAAGGTCTGGCTTTGTTGGGGTTGGAGACCTTCAGCTTGGAAAAGAAATGATTTTTAGTTGTTGTTTTGTATTTGTTTTTGAGGCTTTAGGGGACCAGATCATCTTCGTTAATCGCCCTGATAAGAAGAAAATTCTTTTCTACAACGACAAGAGCTGTCACTTTGCTGTGGATGAAGGTAGGTGTTGTTTTACATGGGTCTCCATGACAGTTGATCTGAATTCACCTTAAGGACATCTGTGTATAAGCAGCCTTCAGATAGAGCAGTCTTTTAGGGTGATAATAAAATATTAGGTGTGTCCAGATGTGAGGGAAGTGTTGATATTAACATGAGGCTAATGAGACCAGCAAGTGAGTCCAGTGGTAATATCCTCTTCTTTATGATGGCTGCATTGGAACATGGCACCAGGAATCCACCAGTTGTCTTCAAGAGTAGTAGTACAGAAGAGACTAAAAACCACCTCACTGTGACTGAAATGGCATCTAAGATTTTGCTGCTTAAGGGGAAGCCAAAAAACCCCAAAAGAATGATTTGGGGGTGCAAGATTTTTGTTGGGTTTTTTTCCTGGTTATGAACCATGTGCCTTTTACTGGTGAATGCAGCAAGAAGCCATAAATGGAACAGAAGGAGGAAGCATGGAGGGATGAGATGTGAGCAAAATTCTTGAGAAGAGGGTGGTTACAGCTGGGAGGAGAGCACAGACAACTAAAGATGTGTGGGGGCAGTGCTGCTGCCCAGGGCTGGAGTGGATTTGGGGCTTCACAAGTTCAGTGTGTTTGCTGTGTCACAAATGGTGGTAGAATCCTCTGGTGCCATTTTATGCACAGAAATCAATTACAGAAATCAGGATGTGTTCCAGTAAGGACATAAATGTCAGCATGAGGTGTCTGTAAATGCAGAAAAGGGAAGGCAGTCTGTGTCAGAAGATCTTATTTTGAATGACTCAGTGACACTGAACGCTTTCTTTTTTTCATGTATTGTTCTTGTAGCATGACACATAAAGCCATTGCGTCACACAGCGTCACATTATGTATGGTAAAAAAATGAGTTTTGATACAATTTGAACTGCTCTATTTCCAGGACCACAGGAGGATACATAAAGATCTTTCTTTCTTTGCCTACCTCAAGGGGAATCTTTATTTCCAATAGAATTTAGCAACTAAAGATGTGTATCGTTAACTATTTGTTATGTACTGAGAGTACACACTTGTAATCTCAGTAACGATAGCTTTGTTTCACAAAGGTGATTAAGCAGAGGTGGCATCTACAGCATTTAATAATACTGAAAAATATCTCAAAAGGTTGAAGTGAATTTCATTTTTAACGATGATTTCTGTCATTTCTTGGTAGGGGCAATGCAACTATATGCAAAATGCAGAATGGATTCTCTGGGGAATTTCTGATTTCCAAATGTTTAGGAGTTTACCATGAACCCTGTCCTTCTGTTGAGATAATGCCTCTTCAGTCCATCAGCCCACAGTTTTTGGGGGCCTGAACATGGCCAAAGCATTTAGAAATCAGTGCTCTTGCAGTAACTTTTGAGACAGACTTTTAAGTTTTAGCCACTGGTTTTATCACAGTCGTGTTGCTAAATGAATGTTTTTTCTTGTGCAATTTTTTCCAGATAGCAGGAACCCAACCATAATAAAAGAGTGATCAGAGGGAAGTCTCTACCCTGTTGCTATTAGCTTGTAATAACTCCAGGATTAGCTGTCAAGTTTCATAACAGGGCCCATTTTGGTAAGATGTACACAGAGGCATCAGGCAGCCAGGATAAATCCTGGGCTCCTCTTACACAGAACAGAGGGAGCTGTTGCTCCCAGAGGGAGGAAGAGGTTAAAAAAACTCCTTAAAATGCCTGGCCTCCTGCTGAAAGAAGGCATTTAAGCTGCAGTGTGTGTCCTGAAGGGATCCTTAGAGCAGTGTTTGTAGTTCAAGGTGGCTCTGCTTCCTTTTATCCGCAGGTGGCAGCAGCTCCCCATCCCAGCCAGAAGTGATGTTTTGTTGTTCCTCTGTTCCTGCTGGTTTTGGTTTTCCTTTTGATGCTTTGTTCTGAGAGGGGGCAAGAATATTTTCTCTTTTGTGAATATTGTGATCCACCTGAGTATGCCACAGTGCTGGAAACATCCCTCAATGTGTTCGCTCACTCACTGCAGCTGGAGCAGGTCCCTTTTTGAGCCCTGTTATCCTGTGATGAAGGAAAGCCACCCTTCCTGAGCAGCTTTGCTTTAGGATTCTTTCCAGAGCAGCAGAAGGGTGTCTCTTAGGGAGTCTCTGGCAGAATTGTCTGTGCACAGGACGAGTTATGACACGTCTCTGCCTTAGCAATGCGACTGCAGCTCATTATCTCTGGCAACGTTCAAATGAAGTTTTTAAAAAGGCTGCAAAATAAGCCTTGAAGTGTTGGCAGACTCTTTGATCTAGCAGCCGGTGACAGTTCAAAATATGTTTCTAGTTTAATGTTTATCCTCAGAAATAAGGGCTCTGTGCTCGTCAGTGCTGCTGTATGACATCCCAGCTCAGAACATGTTGGCTGAGGGTGATAGCCTTGAAAAGTGGGGTCCTCTCCCACTGCTGCCTGAGCCAGGGCAATTTGTGAAGCTCTCTGCCTGGAGCAGTGGGAGGACCTCCTTTCTGGCAGTGCCTGCCTCTGCCCTTGATGGCTGAACAAGCTTTTCTTTCTCCCCCTGTGAAAATAAATCCCAATGTATCGCAGCAACGGAGCGCTGCCCATATATCGAGATCTCAAGGGTACTGGAGGGGGTTTGAGCAGCAAGGAAGGGCTTTTGTTCTTCCTTTTATGTGATTAGCCGAGGAAGGTTCAGGTTGCATGTGTTCCTTCTGGACTTCCTGGCTAATTAATCTGCTGTCAGTGGTGTGGAGCTGAAAGTGTTTATAAAAGCAGGGCCAGATTTCAGGTGCTTCAGCCAAGTCGAGGCTGCCTGTTCTTTGCATGTGAACAAGGCTTTCACCCCTGTGCTGAATGCTGAAAGGCCACTTGGATTGCCTGACTGCTAGAGATGGTATCTTCCCCCGCTGAATGCACTACAGGAAGTATTTTTTTGCTGAAAAATTCTGATATTTAATTATTTTTAAATTCTTCCTACGCTTTTGAAGGGCTTTTTACGGAATGGCCAAAGCTTCTTAAATTGAACACTGTAAAATCTGCATGTGATCAGTGCTGATTTACAGCTGTGGTGGTCCAGGAACAGCACAGATTTAGCACCAAGCACCTTTTCCTTCTGGTATAAATCCAGTGCTACATTCCCTGGGACTGCTAGGACTGTTGTTTCTTCCCTTCTACACTGTTATTTTCTAGTTTTGTCCTTTGCTCAGCTTTTGGCTTGGCTCACTGAGGATTTTTAAGCTGTTTTTAATCTCTGGCAGATTTTATTAGCTGTGTGATGTATCAGTTTATCTCCACAACCATCTCAACCTTTCTGCAAGAGCAGGTGAGGCAGTCAGAAGTGCTGGATAAGCCTCTCCAAAGTCACCAGGCAGTCATTTACCCATGACTTCATTCCCCAAATGTAAGCATTTACAGAAAGGAAGTGGGTTAGAGTATAATCACTCAGGGAATGTCAGTGCAAATTGTTTTCATCTATGAGGCACCTCGTGATGCTGTAAAATCAAGGTAACTGTGCATCCTTACCCCTTGGGTGTTTCAGAGAGAGAAGGTGTCTGCAAAATCTTTGTTATGCTGCCCTCAGCTTAGCTCTGTGTTATTTCCTGCTGGTCAGAGCTCATTGTTTTGAGTTTTGACTTCATGTTGCTAGAGATGTCAGCAAACATCTAGACTGGCTTTTCACCAGCTCCTGGTCTCATTTCCTCCTCTCAGTACTCAGAAGACCAGAATTTAGCTCTCTGGAGGAGCAAGGAGGCAGCCTGTGAGTAGTGTTGATTCTGTCCAGTTTCTGAGTTAACATCTTTCCGTGATCAGATTGCCAGATATTGTGTATAGGATTTGTTCATGACACTTGCCTCAGTACTGGGATCACAGCTTTGTGCCTCTTCTCAGGAAGATCTGCACTGGAATCAGAACAGAAAGCTCTGTGAAAAATGCAAATCTCAGTGAGGGTTCAAAGCACCTGCATGGCTTTGACCAGAAACTCCTGGGAGATTTCTCCCCTGGGGATTTTTTCTGGGCTCTGCCTTGTCAAAGCAGCCTAAGCCCTGCAGAGATTGTCAGCATGCCTGAGTGTGGCCTGCCCTGCTGTCTTTTTATCCTCTGTGCTGTGATGGTGTCAGGATCACCCAGCAGTGAGCAGGGCACGGAACAGGCGAATTGAATGTGCTGTGTCATCATAATGGCTGCAGGCACCACAGGAATGCATACATCCCAACCTGTTCTCCATGGCTGGCTGCAGCAGGCCAGCATGTGGGGAGCCTCCTGCTCCAGCCATCCCCTCACACCAGCACTGAGCTCCTTGTGCCCTGTGAAAGAAAAACCTTGTGAAAAATGGATCTGGTATATTGAAGTCTGCCCTAGGACCTGCCTTCTGCTGCTGTTGTCTGCTCTTCAGACACACAGCAAAGGCCAGGGTGACAGCACTAGGGATTCTTGTCAAGGAAACCAGGCTGAATCTTTCCCTGTGTCAGCTCAAGGGTGTATTTTCTGAGGTGCAGAAGTACCACAGCTACAAATGCAGATGGTTGTTTCTTGAGAGCTGCAGTTATTGCCAGCTTTTCCCACAGGTTCTCATATTTCAGAGAGGATGTCACAATAATTCAGAGAGTGTATTCCCAAGGTCTAAACTTTCCCTGGCTGACAGGGGCATGGTCCTTGGAGACTTAAAAGCCTGACAGGTAATGTGTAAATGGTTCAGTGCCAGCCATCCAGCTGCTCTCTTCCTTCAGACCTTGCACTTAGCCCAGTGTCTGGTGTTACACCAAGTCAGTTTTGTGATGAGGTGATGGATGGATGGATCTCCCTTTCCTTCTAGGTGACACACCAAGTGCAGACAACTTGTATGCACTGAAGGGTGGCAGCTCCCCATGCTTCTCCACCTTTATCCTGTGCTTTTTGTTCCAATAGGGGGTGTTTCCATGTTGTTGTGACTCCCTCTTTCCTGGGCAGTGGACTATTTTAAAGCCCTACATGGAGCTCCAGAATGAGTAGAAGTTTCTTTTGCAATTACTGCAATCAAAGCAGTAGTGCTGAAAGCAGCCTGATTTACGGAGGAGTTTTTAAATGGAGTTGCAGAATATGATATGGTGACTCTGGTGGGGCCAATTAGTGGATTAAATTGTCTGTATGTAAAATCCATTCTGGCTCTGCACTATTGGATCTTGGTGCCTGTTCCATTTGTATTTCTTGGCCGAGTTTAGAAGGTGGATGTGAAGCTGGAGTGATGTTATAACCGTGGCACTACAAGAAATGCAGACCACTGTAGTTAGATATTAACTGTGATCTGCACTTCTGTGCATGCTGATCCCTGAAGAGCTGACCATTTATTTTCTAGTGTTTAATTTTTCACTTCTGTTCCCCAGAAGAATGTAGACCGGTTTGACCTTAAGCACCTATCCTCAGCTTTCTTTTTTTTTGCACTAGGGTGTATTTATCCATATATCCTGAACTCTAATGAGGAGACACATTTGTTTGCAGCAGGATATTATGAATAAGAGGACAAACCTTCTCCACCTGCTGCAGCTGGATGGGGTGAGGGATGATCTCTGATAGCAGGCACAGGCAGCTGTGCTGAAAGCTTGGAAAGCCCCTCAGAATGGATGAGCAGATGGAGGATGTCTTCACTGCAGTGTCAGTCCTTGCATTAAGGGATGTGCACACTGATCCCAGGGTGCTGGATAGCCTCTGTGAGAAGCAGGCTGTGAGCTATCTCCCTGTAACCAAACGTGGTGTTTTGACAGGTTTTGGTTCTCTTCAAAACCACTGCATTACCCAAAACAAACACTGTCATTCTTCAGTGGTGAAATTCTTTTGTTTCCTGAAAAGCTGGGGCAGTCTCTTATTGTTGGCAGCAAACACCTGAGACTCGAGGCATGTATTTGCATAGAAAAACAAGGTGCTTTCGGCAGGGAATTGTTCCAAGGGCAGGAACCAGGTTGGTTTTGTACACTCCCATTTGGTTGCAGTGTGCCCAGAGCCAGGATACCTATGGCAAGCGGGCCCTGGAGCGTCCCATCCCCTGCTGCACAGGACACATCCTTAAGCATGCAGAGGTTGTGGTTGTTTTGACAACCGTATACTAAATTTATCTGGAAATAAAAGGAAAAATTTAGTCTTGCCTTGCTATGTGTGCCTCGTGTTTTATTTATAGTTTGTTAGCCAGACCTGCTGACAGGATGTATCTTAACTCCCTGCATGGGGAATGAAGGGAGGTAGGATCGTACCAGCCGCTGCCTGGAGAAGGCATTCCAGAGGCTCTGTGAAACTTTACGTGAGGCAGAAAGTGTGCAGGCAGATGGCAGCTGCTCTAATTAAGACTTACTGTCTCTGTCTGTTTTCCTGCTGCTGTGGTTTTTAAGGTGTCTCTCTTCTTTTTAACACCAGAGGAATTTTAGTACTCTGTTATCTGTAGAGCACGGTGTGGATCGTATTGCGGTGATAAACGGGCTCAGAGCCGCTGAAGTCGATGTCTCGAACCCTCAATAAATTAGGGGATGGGATGAGGAGTCTCCCAAGTCAGTGGCAGCTGAGGATGTGTAAATGAAGTTGCCATTTCTGGTTAGTGATTGCCCTTCATTGGGATCTGTGAAACTCATTCACAGCCTACAGAGTTCTGGAGATCTCAGGCAAAAAGAGACTCCATAGCAAATGAACACGGAAAGCACAGGTTGCCTCCGGGTGCTCCTGATGCTCGAGTGCAGTTTAGCTTGAGGGTGTTTTGTTGTTGTTTTGTTGGTTGGAGTTTCATCTTTTCGGGTTTTGGGTGTTTTTGGCTGTGCATCAGCATTTGGAGAGGGTGAGGGCTGTGCTGAGTGAGTGCCTGCTGGTGGTGACAGACTGATGTGCCAGAATGTTGGAGTGTTTGAAATCAAGTCTCTCCCCTTCCCTTCCTGTGGGGTCTTTGCCCAGGGTTTACTCACTGGGATATAAAACCCAGTTTGTCATTTCAGAATTCCAGAAGCTGTGGAGGAGCATTCCTGTGGATTCTATGGATGAGGAGAAGATAGAAGAGTATCTGAAACGACAGGGTATTTCTTCCATGCAAGAAACCGGACCAAAGAGAATAGTAAGAGATACAAATTATAGGTCTTCTAGGAGATCCCTCCCTTTCTGATCCCTCAGTGTTAATTCCAAAATGTGTTGGTGAGCCTATGTACAACTTTCTGGAGCTTGGGGGAGCGTGGCCAGTGTTAAAAACTGGAAAAACTAAGTGCTGCAGCCAGCAGTCAGTGATTTTTATGACTTGTTAGAGCTGGTGTAATTAATCCGAGCAGCATCAAAGGAGGACAAACTCCAGGAATCCCCGTGAGCTCTACAGTGGAAGATTCTGCTTGAAGCTCTACAATGCATCAAGAGTAGTAGTGTTTTGGGAGGAAGGTGGTGGGGGGGGTGTGTTGCCTTTTCTGCTGTAGAGATTTGAAGTCCTGATGGGATTGTGGACAGAACTGTGGGACATGTACCTGCTTCTGTAGCTGCACTTAAGAGTGCCAACTTAACTACTGTGCCTGGGATGCCATGGCTCTGCTCTGTCCCCAGGCTCATCTCCCTGCCTGCATTGGAATTGGATGCTGTTGCTTCTCCAGGAGCCAGCACTTCCCTTCCCTGCCCACCCCTCCTTCTGGCAGAGCTCATCTTTCTCAGCAATGGTGACCAGCACGGTGTCACACGTCAGGTCAGATGTCACAGATCTTCTGAGTGCTGTTTGTTTTTTCTTGCAGGCTCCCATTCAGAGGAGGAAGAAACCTGCTTCTCAGAAGAAACGCCGGTTTAAGACTCACAATGACCACTTGGTTGGAGTATTAAAAGATTACTCTGATGTGGTTCCTGGCAAGCAGTGAGCGCTTGAATTCTGGAGCAAATGCGTGTTTCTAGATGGGCTTTCTGCTGCTGGGGCTCGGTGTCTGCTCACACAAGGACTGACTGTGTATAATAATGTGATGTGTTTCCCCCACCCCAGCAAGTGCCAGAGGTGAAACAGGTCAGTTTAAGAGCAAGTATGAGCTACTAAATTTAGAGGTTAATTTAATTAGCTAATGAGAAACGTGTCTTTGAGTAAGAGGTTCTCACTAGTTGCCTGTTGGCATAAATGGTGCTCAGCATGTAATGCAGGAATTCCTGCTCAGTGCTTAACTCTGCTTTTACATTGCTTAGTGGGTATTTATCTGGAATTACTTACAAGGGGCTTTCTAGTGGGATTGAATACAGCATTTGTATTACCTGTTTCAGGAAAACCTTTTCCTAAAATCACTGCAGGCAAAGTTTCTTTCACAGTCAAATACACCCACGGTTTGTATGCTTCTTCCTTTCCACGGGACTGAGCTTTACTGAAAGGCGGTGATATCTGAGACTCAAACTCAGAAAACCCCGCTCCCAAAATCCCAGCAGGCTGTGGGATAGGATGCAGCCAGAGCTTCCTAATGGTAATTAGGAATTGCCCTCGGCAATGTCTCCTCACTGTTGTGGGTACAAGTGTGTTGCACCTTCTGCTCTGTGCACAGGAGGGAAATAAAACGACGATGTAATACTGAAGTGTTTTTTTCTTTTAAGTAATAAATTTACAATGCAGGTTTCCATTGTTGCTTCCTTAAAGAATGAGAACATCGGCAACTTTTGTGCTTGTTGCGTTTTCCTTTTCATGGAGGTAAAGGAATCTTTGCTATATTTTTATCCTCTCAGTGACTTAACTGTACTAGGCTAACACTGTCATCTCTTTAATGATGGCTGGGGAGAGGGGAGGAACCACCTTAAATGCAAGCTGCCTGTCAATGCCTGGTGTTGTGTGCAGCACAGCCTTACATGGACTGTGGCCAAACCGTGTCCTCTCCATAACTTATTGTTGTGTTCTAAAGCAGAGCTGGTCAATGCTGATCCTGTTTGCATGGCCCTGCAGGAGAGGAGCTGTTCCTGCATTCTTCCATGGTTAGGATCAGAGATAAAAGAGGTGCCTGCAGCTCCCCACCGAGGGCACATCACTGCTGCCTGAGCTCAGGCTGTGGTCTTGCTCGGAGCAGAGGCCGTCGGATGCGGCCACGTGAGCAGATGAAGAATGAGGCTTTGTTGCTGTGGCACTGAACAAGTTCTGTCAGCTTGGGGAAATGTGCTTCTGTAAGTGCAGCGTTTATCCTCCTGGTTTGAAAGGCTGCTCTTCTGAGAAACAGGCAGTGCTCCCAGCCTTGCACATGTCAGCCCTGGTTAAGGAGCTGGCAAATGCTGTTAGGAGGCTTCTTCTATTATTTTTATATATATATTTCATGCTTTTTAAATATATATATATAAAAGTGTGCTGCTCCAGATGGCTTTGAACCTCTTTTCTTTCCTATATCTTCCAGGTCAGCACAAACAATTCATTTTGGCGCTTTTTAGTTTTGCATTACAGCTCTGCTTTGAGTACCTGCAGCACACTTGCAAAACTGTTCACCTCTCTTCTGTCATCTCCACTCAAGGTAAAAAAGATTCCCTTCCATCTGCTGCATTTTTGAGCAGTGGTTTGTTTGGTGATGGTGTTTGGACGACAGCAGAGCTCTGAGTTGCTTTTCCTGCCTTTGGGGAGTCTCATGGAGTAACTTCCCATTTATCTTACATAACACTGCCCTTTCTCTGTGAACCAAAGCTGGCTGCAAGGTAGGCTACCTGCTTTGTTTCTCTGCTCAAGTGATTAGGATAATAGAGTCTGAGTCTAAAGAAAATGCCTCCAGCTACTTTGAAAGATTAAAAATATGTTAGGTCAAAAAAAACAGGAGAGCAGGAAAGGGAAAGTGACTGTGAGCTCTGTGTGCTGCACTGGCCTTGTCAGGCTCCAGTGTTCAAAGGAACAAAAGAGTCCAGGTGGTGTCCAGTTGGAAAGACCGAATTAGATGCTTTGCCTCACTGGTGGATGCCTTCTCCTCTGCAATAGTAGCAGAAAGGGCATAAATAAGTTTTATAGCTTGTTAGGGTAAAATCTGAAAAACAGCTGAAGGAGAGCTCATGTTGGCCTGTTAGTGGTGGCATGGACTATAGAAAGCAGTGGTGGAGAAAACAAGTTCAGACAGTTAGCACAGAATTGTAGAGTCCCAAACTGGTTTGGGTTGGAAGGGACCTTAAATCCCATCCCATTCATCCCATTCCAGCCCCTGCCGTGGGCAGGGACACCTTCCACTAGACCAGGTTGCTTCAAACCCACTCCAAGCCAGCCTTAGACACTTCCAGGGGTGGGGCAACCACAGCTCTGGGTAATCTGTGCCAGGGCCACAGCACCCTCACAGGGAAGTCTTTCTTCCATATATCTAAGCTAAATTTCCCCTCTTTCAGTTTGTACCCATTCTCCCTTGTCCTGTCAGTACAGTCCCTGATAAAGGGTCCCTCTAAGGCTTCCTTCCCTCCGTGGCCCTCCAGATACTGGAGGGGGCTGTGAAGTCTCCATCCAACCTCCTCCTCTCCAGGGTGACCAGACCCAATTTTCTGAGCCTGTCAAAAAGAACAGAAACATGAGCTCCTCTCTTTTCTGTAGACTTCAGGAGCTGGATTTTGTTTCCAAAGATGCTCCCAGTGTTCCTTTTTTTTTCCCAAGACCTCTTAAAAATCAGATGGTGGGACTAGAAAACATCTCAGACTGTATGAGCATGAGTCTGTTTGCTGAAACCATTTTAGTACCATTGTAGTCCACTTCACAGCATTATATCCTGATCAGGCTTTTTGCTGAAGCTGAGCTGTTAAAAACTTAAACCTCCTTCATATTCCTCCATCATATTCTCTTGTGTTCTGTGTGTGGCAGAATGACTCTCCCAGTGGCCAAAACCACCATGCCCTCAGCTTGCTTACTTTGGCAAAACCCTTCTTCCCTCAGGCTGGCATTGCAGAGGCTGCTGAGAGGCATCATGTGCTGTCCTGTCCTGGCAGCCCTGGGCCATTATCCCACTTTTCTCCTCCTTCCCTGGAAGCATCTGCTGCAAACCAGGAAGATGAGGGCACTTGGGCTGAGAACATAGAACAGAGTATTTCAGATGGAAGTGGTTTGTGGCAGGCACCTTGGTCTTGTGCATTTCAGGAAGGTTCTTTGGCAAACCCATCTCAGTGCTGTCTATACCTTTCCCAGCCTCTTCCACTCTCCTGGGGCTCCTGTCCAGCAAGGACATTGTGTTCCCTCAGCTCCAGGATTTGATGGGTTGATCCCAACAAGGTTTTTCTTTTTTTAAGAGACAAGTTGAGTAGCCCACGTGTGTCACATAGATCTCTACTGACTAACTTCTCTCCTAAAAGTTGCTCTGACTGCAGAGTTATTCCACCTCCTCCTCCCTTAAGAAGATCATTCTGGAAGGGGATGGAAAGCAGCAGGGTGGCATATGGTTGAATGAGAAAACTGACGTGAGGCGATGTGTACGAGAGCTCATCTATAATTCATCATGATCACTCCAGGCTTTTAGGGAGTGGAGGAGAGTGAGGCCAGGGAGCCCTGGGAAGGGTAGGGAGGCCCTGCACGTGGCTGCAGCCAGCCAGGGCTGTCACTTCTGATGAGCACGGGCGGGCGGTGCCGGGCCACCAGGGAGAGCCGCGCTCCCGCTACCTGCTGATGAGGAGGGGCTGCCTTTGCAGATTACCAAAAGCAGCCGTGGTGCTGACATCTTATTATTTCCAGCTTCGTTGCTCACTTTCAGGTCGTTGCTAATGTACCAGGCCCCTTTGTGTGTTACTGCCTCGGGGGCCTCTGGCAGCTCCTGCTTCTGGGAGAAGGATGGCCAGGAGAGCCAGTGCTCAGTGCTGGCTGGTTTAGAATGGCAAGGCTAACCACTGGCAGCCATCAGGGAGAGGAGAGCTTGGATCTCAGCCTGCTGGTGCTGGCTTCCGTCTGCTGGCAAAGTCAGGGATATGGCAAAGGAGGTGCTCTGGGATTTTATCTCTTCCCAGGGGAGGGAGGGTCTGCTCTGGCACTGTGCCTCAGGTCTGTCCTTTGGCTCTGTGGGTGTGTTCTGACCGTGTCAGTGTTGTCAGCTCTGCTCAGGCTCTCTGGACACATCCCTGCCATGCAGATCAGGAAGATTGGCATGTCCCCAGAAGAGAGGGCTTGCCTGGACACAGCAGGGCTCCCTGGCATTGCATAGCTGTAGCTGCTCCCTTCCCAAATGAGGTGACCGCAGCCTTCGCCGCTCCAGCAAGGGCCAGCAGAGCAAGGGAAGCAGTTGGCTTTCTGCTCAGCACCAGGGAGCTCCCATCTGGGCACTGTGTCCAGTTTAGGCCTCCCCATCTATTCAGTCACCCCTCCATCCCCAGGGATGCTGGTTGGAGCTCCCAGGCTGGTCAGGGCTGGGGGCAGAGGGTCTGGGAGGAGTTGTGGGGAGCTGGGACTGCTGAATGTGTTGAGCAGGTGGCTGAGGGTGTATCTGATCACAAGGTACAGCAGTGTGAAGGGCAGTAAGGAGGATGATGTTGTCAAATGCTTTTGGCAGCTATGGCAGATAACATAATAGGGGAATGTGGGAAGTTTGGCTTGGATATTAGGAGGAAAACAGCTGGTGGGGAGATGTCTCCATCCATGGAGGGTTCAAGCATTGCCCAGACAAGACCAGGCTGCTCAGGTCTCTTGGTGGCAGCAGTCCTGTTGTGAGAGGGAGGTTGGATCAGAGACCTCCTGCAGCCCCTTGTACCCACCTGTGGCTCTGAGCCCTGGTTCCTTTGGTGCCTCCTGGCGTGCTGTAAGAGCAGTTTTTGTTTCCCCCAGCTTGCTTTCTGCTGCTTTGGCTTGCAGTGGCCTCTGTGTTACTCAACAGCCCAGGAAAAACAGCCATGACTCTGAAAGCCCATCAATGCTTCTGTGGCTGGGATTCACGTGTCGAACAGCTCCAGCCTCGTGGGTTGGACATTGTGCAGAGTACAAGCACAGCAGGGGAAAAGGATGGTTAAGGCAGGAGCTTGTCCTGCCATTAAGTTAATTTTTTGACTATATACCTGCACTTCTGGGCTTGCATCCAAGGCCTGAAGTACTTGTGCGATTTCTTCCTGCCTCCATCAGTTTGGTTGTGTTCTCTATTCCCTCCTGAGCTGGTTATTAATTATGGAGACTGCAGAGATGAAGTCCAGACTCTGCTAATGGTTGACTTCCCAGTGTTTTAGAGACAGCATTTCAGGGACCTGCTAATGGTATTTCTCAGCTTTGCTTTTTTAAGCCCCGCTGTCATCTTGGTTTGTACCCTGAGTGAGGCAGGTAGCAGTGTTCAGGTGTCGGCTGGAGCCTGTCTCTGGGCAGATCACATCTGCAGCACCCAGCTCATGCCCCTGGGTTGGAATGTCCCCCTTTTTGTGCTGGCGGGGAGAACAGAGACTTGCCTGGCAGCTCTCAGACAGTGCAGTGACCCTTGTAGAGTGACACCTCTCGGTTTTCCCTTCAGGAATCAGGGAACAAATCCGTGCTGAGTGCTGTGCCAGGCCTCAGCTATCCTCACAAAGCCACTCATCTCATTGCTCTCAGCCACTGGCTTCCCTCACAGCCTGTGTCTCAGCCTTTAAAGCTGCCTGGCCAAGCCCTGGTGCTCTCACATCTCTCTTCTCCCAGCCTTGTTATTCCTTCTCCCCCTCTCCCAGGAGTGGCGCTGGGCTTGCTCCTCCTCCCTGCCCCATCCGGGCTGCGGGTGCTGCCGGCCTCGGCGCCAGCTTTGTCTGCCCTTTGCCCTCCCTGGCCTGGCTGGTGCATCTCCATTCCTGTGGCAGGACCCCTGTCCCTTCTGCTGCTGCCTGACCATCCACCCAAATCCTCCGAGATGTGGCTCTCCCTCTCCTACCTTGTTCCCATTTCTCTGCTATTCACTTGTGTCCATCTGACGTGGGGAATCAGCGCTGTGTTTTCTCTCAGCCCTGCCAAGCTGTTCCCTGCCTTTGCAGCTACTTCCAGCCTGCTGCTGGTCAGCCAGCCCCTGTGCAGGGATGCACAGGAAGGAGCTGCCTGCATCCCCCCTCCCTGAGCTTAGCCTTATGCTAGGGGGATGGGAACAAACAGACTTGGGAAAATGGAAACAATGAGAGTGCAAAATCTCGCTTTGGTTTTTCCAGCTCTGCCTGTTCATATCCCTCAGGACTTTTCCCTGGTATCGGATGGCAGCTCTGGCATGGGAGTCCCTGATCCCGTTTTGCAATTCTCCAGTGTCAGCCAGCAGCTTGGGCCTTCCTGTAAGTGCCCTAGTGGTCACAGGGAAGGAATGTTCCTCCGGCCGGCCGCAGGGGGAAAGGTCACTGCGGGCAGAGGGGACGCCAGGCGAGCAGCCGTACTGCTCCCGCCCCTCGCTGATTAGGGCAACGCTCATCAGCACAGAGACAAAAACAGGCTGGCTTTTGGGGGAAATTAGAAAAAAAAGAAATGGTTCAAGAGGTTAAATATTTTGGGCAAGGCCCCACTTCCTGTTGCAGGGCAGATCTGGGAGCAGATGCAATGCCCAGGCAAAGTCCAGGATGTGTGCATGTTTCACAGCTCTCTTAGCTGCAGGATGTTTGCTGCTGAATCCGCTCCCAAAAACATCTGTGTGTCTCTCAAAGTGGTGCCTGGGACAGAGGTTTTGGCCAGTTGCTGCTGCTCAGAGCAGCTCTTGGGCTGAGCAGCAGTGTTGTGGCTCCCTTCCCTTCTCTTCCTCCCCCGTGCCTGCCAACAAACTCTCTGCTGGATGCAGCTCAGAAGGAAAGCTGTGAAAGCTGTGACTCTAGGTGGCCACAGCGGGATTAACATCCAACATTAAGGGTTTAACTCATCCCTGCCAGCCAGGGGTTTCAAATAACTGTCATGCCTCTTCCTTCCACCCTGGAGCTTGTAGCTTTTTTAATCCTGTCCTTTACACCCCGTTTGCCAGGCTGCCTTTGCTAAGCTGGAGCTTGCTCCTGGCACTTTGTTTTTGAAGCCTGGTGTGCTGGCTGAAGCTCCTGGGGATGCTGGTCACATTTGTCAGGGTGGGAGCAGAGCAAAGAAAGGAGGAGGAATTTCTCGGTTGGGCTTACAAACTGGAGTTTTTCAAAATTCCCAGCGTGTTAAAAAAATTACAGAGCTAATCTGGCCCTTGGTCTCTAGGTTACGTTTGCCTCAGCCGAGGCTGAGCTCATGGAAAATTGCTTCCCAGCTCCTGTGCTCCGTGCCAAGATTAGTAGGTTTAAAACTAACCGATAACATCTTTGTAAACTTGGAGTCATTTCTTTAAAGCCTGCTGGTCCTTCCAGCCTGGATTTTGGAGCTTTCCTAGAGATCCAAGAGAGCCAAACAGGACGATGGCATCTACCCTGAAAAATCACCCAGGAGCCTGACAGTGCTTTCAGCTGCTCCCGAGGGAGGAAAGAGGCTGATGTTTGCCAAGGCCCTGAGGGGTGTGCTGGGATCCTTCTCCCTGTTCCCAGCCGGATACACAGCACACAGCGACGCTCTGCGCGTAACTTATAATAATCACCGGTTTTATTTTTAAAAAATTACAATAGAAAAGTACCTTTAAACATATTTCCAAAAGCAGAGTAGACAATGTGGAAGCTTCTCTCCTCTCCACGAGACAAAGTACAGGAAATAGTTTGCTAAAAGAGTTAGTCCGTCGCTTGGGAACACTGGTATCGTTCCTTTTGGAGCTGCTCTGAGGTTTGTCTTGGATTTGATTTCTTCTCACATCACTTTTATCAGGCCCATTTTTTACAGAAGACTCCAACGGGACAGTTTCTGATGGTGAAAAACCCCATTTTTTCCTCCCCCTGTCCCACCCTGATGGCCAGAATCTCAGCCATCTTATTGTGGCCCACCCACAGAACAAGAGGAAGGAGAAAGGAAAAGGTGATGATGTTTAACGAGGCCATGAACAGCTGGGAAAAACCAACTACAGTGAGGCCTGGGTAGCAGCTGAGCTCAGTGTTCCCTGCAGCTGGAATGGAGATGGGGGAAACGCAATGGAAGGAGAAGTTCTGCACCTCCCTTTGCAAGAAACGGAAACTGATAGAGCTTTTGAGTCAGTTTGCTCTCTTCTTTTTCCAAATTCCTCCTGGAGCAAGGAGAAGGAGAACTAGTATATCAAGCAGTCTCTCTGCTGGTACTCTATCTCTGTAAAGGATGTTGGCAGCCTCCCTTCTCATCTTTGCACATGGAAACATGGGAATGCCACACAGGGAGCAGCTGGGCCAGCGTAACATCGGCACTCAAACACTGGCCAGGCCAGGCCAGTGCTTCAGGATAATGGGGAGCCCCTCAGGACTCATGTCCAACCTGGAGGGAGCTGACAAACCAAGGATTTGTTGGTATGTTTTTTTATACAGCAGTTTATGTTGCCTGTAACAGCTTGGAGCAGTCATGGCAGCAGCAGGAGGAGGAGGAGGAGGCAAATTGTCACCTTGCTACATGTGTGGGCTGCCTGCCCATCCCTGATCCGAGCTGTTGTACCCCACGGAAGCTTTGCACAGCAGCTATGAACACAGCCCCAAGGTAAAAAAACCATGGGAAGGAAGTTCCTGGTCGTCCTGCCTGCTGGTCATTTGGTGCAACTGGGAAGAGAACAGTAATACTGTAGTGTCTGCAGACACCTTGCCAACACAGCCAGAGTGTTGGCACAGTTCCTGTGCCAGGGGAGCACACTTCCTGCAAACCTGCATCATGTGTGTCGACATCCTCACGCTTGTGAACATCGTGCCTTCCACATGCAGCTGCCAGGGCCAGGGGATAATGGGACTCTTCTTTACACACGTCGAAAGTCAAGCACAAAGCCTGTGGTCCGACCCGGTGGAATATTGTCCTCTTGAGGAACTTTGGTACAAAAATACTTGTTCTTGTTTTGGTTTTTTTCCTTTTACTTTCTTTTTTTTGTTTTTTCTTTCTTTTTTCTTTTTTTTTCTTTTTTTGTAGTCTGCTTTCCTATGGTTCCATTTGAAAAGGCTTTTCAAACACTACAACAATGCCTGTCAAACCATGCTTTCAGGAGTAACACACTCTTCCTTACAAATATACAGTGTAAAAGAGGAAAATATTATTACTAGGTATGTTTTTCTTTTTTCTTCTAGGAGAGCAGATGTGTGATAGAGGCTGTGGGAAAGTCTTGGAGGAATCCAAACTTGTGTGAGGTTTTTTTTCAAGCCTGAAACAACAAAGAGAGGTGTTAAAAAAAAAAAGAGCAGCTGTGATGGAGGAAAAAGGGCTGTGGTTAATCTCTCTTCCTTCGAGGAAGGAAGGAAGCAAGGTAGGGGGGAGAGGGAGGCTTGTTTTGGAAATTTTGTGTCAGGACCCTGCTCTAAGGACAGTTGTTTAGCAGGGAAAGGGCAAGGTGGGACCTGCCTGCAGGGAGAGACCGTAGCATCCCTGGCACAAAGAACCCCACTGATCCCACTTTGTTCCTCCTGCTGGCTGCAGTCCCTGGGGCTGGAAGTGGGAAGCCGGGAGTTAAGTGTGAGTTTTGCAGTTAAGAGGAATTCAGTCTCTGTTGATCCAAGGCAGGAAGCAAGGAGGGAGATGAGATTAGCAGGGTAATGAGAGGCATTCCTTGGCTGTGGAAACTCTCACCCCAGATAACAGCCATCCAGGGGAATGACAGGGCCATGGCTCTGCAGGGCAGTAGCTGGAGCAACCCCAGGGCCCTGCCAACCTCAGGGCCTGTTCCTCAGGGACATCATTGTGTTGACTTCCTCACTCCTCTGCCCCCTTCCCGAAGCAGCTGAGCCCGCAGGGTGGCATCCTTACCAGCACACTGAGGTCCTGTGGAGAGCACACCAACCCAGTAGCCACCTTGGAAGACTCCATTAATACCCACAAGACTGACTGTAGGCCACCATCACACACCTGAGACCTGTGGGAGGACACGGCAGAGAGTGAGGGACGCTGGCACTGGGGACTGAGGTCAGTTTGCTGAGGGTAGGGTTGATTTCACAAGGACCACAGCTGGCACTTCCCAAGGGGACAGCTTGCAGCTTATTGGGCCAAAGATAGCACTTGGTGGTCTCAGATGTCTTTTCCAACCTAACTGATTGTGGGATTAGCCCTGCCATGATGAGCTCCAGGCAGCAAATCCAGACAGATGCAGGCAGGAGAGCCAGGCCCTCAGCCAAGCCCTCTGTGCCCTTCCCAGCTGGAGGAGCCTGGAAGGGAAACAGGAGGTCCCTGACCCTCCATCCTCACCACCCACTGTGGCTCTTGGGCTGGTGGACCTGTTTCAAGGGGTTTGCTCATCTCCCCTTCCCAAAAGCATCTCTGCTCACATTTTATCTGGAAACATTGGCACATTGCATATTTTGGAAGAACCATTGGTTCCCAAAGCCTCGCTACTCCCTATTTTTATCTGCTGGGCCTAAAATAGCCAGTGAATTCTTTATGAATCCAAGTCTGGGGCCAGCTGCAGCTGGGGCTGGGCCTCATGCCCTCCCAGCTGAGTGACCTCCAGGGCTGCAGATGCCAGGCAGATGGGCAGAGCAGTCACGTGTGAGCATGGGCAGCTGATGCCAGAGCTTTGGATCCATTGGCATTTCTCTACAAGCGGATGTGGAAGCAGGAGGCTTCCCAGCAGGGATTGTTTCTGGCTAGGGTGGTCCAGGCAGGCTGGGATTGCAGGGCAAGCAGTGCTCAGTGTCCACCAAGGCTCTTTTCCCTCTTCTGTGTGAGTCCCCTTTGTTTATTTATCCACAAAGGCTGAAGTTATTTGCAGAGCGTATCTTGCAAGGCTTTTTCCATCCGAAGGGGTCCCAGATGGAATGGGATCATCCCTCCCTCCTGCCGGGCAGCTGGGTGCTTGGTAAGGCTGTGCTTCTTGTTTTGGCACCCCCACCACCCTGGGCTGCCTGGATAGCTTTCCTTAAGGTTTAATGAGGTGATGGTGTCAGGGCTGCCTTTTCCATCCCAGCACCCCCCTCTGGCATGGTGCCATTCCCTCCTGCCCCAGGACATGTGGGAAAGTGAATGGTGGCACAGACATCCCTTTCTGGGGACAAGGAGGGCAACTGGACTTGGGATGTCTGCTGGAAAGTGGCCGCCCACCCTGAGCTGCTGGAGAGCCTGGGAGTCCCAGTGGGGAAGCTCAGGGCAGAGGTGGAGTTGGTCCCCAGGTGGCCCAGGAGGATGGGACAGCGGCACTCACCCGGCATTCAGCAGAACTGACGGGACTTCCAGCCCTGAGAACCAGCCTCGGAGGGAGGGAGCCAGCGCATCTGCCAAGGCAAGGAGGACACAAGGTGAGAGAGGGGGGCTGGCTGCCCACCCTGGCAACATCAGGCTGTGGCTGGGCTCCCTTTTGCTGGCTTTTCCCAGCTTTTCCCAGGAACAGGGTGGAGGGAGGTTGGAACAGCAGTACAGCCATCCCAGCTCCAATTCCAACAGTAACACTGAGGCACAGCCCCTGGCATGGCTGCTTCCAGCAGGATGGAGCTGGGACAGCAGCACCATGGTCCCACTGAGCAGGAGTGAGCTCATCCTTCTCAGCTCCTGCAAAGCCCGCTTGAAACAGGGTGGAAAACATCAGATGCCAAAATTTGGCATGCAGACGCTCAGTGCTCTGCCAGATCACTCCAAGCCAGCCCCACTGTCCATCCTGCAGTTCCTGGTCCCGATGCTGTCTGCAGGATCCAGCAAAGCAGCTCCAGTTTGGATGGTGGCACCAGTCTCCAGCCCCCACCCAGCAAAGCCACAACCCCAGCAGCTGCACAGGAGGATGGGAAGGTGCCACCAGCACCCTCCCCAGCAGGCTGATATTTCACATCAGGTAATATTGCTTCTGTCTAACATCAGGTCTCAGCCTGGGTTTTCCCAAGGGACCCTCAGAGCTTCTGTATGCCTGTTTCCTTGGCTGTGCGCTTCCCTGAGCAGGGCAGGTGCTGCCTGTTAGCAGTTATTTGACAAGGCAAGTACATAGCTGCAATAATATTTACTAACACTCTTCCTATGAACAGCAGGGCCCAGAAAGCTGGAGTTTCATCCAAAGGCTGCACATGGTTTGCACACTGAGCACCTTTCATCACCCTTCTGCTCAAACCAGCCTCTGGCTGCTCCAGCTCTCAGTGATGGTGGCTCTGGATAACCTGGCTCAATCCTGGTGGGCCAAGGCCAAAAGCCTTTTGGATGCAGTTTATCTGGCAAATCTGTTTCCATGTGCTTGTTGCCTCCTGTTCATCGCTGAGCTGGAGCTCACAGCAAGGAGCAAAAGCCAGGGTGCTGCCCAGCATGGATGCTGAGGAGGTAGCTGCCCTTTCCCCCTTGTGGCAGGGGTCCTTTGCCAGCATCCCCATGATGCTGCAAGGCTGGCACTGCAAAGAAATCCTCTTCCTCCGCCATTTCCATCTCTCCTCCTCTTTCCCCCGCTCCTCTCCCAGGCGGATGGTTAATTTTTAACAGCCCATGCTGCCATTGGGGGCCAGCAGCAGCCGGCAGAAAGCGCTTGTGACGAGGCAGCTCCTCGTCAATAAAAGATGGACCCTCCATTTGTGCTTCACTTCCCTCTCCTCCCCGTGAGAGCTGCTTGCCTTCACACCCCATGAGCAGCACATCCATGAGCAGCATCCCAGCCGTGCTGCAGGGGCAGCCAGGGGTTCTGGAGGCCCCCTCTCACACTGGCAGCCGGATGGTTCAGTGCCATGGGCATGGTCCAGACCCTGGGAGCATCCCCAGCTCTCCCTCCTCCCTCACCACCTGCCCCACCACAGGTACCAGCAAAAGTAGGAAGGCAGAGAGAGGAGTCTGGGGAAAAACAGGAACCCCTGCCAGTGTTCTGCTCCATTTGGGAGCTGTCCCTAACTCTCGGGGAGCGGGGAGTGAGTGCCTGTGAGCCGGGCAGAGTTAGTGGTGCAGTGAGCACCGAGGGGAAGGAGGGGGCCAGGGCAGGAGGGAGGGTGAGCAGTGGAGGTGGATGGTTGGAATTACCTGGGCGTGCAGCGAAGCGGGGTAGGTGAAAGCAGGAGGAGGTAGAGCAGGTGCTAATTCCGCTGGGTACAGAGGGTACGGCCCCCACACTTCAGGGCTACTGGGGTAAAGTGCAGGCACTGTGAGCTCATCTGCAAGAGAAGAAGAGGGAGAGTTAATGGTGACCAGAGGGCTGTGACCCTCACTGCATCCTTCCTTCTCCCCTTGATGCAGGAGCAGAGCTGCCCCTGGAAAACTGTGAGATGCCACCACTGAGAGCTGGCTCACAAAACTAAAACAGCATTCTCCCGCTGGGATAACATGAGGTGAGAAATGCTATGGGGCTGGGGATGTCACTCAGAGAGCTGGGGCTGGGCTCCTTGTCTCCACGAGGTTTAGTAAAACCAGGGATTCAGCAGAGGAGAGTGTGTAGCTCATGCCTGTGTGCAACAGCAGGGTGAGGAGCCAGAGTCTGCACGAGAGAAGCTCTTCCAGAAGCGTCAACAGGCATGGAGCACTCACAGCAGGGCATTGCCAAGGTCTCTCCTGAGACCTCACCCTGCTGGCTGTCACCTGTGCCAGGTCCTCTCCTTTGGGAGCCCCCAGCACGTGCCACCGCACAGCAAGCAGGTACCAATGCTTCCAATGGCACCTGGTATTCCCCTTGGCCACCCCCTCACGATGTCCTCCCTCCTTCCAGTTCCAATATCCCTGGTGCCTGCCAGCCCGAGCCCTGCTGGCAGTGCAGGGGGTACTCACAGGGCTCCCGGGCGATGAACTGAGGTACAGCAGTGGGGAGAGGGGTGCTGGGATTTGGGGTGCCCACCAGCTTGTTCTTGGCCATCTTGGTGTTGGCCTTGGCAAATTCCAGCCGCAGCGTCTGGGGGATCTCAGGGTCGAAGCGGATGCCCTGCGGAAGGGAGGGAAGGAGGGAAGGAGGGAAGGAGGCGCAGCGGGTGGGCGAGCACCGCCGCGTGCCGGCCCCGCAGCAAAAATAACTCCCCGTTATTTATGGGTTTTTTTCAACTTGCAGCCCTGAAATGAGCTAATTTGCCGGGCCCCGAGGCGGCTCACATTCCTCCGGCATCTTTAGCATCGGCACCATATTTGGCAGTCGGCATCCCGCAAGGCCGAGCTCTTATCCAGAGGGATTAGTGGAGCCAAAAAAAAAAAGTTTTACGTTGAAAATGAAGAGAAGGAAGAAAACAACCCCGAACCAAAATGCAGGGAGAGCTGGGTAGGAATTGGAGAACCAGCTCCACACAGCTCTGCCTGTGATTATTTTCAGGTAATTTCACAAGTTGCTAAAAGAAAGTGAAATTTGTTTTTTCTTTTGCAGACTTAGCTGGGATTTTTCCTGCTGAATAAACAGGGAATACTCTTTCTCATTTGCATCTAAGGCTCAGGTCCTGAATGTTCAAGCCCTCCTGGATGGCCCTGAGAAAGGTGAGAGTGACACAGCCCCCCAGGAGGGAGGATGCAGCTGAGAAACAAGATTGTCTGGAGAGATTGGGTTGCCATGGGGCTGGCTGGCATGGGAGGTGCACATCCTAGCAATGGAGGAATTCAGAGAGTCTCTGGGGACAGGGAAGCAAGGGGAAAATGGAGCAATGGAATGGCTGAGCCAGGCACACTCACGTTCAGCGCGTTCTTGGCTGCCTCCGCCTCGGAGCGGCTGTCGAAGCTGACGAAGCCCACGGGCTGTGGAGGAAGGACAGGAGCCATCAGTCAGGTTCCTGGGTAGCCCAGAGGAGAGCCCCTCACCCCAGGGAATGGTGGGATGGTTACACCATGTGGGGCAGGGCAGCTCCTACCTGCTTGGAGGTGAGTTTGATGAGCGACCCTTCGTACCCCTGCAAGGAAAGGATTAAAAAAGGTTTTTGGTGGAGATCCCCACAATTAAATACTAGTAACTGAATAAACTGACTGAATTAGACTTCAGTGGGTTCCCAGATGGTGGGATGATGGGTTCCCAAGTGGTCTGGGGCCATGGGGCTGGGGCAGAGGCCAAACCCATGCTTTCAGCCCCCCTTTCCCTCCCCAGAGTGATACCTTAAAGGGTCTGAAGAGCAGGTAAAGTTCCCGGGGCTTGATATCCAGAGGCAACCCGCTGACAAAGAGTGTCCTCACCTGGAAAAGAAGAAAGGTTCCTGGGGACCCTCTCTTGTCCCTAACTTGGGGATACACCACGCTCCCTCTAGCCGGAGGGACAATGCCAGCCCAAGGGGAGCAGACAAAAGCCTTAAGCCAATGTGCTGGTGTTGCATCACACTTGAGTGATGCTGAGGTTTTGGGAGGGGTGGCCCTATCCTTCATGTGGCCATGGAGGAAGTTGCTAAGGCCCCATGGAAAGGTAGCAGGGACCTGTCCTCACCCCAGCAGTTCTCTCCAGGTTAAAAAGCTCACAGAATCCCAGCACCTTTCTACCCTGTCTGGCCAACAGGATTTCTCCCATCATCCCAAGCAGATCCTGGACAATGCCTGTTGTCTCAGTTTAATTGCAGCAGCTCATTAAGGACTGGGAGAAGCAAACACGAGCTCTTCCTCCTGGAGGAAAAGCCCTGGTTTAGAGGGGGCTGGATTTAAACAACTTGTGCCTGGTTTGTAAAAGTCACCTTTTTGGGGGTTTTAACCCTTTTTAGGTGGATCTAATGTTTATCGTGGTGCAGCGTCCTCAAAGCTGGGATGTTTGGTAGAAATTCTGCTCCCACCACCCTGAGGGGGGATGTGGGGCTCCTCCAGGATGGGCAAACCCTGTGCTGGGATGGTTTTGCTTTACAACCAGCTTGTAACCGGGAGAGCAGTGTGGGGAACTGAATCTGTTGTTCCTCTCCTCATCCCCAAAATCTCATCCTAACACTTTGGGCTGTTGAAGGGGAAAACCTCCATGTATTTTATTTCATTTTTTTTGTCCAGGCACCCTGCCTGCCCCATTCCCTGGGAAAGAGACATGGGAAACAGCCAGAAACAGCCACCCCAGGCCTATTCTTTGCTGACATTTCTTCTTTCTCCTGCAGATAAGCTATCTCCCCCATCTCCCAGCCTGGGAGCAGCAAACATTCCTGCTTTGTGGAACAAAACCTCTGGCTGACCTATATCTATTAAATAACAAAAGGTACTCAGCTGTTTGCACACAGCCCTTGTGTCAACAGCCCCGGTGATACCCATCCTGGGTACCAGCATTATTATCACCATCATCACCATCATCCCTGCGGGTACCAGCATCCAGGCTGGATGAGATCAGCAGAGAAGGGGTGTCCTCACCCCTTCCTGAGCCAGGGCTACTAGCCTGTCCCCTCTATTGGGACCATCCCCCAGAGCTCCTCAGGGGACCCCTGCCAGCTTTCTGCGTGTCTGCTGGGACCAGGGAGTGATGGAGCATCCCACAGTGTTCAGTGCTGCCCCGTCCCCCAGTGGAGACATTGCCCCAGTTTCTCCTGGCAGGGGCTAGGGAGGGATTCACCTGGAGGATCTCCCCTTGTGTCCATGAAATTCAACCTAAAGAAAACAACCTTTTCCTTTCCTAGGGTGAAAAATACTGGCTTTCACACAGGTCCTCCTGAGCACGGCTGCTGTTCAGGGAATCCCAGGGAATCGGCTCTCCAGACACATGCACCCTCCCAGGTGGGTTTACATCCTGAGCATCCCTGCAGGGTGTCCTCTGTCTCCCTCATCGCTGGAGCCATCCCTGGAGCCATCCCTGGCTTCCTGCCTCTCCTCTCCCTGGGGAGCTTCAGGAAACATCAGGGACCAGTGGGAGGGAGTGGGGAACCCGCTGCCAGTTTGCATCCCTGAAATCCAAACCATGCATGCCCAAGCCTGCCAGGCCATTTGTCCCCAAAGCCACGTGGGAGAGAGACAGAGATGAAAGATCCCAAGGAGCCCTCCGAAATTCAGCCCCACAGAGGAAGGGCTTCTCCTCTGTAATGACTTTGTTTTCTTTGCAAGTTCAAATGCGGGTCGGCCAAGTTTGAATCTGCAAAATTATACAGTGGCAAGAGGGAGAAGGGCTCTAAAGGATCCCCCAGCTGGATTCCAGCCCCAAAAGGGTTTTTGGGGCCCAGGGCAGGGGATGGGTACGAGCTCCTGGGTGCTCCCCATCTGCGCCCCACAAATGCACCCAGCCCCAGGGATGTTGGAGTAGGTCCTACATGAACAGCATCCTTTTGCTGGGTAACGAGCAGGTGGGATGGCAGAGCAAGGGAGCATCCTTGGGGATAATCCCAGCAGGCTGCACAGATGCCCTTTTGCCAAGGGAAAGATTCTAGACAGAAATATTGCTCCTGCCCTTAAATGGAAGGGGAGCTTTGGCCCACAGGGAGGTAGTCCAGGTTTTTTTGTGCTGAAATCCCAGGGATTCAGTCCCCATCCTCTAACAGAAACACTCCTAGGGCAAAATCCTTGCCTGAGGGAAAAAAAAAAAAAAACTTATCAGAGAAATGGCCAGGCAGCAGGCACATATCTGTTCTTCCACAGGGAAGAATTACTCCTTCAGAGAGGTGGATCAAGCACAGCATCTGCTCCCAAGGATGTCATGGGACAGGGCCAGACTGACAGCTCTCCAGCAAGGATTAAAGGGCACTGGAGCATGGGATTCCCCCAGCCTAAACCCCACCGTATTTTTGGACAGCCTGAGCTGTTTCAGTTCTGCTGTATGAACATCTTTCAGTTTCTGTTTGGTGGAGCATTTCTCCATCTCTCCTTCTTCCTGGGGTGAAACCAAAGATTTTTTAAAAGTCAGCATGCCAATGTTTGCTCCAGGAGGAGCTCAAAGGTGACCACCTTGACTTCCTTCCATGGGGATGGCAGCTGTGGGAATGCTCCAAGTCCCTTTCCACACTACTCCTCTTCTCCTGCTGCTGCACCCCACAGCTCCCAAATTTCTCAGGGCTGCTGGATCCTACCTATGTTGCCTCACTCCTGTTATGTCCCCTCCTGGCTTTTTGTTTTTCCTGCAGGAAGTCTGCCCTTCGTCTGTGCTACTCTCCTCTTCCTTGGAAATCATCTCCATCCCATGCCTGGCCTGTCCCCTCTCACCTTTGCATCCCACATCCCAGTCTGTTGTCCCTGAAATCCTGCATCTCATCTTGGGTCAGTTTAAGGGATGCTGGAAAGGATCTGTGGAGGTTAGGGCCGAGGACATGCAAGGAGAGACAAAGATCTGGGCCAGGAGGTGACTGGGGTCTCAAGAGCATGGATCAAGGATGACCCCAGCATGGAGAGGTCCATGATGGAGCACCAGCAGCCCTCCTCCTCCTCTTCCTCACATGAAGCCACAAGCTAGGTTTGTCTCCTGCAGGTAAGGAGGCACTAGGGGGGCATTTGCTTGGCTTGGACACCCATCACACAGCAGTGCCCAGAGGGATCCCAGAGGAATCCCAGCACCATCCTGGTTCCCTGTCCTGCCCTGTCCTGCCCAGACCAGCCCCGGTAAACGTTAACAGGCCGTGGGGAGGCGGGAGGCGTCCGGGTGATTCATCCACGAGGCATTTAATCGCCTCCTTCAGCCCAGCTCCCATCCCTCGTCCTTCCGTCCGTGCGTGCGCCCCTTCCAGCGGGGCTCGCTTTAATGCTCCACCAGCCGATGATCCGCCTGACTGCCCGCCGCCCCGCCGGGGAGGCACCGGATCCGGCGGCAGCGGGAGGGCAATGCCACGGGGCTGCCATCGAGCCGTGCAGCCGGGCCGGCAGGGCTTCCCTCCCATTCCCGGCAAAGCGGGGCGCCGCCTCCCCTGCGGCTGCGGGGTGCCCTCCCGCCCCGCCGGGATTAGTCCTGGCATAAATAGTCTCTTGGCTAATGGAGCGTCTTCCTCGGCTGGGTTTAGATTGCCGGGCTGTGTGTACGCATGCCTTGAGCCCGCAAAACTCCCCGACATAAACAAGGCTGAGACCGAGGGATGCCGGTTCCTCCGCCCGGGGGATGCGGGAGGAGCGGCGCACGTCTCCGGCCTCTCCACCCGCAGCCGCTTTGCTGGAAAATCGCGGTTCTCTCACGTCCGGTGAAGGACGGGAGCAGAGAAACAGCCCTTGGGGAAAAGCGAGTCCAGAGCTGCCGGGGCTGGAACGAGGAAGCGGCAGAGGAAAAGGCAGTGAGCAGCCAAGGGAGCAGATGGGGGATTGCAACAGAGCGGAGGAGCGGCGGGATCAGGCGCGGGTCACACTCGTCCCTGTCCCGCCTGGAGCTGGCTTCCAAACCCTCCGGACCCCGCGCTTTAAGGAGGAAAGGAAGCAGGAGCACGGGGGGATGCAACACAGGGGCCACGGGGGCAGGTTTTATCCACTCGCTGGGCACATTCCCGCTGGGAAGTATCCCTAGGGTCCCCTCCCCATGGCACAGCTCCCCCGGGATGAGGGATCTGGCATGGGATGGGGACGAGGGCCTCGAGCCGGGCTCTCCGCAGCCACTCCGCTACCAAATAAGGCCTCCGCCGAGCCTTTCACATGCCGTTCTCGCCCGGCCAGAGTGACGTGACCGCCTTCCCAAATTGTTCTGGCTCCTCCGTGGGGAAGCCCCTGGCCCACAGCTCCCCTGCACCGGGGGGAGGGGGGGGGCCACGAGGGTGACGGGGAAGCCACCCGGCGTGCCAGGGGGGAGCGGGCATGAAGTGGGGGCTTCTCCCACCTGGCAGCACCCTGAGTGACCTCTCCCTCTCCTCTTCTGAGGGAACAGGAGGCTGGAAGGCAAGCACTGGGAGGGGGGAGGTGAGGCACAGTAGCTGGACAACCCTTTCCCTGCACTTGAGCAAATAGGACAGCACCGGCTCCTCCAGCCTGGGCTGGAACAAGTCCTGCAGGGAAAATACCTGCTTGGCACCGGAGCAGCGCGGCTGGCAGGGAGGAGCGGGCATCGCCCACCTCGTGTGTCCCCGGCACCTCCCAGCCGTCCCCTCCGGGTGCTCCCCATGTCCGGCATCACCGGGTCAGGGGGTCCCCAAGGATCAGCAGAGCACCAGCCAGCCCCGGGCCCTCTGGATCCGGCGGGAGCGGAGCGAGGGCTGCCCTGGTTTTGCCCGGTGCACGGTTCCATGCTTTTGAAAAGGCAACAGGCCTCCATGGGTGTCACCCTCTGCCATGCCCAACAGAGCCGCAGCATCATCTCCCACACACCCCGCAAGGCCTCCAGGGGAAAGAACTCCCCGTTTTTGAGGAATCTTTGGGAAGTTTGAAGCCAGAGCCACCTCTGGAATTAAGCAAATGAAGGCAGGCGGCAGCGGGCGGTAGAGCTGAGGTGATCGATCCCAGCGTTGGCCACCAAGCAGGGAGCTCAGCAGGGAGCTGCTGGAGCAGCCCAGCCGGGTGGAGGCTAAGGAAGAGGAGGAGGCGATCTCAGATCGGAATCTTCCCGCTCTCACCCTCACAAAGTCCAAATTCCCATCTCAAGGTCACGGGCAAAACCAGGAACTTTGCGGCTGGAATGAAGAAAACCAGCTCTCACCGTGGTGGGGTGTGGGGTTGGTCTCCCGTGGGGATTGGAGCGTTTCGGACATTTTTGGGGTGAGACCCGTGGGAAAGAGATGCGCGGCCGCTGGATGCACGGTACCCACGGGCACCGGCAGCACCAGGCACCGGCAGCGGGACCGGGGGGAGCCTGGTTTATCCCCCACGCCCAGCGGGGCGATCCGTGTCTCGCGTGGGGCTCCCCGCGCTCGCAGGTTCCCTCCGGCGAGGCGGAGGGGCGCTTGCGGCGAGCCCCAGGGGGATGCGGGCGGAGAATAGAAGCGTCCCGGGGAGCGGGGATGCGGTCCCGCCACTCGTCCATGTCCCCCCTGCGGCAGCCTCAGGTACCGGGAGCCGGCGGGAGCCCCACGGCGCGGACCCCCCCATCCCGCGGGTGTGCGTGGGCACCCGAGGACGGCAGCTCCCGGGAACCGCGGGTGGGGAAGGGGAAGCCGGACCCCCTCCGCCCCAAATCCCCGTGCGTGTGTCCCCCCGGTACCTCCTCCTCGGGCAGGCTGGTGTCGGCGGGGCCGCCCTCCCTGTCGGCGGGGACGCTGCTCATGGTGCGACCGGCCAGGCTCCTCGTCCCGCCGGCGGCAGCCGCGTCCGGGCGGGCGGCGCTGGGGGCTGGTCCCGGCGGCGGCGGGGGGGCCGGGGCGGGGCGGGGCGGCCGGGGAGGGACGGGGCGGGGGCGCGGCGGAGCGGCGGGGACGGACCGGGCCGGGCCGCGGGGGGATCGAGGAGTACAGGGATACGGGAGGAGGGCCATGGGAACGCGGGACGCAGGGCCGAGGACATGGGACACAGTGCCGGGAACACAAAGCTGGGGCCACAAGACACGGAGTTGGGAGTACAGGACAATGCTGGAGAGATGGAAGGCAGTCTGGGACATGGGGATACAAGGCTGGGGACACGGGGAGCAAGAATGGGGAGAGGGACACAGCCTCAGGGACATGGGACACGGGCTGGGGTATAGGAGAGGCCTGGGCAGAGGGGACACAGTCCTGGGGACACTGGCACAAGGTTAAGGATACGGAACACCAGGCTGGGGATATGGGGCACAGTCCCAGGCACATGAATGCATCACGGCTGTGGGGCAGAGGAGGGGACAGGGCTGGGGACACCCAATGTAGGGCTGGGGGCGGTAGAAGGACTAGCAGGGGCTCGTCACCCCAACCAGCCCCATCAGGGGGCTCAACCCCTCCCTGCCCAGCCCGGGGACTGCACTTAGGCTTCATGCCTAGGCTGGGCTTTTGCTGAGCCTGGCATTCGTTCTGGAGCTCGGTTTTGGGTCGTTCCAGCCCTGCTCAGTCCCCGGGCTCCCCGCAGGGCTGTGCTCCCCCCGCAGCAGCAGCGTGACGGAGACCCTGGGGTGGGGACCAGCGGCTGTGTCCAGCCCAGGCGCCACCTGGTCACAGTGCCCGGGGCCGCAGGTGCAGGTGACACCGAGGACATCCTGCCCGGGACACAGGGCTCCTTCCCAACGAGCGCTTAAGGTCACCGCGTGCCTTTCTGCGCCTCAGCAGCCGAAACAGCCCTGGGGCACCTGCCCGCCTGTCCTGCCGGCTGCCCAGGGGACACAGCCCGGCCACCCACAGGTTGGTTTGCAGCCTGCCCGCAGCAGCGATTCACAGGGCAGAAGCTCTTGAGCCTTGAGGGAGGGAGGTGGAAATGAGCTGCACCAGATGGATTTGGGGGAGTGGGAAGTGTCTGGCTACAAGGGCAGCTGACCCCAGAGGGAATCTAGAGCACAGGGATTGATGTAGTCACCCAGATCTGCTAGAGCCTCTGGCTTTTGGAGTAGGATTTCAGCGAGGGGAGAAACAGAATAAGAATTTAGAGATGTGTTTAACTCCCTTTGTTTTCCCCCTCCACAGGCATCTGCACAAAAAGCTCTGGCTGGACAGCGGGTGGGACAATCCTCACAACCCTTATTTGGACTCAGCTTTGGGGAAGAGCTGCAGCTCCCCAGCAGCGCTGGAACCCAGGTTAGAATCACAAACCAGAAAAAGGGGAGGTTTGGATTTTTTTGTACCCATGAAAGTAGACTTGGGGAGAAAATCCAATTTGCTCCAGGAGGTATTACACTGCTTCCTTGCCTTGAAACCCCCAATCCCAAAACCCTATATCCACCAAAATTTGGGCTCCTCTGTGGTAGTTGCTCATCCTCTACCCTCTTTCTCTCTTTCCTGCAGGAATTTCTGCTGAATCGATGTCCATCTGAGCTGGGACACAACGCTGGACTGTGTCACACAGGGACAGAAGGGGAAGTTGTGAACAGCTGGGCACTCTGGTGGGACAGCTGGGAATCACAGTGAGTCCCCAGACTCCAGTGGAACGAGTGGACAAGGTTCAGCTCCGCCCTGGGTCCTCCGGGAGGGAACCCGAGCAGGAGCAGCCTCTGGGGAAATGGGTGGAGGGCGGCACCGAGTGCGTACAGCCTTTCCCACCCCAGGGCCCTCGTGGATCCGGGATGCGGGGCCGGGACCCCCGTGGAGCGCGGGGTCACACCGCCCTCTGCCGGCGCGACGGGACAGGTGGCACTGGGGCTGTCCCCGCCCCGCCAGCGCCTGTGTGACCCAGGCACAGCACCCCGCACAGTCCAAGGGCTGCGGTTCCCTCGGACACAGGAACAGGAGGTATTTTATTCCCGAAACAGAGCACGAACAGTAGAGTTAATGCATGAGAGACAACAGACTCAATGCAGGTCGGAGATTCCCGGTGGAAGATAAATAAATGACACAAAGAAGGAAGAAATGTTTTGATGGAATGAGGGATGTAGAGACCGTACACTTCCCGGAGTGTGTAGTGATTCCCAGGCACTGGAACATGAGGCGGGTGCTCAGCTCTTGACAGGGGTGGACGCGGTCTTCATGGTCTTCTTCAGGTGGTGGTAGTTGGGCAGGATCTTCATGAGGAAATCCAGCTGCAGCGTCTGGGGCTGGAAAGGGAGGGCAGGGGAGGTGAGGGCACAGCCGAGGGGGACAGGAGGTGGCAGCCAGCGTGTCCCCATGCCCCCCACACCCACCTGAGGCCGCTCGGTCTGCACGCGGCGCAGGCAGTCGGCGCCGTAGATGACGGTGTTCTCCGGGATCACCTCGTAGGTGTTCACGTTGCAGCAGGCCCCGATGATGCAGCCGCTCGTCAGGATCACGTTCCTGCCTACAAACGCTGCCAGGGAGAGCAGAGGGAGGAGTCTCTGTGAGAGCTGTCCCCACAGCATTTACAGCAGGGCCAAAGGCACGGAGCCCACAGTTACCTTTGGATTCTATGACGTTGTTGTCTCCCACCTTCATCGCTTGGGAATCTACAGGTCTGTGTTAAGTAAAATTGTAACAGGCTTTGCTTTTTTTCAACAGGTGAAAAACCCTGATGCCATTTTCAAAGCACCACCCAGCCATGGGCTATCTAAACCCTGACAGAGCCCCAGAGATGTCTCCCCCCCGTGGAGAGATCCAGAAGCACAATGTGCCAGATGGTTTGTCACTGCACAGCCAGGATACAGCACCCAACCTCAAAAACATTGTTGGTGCCAATGACCATGGGCTTGGGCTCCACATCTTCACTCTCTGGGGTTATATTTTCTGGGTACCTGCGGGAAGGAAGAACAGATTTCCACATCTGAGATAAACAATGACAGTGCTCTGTGTGGCAGCTCAACTTCGTGACAGATTGAAGCCACAGATATCCCACCCAACTGAGCTGAACTGTCAGAATTTTGAGACTGCTTTGGATTAGGATTCGTCTACTCTGTCAGCTTGAGAAGGATTTAGAAAGGGACGTAGAAACCATCCAGTATCTGAAGGGGGCCTTCAAGGAAGCTGGAGAGGGACTCTGTCAGGAACTGGAGCGACAGAACAACGAGTATTGGGCACGGAGTTAAAGAGGAGATAAATTAGGCTACATAAAGGAAAGAAAACCTTTACTGTGATGGGACTAACACACTGGAATAGGTTCCCCAAGGCAACAGTGGCTGCCCCAACCCTTGAAGTGTCCAAGGCCAGGCTGGAGTGGCCTTGTGACTCTGTGGCTTCCCCCCATGCCATAGTGCCACACATGTACACAAAAGCACGACCTCTGGTGATTTTTTTTTTTAACAAACTCTACCTCCCCAGGTTTTTTAAGCCCCCCCAGGGAGTCGCACGGACCCGTTGATGATGAGCGCCTGCTCCTCGATCAGGTTCCCCTCTCCGATGACGATAGGCCCCGCCTCGGCGATGATGCGGGCCTTGGGGTGGATCACGGTCCGGGGCCCTGGGGGAACAGCCCGCTGTCACCCCGCGCCCGCCCCGGCGGAACGGACGGGGCCGGAGCCGGAGCTGGAGCCGGAGCTGGAGCCGGAGCCGAGGCCGCGCCGGGGGACAGGCCCTTACCGATGGTCACGTCCCCGCGGATCTCGCTCTCCACGCACACCACGGCGCCCGGCGCGATCTTCACGCTGCGGGGAGCGATGGGGCGGTCACCGGGGGATCCGCCCACGAACCGGGAGGGGACGCCGCGTGCCGGGGTGGCCGTGGCAGGGGGATCGGGGAGGGACCGGGAGGGATCGCGGCGGGAGCGGCACTCACTCACCTCTTCTGCGCCTTCTCCGCCATGGCGGCGGCCAGCGGCGCCTGCGCGGGGCGGGGCCCCGGGGCTGCGCGGGCCGGCCCGGCCCAGGCCGCTCCCCCGGGAACCCCGGGACCGCCCCAGGTGAGGAAAGCGGCTCAGAAAGGGGCTCGGCTGAGGCGGGCACCGGGACAGAGAGAGCGAGTCCCGTGTTCAGGGGCTCAGAGAGCGTCCTGCGTGTTCATGCTTGAGAAGCAGACACCGAGTCCCCCAAAAGAGCACCGGGCTCTTTTGGCCCGCTTTAGGGTACTGAAATAAATAAATAATTAAATAAATAAGGCTTTTTTTTTTTTTTTTGCCCCTCAGAAGTGGAGACAAAGTTGTATGTTTTTCGGGGGAGTTCCCAGTCCCGCGATGTTGGCACTTAAGTGGAGCCAGCCCCACGCGGGCAGTGTCAGGGCAGTGAAACAAACAAATCAGCAAACTGCAACCCCTGCAAGCAGCCTGTTCTTCATCGTATGCCTCTGCCTGGCTCCTTTCCTGCTCCTGCCCCTCAAAAATAACAAATAGTAAACAGTAAATGAAGCCTTTCACTGAGAGCCTCCCTCCTCTGGGGGTGCTGCACAGGACGCGTGGTTCTCTTCTGTCCAGGTTATCCGTGCTATGAAAGTCACACTCTCAGGTCCAGGAGGGAGCAGGAACTCGACTGTGCCACCCTGCCCCGCACCAGCAGCGATGCCGCGGCCGTGCGCAGGAGGACCAAGCTCCCCACCATCACCAGGACAGAAGTAGAAACTCACAGGTTCTCTATCAATGGCCACTTCTACAACCACGAGGTAGGAAATTTTAGGCTTGGCTTTGTCACCCGCCCCCCTCCCTCCCGCCAGGCCCCGCCCCCTCCCCAGACCCCCTTCTCCGGAGGGGGATCCCCTCCTAGTGAGGGGGCCCCTGTTACTCGGACCCCCCACCCCAGGACCCCCCTAGTGTGATGTAGGGACAGCCGGAGCCCCGGCGGTGTGGGGCGCTGTGTTGAACTGCAATGGGGGGACCCGCAGAGCGGCTCCGGTCCCGTGTGGGGACCCCAGCGAGGGCGGGGGCGCCGGGCTCCGGCCCTCAGGGCTTTATTATTGCCCGGCACCCCGAGCCCCGCGGCTGCGAGGGAAGGGGGAGAGGGGAGGACGGGAAGACAGGAGAGATGGGGGTGGTGAGTGAGGACGGGGAGGGAGAGGGGTCGGAGTGAGGAGGGAAGCGGGAGAGGAAGGGAAAGGCCGTGGGGGCAGAAGAGCGACGGTGGAGCGAGGAGGAATAGGAGGGAGTAGCGGGGAAGGGACAGGACGGGATCAAGTAGGGGGGGTCGGGTTTGGGAGGAGAGGAAAGGAGCGTTTCAGGGGGAGAGGGAAGGGGGAGAAAGAAAGGGAATACGCGGAGAAGGAAGCAGGGGTAGAGGGACAGAAGGGGAGGCCGAAGCCTCCGCGCCTTACCTGCGGAGCCCGCACAGGGAGCTTCCGTCCGCACCGTGCTCTGAGTGAGCAAATGGCGGCCGAGGTGATTTCCGGGGTCTAAATCGCCTGGGCCCCGCCCCGCGCAGCCGCCCTGTGGCCCCGCACACCTGAGCTGGCCCCGCCCTGCACACCTGAGCTGGTACTGCCTCTGGTACCGCCCCTGTTACTGCCTGGCCCCGCCCCCTTCACCGCCCGGCTCCGCCCCTGGCACCGCCCCATGTTCTGTCAGGTCCCGCCCCTGGTCTCGCCCCCTGTGCCCTCAGGCTCCGCTTCCTGCGTCGTCCGGCCCCGCCCCCCGCACCGCTGTCCCCCGGCCACGCGGGGGCGCCGCGCTCGCACCGCGCTCCGTGTCCGCCAGAGGGCGCCCTGCGGGGTCCCAGCCCTACACGGCGGCTCCGCGCCCGCACCGGGGAACGGCCGCGATCCCGCAGCCGGCAGCGCCCCGTGCCCGCGGCCATCCTGGGCCCGAAACCGATCCCCGGCCCGGTGCCGCTTGGATCCGCCCGACGGGGGAGAGGCGGCACGGCCCGGCACAACCCAGATCTGCCCCCCAACCCTAACGCGGTGGCGGTGGCCCCGCCGCAGCGCCCCCTGCTCGCGCTCCATGGCCCCGCCCCTCGCACCTGTGCCGGCCCCGCCCCCCTGTCCCCCCCCGGTCCCGGTGCCGTGCGAGCCCCGCCCGACGGCTGCTCCCCCCGGGGACCGCTCGGAGCCCGGGGCGCTGAGACGGGGCCGTGACCGTGGCCCGGAGTGCGGGGGCCGAGCGCCGCCTGGGTCTGCCGGGGGTCTCGGGCGGTGCCGCCTCTCCCCCGTCGGCATCGGAACGGGATCGGTATGGGGCGGGAGGAGCCGCTCCGGGCCGGCGTTGGGACCGAACCTGACACCGCCGCTCCCGCCCCGGAGGAGCGGCGGGGAACCGGGGCGGACAGCGGCAGCCGTTCCCCGGTACAGACGAGGAACCGCGGCCAGGACCGGGCCCGGGGCGGGGGCTCCGCCCGGCACCGTGTGCTCGGGGGTCCGCCCGGCCCGTGGGCGCCGCCCCCCAGCTGCCCCGGCCGTGACATGAAAGTTTGATAAGGAAGAGTTAATTGAGGAGAGGAGGCCATTCCATGAGTCGCTAATCATTTATTTTCAACTTTCACACATAAACCATCAAGAACAGGACGTGGTTATCTCCTGCATCGGCACGATTTGATCCCGAGCTGCAACTCACTGTCAGTGCAGATCCCTGGGAGAAAAATCCGGGATCTTCCATAAAAACCAGCTCTATCTTCATCCCAAGGGATGCGGTCTGAGAGGGAACATCCGGCCTCAGGGGGAGTGCAGAGTATGTGTGGAGGCTGGGTGGATTTGGGGGTCAGGGGTCTGTCCTGGTTTAGGGCAAATCTGGGAGGGAATCTCCAAAAGGGGGCCTCTCCAGAAAGCAAACCCACATGGCCCCTCCCCCCAGGTGGTTCGGGAAGAATTCCTTGGAGAGAAGTGGAAAGAACCTGTTTATTTAACTGGCACAGCACCCCCCGGCACACAAAATGAACAATACTGGGTGACACCACTCTTTCACTGCTCTGAAAAAGATGACAAATTCAGAAAGTCTCTCTCTGGGTGGTCGCTCTGTTCTCAGTCCCTCCGGTGCTGGGGCAGCTGCTGCAGCCACAGGGTGCAAACTCTCAGTGTTCCCAGGTCCCAGTCCAGAGCAGGTTCAAGTAGGTCCAACAAAAGGAAAGGAGAAAGAGTCCAGGGAAAATTTGGACTGTTTAGCTAAACTAGCTAATGAGCAGAAGCAAGAGCAAGCAGAAGCAAAGCAGAAGCAAGAGCGAGAGCAAAGCGAAAGGCAAAAGCAGCACCATGTACTGCCCCGTCTCGGGGTCTCGCCAGCCGTGGGGGAGCAGCTGATAGGAAACCAAAACAAAACTTGCACCCTTCAGAGCCATTCTTGAAGGCACAGAGCATGATATCCAGCATAAACAGAACACAGAGATGGGGATACAAGCATCATAGCGTCACCCTAGGACAGGGTCTCACTGCAGCAGTTGGATCTCCATCCCTCCCTCTTTGCTTCCTTCTCATCAATTGCCCAGGCAGGACTAGTGAGGATCACTTCAGCTGGATCTTCTCCTCTTCCTCGGCTTCTCTTAGGACCCTAGAGGATGATAAGATGCTGAATTGTCATTTTTCTAGGGACAAAGGGAAAGCTGCACTGTTGGGAGCCCGCACAGAGCTCTACAACACTCCCAGCAAAAGTCTGGCAAGGGGCTGCAAAGCAGAGACCCCAACCCAGCAGTGGCAGGAATGAAACCTGAGGTGCACCCTGGAGCTGAGCTTCCAAGGATAACAACCTTGGCATTGCCCAGCAGCACCAACGGGTTTGGGGTGCTGACATCCCAAAAAAAGTGTGTCTCCTTCCTGAGGATCAGACAGTATCCTAAGCACACAGGGCTTTCCACTCATGGGGTGCACGGAGTGTTTTCCTCCTCTTGTTGCCTGTGTTCATCCCAGCATCCCTCACAGATCCCGAGGTTTCAGGGCCATCCATCCCTCTTTGTCCAAGTTAATAATTCAAACTGTCTGGATCTCTGAGGCCCGGGCAGCCAGGCCCCAGGGGGCAGGCCAAGGATGCTGCTTGCCCTCTGGGGTTAATCATTCTCCCAGCTGCTGACCCTGCGTCCATAAAAACCCCGGCATGGGACTCCCGGTGCCGCTTCCCGGCAGGAGGAGGAGAGCCAGCTCCAGCATGAGGGCAGCCCTGGCCCTGCTGCCGCTCTTGGCTGCTGCACAAGCCTTACACCGAGGTAAGGGAGGTGATCGTGGGTCTCTGCTGGCCCTGGGATGAGGGACACGGGGATGGGGCCTCAATTCCAGAGGTTTGCAGTGGCCTCCCCTCTCCCAGCCTGCAGCCAAAGCACTGGGCAGGAGCAGAGAGGGAAGGGAAAGGCCGGGAGGATCGGTTGGGATCCAGGATGCCACTGTGGGCTGGTGCTGGAGGAGGTGGGATGGGGAGAGGACAGAGCCACCGGGACTGGCGTTTTCCTTTCTAAAGGAAAAGAGGATTTCCTGACCCCCCCTTGGGGAGCACCATTCCTGTGGAAAACTCACCTCTTGGTAGGATCGATGCTCTGCCATCCTTTGCTGCCTTCTCAGCTCCACAGGGAATCCCCCAGCTGCCAAAACCCACCTAGACTTTACCTCTCCCACACGGCTTTGTACAAGCGAACACAAATGCCACAAGCTGGGACTGGGAGCCGATGTTCCTGCTGGCAAAGAGACACAACTTTTCCATGGCTTCTCCTGTTCTGGAACCCCCTGCCTTCACCCTGTTCTTCCCTTGCCACCAGAGGGATGTGACCCTCAGAGTGATGGCCCAAAGTCCGGGTTTTGGCGAGGTGACCCTGCCCCAGGCTGCAATCCCAGGGAACACCGGGATCAGTGTTTACCCTGCTGCTGCCAAGGTCTGGCCCCACAGAGTCTGGAGGGAATCGATCCTGTTTTTCCAGGGAGGGCAGCACTGCTGGGAATGTTTTCACTCCTGGCTGCCCCGTGGACCTGGCCCCAGATGGTTTCCCAGCCCTTATGGTTTCCAGGCCCTGCCAGAAAATCCAACCCCATGTATTCCATACTCCAAACCTGCCATATAATTTACCTGTAGCTCTCCCAGCTCCAGAGAGGGTTTTCTCCCTGCCCCTTTCCCTGGCTGCAGAGCTGGAGCAGCAGCCTGGACACCAGGTGTGCTTCTCCCAGCCTGGCTGTGACAACATCTCCCCAGGGACCACCTGGAAAAAGTGGTGGAAAAATTGGAAAAAGAAGTAATGGAGTGAAAAAAATGAACAAACCCCAAGTGAATAAAGCAGCGTGTTCCGTGGTGACTGAGCATTCCTTGCTCCTTACTCACAATTCCTCCTTCTGCACTTTCAGGGAAAGCTTATGTCCGGGAGAAGGTCTGCCAGGAGTACAAGATCCTGGGCAAGGAGAACTTCAGAACCCTGTAGGTACCTCCTGCTGCTGGTGCCCTCCTAGGAGCCCTGACACCTGAGCCAGGAACAGAAAACAGTAAATAAAAATCATGGAAATGGGCAGATGGATTCAATCCATCAAAAAGGGGAGATGCAATTCAACCCCTGAGCTCTGATTGCTTTTAGCAGGAGAAAATTTGATTCCTTGTTGAATTCCTCACAAAAATCAATTATGCACCTAAATGATTAAGAATTCTCACAGAGCTGACACACAGTCCCCTGTAAGTGGCAGACCCCAGCCTGGAAGCTGTTCCAGTTCTTTCCTGGCTGTTTTCCAAGGAATATGCTGTGATTTCTCTCTGCACCACGGCCAGCACTGTTAAACCCATTTGGGCAGAACAGTCCTGGGAGGTGATTTCTGATTGAAGATAAAGGCTCACCTGGCTCTCCCTGTCCTTGCTGCCAGAACCATCATTGACACCAGCCGGAAATATTCCAACGGCACCTTCCAGGAGATCGGCCACCTCGTCCAGGAAATCGTCTCCCTGGCCGAGACCTGCTGCGCCGACGGGGCCGATCCCTCCTGCTACGACGCCGGGGTGAGCCTGACCCAAACCATCCAACAGACCCCAAAAATGGGCCATGGGCGATGGCGTGGCCATAACTGCTGTCCCCCTCCCGCAGTCCACGGCGCTGTCGGACAAGTCCTGCGCGGCCGACTCGCCCTTCCCGGCGCACCCCGGCGCGGCGCACTGCTGCGGCCAGCAGGGGCTGGAGCGCAAGCTGTGCCTGGCGGCGCTGCGCCACCCGCCCCAGCCCCTGCCCCGCTTCCTGCAGCCCTCCGACAGCGAGCTCTGCCACGCCTTCCGCCTGGAGCCCCGGGAATTCGCCGACAGGTGAGCCAGGCTGCGCCCGGCCGGGTGCTGGCACCGGCCTGTGGCATGGGCTGACAGCCTGAGGGGGTGCCTGGAGGGGGTTCCCATCCCTGGAGCACCTCAATGCCCCCAAACCCCTCTTACACTCCCGATTCCCTGATCCGGAGGTGCTGGATCTCCTTACCCCGCCTCTGCCGCAGGTTTCTCTATGAGTATGCCAGCAGCTACAGCCAGGCTCCCCTGCCTGTGCTCCTGGCCTCCACTACCACCTTCCTCTCCATGGTCTCCACCTGCTGCATCTCACCCGCACCCACTGCCTGCTTCCTGAAGGAGGTGAGACCCCCATCCTCACTGCCCAGGGAGCCAGGCAAGCACTGTGCCGATTCCCACTCCCATCCTCTATTTGTGGCAGAAACGGGAGAGGAAAACCCTCTCCCTACTCACCCTGACGTCAAATCGGATCTGCTCCCGCTTCTCGGCCTATGGCAAGGACAAAGCCAGCTTCAGGTACAGGGGGAAATGGGCTCTCCATCCTGGGACAGGGTTCCTCTCTCCTGCTGCAGATCCTGTTGGCAGGCAGCATTTAGGAAAACAAGCTTGAATTCTGCTGTGGATCCCTGCAGTTGCCCCGTGCACAGCACAGGCACAGAGCAATCCCTGCGCTCCCCATCCCCTCCCTCCCTTACCCTGCTCAGAGCTGATTCCTGGGAGGGGGATCCAAGCCCCCAGCCCCACTCACCCTGTGCTCCCCAGCTCCCTGACCTCTCTGGCCCAGAAGATTCCCACTGCCTCCTTCGAGGAGCTGCTGCCCCTGGCCGAGGACGCTGCTGAGGTGGCTTGCCAGTGCTGTGACTCCATGGCCGAGGACTGCATGCAGAAGAAGGTAGGGGGGGCTGGAGCCCAGCCCAACGCAGCTCCAGCAGGAGCTCAGGGGGCTGAGGGCTCCTGCACAGGCCCTGCTCCCTCTCTGCAGCTCTTGGAGCACACGGCCAGAGTCTGCTCGGTGCTGTCGGTGCGGGACGAGCGCTTCGCCGCCTGCTGCCAGGGGAAAAACCTGATGGAAAACCACTTCTGCATCCTGGCCATGCCCCCAGCCCCAGCTACAAGGCTGCCAGAGCTACCAGAGCCCACCAACAAGGAGCTGTGTGCCAAGGAAGGGGCTCTCCACACCACCAGGTGAGCGGGACCCACGGCAGCCAGGGGGCAGTCACGGAATAAAACCATTTAAGCTGGAAAAGATCCCTAAAATCACCGAGTCCCACCAGTTCCTGACCCTGTTCCGTGCTTAGGTTATTATGGGGATAACCAGGGGAACATCCTCAATTCCCTCAGGGGAATTGAGTGCCACCAGAGGCAGCACAGAGATGCCAAAAGCGAGCCCCATCCCAGTCCGAGCAGCAGCCACAATGAGAACTCACCTGAGCTGTCCCGTTTCCCACTCCAGATTCCTGTTCGAGGTTGCCCGGAGGCATCCCAACCTCCCCGAGGCCGTCCTCGCCAAGCTCTACGACACCTCCAGGAAACTCCGCGAGGAATGCTGCTCCTCCAAGGACCCCTCTGCCTGCTGGGACAGCAAGGTGAGTGCTGTGGGGGCTCATCCTGTTCCCCCTCATCCCAGTGCCCCCAAATCCCATCCTGGTAACTCCCCCCTCTGCCCCCAGCGCCAGCGGATCGCAGCGGAGCTGTTCCCTTTCCTGACAAAGGCCGAGCAGCTCTGCGGGCAGTTCCACAAGCTGCCTTTCCTTGAGTTCAAGAAGAGGTGAGCCTTTCCCTTCCCTCCACAAAAAACCCACCTGGGTAGCTGGATGCAATCAGAATCCATCCATAATGCTGAGGATGCCGAACCGGGATGCAGCAGGAGCCGCGTGGCTCCTCTTCCCGCTGTAACCGCGCTCCCCATCGCAGGCTGCGGGACAGTCTGGCCCAGTCCGAGCCCAGCTCGGCGCCGCTGGAGCAGCTCCTGGAGCAGCGAGCATCCTTCGCCTCCTCCTGCTGCCTGCCGGACGCTCCGCTGCTCCTCTGCGCTTCCAAGGTAGGCCCGGGCCCCTCCTGCCCCCGCGGGGCCGCAGCTGCTCCGGGGCTGCCCCTCGGCTCTTCCCTCCCTCCCCAGGTCACCTCGGAGCTGGGGGAGCTGTGCCAGGGGGATTCCTGCCTGCTGGGATAGGCTGCCGGCCGCAGGGATCGCTTCTCCAGGGATCGCGCACCGATGGAGCGGCGACACGAGGCGGAGCTCGGGAACACCGGGAACACCGAAGGGAGCATCGGGGAGCTGGGCTGGAGGACGTCCGGCAGATGGGAGGTGTCACCGAGCCCACAGCTTGTGCTCCTGCAGCCAAAATAAAATCAAAAGTGCCCTGCAGCGTGGCTGGAAAGGCTTTGTGCACCCTTGGGGCCGTGGAGAGGGTGGGAGAGGGGTCCAGATTCGCCTCCGCAGGCAGGAACAGGTCCCAGCCCTGATCCTGGGAGATAAAGCTCTAAAAAACTAAGGAAAACCCGGGAAAAGTCTCATCAAATGCCCCTAAAGACAGCAATCTCTGGGTATTGGAGTATCCAGCTACGTGGAAGCGTCGGCACCCAGAGAGGGGCACCCTGGGCACCCCCACCCCCACCTGCCCAGCTGAGCCCTCCCCAGCACAGGGGGGCGGATTTTGGGGGTGCTGCAGGCAAAGAAGCCCCGGGTTGGGATGCAGGAGGATGGCAACGCCAGCCCAGGAAAGCAGGAAAATCCCCCGAGGGCAGATGTGGCAGCTTTGTGTGCAGCAAAGGGAAGGACAAGGGGACACCTGGTGTGCAGAGATGAGCCAGAGCGATAAACCAGAGCCAAACCGAGGAAGAACTCCCTGTTCAAGGCAGCTTGTCCCTTTCCTGGGGAGCACTGGCAGTCCCTGGATCACTGCTCGGTTGCCCTGGAATGTGAGAAACAAGATGGATTTGGCAGGCACCATCCCTGTCCATCTCCTGCCAGGGCCCCTCTTATTGTGGGATACAGACCTGGGCAGAAAGGAGAAACTGGTTTTAGTTTGGTTTTGGCTTTTACTTTTTTCCCCAAGGATCCCACTGGCCTGGGACAGTGCCTGCTGATGCCAAGGCACTGGATCCACACACCACCCTCATGTCACAGCCCTTGGCATCTGTTTTCCAAAATATTAATTGCCAATTATTTCTAATTCTTTCCAATTAATAAGTTGGGTTTCACCTTGTTCTGAAAGTGGGTGACCCACACCTCACTCCTGTGCTCAGGTTTGCATCCTTCACATTCCAGATGTGCAGGGTAAGGGCTGGCAATTCCAGTGACCCTGTGGGATTCCAAGGAAAACTGGGGAAATGCCATGAAGCCAGCCAAGGATATCTCTGCCAGGTGACACCATCACTGCTTATGGGGGGAAAAGCCACCCAAAAATACTCAGCTACTGTTCAAAACAACACAAATAATTATCCTCCTACCAAAACCACCAGATTCCTTGGAAAGTTCAGGCTGCTCCTGCCTGATGCCAGCCAGCAATCCCTGGAATCCCCAGGGATTCCATCCAGTCCTTGCCAGCCTGGGCATAAACCAGTTGGCTTTCCCACTCTGTGTTCTAGCTGGGATTTATATTTGGGGTTTTTATAGCAATTTTCTTTCCCAGCTCTCATTCCTCCTGCCCTTAGCCCAGTGACACAAGGTGGATTCACCTCCTGCCTTTTCATCCCATCGCCTCCCTAACCCATTCCCAAAAATGTAAAGGAAGTAGCAAAGTTCCTGACTTGGTTGTGTGTTTTGTTTTTTTTTAAATTCCCAGCCTTAGTGCTCAGCACAACAATTCCTGTCCAGTCTGTCTGTTCTCCAGGAACTCATCAGGTTAAAGCAGGAATTTGGTGGCAATGCAGGAATTCCAGGGCGGCATCCAGGGAAGCATCACTTCACTACAACCAGGGAATGTGGGGCTGCCATGGGAAAAGCCCAGTGAGGATTACCTAAAGCACTGAATAAAACAGCTCCAACATTCACCTGACCAGTGCTCCATGAAGCCTTATAAACAAACCTGAAAGTGTTTTATCCACCTCTTGAGACCTGCAGGGCTGCTGACTTCCCAGAGCCTGCTTTTCCCAGCCCTTTTGGGCCTGCAGCAGCCCAGCCATCAGCTCCAACCCCCCAAAAAACAGACAGGAAAAAGTCTCATACCTCCTTTTCATTTTATTGGTCTCCCAGACTGTGTACAGCACATTCCCAAAGCAGAAGCAAGCAGTTTTCCTCTTGGCTTGGCTCCCCCCAGGCAGGCCCAGCAAAGCCCGGGGATGAAGAGCCTTTTACAGGAGGGGGAGAGATGAGCTCACACCAGCGCCTCCGGCAGCTGCGTGGAATTGAGGATCCACCTCCCCACCCTGGACCCTGCTGAAGCAGGTGCCCAAAACGATGTCCCCTGGCACCTCAGGGCCGTGCTCCTTGCCTGGGCACGGGGATGACCCCTCCACAGCCCCGTGGCATCGCCTGGGCACCAACACCTCCCAGGGACTGGCGCCGCCGGGATGGTCACCGGGCCCCGGTTGGAGCGGGAGCCGCTCCCGTGCCCGGAATTGGGAGCTGCCGGGGCCCCGCTGCTCCACTGCGTCCCCACCTCGGGCGGTACCGCCTGGGTGGCGCCAGGGACACCCGGCCCCATCCCGGGATGCCGATGGGGTCCCCCCGCAGAGGGTCGGTGCCCAAAGCCACAGCCGGGGACACGGGCACCCCAGCGGGCACGCCGCGGTTGTGGCGCCCTCGCGTGGCCATTGCGGGCACTGCAGGCGGGCCACCCCCGCCCCAGCTCAGTGTCGCCGTCTGGCGGCCGCGGTGCGGCAGCGCAGTCCCTGGTGCCTGCCCGGGCAGGGTCCGGACCGCGGCTCCGGGCCCCGCAGCCCGCAGCGCGGGGCTACGGGAGCCAACGGCCCCGGCTCACCCAGTTCTGCCCCGGTTCTCACCTGTTTTCCACCGGTTTTGCCCGGTTTCCCTCACCCGCTCCCTCCCCTCTCCCGCCGGCTGTCGGGAACCGGGAGGGCGCCCGGGGACGCTGAGCAATGGGAGCAGCTCCAGCACAGCCTCCAGGCCGCCCAGAACGGGACCCGAACCCGGCAGAGCCCCTTGGACCGGGAGCAGGACCGGGACCGGGATCGGGGCGGAGGCGCCGCGGTTGTGTCGCCCTCGCGTGGCCACTGCGGGCACTGCAGGCGGGCCGCCCCCGCCCCAGCTCAGTGTCGCCGTCTGGAGGCCGCGGTGCGGCAGCGCAGCCCCCGCGCCCCAAGGACTTCGGCGACACCACTGGGGACAATTTTCCGTCACCCCTTTATTCAAGCCGCCGCACGCTTTAGCCCTCGCCCATGCAGCCAGCCGCTGCTGCCGTCCGGGACCCGCCCGCAGGTACCGGGAGCTCCTGCGGAGAGAGCGGAGCCCGTCGGTCTCGGCATCCACCCCAATGAGGGGCTCCGGTCGCACCGGCTCGGTCGCCCCCCCGCTCCCCTGCACCTTCACGCTATGCCCGTTTCCCGCACATCTTCACTTCTGGAAGGTCCATCCTTGTTTAGCGTTTCCATCTCTTCTGCCTTCCTCTTCCTACGCTGCCTCCGACAGTGGCTTGACAGGAGGAGGAAAATCATAAAAACCAAACAAACAAACAAAAAAGAGGCAGAAGGGGACATGGCAGTGATGCTCCTCCCTCTCCCTCAGCTTTTACCCTGCAGAAGATCCCCAGGGCATCACACCTGCTTTCCAGCCCCAAAGGAATGTCTCAGGCACCTCCCAGCACCTGCAGGACCATGTCCCACCAGGCTGGGACAGCTCCAGTTCAGCCTGCCCGAAGCCAGGCGAGCCGGGCAGGATTTACTCCCCCTTCCCTTTCCCTTTCCCTTCCCGCCCCGTTCCCCCACATACTGGCTGCAGAGGCAGATGCCAACAACGAGGATGATGAGGGCGGCGATGGCGACGATCAGGGAGATGATGACGATCTGGCCCTGGTCCCCTCGCAGGTAGAACAGATCCACCCTCTCGCAGCGAGCCCCGGTGTAGCCCCGCTCGCACCTGCCCGTGCACAGGGGAGGCACAGGGCGGTCCCAAAAGCTGCCGCGCTGCCCACGCCCCCCTCACGCCGCTTTCCCGGGGGGACGGGCGCATCATCCCGCTCCGTGTCGCCGTGTCCCCACCGCGGGTGACTTACACACAAGCGGGGGCCTGCTCGGCCACGAGGAAGCGGCACCTGCCCTTGACACAGTAGTGCTGGTACTCCTCCGGGCACCGCGAGAAGTGGCCCTGCCGCCGCGGCTGCGTGCCGTTCCCTGCGGTGACAAGGACGGAGAGCGGCCCCAGAGGGGTGACAGCTCTGCCCAGAGGCAGCAGCGCCCCTGAGCCGCCGCATCCCCGCAGCAGCTCCGAGCCCGCCCGGCCGCAGCCAGCGGGGGTGGCACGGGTGTCCTTGGCACGGCGATGCCACACGGCCACGCTAGACACAACATCTGCTCATCCGCCATCCTGGCCCTCCCTCCCGCTCCCTTCCACGGCCTAGGGCTGCCCCCGGCACGCCCTTACCTGTGCATGCCTTGGCTGTGCCGCAGCTGAGCCCCTCCGTGCCGTGCCCGGCCGTGACGTTGGTATCGGCCCCCACGCAGCTGAAGAGTGCCAAGCCTGGAGGGCAGCGGAGGCAGCTCAGAGGGGGACCCGCAGCACCCCCAGAGGCACAGGGGGGGCGCTGGCAGCGGGCTCTGCAGCTGGGCCCGCGGCCCCCCTGCGCTGGCGGCATCAGCTTTTCCCCAGGGCCGGGAGAAGGGAGAGCCGCTCCCGCCCGCTGCCTCCACCCAGCAACGCCCGGCACGGAGCTCTGCGAGCCAGCCCGGTGGGTCCTGGACCACACAGCCCGGCCAGCTGCTGCTCTGCCCGGGAAGGATGCAGGGAGGGATCCCCAGGGAGATCAGGGCTCATGGAATCACTGATGGATTTGGGCCGGAAGGGGCTGTAAAGTTCATCCAACCCTGCTGCCACGGGCAGGGCCACCTTCCACTAGCCCGGGCTGCTCCAAGCCCTGTCCAACCTGCCCTTGGACACTTCCAGGGATGGAGCAGCCACAGCTTCCCTGGGCAACCTGTGCCAGGGCTCCGCACCCTCCCAGGGAAGAATTCCTTCCCAGTATCTAATCTAACCCTGCCCTTTGTCAGTGCGGAGCCCTTCCCCTTTGTCCTGTCGCTCCGTGCCCTTGTCACGAGTCCCTCTGCAGCTCCCTTGGCGCCCCTTTAGGCGCCGCGAGGTGCCCCGAGGTCTGCCCGGAGCCCCGCACAGCCTGGGAAAGCGCAACGGGGGGGAACGGGGGGAACGGGGGGGAACGGGGGCACCGCGCTCTCCCCGTGGCCCCGCGGGTGAAACCGAGCCGGGCGCGTCGGAGCGGCGGTAACCGGATCGCTGGCATACCAGCCTGACTCAGCACGGCCCCGCTCCCGCCCGGCCCTCCCCGGGGATTCACCGGCCGAGGCGGCGCCCAGGGAGCGGGGACAGGTCCTGCCTGACGGGCAGGGCCCGGGTGGCTCCCGCGGAGGTGGCTCCGAGGCGGGGCTGCGCCATCCCGCGTGGGGGCACTTGGAGGCTTCCCAGGGAGCGGAGAGTTCGCACAGCCCGATCCTGGCAGCCTGGTGTCCCGCTCCCTGTGTCCTCATCCGGCACCTTGGCAACAGCGGCGGGAGCTGCCCCGAGGCTCCGGGTCCTCCCCGTCCCGCAGCGGAGACATTCCCGGCGCACACGTCCCTCCCGGCTATATATAGCCAGCACCGCCTGCCCCGAGAGAGCCCGGCGGGGAAAGGGAGCCCACCGCCCCACCCAGAGGGTGGGAGCTGCCTGCCCAGAGCCAGGGATGAGCCATGGGGCGGCTGCAGCCCGGGATGCAGCTGTGGGCGGCGTGGGCACAGCCGGGACAGGCAGGGAGGGAGGCTGACTTCACTCGCGGTGACCGAGTTCACAGCTCGGCATGGAAAGATCCCCACCAAGCCGAGCTCCCCACCCTTATTGCATCCAGATGCGGAGTGCCAGAACTGGCTGGCAGCCCCTCGGCAGTGCCAGCCCCGGGGAGGGGCTGTACCCACCCACGGCCGCACACGGCACCCTCAGCTCCCCGATGCTCCGGCTGCGCATCTCGGGCTGCAGCCTCTCCCGAGCAGGCAGAGATAACCCAGGGAAGCATCCCAAGCGCTGGATTGTTTTGCTGTTGCCACCCCCACGCTCTCCCGGGAAAGCCCAGAGCGCAGGGGAGCAGCCAGCCAGGACGGGCCGTGCTCCGAGGGGACACAGCGGCCCCAAACCAGGTCGGCCACCCTTGGCTTCCTCCTGCCAGCACAGGTTCGGCAGGTTTGGCCAAGCGCTGTCACCAGCCCTGCCAAAGGGCCAAACCCAAGCTGCTCCCTGCGGAGAGAAAGGCTCCCCCGAAATCCCAGTGCCAGGCAGGATTCCCTGCCAGGGAGGGTCTCAGCTCCCCAGCCTGGCTGTGGTTATTTCCTGGCAGCCATCAGCACACACCTGTCTGCGGCTGCCTGCTTCCCTAAAACTTAGGAACTAACCCGGGAATTAATGCTCACACACTTGTGGAAGAGGTACTGCCCCCCTGCCCCGCATCCCACATTCCCAGCGCTGCCAAGGATGGCCGCGGGCACTCGGGCACCCGTCAGCAGCGTCCCTTCAACAGGTAGCAAAAGCATCCCGCTCCTGCTCCAGGATCCAGCCAGCACATCCTGGCCCCCACGCTGGCCCCGAGGGATTCAGGGATTCAGAGGCATTAAGGGAGCACTGGTTTGGAACGGTGGGAAGATCCAGGATGGGACCTGGGGGCACAGGGGGAGGCCAGGGACAGGACTGGGCATAGAGGAATGGCTGGCATGGATGGGATTGTCCAGGGGGGCACAGGGAGCCACTGGAATGGGACGGGGCCAGCGCCAGGATGGGGTGTGAGAGGCGGGAACACAAGGGTGCAGCAGCAAGGGACCCGGGGAGCAGCAGGATGGGATGGGATGGGGGAGCACCGGGACAGGCGGGGGAGCAGCGGGATGGCACCGGGATGGCACCGGGAGGCAGGTGCAGGATCGTCAGTGCGGGAGCGGGAAGCGGCGGCACCAGAGAGGGACAGTGCCGGGACAGGGGGTGACACCGGGCTGGGACAGCGGAGGTGACACCGGGCAGGGACGCGGAGCGCCGTGCAGGGGCGGGAAGCACGGGGCCGGGACGGGCAGGAGCAGCCTGCCAGCCGCTGGGTATCCCGGGGCGGGCAGGTGGCGGGGCAGGGGGACGCCGGGGCTTACCGGAGGCGAGGGCCAGGCAGAGCAGCAGGGTACCGGGGCCGCCGCCCGGGGCCGGGGCCGCCGCCGCCTCCATGCGCGCCGCCGCCGCCTGCCCGGTGCCCGGTGCCCGGCAGCTGCGGCGGGGCGGGACGGGGGCGGCCGCTCGGGCACCGCCCTCCTCCTCCTCCTCCTCCTCCTCCTCCTCCTCCAGCTGCGCCTCCTCCTCCAGCTGCGCGGCTCCCAGCTCCCTCTGCCGGAGCCATCCCTCGGCCGTGCCGGTGTCCCCTTCCCGGTGTCCCCTCCCGGGTGTCGCACCCACGCGTGTCCCACCTCGTCCTGCCAGGAGACGCCTCGCCGCGGGTCCCTGCGGATTGGGCAGCCGGACGGATCCCCCATCCTGCCCGGCTTCCAGGCGGGGCTCTGGGCATCCCCTCTCCAGGCGGACAGAGCGTCCCAGTCCAGCCCCGCCTCCCCAGAGCATTTATCCGTGGCCAGCTTGCTGTGGCAAGGCGGATCAATTCACCCTCCCAGGGGCCCTGGCGGGCAAGGAGGGCAGCCCCAATTACTCTGCAAGAGGCTGTGCCTTCGCAAAATACACTTCGCGGGGTGATTTTTCCCTCGGGGTGTGCTGGGAGGGCATTCCCGCTCCCCGAGTGACATCCTGGGAACAGAGGAGACCCACAGGGGTGAAGGCAGGGATGCTCCGGCGCTGTCCCGGCTCCCAGCGGGGCTCGGGGGCTCTCCGGGCAGAGAGGGGCGGGGAGCGGCCACGGAGCCCCCGGGCGCCGATGGAGGTGGAAATGAAAGACTGGAAAGAACGGGTGACCTCAAACCGCAAGCTGGCAGCTATTAATGTGAGCGCTGGCAGCCGCCCAGCCATGCCATTTGGCCGCTGACCAGCGGGTGAGCAAGCTCCCCTAGCCCTGGCCAGCCAAAAATTCCTGCTGCAGGCTCCGGCACACCGGGAGCGCCGGGCCCTCGGCTCCCGGCCACGCCTGCTCCCTGCCAGCGCCCCCCAAAAACAGGCAAAGCGTCGGAAACCACCAGGATGGCGCAAAAGCTCTGCTGGGGGCTTGGGCAAGACCAGCAAAACTGGCAGCTGGCACAGGATGTGGCACAGGGCACCCAAGAAGAGCTGGCTTCATCCCGGTGGGGTGGGCAAAGGCAGGGAGCAGGCAAAAAAAAAAAAAAAAAAAAAAAAAAAATTAAAAAATCCTCATGCCCACTAAAAGAAAAATTTGCCTTCGTATCTGGATAAAACTGGTGGGGGAAAGGCATTTTAAAGAGATTTTAAAGGTCTGCAGCCTCAGGGAAGATGGTACCAGCAGCAATGGGAAAGAGATGGCCAAAGTTATCCCCAAAAAAGGATCTCTCCCTGCTCCCGGGAGGCCGTGCCGGAGGAGCAGCCGAGGTGACCGGCAGGTGGCAGCTGGAGCCCGGGGCTGGCGGCCCTCGGGGCGCTCCGGGATCGCCGCAGCCCGGCCCGGGCACCGCGAACGCCGCTCGCACCCGGGGCCGCGGCGAGGGGCGGCGGCTGCGCCCAGCCCCGTCCCCCAAAACACTCCTGCCATGGAAGCACCCAAAACCAACAGGGATGTGAGAAGGGAAGCGGGGAGAGGATCACGCTGTTCCCACGGCAGCAGCAGCAGCAGCAGCATTTTCCCTCCTCCCCAGCTCAAGGAGAGCGGAGATGCTGATAGCGCCCGTCCAGAATGGAATGCCAGCTGACTTGGATTTTGTGCCGGGCTGGTTCAGGCCCAGAGCCAGGATCCATCCTGAGAAAAGGCCACACAATACAGCAGAGCAGAGGGCTGAGCAATCCTGGGTAAAGATAGCTCGGCCACAGCCCGGGCTCTGAAAATCCTTTTCCATTGTGAGCATGCAAAAGCCTGGGAAGGATGAGTTCAGCCTGAAAATATTTCACCCGCAGCAGCACAGCGCTTTCCAGAAGGAAAGAGCTGAAAAAATGGTCCTTGTACCTCCTGCTGTGCCACAGGTGTCTGTCTCCTGGCTGGGTCCTTGGAGCACCGGGAGCTGCACTCTGGGAGCTGTTTGTACCATGGAAAGGCAGGACCCTGAGCGCCTGGCTCCCCTGGATTCATACCTGGCTTGGGGATCCCAAGGGAGGTCCAGAATCACGGGATCACACAACAGCTTGGATTGGAAGGGACCTTAAAGCTCTTTGTGTTCCAACCCTGCTGCCATGGGCAGGGACACCTTTCACTAGCCCAGGCTGCTCTGACACTTGTCCAGCCTGTCCTTGAACCCTTCCAGGGACGGGACAACCACAGCTCCTCTGCACAGCCCGTGCCAGGCCATCCCCACCACACAGCCAGGAGCTGGCACAGCAGGCATCACCTCTGGGTTTGGATCATGGCGCAGGGAAGAACTTGGACACGCAGGCAAGGAACTTGGATCCCAGGCAAGGAAGAGGGACAAGTACCAGTGACACAGAGCACCCCAGGTGGGTGCCACCGGCTGGCACCGCCTGGTCCCCAGCGTGTGACACCCACGGGAGCGTGTGGCACAGCCCCGCCGCCTCATCCCGGGACAGGCGCACCAGTGCAGCGCGGTCGGTCCCTGGCAGCCGGCGGTGCCGGTGCCCGCATTCCCGGCGGGCATTCCCAGCCGGGGCCGGTGCCGGCAGGTGCCGCTGTGGGCCGGGCCGGGCCGGGGGCGGGCCGGGGGCGGCGGCGGGGGCCGGGCCGGGCCGGGCGCTGCGTCCCTCCCGCCGCGGCTGCCAGCGCCGCCGGCACCATGGGCTGCTGCTGCCGCCCGCTCTTCCTCGCCCTCCTCCTCCTCCCGGCAGGTAAGCGCAGCGGGATGGGCGCCGGGGACCCGCGGGGACGGAGGAGCCCCGGGACTGCCGGGGACAGCGCGGCTCCTTCCCGGACCCCGCCGCGGGTCCCGCTCACACCCCCGTGTGAGGGGTCACCCCCAATGACAGCGGTGCGGGAGGTGTCGCACCCCGCTTTTCCTCGCCCCTCGGAGGGTCCCCAGCGGAGTCCCCGGCTGCGCCAAGGAGGGCGCCTGGATGGGGCCACCCGAGCCTCCCCACGGCCGCCCCCTGGCCGGGCTGGAGTCATCCCCGCCCCGCGCGTCCCTTCCCCCCGCGGCCGCTGCTTCCAGGGAATTCTGTGGCTCTCCCTGGCCTTGGGCCGAGCTCGCACTCCCCCAGCCCCTGGCGTCTCCCCCCGGCGGCACCAGCGTCCCCATGCCACAGAAATTGCCCGATCTGGCACCTTCCCCCCGCGAGGCGCTCGGCGGGGACACTTCTGTCCCCGGCTGATGCGACAGCGAGCGCGGGTCACCCCTCCGCCCGCCCGCCCAGGCTGGGCTTTTAATAAACACGAGGAGCCGCCTGCCCGGGAACATGGAAAACACACTTGCATAACCGGGCACGCTGCGCGGGAGGAGAGCGAGATCCATCGGCGGGGATGTCGCTGTCACATCGCTGCCGGCACAGCCGCCCCAGGGAGCTCCCGGCACAGCCCGCAGGCAGCGGCAGCCGCGGGACCCCCAACCATCACCCCGGACCTCGGGAGATCCTCCCCGGATCGGGGAGAGCGGGATGGATAATTGTCCCTGAAAAAGGGGGTTTTGCCAGCGAGCTCCCGATCTGTGCTTGCCGAGAAAATGCGTTCGGGAGGGATGGGGACGAGCATTGGGATGCTGGGGATGCTCTTTCTTCTCCCTCACGGGCCCACAAGTGCCCCTAGAGCAGGCGGTCCCTGCCGGGAGGCAGCCTTGGGGTCGGGGCGGGCTTTTCCCAGCGCCCCGGCCAAACCCGAAGCTGTTCCCACGACCATCCCTCTCCAAAGCTCCAACGCCAGCCAGGCTTGGCACAAGAAACAGGAAAGATTTCCCTGGACTCTGGTCCCACATCCCTCAGGCTGCTCCCAAACAGCCCTCGAGCATCTTTCAGATGCTTTCTGCAAAAGTTTTGCCCTCACTGAAATAATTTTTTAAAAAAAGAAAAAAAAATGTGTATGTATATATATATATATATATATATATATAATCTCACTTGGGAGGAAACACCAAGCACAATTTAAATTTGCTCCAGGCTCATTCTTCAGGACCAAATGACAGCCAGGACGTCACTGGCCAGGAGTGAAATAATTCTGGGCTTTGCCTGGCCACGTAATGAAAGAGCAGCGTCTCGCACAAGGAAGTTTTTATCCTGTTATTACTCCTTCCTCTGGATGGAAATCGAAACCTGTTTTGCTTTCCTGACCTGGTGCCCAGCCCCAGGCCCACTCTCCCCTCCTGCAGCTCCCCCTGTGCCCCAGCTGGGATGTTTTTAAGCACCTTTTAGAAGCAGATCTTGGTTCTGAGTGCTTCTTCGTGGAGGCTCTGGGCTGGAAGAGCTGCTTTTTGGGCTCTCAAAGCCTCATGGGCTGTTTAATTCTGCCACTGAGGAGGCAAATGTTCAGGCACTCTGCTCCCCCATGAGCTGAAGGACAGGGGAGCTGGGGAATTAGCCCCTCTCCCAGCCCAAATGAGCCATCAGGCTCTAATACCAGGGGATGCTCCAAAATTCCTCTGCCAAGCCCAGTTGCTTCTCCCCCTGGGAGGGGCTGGAATGGGGCTGATGCACGTTGGAAGCTGCACCTGGAATCACTAATTAGCAGCCAGCCAGGAAAATTATGGAGCTGGGTAGTAGTCACCTGGGCAGAGCTGCTTCTTGCAAAAGTCCTGGCTGGCTCCAGAGGTATATCCAAGATATGGGAAAAAATATTTTGAGGTGTGCCCAGCAGGCAGGTCCATCTGCCAGCTCCCAGCCCCAGGAGACAGCAAAGAGCATCCCATGGGATCCCTTATTCCCCTTCCCCAGGGGAAATCAGCACAGCATAACACCTGTTGGCATGTTTCAAGAACATAACTTGAAATACCTAATGTATTTTTTACTTAAACAAGCAAGACATCATTTCAGAAGTGGCTGGAACTGTCAGCTACTGCTTTCCACCCCAGGTCCTCATCAGATACCTCTGGCTGTGCAGGCTGACAGGTGTTTCGCCACTCTCAGGAGGAAAAAATCACCTAAAAATTCCTCTTCACCTCCTTTTCTGCTATGATTTCATTGCAGCATCAGCATCAAGGGCTTAAGAGCTGAATAATTGAGCAACACTTCGTTTTGTGGGGGAATCACTATGTTTTCCTTGGCTGGGTTTGTTGTGCCCCCAGCAGTCCTCGCCTCTGGGTTGGGATCATGGGGCAGGGAAGAACCTGGACACCCATCCCAGGCGAGGGAGGAGGGAGTGTGCAGCATGCAGGGGGACACGTGAATTTAACAACAAAAAAAAATCTGTTTGCAGCTGGTAAGGGTGCTGGAGCTTCCCTCCTGCCTCCTCAAGGGGACTCTGCCCACAGCAGCATTCCTCAGGCTCCGGAGGGTGTGCAGGCCTCAGGGCTGGGACAGATGGACACACGGACACAGGGATTTCTGCTGTGCAGCTGTTTCTCTGAGCTACAGAAAGCCTCAGAGCAATTAGAGCTCAGGCACTTAACGAGCATGCAGCAGAATAAAACTAATCATGCAGGAAGCCAGCTCGGCCTGCCAGTAAATCACAGCAACTGCACATTTATTGGATCTGATGGCCCTGGCTGCCTCTCACGGGCAGGGAAGAGTTCTGCCTTTTACCTGGTGCTGCTTCTGGCCTCTGCTTTTCTCCCTTGGTGTCCTCCTGCTCTCAGAACTGCTCTCACACCATCTCCAGCAGACCCTGGCACTGAAAACAGAGGGGACAGAGCAGCAAGGAGCAGAGCAGCACGTCAGGCAGGGGTGCTGCTGCTGGCACTGGGGGTCACCAGCACTCACAGGCAGTGCTGGAGCTCTGCTGCACACCTCCAGCTGGAGATGCCCTCAGGAGTCACCATTTCCCACCACTGATCCAGCTGGGTGGATCAAATGCCAGAGAGTGTGAGACTCAGCTCAGAGCCCGCAGAACTGCTCCCAGACCTCCCCATCACCCACGTTTCTTTGGGATAAGAGGCAAGAGTGCACAGCAGTGCCCCAGAAGGAGAAAGACACAAGTTAAAGGCCCAGAGCAGCCATCACATCCTCTGTGCTCCCGTCCCCACGTCAGCACAGAGCTCAGTCACAGCCCCGTGCACTGCAGGTGGGGCCCCCAGCCAGGGAGATTTGAACATCCCCAGATCCCAAACTGCATGGGGACAGGGAAGGGGAGGCAGTGCAGGGCTGAACAGCTGGAAAAACTCGTTGAACCCAAAGCAAAAACCAGTTTGGCTTAGTCCTAGCTGCTGTAAGGAGAGCTTCTGCCATCCACAGCCAGATGCTGCTGGTTTTACAGCAAAGAAATACAATGACAATCATACCTGAGCATTAACAAGGGGGAGGGCAACTTCCAAAAACCAGCACCAAGTTATGGGAATCCCCATCCACAGAAACCAAAGCTGAGCCAACGAGGTGTCACGGGCAGGAAATCCTTACTTATATTTACATCTAGATTGTTTTACTGCTCTGCATCACTTAACCTGGTGACAACCCAAGGCATGCTCAGGGGAATCAGGGCTGTTCTGTCAGCATTTGGTGAGGAGCAGCATGATACAGGACTGGCAAAAGGTATTTCTTTTCTCACTCTCGTGATTAAAGCCAGGTTTCTACAGAGCTTTCCTTTAAAGAGCAGTGATGCTTACCTGTGGCCTTGGTTACTTGTGTTTTCTGGATGTTTGCCAGCTGCTAAACTGGCACAGAAAGTGGCACCCAGGCTGGCTGCAGCAGTGTGTGTCCGGCAGCCTTCCTTGTTTTCCTGCTGCTGCTGTAATTCTTGTTCAGAGCAGCTGGGGAGATTCCTTGTGTAAGGGCAGGCAGAACAAACAACACCTGTGTTGTGGAAACTTGCATTATCCCTTTGGCCTTGGCTGCTGGGGGAGCTCCCCTGGCTGCAGCTGGGGCTTGGGGGCTGTAGGTAACTGGGGCTGCTCCTGGCATCTCCTGCCAGAGGCCGTGAGCTCTGCAGTGAGCCTGGCTGAAAGCTCCATCTCTGCTTTTATCAGTGGATGTTTGTTTGCAGCTCCGGCCTGATGTCATTCACTCGGGCTGGAGATGTTCTCTGGTGGCTTTTAGGCTGCCTTTCAGCTGGCAGAGCACTTCAGGATCTGCTGCAATGGCTTTTGGAGTGCCTGGGAAGTGCATCCTGGAGAGGCTGCCAGCCCAGGTCAAGCAGCTCTTTCCCAAGAGGAGCATGAGCATCAATCAGCTCTGCAAGGGCAAGACCTGCCCTTCTCTGTGCCTTCCAGGAGCCAGGAGAGCATCGTGGCAGTGGGAGAGGGAGATAATTCACCAGGAGAGAGGGATAATTCCTCACGTTGGCATGTGATTAGGGCTAATATTCCCCTAAGAGTGTCCCCTTCCCCTAAGAGCAGGATATTAGATTGACACAGCTTTGCGGTCTTCTTTCCCTGGCTGTTTTCTGTATTCCTAGTGAGAAAATCCTAGGAAAAGGACTTGGCAAAGCTGCTCTGGGGCCCTGGAGTGTGACACTGCTGCTTTCCTGGGCGGTCACCTCATCCTGGCAGGCCCCTGCCTTGCTCCCTGATGGATTCCAGCAGGGTGGTCAACTGCCCTAAGTGAATGAGATGAGCAAATTCCTCAGGGCTGAGCTATGCTGGGCATCCTCTTGGAGCTGACATCCCTCAGTCCCTCTGACAGCCCCTGCTGGAGGTGCTTCAGCCTCCCAAGCCACACGGTCCTGTGGAAAGTGCTGTGCCTGTCTGGTTTGTCCCTTGTCCCCCAGCAGCAGCTCCTGCAAACCAGGTGTTGGGGAAACCAAGAAAAACTCTGCTTGGCTTTTGTTTTCCTTTCAGTTTTCCCTTTCAGATGCATTGGGGAGAGGATAGGATGTGCACACAAGGCTCCCCACCAGGTGGGTGCAGGGACATGGACGGGGACATGTGGAGCACCAGCCAAGGGAGCCCTCAAGCCTTTTGTCCCTCGATCCTAACCCCATTCAGAAGCAGCCTGTGTTGCCTCTGGGATCAGGGCAGGGCTTTTCTGGGGTTGTCTCCTCTGGGTGGATCCCAGATCCCCCACGGAGGAGGCGGGGGACAGCACAGCACAGGCACGGGCTGCTCGTAGGGAGAGGCAGGGGAGGCCAGGGCAGAGCTGAGTTTCCTTGCTCTCCTGGGAAGAGTCCCTGTGACTTGTGACCTCCTTGGCTGGGAGCTCTCAGCCAGCAGCCAGAGATTGTTCCTGCCTCCAGTTCTGGCTCAGCCTCCGAATTTATGCCCCTCAGATGTTATCGGAAAGTTCCTGACTCATCCCGGCCGACAGCACTGCCAGCTCCGGTCTGCCTCCGAAGTGCAGCAGATCATGGGAGCTCTGCTGACCCCAAGCACTTAGGGACATCAGGGTGGCTTTGCAGGGAGGTGGAAAGCTGCCTGTGTCCCTGAGGGACCGGGAGCATCTGCACTTTCAGAGGTAACAAACTCCTGAGGTCCTGGCAGGATCCTGCTTGCTGGGCTGCAGAGGCTGGCTGGGGAGAAATCTGAAAGCTCCAGGGGTGAAAATATTGACATACAGATGGATTCTGAACCGTGTGGTGTGAAGGGTCCCTGGTCCAGGCCTCCCTGCAGTGACCAGATTCCAGCTTGTCATCCCTCTCCTCCTCCCTCTGCCATGGTTTGCGTCCTAGGCCTGAGCAGGGCGACAGCCCAGAGCCATCTCCTAGTGCTTGTCCTCAGGAGAGCAGAGCAGCCACAGCCTCAGTCCCTCCTCCAAGACCCCTTTCCTTGGGAAAATGAGGTCCTTCCACATGGGTATCCACAGGACCAAAAAAAGCAATTTTGGTTGCATTAACGAGTCCCTGCTCACCAGTGCCAGATCCCATTGTTCCTGCAGACAGGCACTGCACGTTTCTGTCCTCCCCACTCCTGATCAGTTCATTGCAGCTGGAGTGAGCTCCTGCTCTGCCCAGTGCTGGGCTTGGGATGCTCTCTCTGGGGGATGTAAATAAATGAATACATGGAATTAAAATGCCTCCCCATGTCACACGATGCTGGCACACTCTTCCCTCATCCCAGCCACACTGAGGGGGCCAGTGCTGGACCAGTGCTGAGTTCCCCCCCCCCCCCCGGAAAGGGGGGGAAAAGCCCCAGCAGTCAGCTGGTGGGGACAGAGGGAGAAATGACTCATTCTCGTGCTAAGAAATGGAGACAAATGAATGAATGCACAAGGAAATGGGGGGAGAGGAGAAAGAGATGTCTTGTGTTATCACTCCCAGCTGCACAGGGGCTGCTCTGAGGAGGAGCTGCTTCCCCTGCTGCTGGCAGCAGATGGAGGGGGTGATTGGGGTGATAGGAGTATCTCAAACTGGGGGGAAAACGGGGCTGATTGATGCCAGGACAGCTGGTCTGGTTTGAGCCTCACCTCTAGGCACCCAGCTGTATTTCCCCTCTCTTCATTTTAGATGGCTCTCTCCATTTTAAATGTTATTTCCAGCTGAATTCCCAAGCCCTTTAGCACTCTCCCAAGCACCAGCTTGCCCCAAGGATTGCTCTGTCACTAACTTTTCTTTGTCTCACTCCTAGGACTGGGCCATGACTCCCCAGAGACACCCCTCGTCCCCATCCGCCCCCCCTTGCTCTGGGGGGGTGTCCCAGTGAAACCAGACTCCAGGGATGGCCCCACACCGGCTCCAGGCCAGCCCCAGCTGCCCTTGGCCACGGGACCCTCCGGAGATGGGACATCCTCCAGGCCCCTGGAGGGGGATGGCCACAATGCCAGCACCCCGGTGGCAGCACTGTCCCCTGCTCCTGTCCCTGTGAGCTCCACGGCCACAGCAGGAGGTCCCTCCGTGGCCTCCAGCCCCAGCTCAGTGCCAGCCGCCCCGGAGGCTCCCTGGACAGCAAACCCTGCCAGCGTGGCAAGAAGCACCCTGGATTTGGGGGCAGCTGCCAGCCCCACGGAGCTGGCTGTGCCATCCCCTGCCCCCTCCCTTCCCAGCAGCCAGCCCACCTCAGCCCCCGGCATGGGCCCATCCCCGACACCCGTCCTGGAGAGCCCGGCCGTGACCCAGCCACCACTGCTGGCCAAGGATGTCCCTTCCCTGGGGACACTGGCCATGGCACCGAGCCTGGCCACGGAGCCAACATCCCCCCCAGTGACTGTGATGAGCCCCACGGAAGCCCAGGCCACGGCCTCGGAGAAAACCACCGGGGTCACCATGGAGGAGGTACCACGTGCCCTGAGTGCAGGTGAGTTCCCCGTGTGCACACAGAACGTCAGGGTGCTCAGGTAGGAGAGGCAAACCCCCAAACTGGAAGGGAAGAGGTGCTCAGCTTCCTGAGAGCATCACTCTGCAAAATTCCTGGAGCAGCCCGTGTCATCTGATGCACTGGCAGAGCCCAGGAGCGGTGGATAACAAATCTTGGTTGCCTGGAGATGTGGATAAAAAGCTCAGTTCTAAACTTGACTTGAAACACTTCAGGATGAGAGGAAACAAGCGGCTGGATGGTGGGTGCAGCCTGAGCTAGGATGGTGTAGGTTTTAACTTTCCCTCCTGGAGCCCTCAGGAAGCTGACACGAGCTTCTCCCTGACCCCTTGTGCAAGAGCAGGCAGCTTAAAAGTGCTCCACGTGTCTGGAAAAGGGGAGACCTGGAGCATTTCCTAGCCTTGGCTCAGCACTGGATGCTGCCTAGTGCTGGGAGCAGTAGCAAAGAGTGAGTCCACTGTGCCCAAGCTGTGTTTCATCCCACACATGCCTGCTCTGCACTTATGGCAAGGGGATCATTGCCAAGATAAAGGGGGGCCCGGCGTCCCCTTTGGGAAGCAGTGAGGGAATATTCCCCCCATCAGAGATGGCTGGGAGCAGCTAGGGTGTGGGATGTGTCCCATGGAGCTGGGACTTGTGAGGAGGCTGAACCCTGAATGCTTTCCTTTCCGGTGTTCCTGCACAGGCAGCATTGTGGCCATAACCGTGACGGTCATCGTGGTGGTGGTGCTGGTGTTCGGGGCAGCTGCCTACCTCAAGATCAGGTAAGGCTGGTTTTGGGGTGGCCCCCCTCCCTGAGGCTCCCTCTTACCATCACCAGGATGATGCCAAGTGGCAGGAAGATGCTGTCCCCAGGTGTGGCAGGGCAATGTGCGGGCTCTGGTGCCAGCAGGGCTCCGTTTCTCACCACTCCTGTACTGGAAAGCAGAGTTTGCATCCCTCATTTTGCAACAGCCCTGCTCAAATGCCAGGGATGCTGCTCAGCATAGTCATATGCAGTAATTATCCCTTGGGAAAGCTGGGACAATAAACAGCAGCAGAGCCCAGTGCTGAGCATCCCTAATGAGCCTTTGCTGACAGCTGAGATGAGCAAAAGTCTGGTTTTAATTCCCTGGCCAGGCTCATTCAACGGGGACAAAATTCTATCTGAGCTTCACTTCTCCCAGTCCTTCCTCTCAAAACACCCCAAAGCTTGACCTAGGGAGCCTTTGCATTAATATTTCTTCATCCTATTGTAAAATAAGTAACAAATCCTCAAAGTAACCTCGGGTTTGCTCTCCCTGGCAGGCACTCCTCCTATGGAAGGCTTCTGGATGACCACGACTATGGCTCCTGGGGCAACTACAACAACCCCCTGTACGATGATTCCTAGCAGGGATGAAGCCAAAAACCCCAAAAACCCTTAATTTATAAGTAAGCGCTTCTGCAGCAGAGCATCCGCTGTCGAGGAGATGCCGGGCACGGAGCCCCTGCCTCAGGCAGGATCACCACAGGGCTGCTGGATGGCAGGAACTGGAGGGCAGTGCTGACAATAAACCTCAATTTTGGCCTTTGAGCAGGAAACCAGGTCCTGGGGCAGGCCAGCCACTTGTTGGAGACAAGGGAAGCCAAATTGCCCAGGGGGAAGGGCTGGGGAGGTCAAGGGAGGGGATGGAGGTTGAGCCAGTGCTGTGGCATCCTTTGAAATGCTGCTGCTCTGTGATCTAGGGGGGAGTGGGGGGCTGCTGAGCCAGAGCCAGCAGTGTGCCAGGGTCTCCTGTGCTTTCACATGTCCCTTTCCCTAAAATCACTTCCCTGTGTTGCCCTGCTACGAAATCCTTTGCCTTGTCTCCCCAGGAACCATGAACAGCTATGGGGCTGCTCAGTCACTGCTCCCTTTCTTTTCCTGCAGGTGTTTCCATGCACAAGTTCCTAATTTAATTTTTTCCATTTAATTGTGAGGGGTTTGGTCCCAAAAGCAGCCCAGGAGCCCACGGGAAGATGCACTGACCATCCATTTCACACATGTGGCTGCTCACTCCACAGCTTTGTTTCCATTCCTCAAAAAAACTTGGCTGCTAAAATACAGCGGAGTGTTCTTTTCATCCCCAACTTGTATTTAGCTTTTAGTGTGGGAAGGCTGGGGGTGGCTGATGGCAGAGCTGGTTTGGGAAGGGGATGCTCAGCAGCTTCTCCCTCTGGCTAAATTCCCTGGCAATGGAAAGCAAAGCCCTCAGACCTCGGTGAAAACAAGAAAGTAAAACTGTGACTGGTTGTTGCACCTCTCAGCCACAGCCAGCCTGGAAAACTGTTGGGGCTGGGAGCATGCACAGGGAAGCACAGGCCCTGAACATGCTTAGGATGAATAAAATTCGTTTTCATCTTTTCGGCACCCAAGAAGCAGCAAATTAGGCTACCTTGGCTAAGAAAAACCACAAACTGAGTTAAAAAACCACCACCCTTCTTCTCTGGAAATAAACTGGGTGTTGTGCTGCTGCTGCCAAACTGAGGGAATAAAGGGAGAGGAAAAGCCATCCCCTTCAATTAAAAGTATATAACTCCAAGGGAATAAATTCCTTTTTCATAAAGGAGAACTGAAATGGGGTGTCAGCTTTCCTGCTCAACCCTGTGTCTGGATCCTCAAAATGAACTACTCTCTCTTACCCTACAATGCAAGGAAGAAGCTGTACATATTTTTGGGGATATCCCGGGGTGAAAACAGATTCCTCACCTCTCTGGGACCAGACACCATCCCCAGTGATATGGATGATGTGGACATGGACGATGTGTTTCCATCTGCAGGACTGTTTGCCAGCACAAGCCAAGGCACAGGGCAGCCTAGGGAATAACAGATGCATGTGGCAAGTGGAAAAAGCACTTTATTCTGGGGGGTAATGCCCTCAGAGGGAGGATACCTGTGTTCCAGGCAATGCCTTCACACACCCCTTTCAAATTCCCACCTCAGACTCTCTGGCTTATTGAGGGGTTTCTATCCCACACCGGTATAGCAGGGGGAAATGGGGAAAAGCAGCCAGGACATGCCCTAAAAAAGGCCCTTTTCCTTCTCTTTTAAAAACTAACAGGGTTAACCCTGCTACCAATTTGTTTCATTTGCAAAACCAGCCAATTCCCATTTTTCCCAAAGGCTCCCACAAGCCTGGCTCAATTCCACCTCCTCCCATCTCCCTCGCGTCCCTCCCTCCCCCCACCCCCCTTTGGCTCCTTTTCATCTCAGAGCTATTTTATTTATACAGAAAGAGAAATAGCTGGCATAGCTCCGTGGTGTGGAACATCCCATCCCCTGAGCCTGCCCTGGCTCTCCCTCAAGGGCTGGGAGCTTCATCCCAGCTTCCAGACTCCCTCTGGCCTCCCTAATGATGCTCTTGTTTGGTGAATATTCCCATGCATCAGCCACCTTTCCAAGCCTGAGTTACCAGAGTGAGTAGCTCCTGGTTGCAGGTGTCAGAAGCCAACTCCAGCTGGGACCACAAAGGAGAAAATCCAAGGAAATTGCCCCATTTCCGGCATGGAGGTCCCAGCACACCCCTGGGCTGAGCCCTGCAGAGACAGATGCTGCCCCTCTGAGGAATAAACAGCACAACATGAGGAGCCTTTCCCTCACTTCCAGCTGGAAATTTAAAAACAGATGGATTCCCAGCAGCCGGGCAGGGGCGAGACTGCCCCAGGAGGGGGTGGCTGAACAGAGGTTTAACACAGAACACCCCCACTTCCATCCCAAATAACACTATTGGAGCAAGCCAAAACCACACCAGAGGCACCAAACCAGCCCAAAACTGGGGACCCCTATCAGCTGAGCCCCTCAGCCCTGCACTCTTCCACTTGCTGCCTCTCCATGTTCCGCAGAGCTTGGCAGGCCCTGCCTTTATTAATAGCTCTGTGACCTTGTGTGCGGCCCCTGAGCCTGCTGGAACTCCACTTTTTTCCCACAAAGCAGCAATAATCCCTTCTGCTCCTGATTCTGGCCTGGAGGGGTGAAGCAAGGCAGGATTCCGGGTGCCAGGGAGTGAGGGAGCTTGAGCTGCTGGTTCCATCCCTGGATCATCCCAGTGCCCCGATCCCAGCATCCTTCCCGCTCCCATCAGCTGCACCTCCATGGACAGGGCAGCAAAGCTCCCTAGAGCACCTCCCATCCCATAAAGCAGCTCTTTGCCTGTCTCTATCCCCCCTAACCCAACGCCCTTTATCCCCTGAAAATGCCATTCCTTTTCCTACCCTGCCATTTATTCCCTGGGAAAGGGAGTTAAGGGCTCAGTGCCAAGATAAACAGACCAAACAGTGGTTCAGCATTCCCTCAGCATTCCCATTCCCTCGTGCTTTTTCCAGAGGCAAACACCAAACACAGGGGAACAAAAGGTCAAAATCACCTGGATCCTGTACCATGAATAATTTCCCTTCCAAACACCTAAGCTCAGCTCAACTTAGAATTTTGTTTCAGCCTCCTCTTGTGGTTGGAACCCAAACAAGAATATTTCCAATCAATAACTGGAATAAAATTAGCTTCCCATTTAACAGCAAGCCTGTTTGGTTGTGGACCCGACCAGCACGGTTTTACCATTAGCCACACACTCCAAGGCTACTTGGCCAGAGTTTTCTGGAATAACTCCTGCAGGCTGGCAGGAGCCCCACTGGCACTTCAGGCTTAGCTGGGAGCAGGTCTCCATCCAGGGAAGGAGCTGGAGTCACCAGGTGCCAACCAAAGCAGCAGGGAGTCTTGCTTGTACCACAGAACAAAAATATGAAAACACAGCAGCTTGTAAAAAATAAAGCACTGATTTTCCTGACAGTGGCTCGGGCCTCACACCTCCCCACATCCAACCATTTTTCAGCACTGAATCATGGTTTAAACTCAGCTGGGAATTTCCAGGGAGTACGTGTGTGAAAGAAGAGCACATCACGCTCAGTGTAGTTTGTTTATTTTAATAGAGACCTTTTTTTACATTTATTTATAGCAGTGAGAAAAGTGCTCCGGAAAAAGATACCCCAGTCAAGGCAAGCTACAATAGCTACCATCCAAATCCTAAATATTCCCTACAGAAAACGGGCACTGCTGGATTAAGAAAAGTTCATTTTACAACAGAACAAGTTAAAAATGAGTAATTATAACCTGAAGAGGAACCAACCTTTTTTTACATCTTATTACTGTAAAGTGTCTGCATGTGAAATTCACAGAGGACTTCCTGCAATATTTAGGACTGCAAAACACCTCAGGCAGAATGTTACATGAAAGAGGGTGGAATTGGGGTTTTTATTTCTTTCAAAAGGCAGTGGTTCTCCCCCCAGTGAAGTTCGACCATGAACAAACACCAAAAAACCACAGAAAACTGGACCCTGGGCTGCTTTATTTCAGTGAACATCCCAGGCTCAGCCTGATGTGGAGGATGTGTTTCACTTTAGGTACCTAACCAGCAAAATCCAGCTATGTATGAGTCTTAAACCCCACACCACCTCAGCCTTTGCCAGTGAACAGAGCAAAACAAGGAAGAAACAGGGAAAAAGTGACTGCAGCTGGCAAAGGAATCTGAGCAGAGAGACAGCAGCGAGTCAGGATAGGTGTCCAGGGGGAAACGGGGGGCTTTGCACCTGGATCTTCCAGCTGCTCATCCCAGCAGGCAGGGCAATTCCCTTGTTTCAAGGGAATTCTGTACACACAGGTGACAGTGCTCGAAGGGAGCTGAGGATGCCACTGCTGCCCACTGGCCATCATTTCCAGGAGGCACACACATCATCCCCAGGGAACACAACATCCCCACACACTGCCCTGTGGATGCTGGCACTAGCCCCAAAGGCCTCTCAAAGCGACCCATTTTCCCCCAGAGCTGCCTCTCCACCTCCCTTCCCCTTCAGCTGCCTCCAAACTCCTCCTGCCGCTGCGCCGGCCGCTCGCCACATCTCCTCGTGCTGCTCCTCTCACCTGCCTGCTCCCCGACGCAGCACAGGACTCCTTGAACTGGGAAAACTGGAATTTTTACTGACACAAGAGTTGCTTTGTTCCCAAACCAGTCTCTGCCGGGGCCCGGCCGAGCCTGCCCCAGTCACTGCTCCTCCAAGGACAGCCGGCACCGCCCGTCCTGGGCCGTGTTGTAGGACTCACAGCTCTGGCACTTCATGCCCAGCAGGTGGAACTGCACCGTGGAGCGGGCGTTGCAGTCGTTGCAAAGGATCTGCAGGCACACACGGGAAGGAAGGAGAGGCTGCAGCACCAGCGGTGGGTGTATTTAAACAGCAGTGACAACATCCTACGCCTACATGTGACTGCTCCTCAGCATTCCCCACCCCTTGGGCTGAAGCCCGATCCAGCACGCGTCCCTAGTGCCCTCTGCTGCCAGGAAGTCCGAGGCACAGCTCTAGGGAAGCCAGGCAAGGGCGCCCTCTTACCTCCACCATCATGTTCTGGTACTCGGTGGGCATGGGAGTCTGTGCCACCTCGTTGTCCAGCTGGCGCCAGTACCTGGTCATGTCCAAGGCCGAGTGCATGCACAAGGGACACCTGTAGCCTCTGGCAGAAAGAGGGGGACACGTCTCAATGAGAAGGTGAAATGAGGCCATGAAACAAGGCCATTGGTAGGGACAAGTTTCACATTGTATCAGGCAAACAAACAGCACGAAGCAGCAAGTTCTGGCAAACAGAATTGGAAATTATATGCACTTTATCCCTTTAAGTTAGCCCTTCATCCCTTTAGGAGCTGTCTTTAAGTCAGATGGTGCAGAATTGGCACCAACTTAGGATTTTTACCTCTTGAAGAAATATGTTTGGACTAGGGTAATATTGAGAGGAAAGATGTTTGGAAATACTTACTCCTTCAGCATTTCATCGTAACATGTTCTGAAAATGAAACACAGGTCAGTCAGAAAAACTGAGTTACTGACAGGGAACACACCTGTGCTGCACAAAGGGAATAAACCACACAGGTATCCCCTGTGTGGTATGGCAGAAATTAAAAACATCCCTAGGCCAAATAACAGGAGAGCTTCACACTGTTAAACCTGACTGAGAAGGAAGACAACCCCCCTAAAGAAAATACTTCCTGGAGAAACAGACTGTCCCCACAATGCAGGTGCCTCAGAAAGCAGCTGTAAGCAGCTGGTACAGACTGAACGCTGCTGAATAAACACTCAACACAATGCAGCAGGTGTTTCCCTTGCTCAGGTGTCTGCTTTACCTGTGAAGAAGGTGACCACATGGCAGAACATGGGCTCCAACACGAGATGTGTGAATATCCTGTTTGGAGGCAAATATAAGACAAAAGAGAAGAAAATCAATTCACACACAGTCAGAAACAGGGGCCACACACAGTTATCCAGGAGATGAAAAGAGGCTGCTCACCTCCAAACATATTGGACAGTCCTGCCTGGAGACATTTTCAATACACTTTGCAAATGGAAAAAGAGAAGAAAACATTATTCTGCTGTGTAGTTTTCTGTGTTTTTCTATACTGTAAAACTCCAATAGGTAAAATTTCTTATGTCTTCAATTAGTGGCACCTGTGTTGCTGTTAGGTGAATTTAGAGAAGGAGAACCCACTGCTCTCCCTGCTCCTGTGGCCTCAGATGGGGCTGAGGCACATCCAGCTTCATGTTCAAGGCACTCCTTTTTAAGATATGGAGGTCAGTGGTGCATCCTTACCTTGTGCTTTCCTTGGAGACTCAGGCTCAGGCACAAATTACACTTGGAGCAGTGGAAGAAATCCTCCTTGGGGCCAATCCTGTGGAGAGAGGAGTCAGGGCAGGGCCGGTGCCTGCGGAGCTGGGCCCACTGCCCGCACGCACCTGCAGATGCCGCACTCCTGGCAGTGGTACTGCTTCTTGTCACGGTCAAACAGGTGGCAGATGTCACAGTAGTACTCCCCAAAGAGGCTGCCACAGCCCTCACAGTGCTGCTGGGCCTGAGGGGACATCAATGTCCTGAGTGCTGTGCCTGCTTCCAGGCTCCAAAGGGGTGTGGAGCTCTTGGAGCAAGGCTGGGAGCTAAGAAGTGATCAACAGAGTGGAGAGGACAGGCTGAGGGAGCTGGGCCCTGATAAGGGATGGCTGAGAAGATCGAAGCCATGTCTGCAGGGATGTGGAAGGTGCCAAGAGGATGTAATCAGCCTCTGTTCCGTGCTGCCCAGAAACAGGCTGAGGCAATTGGCAGAAGCTGATGCACAGGCAGCTCCACCTGCACAGGAGGAAGAGCTTCCTTCCTGTGGCCTGGAACAGAGAGACTGTGGAGTCTCCCTCACTGGAGATATTCCAGAACCGCCTGGACACAGTCCTGTGCCATATGCTCTCCAATCACAGGACATCCTGAGCTGGAAAGGGATCCACAAGGTTCACAATGTCCAACACTCAGCCCCGCACAGGAGTGCTCCGAGCGTCCCACCAGGTGCCTGACTGCAATGCCCACAAGCCTCCTGACCTGTGCCAGGACTGGGGCCGTGACCCCTTCCCCCGGGAGCCTGTTCCAGTGCCTCTGGGTCAAGAACTTTCCTTGCCATCCATCCTAAACCTCCCCTGACACAACAGCAGGCCATAACCTCCCGGACGCACCTTCTGCAGGAGCCGGCAGCTGCTGCACTGCACCTCGGACACCTGGAACCGATCCAGCTGGTGCTCCTCGGCTGCGTCGTGGCACAGCCGGCACGGGTACAGCTTCCCGCAGCACGGGGCCTGCCAACGGAAGGAGACGGCATGGAGCGGCCACCACCCTGGCACGGCACGGCACGGCACGGCACGGCACGGCACGGCACGGCACGGCCCCCGCTCACCCACCCGCAGCCGGCAGCCCCGCCGGTAGTGCTCGCATCCTTGCTCGCCTCCCTCCGATCCCCCCGCCGTGGCCATGGCCGCCAAGGCTGCCCGGTCCCGCTCCACCTCTTCCGCTTCCTCACAGCCGGTTCCGGAGGATTTGGAGGTTTCAGAATGGCTTCCCCCGCTCCCTGGCTGGAAGCCTCGTGTTCCCCTTCTCGCTGAACCCTGGTTCGAGTGGGAGGGGAGCTCTGGAGATGTCCCGTCCGAGCTCCCTGCCGAGGCGGGGTCACCTAGAGCAGGTGATACAGGACCGCGTCCAGGCGGGCTGGGAATGTCACCAGAGAGAACTCACGACCAATCACAGAATCATAGAATATTCCGACTAGGAAGGGACCCGTCAGGATCATCGAGTCCAACTCCTGACCCTGAACCCCGCCAATCCCACCAAGCTGCCCGAGAGCTTTGTCCGAACACTCCTTGAGCTCAGTGATCCCTGCGGGTCCTATCCCAACTGAGTAGATTCTGTGAGCTCTTCATGTTGAGGTAGAGCTCCTTGTGTTTCAGTTTCTGGCCACTGCTTCTTGTCCTGTTGCTGGGCACACCAGAAATCTGGCACCATCCTCTTGACACCCATCTTGGAGATACTTGTATGGATTGATGAAATTCCTGCTGTCTTCTCTTCTCTGGACTGAGCAGGCCCAGCTCCCAGAGTCTCCCCTCCTGAGAGAGATGATCCAGACTCCTCCATCATCTTTGGTCTCTGCTGGACCCTCTCTGGTAGCTCCTTGTCCTTCCTGACCTGCAGAGCCCAGAACTGATCACAGCACTCCAGATGTGGCCTCACTGGGGCCAAGCAGAGGATCACCTCCCTGGACCTGCTGGCCACACTCTTCCCCATGCAAAACCTTCCCCTTAAACCTTTCTCTCCTCCAAAAACCCAGCTTTCCCCCAAAAACCTCCACTCTTTCCTCCCCAAACCTTCTCCCCATGGCTACCTGACTGACTACTGTGGCCAAGTGGAGCATCCACTATGGGGACAGTCAAGCCCAGAATTGGAAGATCTTTTTATTTACAAATGAAATGTACATGTCAAGAGACAGCATAGAGACAAATCCCTAAATACAATGAACTCAGACCATATTCTCTCATGATCCATGGGTGGGAAAGGCTGTATTTTGTGGAAAAATAAGTTCCAAAGTTAATGACACCATGTGGGTTGTGACAGCTGAGGGAAAAAAGTTTTGAGCAAGACAGGGACAGCCCAAAACTGACCACAGACAAACTAAGGCCAAGTAAGCAAAAACTGTTTCCAAACAGTCAAGTTTTACTGTCCCATTCTCCTAGAGGACCTAAAGGAACAATGAGTTACTGAGACATTCCACGTGCCGCCTGCATCACAGCTCAGTATTCCACAGGGATATTCCTTCCTTCACTGTCAACACTAGCCAGACAACATAGCCAGGCAAACACCCCAAAGACAACTGCCCAGATGCAGGGTCAAAAATGTGAAGAGAAAACCTAAACCAAAGTGACAAGTGCATTAGCGAGGGTTTCAGAGGAACAGCTGCAGATTTGCACATTTAGATATTGTATTTCTTGCACAGATGTTTTCTTCACTGTCGAGGCAAAGGTGCTTTTCGATCCAGATCAGGCAGCCCACTGATACATGAGAATTTTGACAGCTGCTTTCGTCAGGATTCACTGAAAAACAAACCTCTCAGGCAGGCAGCAGCTGGACAAGTGAAAGCCCAGCTTCCTTCAGAGTCCTCCAAAGCAGCTCCTGCCCTTGTCACACACCAATGACCACTACTCTTCTCAGACAAGACTTGGCCCTAAGCCAGAAAGTCAACATTCCAGGGGCTGTTTGCATGCAAGAAATCCAGCAGCAAAGGCAATGCAAGCTCCATCCTTGGCCTGGACCCAAGCCACTTCCGTGCAGTCTGCTGCACCAACAGGAGTAAGGGATCCTCCTCTCCCCTGCAGACACCTGGCAGCTTTAGCCCCTGCAAACTCAGATGGATTGTTCCCACTGTTCAGTCACCTGCATCAAGAGGAGAAAAGGAGAATGACTCTGGACAGACTAACAAAACACAAAGATGCTCCCTGGTGAAAGGCTTCCTTTATTTTGCTTTGTTACACATCCTTACCTTGCTGAAGCTGTGCATTTACATCTCTGTGCTTCACAGATCAGAAAACTCAAGTTGTTTTTTCCCCTCCCCACATGCAGGCAGCCAGCTTCCCCTTTTTTTGCTGTTCTACCAGCTTGCTCAACCCCCCAATTCCATGAGCTGCTTCTTTTCCAGCCCCAATGCCCAGCACCTCAGGAAAATTATTTACTGTGCACAGTGAGCTGTGTACTGTAAGAAGTCTGTCATAACTGCATGTCCTGATCAAGAATGTGAAGTGTAAAATAATTTTCCTATTGCAGTTCCCATCCCTAGGTGAGTGTTCATGAAACCATGCATTTGGAAGCCCCCAGCAGGCTACACGGCAGAAATGCAAGCCCACCTTTTACAGGCAGGTGTGACCATCTCCCCAGGGCTAGTGCTCAACCCTGGGGAAGGTGGCTTCTGATGCATCCGGCATCAAGGTCCCTGACAGCTGTAAATTGGGAAAGAAAGAGACAGGATCAATTTCCAAGTGTAGCATCAAAAGAGAAGACAATCAGAAACAGCCTTCTAAAGACACATGCAATGCCAACACCTAATTGAAAGCAAATCTGTTCTTTGGTCAAATCAGGCTTCAAAAATGCTCCCACAGTGGATGACTTAACAACCCTGAGGCAAATTCTGCTCCTTTAGGAGTCAAACTGGAATTCTGTGGGCCATGCTGTTGAGAAAGTCCCCAAAAACCAAAGCAAACCAAACAAATACAGAGCAGCACAAACCACTTTATTGCCTTGCTACCTGCTGTGAGGGCAGACTTGAGTTATGAAGGTCGATAGCAGCGAGGGAGGGGACTCGGGACTCTGCAAACATTCTATTTTCCTTCTTCAGAAATCTGGGATGCTGAGCTGCAAAACACAACTAAGGTGCTTAGAGCCATGTTTAGGGAGTGAAGGCTGACACACTGCTTCTTGACACTTGTTGGGTACCCAGGTTCTATTTAGAGGAGCTCAAAGTTCCTACCTTCCGCTCCCCTCAGCTCGGGGAGATGATTTAGTTCTGGCAAACGCACATTTGTCTTGAGGAATTCCCATTTCTTCTTACTTGCCTGAAGGATAGGTTTTTTGTTAGTAACCTATAGTCAAGGGCATATGGAGCAGCTCATGAAAATATAGACAAAAATAAAGCTATTTTCAAGCTTAAAAAAAAGCAGTGGCACAGCAATGCTCTGATGCAGCTGGAATTTGTCCAAGAGACAAAAGAATCTGATGTGTGTGAAGGAATTCAACCTGCTCAAGTGCTTTTTATACACAAGCAATGGAAAAGCTACAGCAAAATAAAAACAATCATCTAAGTGAGGCTGCTTTTGGAGAGATAAAATACAGCCCTTGGAGAATGGCTGGGATTAGTTATCTGGAAAAAGGCAAGTGTTCTTGGCTGGCACAGTAATCATCATGCCTAGGTAGTGAGAGAGGAGGAAAACTTTCCATTTCACTTGTTTTCCTTATCAATTTTTAATGCAGTTATGGCATGACTAAGTAAAGCCCTGGCCACATTAAATGCAAACCCTCAGTTCTGCTTCAGCAGCACTGCACACATGGTCTATCGCTCCTGGCCAGGCAGGAGGCCATGGATATATTCCAAATCTCACAGATATCCTGTGCTGGACTGCTCCCCTCATTAAAAATTGCTTTCTGACATAAAATATATTTTATCTAAGAACTGTTAGCGAGGGATAATGAACGCAAAATCTGCAGGGGAAAAGGGGTAACAAAACAAGTAGTATTTCTAGTATTCTAGTATTTCTAGTATTTTTAGTGGGGAGTTATGGTGAAAGATGGACCAGATGGAGTTCTTGAGAATACAACACACGATTGAATTAATTTTTGCTTGGCCAAGGAGGACAGACAGACAGACAACTCACCGGTGTCAGGCTGACATTGCAACGCCCCACTGGAGAAGGCTTCCGTGCCTTTAGCAAGGGGTTCAAGTATTTTTTACTCTTTTCATCAAGTCTGTAATCAGAAATGCCCCACAGCTGGTATGAGCTGGGCTGACACAGCCAATATAAAGCACCAAATGCAAGGTGTCCCAAACCCCACATCCTGTGCTCCCACACTGTCACCCTGCCCCTCCCAGGGCATCCCAGGAATGATGGATAGGAGCTCCCCTAGCTCTGCTCCCTTACCTGTAATTAAGGCTCCCAGGCCCAGACCCCATCCCAAATGTAGGAGAGAAGTTCTGGTTGATGGGAGGGATAAATGTGCCCAGGTTCTTGGCATAGTCCAAGTTGCTGCTGGAATCTTTCAGGTTGGTCTGAGGGCTCAATTTCATTGGGTGGATTGTGTTGTCATAGAGGAAGCTCAGCTTGGAGGATCGATCTGCTTTCTCTGCATCAGCTTTAGAGGGCTTGGTCTTTATCAGCTTCCCATCTTTGCTCCTTGGGCCTATGCTGAAATCCTGTTTGGGAAGATAAACATCATCTTTCCTTACAGTCATGGTTAAAAAAGCAGTTTACAGCAGTGCATGCAGCAAAAAAAACATGTCAGAAGCCTACACGTGCATGATTCTGCAAGAATCTAATGGAGATGGAATTGGTTTTGGTAGAATATCTCTGCTTTCCATCAAACAGGAGAAAATTTGTCAGGGTTCCAGCACTCTCTGTAAATAAGTCACTTGAGACTGGAATCAGAAATGATAGAGGAAAACCAGCTGTATCCTGTGTCTTTTCTGAAGGAATTAAATAAAAACTCATCTCAATGTCACCTCAAAGTCACTCTGAAGCACCCTTGGTATCCAGTTGAAAGGAAAATTTTTATTTTTGATGACAGGGCTTTAAATCAGGTTAACAGCAGCATAAAGCGTGACTTATGCTTCCCAAGTGATTCCCCTCCAGCTCTGTATCACCAGGAACTGCACCACAGGTCTGTATGGTTCACCTGAAAGGGACTGGCCCAAAAGCCCCCTGCACACTCCCAAGCTATTTCATAGGAATTTAAACTGCTGCGCCTATTTTAAAAATAATGATACAAAACATGAGAAAAATCCCAAAACAATACAGGTTTGGAAAACACAGATGGACCAACCTGGACGCTGATGATTTTTCTTTCTTCTGAAACATCATCTTTGTCCCTTTTATTGACTTTAGATTTTTTTTGAAATTGATGGTCTCTGGTATCTTTCTGGATTATTTGTTTAAGCTCCTGAGTAAATCTACATTCCATATAAGGAGAAAAGAAAGAAACAAATAATAAAAGGGCTTCTGTTTATCTTAATAGCATCATCAGTTGTTAAGCCCAGGCTCCTATAGACTTTTACACAGTCAAACAAACTGTGCCTTTTAACTAATGAGAAGACAAATGTAATGTATACATTAAATAAAATCTTCTGCACACATTTTTTCACAATACAGCAATAAAGCAATAAAATACAGCAATACAGCAATAAAAAATAAATCTGCACCAGTTTGGTGCAGATGCAGTGAGTGAACACAGTGTAAGACTGTACTACCCAATGTGGCGTGACACTGATGAATTAATGTCACAACAAGGTAAATGTGCCACTGCAATGTGTTCCCTTCCAACTCTATTTTCAGGAAGGTCAAGCCAAAACAAACGGAGGCATTCAGCAGCTGTGAGCTCTGCAAACCCAGCAGTGTGCAGTCTCCAAGCACAACTGCTTCACTTCTTTCTAACCTGAGCCTGCAGTGAGCAGGAAAGGAGCTCTTACCTCTCAGCAAAGCCGTCCTTGTTGAAGAAATCACCCTGCAGGAGCTGGGCGCAGGACGGTCTCTTGTCTGGGTCAATCTGCAAGCACTCCTGTCAAACCAGCAGGAGGACAAAAACACAGCAGGAATTAAACAAAGGCTTTGGCACGAGGAAAAGACCCCTGCAGTGACCCCTTTGGCCCTGCAGAGCTGGGAGTCCCCATCACCCTGGACTGGAGCTCTGGGATCCCCCACCAAGCTGCCAACCCAAGCTGCTCACTGCCTGGAGAGCTGAGAGAAGGGCACTTCAACATCCCTGTGCTCAGCTGTGTGAGGTGGAGGGCAGCAAAACAGAGGAACACTCACAGGAAACACTCAGTTAATTACCTGGGCTAATTCCAGTGCTTCAGCAGGGAGCTTGGGATAGCGTTTCTCCAGGGATTCGAGCTCCTTCACCTCAGGCAACTTCAGGCCGGCAAAGAGGGGGTTTTTATAGAATAACTCCTGTTGTCTTGGAATTAAGTTACCTAGAATCAAGGCAAACAAAGGTGGAAAATACAGGACAGTGAAACATGTGAGAGGCTGAAATGCTAGTAAGGGCTACAGTCTGGCTTGTTATCTTTCCACCCATCAAAACAAATCTGAGCCCTTCACTCCTGAGCAAGCCCCAGGGGCTCTTCTTACCCAGGCACTTGGTGATATGGTAGAGCTGGTCAATGTCTGAGTCTCCAGGGAAAAGGGGCTCTCCTGTAAGCATTTCTGTTATCAGGGCGCCAACAGCCCACACGTCCACAGGCCTGGGGAGAAAAACCACCAGCAGCCCAGCTCAGCACAGCTCCATGGCTCCAAAGGCTGAGGCAGAGATGGAGCAGCCCCTGCACGCTCCCCAGAGCCCTTGCCAGGCTGGCAGGCCAGGCTCACCTGCCGTATTTGCTGTCCCCCACCAGCAGCTCCGGGGCTCTGTACCAGCGGGTGGCCACGTAGTCCGTGTAAGCTTCCCCAGAAGTGGCCAAGGGCCGGGCAAACCCGAAGTCGCAGAGTTTCACTACTCCTGACTGGGAAACCAGGATGTTCTCTGGCTTAATATCCCGATGGATTATCTGCACAAAGAGAAGGAAGTCAGGCAAACTCTCTGTGTGTACATAGCAAACTGATTGGCTCAGCAAGAAGCACAGCTTTCTCATATGCAAGTAGAAAATTACAGGCAAACACAGAACCACTAATTTCAGACACATTTATTTTATGTATCTCTTTTTCCTTTCTATTTCTCTAAGTTTAAAGACGTACAAATACAAAAATACACACTTCTATTCTAATATGTATCTATTGATTGTAGCTGCAGAGCTGATTTCTTGCAGATACTTACATTATGGCTGTGACAAAAGGCAATTGCTCTCATAATCTGAAACAAGTATTTCCGAACCCTCTCGAAGTCCAGTCCATTGGGAGAGTCCTCAAGGTCATTGAGCATCGTGTGATCCACAAACTCAAACACCAGGTACCACCTCTTCTTCCTCTTACACACATCCAACAGGTTCACCAGGTTCTCGTGCCTCAGTTGCTGTCAAGAAACAGGGAATGTTTAGTGAGGGAAAAAAACACTTACTAAAAGTTATAAAGGGAAATGTTTAAAAAAAAATTTTTGCAGTTAACTTTTTAACTGCAGCCCTGCTGGGACAGTACCAAAAAATGCACCTTGAATAAAAAGAGGAAGAAAAAGCAGCCGTGTTTTCCAGTTATTTTGTCATGTATACTTTTGTTTATTTTGTGTCCCCAGCAGACAAGGCTCCACCTCCCATTTGTTACACATTTATCACGCACCAACACAAAAGGCCATGCTACAGAGCACAGTTATTTATTAGCTGGAACCTGGCAGGGAAACATCCCCAGAGGCTGCCTGGAGGCAGCAGCAGAGCCCAGGAGTGGGACCCAGGAAGATGCAAAAGGACTGCAGAGCACAGGGAATTGCAGGGAAAACTCTGCCGGGGCAGAGGCAGTGCCAGCCAGCCTGCACCTGTGCCTGCCCAGATTTCTTAGAAGGTCTGACAAGAGAAGAATTTTTAAGGGTATCCAATAAGAGAAAAAGCTCTTTTTCCAAGAATTATTTGTTCTCTACACAGGAGACCTGAAGAGGTTTTTGCTGTTTTCAGACACAATTAAATTTCTGCCCAAACTCGAGGGGGAAAAATATTAAAACCAAAGATAGACAGGGAAGAAGGGAAGGAACTACAAAGAGAATAAACCTCCAGGTATTTATTTCCCCTGTGAGAGGCCACCCTTCCTGAGCTGCATATGCAAACATTCTCCTTGCAAAGGTTCCATTCACCCAGGAAAAGCAGTTAATTCCCAGAACACCTGGGTGCTGCTCAGAGCAGGGACAATCCAGGCTCACAGAGATGCACTTCAGAAGGGTTTGAAGGGATAATGCTTGGAGCTGCATGCATTTCTATTAACTCCAATTCTGTAACTCTTGTAGTAAAGGCAAATACCACTTTTTTCCCCTCTTCAGCGCACAGGAACCATAAGCTGGCAGATTTAGGAAGAGATACTTGTGGCAGACAAAAGGACAGGACCCAGGTTTGCCAGTATTCCCACCTCTGGAGCAGCCTGGAAATAAGGTTTTCCTATTTTTTTTTCACCAAACAGATCATCTGGGTCCCAGTGTTCCAAACTCCCAATGTGCCCATGCAGAGGGACAAGCACTGTACATGGGACAAACATTCCTATGGGGCAAGGGAAGCTCCTCAGGACAGCCCATGGCAGTGCCTCACCACTCTGACAAGGAATCATTTTTTTCTGATATCCAGTCAAAAGCTGCTCTCTTTCAGTCTGAATCCACTCCCCCTCGTCCTTTCCCACAGCAGTAACACCAGGCAAATCCCACACTCCAACAACAAAGGACACAGTGCACACATGGTTCAGGGAATCCCACAGGAGTCCTTCCTGCCAGGAAGGTGCCATGGATAGAAAAAAAAAATAAAGGAAAACTTTCCTAGAAGTGTTTTACTGTCTCAGGTGACCCCGGCAGCCCCCAGCCCGTTTAGGGTCACACTCCCAGGCTTTAAAAGGTCAGCGTTCCTTCTATTTCCAGCAAATCCCCAGCAGGAAAGGCCAGGCATTTGGGACAGGGGGACAGCCACCACCAGGAGGCAACAGAGACCGCACCATCCCCTGGCAACGCCAGAACATCCCAAGATCCGCCAGGTGCATCCAGCCCGGCGCTCAGGCCAAGGGAGCCGCGGCTCCGCCAGGCCACAGCACGGAGGGTTCCGTTAAATCCAGCGCCTGGAGATCCCGGCAGGGCCCAGGCGAGTCTCCCTCGGCCTGGGGTGCGTCGGTGACACCTGGTGAGTGCTGTGAGGGGAAGCCGAAGGAGTCTGAACACACAAATTGCTTTGCAATTTAAGCACGAAATTGTTAGAAAAAAAAGCGGTGCCGCCGGCCTCACCTTGAGCAGTTTGATTTCCCTCAGGGCGATTTTCCGCACCGCCGCGTCGTCGTCGCTCTCCAGGAACTTCTTGACGGCCACGATCTGCCCGCTCTCCCTGTTCCTGCACTTGGTCACCATCCCGTAGCTGCCTTCCCCCACCAGCCCCAGCACCTGGTACTTGTCCATGGTGGTGGCGGCAGGGCGGGAGGGCCCGGGCCCTGCGGCAGGGCCGAGCCGGGACGCGGGGACAGCACCGGGATGGCGGCACCGCGGCCGCCGCCGGCTCCCACCCCAAGCGGCCGCGTTACTGCGGCAACGGCCCGCCGTAAAGCGCGGCCGCGCCCCGCCTGTCGCGAAAGGCGGCCGGAAGCTCGCTCGGCTCTTGAAAAGGCCTCATAAAATGTTTTAAGGGTAAAATGTTATAAAGCTTGCTTTTTAAAAGCCGCTAGGGCTTTAAAAAGCGTACTAAGCAACCACATCTCTTGTGCGGTGGGCTGAGTGTTAAAAACCCAGCCTGAATCCATGCAATGAGGGCTCCATGTGCAGATGGGAGGCTGTGGATGTTGCTAAAGATCAGTGGTGAATAATTTGGTTTTACTTCATTTTACAAACTTGTCTCCACGTGCTATTTGCAATGTAACACCATGCATGAACCTGCTTCCTTTGAGGGGAAGGAAAGCTGAAGCATCCCTGTGGCTTTACTAATATTTTCAGCCCACACATTCTTAATCCATCGTCCCCTTGTTCCTTCTTCCATCCTGTGATGGATGTAGCAGCCCACGGTCTGGCCTTCTGCTGACACTGACTTCTCATGTTCTGGGCAGCAGCGGCACGGCAGGACACGGGCAGGAAAACAGCTCCAGGAACAAACTGCAGAAATGAAGGTATTCCATGAGGATATTCCCAAGATTCCCGCCTCAGTTTGGTGGCCTCTAGGTCACAACTAAGGGCACTGCGGAAAGAAAGGTGTTCCATGATGCATAAATTCCATTAAAATACAGGATTCTGTCTGGTTATCGTCAACTTCCTCCTCTGAATCCTAACAGCACCTTCGAAGTGGGAAGAAGTTCGTTTCTTCTGATAAGAGGGCAATAAATTCTTTTTCTCTGAAAGATTTAGGTGTCCTGTGTCCTGTGGCTGCTATCTCGCTGTAAGTACTTTCTTTTTGAAAAGTATCCTACATAGCATAATTTCTATTTTAACATTTTTTTATAACCTAAAACTATATTTACCACACTACTTAAGAAAATTAATACAGCATTACATTTCTACCACAACACATATAATATTCATTTTAATATTTGCAGAAAGCCAATCACAAAATAAGCATTTTTCACATGTCAGAACACGGGCGATGACCCCACGGGGCCGTGCCACGGGGGAAGCCGCTCTAGGGGCGGGCTGGTTCTGGCGGGCAGGGCCGATGTCACCGATGATGCCGAGCCGGGGGCGGTGCCGGCGCTCGGGGCAGCCCCGCCCGGCCCTGCGCAGCCACGCGGCGGTGCCGGCCCTTTGTTCCCGGGGGTCCGCGGCCGCCGGGAGGCGGCGGGAGCTGCGGCCAGCAGGATGCCATGGGGAACTGCTGGGCGCAGTGGTGCTGCGGACTGTTCCTGCGGAGGGATGCCGGCCGCATCCAGCGCGGCGGAGGGTGAGCAGCATCCAGCGCCGCTGCCCCTTTCCCCTCCCCGGGGCGGGGAGGTGCCGGGCCCGCCGGCTCCGCCTTCCCCGTGGGGCACCGGGGGTGGCGGGGTGGGCAGGGATGCGGGGTCCGGGCTCCTTGGCGTGCCGGGGGCATGGATGGAGGCGCCGGGAGCCCGCCGGGCTCGGTGCGGTTTTTGTGCGGTCGGGGCTCATGCGCTTCCAGGGTCAGCGGCTCCTGAGCCCCGGTGTTTTTCCGGCAGGAGGTGCCCAGAGAGGGTTTTCAGGTCAGTTGTCAAAAGCCTTGCAGGCGGCCGTGCTGGTGGGAGCGATGGAAAAACACCCGGTTTTCTGCAATGTGATCTCGTCCTCGCCGTGAGTCAGAGGCTGAGCCGCTGCTGGGATAAATCAGGAGCAGAATGGTTCGGATGAACTCATGTCTGTTGCAGAATGGTTCCGAGGAATCCTTATCTCCTGGAAACGTGCGACAGCCTGTTTCATTCTGCCACAAGCAGTTCACGGAAAAGCACAGTGCAAACAGGGCTTTTCCCATATCCTGGCCGGCACTGGATACCTACACATCACTTATTTTCGATGTGTTGGGGTAGAAATCGCTCTCAGCAGGTATGCTGGGCATTTTACATGATGCAAGCTCGTGGCCTCTTGCTTCACACCAGCTCTGGCAGGCGAGTCTCACCTTCCAGACGAGCTGCTTCTCAGAGGCAGGGGTGAAAAACCAGGGCAGTGCATGTAGAGGATACCTGCTTGTATTTTTAGTGCTCCGCCAGAGGGGATGGGAACACCTCCGATGCCTTGACAGCTGGCACTGAAGTAGCACTTTGTTGTGCTTTGAGAACGCCAGGCAGTACTTGAAAGCTTCTTCCTGCACAATTTGAAAGCTTCTCCTTCCTGTGTGTTTTGCTGAGTCTCCTTCCACAGGCCAATACCCCTTTTTTCAGCAAATCTAGTGACAATTTTAGTGACAAAAAATTTAGTGCGAATCCCTGCATCTGTTAGTCCAATACCAGGCTGTCCTGGCCAGTGAAACAAATCTTCCTGCCTGCTGCTATGTTGTCTAGTTGTTCAGGTGTTGCACAACCTGCAGTGAAAGTCTGAGGCATATAAAATGTACAGAGGACTGCTGGCCTCTGTGCTTCAGATCAGATTTGTTTTCTGGGTGTGGTGGTGGTGGTAGTTTACAGAGCGGTGTCACAGTGCTGAGGTTATTTTCCTTCCACTGAGCAGGGAATTCTGTTAAAACCAAAACTGTAAAATGTGGTGCATTATAAAGTTTGCAAGTTAGATTGATATCACCTTGTCCATGTTTGGCTGTTTCTGGAACACCATAATGTAAAAATGTAGCTTATCAACTTAATGATTACTTTAATCACTCATATCCTCCCCCAACCCCAGCTTCTTTATTTTAAGATGCTCCAAGATTTGCCTGTAAGAGATAAACTCCTAATTAAACTACTAAGTATAGGGTTTTTAGTAAGTTTCAATATCCTGGAAGATCGTAAGTTGCGTAAACGTGTTCATAGGTTGCTGATTCTTCACTTGAAGTTTTGTGCAGGGGTGAAGCTGATGGGTCTTCTGTTTGTGTCCCTAATGACCTCAGGCTTCCATGGTTGCCTTGAAAGTGGCCTTTCCTCTCTGGTTTCCCAGCAGTGAATCCTCTGGAAAAGGTTCTTTAGTGGCAGGAAAGGTTGTGCGACAAGGAACCAGTGGGTAGAGCAACAAGTTGCCAGGGGAGACGCTCCCTGAAGTGGCTTCCAAAGAAAAATGAGATGGAGATGAAATCCGATACGGTTAAAATAATTCAGGCTTTGGCTGCTGTGTTGCTTTTATTATTGTCACAGTGTTGGTGTTGGTTGCAAGTGCTGAAGGATCTTTTCGTGCAAGTAGAGAAATCCCTGAGGCCCTGCTTTATTCCTTGTACCAGTCAGCACTTGCAACTGGAAACCCTGGTTTTGGAAACAGTTCGATGAAATGGATGTTGCACTGAAGAGTGTTTATGTTAGAATGTTCTTCTGGACCGTGGCCAAACCTCCTTGGCTAGGTAGAAATGTATTCAGGGAACTCAACACTGTGTCAGGGTTTGTAGAGGACAGGGCTAACTGTCCCCTGTAAAATAATTCAAATAAAATAGGAAGAATTCTGAATAAAAATCAGGGAAGAAACCAATTCCCTGTATAAAATTAGAGTGTGAATTTAATTTTTTATTTTAGTTTAAAAGTATTGCCTTGACCTCTTACTGGATATTTTTCCCTGAGGCTCAGCCTTCTGGATGTGCCAAGCTGTCAAAATAAAATGTATTGTTTAGCACTGATGAGGTGCAAGATACAGGAAAGAGTTAAGTGCCATGGTGAGCAACAGCATTTTCAGAAATTGCCTGGAACAATGTTTTTTTTCCAGGAAAAACATATTAAAGGGATTGCAGAACGTGCTAATAGTCTGTAAATGTCAAGTCCAGCATCCTGACAAGTGATTTCATCTCACAAGGGTTGTAGTTTTCCCCCCAGTTCTACAGAAGGCATTTCCATGCTTTTGCCTCTCCCTGCTGTAGTTAATGTCAGTGTGCTAAATACATGAAGACTTTGTTGTTATTTTATAGTTAACATATTTTAAAATCTGTTTTACATTCTCAGGTTCATTTACCTTCTGCTGTGCATGGAAAAGTCTTTTGCAATCTAACTGTAAACTTATTTTTCCAGATCCAAGTATTTTAGAACCTGTTCAACAGGAGAACACTTCACTATAGAGGTAAGCACTTACATTTTTAGCTATTTAAGAAAAAGTGGGAAAAGCTGAATCCTGGCAATGCCTTTAACACTTTCTGCAGTTTATGAACACTGAAATATTCTGGGATATTCCAGCCCAGATTTGGGTTACCTTATAGTTTGTGGTATTTGTAGTCCACAGAGGTCCTTTCCCAACCTCCAGATTTAAATCCTTTTTGCCAAGGGTAGTGTAAGGTTAACCAGGAATAACCTGGTTTACTTTCCCTGAGCGTTCTGGAAGTCCTAGGCCAGCCAGATTGCCCCTTTTACTGAGGATAACATTAATTATTGTAGGTAATGCTTGGGCTGTCCAGAAAGTTGTGTACAGAGGGGGAAATCTGTTGTGCTACAGAAGAGTGAGTTTGTGCAGCTTAGAATGCTTCTTTTTTAATTAGGACTCTTCTCCTGTTAGGAAGAGAAACATTGCTAAGAAGGTCCACCTCTAAAAATAAAATTCCTCTGAAAGTAGAGTTACAGTCCCACTGTTAGAACTGGAGTGGTGTTTTTACAAGACACATAAAATATGCAGTCATACTTGCTGTATGAGTCTTTAGTGATTTGTTATATTGAGTTGTGAAAATGATTTATTTATTTTCCTCTGCAGTTTGAGAACCTGGTGGAAAGTGATGAGGTGAGTACCTGGGGCATTATGTGAAACCTGCTTGTACAACCCTTAAAAATGGTTCCAACATCTGCATCTTCCTCCTGCTTTAAGCTGAGCAGTAGGCTTAAATCACAGGGTTATTTTGGGTTTTTTTTAACTTTCTGTTTTCCTTGCACTAGGGGTATGAATTTAAGACTTTTGATAAAGATCTAAGAGATTCGTTTTGGGGAGTATGGGAAATAACCCATTAAGGAAGGGGGCACTATGGACTTTGGGAAGAAAGAAAAGAAAAGAAGAGGTGTGAGGAAAAAGAGTGTTTGGGGAGACTCAAAGGAGAATTTGCTGCTGGTATAACTCTTGCATAAAACTCAGCAAGTGCCCTCAGTCTGAGAACAGAAATGGACCTGGGTTGCTTTGCTAAGGGAAGTTCTGGAAGTGCTCTGTCTTTACAAAAAAACAGACTTTTTTATTTATTTTAACAGGGGGAGAGCCCAGGAAGCAGTCACAGGTAAGACTTTGAGACTGAGGACCTCTCCTTCCCTTTGCTGTTCCACTGGTAACACTAAACAAAACCGAGTAAGGGAGAAAAAAGGGACAAAAACAAGTAAGGAAAAAAATAAGTGAGGTTAGGACTGCAGTGACAGTAATGGTTCTGTTCCAGTAGTTCTGTTAGCAGGGATGGTTCTGAAAATATGCTTTCTGTAAAGATATAAATTATAAATAATATGAATTGTGAGAGCAAGGAGAGACAGCAGTGTCCTGAACAAGCTGGAGCTTTCAGGAGGAGCAGGCCACAAGCAGAGCCTGTTGGATGTGCATTAAAGGACTGGTCAGGACAGACCACACAGATATGTCAAAGTGCAAATAAAGGGTTGTCATGCATGAATAATGGATGGAGCTTTTTTGTGTTTCCCCAGGCCTCTGACTGAGGAAGAAATTGCAGACCTGAAAGAGAGACACTATGACTCCATTGCTGAGAAGCAGAGGGTTGTTGACCTGAAGCTTCAGTCAGAGGTAAGTGGTCACAGTGAGAGTACAAATGGTTTTTCCTCCAAAAATGTTAGGATCAGCCATGGACACCAGGAGATTGCACTCACATGGAGCAATTGGGTTTTGTTCAGCAGTTTGTATTTTTTAGCCTACAAGGTGCACAAATTCCTTCTTTTTAACAGTCTCTTAGCTGAAAAAAATGGAATGAATAGGCTGGGTTTCTGACCAGGATCTCTTAAATTGAACCCTTTTTCAGTGCAAGACCAAATGGGGAATATTCTTGATTCAACTTTTCCTGTGTTGAATTTTCTCCACAACTTTCTTAAGGGAAAAAAATCCACATGATTTGTTATTCTGTTTTGGTGCTGCAGCAGTTAATGGAATATGAAGTGGAAAACAATGTAGAGCTTGGATGAACTTTGATCTAAAGTGCCAGTGAACTGTGGAACTGAAAATCTTTAAATCTTTCGCTGTGCAGTCCATAGTAAAATAGAAAAAAGCATTGCAGCATATTATTAGTTCACAAATAATAAATGTTTTCTCAGTAGTTACCTAAATTTCTTGGGCTGTTTGCTTGTGGGGAGGGAAGCTGTTAAACCCAGTTATTGCTTTAGCTGCAGTCAATTTTGTTTTGTTTTGCTTTTCTAGCTGCTTTTCTTTTGTTTTCTTGCACTTATGGCTTTAATAATAGGAAGATAGATAGGTTCTGCTTTTGTTAACCATTACTGTTTTGTTCATACACAGTTAGCCTTACAAGAGGAGAAGTTAAGACTAGAAGAGGAGGCTTTATATGCTGCACAACGTCAAGCAGCCAGGGCAGCAAAGCAGAAAAAGCTCTTGGAGGTGAGGGGAAAAAGACCCCAATATTTATGAGAGCCTCTGTCCTGTCCCTATGTATGCAGACTTCCCTGATACCCTTTCCATCTCAGGAGACCTGACCAGGAGGTGGCTTTGGATTGCAAAGTAGAGAAAGAAGTACAAGATTTGGAAGTGCAGCTGGTTGGAGCAGCTGAAAATCACCATAATTGTTTGAAACAGTTTCTGTCACCGAGTAGAGATTTCGAATGAGCTATAATTTTAATCTATAATTAGCCTCACACTCTTCTTATATAATATGTAGAAGTTACTGATCTTAAATGTAAAAATGATCTGTGGTGTCTTTTGGGTAAAAAAAAAACCCTTGAAATTGAGCACATGTTTAATTTAGGCATCATTTAGATTTGTAAAATGTACTTTTTATATTTGTGCACTGTATTGCTCCTTATCTTTGTGTTCTGTATTGACCCTGCTCTGGGGTACTCATCTAATTTCTGTGTCACTAAGTATAGCTCTCCTTTCTCATTTCATTCTCTCCCCTTGCTATTTGGTGTGGGAGGGTTAATTCTTTCTGACCTTTTTGCCTGCTTTTTTTTCCTTACCACTTATGATCTACAGAAAACCAACAAAAGTAGATTTTTTTTAAATGGCGTTAACTGGTTTTTGTAGAAGTTCTGTGCAAGAAATGCTGTATTTCTTGTCTTTCAGTATTTTTAATATGCATTTCTTGTAGTCAGGACCTAATACAGAATGGGTTGTAGAGATTTTAATTTCCTCTTGGTGTAAAATTAGTACCACTTATCTCCTACTCAAACAGCCTCCTCAAAACCCATAAGGATTATAAGGATTTTAAGGAAGAGTTTTTGTCCAGATATGCATCGAGCACTTAGCCCTTCTGGATAAACTGGAAGCTATTTTGGAATGCATCACTCATCTCCCTGCTGGTTGTGGGCACAAATGGGAAAATGGCTTTTTCCTTGGAAGTGTGGCCTCTCTCAAAGCTCATTTGGCTTGCTGATGTTGCCCTGCTAAATGTCAGGGTCTGTAACAGCAGGGAATTTTAATGTGTGTGTGTCCAGGAAATGGCAGTGCTGGATAGTGGGATGTGACCTGGCAAAACAGGGAGATAATCTAAATTGGGCATTATGTGGGTATAGGAATCCTGAAAGAAAACGGTTGTGTGTGTCAGTAATTGATTTTGACAGATTTGTTGACTGCGTTGTGCCAAATTTCTGTCTGTTTCTCTCTCCGTTCTTGAATCTTTTCACCTCTAACCACCACAAAGTGATATTTCTGCTTCCACTTTTTTTCTCTACACTCCCCATTTGCACATTTCCACCAGCAATTATTATAATTTAAACATCCAGGATGCAAAGTGTGCCAGAAAACAACCCCGCCATCATCCTCCTGGGACTGAAAAACACAAGATCCAGTGCAGTTACCTCCCCACACCCAAAGCAAAGAGCGGCTCTCAGATGAAGTTGACATTAGCAGAGTTATTAATACTTTTGGCCCTGCAAGGCAGCAAAGCTGTTATTAATATAGATGAAGCACTTAGTGCTGATGGAGACAGCCAGAGGAGATGGCAGCGCTGCTTTGCACAGGGATGAAAGGATTTGTAGGAAATATTTATCTTTTGAACGGCGGGGTGGCTCTTCGTGGGCACGGAGCAAAAGAAATCCAGCATCACCCAGGTGTTAGTTGTGCACAGAAAACACTTGAAGACAGCAGACAAGACAGGTGCAGTCCTGACTGAGGTTTCTAAAAACTGATGGGTTTTTTGGGGGGTGCATAAAATATGGTAAAGTGTTGAGAGCTCTGTTTTGAATGTTCAGCTTTTTCAATTATTTGCTTCTCTTAATAGCAACGTAGGCAGCACAGGATAACACAGCAGAGAGCACATGCCGTTAACAATGGAGAGTTCCAGAGGTAAGACAACAAACTTTATTCCTGATAACTTGCAGTCCTCACTGTCTGTAGCCCTGTTCCTCATCTGGAAAGCTAGAGGGTATTTTGGGTTAATTCTGGTTGTTGCAGGAGTAATTAGACTGCTGCATACAGTGCTACTCCCAGCTGCTAACAGATATTTACACACAAAATCAATTTTGTGGTTTATTTTAGAAAGGTGTTTATATGTAAAATTTCAGCTAACATAAAGTATTTTTATTGTTCAGGACCCTGTTTTTTTTTAAAACACAATAGAAACACACTATTTAAATGGTTTGTAGAGTCTGCCTGTTCCTTCATTAATATTCTTAATTTTATTTATTTATTTATTAAATGTTTTATGTATTTATTTATTTTAAGTCTCTTTATTCCCACCTCCCATGTTCGATGGTGGTGGTGGGAAAAACAAGCTTTAAAAAAAGTGGAGAAATTTACACTGGAATGGTGTTTGATTGTAGAAAAAGTTCATGCACAGAAAGCAAGAGGGGCAGGAAGAATTTTGCTATGGAAGCACAGTTAGAATAGGAGCTGAGAAACTGAGTAGGAACTGGCCAGATTTTAAAAACAAAGGACTGTAGGAGCAGGGTTTGAATTAATCACTTAAAAAAATGAACTGAAAATTAAGGAGATTTTATCTAAAGTGATGAAGGGGGAGGAGTTGTTTTGAGTTAATTAATTAATTTTTAACTGAAAATACTAATAAAAATTGAGCAGAAGCACAGGCTGGGAGAGGATGCGATGAACAGGAACAGAAAGACATTTTGCAGATGATTTTATAAATCATTTAGTTCAGTGTTTATATCCTTTGTAGCAGAGCTGGGGGCATGTGGATTAACATATTTTTGATGGCAGCCCTGGAGGTTTCTAAAGCTGTAAAAATTGTGTTCTTGCAGCTGTGTGGCAGAGGAGGACCTCGATCCTTTCCTGAGGAATACAAAATTCCAGTATGAAGCTTTCCGAAGCAGCAGTAAGTCTGCCTTTCCTTAGGCACATCTCTACATGTTGAGGGGCCCTGAGGGGCACAGAGTGCTGCTTCTTTTTCTAGATAAACACAGATTATTTCTAGTTTTATGTTTACACACACAAATACAAAATGTGCATACATGTATCTGTAATTGAAACATCTGATAATTTTTTTATCTGATAAATAAGAGATAGAGGTGAACATTTCTTGTAAAACCAGTTGAAGATGCAGATGTGTGTTTATAGCTTTTTTGTTTTTAATCATCCCTTGGCAATGTAATTAGAATTATATTAATGTTTAATTTTTTTCCTAATGACGTGCAAGAGGTGAATTTGGCTGCCTTTACTAACAAATTCCATCATACCAGTTTAGAGGACAACAATTTGATAAGCTTGTATCTGTTAGTTTTGGTGACAGTACGTGACAACCACTAAGGTGGAGGACTGATGGCTGTGTGAGTAGTTTAGTTTTTTAGGGAGGAGAGGCTTGATTTGTTTTTTTTTGCAGGTCTTCATAAAGCTCAGCTTACAACTTATTAAATTCCTTTCTAGTTGTAATTAGGCAATATCCTAGTGATACTGACTATTAATAAGCTACTGGTTACTCTTTGAACTGATGAAGTACCTTTTTCAGCATGCCTGAGGTTTAAATGGCCACAAAGCACGATGAAAGCTTAATTTAAAATTTTACTTTTGCATGTTTAACCTGAAATTCAAGTACATTTACAAATTAAAAATACATTATGGGTTGGTTTTTTTAAAATAGGGCTTTCATCTGATGCCACAGTGCTGACACCCAACACAGAGAGCAGTTGTGACTTGATGACCAAAACCAAATCAGTGAGTGGGAATGATGACAGCACCTCCTTGGATTTAGAGTGGGAAGATGAAGAAGGTATTTATCCTGAATTTCAGCTTCATCCTGAACCCAAAAGTTAAAGATCTTGTCATTTTAAGCTGTGCTCATTGTAAATTTGTCATTTTCAAAAGGAAAGGTGATTTTAAACTTGTTTCTCATGGAGTTTCTGACAAGTTTGTAATGGTTAAACTGTAAATTATTTTTACTGAGACAAGTTCTTTATTTTTTATAAATGTCGAGATAACCCTACTAAATGAATTCATTTATTAGGATACTCCAATAGATAAATGAATTAATTTCCCTGCATTTTGTGGAACTGACTTGTAAACTCCTGACAAAAGTAATGGTGAAGAAATGCTGCCCTCTCGTGAGCCAGGAGCAGAAGGAAGAGCTTGTTCTTCCTTTCAAAATGTGGTGGTTGGTCAGGAGTCTGACTTCAGTATTTTGGGAAAAACCCAAAATTATTATTATAATTATTATTATTACTGGCACTGTAACATTCACTGGGAACTTGGATCTGCATTCCAAGGAGTATCCCAGCAATGATACAGCAGGAACATTGCTGCTGTTACAGGTGTTTTCTGCACACAATATTCTTCTTTTGTTTACTAAACCTGCAAAAACTCTTGGTTGAAAGTTCATCCAAAATGTTGAGACCTTGGCTATCAAAAGGCTCACCAAAAATAAGCAAGGGTTTGTTTTTTAGCCAATCTGATAGGTGATTAATGTCTGTAATAACTGACAAAACCAGGGAAATCTTAGATGTCTCTGAGCAGTGCCCAGAACCTTATTTTGTGTGGAATTAAACAAACTGAAGACCTTATCTAGACCACTGAGTCTGTCTTTTCCTAGACTACCAGTATCTGTCCATATTCTACCTTCATTTCTCCTGGCAGAAACATAAAAGTTAGGTGAAACTCAAGTGTTTCCTGTGTGTGTGTGTGTGTGTGTGTGTGTGTGTGTGTGTGTGTGTGTGTGTGTGTGTGTGTTGGGAAGGATGAAAGTTTGACAAGAAAATCTCACAGATATGTATGCTTAGCAGAAAGACTTTTAAATGTTGAGTCTGATCAAGGAATAGAGATGGAAGCAAGTTTTGATATAGAAGAAAAGAATTGCTGAGCCAGTCTTGCTGGCTAACCAAGGAGGCAAAGGGGATGTTAGTTGGAAGGGGTTTTTATTGGTTAAAAACAAAGGATAAACCCACCTCAAACAAAAATATGTTTTTACCAAGCAGAAATATAACACAGGCAAACAAGTCAGAAAAGTTGCAAGTAGAAAAAAGGTCTCAGAATTTTCCACTGCAAGAAAACAGAAAAACAACTTGTAGCTTAAACTGTAATGTACTAACTTGTAGCGATTGCAGAATAGTAACATGAATATGGGAATTACAGGAGTTATGATAGGCTATAGATAGAAGTTAAGGTATAGATTGGTTCTACTTGTGAAAAACGCCAGTCACTTGTTTTTAAAATGTTAAAAGTTTAATAGTAGTAAAATGGTTATAAAAATAGTAACACAATTAGAGTAATAACAATTTGAACAAATTGAATTAAGACAATATGAGACAATAAGAACAAAGAGTTACGGATGTCCGGGTGCCTTTTTCTGGGCATCACGAGCCCAAAAAAGGACACCCCTGAACAGAGGATTAACCCTTAAGAACAACAGGCCATTGCATATTCGTACACTTCATACATGATGTATAAATTCCATTCAAACACAGGATTCTGTCTGGTTATTGTCAACTTCTTCCTTCTAATCCTAACAGTGCCTTCAAGGCGGGAAGAAGTTCGTTTCTGCTGCTAAGAAGGCAATAAATTCCCTTTCTCTGAAAGATCTAGGTGTCCTGTGGCTGCTATCTCGCTGCAAGCCCTTTTTTGTTAAACAAAGCATCCTACATAGCATCATTTCTATTTTAACAATTTTTATAACCTAAAACTACATTTAACACAGTACTTAAGAAAATTAATACAGCATTATTTTCTAACACAACACATACAATATTCATTTTAATATTTGCGAAAAGCCAATCATAAAATACATGGATTTTTCACATACTGCATTAAGATGCTCAGCAAAGAAAAATATATAATGCATTGTAACCAAAACCAAAGGGTCTCCAGGGTCCTGCCTGCAGCTGGAGCTGACAGCTGTAGGCACAGCTCTGTCACCCACGACCCTGGACTGCTGTAAGCTCTTAGATAGAATAAACTGCATTTTAGAGAGCCCCTGGAGTCCCGCATCTCTCATTGAAGCTCTTCCAAAACGGCAGGCATGAACAGGATGATCCCGGTGCGGGAGCGCTCCCGGACGGAGGAGGACATCCTGCGGGCGGCGCTCAAGTTCAACAGCAGGAAGCCCGGGAGCCACCCGGCCTCGGCCTCCGACGACTCCAACGGGCTGGAGTGGGAGAACGACTTCGTCAGCGCCGCCGCCGCCCTGGACGACAACGGCAACGCCGAGTACGCCGGCTTCGTGAACCCCGTGCTGGAACTGTCGGAGTGCGAGCGCCAGGACAGATAGTGCATCCCTGCGTGTGCCCAGTGCTGCTGCAAAGGGAACGGAACCCGCGAGGCCGCTCTGCTCTTTGTCACCTGCTCCCCTTTTCCTGACAGTCTGAATTCAGAACTAAGTGCAATTTTATCGTCTACCTTCTCCACTTTTGTGAAAACTGTTGTGGATATTTCTGGGTATCTGGATTTAATAGAAAATTATCTGCACTAAATTGGAGCTTCGTAGCTTTGACTTGTCTATATTTTAACTTGACTTTTTTTTTTTTCCGGATGATGTTTCTATTGATTTTGTTTTAAAATTCATCGTTGGCCTAATATTTATCTCAGAAACAGTCCTTTATAATTTAATACAGTCCTCTTTAATACTTGAAGATAGAGAAATAATTTTTAAATATTTCTATTTCTGTGCTTTTTGACTTGCTCTTCAGCTATTTAGAGCTGCAAAACAAATTTGACACATGGCAAATTTGCAGATTTTCCCCTGTCTAGCTTGAAGCCTTCCTAGTCTTCTCTTGTCCTTTTTCCATTTATTTTATTTATTTAATTGCTTTATGCCAAGCATGGTTAACCTCAATGAACACAGTAAAACTCATCAGGTTAGATAAGGTACTGCCTTGTATAATAATATGCCAGACTTAGTAAGCGTGTGCTAGATAGAAAAGAAAAACTAAAATATAAATTCTCGGTATGTGTCAATAAAATGGAAATTTATGTGTCAATAAAATGGGAATTTTAACCAGTGAAGAACTGGGAGGACCAAAGTCTTGTTTTCCCAGCCCCCCTGAACAGACCAACCTCTGTTGCTACATGGTCCTTAAAATTCTTCAGTTGTGGAAAATTTATAATTGCACTGGACCAGAACAATTATGAAAAAGCAACATCCAGTGAGCAAACAGGGAGGGATGATGGCTCTGCTGCTGGCAGGGTGGGAAGAACAAGAACCTAAAGACTGAATTTTTACAACTGCATTTTGAAAAGAAAGAAGAAAAATTAGAAAAATTCATGTTTTAACAGTGTGTTAAAGTGCTCTGCCTTTCCTGTGCCTCTCAAGTGGATGGTTAATCCTGCCAGTACGGGCTGAAATCCAAGGAGGTGTTCAGTGACTGCACCGCTGCTGTCCTGTGCTGTGTGGTCTCCCCCAGTATTCCATGTCAATCTTACTTTTTAACAAAAGAGAACCTGCAAAGTTCTTGCAGGTCTCAAGCTTTCCCCAGAGTTTCAAAGTAAAGCCATTCTACTCTGCCATTATTTTGTGCAGCTGTCTCATTTTTCCAGGGGGAAAAGGGTGACAGGGTTTAACTTTGTTTTGGAGTAAAAATAACACATTGTGGTAAATAAGAAACCTGCTCTGTCAATCATCAGAACTGAATTTGTTGGTGAAAGCTGTGTGAAAAATGTGGTTTAGCTCATCTGAAGCTATCTGGAATATTTGGGTGGTTACAGTGTGGATAAGGAACAGAAATCCTGCACACTGGGGTTAAATGTGTACAAGTAACACGAGAGAACAGATAAATCCTGTTGGTAACATTTCATCTCTTCATTTCAGTTAAATCCTGTTGGTAACATTTCATCTCTTCAGTTGTAGCCACGTCACTGGAAATATTTTACTACTATTATTTACATTTGCAATACTTGTAATGAGCTTTAAAGACCTGTACACATCAAATGTATATTTGGGTTTGTCCTAGGCTACTGCTGTGTGACTTCTCTTGGATATTTCTTTGTATAGTATATTCCTGTGGGAAGGAAGGCAACTTCCTCCACATGTAAATAACATGTTTTTTACCTGCTGAAACTGTCTCCTCCCCTTCCCTGGTCACTGCTCCTCCTGGCCAGGGAACATGAGGTGACCTCATCCTGACCATGCCTTGAGGAATTAGCTGACAGTCCTGCCCTTGGGATGAACAAGAACTGAGAAAAAAGGAGGCTGACTCCAGCTTTTTCTGTGATGGGCATGTTCTGTAGCCATGGTTGATGATAACATTTGTAGAGCTCAGTGCACCACGCTGGGTGACTTTTGAAGTGATGCTCCATCTCTGTGGGTACTTGAGAAATGGAGGGATTCTACAAACAGCTCATGTGAAGCAGTTCCAGGGTACTGTAAAATGCCTATCTGTACAAATTCAAGAGTCATTAAAATTTTCAGCAAGTCTTACATTCGGCAGTGTGGTATCTGTTGCTGGGTTTGTGGCAGCCATGTCAGAGCTCTGCTGAATCCCACAGTGTCCCTTCTGGGGACCTGTTGCAGAAGACCTGGGGAATTTGGAGCATGGAGCCCTTCTCCTGTTGGATGTGAGCAGCTGTACCCACACCCTTTAAAGGCAAAATAACCTTCCTTGTGTAAATCACCTTCTGCTGGTCACATCAATGTAGTGATAGGAGACAATCCATTTTTTAATATGCATTTTACACGATTGATTTTTTCCTCAGGTAAACACAGCTGAGCAAGTGATTATTGTTTGGAAACCACAGCCGGCTTCCAAGAGTGGAAAACATTGGCAACAAAGTAATTTTGTCACAGAGGAGATGAACAGGCAAATCCTGCATAAGCCTGTGTTTGAGTTTCATTGCCTCTCCCATGTGGCTTTCTCTCACTCGTGGTTGGTTGCCTTAATCCCAGCTGTTCCTCCCCTCAGTTATAATTATGGTTTTCTTGGAATGATTAATGCTGAAATGCATCCTAATATTCAGGGGTGATGAAGTGGGTAACTCCTATTCTTCCCCAGTGTGTCTTTCAAGCAAGCTAAAATCCTTGCCAAAATAAAAAAGCCAAACGCCAATGAAAAGCTGAGCCCCTGACAAAGAAAAACTTGACTGTAACAATCTGAGAAATACTTAAAAGACCAGAAAATTATCAGAGAGGTTTGGGTAGAGGAGTAGAGGTAGAAAACTTCCTGGAAGTATTTAAGTAAATCCTTACCTTGGAGCCATGGCATCTTTGGAAAGCCCAGTGACAATCTCTTATCTTGACGGTCCTGGAAATAATTTTATTCTCCAAAAATTCTTTTAGAGTGCAGCTATACAACAGAGCAAACCCTTACTAGGGAACAAAATGTATTTATTGCAAAATAATTGTGGACTTTTATAGACCATGATCATTGATGCAACATGTTTGTCTATGTCCAAGCAAAAGTAGTTAACTTGCAAAAAAAAAAAAAAAAAAAAAGTTAATTAAATAAGTGACAATAAAAAAGAAACATTGCTTTGAAGCTAATAAAAACATAAAAGGACAAAGTGTTTCTAAGTTGCAAAATCTGTGAAGTCACAACGTAGGCTTGCAAAAAATACTGTTTGGGATTTGGTGTGCAAAGCAGAGCACAAAGTAAAATATGCAACAAGACACTGTGTCACCCCCTGGTTGGGACCAAAACCCTGCTGTGCACGCTCTGTATTAGTGCCTGTTAAATATCCCTCCAAGGCACGTGGCCACAGTTCTGGGATTCTGTGGATTTGAGTGACTCATTGTCTCCCACACCTTTCTGGGCATCAGAGAGCCCTCCGAGAAGGCAGTGTCAGGAATCCATTCCTGTGGAGGGAGCAGTGCTCTGGAATGCCTGTGCTGATAACAGCAAATAAAGAAGACTGATGTGCAGCAGTCAGTGAGCACCACCAAGAACACTGGGCTGAGGTGAGAGCTGTGTGTGCTGGAGGCCAGAAAACATGATCCAGCCTCCTTCTCCCCGCTAGCACATCTCGTTCTCATCAATCTCTGTGGGGCTTTTGCCTTGGCCAGGAGGAAAGGAAGGAGAAATGCCATTCTCAGGAACAGGCTGCAGGGATGGCAGGCACCTTTCTTGTAAGATGGGTGCTTCAGCCAAGTGCAAGTGAGTCTCAAAATAATCCACGGCCTCCCCTTCTTGAATCTCCGCCAGGACCTGGTATTCCCCGAAGCAGATGATGCACTTCCAGGGCAGGTCAGTTTTGTTCAAGTAACCCAGCTCTGTTTGGTTGACGGTCAGCTTCGTTTTCTTGCTCAGGTTCTTGATCTCGAAGGCGTACTCGGAGCTGTGGAGCTTCCTGTAGAACTGCAGGGAGAACTGGATGCGGGAGACGCGCGTGTCCACCAGGCTGTAGCGGCACAGGCTGGAGTCGCGGCCGAACTTGGCCGTGTCATCCGCCCGCAGCTGCTGCCGCCGGCAGAAATCCAGGCAGCGGAACATCATCTTCTCAGCCTGCCCGGGGTGGTAGAAGGTCAGGTGGAGGCATGTCGCTGTCTCCTCTGTTTCGGCCTCCTCGAAGGAGCTCATGGCGAGAGGAGCCCTTGGAGCCAGGAGACAGCAAAACCACGGCACAGAGCGGCTGCAGAACCCAACAGATCGGTGTCAGCACTGAGATATTCCCTGTGCTCCTCTCCACTCACTGCATAGAACCTCCAGGCACCTGGAAGGTTCCAGATACCTGGAAGCACAGCAGCCACAACTCCCCGCTGCTTGCCATCAAGCTCCTCTCGAGGCAGATTTATCTTTGCAGGAAATATGTCATTTAGCAGTTCGATTTGCTTGATAGGCTTAAAATGGGGTTAGGCAGAACTGGCTGGGCCTGTGTGCTCTGCTCTTTATCAAGAGATCTTTACCAACACTCTGTCTGTAGGCAGTGGTAATTCAAATATTTATAAAGCATTCCTTGGGATCTCCAAACTGATCTCTTGCACGGACAAAGTGTTTAGTGAGTGATGGCTGGGATAGCATAAAAAGTGAATTTAAGAAGTTGGACTGTTCATATGACCTAAAAGAGGAATTGTCACCACCTCTAGGTATTTCCCCATTGTCTGCTGGAAAATCCCAGTTCTCTGCTGCTCCAGAAGCACTAAAAAATTTTACTTTTCTTGGGTTTGGTAGTTTTGTGTTGTTTTTTCAAGTTCTTTGCGTTCAGCACAGAGACCACATACTTATGAAACAAATTCTGTTCCAAAGCCTGAGCAACTGCAGTGCATCCTAATAAAACCTGAGACAGCTCAGAAAAGGCTGCCATCTGCTTCTCTAAATGCAAGGCCAGTGTCTTTCCACACTAAAACTGAGCCTTGAAAAGAAAAGCCTTGCTATTTGAAAGCAGAAACCAGCAAATGAGTTCCCAGTTACTCACCAGGGAAACATGTGAACAGCCATTTAACTGGTATCACACAGCGCAGATGTTTCCACATCCAGACTGCAGTGAGTTCCCAGTGTGTCTCACATAGCTCTGGAGCTCACGAGCTCCATCCAGAGCTTTATGAGCAGCTGAATCATCACTGCCATGAAGTGATGATTGTGGTTTGTGATGATGGAGTTGACTTGTGGTTTTTACACACTGCACCCAAACACCAAGCATAGTGCATGGTGGTGTATCAGCGCATCGTTTTTTCTGTGTGAAACCTCAAAACTGCTCCCTTTGCACCTTTAACACAAAATCAGCCACAGTTCTGACACAGCAGCTCAGCAGCCCCAGCTTGGTTACTGAAGCACGCTACAACAGCACAGATGATGAGTGAAACACAGAATTTCCAGCAGATCTCCCTTTAAAACAACTAGGAAGTATCATCTGTGCTTTTGGCAGGAATGCAGACAGACACCCTGATAGCAGGTTACTCCTTGGCCATCTGCGAGCCAAGCTGTGGTGGCACCATTGCCAGTCCCTCCTCCTTGTGGATTCCCCAGCTCTCTCTGGGACGCTGGAAGCAGCTCTGTGGGCCAGGAGGGACTGTCCCCATGTCCAGCTCTGTCCTTCCTTGTTGTGCACCAGAAGGGGATATTACATGAGGTCATCTTTGGTGAAGGGAAAAACCACCAGCCACTTTCATTATGTTTGCAGTTCAGAGACACTTCTGTGCCTCACAACTTCAGTGCAAATTACTGAGTTTTACAGATGGCTACATTAACTAAAACACAAGAACAGCCTCCCACTGCTTCGGCAGCTCCCCCTGATCAACCTGGATCCCGGCAGCTCCCACAGACCCCGCTCCGAATCCACGATCACCTCAGGCATCCCCTCACGGCCGCCCGGTCCTGCCTCAAAGCTCACCGAGGTCGAGCACACCGAATATTCCTTAACGTAAATTGACGAGTTTCTACTTAAAAGGAGCTTCTACTTACTAGAGTGCATTGGCCAGGAGGAAGAAACCTTCTGTAGATTTCTCTGCAGCTCTAAGGCAGCTACTGCTCCGCTGTTGTCCGTCCCGGCACCGTGCTCTCACCTCATCATCCTCTCCTAAGGGACAGCGAGTGTCATCACCCCCACTTCCAGAGGCAGCAGAAGAGCGAGAAGCCCTAAGAATATGGGCTCCGGCTTCGGAGCAGGCTCGGTGCCACCTACCCACACCACAGCACGGCCAGCCCGGGATCTCCCGGACCGAACCCATGGGCACTGCCGGGCACATCCCGCCCCCTTCCTTCCCCTCACGGCCCGGCCGCCTCCTCACCTGCCGGGAGCGGGGCTCCGGCGGCCGCCGAGGGCTGCGGCGGCTCCTGACTCCCGGTAAGTCCTGAGGGAGCCGGCGGGAAGCGCTGGGGCGGGAGGAGCGGGAGCGGGAGGAGCCGGGACGGGCGGTGCTGAGGGCACCGCGGGGCGGGGAGCTCTGGGGGCACCGTGGGGCCGGAAGTGGGACGTCTTTAAAAATAAAGGAAAAAAAAATTAAATTATTTATTACAGTAGATAACTCTAAAGGAATAGCCACAGGTCTGTCCGGGGTCTCTGAGCGTGTGTTCAGAGCAGTGTCAGGGATCACAAGTCCACGGGCTCAGACAGACAAAATAATTCTGGTTTAACCCCCAGATGAACGCTTTGAGGAATAAAACGCTTTGGGAAGCAGCGCACTGTGGGCATATAGCAGTTGACCTGATGATGTTCTTAAATTGATTCTTTTAAAATGTTTGGTTGTTTGCTCTAAGCAACCAAAGTTCAGGTTAATTGCACCACCTTTGGGAAATAATGTTGCCCTGGCCGATGGTCTAAACTGATCTGAAAACTTTTCCTCACTTCTCTTTTTTTTCTTTTCCCTTTACAAATCCTGAGACAGCCGTGGATTTTTCTTTATCCAGCGGCTTGGTTTTCCATGTTGACCTGTGTTACCCTCTCAGCCCAGTACAAGTGGCAAAGTGAACCCGTTCCTTTTCCATCCTGATCCCAGACATTCCCTGTCCTCCCTTCCCTGTGCCTGCACTGCAAGTACTGAGGGCTTCCTTGCTTTGGCATGGGCCATCAAATTCTGCCTTGCTTCATACAAACTGTTTTTCACTTGTGGGTTCTTTTCATATCTTCAACAAACAGGTCAATGACTTGTGGGTTGATAAATTCCCTTGTAGTTCATATGAAATAACTTTCATCTGTATGCAGTCTAATAGGGCTGTTCCATGGGCTCTTCTCCCTGACAAAAAAAAAAAAAAAAAAAAAAAAAAAAAAAAAAAAAAAGGGGGAAAAAAAAAGGATTAAACTGTATTTTGCAAGAAGTTGTGCTGAAAAGCAGAGAAGAAAAACAGATTGTTCCAACTTTCTCCCAGAGTGAAGGCATTTTTTACAGCCGGCAGGGCTGGGCCTGTGTGCTCACACACAAGAAAAATGAAATACTTTGTTGCCTTCTGGAAAAGCCAGAATTGTGCAATCCTGCTCTTTATTGCATCTGTCGATGGTTATAATTCCAGTCAGCCCTTTGTTTCCGGAAACAGCGGAGTCCCAGGTCATCAGACAACTTTTCTGATGGGATTATTTTGATACTTGTGTCTTTTGAGGTATGTAAAGACCTTTCCCCTTTTCCCCTAGGATTGTGTAACATCAAATTAGCTGCATATTCTTTATTGTTTTATGGTTTAAGTATAGCTCTGTGTGATTTTGTACAGGGGAGGACAGGAACTGGATTTACAGCTTCTCTCTTCAACAAGTTTCTAGCCAGTTGAAACGCTGCCAGCTTCAGGAAAACAGCTCCAGGTTTGTCCTTTATGAGGGAAAAAAAAATATGGAGGCACTCTGTGCCTGTGGGGTTTTTGGGTGATCTTCCTGCTGAAATTCTTCTGTTCTGTAGTAGAAGTCATTCCAGCATTACAATAACTTCTTTTTGTTGAATTTTCTTTGGTCAAAAGCGAAACTGCAGATAAATGTGGTGTTTGGGCTAATTTAGTGCTTTCCAGGCTGGAAGACTGAGGTGGTTTTGCCGTGGCTGTGACGGTGTGTTGTTCTTCTGACAACTGACTCCTCTAAATTCAGAGCAAAAACCATAGATAAATCTGGGAAATGGAAAAATACCAGGAACTTTTATGTTGCTGCCAGTCCTAATTGGCTTAGGAAACAGGAGTCAGTGAGGGGAAATGTGCTTCTTGCTCTTTCTGGCATGTTCATGGTAGGTCAGAAGAGTTATAGGAAGTATAATCTCTTAATCATCTGAGGGAGTGCTTATGAGTTGGGAATGCTGTGGTGACATTTCTTGGACACTTGGGAAAAAAGTCCTTTATAGTTTTAGCCTTTTATGGCATAAAAGCCTTTCCAGACCAGTCTGAAACTTTCTCCTTGTCTCTGTATTGAAACTTACACCACGAAAGTTTCCTGACCCTGCTGAATCAGCAGGAAGTCTGGCCTGATTTCTGCTTGCTGAGATTTCCACAGTTCTGCCCTTCTCTCCTAAGGTCAGATTTTACACCTAGTTATCAAAACTGTCGATGTGGTGCTCGGATTTGCCTGTGGGTTCAGGTGTAAATGTTGTGTGTGAGTATAATTCCCGTGGTTTTTTGGGCTCAGAAAGCCCAAGAAGGGTGCAGTAGGTGGGTGTCTGTCCCCTCCAGCCCTGTTTGCTGGCTTTCCCTGGTGTTAAATGCCTCACTGTGTCTTGTCAGCTGCCACACAAGCCTGGGCACAGTGCTGCTGTACCTGCCCTGTCCCGGGATGGCACAGGGGTGACCTGAATTTGTCCTGCCAAGTCACTGAGGAGCAGCTGGGTGACAGCTGAGTGATTTGGACCATAAAGCCCAGGCTGCTGACAGCCCTTTTCTTATTCCGAGCCACCCAGGCACTCCGAGCACAGGAGTGGGAGCCAGTAGGTGGCAGTTTGTGACCACACATGGGATCACAAGGTTCGTTTGGGGGGATTTTTTGTTTTGTGCTAATTAGTTGTTCGTTTGTTGCTGGGTTTCTTTCCTTTTTCTTTATTTTTAGTTTTTAGTCGTACATTTAATTTTGATAGTGCAAGAGTTGTCGAGGTGCTTGTAAGTTATTGGTAATAATGGTAGTGAGAACTTCCAGGAGTTGGGAAAGGCCTGATGGAGTGTGCAACAACCTGTAGTGAGGTTCTGCAGTGAGTTATTACTGCACAGCAACCGCGTGCCTCATGCTCAAACAGAAAAGAGACAGGCCCTTCTCCAAGGCAGGTGTGCTCCAGAGATATCCCACTGTGTTCCACTGGATGTCAGTGTCACAGGGAGGAGAGGATGTGTGTTCCCTGAAGTTTTAGCTCCCAGTGCCAAGGGCAGCTCCACTCCATCAGCAGAGAGATCTTCCAAAGGAGGAGGAGAGGGCACAATTCCCTCTGTTTATTTCCCTCTTTGATCCTTGTTTACTCAGGAGAAAGAGCTCTTCCTCTTTTCTTCTCATGTGACCTGAATAAACTGGTGAGGAATATTCACCTTGGCTGCTGAGAAGTACTCCTGACAAGATGAACTTTTGTTTTGTCCCTTTCCAAGTTCTCATTTTCATTCTGCATCATGGTCTGCCCCTAGTCCTCTTTCAGAGCCTGTCTGGCTTCTCCCTCTCTCTTACTTCTCAGTTTCTCTTCCATTTTCCTTTCCCTCCTGCTGTCTGTTGTTCTTCCCTCTCACCATCCTCCTGATTACTTTTCCTATTCCCTTTGCTACTCCCTCCACCTTGTGTTTGTTTTTTCTCTGGACCCTTTCTCCCTCTGCTGCAATGGAAAAAATAATTTTTGTGGCTATTTTGATAGCAAGGAGTTGAACATTGCCTTCACCAGGCCCCGCATTTTACTGTGGAGGTTGAATCCACTCTCCTTGTCTGGTTTGACGCCATTCATACAGAGAAAATTTCATGTGCACACTGCAGGCTGAGCAGAGTCAGCCTTTCCAGTTCCCTTCATTGAACAAAGAAAGTAATTTTGAACAATTAAAGATAATATAAGCTGCATTTTGCTGATATGTAGCAGGACCAGAGTGACCTTCTTGTTCTTTTGTAATTTTTTTCCCCTTTAAATTTCTGTAGTTGTGAAGGTGTTGGAGATTCCACAGTGTGTGGCAATAAAAACACACTTCCATTATCTCAGTTTACAGCTTTCAGGGGCACCCAGCTGTGAGCAATGCAGCCTTACAGGTACATCCATGACCATTTCTCTCTTTTCCCTTCCAAGATAGATATGTCTGTGTGTCCCAAACTACTCAAGCAGCTTCCTTCCTACTCAGGGAAGCAGCTGTCTGGTTCTCTTCACCTTTGATTGTTCTGGAAGCCCTCCCTCAGGGCAGTTGCTGCTGAGGTTTAGGGGAAAAAAGGGATTTTTATTACTGTAGGCACTGAGGGGTGGTGAGGGCAGCTGGGTGTCTCTGCTCTATCCCTGAGAGGAGCTCCTGGAGGTGGGAAGAGCAGGATTTCAGAGCACAGGGAGCATCCCTTTCTGTCTCTGTGTATGGCCTCACAAGGGAGCACTGTTCAACAGCTTCAAAGTGCTGCAGGCCTGGCACAGCCGTGGCTGTGGCCACATGTAATATAGCCTGTAGCTCTTTAAAGAGGATTAGCCTCAGATCAGGGCCAGCATTCATTGCTGGGTTTCCTGCAAAGCAGAATATGCTAATGAAATGGAAATGTCTACAGCAAACATTGCATAATATGGGCAACCTCAGAAGTGAGCCCAGTGTCTTGATATCTCTGCTGGGAGCCAAACTTTCATATTCTGGTCGTTGTTTCGAGAAAAACTGAAGTTTATGGTATCACCACAAGCTCTCTGTAATAAATCAAGATCTGGTGTGCAGTTTTACAAGCAAAGTTAAAAAGATGGCAGCAAGCACTTGAAGGTAACTTTTCAGATATTGTTGCGCTTTGATTGATGCCGTAGTTCTCCAACAGAGACAAAACCCAGCACAGCTTAAAATGTCTTCATTTGGGTTTTCTGCAGCAGAGATGGGCTTTGTTTGATCCTGTGTTCTCTTCCCATCTGCCCATCATTGCTTTAAACACCGTTTTTGGGTTTACAGGAGTTTCAACAGTTTCAGTTTCAGATGTTGCGAAGGGCTTCATTTACAGATGTCACGGACATCTCTCAGAAAAATCATTTCAGTGGGATGAAATTTGAGGCTTCACAGGAAATTTCTGCCCCTGATCCAAAGCTGCCTCTGTGCCTGCCCTTGGAAGTGTTCACACCTGCTGAGGTGATTGCCTGCTGGCACAAGGAATTCCTGTGAGCTCCGTGTGTGTCTGTGGGGTTTGGTGCCACCAGCACCAAATCTAAACCACACAGTGATGGACATTAAATACCCCGATGGGCCCTTCTGCCTTTGTGCACTTGAAGTGCCTCATCCCAGCCTGCTGGGGCATAGAAGTGCAAAGAAAGCCTTTGGGAAGAGGCTCCTCCTGGCTGCGCTTCCCAAACGTGCACTTTCATTCCTCAGATGCTTTTTCCATGCGTGTGCCTCCATATCTCAGGATTTTCTTGTTCTGGGGTTTGTTGGGCTTTGTCATTTTATTTTATTTTGCTGTTTGGAAGGTTTGGGGGTTTTTTTCTGCAGACGTGGAGGGTGGTGATACATATTCATGAAAGAGAAGTCTTTCCAGCCCCTGCCTGCTCTGACAAAGACTTAGCTGTTTCACACAGCAAGCTGACTGGAATTGTGTGGGGCCTGCCTGACCAGATTAGAGCAAACAGGCAGCTTATTCCTCCAGTCATCAGGCCTCCCCTTCCTAACAATTTCCCCAATTGTCATTTTGACAAGGCTGTCATTAGGTGATGGCTTCTTTTGGCCATTTTCAGATAAAGATAATTTCCTTAACTTCCATTTTATTTGACAACAAGTAGTTTGGGAGAGAAAGGAAGTGCTTCAGTAGTTTATGGATTAAGGGTTTGTCACTTCAAAGGCATCTTTGATCTAAAAATATGTGCTGTACCAAATTCATTATGCCTTTTTTTCTCTTTCTTTTTTTTAGAACTTTTTAATTTATTGATCTGCCCCTCAATTATTCCTTTTTTTTTTTTTTTCTACATCCCCCAGTATTACTTGGGACAGCAGTGATGAGGGGGAAAAGCACCCAAGTGGCCTCTCTGAAAAGTCATGACCAGGGCAAAACAACAGGTGCTTTTGTTCCATGTTCTGCTTTTAGCCAGAGGTCCTGCCTGCTCCTGCCATGGCAGCTCCATTCAAATCTGGGAGACAGAGAGTGAGCCTCACATTTTGGGTCACTCCTTTGCTACAACTGGCCTGAAACCATGGCTCTGCTGCAGGCTGGAGATGGAGTTTTGACTCCCTGGTGCCCCTCTGGCCACTTCCCTGTGTGCTGAGCAGTTGCTGTGTGGCTTTGGCTCTGTTCTGTGGCTGTGCTGCACCAAGGAATCCCAAACCTCGTTCTGACAAACAAAACTGGAAAGGTTTTTCTCCCCAGGATGTTTTTTTGTAGCTGAAATGCTCTTCCACAAACTCTGAGCTCTGGAGCAGGCAGGTGCAGTGGCCATCAAGTGTGCGGCTCCCCAGAGCCCATCTGCCCAAGGAGGGGATGGGAATCCCCTTTGGAGAGGATTTGGGACCCTTCTGGGTCCCTTCCAGCTCTCTGCAGGGAAAGGGAGCCGTGGTGGGGGTGTGAATATGGATCAGGAGAGGGGCTTTTCCTGCCTTAGCTCTGTCAGGCACTGGGCTTCACTTTCACCCCTCCTCTGCTTTTTAGGACCCACAAATCTCCATCCTTGGCTGCAGCAGTGGAAATCCATGATGGTAGCCCATTGTCCCAGCCCCACACAGCTTCAGGTGGGGTTGGGATTTGCCCTGTGTTAATATTAATATATTAATATCTCTTCTACCTAATTACCTCAGCTTTTCCTGCAGTGTTACCTCTGCACTAGAGCAGCCAGCAAGGCACCTCCTTGTTGCTGGAGGCTGCTCCTGATCCCATTTCCAAACAGAAGCACTTCTGCTTCAGCTCTGCCTGGGGAAACTGTGCAGGGGCAGGCTTCTTTTTTTTTTTCTTTTTTTTTTTTCTTTTTTTTTTTTTTTCTTCTCTCCCCTTTTGCCTGCTAATTGGCTGAGACCACCAGAATTTGGAGGACACAGATGTCACTGATAGTTTGCCTAGGGAGCACATTCATGCCCATCTGTTGCAGTCTAGAAGGCTGTTCATATATCCACAAGGCCTTCATTTAATTCTTGTCAGAAAGTAATGTAAATCCAGTTTACCTCAGAGGTCACAGCCAAGATTTATGCCAATGAGCCCCCTGCAATTTACACACACTGTAGTTGTATAGGATGAAAAGAAACCCTTTCATGTTGGTGCATATTAACAAGAAAGCTTGCCTTAGGAGAGGCTTTTTGATTAAGATTCTTCCTTATTTTAATACAGCCAGTTGGGATAGCCAGCTTTACCAAAAGAAAACATCTAATCTTTAAGCCAGAGAAGTAAACTAGCTAACTAAATGAATAAAGCCCCCAGCAAATCTATTTATTTTTTTAAAACCATCTTTCTGCAAAGAAAGGTAAATGCTTTAGGAAAACACAAGCATGTGTGCACTGAAATGTTCGGGGAAACTGAATTTGCCTTCTGTGGAGATGATATCAATTCAATTATTGAAACTTTTGCTAAGTTATTAAGAGAATGAGTTTTTTTATTTTTATTTTCCTGTTTTAGTTTTTAATCCCTCAAGCAGCCAAATCCAAGCATGAAGCTGAGCCTGTTATTTTGGCCAGGAGTGGCAGGAAGGGCTCCAGAAGGCTCGTGCACAAATCCACGGGAGGGAGAGCAGCCAAGGGTGCTGTGTGGTGTGCATGCTCCCCCTTACCTGCTGCAGGTGAAAACACCAGCCCAAATGTTCCACTGCTCTCGCAAGGACAACCTCCTGCAGTTTTTTCAGTCTCCCTACAGAAAGCAGAGGGAGATGAAATGCCAGAATACAGAGTGAAGGTGAGACTGTAACTCCAACAGATCTGTGTCGTGATTTCACCCCTTGCCTTTACTTAGCAAAGGACTCTAAAGAGCTTCCCTGAAAATGAGTGTGGCTTCATAATCTCAGAGTGGAAAGGCCACAGCACACCAAATTAGGCTGGAGGGAAAAGCTGGCAGTGCAAGTGGTGCAGGTACTGAATTGAAAATGAGCTGTTGGAAAAGAAATGCTCCGAAGCACTTTGGTTATTAAAATTGCTCGTAGGGGCAGGCAGGGGAGAGGAGGGCACAAAGATGGATCAGGATGTGCCAACCTGATTGCAAAAGGGTTTCAGAGTTGGGCACCTCATTTTCTTCGGGCTCAGTGTATCTTGAGAGTGTTTCTTTCATTTATCCTCCTCCCTTTTCTTCCTCCCTCTTCTCTAGTTTGCCGGGCCCACATGTTTTACCTTTGCAATGTTTTAGGCATGAAGACCAGTGTGGTTTGCACAGTATCATAATGACCAGAGTGGTTTGGGATTAGGAGGCAGGAGAGCAAGGCAGTGCCATGAAAGCAGGGCTCCCATTCCAAGTTCCAGCGTAACACTTAAAATAATTAAAATGTTTATTTGAAAGTCAAAACAGCCTCAGCCATAAATAACTATCCATTCCTCGATTGATTGTGTGGAGTCCCGACCGAGAGCTCTGGGAATAAGGTTTATTTGCTCCCTGTTGGGATTAATCCATAAATGTAGTCTCCACATGGAACTCATCAGGTCTTTGCTTCCTCTTCATTAGTCTCCCTGGAGCTAGAAGGTACCCTGAATAAGATGAAAATTAGGATAATATATTTTCAGAGAGAAAAGGCCTGGTGATCTCTAATTTGTGTTTCAGGACCATAATGCTGCGGAAAATTTCCCAAATGGTGTTGTCTGAGAAACCAGCGCTTGTTATCCTTGCTGCATTTGAAGTTTGAGTGCAGCAATTACATCTTCTTTTTCTTAAAGCCTCCAGAGCTAATTGCAGTCTTAAACCGGCTAGATTGACTCCCAGGCTTCCTTCCACCCATGGCAGAACTTAAAATTCCTTTCTCTTGACAGATCTTTTGGTCTTCTAGCCCAAGGGCTCTGAAATGTCACAGTATGGCCCATTTCTTATTAAAGAGATCATTTCTCTGTGTCTCACCCAATCTTTCCTTCCATCCCTCTTGTTCTGAACCCCAGCCCCAATTAGAGGGAACCACAGAAATGTATTTTCTCATCCCCTGAGACCTTTGTAATAATTTTTTCATCATATTTGATTCAAGGAATTATTTTAATCCAGACTCCAGTCAGAAATGGCACTGATTTTTTTTTTCTCACCCTTTCTGTTTTAGTGTCCTAACAATTATATAAAGCATTTAAAAGCTGGTTTTGCCTGAAACAGGAGTAAAGCAGCTCTCTTGTCACCAAGGAGTGCTTAAATCCTCAATCTGATGCAAAATTGTTTTTTATTATGTGTTTTCAAAGAGCATTTTTAGTACGTGCTTAGAAAACATTTTTGCCCGGGCAGTTTTGCAGCATGTCAGGCTGCAATTTTCACCACTTCAAAACCATCTCCTTAAAGTGCCACTTGTTAGGATTTAAGGGAACTCTGAGAAAGCTGATTAGCAACCATTGAGAGGCTTCTAAAGGCCTCCAGAAGTTTTTGCTGTTCTGCTCTTGGGCTTTAGGCTCAGGTCCTGTGTTTCCCCAGGAAAGCTGCGTGCCTGGTTATTCCCCCCTCCCAGCTGTCACTCAACGCCACAGCTGTCACAAAGCACAACTTGCAAAGTGGCATCTCTGTGAAGGGTGCTGATGTGCTTTAGGGTTCCGTGGTGCATCTTAAGCTGATTTTATGATGCGAGTCATTGTCCCCAGTGATGGGTCTCAAAAGGCTCTCTACCTCCTGAGCACTAATGTACAGTTTATTGCACTTCTCTCTGTGCTCCCAGCACTTCAGTGCTGCTGCTGTAAATCATTATTTTATTACTCTGTGTCCTTGCTGTTTATTTAATTCCTTGGAAAAATGTACTTGAAGAGAAATCCCTGGCTTGCTGACATGTGTAGATCAGTGTTAGGGACCCGGCAGTTTCCTGGTGAGTTAAATCCTCCAAATTCAAGGAAGCCAAGTGCTGTACTTCCACACTAATTTGAGCTTCCCTGCTAAGCTCTGGCAGCTCTTTGTGAGAATGGCAGCCTGTGTGGCTCACGGGGCCACGGGGCCCTCCTGCCTGCAGTAAAGACCCGAGGAAGGCTGGGCTTTAAGGCCTGGGCTGTAGCACAGAGAAGTGGAGCACATCCACGAGCTCCCTTGGATGTTCCTGGGGCCATGGTATTTTTTGTAAAGGGAAATAACCCGGTGTTTGCTTGCTTTAGTGCACCTTCACAGCAAATGGTGCTTATGAGCATTTATTTACAAGCTGTGAGGTGGCAGCTGAGCACAGGCTTTCTCCAGTGTGCTTCTGCACACTCCTGAAGCAGTTTCCAGGCTCCCAGGACTGCTGTCCATAGCAGATCCAAAGCAGGTGTGTGTGTGTGTGCTTGGGAGTCACTGGAGTAGGCTCCCTGGAAAGTGAGATTTTTGCGAAATCAATTACACAAAGGAATGGAGTCCGGGCCAGATGGCAGGGAGGCTTCATCCCAACCTGGGAGGTACTCCTGGGACAGCTGCACACTCCTTCCCACAGGGCTGGGTAATCAGATAAATCAATTAGCAGATGTCAGTGCAGCAGAGCAAGCCACGCTGGCATAGGTGTGTTAGTGTGACCGCACTTTTCCCTGATGGATACCCAGAAACAGGATCAGACCTGGCAGGTTGGAGCAGAGGACTCTGCTTTCTGGCTGTTGTTCCTGGGCTCAGAGATGTGTCCCTGACAGATCCTTAGGGAGAGAGCACCTTTGTGAACTGGGATATGGACTTGCACCATTGTTGTGCCCTTTTTTAAGATTCATCTTTGCCAGGGACAGGTAATTCAGCCCCATCTCCTGGGTGGGCTGTGGACCATGCTGGGTTCCATTCCTGGTGCATCCACAGGGATGTGCTCCCAGCATCCAGCCGTGCTCAGCTGGCTCCAACCGTGCTGAGAGTGGCTCTTACTTGGAGCTAAAAAGATGTCTAAGGCTTTTAGGTTTTCCTTCTGCTTCTATCCATGGCTCTGCCTCTGGCTGATCTCTTATTTGCTCCCCAGCTTCTCCTGGGTGCTCGTGCTCCTTCCCTTGGTCTCCCTTTCACAGCTACTTTTTAAAATCCTTCTTTCTGTGACATTTGCATCTGCAGAGGCAGTCAGAGCCCCAGTGAGGAGCTCCTGCCTCCAGGCTCTTTGCTCTGAATCCCATGGTTTGCCCTGCTCCACCTGCCCTCCATGGCAGGCTCTCTGATCCTCTCTGCTTTCGCATGAGTGCCTCTCTTTTGCCCTCTGCTTTTCAGTCTGGCAGCTTGCTCCTGCTCAGTGCCCTTGAGAGCACGGCCTATCTGCCACCAGCTCCAGCATCCAGCCATCCCAGAGCCACAGCAGAAAGGGGGAAAAAACTGCCTGGAAACATTTTAGCTGCTGAAATGTGAGTGGTTTCCAGCCAGCAGAGCAAATTGTGCCTGTGTGTGTGTTGTCCTTTGCACTCCCCCTTTCACTGCCATAATGTTTTCCCAATTTTAGATGTATTTTCACTGGGGCTGCTCCAGACTATTGCTTCAAGCTGCAGGAACAGTTTTCTAAGTCGATGGGGGAAAAACCCCCAAACCCTAAGTCTTTATCTTGTGCTTAATTTTTGAAAGCTGCCTGAGTATTCTGGCAGGTACTGAGGCAGATACCTGTCATGGGAATGGTGGGGATTTCCTGCATCACCGCTGGCAACGTCCTAAGCACCTGGAGGAGAGCATTCACCCACGGGGTGGCATCCCGCGGTGAAAGAGAAGGTCTCTATGGTCTGGGGAGTGCACACAGCACACTCCTTTCTGCCACTCCATCCCGGTTAGCCCGAGCCTCCCTGGTGCAGAGGGCTTTGGCACAGCCCCGCCAGTCACTTCCCTGCTCGGGATGTCATTGTTTCACTGACGAGCCCGTCATGGCTCCGCTGACGAGCCCGTCGTCTCTCCCTGGCCCTCAGAGATGCTCCCCTCACACTGTCCCCGGGAGCCTGCAGTGATCTCACACACTCCTCTAATAAAGTCCTCTGAGCCTGCCACGTATTTTCCTCGATTTCCCCCTATTATCTCCCCCTGCTTGAGCCTTTCGGATATTTGATGTTGCTTTAGTTAATCGTTTTCCCCCTCCTTTGTCTGCCAGGTGCCTCGGCCTCGAAGGGATCCTTTCCACGGGGATCTCCTGGGTAATTGATCACCGCGGGGCCGGGGCGCTCATGAGCGGGCAGAGCGCCGTGGCCGCGCTGCTGCAGCAGTGCCAGCGGGCCCTGGACACCGAGCTGCTGCCCCGGGCACCGGGAGAGGAGGAGCAGCGGGAATACCGGCGGTGCCAAGGTGAGCTCTCCCCGGGGGAGGCGGCAGCGCCCCGCCGGCGCTCAGCCCTGCCCTATTTTTCGTCTCCGTGAGTGTCAAGAGATGCCTGGATTTCGGGGCCGTGAATGGGATGCAGGCAGGGAAAGAAGTGCACTTTGTTGCAGTGAATTGCTGTCAGTTCTAATTTTAGGCTTCAGTAAACATGAGGCTGTAAGGAACAGTTTAGTTTGGGAAGAACAATGACCAAAAGTTTGCTGATGCACATAAATTTCAGTTATTAAAAAAAAAAAAAGAGAGAGAGAGAGACAGAAAGGAAAAAAGAAAGGATGCAACTTCTGAATAAGGGCACATATTTCCTCTCCTTTCATAGGAATTGGGGGAGGGCCCTCTGTGTTTGTCAGTTTCTCCTCATATATTAAAGAGCTCATTGCCCGAGTCTTTATCTTGTAAAATGTGTGTGACCTCTATAAGTGGTGTCCAAGGGAAAAAAAAAAAAAAACAAAAAAAAAAAAACCAAAAAAACACCTAAAAAAAAAAAAAACAAAACCCTTTGCAATATGCCTCTTGAAAGGAAAATCCATGCTGGCTAAAGGCTGGAATAAATAACCAGGAAAGGAAGCAGCGTTTAGCGAGGGCTAAATAAATAATAGAAGGACTCCTCATTTGTTTCAATGCTGGCATTACCTGCTGAAAACCAGCAGCAATTTTGGTAAGGCCGCGAAGGGAGGATTTATCCTTTCTGCACTCCAGCGGCATTAAGGTTTCCCTTTGCGTGCCGCATCTGCGGCGCTGCCCGTTCCCCAGTTCGGTGTTAATAATGTTTCGTTTTCGCCGTGCTTGAGTGGCTCGGCCCAAACGTTAATGTGATCCTTAAAGCCCTTTGTTTGTCCCGGGGCGCGGAGCCGTTGAGAAGATGTTTTTCCGACCATCCTTGTTCTTGCTGGGAGGTCAGCTGCCTTTTCCTGAAGCACCTAAGTCTGTTTGCGCTGGAGGGTGGCGTGGAGGTTTCTGTTATGGATACTGGAAGATTTTTCTCTCCTCTTCTTTTGTTCCCAACAAAGGGCACTTTGTTTCCTCGTCGCAAATTCTTTTAAGTTTTATTGTGGCTCCGTAGAATAGGCTCTTGAACCCCTAATCAGGTAGCGCTTTTTTTTCCCCCCTCCTCCTCCTCCCTCCTTTTCTCCTATTAAATACCACAAAGTATGAGAAATAATCAGTTTAGTTCCAGATAGGGTGAATCAGTGCCCTTATAATCACTCGATTGGACACGGTCCTTCAGGTAAACTGCTTCAGGAAATGGGCCATCAGAGCCTCGAGTGCTGCTCGGGCTTTTCCAGGACCGTGTTCCCATCAGCTGGAAGGAAAATACCCAGCAGCGGGGTGGTGACAGCGACATTAATAACTGCTGGGGCTCGGCGGCTCTCGGCTTCGGGGGACCCTCCCTGTGCTGGGGCCCAGGGGCTTTCCTGGCCCCCCTCTCCTCCTGGGGCTGCCTTTGTTCCCGTCCCCGGCTTTCCCAGACCTGCGGCAGGAAGGACTGAAGGCCAAATCCTTAAAAATGGTGGGGAGACGAGGAGCACATCTTGGTCTCACTTTAGAGGGCAGAACGGGTGTTGGGTAGGCCTGGATCTTTTCTTTATTTCTTCTTTAGGCTAGAAATCATTGCAGTCCACTTCTGTGACCATTCAGCCTTGGTTAATGAATGAGTTTAAATTGCCAGCAGTGAGAACAGCTCTCTGTTATGAGGGCAAACTCTTGTCCTTGGAGCTGGATCTTCCTTGGGAAAAGACTCAGGCAATTCAGTCCCTTCTACATGGGAGAGAAGTCCTTCTGTCCAACAATTTGTTCCTTGTGATGAGGTGAATATCCCCGTGCTGAGATGGATATTTCTGCTCCTGTACTGATTTTCCAGTGTGAGGGTGGGAGCAGGGCCTCTTCTCCCCATCAGCCCTGGCACTTGGCCACCTTGCCTCAGCATTCAGGGCTGAGCCCCTTAGGCACCACTTCAGGAGGATAAGGAAATTGGGCTTTACTTTAAGCCAGGATGTGTAACAGGAAGATTTCCAAACCCCACATTTCCTTGGGATGGCAACAAGTGAGAAAACATGGGCTGGAAAAAGCAGGAAGATAGTAAACTTGACTTTTTGGGGGTGGGCCATAAATGCCCAACTTGCTGTTTCTTCCCAGGAAAGCCATACCTGTGAATGTGCTGCAGCCCAAGCCTGTAATATCCTTTTGATGAAGTTCATTTTCTACAGTCCCTGCATAAAGGATTGATTAAAAAATCTGTAGCAATGCATTTATTGTGTTGCCTCGCTAAAGCAGCGATGCTCTCTGAGCAGGGTTTTTTTGGGGGATTAATGGCCAGAAGGGGCCAGATCTGCAGCTGATGATCACCATTAACCCCATCTGGTCAATAATCTTTGTTAATCCACTTTTATTGGCCAGAAAGGCTGCCCAGCCGAGTGGTTAGCACAGCACAGCACATCCACATCACTCCTGCTGCAAGGAAAATGACATGGGAAAGGAAAATGGGCTGTGGCTGAAAGGGAAGGACAGATCCAAGCCCAAATCTCTGGCTCTGTGCTCCTGGCAGTTGCTTCCTTAGTTGGATCAGGTTGGAGATCCACCCAAAGTTGATGGAGTGGCTTAGGACCAGTATGGAGAGGGAGCAGGGAGGGACAAACTGCCCAAGAGCTTGTGCTTAATATTCATTATAAGCCTTTAGATTTCTGTCTGGTTGTCATCTCCGGTCCAGGTTTATCTCCCAGTTTGGAAGTGGCTTTCCAGGATGGCTCTGCCACTGTCACCTGAGCAAGGGGACAGATCTTCTGTGCCATTGACCCCATTGTTCTCTGCTCACACACGGGAACAGGTTCCCTCCTGCCTCCTTAGGAGCAGCTCTTCACGCCCAGGCAGCCACCAGCCGGCAGGACTTCCTGCTAAAAGCCTTTTTAATGGCTGGAGGCTCCCATTTCCCTGGAGGGCAGTGCAGCCAAGGGGAACTGAGAGCAGGCCAGCTCCCCTGCCCTCCCCAACAGGCTGAGAGCCCTTGGGAGCAACTGGGAGAAGCCTTTTGGAGGGGCTGCCATGGCTGAACCTGCTGCAATAGCCTCACCTGCTCTTTGACCCTTTCAGCTCTGCTTCCTGAGGAGCTGAGGAGCCTGCTGTCGGAGGCAAAGGAAATGAAGTGGCCCTTTGTGCCGGAGAGATGGCAGTACAAACAAGAGCTGGGCCCAGAAGACAAAACAAACCTGCAAGATATGATCAGCGCCAGGCTGCCTGACTTGCTGGTATGAAGTTCAACACAGCTGTGATGCTCGGGGGCTTTCACAGGGCACTTCTGGGTCTGTCTCCACTAAGGTGATGCTTCCCTCTTCCCTGAAGAGCTGGCATTATAATAACACTAAAATGTTCACATAGTGTTTTTTTAAAAAAACCACTAATTTGACAAGAGTGCTGTGCTTTGTTTAATTCTGCTCTGCAAGTTGGTCGTGAGGATCACCCGCTTTAGCAGGGCTTGCACAACTCCTCACCCGCTCTTCTTCCAATAAAATTACCTTGCAGAATCCCTTTGAGGACCAAAGCTGGCCAAAACCTAGGCAGGACAGGCAAGGATTCAATGTTATTTCTCCTGTGAGAAATTCCTCCTGTGTAAGGAGCGGCAGAATTCCAAGGGTCCTTGGGGATCCTATCCCTTAAGGTGATGAGTTTGAGCTCAAAGATTAGAAAGTAGCAAGAAATTGCTTTTCTGATTTTCCTGGAGACACGTCAGGCATGTGGCAAATAGAGGACACCTTTTTCCCGTGGTAAGTGCAATATATGGGCTAAGGGCCATCCTTTTGCTGGAACAGGAATAAAGGGGAGGTTTGTGAATTTTGTAGGGGGTGTTTTTTGTTCCTGAAGCCAGCACCATCCCATTCCTGCCTGTTGTTAAACTCCAAGGTGGCCAGGAGGTCTCACCTGCCCCGGAGAGTCCTGCCTCAGTGAGGCCAGCAGCTTTTCTTTGGGAACAGCTTTGATTCCTTGTGGAGCAGTGAGAAGCTCAGCAAAGGCACTGCGGGGCTGGGAAGTGGCAGCCCCAGCATCCCCAGGTCCTGGCGGGGCTCCTGGATTTCCCCCGGGAGGGAGGGCGGGGAGTGGCTGCTCGCTCTCGGGTATTTGTTTTCTCCCTCCTTTGGTGTGTGTGGCCTCAGACAGAAATTTATGGCGGAGGTTGACCTCCTTTACAATCCCAGCTCAGCTCCCTGTAACTTGGGAGCGTTTGTGAGCTCCCTCCCGGGATAAACACCTGCAGCCAGCTCCCCGAGAGACCTGGCTAGATGGGAGATTAATGTGGCTCTAATAGTGGGGCAGTGTTTGCTGCATTATGCCCTCTCCCCAGGTAGATGGGTCTTTTCTGGGATGATACCAATTATTTATTGCTGAAACATCTGTTGATAACTGCAGCTGCCCTTGTTAAACAAAGCCTATCGTGGGGTCAGGGACTATAGGGACCTCAAATCCTCCTCCGTGCTAGTTTTGGGCTATTCACCCACACCCCCTGAAGTCCATTGGCTGCCGTTGTCTCCAGTGTTTCATCCTGTGGTGGAAAATACTTTGTAAACGTTGTGCTGCCTTTGCCCATGTGCTTTGAAGTATTATTTCATCTTCATCGGTAATTTATATTCCAGCGCCATTGTACCATGGGAAAAAGGGAAAACCTTTTTTGTTTTCCATTTAATTGTAGATAGACTGACATTTTGACCTGTATTATTAGTATTAGTCAGGAAAAGGGATTTTTTTTCCCTTCATCCATTCCTTCTCCCCCCTCTTTTTTATTTTAAATAAAATTTCAAGGCAGAGCAAAGGCTGCCTCAGTTCTTTGAATAAAAAGCTGGGGGGGAAATGAGGCTGAAGAGAAGTGATTACAGTGTGATGAGGAAAGATAAAAGTCTGAGCAACTTTTTTTTCTTCTTTCTTTTTTTTTTTTTTTTTTTTTTTTGGCATGAGGGACAGAAGGATAATTTAATTCCCCAGGGGACAAAAAAAAATTTAGCCTTTATCGATTTATTGTTCGGAAAAAGAAAAGAAAAAAAACCCTTTAAAAATTTTCCCTCTCTGTTTATTTTAATTTGCCATGCTTAGAATAAGTTCATAAACCGTGATTCATTACATTTAAGAAGTGCTTTGAGATGGGTGAATGGAAGGCGCTTCATTACCATAACACACTGGCGGCGCTGCAGCGGGCAGCGCTGCCCGCGCCGCTCTCCCGAGGACGGCTCGCTCTGGGAGCGGGCTCAAAAGCTCCATGAGACCCGCACAGGGAGTAAGAGGATTAGGCTGAGGCTTCAAGGCTTTGCGTCGGCCTTCTCCAGCTTTTAAAACAAGTGGGACCCGCCTTGCCGGCTCGTCAGGAAGGCAGAGCCACCTTCTTCTCCTTCCTCTTTGCTGGGGGATGCTCAGCGCCCCTCTGCATCCCAGAGAAGGTGCACTGTTTGGTTGGAATTTTGGGGTTTGTTTTTTTTTTTCCTTTTTCCTGCCAGGATTCACCACCCAAAGGCCACAGCAGTTAGACGAGTTCAACATGCTGAGGTTTTCCACGTTTTCTTATCAGGTTCCAGCCAGCAAACCAAGCCCTTCCCTCAGCCCCCGTGGTGGGAATCTAAGGCCCAAAAGGTGATAGCCAGCATCTCTATCCAAAGCCAAAACTGGGAAACACTGGGATCTTATATTTTTAACAGGGAAAAGCAAAGTCAGAATTGTCACAGCGTCCTTGCTGGCAGGGATCAAGAAGGAGGGATTGTTTTTCCTCCCTGAATACCAGGTGTGCTGTGGGGTTCGAAATAGGTCTGCAGATCCTTAAGGGAGGCTGCCAGGGCTGCCCTTCCTGCAGGTCTTGGCTTTTCCAAGAGATGGAATTAGCCTAATGCTCGGTGAGCAACCAATAGAGGGCAACATGTCCATGTCCACGGAAGCTTTGATCCCAAAAAACCTGCTGTGCCTTCAGCTGAAGGATGATTCTCTGCACACACAGAGTTCTCTTGTGGGATGATTCATGCTACATTAATATTTTAAGGGTTTTTTTCTTCCTTTTTGGTTCTTTTTGCCCGTTTGCAAACCCATAGTGGTGATATGGGGTTTGCTTCATTTTTATCACACCTATCAATAATTCCTACCTCCAGTCATGGAGCAGGATCTGCTGGGATGGGCACGATGGGAATGCAAAAGGAAAAGCCTTCAGGAGTGGGGCTGCTCTGGTCCTTCTGCAGGGAGCTGTGCAGGCTGGCTCCATGCTCCCTGCTGTGGGTGGGGGAGCTTGGATCCTGGCCCTGCTGTCACTAGGATCTCCTGGGATTTAATGGGAATATTGAAAAGAGTGGAAAATAAGGCCCTGCAGCCCTTGGCTAATTAGGTGCTGATGGATTGCCATTAGGGAGCCCATTCCAAGGGACTGTGCCCTAACTGTGGGTGTGTGTGTGGCACTGAGGAGCTGAGAGCCTTTGGAAAAATAACTAAAGCTGGGGGCTGAGGATTTCGTTTTCTCCTCTTCCTAACAGTAGGTGTGGTAACAGAAGAATTAAAGCCCTAAATCGTAGCCCTGGGATCTCGGTGGTTGAGGCTGACCTTTTGCTACCTGCCTCCTTTAGAGCTCTTCTTGGGTGATCCCAGTGAAACGGAGAGTGATGTGAGGGATGAATTCCAGCCGGGAATCGGGAATCGCGGCACCCCAGCCTTCCAGGGCCTTTGTAAGTGAGAAGTGTCAGAGATGAGGTGCAGGCAGGAGAGCTTCAGCTCCCGGGGGTGACTGCCATGGTGCTGCAGAGCACTTTGCCTTCTGCTGCCTGTGTGGCAAAACTACAGCAGAATTTGTGTAGACCATATTTTTTTTTTTTTTTTTTTTTTAGGGAAGCTGGATCCTGGGTTTGTGTAGGGAAATCACTTCACTTTGCTCATGAGTAGGATTTACACCTGCCAGAGGCAGCTTCTTGGAGTATTTACAACTTTAAATGTGTTTCCTCAAGTGAATCGATGTTTTGAGGGAAGAGGAATATTTTTGATTCAGGGAAGTTTCTCATATTTTAAGATGTTGATAATTGTCTTGCAGTTGCTCCCTCAGAGGGGTTCTGTCTCTTGTGTTGCTGTATTTAAGTATTAAAATATCTCCTTTTAATATGCCACAATAGTTTTTAAGTGATCCAGAACAAACCAGGGCCACAAAATTATTGTGGCACCTCTGTATCTTTGGCACTAATCAAGAGCAGGAACCCTGCATGTGACCATGGTCCCCCAAATCCCTGCTGCCCTGTTGGATCTGAGGCCCAAAGGAACACCCCTTCAAGCAGCTCCCTGGGCACTTTAAGAGTTCTCCTTCTGTCCTCATCACAAGATGCTGCTGTTCTTTTTCCTTGAGGGAATCAGGACTTATTCCCAGTCTTGAAGCGAGGTAAAGTTGGTTGTAAAAGCTGCCTCAGTCTGTGGTGTTTTGAACTGCCCCTAATGGACCTAATGCTGCTGCCTTTGAATTCCCAACTCTCCTCTGCCTGCAGGATGAATAACTTGAGATAATTACCAGGTTCAGGGCAGGGCAGAATTCTCCTCTGCTCTGAGCCAAGAGGGAAGTGTCCAGGAGCTGCCTGGACTCTTCAGTCTGCAGCAATCCAGTGTGTGGCCGTCCCGTGTGTCAGCCTGCACCTCCAGCCACGCTTTCTCCTGCCATCCTCGGCCTGGTGGGAGGCTTAATTCCCTGCTGCTTGTGGAGAGGGCCCTGATTGCCAGCTGAAAGGCAGGGGTTGATAGAGCAGTCCCACTCGGTGACAGCAGCTTTGGTCTCTGGCAAGGACGGGGTAAGAGGGGGAACGGCTCCAGCCCCATCCATCGGCGCTGTGGCTCTGTGTTTAATCTGACAGGGGAAAGAAAACCGGGCAATTTGTTAGGGTTCAGTGGAGTGCTAACTAGGAGCAGCTCCTGGGAGAGGACTGAAGCACCTGGAAGTACGTGTGTGCCTCTGACTCTCCTGCCTTGTGCACGGAATTAGAAATTCTTTGCTGGCCACTCTCAGTTTTGTGGCTTTTTAAAAAGGTTTTAAAGCTTGGCTGCCGTCACAAGTGGAACTAGGACTGAACTGGTCTGAGACGAGTGGGTATCAGCAAACACAGGAGTCCAGAGCTCCCACAAAAATGTGAGGATGCTGAAAATTAAATCTTTCTTTCCCCTGCTTTTAATCACGCTGTTTGTAGAGGCGTTTTTCCAAAGGGGATCCTCCTGAGCCCGCAGGCTATGGAGGAGGGCTTGCCTCTGGGATCTTGGCTTTATAAAGAGGGCCGAGAGAGTGGATTAAATCAATATTTCATTTATTTGGGCTTGTAATTCCTCTTACATCAGCTGCCACATAAAGATTTCCCCCTATTTCCTTCCCCTCCTCCTCATCCTCATTTACTATGCACCAATAATTTCCCTTTGACGCTTTCCTGCCCGTCCTAGTGCCAGATGGCCCCGGTTCTGAGCTTCTCCCCTCTCTTGGGAGCGGCCCCCATTGTCAATGCGGAGGAGGCGTCGTGGCTTTGAACCCAAAGCCGGGACCCAAACTTCAGGAGGAGCCGTGCGAGCCGCACACCCTCCCGCTCAGCGCCATCAAGGCGAAAGCCCCTCGCTAAAGGCTGCTTTGCATTTCCCCCAATGGTCCCTGTATAGAAATCTGGAGCAAATTTAATTCCCCCGCCACCTGATTCCACTTCCCAGCCGCGGCCAGCTTCCCTTTGTGTCATAAACTCAATTAGGCAGATCCATTTCACGTCGCGGGCACAGATGTGAAAACAAAGTGCGAGCGTACCTCGCTCTTTCCTCCCACCCCCGCTCTCTCTTTATCTAAAGCGACAGAGAAAGTGAGTAAATCTGCCCGCTTCTGCTTGGGATGGAGCAGGCTGAGGCATCCCGGGAGCCAGAGGCGTTTCCCAGGCTCTGGGAGCCGCTGTCCCGGCCGGAGATGCGCTGGAGGTGCTGAGGAATTCCGCAGCCACACGAGCTGGCAGGCAATGAAAGGAGCGGGGCTTCGCTCCTCGCTGTCCCGCTCGGCGCGGGGAGGGGACATCGCTGACACGGAGCCGTGGCGCTGTGTGCCACACAGCATGCCTCCCAAAAAAAAAAAAAAATAGGGAAAAAAATTAGCCTCGTTTCTCCCCCTGGCTTGACTTTTCTACATTTTGCGTCCATTTGGGTTTGGAGAGGGACACAAGAGGTTTCGGCATTGAGCGGGGAGTTAAATTATGCAGCTGCAAGACTGCCAAGCCCTTCAGAATAGGATGCTTCGTTTAGATTTTCCACAATGCTATTGAAGTGCTTATTTTCCTCCTGAAGAGACACAAACAGATGCAAACTTCTGTAAACACTTTAGAAATGAATTCAGTGAGTTTGGCCTCTCAGCAGTGCTCAATAGCTGACAGAAAAATGTCTAATTAGTGCAAGTGGAAATAATAGGGCCACTTGGATTCCTTCCATCCTCCTCCAAGTCTACTTTTCCTAGGAACTCAAAGGCCCTTTTGTTTGGTAGGTCACCCTCTCTCAGGCTTTTGTGCTCCGATCTATTAAAGGAAGAAGGGGAGGAAAAAAAATAGATTAGGCGATGCTCTGTGCTTAAATATATGGCCTGTTGATGAGCATTTGGAATGGCTGGTTCTCAGTGTCAGTTTACAGGTGCTTGGAGAGGGGGATTCCTCCATTGTTGGCCGAAGTTGTGCCTGCCGGAGCTTCAGGAATCCTTTTCAAGTGCCATCCTCTTAGAAAATCCAACTCGGGCTGAGGAAAGAGAAAAAAAAAAAAAAAAAAAAAAAAAAAGAGAAAAAGGAAAAAAAGTAAATTTGTACAAATTTGCCTTGCTGAAGTGCCATGCCCATAGCAGGCCGTGCCCACTATGGGAAGGGACAGGCTTTTGGCAAAAAAGTCCCCAATTCTGCACCTGTGATGAGGCTGTGCGTGTGCCGTGGCTGTCTTTGCTGGCCTCCTGTCCTGCTAACGGCAAGGATCTCAGGAATTCTGACAATTCCCCGTGTAAGTGCGGCTGTGGGCAGGACTTACAATCCAGGAGAGTCCGTAGGCACTTAGAAGTCATTAAGGATGGCCTGTAGGGGAAAAGCTTTGGATTCCGGGCCTGTTTGCCTGTTTGTGGTGTACAGAGGAGTGGGTGGCCTGAGCTCCAAGTGGGACAATGCATAGTGACCATTTCCAGCCTTCCCAGTCTTACCTCCCCCCTTTGCTGCTGGGCATGACTTAAATCCATCAGCAGACCACCAAATTCTGCAGTTCCAAATATCAGGCAATTAAAACAGATAATAAATCCGCAATTACATCTACAACTCAAACAGAATAAACATCTGGCTTCTCCCTATCCTAAACATGAAAATGGGGTGGGGAACAGGGTTGGTGAAGCTGAAGATTTTCCAGCGCTCCTGAGGCTGCCTGTGGATTTTTCTTTTTTTTTTCCCCCCCCCCAGGATTTTCTGAAGGCCTCCATCGTGGTCCGGGACAGCAGCACGGCCACGGCCGTGGTGTTCCTGCTGGACCGCTTCCTGTACTGGCTGGACGCCTCCAGCCGGCTGCTGCGGCTGGCCAAGGGGCTGCACCGCCTGCATCCCGGCGCTCCCATCAGCCCGCAGCTGCTCATCCGCCAGGCTCGCCTCGCCGTCAACGCAGGTACCGCTCTCCTCAGCCCTGCCGGCCCCACCTGACTCGGGAGGCGACACTCGGTCCCCTCCGTGCCGGGACACGCTGGCGGTGCCGCCTCTGCGAGCGCGCTTCCCGCTGCCGGCCCCCTGGAGCCCGGGCCGGCTCCTCTCGGTAGCACAAAGGGGCCGGTGTGGAGGGCTTCGGAGCCAAAAGAGGGAGAGAAAGTTGTGAAAGGGTGTGGGAAATGCTAATTGGGGCTTTTGTCCCTTAACAAATCTTCCCCGCTGGTTTCAAACGGGGATATCTGAATTGCTGTACTCCCGAGCAAGGGCCTTGAGAAAAGGAAATTAGAATCCTAGCATTTTCTCTACACTGTCCTAGCTGCTTTTTATTTTTCAGTGGGGCCACTTGACTATGCCAACAATGCAGGTTACAATTCCTCCAGGATAAAAAATTAAAATTCCATCATTCCTGTAACATGGACAGCACCTGAAGGATTTTTAACGCATCTTCCTGTGGCTCTGCTTTCCATGGAGAGACCTAAATGGGTTTCCAAAGCCCACGTTTCCTTGGGGCAGAACCCAGCAGCATTCCTGCTGAAGGAAGCAGGCTAGACTACTTTCTTCTGATGAGTGGGAATAAGAGCTGGGAATCCCAACAATCTTCCAGGAATGTATGATGTGTAAAATAAAAAAGATACATTCACAATTTCATGTTATTGTACAACCACATGTAACATTCATGTATATGTGGGGCACCTGCATTTTTGGCTATGGACAGCAGCAGTTCTATGTGCAGGTGATACCTGATGAGCAGTTTTATTCACCTCATGCCACAATACATGTTTATGTTCATTTTCTATATTTTTTTTCTTTGATTTTCAATCAGGGAAACTTTTAAAAGCTGAATATATCCTGAGCAGCCTGATTAATGACAACGGAGCAACGGGTATGTGTAAATTTATTTTCCAATTTCATACTTGCAATTTTGGTGTGATTCTTGATCCCAATTTTAAAAGTTACGCCAGCCAAAACCAACCCCAGTAATGACTCCTTACATCACACTTCACTTTCCTTCACCATTCCCTTCTAAAATGTGGGAACTTTACTTTATTTTTGAAATTTCTTTCAGTCATCCTTACATACCTTCAATTGGGTGGGAAAATATCCTGGGTGGAGAAGTTTAACCTGTAGAGCAATTTCAAGGAACTGAGTGATGTAGGAAACTCAGTCAACTCTATCCCCTCAAAAATCCAGATTGTTGGAGTAGTGTTCAGCCTGATCTTACAGACTAAACTCCCACTGATCTCACAGACTAAATAAATGCTTTATTCTTTATGTTTTATTTTCCTTTGTTCAGTGTTTCTTTAGTGGGCATGTTCAGGTTGCTGTACGACTCTGAAAATTGAGGCAGTTCAGGGTTCTGTTGGTCTGTTTTCCCTGGGAAGCTGAGATTCTCCTATGGAAAGGGCCTCCATGCAGGGAGGAGAATCCTGGCAGTTTGCTGGGATTCAGGTAACCCTTGGAGGCTGAGAGTGACAGGAATATTTTTCATTCTATGCCGAGTTTTCCCACCCCTCCTGCAGGAACGTGGCGATACGCTGAGGAGAGCGATCGGGTTCTTGTTCAGGCAGTCTGCCTGCAAATCAGGGGACAGATCCTGCAAAAGCTTGGTAAGGCTGTCTTCTGGGAGCTTCTACTCAAGGTTCCCCGATTTTTTCCCCTTTAAAATGTTACACTGGGCACCTGTCAGAATTTTGGCTGGTGGTGAACGCCCTGTACCCATAAAACAGGCACAGAGGATGAGTTGCACACCCATCTCTTTGCAGCAAGGGCCTGGAACAATGTGCCAAGCAAACATTTTGCAGGAGTTAAAATTTTATTACTAATCTCACCTGAAGCCAAGAAACAATCTGAAATGTTCCCATTTTCCCTGTGCCACTCCATGTTTTTCCCAAATTCACTATTCCCAAAGGCAGGTGGTACTTTTATCACAGGGACATCCCAGCAATGTCCTCTCTCAAGACAGGAAAATCTCTGGTTTTCAGCAGGATGGGCTTTTGTATTCAGGGTTTGGCACTTGAGGCAACAGCCTTCATTTTGTGCTTTTGGTTTGAGATCCCAAATCTTCCATGATTGTGGAGCTGAAGCCTTTTGTGAGGATAAAATGGGTGTTCATGCACAGCCAAAAGCTGAAGGAAACTCATAAATGATCAGAGTCACTGAAGCAGAACATGCTTTTGTGTTTTGCTTGGTTTTATGGTTTTGTCATGGTTTTAACCTGTCCTGAGGACCCAAGGTGTGAAATAAGCTGTGGAAATGCATCCCTGGCATCCCCTGCTCAGTGCCTGTTTTCTGCTTTATTTCAGGGATGTGGTATGAGGCAGCAGAGCTGGTCTGGGCTTCCATCGTGGGATACTTCCAACTTCCTCAGCCAGATAAAAAGGTAGCGTCTCCTTTCCACTCTGCATCTCCCTGCCAGCCCAGGAAGCACTGCTGCTTAGCTTTTGTTTCCCTCTCTGACACACCTGAGGCAGGGTTAACAGGCAGCACAAAGTCTGTATTCCGCGTTTTTCCGTGTGCATGCACCGCCTCACCCACGCTTCCTTTCCTGCAGGGGGATGAAAGCAATACTCCATTAAGCAGAGCCATCTGAAGTGAAGCCATTCCTGAGGATGCCTCTGGTGCTTCCAACAAGGACAGCTTAATTCCAGAGAGCAGCCACAGATTTTAGCTATTTCTTAGGATTAGAGGGAATTTTTTTCCCCCGAGCACATTTGTGGTGGGTGATGGATTCCCCTGGCCCTGCAGGACCTGAGCACCTCACAGAACCCCCCTGCCTGTCCTTAGCATGTTTGTGAGGCGAGCAGCCCTCATCCTCCCACTGGAGATGGAGCAGCAGTCACACCATGTGTCCGTAGCTAAACAGGAATGTGAGCCTGAGCCTGGTGAGTCCCGGGATGATGCTCACAGAGGATTTGTAATTGGACCCCAGCACAAGATATTCCAAAAACCCAGACCTTGTCACCTCTTGTCTGCTGTGTCTTAAAGCTTGACCTCAAGCTCAGAACATTTCTGTGTTCTCCATTTCAGCGGCAGCAGGGGGTTCTGCAGTGAATTTTGTGAAAGCATACCTGGGTTTCTTAATTGTTTGGCCAGGCAGGCCCTTAGGCGGCATCCGGTCTTCCAGATTACTGCACTTCCTGCAAGTGAAATTAATAAAACCATACCAAGATAGCATCTCTGGATTTCTTAGCCGTGCTTCTCTTCGGATCTTGTTTGTGTGTGTGTTTGCTTGTTTTTCTGGCATGTTCTACACAGCAGAGCAGTAAAATTCAAAGTACAGGGGGGAAAAAACCCCAGTATGAAAATTTTTAATTTCTCTTTCAGGGAATTGCCACATCCTTGGGTATTATGGCAGACATCTTTGCTTCCATGGATGAGCAGGATTATGCACGCTTCAAAACCAATGCTGACATTGACCTGGTGAGACTTGATTTGGGCTTTGTGTGTGTGGGTGCTCGAGGTGGTCTCAAATTCACCCACACATTTCCTCTCCCATGCTGAGAGGGCTGCAGAAACTTCCATTGCTCCCAGTGAAAGAGCTCAGTAGCACCTAGATGGCAGAATGCCTGGCTTCAGGAAAAAGAACATATTAAGAATATGTTATAGAGTGTATATATTTAGAATATTTATGGAGTCAAAATTGCTGCATCCATGGTGAACCTTAGCAAAAAGGGTCCTGCAGAAACAAACCAGACTCTTGTTTAAGATATGATTGTCCCTGCCTACCAGGCACCATATATTGGAGATAAAGTCCTTGAGTTGAGGTTTTTACCTCATTTTTGGGTTTTTTTGTCTTTCATCAGAGCCTCCTGCAGGAGTTCAACCACCGCTTGTTATCGGCGGCCGAGGCCTGCAAGCTGGCAGCTGCCTACAGCCAGTACACCCCCCTGTTTGTCCTCACGGCCGTGGTGAGTGTTACTCCTCCCTCTGGAAGGGGGATTTGTGCACGGGAAGAGCCCGGGCTACTCAATTTGGCTCTGACATGGCTTTCAAGCAGTGCATCACACAGAGTATCTGTGTTGAGGGTTGGGTTGGTTATATGGGGTATACATTGAGGGAAAGCTATCCCCAGAGTGAGGATGGGCTTTAAAGCCCTGGGAGTGCTGCCTCTCCTAGAGCTACAGCTGTATTTTAACGGAAAAAAAAAAAAAGAGCAAGTTTATTTCCTCCAGGAAACACGGCAGCAGGGGGTTAGATCTGAGCTTTGCTTCAAATTGTGTCAGGGAAAGAAACGTGTTTTTAATTCCCTCATTCCTCTTTGATCCCCTTGCAGAACATCCGTGGGATGTGTCTGCTGTCCTACAGCCACTCCAAGGACTGTCCCCCAGAAAAGAGAGAGTTCTACTTGTCTGCAGCCAAAGAATCCTTCGAGGTGGGGCTGCTCACCAAGGAGGAGCAGAGTGCCATCACCAGCAGGCAGGAGCTGCACAGTTTCATCAAAGCCTCCTTCTGCCTGGCCACCGTGCACCGCTGGCTCCACGGGGACAGCCAGGAGCTCCATGGGGTCACCCAGCTGTGCAGGGAAGCCCTGGGCAAGCTGCACTCCTACAGCACCTCCTTCCCAGAGGAGGAAGAGAAGGAGATGCTTGCCAGAGAGATCATGTCTCTGGTTGCAGCTGTGAAGAGGCGCCTGCGGGTGGGAGGCTTCCCCAATTCCGACGCCAGGTCTTACGTCCCAGACAGTTATAAAGGCGCGGTACAAAAACCTGTCCTGCAAGGGGAAGCCAGCTTTGAGAAAATCCTTGCCAAGCATTCCCAGCACCACCTGTCAGTGTGCCAAGTGTTTGAAAAAACTTGCAGGATTCATAAAACCATGCGGGGAGAGATCCAGGTGGGAGCTTGTATCACAACCCTGAGAACAGAGACCAAAACCATGGACACCCTGTGTACTGCTGAAGACACAGCTCAGCAGAGGAGTGGTGCTGTGAAAATCCTGGGCTCACCAACAGCAGGAAACAGCTCAGAGGGACTCAGTGGCCAAAGAAATCAAGACATTGGCTCTGGTGTGATGAAAATTTCCTTTGAAGAAGAGATGGAGCCGTTAGAAATGAAAATAAACAGTGAAAAAGATGTTTTCAGCAGAGGGCAAGACAGGAGCCAAAGCACTACTTCTGAGAACTCTTGGTGCAAGCTGTCCAAATGCAGTTACTCTTCCAGCTGGGAGGAGCTGAGTTGTAATAGCAGCAGAGAGTCTCTCAGGGATGGGCAGCAAGGGGAGAAGAGCCCAGTGGAGGAGCAGTGCTGCACCACAGAGCCCAATGGAAGCAGCCAGGACATGCCCCTGTGCTCCTTACCTCCCAGAGCCTGGCATCCTGCTCCTCGGGAGCCCCTCCGTGGCTCTGGGGGGTCTCCTCAGCATTCCTCAGAGGGGTGTGCCCCTCGAGCAGGGAGGATGGTGGAGAAGGAGCTTCTCTGCAGAGAAGAGCTGCAGGAGGGAAGGAACCGTGGAAGGAGCTCCTCAAAAGAGAAATCAAAGGGCTCAAACAATGAGTTTCCTTCCCTCTCTATCCTCTACTCTGTTCCTACAAGGCAGGAGGAGAAGTCCTTTTCCTGTGCCGAGCTGAGCTGCAGGACCAAGGACAGCAGCAGGGAGGGAAGCATCGGTCGCTTTGAGTGGCTCCACTCGGGAGAACCTGCAGACAGCACCGAGGGTCCCTCGTTTGAGGCACAGCCCCCCCAGGACAGGAGCCCTTCTGCACCATCAACAAACATCGGGCTGAAAACAGGCAGTGACTCCTCTGTGCCTGGCTGGGTGAGCACATCTGCCATGCTGGGGAACAGATCTCTGCAGGTGCCTCAGGTTGACACCCAGGCAGAAACAATGGATGACACTGAATTCGAGCTCATCAGCCTGGGAGACTTGGTAAAGGATTATCCTGCAGCACTGGCTCCAAAGCATGGAGCAACTCCCAGTGTGCCAACAGCTTTGCCCTCCCTGGGAAAGATACCCACAACCAAGCACTTTGACTGTGCCACTACAGAGGAGGATGAAGAGAAGTATCAGGATGTGCTGGGCAGCAGGGGACAGTCCAGTTCATCTCTGAGTTCAGGGATCACATCAGCACCGATGGCCACGAGCTGCCCTGCAAGTTCAGTCCCAAGGGACAGTGGCATTGCCTTCATGCCTGGCAGAGTGAAGGAAGAGCTCCTGGATGCTCGCTTTCTGAGGGATGATGATTACAGGCAGCTCCTGGCAGGGGTGGAGCATCACTGGCTTGTCCAGAGACTGATGCCTACTGGGATCTTTAGGAGCAAAGAGCTTCGCAAAGCATACTGTGAGTTCCCACACAGCAACCTGTGCCTCCACAGAGAGCAAGCTTGATTCAATATTTTAGTCAGGATTTAATTTTTTATTGCATTTTACCCCATTACTTGAGTTTAGATTCCACATGCCATCCCTGAAATCTGACTAAGATAATGATCATTATGTTAATCATAAATAACAGCCAGTCCTCAGCACAGGCTCAGAGCAGTCCTGTGGATTTCTCCCTTTTATCTGTGGTGTTCTCCTTTTTGTAGCTGCCCTTCTTCTGAAATACTCCAAGAAATCAGGGCTGTGGACAGGCCAGGAGACAGCTGTGTTCATTGGGGACTACCTGAACGTGGCCAAGGAGGGCAAGCAGAGAAATGCCTTTTGGATACACTTCCTGCACCAAGAAGAAAGCCTGGGAAGGTATGGATTTCTGAAACAAAATGTACATCAATGCTGCTTGTTTGTAAATATGGATGAAAACTGTCTGGTAAGATTTGCTGTAGCAGGAATATTTGATGGCTTTGTCCAAATGTGTTGGACATTCTGGCAGTCTTTCCCACCACTCCATGTAACTCTAGCTTTTAATTTCCAGGAGGAAAAGCTGCTTTACTCTTGTCTTCTAAGAGCTAATGGCAGAGTTCAGATCATTGCTAGGAGTAGCTTATTCATTATTATGGATGGAGAGCAATATTTTAATATCTCTGAGTCATACTCCCATCCCAGGATTTGATGGATAATTTTTCACGTCTGTGAGATAGAAAAGAATTCCACCCAGTTTTGATGGCAGCCATTTTAAAAGCACCACCCAGAGGTGGATTTGCTTCTGACACATTCTGCTTTGCAGTGATGTTTCTGTATCACAGCACCCAGAACAAACACCTCTCCAGATCCTTCTCCTTTTGTTCAGGTATGTTGGGAAGGAATACAAAGAGGAAAAAGGACTCCTCCATCATTTCAGTGATGTGGAGCGACAGATGACAGCCCAGTACTACGTGACAGAGTTCAACAAGAGGCTGTATGAGCAGAAGGTCCCTACCCAAATCTTTTACATCCCCTCTGCAGTCCTCCTGGTAAGAACTGTCTGCTGAGCAATCCCAAGGACCTGATGAGGAAAGGTGTCTTGGTCAATTACAGCAACAGCGGGGCTGTCTCCTTTCAGATTCTGGAAGACAGAATTATAAAAGGATGTGTGAGTGTGGAGCCCTACATCCTGGGGGAGTTTGTGAAGCTCTCCAACAACACCAAGGTGGTGAAGAATGAGTACAAGGCCACGGAGTATGGTCTGGCTTACGGCCACTTCTGCTACGAGTTCTCCAGGGGAACTGACGTGGTCGTTGACCTTCAAGGTGTGTGTGACAGTGATGTTTATGCCTCTCACACTCAGCTGCTGGCCCACAGGTGTCTTTGAGGTATTCATTTGGTTAAAATTCATTGTGTGTCTCATAGGGTTCTGCTGTTGCTGCCATAGGTGGAAACTGGGAGTCACTGAGGTGACATGAAGAGAGGAAGGGCCATGCCAGGCAAAGGGTCCTGAGTGTGCTAAAACAAAGGCTGTGGTGTTTATCAAGATAAACAAGATATCAAGATGTACCATTTCTTCCACAGGTTGGGTGACAGGTAACGGGAAAGGCCTCATCTACCTCACAGACCCCCAGATTCACTCCCTCAATAGCAAAGACTCACGCTCCAACTTTGGGAAGAAAGGAATTTACTACTTTTTTAATGATCAACACGTGGAGTGCAACGAGATCTGTAGCTGCCTGTCCTTGACAAGGCCCTCCGTGGAGCTGCTGGCCTAGACTGGCACAGGTCAGTCCACAGAACAACCCATGAGCTGGACACTGTTTTATCCTAGACATCTTTGGGAGCAACTCATCCAACAAGACAGTGAAAAGCTGCCTTCATTTCCTATTCTCCTCTTCCCCTCCAAAGCCCCCATATCCCACTGCCCCCAGACACTGGCATCCTTTCTTTTGGGAGATTTCCTTGATGAGAAAGGGGGCACAGCATCAAAGTTCCACAAAAAGATGGCTCCCCAACAGACTTTGCTTTTACAAAACCATCCCCTTTTGTTTCTGCAGCCAGCAGAGGTTTTTAGGCTTTTGTCCCGGCGTTTTAGCAATGCTATTGTTTTCTAGGTGATGTTTGTGCTGAGTTGTTTGGAAAGATGCCCTATCCCTGGGCCAACTGATTAGAACTAGGTGTAAAGAGGGAGAAGGAAGAGGGGGAAAAAAAATATTAAATCTCTTTATTATGGTGCATAAACCTTCAGTCTTGGGGATCTGCGCAGCTGCGCTGGGAGAAAAATGCATTCAAAAATATAATGCCAGTGTGAATAATCCTTTCCCGAGCTCTGCTCACAGACTGCTCCAGCTTTGTCAGGTGAACTTGAACCGGGCCATCAGATTTGCGGCCGTTCCCATTGCACACTGTCTGTCACCCCGGGGCATTCACCATCTTGCCTGTTGTTAAGAGCCAGCAAACAGTCCATCATTGAGCTGGGCAGTCGCCGGCTGACACGGCGGTGAAATCGGCATGTGACGGGACACTCGGCCCCAGTGTCTCGCAGATTAAAGTGATACATGGAAGCTCACGTGTTACTGGGAAGATTAAGCCCGTTATCTTGTTGTGCAGCCAATAAAGGCCGGCCTTGTTCTCGCTCGGCAGTGGGGAAATGCTGGCCTGAGCTGAGTGACGAGCCTGCATAGCTCCGTGCTCCGGCCAGCGAGCGCAGCCGGGCTCCGGGGGGCGAACAAAGCTAGTTAGCAGGATCCCGGGAATTCATGGGCGGCCGAGGTGCTGTGTTAAAGCCTCTCTGCAGAAGCTTTCCTGCTCTGTAGGGACAATTAAAACCAAAACAAAACCCCTCGGACACTCCCTGCACAACAAAGTGTCCTAATGCGCTGTCAGCAGGCAGCACAAGCAGTTTTGGGAGCCCTGACCAGTCCTGCGTTTTTCACTCCTTCCTGCTCGAAGGGAGGAGAAGAAAATTTATTTAGACGTGCTTCTGAGTAAATCCATCCCTATGGAATTTTAATATTTTGCTTTCTTCCTAGTATTTCCACCTAGCAGCTTGTTTATTTTGTTGGTTTAGGAGACATTTTGCCACCTCAGCCAAAGTTATGGCTACTCACAAGTAAAAGCTAGGGGTCGAGGATCAGCTTGTTCAGTTCCCTGTTAAAACAGATATGGAATCATATTCTACTGGTCTTACTCTTCACAGGATTCTTACTCTTCACAATTTCAGGTGTATCAGGCACTCTCTCTTTATCCGGGGCTTGGATACTGGAAATCGTGGATTTATAACCTCACTGCCTGAAGAGCTGGGGCTCTGCATGAACATGGCTCCAAACACACAGAGTTTGAGTTATTGGCTGCAATTTGTGGTATAAATAGGGGATTATTGAGGAAATAAATAGTTGACTCTGAGGATGGAGAATTTAATATTTTGGCTATAAATTTCATCATAGAGATACTGACAAAAAATGCTGCTATTTCCTCTGGTATCAAAATAAAGTAATTTGAACTAGCTGAGACATCGGGAATGCTTTGTCTTTTTTAAATTAGAAATTGGAAGTTTTTATTGGAGATCCAGTGGTTTGTGTTAAGTAACTTGCTACTGAGATGATTTTTGGGCTTGATTAATTGTAGTACTCTCCAAATTCCAACCTAAGTACTCGGTATAACCAGTGAGAGCCAGGCTCTACAAAAGGAGCGGAGCTGTGTCGTGCTGGCACAGTGAAATATGAGATGTAGGGACATCACACTTGAGGAAGCATGAAACGTTTTTTCCTGACACCTAAACTCCAGGACTTGAGTGTAAGGACTTGTGTAAGTGCTGCTGCAAGTCAGGCACGAAACCGGCCTGATTGTGGCAGCGGTGACACACTTTCCTGTCCTTCAGGGAGGGTATTTGCTTAAAGAGCTTTTTACTCCTTCCCTTTCTGCAGGTATCCAGGTGAAAGGCCAGAGTTTTGTTGGCTGTGTGTCGTGCCTGTGCATCCAAGTTAGTAAATCTGATATCCAGGGAACAAGCTGATGCAAACAAAGCCTGCTAACAGGTAGAATGATTTTCTCACTCATAAATAATGCCAGTAACTGGAGCACTTCGGGAATTTCTCTTAGAAAAGATGCAGTGGGAAGGGATCCCAACAATACAGGTCTGAGCCAAGCCTGCCTCCCTCCCTCCCTCCCTCTCCCTCGGAGCCGCAGCATCCCGGGCCGTTCCGGCTGGCAGAGAGCGGGCACGGGCTGACCCCTCCAGCTGTGAGGCAGCCCCTGCACACGAGGCAGCATAAACCCAAACCCGACATCAGCTGCCCCCAGAGCCCAACTGCTGGATTTCGGCACAGCTCCTTCCCCAGACACGGCTATTCATGGGGAACGAGGGGAAAGCCTCACACCGGCAAGGGCAGAACCGCAGCCCGGGCTGCCCAATCTCTTCTGCTTGGAAGAACACAGCAGCAGCAGCTTCCTCGGCGTCTCCTTCCCCCTCAGCAGAGCGGGGTGTTGGCAGCGAGGTGCTGGTTGGTGCGTGCTGCTGTCACCTGCTGCCCCAGGGGAGCCCCGGCACACGGTGCCTCCCCCAGCTCTGCGTGGGAGCCGGCGGCAGCGTGCCGCTCTCGCCCCTCTCTCCCGGGAGTGACACACGCCACCCTCCTTTCTTCCGCTTGGATGAGATCGTGTCCCCTGTCCCCTGGCGGAGCGGAGCAGATGGGGCTGCTGGCCTCCGCAGCCGCCCGCCCGCTGCCCCAGCTCGTGTGAGCCCGCTGTGCCCGCCCGCTGCCCCCTCCCTACGGAACCTAATCCCATCCCCTAATCCCGAACTTCTCTGCCAAGCTGTTCTTCAGGCACAGAGCGTATCTTCCAGAAGATACCGAGTTACGAGCGGTTTGTTTAACGCAGGGGCCGAGCATCTCAGCTCGGCAGGGGCAGCTCCGGCATCCCGGGGGCACAGCCAGGCCCGGGGCAGCGGGATGAGGGCGGGATCCCCCGGCAGGCAGCAGGTGCCTTTCCTGCCTCGCTCACAGCCCAAACTGTCGTGCCGGCTACCGGGGCCGCCGTTTTCCCCTCCGAGCAGGACATCACGTTAATAGAGGTTGATTTGCAAACGGCGTCGCCCCCCCCGCCCCAGTGCCCCCCTTTGCCTGACTCCCGCTTTTCTGCTCAATGGCACAGATGCTGCTTTGTGCTGCCCACGACCAGGCAGCTATTAGCAGCAAATCCAGCGAGGGAAATTAATGAAGGCGACTACTAATAAAAGACAGCTCAGGACAGCCCGACCAACTTGCTCCGAGCGGTAATTAACTTTTTTTTTAAACTCATGAAGGTAAATATGCCATCAGCTTTGGGCCGGTCTCTCTGCTTTTTAATAAAAGGAGAAGGAGGAGAAGGAGGAGGAGGGGAGGCAGAAGGGATGGCTGTGTGTCACAGCCGCCCCACACCATCCCCGTTCCCTCCTGGCTGCTGCAAAGTGACCCTCCAAGGATTTTTTTTCTCTCCAATCAGTTTTTAGAGGCTTGATTTTAAATCTGGCAGGAGTTCTGCCTCTCCTTAATCTCAGTTCAGTACGAGAGGTCACGGGGATGAGCAGGCTGCCAGAATTTTGCTGGACAGCTGCTGCAGAATCGTAGGTAGAAGGCAGGATATCCTTATATTTTTAAATCTTTACATCTTTATATCCTTACATTTTCTGCTTGTCAGAGCAAAAGAGTTTGTCTCAGACTTTAAACCACAAGATTTTGCCTTGCACTTAGACAACAACCTACATCAGGTCACAAAAAAGATCCCGCTGAGATTTCTGCTTGTGCCAGGGGATTGGCTGTATGATAGATAATTGAGATCTTTTTTGCCCGTGGTGAACGGCAACTGGGGCTGCCTGGGCCAAACCCATGCATTATACAGGGACAGGGGGAAGCCCAACCTGAGGCACTGGAGTAAGGCTTTAGGAAGAGCGGGTTTGAAATGCGCCGGCCAGCTGAGAGCCGTGTCGGGAGGGCTCTTTAACCGCGGCACTGCTGGACAGATTTATGCCTGCCATGAAAGGCGGCGTGCGGCAGCCCTTGGGCTGCTGGTTTGGCTCCTCGTGGCCATTCTTATGCCAAGGAGGGCTGTAAAACACCCCACACCCTCGGGGGCCTTCAGGCTGCCCCTCCAGCCCTGCTGGCGCAGAGGAGCTTTTATGCCAAAATACAATACACAGAAGGATCATAAACACATGTTCTGGGGCAAGGGGCTGCCATGGAAACCACCCCCAGGTTCCTCACATCACCCAAGGAGGTGTTTGCCCATCTCCCATCTCCTGGTCTGCTTCCAGGCTGGCTGCAGTTGGCTCTGGGGTCATCTCCTTTTGGCGTCACCTCCAAAACTCAGTCTTCTGAGAGAGAACAGGGAAACATATGAAAGAAGGAAACGAAGGAGAGGAATTAACTCAAATTAAGGGACAAGAACAGGAAATAAACACTTCTGGCCACGTTCAAACCAAAAATCAGGATGAGGGTGACTGGGTTAGGTGACAAATCCAGCCTCTCCAACTCAGCTTTTGCCAGCGTGGTCCTGCCACCCCCTGCCAACCTTGCCCCTCTCGGGCCCGTTTCCTCCGAGGGCATCTCCATCGCAGGCCAGCCTCCCCCAGGGAACAGGGGAAGTTTGGCTGGCGTGGCTCCCACTCCAAACCCCTGTCCAACCCCCCCTCCACCCTCGGACCCGCCGTGTGCCTTTTCCCACGGTGGTTCCCGCTGGCACAGCCCCATCCCAGCTGTACCTGGGATGGAGGGAAATCCCTGCAGGATGACACACCTGGCAAGGAGCAGGGTCCCTCCCCGAGGAGAGCTGCGGGGAGCATCCTGGTGCTGAGCCACTCGGGGTGTCCCTCCTGGTCCTGCGTGGCTCCAGCACTGAGAGACAGAAGAGTGCATCCAGTCCATCCCGGCCTTTTGAAGAGCCGAAGGCACTTACTCCAGTGCCTCTTCAGAGAGGGAGAGAAGCCAGGAAGGACAATGAGGCCCGACCAGAAAAGACGGAGAGAGCGCTTGGCTCCTTTTTGACGTTCCTGGAGTTTGGCCATTAAAAGGAGTCGCTAAAAGCGGGTGAGAGTGAAAAATCCCGCTCCCGACGGGCTGCCCCACGCACCGCCAGCGCCCTGAAAGGCTCCCCCTTGTTTTGTCCCTCCTGGCCCGTGGCGGATTTGGGGGAACACAGCTTCATCTTGCTGGCCACATCAAAGCAGTGATTATGCAAATGCTCCCACTTTTTCTTTTATTTTTTTTTTTTTAGGAATTATTTATCACACAATAACCCCCCTGCCGGGGGGGAAACAATAGATCAGTCTAGATAGCACTGCTCGCCCGAGGCTGCGGGGCCGGGGGGGGGACCCCCGCGCGGTTTATTGGCCTAACCTAATTTCACTAATTCTCTTTTCACACATTTTGGGCTTCCCCCCCCCCCCTCTCTTTTCCTCCCTCTTCCTTTCGCTCCGAGGGCCGGGTTTCACGCTCCCAGGATCGGGAGGGCACCGGGCTGGATTCGCGTGCTAAGCGTTTCATTTAATTAATACACCCAGGCGCCTCTGCTGGTTTTTAATGATTTCCAAGAGTTTGTACCCAGAAGTCACAAAGTGCTCCCGGGAGCCCGGGGACGATGATTGAAGGGCCTGGGCGGCCTCCAGCACCCCCCTGCACGGTGACATGCCTGGCAGTGTGCTGTGCACGCCGAACCGAACCCCCTGGAACTGCCTGCGACCTGGAATTCATCTGACCCACACAGAGAGCAAATTCTACCTCTTGAAACCCAGGATTGGTTTGTTAGCTCAACAACATTTAATTCCTACGGCCTTGTTGGTGAAATCCATCGGCCTGAAATGTGACAAGTCTTTATCCATCCATCCATCCATCCATCCATCCATCCATCCATCCATCCATCCATCCATCCATCCCACATTTGCTGTCAGCATCTTCTGTACTGAGAGCTAAAGGCAAACTTTCACTGAATTTCCCCCTCTCTCTCTCTGTCTAATGCTGTTTCCCAAAGAAACAGTTGCCCGTGGACCCGGTGACATCAGGCCCCACCGGACCTTGGTTTCACCAGAGACAAGGATCGCCTAATTCCCAGCCGCTGGCACATAAAGCAAAAAAGGCAGCAACCCCAAAGTTACGAAAATTAGAGCTTTTATTTATATTTTATCGCAAGGACAATCCCTTTGCTCTTCAGCTGTAAATACATACTAGAATAAACTCTGTAAATTATACAAAAAATACATATTTTCCATGAAATCTGTCTTTATAATAAATAAATGTGAACACGTGTGTGGCTGATCGCTGTAATGTTCCGTGTCTGTTGAGGTTTTCAGTCTGTTGATTTATTTTTAATCTCCTGAAAGAAGGGGGGAGTTCCTTGTCCCCTAAAGGTCGAAATAAATAATGTATGAGGAGATCCTTCCCCACTTCCCCCTCCCAATTTTTTTTCCCTTTTGATAGAGAGTTCAGCCTAAATTTCCACGCTTGCATTCAGCCCTCACAAAGCCTACAAATTATACAATGACTTCTAACCTGGACCCCTAACAAAACAATTTACTTCTTTTTTTTCCCCTCGCTTTGCACCCCCCTCCCGCCTATAAATCATAAGGGACAGATGGCAAAGAGGGGAGCGGGGAAAGGGGGGGACACACACACAAAAGCCCCGCGGTGACAGATCTGGGAAAACTGGACAAAGTGCACATCGGCGAGAGAGAAAGAGAGACGGAAAGTTTGGTTTGGCAGGTGCCGTTCCCACAGCCCGCCCTGCCCTGGGAAGCGGGCAGATGCCGCTGTCGCCGCCGCCGCCCCGGGGGGAGCCCCGGCAGCGCCGCGCCGGGCTAGAGGCAGCGGCGGGGCAGCGGCGGCGGCGGCCCCGGGGCGAAGCGGCCGGGCCAGTGCTCGGGATCCGAGGCGGAGCCCGCGGGGCTGGCGGGCGATAAAGTGCAGGCGTACGGGGAGGCGGAGGGCGCGGGGCTGGCGGCGCCGCCGCTCCAGGAGGAGGCGGGCGAGGGGCTGCCCTCGGCCGGTGCCGCCGCCGCCCCGTCGGGGCCGAGCCGCGCCGCCCCGGCCAGCCGCAGGGTCTCGGTGAGCGCCCAGATGTAGTTGTGGGCGAAGCGGAGCGTCTCGATCTTGGTGAGCTTGGCGTCTTCGGGGAAGGTGGGCAGCACGTCGCGGAGGGCGTCCAGGGCCGCGTTCAGGTTGTGCATCCGGTTGCGCTCGCGGTTGTTGGCTTTGAGCCGCCGGCTCCGCTTGATGCGCTGCGCCGTCTCCGCCGTGCGCGCCGCCCGCGGGGCGCCGCGAGACCGCCCCGGCCGCCGCTTCCCCTCCGCCCGCCGCAGCCCGCGGCCGCCCGGAGCCTCGACGGGCCGAGCCGGCGGAGCGGCGCGCAGCTCCTCCTCCTCCTCCTCCTCTTCCTCCTCCTCCTCGGCGCTGGACGGCAGGGAGGGCGAGGGGGCGGGCGAGCCCAGCCCCAGCAGCAGCAGCTCGTCCTCGGCGGGCGGCGCCAGGACCTCCGCCTTCACCAGCATCCTTGCGCGGCGGCCGGACGGGGCCGCACCGGGCAGCGGCTCCGGGAAGCAGCGGGCGCGCTCTCCTCGCCTCTCCGGCGGTGTGACGGTTCGCCGGTCTGACGGAGCGGGGCGGGGGTCTTGAAGCTGAAGGGGGGGGGGGTCGGCAAAGCGCGGGGGACCGTGGGGGGGAGCGGCGGGGGCGCGGCGATGGCACGCGCCCCGGGGGCGGCGGGCGGGCGGGCGGCGGCGGGAGCGGCGCCCGGGGCCCGGTCAGGCTGCGTGTCTGGCACACGACCCTGCTTAACACCCCTTATATACCCCGCGGGGAACAATCAAACCTACCCCCAGGGTCCCCCTCGCCCTGCCCGCCCCGCCCGCGACTCTTGTCGGGGGGCGCCGCCGCCGCTCCCCCCCGCGCCCGCCCCATCGGCGGGGCCCCATTGGCGCCTCGCGCTCGGCTGGAGCGTGCCGCTAATTTATTAATGAATGGGCACGGGGCGGGGGGCGGGGGGGGCGCGAGGCGCCGGGCCGGCCAATCCCCGCGTCCCGCGCGCCACGCGCGCGCCCAGGGCCGGCCGGCTCCCCTTCCAGCCGCTTCTCGTTGGCGGGCCCGGCAAGGGAAAGGGAGGGATTGATGGAGACGGGCTCCTCTTCACCCCCGCCTCGTTCCCCGGGAGCGTTTCGCCTTCTGGGGACGCTTGGTGCTGTGGTAAAGGTGCGTAGTTCCGTGCGTGGCTTGCTGGGGAGATGCTCCGGGCAAGCGGCTGCTCCGTTTGCATCAGGCCGAGCCCGAAGTGGGGGAACGCCGGGCAGCTCCGTGCTGTCAAATCTAATTCACAGGCTGGAGGAGACCTGAGAAAACCCCCAAACACCAACTTGTCAGTGCACCAGGAAAACCTTCATTCCTTTCACTCCTCTTCCCCCTTCCAGCCCTCTCTCCATGGCAGAGCCTGGTGACATGCCCGTGGAGTTGGCAGGATGGCTTTGCTCCACAAACCATCTTCTATTATCCCAGGTTGCTCCAAGCCCTGTCCAACCTGGCCTTGGACACTTCCAGGGATGGGGCATCCACAGCTTCTCTGGGTAATCTGTGCCAGGGCCTCCCCACCCTCACAGGGAAGGACTTATCCCGAGATCTCATCTAACCCTGCCCTCTGTCAGTGTGAAGCTCTCCCTTCTTGCATGTCACTCCAAGTCCTTGGCAAAGAAATGACAGTGAGAACATACAAAACTAAAACCCCAGAACACTCTCCTCTCCATATGGAAACACGGTCAGCAAGGCACTTGGGATGAGTTGGGTTTTGAAACAGAATTTTGTTTGCAACTGCTAGAAAAGTTCAAAATTTAAGAAAGTGCTGAAACCTGTGCAGAAGCCGTGCTCAGCACAGCACAAACTCATACCCAAAGCAGTCCCTCAGTCTGAGTGTATGGTTTTTGGAAGCGATTGAGGCCGGGCAGGTGCCTCAGTCAGTATCTCTGCGACTCTGTGAAACATTCTTCACCTCCTTGTGCAAGAGGCTCACAGCTCCCCTCGGCATCCCAGGAGAGTGACGCTTTTAAAAGGACTTTATTTCTTTTTCTGTACTCTAAGGGGACAAAGCAGAGTACACTTGTGACAGGGCCGGCCCATCCCTCTGTCCCCACTCTGCTTGCCGAGATTTCCGTGCTTCCATTGCTGGTGCAAAGCACCGGAGAGGTGAGGCACCCTTTGCGGTGCCTTTCTGGGGTTCAGTCCCATTCCTGCTGCCAGGCCCTGCCGTGCAGTGGCTTTTTCTGTAGGGCTGAGCACGAGGTGACCAAGGACAGGTCGGCTCAATATCCCCACAGCTCTGGACAGGCGCTTGTGTGGTCTGTAGGCAGTGAGGGCAGAGCTGCTCGGCCGAGAGTGGTGGGGAGAGGAGGTGGTGGGGGGAGAGGGAGTGGGATCAGGAGCAGGAATGCTGCTGCCACTGCCCACCGCCTGAACTGTCCTCCAAGGGTCAAACTGTTCAACTTCAGCCCCTTTGCCAGACTCAATCCTACTTTAGGGGAACAAAAGCCCAAAGTAGGCAACGATCAAGAAATGGGAGCACAATGATTTAAGCTTATCACACAGCCCAGAAAAAAAAGGACGCTGAGCTCGTGTGGGGGAGAGGGGGAGACCTTCAGAAGGGCTTTGTTTGCTGTAAGAAGATTGAACTCTGAGGCGACCCAATAGCCCTAAAAGTTTAGGGTCTGTGTTGCTGAGAGACCTTTGGGCACAGCCCATCCACACGTCGACCTCACAAGTTGAGAGCCAGCCTTATTGGCCAGCCTGCCTCAGATGAACAGGGGCACGACATCCCAGGAAATGCGGGGACAAAGCTGTGGGGACAGGGTGGCCCGACCCCTCCCAGCTCTGCCTCCCCCATACCCTGCGGTGTCCTGAGGGTTCAGGGTCCTAGGGCTGCCCACACACACCAGGGTGTCCTGATCCCTGTGGGGTCAAGCACCCACAAACCCTGAGAGTGGGGTGGTTCTGCTCTTAAATGGGGTGTGAGAACATGTCCCCACACAGCAGAGTACTGGGGTGCTCTGCAGAGGGAAGCAATCAAAATTGCTGGGGTGCGTATCCCCCACATCCTGATCCAGGTCCTTCCCATGCACGCTGCAGCAAGCACCACCACATAGAGGGACACGATGAGGAGCAGTCCCCCAACTCCCAAGCTGTATTAGCACTTTTGGGGTTTGTTCTGGGATCCAGGCGAAGAAGGGTCCCCCCACAAACTCTGTCCCGGCATCTTTCCCTGCTCCCCCCAGCCCGGCCCTTGTCGGGGGCCGATTGTTCCCGGCGGATTTGCATGGCAGGTGCAGGCCTGCAGAGCGATTTTGCAGTGCTGGCCCCCCGCCCCACCAAGAGGGTTTGCCTCCTCCCCCTTGTGAAAAAAGGCTGCCGGTGCCTTCCTTTCCCATGAAGAAGAGAAGAAGCTTGAGGATCGCGTGAACACGCTTCAGTTTTCTTATTCTTTTCTATAGATGTGGGGAAAAGAACAGCCGATTGTGTGAAAAACCCAGTGCCTGCAAAAAGGGACATTGGCCATCCAGGCGAAGGTGCGCGAGGGAGAGCACTAATCGCTGAACCAGGAGACAAATACGATTACCAGCTCCGAGCCTTGAGTCAGAAAGTCTCATAGACTTTAAGATGTTAATCCCCAACATAATCCTTCCTTTGGCGTGTAGGAATAGTGCAGCCACAAGAGTTGTTTTGTTATTTATATTGGCGTTTAATAAAACTCAGCCAGTGGTGAATGGGCTGCCCACTCTCCAATGGTAATTAATTCCCTATTTCAGTGACCCAATTGTGCTGGGATAGAGCAGTGGGACAGTCCCACTGCCCCAACCCGCCTTTGTGCAGCTACACGGCTCTCGTGCTTCAACAGCTATGGAAACTCATTCTTTTGATGTCATTCAATGAGTTTTCCTTGGGCATCTTCTAAACTTCAAGGACCCTTTTCTTTCTCGAACGCCTGAAAAGCAGGACTAGCTTGACCACCTCTGTAGAATTTAATGGTTTGGTGAAAGGGCCTTTTGGGGGGCAGGGGGGGTGGGGGTGATTTGTGTAAGCAAAGAGAGAAAGAAAATTTGGCAGCCTGGCTATCAAACAGGGGGATAGCCAAACCCAGGTGTGCCAAACTCACTCAGCTCCTAATTTATCCAGGTCTAAAAAGCCACTTTTTCTTACTCAAAATACTCAGGGCTTCTCTTAGTCAAGGCATTTCTAGATGGGATATGCCAGTGAGCAATAACTGTGTTATGGAGCTGAGTAAAGACATGAATGGTGTTTCAAGAAGGAAGTTCCATCCAGAAAAGGGAAAAGCACCTGGGTATTTTTACCCAGAAGGGGAAGAACACCAGATACCTGTAACAGGTTATTGGTGTAAGTGTGTCTGCAGGTTTATACTTTTTGTCTGTGTGGTGAGGTGGCTGAAGGAAAACACGTGAAGAACATGGAGTTATCCTGCAGAGCTGCCCCGATCCGGGGGCAGCCTCCTCTATGTCTTTATACACACTTGCAAAAAAAAAAAAAAAAAAAAAACAACCCAAAAAAAAACCTTTCGCAAGTCACAAACAATTCAGGATTCAACTAAGAAAACACAGAGTGAACCATATGGCCAGGGTGGCTCGAGTTGGCTGCATTTTCCTCCAGACAAAGAAGGGATTGAGAGTTGAAGGAAAGGAGAAAAAAACCCAACTTTCCGGCTGATGAAGCTGTTGTCTGGAGGCAATGATCCCAAATCTCAAGGCTTTATTCCAGGCTCCGACTGAGACGTGATATGTCATATGATTAGCATCTTTCATATTTACAAGAGTAGTGCAGGCTGCCAGTCTTTAGAGAAAGGCGAGAGAAAGAAGGGGCATATGCTGAAATGGATTTAGCATTTGAAAGAGAGAAAAGAGAGCGGATAAATACACTTAAACGAGGATTTAGTTTTACTCCCGTTGAGTTCTAATGGCTTGTTGATTGAGATTTTAGGGAGCCGGGACAGAGGTGTCAGCAGTAATTTAAAAGCGCCTTTCAGCCCTCCCCCGGCGGAAGGAGCCAGGGCTGCCCTCTCAGGGCGGAGCGGTGCTGCGGCCGCAGTGGCGGGCTGGCGGGAGGGGCGCATCACCGCCCGGGCGGCTCCCTCCGCCGGGCGCGCGGCGCCATCTGGCGGCGGCGGAAGCTGCGGGAGCCCTGAGGGGACCGGGAAAACCGGGAAGCAGAGCGGGAATTCCCGGTGAGTCGGGCACCACTGCAGCACCGCTCACAAACGCCGTCCAGTCCAGCCTCGAACACGTACAGGCACGGCACAGCTCCTCTGGGCAACCTGTGCCCGTGCCTCACTGGTACTCCCATGGAAGAATTCATCCCCAATACCCCAACCCATTCCCCCTCGTCCTGTCACTCCCCGCCCTTGTGACAAGTCTCTCTCCAGCTCTCTTGGAGCCCTCAGAGGCGCTGGATGGTGCTTAAGATGTTTGCAAAAGCTGCAGAAGGGGCCTTTTAAGTGTTATAGCCAAGCTCTTCCTGGATGTCACCTACCTGTAAACATGAGAGGTGACAGAATTGTTCTAAAATACCATGGTGTTTTAATCTAAAGAACAGTGAAATACCATAAATATCATTAACTACACTGTAAGCATAAAAGGATTTCATTTCTCAAGCAGAAAAAGCCACTCTATTTATGGTTATCAACCAAATAAAGTCACTTTAATAATTTTTAGTCTTATGACCACAAGGTCAAACAGAAGTATCAATGCACTGAGAGCCAAACAAAAATACCCCAACATTAAATAAATATTAGATTACAAATTACCAGAGCTATTGCTATAGACAAACAATTATGATTTTGTTCATAAAAATCAACACATTTTATTTTTCCTTTTTCTTGCACTGTTCTTCTTCCTCCCGGTTCTCCAAGTAAGACTTGAGAATGTCATTTAGCTGCTGCTCACACTGGCTTGCATGTTGTAAGCCATTTTCCCATCCTAGAAGCAGCAATAAACAGAGTAATTACATCTCTCTCTACAGCATCCATCATGGAACCAGCCCCTGGCAGTGCCAACATCTATTTCCCCAAGAGTATTGCCTGGCTGTGATATTTCTGCTTGGAAAATGGCTCTGTGGAGTTCAGTCACCAAGATGCTTTATTTGATGTCGGCCAAGCAGGTAAAGTTGTAAACTGTACCTGTGCAACTTGCACATTCTTGCAATATATTAGATTTTAAGTGTAATATTAAACACCGGAGTTTATACATAAACTGATATGAATATAGTGGTTGCTCTAGTGTACACATCATATATTTTATATATTATTATAAACATTGTAAGGTGTATTGTACATAGTGTAATTAAAGATAACAAGGTGCAGGTTTCAAATAGCCCAGCAAAGAAGCTCTTACCTCTGCAGTGGTGAATTACTCTCCCCCACAGCCTGTTCCTGCTCAGACAGGGCAGACTCCCCACAATCAGCAGGTGCCTCTTGGCCCTCGTTAGTGCCACGTTCATCCTCCTCTCCGAGTCTATGAACCCAAAGTGCCTGGTCCTGACACAGGACAGCACAATGATCTCCCTCTCAGCACCTTGGAATGCATCCACCGTGGACACCTGCACAGGCTTGACCTCAAAAGCCTCGGAGTGAACCCCACTGAGCAAATTCTGGATCTGGGGGCAAAGAAACAGGGAAGGGGGTGAGTTTGGCTATTCAGAGTACATTTAAGAGAAGGGCTTTATCGATTTTTGTTACTGATTTATGACACAAACCTTATACATTTGTGATTTATAAAGGGTAATCACGCCAATATCAGCTCCTTCTATTCCACTTGCAATCAGAGACTGGATGAGCTTGACTGTAAAATGAGCTTCTGCCATGTTGTAAAAGCTGTTGTCTCTTTCAATCTGGGAAGAGGGAAAAAGATTCCCAAATTAGCTCTCACCAAAAATGTAAAAAAGAATGGAATGGAGGGAAAATGACAATATTGGCTGGTTACACAAGTGGTGCTGAGGAGCTCACCTGCTCCATGCCATGGACGCTGTAAAAGCAGAGCGTTGGCAGCCACTCCAGGAGAGGAGCCCTGTCCCCCTGGGAGATGCCATCGATGAGGTGCCCGCTGTAGAAGAGCTCGTTGGCGATGGCACTGAGGGCAGGGTGGCAGCGGTACTGCGTCCGGAGAACAATGGGCTCGTGGCCCTGAAGGATGAGGACACAGACATTAGGGCTGGCATGGAGCTGGGAGCAAGCTGGGCTAGGGGAACCTGTCCCTGTCTGTGGTGGGGGTGACCTTGAGGTCCCTTCTACCCAAACCATTCTGTGATTTTAAGGTATTTTGCAGTGCTGAAACCCTGATCCTCTGACACCTGGAATTGCCCATGTGACCTCAGGGCAGTTACAGTTCCGCTCTCCACATTCCCAAAGGTGTGTTCAGCAGCACCTACCATTAAGCAGAGTCTGTCAAAGAGGGTCTGCTCCAATCCCTGCTCATGAACACTCTCAGACCCTTGGATAGTTGGTGGCAGTTGCTTGGGGTCTCCAACTAGGACGAGCTTTTCACACTGAAACCTAAATAAGAATGTGAAAAAACCAGTGTTCTAAAAAGGATGTTAAAGTGTTCATAACCAAAGTGTGTGCTTGTTTCTGTATCACACTGCTTCCCATCAGCCTCCCTCCTCCACCCCAGTTTAATAACACCTAAGGACAGGCTCTATTTGAAATCACTCTTCCTGCTGCTAGGGTGTTCCTGGGCTCACAGAGGTGTGGAGTGTGGCCCTGCTGGGAGCTGGTGCCCCTGCTGAGGCCCCTCAGGTACAGGAGGGCTGTACCTGGCGATGGGGAGCAGGGAGGCAGGCTCAGTCATCTGGCTGCACTCATCCAGCACCACCACAGGAAACCTGAGCGCCTTCAGGCAGGGGAAGGGGCAGGCAGCACACGTCACTCCAACCACCTTCACCTGCCAGCAGCGAGGAGAAAACAGGCAGGCAAAAAGTTGAAATAATTTCATAGTTCATCTCTGTGCAGCACCTAACTAGAGCAGGAGAATACAGCTAAATTTTTTTCTAGAAACAGGACACTAAGCTATACCTGTGCAATCAAACCTAAACTTCACTTTGTATTTCAAAACCAGGAGTTTTGAATTATAAATTCCCAGTTTCCATGTGCTCAGCCCTGTGGATAAGACACAGTAAATCTCTGCTTTCCCATCCCATCTCTTTGACTGTACCTGTTGCAGAATAGTTTTATTGGTCCCCAGTTTATGCTGCTCAATGCTCTTCCTGACATACATTTTCTCAGCTGGAGTCAAATCCTCTTTCAACAGAGCAAGCAGCTCTTTCAGCTGCTCGTTTTCATTTCCTGAACCTGCATGTAAACTTCAAAGATGATTTTGTAACATACATTGCAGTAACCGAAAACAGCAGTGCTTGGAAAAATAACCACACTTGATAACAATGTATTAACCTACCCCAAATTGCTTCAGATCCCTCAAAGAGGTTTCTTACCTATGGGGAAGAATTGCTTTCGTGATTTTCCTTACACTTCCCACTCTTATAAAATCCTCAAATCCAAGCTCGAGCAGACTTGAAAGAAAAAGAGATGATAAACATTACAGAAAGGGAAAGATGAAATCTTTAGAAAACTTTAAAAGTGGTTTCAAAAGACACATCAGAACACTCAGGAGTACAAACTTCAGTGATCACTGAGATGAAGTACCTCAGTAATTCAACAAAATCAACTACCTCATCATGATTTGATGCCTTGATGATTCCCCTCTCATAGTCTTCCATATGTATCTTCCCTTCCTTTTTCCTTCCAAACCATGCATTTATTTCATGCTAAATTTTCACAAATCTGATCCCCTCTGCTCCTCCTTCCCCTACTGGTACATCCATCCCAAAGATCCCTGAGCAGTACTACTTGGTCCTGATGGATTTTAATAGCATATTTGATGAGAGCAGAGCCTAAAGTAGTCTTCTGTAGATGTTTTATGTACCTTTCACCCTTTTAACTGTGCAAAAGAGCTGAGGTACAATTAAAGTCTGTGTGTGCCACTTTTTAGGGAAACAAATCAATCTTTTTGATGTGTTTTACAGGAAATACCAGCACAATTACCACTACAGTGTAAGTGCATTATTGGTTTTGGAAAAAGAACCATAAAAGCCTCAGCAACCTACCCCAGCAGGATCCTGTCCACAGCAACGTTGGTGGAAGAAGCAATGAGGAGTTTCCATGGAGTTGCCCTCGGACCCTCTGTAGCTTCACTGCTTTCAAAGAGCTGCACGAGGAACAAGATGACCACAGACAGCAAGTAGCTCTTGCCAGCTCCAAAAACACCTGGGGTTTTGGAAGAAAAAGCCCAAGTTACAAGTGAGAATTTCCTAGAAATCAATTGCTTTAACTTCAGTTATGCTGTGATTCCTCGAAAATAATTGCATGGGCTTGCTTACACTTACAAAAACAATATATAGTTGTATTAATAAGTAGCTAATACATGATAAATAGCTAATACATCATAAAAAGTGGTTTGCATATGAAAAGAAAAAAGCTGAAGACAATAAATAATTCTGATTTTATGTATAGGTATTTCTAGGCAAAACCTCCTATGCTTCAGTGAAATCCTGGAAAAGGCAGAGTGAAAATTTAATTTAATTTAGATTTAATTTCAAGGGGCAAAAGCTCTGTGCTGACAGAATGGATGTATTAATGACACAGTATCAGAGAGGCTGATTCTGGCATTCTAGATTGATGGCATTTACCATTAATCAACATTTGTGCAAAGCTACAACAGCAGGAAATATCACAATTCTTGGCTGTGTACCACGTATGATTGTGATGGGGAAGCTCTGATGTTCCTCCCCTCCTCTGGGCTTTTCACAGGTCATCATCTGAGCCACGTGAATCAGCGATGCTGCTTGGTCTGGGTTCAGGGAGAACCTCTGGATCATCTCTTCAGCCACTCCCATTGCCACTTGAGAGCTCACAGGGCCAGACATCATGGAGCACTTCACACTCATGGCAGGTGGAGTGAATTTCCTTTTGTTGACTCTTTTTGTAGCATTTTCAGAATCAAAATTCCTAGGAAAACAAAAAATACCCAGAAGTAGTGATATGATACAATTTGTATCTCCTGGTTCTGATATTCCTGCACTGGACTGCTCACAGTATCCCAGGACAATAACTCACATTTTCAGGAGATATGGGATCAGTGGTAATGTGGATGGATTGAAGTGCTCCTCCATGTTCCTTAGGGAGGCCAGCTCACCACTGGCATTACACACCAGCAAGGCATGAACACACACTGCAAGGGCCACAGAGAAACAAAAGGAGAAAGGAGTTAATAGAGCAGAAATTGCAAATCAGCTAAAGAAATGAATTATAAAATGCCAAAAGAGTTATTAACTGATTTTATCTTCTCCATTTACAAAACAAAACAACCCCAAAGCTTTAACTTAATTCAACAGCAAAACCAACAAAACCAAGAAACTTTTGCAGTCACAGACTTAATACATGGCTTTTTATAAAAAAATAAATTTTCCAGTGAGTTGTTTGAGGTTTCTGCATTTTGTTTTTTAAGGACAGTAAAAAAATATTCCTTTTACTTACACTTTGACAGTCAACTTGCATTGTACATCATATTACATAATTTACTACTTTCCTCATATTATTCTCATTTCTTCCCCACCCATTTGCAATTTGCCAGCTACTTTGCAGGTTTAACTGCATTAATTAATGTATTCAAATTATATATTCAAACACACAAGGAAAAAAAATACTGTGAATTAAATCGTGTGCAAGGTTTGAGAAATTCTCAAATTCTCAGCAGCTTATCCTTCATTGCTAGCTGGATTTTTCCTTAGTTGTTTCCCACAGTTCTCAATGTGGCTGTGAAACTCACTGTTGGATCTCCAGTTGGAGGGACTGTAGCCTTTCAGTGGTAGCAATTCTATCTCATTGTTGGAGGATGGTCCAAAGAAAGCACTGCTTGCAATGAAAGTATCAATGGGATCAAAGTTCAGAGTCTTGGAAACAACCCAGATGTCATCTGCCAAAAACAATTCAGAGTCCTCATCAGCCTCTCTCACTGCCACCTTGGAAATCTGATGTTTAAGGTGTGCTCACCTTTGCTGTAGAGAGAAGAATGCTCCTTTCTGCTTAGCTTTAGGTATAATTTGGGTTTGGAGTCACCATCAAAGCTGGCAGGTGTATTCATAAATTTCTTGAACTTACTGTACCTCTGTGTTGGAATTTCAAAGGCTTTCCTGGGAAATTTTAATTAAAAAAAAAAAAAAAAAAAAAAGGAAAAAGGTATGTAAAACCATCAGCACACTTTGGATTCAGCACCAAAAATAAGAAACCTCCATTTATCTTGACTGCAAAATCCTCTCATATCCAGCCACAATTAAATTGTTTCCTCTACAGTTAAACAGCACAGAATAGCCTTTGAGATGACTTCTGGCATTAAAATTAGAATCTTGAAGAGAAGAAATCAAATTCTCCTACTGAGGATTAAATTAACAAAGTCCAAATGCAACAGTTCTGACACTAAGCAATTGATCACGTTGCTGGTCAGCAGTTTTGATTCCTGCTAAAAACAAATACCATTGCTATAAATATTTTTCCTTCAGTAATTTAGCTCTTGCACTTCTTTACAGAAAGAAATCTTGACTCTTTAAATGTAGAGAAAATGTGTTAAATCCTGCTGAAGTCCTGGGCTACTGGAATATTCATAAACCTTGAAGTGGCACGGCATTTGAGGATACCTCACCAAAAGCTGGCATTCCTCATAAACAGCAATCTTTTGACTCCTGAGGTATGTCCCAATACTTTTTGTGTCGTGGAGCACTGCACCGGGTCTGGATTTTGTCTGTGTGGGGTTCACATCTTCAATCCACTTGAAAAAGGAGCACTGCTCAGCTTTTGGGGCATCACAGGCATAGAACAAACGACCCTGCAAGGGAAGGGAGGGGAAAAAAGTCCATGAGCACCAAAACAAGGAAGAAAAAAAAGAGAAAGCAATGGATACTTTCACCCCCAAAGTGTAAAAACCACAAGGAATAAACAGCACCTTGTTTTGACCTTCTTTTTTAACCATCACCAGCTTAGCAGGGTGCATGTGGTTGCAGAGTGGGGCACAGCTTCCTTGGCCCTGGCTTTGCCCATCTTTCACCGCAGTGTAAAATGATATGTCCACCTTGGAGAGGGCATGGTGCAGCCTCTGGGCCAACTCAAACAGCATTATGTTCAATTGCTCTTGGTGGGGAAAGGACAACAACAGAATCATTAGCACACACTTAAAATGCTTACACAGCTACACAAAATCCAAACAAATCTATTTCCATTGGAAAATTTCCATCCCAAATCAAAATATTTCATCTGAGTCCTAAAAGAAACCACGTGACCTGAAAAATCCACTTATTCCAGGGAAAAAAAAAAAAAAAAGGCTTAGGTATCTTAAGACTGGAAAACAGCCCTGAGGTTACAGAGTTGAACAGTGTGTACTGTCTTTTTGGCTTGCCTCTGCAATTTTGAATATAGACTAAATATATTTCAGTAGAAATATAAAAAAAATGAAATGCACCCTGCTGTTTTAATAGGCAATGTTTAAAATGACAGCATTTCACAGAGCAGAGACTGACCTGTCAGAGCAGCTTTAAAAACCTGCTTGTAGTGAGTGTGAGACTGAAACACAGCTGGGATGGAAATCTTTCTTTTAGGAAGATTGGTGTGTTTCACTTTATCCACAGGAGGAAAAGACAACTCAGAAATTGTTATGTCCTAAAAAGACCCAGGAAAATAAACCATTAAAAACTGTAAGACCTTGAATGAGGAAATTGCAGATTTGTAAAAAACACTAGAAGTTTCCCTAGAGCTTGGGCTGCCATTTAGGATGCACCATGAGGTTAAAACTTCCTCCTTGCCAAACAGCTTGCATTTATAATAACACAGATAATACTTCCAAAGGCTTTAAAATAAATGTTATGTAGTTCAAAATCACGTTTTTCACCACTAGGCATGGGGAAGGAGCACACAAACCCTATTTTCAACACCATTTTTGCACAGAAATAAATGAACTATAAGTGTCTTCATAAGCTTTTTAAGTCTGGTATATGGATTTAACACATACATATATTTGTATAAAAACACACACAATGTGTATACCCATGTATATGTTAAATATCTTAGTTATTTCCTTTCTCTGCTTCACACAAATACTGTAGTGGACAGTTTTATAGAACCAAAAAAACTTGAAAAAAAAAAGAAAGAGTCAACATTTTCTTCAACTCTCAAAACCATTTGACAACTTAAAAAACTTAACTTGTGGCTGGTTTGGTGCTTCAATTTGCCCAATTTGCTCCATCTGCCTACTGATCACAAACACATGTGCTAAGTGTTTAGGTGCTTATTCAGTGTCATAACTTGACTTTTACACAACTAAAACTGAAGGAATTTATAATAATTTGAAGTCAGAGACTATGACTTGAAGCAAACATTGGTGTTGTTTAAAATGATGCTGATACCACAATTAAGAAAAACCCACAATTTCTTATCAATCAGAGATGTCAAAACAGCCCAGCACCTTTTCTTTCATCTTCTTGCCATTGACAATCAGATTAAAAATCTAAATCTGGCACTGAACTACCTTTACAAAGGATTAGTCGTGGCATGTGACTAATGTATTAAAAATACATTAAAAATTAAAAAATACATTAAAAATATAAGACATTTTTGGTGTCACTATGCAATCCTACTGACTAAACCTGCAGGCAATGAGATAAATGCAGCCCCTGTGGCCAGAGCACCGTGCTGGTGTCAGTGTCAGTGACAGCCTGGTACACACCTGGCCCTCTCCAGTTCCGCCGTGGCAGCTCAGGTGACTCAACACCTTTTGTGCGGCCGCAGCCAGCGGTGCCTGCGCTAAGTGCAGGGCGAGCTCGTTCCCCGGCGGCACCGGACCTGCCCCCGCAGCCCCGGAGCGCTCCCCGGGCCGGCTCCCGGCCGCCAGCGGCGCTGCAGGGCTGGCAGCGCTCGGATCCGCGGCTCTGCTCTCTCCTGGCTCAGCCGCCGGCATTCCCAGCACGCTCCGGGCACAGATATCATCCTCCTCCTTCCCTTCAGCACTGTTTTCAGGGTTCAAATCGCTCTGAGCACTGCTTTGATACTTCAGCCACTTGCTTTGTCTGCCTTGGGCAGTCACATCGGGGAGCACTGGTGGCACAGATCCCCTTTGTCCATCTTCCGTGCACTCCCCGAACACAGAGGTGTCAGAATTCCTGTCCTGGGGGCTGGGAGCACTCCTGGGAAATTCCACTGACTGGCTGCACAGATTGCCTCCTGAAGAGTCCAAAGATTGCTGGAAATGCTCACTCTCAGAGGGGCAAAACATGGCAGGAATCTCGTGGGTGGCAGGAACAGTGACAAAGGGAGCTCGTGTTTTCATTGTGGGCTTCAGTGCTGGCAGGCTGCATTCCTGTGCATGGCTCGATTTCTCCTGGGCTGTGGGGAAAATACAGCTTACAAGCAACCTGGGGCACCCAGGGATGGTGTGGGAATACAAAAAATTAGAGGGTTTTGGGGAAAGCTGCAAAAGGCAGGCCTCTGATACAGCAGAACTGTAAGTAGAGCTGAAGCAGCAGCCATGAGATAAGTCAGCAGAAAATTATTTCAACTGTAGAAAAAGCAAGGGCAAATAGAACAATGGCCTGTGTATTAATGCTTGTCTGAATAGCTCTCTAAGCTGCAGCAAGTTTATCTAGCAAGCTATTAGGAAGGTTAAAGCTTAATAATGGAGCTCTGTGCATTGTGTTTTAAGGCTTACAAACAGGTCTTTTATTTGAAATAAGCAAACATTGTTTAACCAAAGGTACATGTGCTCATGGTGATTAGATAGAACTACTGTCAATGTGCTTTTGCTTTGTGTGATTGGTCAAGAAGCTTATAAAGTAAGTTGTAACATTAAGTTTTTTGGCCTGCTGCCTGGAATGTGAGCTGCTAGCATCTTCCCATTGTCATAACCATGTAATGAGACTGATGCTGAAAAATAAACAGCTCGAGGCACTTTGCACAGCAGCCCCATCTGTAAAGAGCCCCCCTTGCCAGTCAGATGGCACTTCTGATGTACCAAAAGTAAGGAATTCTAAATTCTTCCTTCTACACCCTCCCTGGCAGCTGGGAAGCTCTCTGGATTGCTCCTGTGCAGTATTACACTAAATGATGGACTTTGTGTGATTCTTTTAATTAGTTTGTTTGATTCTTTAAAATTTCTTTGAAAATATTTTTTTTTAATTTCTTTGAAATCTCCATATTCAGAACACATGTAGCCATTCTGCTTGTATAAAAGACCTACTATTAAATTAAACATGGTTGTATTTTGGAGGTCATTAATCTGATGTCACTGACATCTGCCAACTAGAAAAAAACCCATTTTAACATTTGCTTTTTTTCCAAAAGATAACCCACAAACCTATGAATTGACATTGAACAACACAGATAAATAAGCTGTCACTACCAAAAAAGCATCCTTTTGACTACATTAATTATCATTAGTGACAGTTATAGAGAAGTGTCAAATGGGAGAAGGTCAGAGGACAGCTGAATATGGAAGAAAACTCAAAGCAGGTAAATAAAAACATAGGGATCATTTAGAAACTTAGCTTACAGCCTTCTTGCCCCCAAACTAGAAGCTGATTTTTCTTTATAAAACTAAATCCATCTAATCAAGTCTCCTTCAGGAGACTATAATTGGCAGAGTAACTGTCTGTGATGGCCCAACTCATTGTGCTTCAAGAACTCTCAGAGATTTTCAGCTAAAACACTGTGAGGTGCCAGTATAACCCTGTAAATTCTTACTGAAGAAGAAATCTGGGAGTTGTGGTTCACTGGGTAAGAGCCCATGTGTCAGGGGCTCCTGGAGGTCTCCAACAGGCTCCTCATTTCCCCAAGGTGGAGAAATTGCACAGTCTGGATCAAGTGGGGAAGCCACTTCTGGTGAAATCTACAGGTGAAGAATTAACATGGCAGGTTAATTAACATGACTGAAAAAATCCCTGGTTACAGCTCTTTCATCACCATTCTCTCTCTCATCATTCTAAACAATGAGATCTCTCAGAGTTGAGATAAAATAGCTCCAAAAGTAAGAAATTGCCACGAACACACAGGAAATAAAGCCAAAAATGTTTGCAAGAGCCAGTCAATCCCCACCTTGCCAGGCTTCCAGGCAGTCCACTGTGCTCGTCTCAGGTCAGGGGGTGGGTGTGACACTGTCCATGGTGGCACTTCAGGGTACACATCCAGTGCCAGTGCTAGGAAAAACAGAAGAGCTGAAGTCATGCAGAAATTTTGAGGCCAATCACTGCCCTTGTCCTTTTACTTTCACTTACAGGACTGATTTATTCCTGGCTCTTCAATAACATCAGGCTTCACTTCAAAATTCCCTTCTCTTACAATGTCAACATCATCCTTATGAAGGCTCCTGGAACCTGGAGACTTCATTTAAAAAAAAAAAAAAAAAAAAAAAAGCCTAAGCAAAAACTTAGTAGAAATTAAACTGCTTATCTTCTTTTTTTTCAAAGTGCAACTGATCAAAGGAGCAGAAAAAACAAAGTGACACATTGTGAAGTTCTATGACAAAGGTAAGTAAAAATAATTGGCTTTTATATGATTGTAGCAGTTTAAAAATGAACTATTTTCTATCCTAAATTGACAAGATACTTTCTTGCACTAAGGTTAGTATGGATAACTGAACAAAAAAAAAAAGTTTTACCTGTCTCAAGTCATAAAGGTCATAATGCCTTGAAAAGAGGGGTGAGAAAAATGTCTCAGCTGCCAAGTCCACATTGTCTGGGTGCTGCTGCCATCCGTGCTGGGAGCATGGAGCTCTCAGCATCACCTCACTAGCTGCTGATCCTTTCACTTGGTACCCTTGGAAGGCAACATGCTGCACAATGCATGGAATTATCACTGACAGCAAGGAAAAACTGCTCTGCAACTAGCTACAGTCAGTACAGGTATTTGTTACACATACAACAAAAATAACCTGTTGACTCTGCAGAAGAGAAACAAAAAAAAGATCTGGGATTTTTTTCCCTTGTAATTTGAGTTTTAAACTCTCCCTGAAAACATTAGTACAGTCAACTGTACTAAAAATAACAAATTTCATTACTAAAATTTTATTAGGACTTAATGCAATATATTGCAACTAGCAAAGCATTGAACTGAAATTTAGGAAACACTGTTAATTATACTTGAGTTCCACAGCAATGGTACCTTTGGTTGCCAGTCAGATGGCCCAGGGTCCCTTTGGGCTGCTGCTATTGGTACAATATATGCATCTGTCTTCTGTAATAAACTGTCCACACAGTTGGGCTGCACAGGAAAGTACCAAAAACTAGTTAGTCTAACAATTTAATAACCATTTAAAGTGAAAATTTAGGCTAAGAAATGTGTTGTATTTATACAAAGGAAGCCTTTTCAGTTACAGTTTTTTATTTGGAAGCCATCCATGACAGGATAAGAAACCATGTTTTTCAAACAGAACAGGAAAAAGAAGATTTCTAAAATGTTTCTGTAAACTTTAGATTGATTGAAAAGGAAAAAAGGCTGTTAAAAGCATTTTTTACATAACAGGATAAAAATCAATGTGAATTAACAAACACAAACAGTTTTCCCAGTGTATTTCAACCTAAATGCTAAAATTCCAAGGAGAGCCATGCATTTAAAAAGCTAGTGGGGGAAAAAAAGGTGGTAAAAGATGGGGTAGGGAAGGAGAATTACCAGACATATTGATGGGATATTAAAAATTATTAAATACCACACTTTTCATGAAGTTTCTTGTCATACATGAGGCCTCCTGAATATTGTCAAGATGATATCTTCTATTTATTAACAGCTTCATAAACAATGCCTCTAAGCAATTTATAGCTCAACTTTTATGGTTTCTAACCCAAGAATTTTATTCCAGGAGCCAGGTGGAAAATGAATTTATCTTGTACAGATAAATATATGTAGTCAAAAATTGGTTACCATCAGGGCAGGAGAATCAAAGTATGAACAGGAAGATGCCTGTAAACTTTCTGAGTAAGGCATTTCCGTAAACTCTTTTATAGCTACAAGAGATGGAAAAGCACAATGAGTTACAGTCAATAGTCTGGGGTTTTTTACATGAAAACATCTGAATATTTACAGGTTTGCAAACCTTACCCATGCAACCCATGCACAGTTAGGATTTAACTGAATGAGAGCAAACAGACTTGAAGCTCACAATGTTGCTTTAAACAGCACAAATTGCACGAGGGAACCTACATAACACAGCACTCTAAAAAAAGTATTGCTAAATGAGGAGAAATGAGAGAAATCAAACAGGTATAGACATACAGAATCCAGTTTGAAATAGAAGCTGACCTAACCTTGATCCTTCTCAAGGGGTTCAAGTGTCTCCTTAGGAGGGCCTGTTTCACAGCACATGCTGGTGTTTTCCTCCATCCTTTGCAAGCTCTCTAATGCTGTGCTATGCTGTGTCAAAGCTCTCAGAAGAGCAATGTCATTCACCAAATCAGGGAATCCTGAGCAATTCTCAGCCACTGCTGTGCATTTCAGGCAATCCACCCCTATTGTCTCTCCTTGGCAGGCTTCACGAGAAGCAGTTCTGCACTCTGCATTTTCCAGCACAGTTCCTCCTACTGCTGTTTCCTCTGGAGATGAACAACCTCCTCCTAAAGGATCTGATTTCTGTGACAAGGCCAGCAGAGGGCTGCCTGGTTTCATGTCACCACTCCTAGCAGCCCAGAAGTGCTCTGAGCCAACATCTGGGGATTCCATACATCCAATCTGTGTAACTCCTCCCTCAGTCTTTTGGTCCAAGGGAGAAATTATTCTGCTGGGAGAAATACCTGTGAGACTTCCAGTGGCTTCAGACAGCCTGGTTTCAGGGTGACATTCATTAACACTGGTGTCCCCAGGCAGGAGATCAGAGTGCTGCTTTTTCACCCAGGATGTGCCACTGATGGTGAGTGCTGCACAGCCATCCAGATCCTCCTCTTGCTTTGAGCCTTCAAAACTTGACTGACTCTCACTGATCTCTTTTATGTTGTGTCCATCCCCTAGAAGTTCCACTTGGGTTTTGGTCTGGTTTGCAGCATCTTCTGCAGCTCTCCTGGCATCACTGTCACAAAGCTGGGGTGGTGGACCCCCCTCTCCATCAGATTTGGAACATCTGATTTCATTTTTGCTTTGTGTCTCTACGTCACAGCAAGAATGAGGCTTCCAATGAGGGCTCAAGGCAGCACCCTGTGCTACATCTCCTCCCTGGGAGCTGCCTGGGCTCCATGAAGGTGTGTCTCCCTCAGAGAATCCCTTCCCTTCTCTCTCACACACATCTTCATTGTCCATGTCATTAAAATCAAAAGCCTCCATTAGGTTAAAGCTAACCTCCATCAGTTCCCCATCAGGACTACAGCCTGTACCCTGCAAACTCAACTGCTCCTTCCCAAGTCCAGCTTCAGCCAATGCCACATCCCCAGAGAGCTCTGGGTCATTAGACAGTCCCTCTGAATTTTGCCTTGGTTGAAGCTCACTCTGCATCTTCACAGAGCAATTCTCCCTAAGCCTGTCAGTCCCTGAATGCTCCCTGTATCCAAAGGGATGGCTTTCAAAGGTGGTTGGACTTGCTGAAGGTGAAATGTCACCTGAGGATGGGACAAACTGACTGTCACTCATTCTACTTACAGTGGACTCAGGTAGGAAGCAACTACTTGTGTTGCAGTCACCTTGTAAATCTTGACTTAAATAATTTACCTTTTTGTCTTGTCTGTGTCCTGTGACTTCTTCACCACAAGGCTGTTCAGCTGAATTTGGAAGTGCTAGAACATTCCAGTCCTTTGTATCATTTACATTTCCCTGCACAAAAGGCAGGTGCTGGGTATCTGGAACGAGTCCTTGGGCAGGGTCACCTGAAAGAGCAGGCAGGACAGGGCTTTTTCTGTCACATAAACCTGCATTTTGTGCTGCCTGAACCCTGGAAAGGCAGCCTGTGGCTCCAGATGTTTGCTCTCTGTGGTGTCCTTGTGCTGGTTTGGACTTGAGCAGAGCAATGATCTGTGCTGTGCTCCTGATGTGGTGGGACACTGCCCCAGCACCAGTGTGCCCAGTGAGGAGAGGAGATTCCTGCTTCCCAGCCAGCTGATGGGAGTTCTGCCTCTCTGTCCCCTCCCAGCTGTCACTGAAGGGAGAAGAAAGCAGGGAGGACACAGACATTTGTTCTCTACCATTGTCCCTGCACCCCTCTTCCTGACTGCCTGCAGAGGGATTTGTTCCTGCATCCTTCCTGCAAACCGTGGAAAACAACGGAGAGCTGATGTAAAACTGGGATGGAAAACTCCCTTGGCACCCCTTAGATGAGGGCAACACTGCTGCTTTTCCTTCATCTTCCACAGCTGGTGTTTTCTTCTCAGCTTGGCGTGGCCCTTGGAACCCCTGGGAGAGAAATTGGCAATTAATCCATGTTTTGTAATCAGATGCTGAAAATGGAGCACACTGCATTCGGATCAAATGGCCTGGGAATGTATTCTGATCAAATCCATGAGGATTCCACAGGTGCACAGAAACAACCTTAAGCCCTTGTGATTTTTACTGTAGGCAACATCCATCCTGCTAAACCAAATCTCCTAAATGTGGAAAAAATACATTCTGGGTTACAGATCAAAAAAAAGGGGGAAAAAAAAGAAAAAAGGAAAAAATGAAAAAGGAAGGAAAGAAGAGAAGAAGGGAAGAGGGGAAAAAAAGAAAAAATATAAAGAAAAAAAAGACAGGAAGAAATTCTGTATATATTTCCCATTCATGCAAATATGTGTCCCTTGTGTTTTACACTGCATATAAACATGAGACATAAAATTTGGAACAAAAACTCACCGTAAACTTCCTTTTCAAGCCAACAGGGAGATGTCTTGGGGGTAGAAGAGCAGGTTTGACACCATTTCTGTCCACTGCTGGAGTTTCTGCTTGCTTTGGCTGCTCTTCACTCACTTTGGCTGCTTCAACTGTGATTAAATATCGCTCACTTTCCAAATCATCTCCAGGAGTCACCTGGAAAAGGGAGAGCAGCAGTGTGTACCTAACAGTACTGTACAAAAAACAATATTATATAGCTTTATTTTTAAAAACATACAGTCTTTTGAGTACTTGTATGTAAAAAAATTCAGCTGCTTACACCTAGTATATCACAAATGCCAGATAATACTTTTATTTATACATATATTGTAAAAAGCAGTAGCACTTAACTTCAATGATTATTTCATTTATCACTGTAATACACTGCTTTTACCACAGAGGAAGAAAAATTCCATGAAAGCTTCTGGACAAACAGTAAGATCTGGTAATTAGTAAAAGCTGTTTTCCCTTTCCATTATTTGCACTGTAGCAGAGTTCCATATCAGCCACTAGAAAAATTCCTCTTTTGGCTACCAAACAAGTGTTTGGAATGCTGCCTGAAAGACCAACTACAACCAGACATAAAAACAACTCTGAACAAAAGATACCTGAGATTTTATAAAAATACTCTCCAGACATTGTCCTTTATCATCAAACAAGGTAGCCTGCAAAATACAAAACAATATTTTAAATAACCACACATTTATTTCACAAATCAACTAGACTGCCACTGGCAGCAGCAGATATTAAATCAGTGTTAAATCTGAATTTTCACCTGATTTCTGCCAGTTCTAACCCTCAGAATTCCATCTTGCCATGTTTTTGATTTCTTCATCTTTTGGTGAGTGTATAACACCTGTTTTAAATATGTAAAACATTGAAAAAACAAGAAGTAAGCAAATGTTCAAGTATTTCAGCAGCTACAGTTTTTAAACTTAATTCCACAGTGTTAAAAATCACTCACAGTAAATTCTTGAGAGGCCATTGCTTTGGCAACACAGATACCCAACAGGTTACTTCACAAATATCCACACCTTCCCACAGCCAGAGAGACAGGGAAATGGCCAGGATGTAGCAGAGCTGTGAAGGAAAAGTGTGGACAAAAAAAATTCTTACTTTTTCTCCTCAAAAAGAAAAGATAATTAGATGCAAGACAGTAACAAACCAGTGGAGTAGAGCTGCTGTGAGCATTTTAAAGAGAAACCTCAAAAACAATCTAACAGACTGCTGTTAAAAAAGAAAAAAAAATCTTTTTAATAGATGTCAAGATGTTTTACAGCTTTTAGACAAGCTCATTCATTTAAATGAATGGCTGGCGTCGCTGAATAATTCAGAATTACTTGAAATAAAATTCCAGAAGTTTATTTGCAGAAAAAAAAACCAAAAAAACAAATCCAAAATAGCAGAGAAGCTGTTACCAGAATGATTTTGTCCCAGGTGTGGAGTTGCTCATGCAAAAATAACTGACTTCCCGTGGAGCCAAACCTCTTTGCATATTTGAAATTAGACCATGAGATATTTTAAAGTAAATTTTTATATTGAATTTTAATCTATAAATATTTGGAATTAATATTTAAGTATATTATATATTTATGTAAATATTAAATAAATGTTATCGATAAGTATAAATATTTAGAATTAATACTTAAGTAGATTATATACAATACATATATAAATATTACATAAAATATTTAGAATTAATGTTTAGGTATATTATATATAATACTTAGATGAAATTCTGATTTAATATTTTAATATAAATATGTTATGTTTAATACTGATATATCAATATATAACATGATATATATACTTTGGATGGGTGAGGAGCAGTTTATATGACGGACAGGGGAAAGATTCGCGCTGTTTCTTATGGCTGCCAGCTCCTTAGGCGCTTCACAAGGTGGCAATCCTTGGACCCGGTTTGAGGACAGAGTTTTATTCCCTGAGTTCTCAGAGCAGCCGGACGGACGCGAGCCCCTGGGGAGCTCCCGGGGAACGAACGCCGCGGGCAGCGGGACCGGCCGCTGTCACCGGCGCTGCCTCCACACAGCCAAAGGGACGCACTCCACACCATCCTCCCAGCGGGATGCCCCGAGGGCCCGCAGCCCGCCACCCCTCCCGGTGTGCCGGGCGGCCGCCCCGCTCCTACCCAGCGGCTCCAGCACGGGCTCGGGCTCGGGCACCGGGAGCGGGACGGGGATGGCGGCGCCGGCACCGCCGCCTTTACGAACTTCCCGCCGCCGCGCCCGCGTGACGTCACCACGCCCGCGCCGCCCCGCCGGGAGGAAGTCACGTGCGCCCAGAGCCCGGCGCGCCCCCGACGCCGCTGCGCACGCGCGGGCGCCGCCGCGGGGCTTTTTTTTTATTTATTATTTTTTTTTCCCCTTGGAAAGCCGGGGAGCGCGCAGCGCGTCTCGCGACGGGAGCGGCGGGGACGGAGGCAGAGCCGGAGCCGCAGACGGGCTGGGCGGAGCCGAGCCGGTGTGGCGGCAGCAGCAGCAGCAGCAGCAGGTCAGCGGCCGCGGAGGGGCTGTGGGTTGGCCGGGTGCAGCGGTGGCGGCGCAGGCAGGGGGCGCTGTGGGCCCCTCAGCGCCGTTCCCGCCGCCCGCCCGCCCGCGCGCGGAGCTCCCCCCCCACCCCCTGACGCCCCCGCGCGCTCCCCTCAGGGCCGGGGCGGGGCGGGCCCGTCGGGCCCCTCAGGTCACCGCAATGGAGCCCTGAGCCGCGCTGTGCCCGCCCCCCGCATCCTCCTCTCCCGGTGCCCGCTGATCCCGACCTGTGGGGCGCCTTCCTGAGGGCTGGCCACTGCCCCCGGGCGCTGAGGTGGTTCTGCCCGCAGGTGACTCTTGTGCGTGGTGTCGTGTCTTGGCGCCTGGTGAAATGAGGAACTCGTGCTGAGGGGGCTTTGGGCCCCTCAGAGTTAGTCTGTGCTTGTTTTTTTAAGTGTTGTGTCGGTATAATCTGTAACTCCCTTCAGCAGTGACACCTGCAGTGGTCAGTACCTGGTCGTTGGTAAGTGTGTGGTGCTCAGGCTTCTCAGCATAAGTCAGAGCTAGAAAAATCTATTTCACATTGTGGTCTGCCCCTTACTTGAGGAGTAAGTAAGGTGAAGTTTTCCCATAGATTTTCAGTGGTTTTGGTCTAATGCAGCAGCTACCTGGGCCGCAGAACGCTTGGTTTTTGTAACCACCTCCACTCTGCTTCCCTGTACTTATTCCTTCTGTTTACCTCCAGCAGCTCTGCTGCCTGTTCAGTTCCCCAATCACCTGGTTGTCACCACAGGGAAGAACCAGAAATAAGTTCTTAAAATTCACTTGTGTTTCTTGAGGGTGAGATATTGTGAAGAAATTGGGCTGTCCTTTTGGTGTCGTACAGGTGAATCCACCCAATCAGAGTCTGGTGCTGGCATATATTTTAATTATAACTACAGAAACGACCTCTGAGATTAAGTGCAACCTTTGGCTGATCCCCACCTTGTCACCCAGACCACGGCACTAAGTCCCACGTCCAGTCTTGAACAGGAATAAATCCACTTTGCCCCTCCTGAGGTGCCAGAGGGAAGGGCACAACCAGCACCCAGGGATCTCTCTAGGTGTGGGAACAGCTTTAACACTCATCACTGTCAAGTGGAAGCTAAGCCTTTTCTGCCTGTGGGCATACCAGTTTCATGAAATCCATGGAATGCCTTAAAACTGCAGATTAAAATAATGCATTGGTTTCATTCTGTAAAATGGGAGGGGAAAAGTAGAAGTTTTTCTGGTTTTAGGTTAAGAAATTTTTGCTGGCCCCCATGTATTAACTCCTGTCCTTTGTAACCTTACTTTGCATAGAGAGACGTTTCAGGGCAGGGCAGGAACTTCAGCCTGCAGCTCTGCCTGTGTCTGTATTGGTGTCAAATGTTTCAGGATGTGTCTTTCTAAGTAGATTCAGGTTTGCTGAATACTTGCATTTATTCTGCAGTACATCCCTAGGGTTGCCCGTGATTCCACAAAAACATTTTCATAGTACACAAAGTATTTTGAATTCCTCTTTTTTTTTCCCTCATCCCATTTTACCCCATTTTAATTTTTAAAATACCAGAGGCAAAAAAACATTTGCATCCGTGCTTAAAAGCATAAATTATATTTTATATCTGCACCGTGTTTCCTCCAGGCCTTGTATTACAGTTGAATTTTATTCTGTTTTCCAGATGTTGATAATAATAGAAACTGGGGTTGTGTGTAGGTTAGCACTGAAATCTTTGGTTTTTATCGAGTCTATAGATGAGTGTGCAGCTGTGTTGTTTATTTGTTTATTTATTACGTCTTATCTTCGCTTTCCTGAAGTTCCTTCCTCCTGTTTAATTGTCCCCTCTTTTCTGGTTTCACACTGGCACACACAGGCACTGCGATTTTATTTCTTTTGGGGAGAATGTTCTTTGCTTTATCAGTGTGAGGTTTTGCCCCTGCTTTTGCTTTGCTCTGATTTTAATGTGTTTATCACAGTAGTGCTGGTAGTGTGAGAGTTGGCATGTGAGGAACACGGGCTGCCTTACACCCGGGCACGTGGGCATTGCTGAACTAATTACTGGGGTTTTATGTACCTATTAATCATTGATATTTGCTCTGACTCGGGAGCAGCTTGAAGTGCTTTCCTCAAAGCTTCGTTTGTAAAGCACAAAGTGAGAGGAAAGCCTGGAGTGCAGCTTGCAGCTGCTTTTCCCTGTTCTGGGAAGGAAGTCCCCGAGCTGAGTGACTCAGAATGCTTTTTAAAACAAAGCTGTGCTGTCCTGGGCCACACTGAGGTGTTGCTGCGGTCCCTGCATGCTGTTCAGCCAGGACAGACAGCCCGTAGTGCCATTTTACACTTGTGAGGCGCCTCAGTGCAGCCCTCAGCCGGTTACTAAAGGTGTTGCCTGCTGGTTATTAATCTGAAAACGCTGCTGTAGGCCTGGAGTGGAGCTTGAACTTGCTGAGCGTTTTACCTGCCTTATCTTTCCAAGGGTACTGCTGACCTTTCGCTATCTGGAGTCGGCAGCTCCCAGCGGGGGAGAAGCTGATCTCCGGCTGAGGAAGCCTCATTTGCACAAGAATTTGGGGGCCATTTCCATTTTGCCATCCTGTTGTCGAGGTGGGCTTCCTCTCTGATGGCTGCGCTCTGTTTCCCTCTCTGCTGCTGAAGTCTTTCATATGGTGATTGCGACATTAATGGCTTTAATTTTGGTGGTAATTTAATTTTCCAAAAGCTGTCTGCTTCTGGCAGCGCCGCATTGTTTTGCCGGTGTGAAATGAGGTACTGAAGTGGTGACTGGCAGGTCTCAGCTACAGCGAATTGAAACACGAACAAAAGAGATGAATCGGTGCAATAAAACGGTTTTATGTTTTTCAAGATGAATCTGTATAGCAAGTCACTTGGTTCTAGGTAGGGTTTATTCTCCAGGGGCCTGTTCTGGAGTTGTGACAGACCCGGGGTTGCCATTGGGGACTCTTTATTGACCTACTGCTCTTGGGCAGGGCTTTGGTAGCTGCTGGAGTGAGTGGTTTGCATTTTTGACATAATAAAGACAGTTTTGTAAAACCAGCCTTACTGTTAGCAGATCTGCCACGATCCAGGCTAATACGGGGTTAGCTCTGAAGTGTGAAGTGCTCCTGGATTTTGTGTGTGATCTTTCTAGTGGTTTGTAGTGTGAGTTAAGGAGAGTGGAGAAAGAATTGTGTATCTTTTTTCAGTTCTTAGAAAAGCATGTTTATGAGGAGGGAAATTACCTGCTTTTCAGCTTCTGTTATTGTAGACTCTTTTTTGCAAGTAACTTGCTTTTCTGATGACAGGGCAGAAGATTAAACCAGAACATTTACTCCTTGAAAAAAAACCCTTTTGTGTTTTTAAAATTATATTGATGTCTCATTTGGCAGAATGACAGGAATGGAGACCGAAACAGAGAGAGACAAAGCCATGGAAGAAGAAAGCACCGAGCAGAAGAAGGAAAGAGAGAAGAAGAAGAGGTCAAGAGTTAAGCAGGTGCTGGCAGATATAGCCAAGCAAGTGGATTTCTGGTTTGGTGATGTCAATCTCCACAAAGACAGATTTCTTCGAGAACAAATAGAGAAGTCCAGAGATGGGTGTAAGTTTATTTTCAGTATACTTCAGTAAACACTTGAGTTTCACTTTGTCCTTCCCTGTATTGCTGGCACCAGTGACAGGTTATTTTGAGGTGTGTTTCTTCTCCTGGGAAAGGCAGGAGTTCCATGCTGGGAATCAGCATCAGCAGCCCAGGAGGTAGAACCTGTACTAGATTTAAAAAAAATTCATTTGTTCTTGCTCTCCTCCTGTCCTGTCAACCCTAGGTCAAAGACATCTGCCAGGGCAGAAATGACTGTTTGGGAGACCTGATTTTCAGTGTCCATTCTTACATAATTTTAAGAACAAGGCATGAAACAAGAGTAATTTTGCCCTCAGAGGTACTGAACTTGTCTTGCAGGGTAGATAGATGCAGAAATCAAAATGTCACTCGAATATGTTGTTAAGCATAGGAATTTTGTTAATTTTCTCTCTACAGGTTTGGTGAGAACTTGTGTATTTGTTTCTAGGGTTACTGTGAGTCACTTCAGACAATTTTTTGTGGTTGGTTGAGCTCTTCTAAGGGCCCCCTTAAATAATTACTGAAGTAATAAAGAGGTAAAAATCACTCTGCATTTTCTAGAGATACTAGGCATGTGTAAATTTTTATTAAGACTAGTGCTACATTATTTTCTGTCCAGGTTTTAGCAGCATGACTGGTTAAAACTGAGGTGCAAGCAGGGGCTCTGTGTTGGCAGCACCAGGTTAAATACTCGATGAGTGGTTGAACGACAGGCGTATTTTCAATGCAAAATGTTTTTTGTGCTGTAAAACTACATCAGAAAAGGACATTTTCTTCCTTTCTTTTCAAAACCAGCAGTTATCAGTGGGGAGGTAAAAGAAAAAAATTCCTTTGATAGTGAGTGGTTAGCACAGAAGAAAACTAAATTTCACATGAAAACAAGTGCAGGAGAACACGTCACCTGATTTCATAATTACACTTTTTTTTTCCCTAGATGTTGACATATCACTTCTTGTTTCTTTCAACAAGATGAAAAAATTGACTACTGACGGCAAGCTGATCGCTCGGGCAGTTAAAAGTTCATCTGTTGTAGAGGTATTGAACATCTCACCCTTTGGATTTGCTGGTGCTGGAAGAGTTCTGCTGGGGTGCTGAAGTCAGCAATAATCTCATGGGAAATCCTTCTTTCTCCCTGCTTTCAGCTGGATTTGGAAGGAACCAGGATCAGGAGACGGCAGCCCCTGGGCGAGTGCCCCACGGACGTGGACAGTCGGACAGTCTATGTGGTGAGGCTGGCCTTGGGTGTGTCCCTGTCCCTTTGTTCCTAACTATGGAAACTCTGTTTGTGCATCAGAATTTTCCTTGGCTGCTGCTCATTGTGCATGTGAAAAACGCCAATCACTTGTTTGTAAAATTTTAAAAGTTTAATAGTAATAAAATGGTTATAAAAATAGTGCAATTAGAGTAATAATAATTTGGACAATTTGAATTAGGACAATATGAGACAATAGAGACAAAGAGTTACTGACCTCCGGGTGCCTTTTTCTAGGCATCACGAGCCCTTAAAAGCAACAGCCCGTTGCATATTCATACACTTCAGACATGATGCATAAATTCCATTCAAACACAGGATTCTGTCTGGTCATGTCAACTTCTTCCTCTGAATCCTAACAGCGCCTTCAAGGCGGGAAGAAGTTCGTTTCTTCTGATAAGAGGGCAATCAATGAAAGATTTAGGTGTGCTGTGGCTGTTATCTTGCTGCAAGTCCTTTCTTTAAAAAGTGTCCTACGTAGCATCGTTTCTATTTTAACATTTTTTTATAACCTAAGACTATATTTAACACACTACTTAAGAGAATGAATACAGCATTGCTTTCCAACAAAACACATATAATATTCATTTTAATATTTGCAAAAAGCCAGTCATAAAATATGCATTTTTCACAGTGCAGCACAGGTAAAACAAATTAATTCAGCATAGGCAGGTGAGCAAGAGCTGAGAGTGGCAGTGGCAAAAAAGGGCTTTGTTTGGTGCAGGGACTTCTTGTGCCAGCTTAAATGGTTTTGAATGCCAAGCCAAGTGCTGCTTCCCAGGCTGGAAAGGTGCAGTTTCCTTGCACTGAGCTATTGCTGTGTTCACTGGGCTTTTAAAATTCCGTTAGAGGTGCACCAGTGGTATTAAGAAATACTTGCTAATTGCATTAATGTAGTTGAAGCTTTCTAATAACAACTAAATTAGCTTCGTCAAACAGGATCTAGCTGCATTCCCAAGTTTATCAGGGTACTTTAAACAGCATTATCTCTTTAAAAGATCTGTTACTGTAAGTGCCTCTGCTTTTGTACACACACAAACACCATTCTTTTCAAGGCAGACTATACCTGAAAAATTTTAACTATCCTCCTAATAGCACACCTTGATACTGGCAGGACTGCCTAATTTAAATGAAAGTGGCTTGTGCTGATGGGATAAGTCTGCATCTCACCTTGGTATTTCAGCCAGGTCTGAGTGAAATGCTCTTACATTGTGGAGCCAACTGAGTGGTGGATTGGAAAGAAATCTGGTGGTTGAGCTTTTGCTTATTTAAACCCTGGGCAATTTTTTTACCAGATTTGAGGCCACTGTGGGATTTGCTTTGTCTCTATTTGCTTTGTCTCTATTTGCTTTTTATGACAGGTACAATTTTTGCTGTGTACCTGTAGCTGTCAGCAGCTGAGTTAGTATTTTCCAGACAGCGCTGAGTTTTCTGTGATAAACATACACAATAATCATGGCCAGAATGCCAGCCCATCCAGATAAGGAGGAGCTGACCTGCTCCGATGATTCCTTCCTTAACAAAAGCCCGGGAAAGGTGGTTGGCTTTTGTTTTTTTTTAAATACAATGTGCCAGACATAATATTTTCCTGGCATGATTACCGGGACTGCTTAGAACTCTGAAATACATTGTCTATATCATTTTTAGATAAGATATTTGAAGTTTTGAGTGACATTGTCCATAAAAAGCTTAAGAGTGTGACCAAATGTTTTGTAAATAACTGGTATGTGGAAATGGGGAGAGTAGAAGTAGCTCAGGTACTGCATTTTATATGCTTTACCACAGACTATTATACTATTAAAACTTGAACAAAACTTGAAGTAACTGGCTTTTCAATTTAAAGCCAAACTGTAATAAAATGTTTTTCTGAGGATGGCAAAGTTTATGAAAAAAGAAAATCTGAATGTGATAAGTGTTTCCCTACAAGGAGAACCTTTTAGTGCAGTAACTTGTGAAAAAGAAGTGAAATAGTGCCAACTCTGTTGTAGTTTAGGAATGAATTTGAGAGTGGGAATTGAGAGAGTTCTGTTTGGTCTAGTGAGATGTTGGTGTGACACGATTTCTGTGTGGCTGGGGAGGGGAAATGCTGGACTCAGACACCGTGTCTGCAAGCTGCTAAAACGTGTTGCTATATTAAGGACTTTATAGAAGTAAAAATCAGACAATTTTGTCATCCAAGAAGCTGCTGAAAAAGGTTCTGCTCATCTGACGGATTAAACTTGAAAATATTGGCTCCTGGTAAAAATTTTATCAGTAGTGATTCTTTACTGGCCTGCAGGAATTCTTTCTGTGATACCTTCCTGCTTTACCACCAATTAAAAAAATTAACTTGTGCTTTGCAGAGGGTAGTTCGAGACAAGCCAGTCTGGTATTTCCTCCAAGGTTTGAAATTTACCAAGAGATTTTGTGGTGCAAAGTCCAGCTGTGGGTGAGCTCTTGCTATCTGTCATGTGAAGAAGAGAAACATGTAAATGAAATAGATAATGTATTTGTTATAGAATATGAATGCTCAGAAATCTGTTCTCAGGTCACTTTTTGCTGCCTGGATACTTTGCCTCTCAACGTTTTGATATCAAACTTCAATTTATTTTTTTTCTCCTTTAGGAGCTGCTTCCCAAGAACGTCAATCACAGCTGGATTGAGCGGGTGTTTGGGAAGTGTGGTAATGTCGTTTACGTCAGTATCCCCCGGTACAGGAGCACTGGGGATCCAAAGGGCTTTGCTTTTGTTGAATTTGAAACTAAAGAACAAGCAGAGAAAGCCATTGAGGTGAGTGCTGCTGCCTCTGCTGCTGCCATTGTTCCTGGAGACACATTGAGATATGAACGCTGTGCTCTTTACTAGGTCACCCACTGAATCTTAGAGAAATTCCCAAAATATCACCATTTAAAAGCTTCACTTAACAGGAGTTAGCTCTTCTTTCATGTTCCCAGACCTACAATTCTTTAAAGATTTAATTCTATCAATAACCTGACAACTTTCAAATATGGTGGTTTTTTTGGTAAGTAATTTGGTTGGGTGCTCTTGGCATCTTTTACAGAAAGAGATCTCTGTGAACAAAAAAAAAAAGATGTTTAAATTTCATCAAGCAAGCACAATCATACCTAATTTTCTGTATTGAAATGTGATTTGAAAGTATTTATATATTGAAGTGTGATAAAGATTGTTGGTCTTAACTTTAACTTGGATGCAGACTTTTCAAAGAAAGTATGATTTTCTGGTTCTCAATTTCCTTGTGTTAGTTTTTGAATAATCCACCAGAAGAAGCACCACGGAAACCTGGGATTTTCCCCAAAACAGTAAAGAATAAACCAGTTCCTACACTGAATTCAAGTGACACCACTGTAGTAGGTAAGTGGTGCTAAGTTATTGGGATCAGGGGAAGTGTTAATTCAGTTTCTTGGGTCAGTTTTGTGCCTCAGCTTCTGAAGAGAAAATTCTCACCTGCTGTGTTACTGCAGTTTAATTTCACATGTTTTAAAAGCTTTTCATAAAAACAATTCATCTTGCTATGTTTGGCCAGCATGGGCTGAAGTATGAAAAATCTGCTGTCATTTACAAACCAGTATCCCAGATTTATGTTGCAACTTCATCACTAAAACCTCATTTTCCCTCATTTCTGGTGTTGTAATGCAATTTCCCATACCTCAGACACCCTCCTTCTTTTTTCTAAGACTGATGATAAATCACATTAATATTCCTCACGATTATCACCAATTCTGTATTATACCAGCAACTGTTAGGTGAAAACCAAAAAAAATTAAATCAAACTAATCTAATCTAATCTAGTGTTGTATCATGGGCAGTTTTAAACGTTTTGTTTTTATTCCAGAAGAGAAGAAAAAGAAGAAAAAGAAGAAATCTAAAATCAAGAAAGAGAGTAATGCACAGGCAGCTGCAGAGCCAAAGGAATCCAACACTAACAACACAACAGAGGCAGCACCCAAGTCTAAAAGGCACAGAACCCCCTCAGAGTGTTCTGAGATGGAGGGAACTGAGCCCCCCAAGCAGCCCTCCAAAAAGGAAAAGAGGAAATGGGACAGAACTGAGAGCTCCGAGGTAACCTGGGAAAGCAGGCCAGGAAAGAGAAAAAGAACCACCTCAGGAGATGGTGAGACATCAGCTCCAAAAGTCAAGAAAACTGCTGAAAAAGATGAAGTTGAAACAATAAAAGAAGAAACAACAGAAGTTCCAAAAGATTCCAATGGTAAAAATTCTTGCCGCTATTAATTATCATAATTTCTATGCAAGAATGAAATGAAATTGTAGAAATCCCTTATGAATGATAGAGTGGAAGCATTAGATCAGCTTGGGCATATCAGTGTTCCCTGCAGTTCAAATTAAACCTTGTTAGGAGCCACTCCAAGGAGAGGAGCTACACAGGGAATGAGGAAGAACTTGGAACACTAAAGTAGGGAAATCTAATCAGAAATCAAAATACTTCAAAGAAGTTCATATCAATAGAACTGTAAAGTATTGGTTAAACAGACAGCCTGGGCAAATGACACAGCCCGGGAATCTAGATAAATAAATTAGAATACAAAAGGGAAAGCATTTGTTGCATGAGATAAGAAAAGCTGCAGTGAAATGAGATTTGGTGTGAGGAAGTAAAGTAAACTTGGGTATTCAATTAAATGGACCAGAAGCAGTTAATACACAGGAGCAGTAGATATTGAATGTGATGTTATTGTAATACAATGTTTAACTATCCGTGTTAAAATATTTTTTTTTCATTTGACCTTTTTTGATATAGAAGTTTCTGCAGAAGAAGACAAAGACAAAAAAGACACATCCCTTTCCAAATCTAAAAGGAAACACAAGAAAAAACACAAAGAGAGACACAAAATGGAGGAAGAAGTCATTCCCCTCAGGGTACTCTCCAAGTAGGTGAAATAAATAACCCCTTTTCTGTGTTACCACTGATTAATTTTTCCTTAATGGTGGTACTAGGGAAATGCGTGGCTGACTTGATTAAGAGACCTCCTAAATGAGAACTAAATCCCCCGAATTTTTGATTCTTGTCACACCTACTGTAACTATGAAATAAACCCACAGGTTTTAATCTCGTTTTATGTTTGGCCTCTTCAGTGTTTAAACAGTTAATGCTGTTGGTATATATACCTCGGGGATATTCTTAATATTGACTTGTGGTACCACATTTTTAATGTTTCTGAAATGTTTGAATGGATGTTTTTCTGTAGTATGCACTGTTTAGTCTCTTGTAGGAAATTTAAACCACGTTTTGTAAAGTTTATTGAAGTTTTTATTGCTTAAAAATTTAATTCACCATATTTCAAACATTTAATCTTATTTTTTCCTCAAGTCTTGGTACGTCTGACAGTCCATCACCATTGCTAAAGTGCAATTCCAATTTTTACACAACAGAGTTGCATATTAGCAACAGTATTAGCCTGTAGCAAGAAGAGTAAACCACCAGGTTGAATTTTCATAGCTTGACGTGTAGAATTCTGCCAACCTTATAATCTAAAAGTGTTGGGCTTTTAGGAGTCACCACAACTAAAACATGGAAGCACTTACTTTTTAGGCATCCAGCAAGTACCTCCATGTTAAAGTAGAGGGGGTCCTCGGCGCCTCCTGCTGCAATATCTTGATTTATTTAGAAACACATTTATTATTTGATACATTTCCAGAGAGTGTTGAGATTAAAAGGATTCACCACCACTAAAACATGGAAGCACTTACTGTTGAGAACCAAAGCAAGCACATCCACATTTAAGTTGTGGGGGTCCTTCAAGGGAAAAACTACAAAAAATTAAAACAAAACCGCAGTAACAAAAAACATTTGTGCACATTTCCTGTAAACGCCTTCGAGCATTAGGATCCACCGCCACTGAAACATGGAAGCACTTACTTTTTTAGGCAGCAGGTACCTCCATGTTAAAGCAAAGGGAGACCTTCAAAATGAAAAAATCGCTTCAAATGAACTTTAGGCACTTAGAAAAAGATCTGCTCACAGCTTTATTTTTTCCCAGATCTAAAAATCTTCAGGATCTAATCATCTTCAACCGAAGTGCAGGTCAAAAAAAAAAAAAAAAACCAACCAAAAAAACCCCAAAAAACCCATGTAATCCAGGATGATGTTTCAGGATTGCGATCAGGATTCACCTCTACTAAAACATGGAAGCACTTACTTTTTCTATATCACAGAAAGCACCTCCATGTTAAAGTAAAAGGGGTCCACAAAAAAAAAAAAAAAAAAAAAAAAAAAAAAAAAAAAAGGTTGTCCTCTGCCGTTGGCATTCTGAGCAAACTGCAACAAACACAAAGAGTTTTGGTTAAAGGTAATAAAGTAATTCAATTGTAGCAAAAGGGTAAAAAGTAAAATGTTTAAAGAGTATAAGCATTGCAAATACTTGCCTGGCTCAGGCTCCATGATCTCCTCTGCTTTGGCTGGGCGAGTCACAAAGTTCCTCCTTGAGCTTGTATTTATACCAAACCTTGCTATGGGATGGTGTTGCCTTTTTATCTCCAAGAATCATTACGTGGCTCTTTTGTTATTTTAATGCCTTTGCTCCGTTGAGAATGTATGATCCTGGGCGAGTCTGGATGCTTTTTTGAAGTATACAGTTGTCAGTGTTAACAGCTAAAACCATTACCAGAAGATATCCTCCTCTTTAAAAATCCTCTATCAGCTTGTTTGATAGCACAGATTAGGGTAACAATGAGTCGTTCTCACAGTGCCACTGCGGGCATTGTGTTGCTGTGGAGCAAAGCTCTGGCTGTTTGCAGAAACATCTCCATGTTAAATGTATGTAAATATAGAAATTGCTTCCATGGGGAGGATTTTTGAACCAAAATGCATTTGAATAGGGAGGAATGTCCTTATCTCGGTAGGTTTTTGGTGAGTTTAACCAGTTGTTGATTTTCCAGCAATGATTTTTTTCTCGAAAATGAATGACTGATTCTTAATGTAGTGACACAGGAGTGGGTTCACTGAACTAATTCACTGAATTGAGAGTTCACTGTCTCTGAATTAACTCTGAATTTTGGTGCCTGTGCTCTGTGTAGGTTCAGTGGAAACCACAGTTCACCAAACTCTTCTCAATGCTGTCTGAATTTAAAGCACATTTGAAAGCCACTCTGTTGAAATGATAGGTTGATGTTGCTGGAACTCTCTAAAGCAAAGCCATGGGAGATTGAGTTAGGGAAAAAATTGAATTTGACCAAAGTGCAGGGACATCTCTGGTGGCAGAATGGTCTGCACTGTTCACCAAGTCCACCTGAAGCTGTTTGTAACCTATTCAATTACCTGTAACTTTCTAAACATCAGTTTTTGTTTGCAACTGACATCCTGTGCCTGTGTTGCTGCTTTTAGGACCGAATGGATGGATTTGAAGCAGGAATATTTGGCTCTGCAGAAAGCCAGTATGGCCTCCTTAAAGAAAACCATGTCTCAAATCAAACCTGAGCCCGTGGGAGAAATGGAGACGGAGTCTGGTGTGCAGAAATCTGAAAATGACAAAAGTAATCCTGGGTTTTGTCTTTTTTCCTTAGTGTTTCCTGTATGCAAACAGAAGTGGTGCAAGACCCTGGCCTTGCAGAAACACTTGCAGAAGGTTTTGTTTTGTAAAATGCTGCTGTTTTCTCAAAATGTCACATAGTAAAAGTTACCCCCTGACTATATTTTGGTGGTTTTGGTACTAAGGAGTTATGTAAGAAAATACTAAAGTGATTTCAGCATATTGCAGCATATAGCACTTCCCAGGCTTATAGATATATTTAGGGAGTTGTCATGATTAGGCCTCAGAGTGAATGAATAATCAGCTGTCTTGGTGCAGCATCTTGGGCCAGACCAGCTTGGGTTTAACTGTCCCAGAGGTATTAAAAAAACAGCTTGAAAGTGGACTTTATCAGCTCTAGGGGTAAGAGCTTCGAATTTGTATCTTTGTAGATAAATTTCTACTTTTATTTCTGGTTTAGAATTCTTCTTTATTTTATTTCCTCTGAATACACTTTGTGTCTCTTCACTAAAGTCCACACTGATGTTCCAATGGCCCTCCGCATGTTTTTAATCATCACTCTATAACTGCGGGGTTACTATTGGTACAATATAAAATGTCTTTGTAGGAAGAACCCTATGGACTTTAAAAATGTCTCAAAGACTTTTTCTTGAAGCTGATTTTTTTACTAAAATTGGCTTGAACCTTTGGACAATCATGACCTTCTTTAAATAAACCTCAAACTGCAGTAACAATATTTGATGCTTATTTACTCTGTTACTTCTGTGCTTTCATAATGTTAAATTTTTTCAACCTAATAAATATAAAAACTTTTTTTCTATTTCCCCCCACCCTGTTTTTAACTTTTTCTGGTTTTTCTCCAGCCACCAGTGAAGATTGTGCCCCTCCCGCCAAGGCCAACACAATGGGGCCTCAGTTTGTCAGCGGAGTAATTGTGAAGATCATTAGCAGCGAGCCCCTGCCGGGCAGGAAGCAGATCAAGGTAATGCCTTTGTAACCTCAGGGTAGCTGTTAGCCTTTCCTCCTACCCTGCCCCCCAAATCTTTGAATATGGAATACCATTTCAGCCAGACACACTAATTTTTTTTTTTTTGTCTTTTTTTTGCCTATTTGGCCGGTAGCTGAGTAAAAATTTCTTGGTGTCTGTAAATGGCGGATCTTTCAGTGGCAAAATAGGTTAAAGAAGGATGTCTCACAGTAAAACCAAGCCTGTAGTGTGCTTGGAGCAATGTCAAGTTTATCATGAAAATATTGAGGAGAATAAGCAATGCTCTGGTGCTTTCCAGTTAAAAAAAAGGAGCTGGAGACTTCTTCAGTGTTCTGCGTTTGTCACTGTGCCAGTCACCCTGACAGGAGGCTTTGAAAAGTTTATGGTGTTTTTATCATTAGCAGGAATTTGGAGGCAGGAAAATGCTCTCTGCATGAGAAACCAATTTTCTTGATTTCAGAAAGAATTTTTCAATGACAAAAACTCCATTTCAGGGAGAATGACAGGAGTGGAACTTGTTGATCCAGTCACTTTTCCTAATGCAAGTTTTGTGCAATGACACAAACCAAAAGTTACACATCAATTCTTTTTAAGGAAAATACCAGTTTTTAAGCTTCATTCTTTTGAAATGGAAATATTAAGAGTTTTCCAAAGGAAATAACAGGTTTTTTCCAGATCCTGAATTTTCCATTAATGTTACCCAGGGCATTTTCTTTCCCAAATTGCACTTTAGGATGAGTAACAACTGCCAAGACTTTGAACAACTTGAACTCAGGTTGGTGCACACACATACCCAGCCCACTCAGGACAGTGAGGGAATGGTTTACAATTCCATCTCTGATACTGTTTATCAAACATTTGTAACTAGGGAAGCCATTTTGAGTCAGCAGCTGCTTGCAAGTGTGTGAGGCTTGGTGTGTGCATGAACCTAAGCAACATGGGAGACTCTCTCACTGAAACCCTCATCACTGGTGCTGGGGTTTCATTTTTCTCTGAGTGTTTGAAGGCAGCTGAGTGCTGGAGACACAGAGAGAATGGCACAAGTTGTTCCTGTAACCTCTGAGGGCCTCTTGGACTGCAGGATATTCCTCACTGGGTTTTAAATTTGTATCACATCCTGATAGGCTGTGGGCAGTGGGAAAGCTTAGTATTCAAAAAGCAGAAAACTTAAATTCTTGTGATATTTCTTTCCTTTTTTTTTTTTTTTTTGCTTTTGTTTTGTTTTTTTGCCAAACTTTGTGGAAGGCAGAAGTGCAATCAGATCTGACTTTGCTGTGTTTCTGGGCTGTCAGCTGCAGCAAACTGCCACCAAGCCCTGCTTCAGGCCCTTTTCCCCCTCATACTTCCAGAACTGAGCTGCATTTCTCTTTGCATGGAAGCAGTGATTGCATGTCACACTACTTGGGAAGGTCTTTGCAGTGTAGTTAAAATATTATTTTGATGTTCTTATTTTACACTTCTCTGCTTCCCTGTTTTGCCCTCAAGGTGCTCCTCAGAGCTACTCATTTTTGCCAGCTCCAAGGAACTCTTTGGTTTGTTTTAGTTTTCCATGAAAGGATGACTTTGGGATAACATAATAAAGCTGAAAAGTAGCTTTTGTTGACTCTCAAATGATCTTAACAGCTTTGTCACTTAATTTTTGTTGTGTTTTAAGGCTGCCCTTGGTAGTGGAGGGTTAAAAGCAGTGTGTGATTCCTGAATAGAAGCATCTTACTTGAGCTGCCTGCTGTGAACAAAATTGACTAGGAATGTGTGGTCCTACCTAATTTCCCTAACAGCAGGAATTACAAGTGAAGTGCTTCATCTGCAAAAGCATTTGTGACTCTTCTCCCTTCTGCTGTCACTGAAAATTTTCAGGCAGAGGTCACTTCATAAAGATAGAGTTGTTTTACTACTGCTCCTTTCTCAAATCCTCTGCCATGCATGAGCTTGCTTTTGTGCATTTAATGTGTAGAATCAAGTCTGATATTTTTCTGGTAGACTGAGATCAATCGATGTTCTAGTGCACAGTTTTTACTTTTGAAAAAAATCCAATACAGCATTGGAATAAATGGGTGATGCTCCATTAGTAAAATGATACCATAAAGTTTCCAGGAATTACTGCTTTAAATTGTTAATGGGAGGGCAGGATGAGAGATAGATGGGAAGATGTTGCAGGCTCATAAATCAGAATTCAGTTATAACCTTCTTAGGAAAAAATGTTAATTCAAAACTCTTTTGACAAGGGATTGATCGATTAAATGACAAAGTTCAGTTACTGCCTCCTACTTCATGACCTTCTTGAAAATGTTAACGACCTCCAAATGGAATGGTCAAAAGTCTCTCTTTTTAAGTTCTCTTTTTGAAGGCTGATTTATGGTGTGTGTTGTGTCATGCTCTGACAGGATGCTCTGGCAGTGCTGGCTGAGGTGGCTTATGTTGACATGCTGGAGGGGGACACCGAATGCCACGTCCGTTTCAAGACTCCTGAGGATGCACAGACTGTCATGAAATCACACAAAGAAATACAGATCAAAAACAACTGGAAATTCGAAGTTCTCACTGGTAAGACTTCTTTTTTTTCATGAAAGTATGGAAGAAGCCTTAATTACTGTGAAAGGGATCATTCCTGATGAATTTATGGATATATTTAGATGTCTCAAGAGAAAAAGATTGCATGTTTAGTAGTTTTATTTTCTGGGAGTCTTCTTGTTTTGCAATTACTCTGAAATTGATAAAACAAGAAGGGATTTTATGCCACCATTCAGAGCAAAATGATGATTTTTGCTTGCTGTTGCAGACTTTAATTTTGTTCTTTTTAGATGGATTTGCTTCACTTTCAGTGTCAAAGGGCTATAGAGCCTAATTCACATTGTAGCTATATGAATAGAACATTCTGGTAATGCAAAAGAATTTTAAAGGAAGACTTGGTTGAAAATACTGAGCATATGTGTGAAATGACATGGCAAGGATCTAACAGCACAGATACGCTTAAAGTGGGTTTTAGCACTTACCCACTAATTGATCTTTATTTTTCAGGAAGTTGAATAATTTAGGCCAGAATAGGAAGGGCTCTACTTTTCAACTTCATTTTAATGTATGTTGTTTCTTTCTGAAATGACTGCTGTTCTAAATTTGTATTTTGTATTAGACTGGATTAGTTTGCCAAGTGTGGAGAACCCTCTTTGTGGGAGTGAGGGATAGAAATAAAGAGGAAGCCTGTCAAACTTGCTGTATTCATTAAACTTTTGTCTTTTAAAGATGCACCAAAAACTGTAATATGGAAAAAAGAAAACCAAACAGGTTAAACAGTCAATATGAGACTGCCTTATCTGTATTTAAATATTTCACCCCACACTTGCCCAAATCATGGTTTAGGACTCAGTCTGCTGGGTGCAGGGATGTAGATGCCAGTAAAGGATTGCAGGAGGAGAAGCTTTGATGGAAGCATTAACCTTCATGATGATATCAAAGTTAATTGAAGCTTGAGACTCAGTGAGTGCTGCTAATGTCATTTGGAGATAGATTTGTCTCCTGTGTGCTCTCTGTTTCAGACATCCAGAAATAACCTCAAATTTTGTGTTCTACAGCTGTGTGCTCTTTGTCTGTTTGTCTCTGGTTTCGTGTCCTTACATCAGAGTGTAGTAGGAGATTAGGAGTAAGTACTACATTGTAGGAGCATTCCATTCATGGTCTTAAGATTTTTTTTTTCTAACTGGCTTATTGAAATGAGAATGGAAAAGCTTTCCAGGAATGCACAAAGGACTCACAGTTAGGATTTTTGTTTTACTTGGTGGCTGAAGGTGAGAGATGAAAAGGAAAGAATCCTTAATGCTCTCTACAGCAGGGACTAAGATTTCCCAGTAGTATTTTACTCTTCAGGATTTGACTTTAAGTATCTTCAGCTTGGCATCTGGCAAGGTGGCAAGCATCTGTGATCACGTTGAGATGTCAACTTCTGCAGGAATCTCTTCTGAGATCATTCAGAAACTTCCCTGTGGCTGAAGATGAACCCTGAGACCATGCAAAATGATATCACAAAATTCCCATTGTGATAATTACATCACAAACCAGAAAGAACAGTGGCAAACTGCTGCTTCCTTGCAAAGTAGCTGCTAAGAAGAGCTGCAGAATTTTTTGCTTTTGTGTTGCTGCCCATGTTCAAATATTCCTGACAGCTCATGAAGTCCCCAGGCAATGGTTTTGATGAAACAAAATAGTCTCAATTGTTCTTACAGTAATTACATTTTTTTTTGTCTCCTGTTTGGTAGCTGTTTAAAATGTGTCAGAGGTTGAGTACATCAGTAAATCAAAGGGGTCTGTGTGTGCTGTGGTGAAACTTCAGCTAAAACTGATGACAGCAATTCTATATGGCTTCTGTGGATAGGAAATTTAAGACTACTGTTGGGTTTCTGAAATACTTGTTGGGTTGCCCTAACAGATGTTTCAATGAGTGGGAGAAGTGGATGCACTTCTGGTGGCTGTGTTTATTGACATTGCTCCATGTCCATTTCCCCCAAGGTGACCACGAGCAGCGTTACTGGCAGAAGATTCTGGTGGACAGACAAGCTAAGCTGAACCAGCCTCGAGAAAAGAAGCGGGGTACAGAGAAGGTAACCTGCAAATCTCAGCTCTTCCCTCTGCAGCCAGGGCTGAAAACACGACCCTGCTTCTGCATTGCTCCACATGGTTTGACACTCTGTGAATTTAATTCTGAGAAATCACTTCCTACTGACCTGGCAGCAGGGTTTTACAGCCACAAAATACAGAGTGTGGCTGTCCTGCTGCAGCTGACAAGTGCAAGGCTTGTCATTGCAGGGACAACTGGGGAAAGTTGATGACTAAAGGCCTGAACTTCATTTGTAAGCTGGATTTCTTTTGAAACCCTGTCTGGATGAGCTCATTAATAAGTAAGTAGTCTTGATGTGCTCTAGTGAAATCAAGTCTAGTGCTGCACTCTTAAATCTCTACTGTGATCCAGAAAATAATTCCCCTCACCATTAACACAGATTTATTTTGCTGTGGTGAATCCTGTGTGTTCCCAGAGTGGTCAGGAGCCCCTGCTCTGCCCCAGCCAAAGCTGGCTGCTGCTGCCAGCATCCATGGCTGTACAGCTTCCAGTTCCAAACTGGGGACACTGCAGCCTTCTCCTGGCTGTGCCTGTGGGCTGCAGGCTTGAGGGAGTGTTGCAATGAACTTGCAGCCTCTGCTGCAGCCCCAGCAGCTCCTTCCTGCATGAAGGGTTCCTTGACTAAGCCAGGCAGATCCCCGACTTGACAGAGAGGAGCCAGAGAGTATGTCACAGACGTTTTATTGCCAGGTTTGCTTCACACACAATCCAGATAAGGTTTCTGAGTTGGCTTTAGCCTGAATTTTTTTTGCTGTGGCTTGCAAAACTTCAGAATCATCTGACCTTAATTATTTGTTGTTGACTTTGGAGACTTCTTTGTTTCCTGGACGTTAGGGAAAGAATCCTGTCCCACATAAAATGGAAAATAAATATTTAATTGACCTAAAGGAGCAGCAGCCATACAGGCCAAAAACCTTATCTTGTACAAGGCATATTTTGCATGTCTTATCCTGTTTGTGTGAATGTTCTTTCAGAGATCCTGAGGACAAATGAGTTGAGTTTTTTTAAACAAAGATGTGCATAAAGAATTTGCCCGAATGTCTAATTTAATTTTCATGAAAGCCTGAAAATGGCATTGATTCGAGCCATTTTTCTTTAATGTAAGCAGAAAGGGAATTTGGAATTTGAAAACCACAGCTTTAGAACATTTTTCTGATTGCTGCCAGGATTTTTTTCTTTAAATGTACTTTTACTTTTTTAAACCAAAGGTGCCAGTGAGACCTTTGACTTTAATTTTGACTGTAGGAGCCGTTGCTATCAAGTTTCTCTTCTTCATCTTTTGAAGATTGGTATTTGTTGACCAAGCTGGTGTAAATTGGGCAGTAATGTACCTCATCTAGGCTTGCAAATACAAACTGTCTCGGTTCTGCCTAACAATTGGCAGGACAAGGATGCAAAGTCCTGCTCCTTCCCCCTGCCCATCACCTTGCCACACAGGGAGGTGTGAACTTCAAAGCCAGGGAATTCTATTTAAATGCTAAAGCTGTTTAGCAAAACATCAAGACAGGAATGCCTCGCTGCAGTCAGTAAGTTTTAACCCCTTCGTCTCTTTTACACAGGCTGTTTTCCTGAAATACCGACTGATAATATAAATATATTTTTCTGTTCATTAATATTTTCCCATTTGAAAATTTTTCCTTAGTACTTCCAAGATGATTTCTTCTGAAGGTCTCAAAGGTAGAAAGAAGCAGTATAATAATTCATAATTTAACATACTCAATAAAATGTGCCATTAGTGTGCCTTTCTGTTCTGTTGATGACATTTGAAATCCCTTACACCATTTTGAAGTGGAACTTTTTGCCTGTTAGCTGCATTATGATTGGAATTAAGGCATCTTATATTTTCTTTGAATCAGTGTTGAAATGCATGGACAGTTAAGGCAATCTGAGATTCCATTTTTTCTAAAACATCCAGGCCCATTTTGCTTTCCTCAGGATAAGGGTTGAGGATCACTGCAGCACACAGCCGGTGCAGTGCCCAAAACCAAAGCAAGTGGTAGAGATTTCACTTCCTGAATCAATCAAAAATATTGGTGACAATCTACCAGGCCTGGAGGGAAGACAGAGACACCTTTTCATTCCAAAGGATGGCCAGGCCTTTTCTGAGGGGCCTTGGGATATCCTATCTCTTTTGGACATACGGTTTATTATGGGAACTGTGCCAGTGGAAGTGAAACCTTTCCCCGGTGTCTGTGGAATAGCTGGATCCCTCTTTGCATTCTGGAGTAGCCCTGTGCTTACACGGAGGTGCTGCTACTGGATTGATGAGCTAGAAATGGAAATCCTCTTGCAAATTCTCTGATAGAAACACTCAGCAATATGAACTGGGCAGCTCATATCTTAGAGCTTCCCTTCCCACATTTGGCACTCTCCATCCTGTATGCTGAAGGATTACACCACTGTACTCTGCTTCCTCTTAGGGCTGAACTGTTTTAAACTGGACTTTTTTAGGCACCAGAGAATAAAAGTTAGCCATCTTGAGGTCAGTTTCATTGCTGGAAACTGCTTGGGAAAGCCTCAAATCTTGCCTGCCCCAGGGAGTGCAGCAGCACAGGGTGCCATCTCCATGCTGTGTGTGGGACTCAGCCATATGCAGAAGTAATAAATAATTTGATTTGTATGTGAACAAATCTGGCACCCTGGATTGCCTGGGCGCAAGTGACCTCATAACTCCAGCTGGTGTGGCTGAGTAGTCCCCAGCAGAGAAGTTGCTCTGGGCTTTAGTTTGGTTTTGTTGTTGTTTTGATTTGGTTTGGTTTTTTGAGGGAATGGTGACTTTTTGTTTGTTTTTTTTTTTTTTTTTTGTGGGGGTTTAAAAAAAAATGGTGGTATTTCAGCATTTTTGTGTGATTTCTTGTGTTGGTTTGTGGTTCCTGTGTGTGTGGTTTTGTGTATATTGTGGTGGGTTTTGTGGGTTCTATACATGCCTCTGCCTGCTGTTTTTGTGGGATTTGGTGATTTTATATGTACTTAGAGTTCTCTTCATGTACTGGGGCTTTGGAGTTGTTTTGAGAGGTTTGGAAGAGTTTTGGTAATTTTTTTCCTTTTGGGTATCTTTTTTTGGCAGATTACATATTTTCAGGGGTTGGTTTTGGTGTTTCTTAGTGGGTTTGGGTTTTTTCTGTTATTTTTAGGGAGCCTGGTGGGTTTTTTTTTAAGGGGGCAGTTGTGTGTTCTGTATGTGCCTTTGAGTGTTCCTGTGTTGGATTCTGTGGGGGTTTTATGTGCCCTCAGATTGTGGTGTTGTGTTGGTTTGTGGTGTTTCTCCACGAGTTTTTTTGTGTACTTTCTTGTGTTGATTTGTGGGTTTTGTGGTTTGTGTGTGTGTTTTTGTGGTGTTAGGGGAGTTTGTGGTTTCGTGTTCTTGTGTGGGTTTTAGGGGTTTTGTGGTGGCTGTGCGTGTTCTTACAGGAGTTTGTGGTTTCAGTGTCAATGTTTTTGCCTGGGTTTAGGATTTTTTATGACATGTGAGTTTTGTGTGTGTTTTCAATGTGTTTGTGTATTTGTTCATGTATGGGGTTTATGAGGATTTTTATTTTGTGTGTGTTTCTTGTGGTTTCTGTGCTTCAGTGGTTTTTCTTCAGTGCGTTTGTGTGGAGTTTCTTTGGTGTGCTGGGGATATATGTGGGGGTTTTTCCTGTTTAAAATTCCACAATATTCATAAAGCACTCTTTTTGGCTTTTTTGTGATTTGACCTTGTTTTTTCTACATCAGTAGCCAAATGAATCTAATAAAAGGATAGAATTTTAACTTGCTGTATGAGGCTGTATTTTAGGATTTTGGAATTGCCATTTCGATGTCTTCAACCATGCTGGGAGGAAGGAGGAGGAATAGAATATATTATGATTATAAGGTCAAATCCTAACAGTATGGTTTTCCTCTGATCTTCCCATCATTTCTGCTGCTTGCAGTTGATTGCCAAAGCTGAAAGGATGCGGCTGGAGAAGACCCAACAGACAAGCAAACACATTCGCTTCACTGATGACAACTAACAGGGCTGATGTGGCTTGGAAGTGAACTGCAGCTGTTCCAGACAAAACATCCAGCACCAGCCCCCACAGCCACTGCTGCTTCCAGCAACCCAGCCCAGGCCCTTGGAGCCAGAGCTCTGCAGACTGCAAGTGTGACGATTGGTTCTGAACCCCATTTTTACTAGGCTGAATGTTTACTGCTTCTGAGCCCTTAGGTAAAGCTTTTTGGAACATGTGTATTATGAGATCTTCCTTTAGTTCACTTCCACTTTGTTGGGATTTTCTCTTTTTTTTTTTTTTTTTTTTTGCTTGTTTTGGTTTTGTTTTGATTTTTTTGTATGTTTTATACACTAGGTTATAAAATAAAATGCTTGAGAATTTCAGTTGTGTATCTCTAATTCTTCCATTTGCTTTTCATGAGACTATAAATAATAAAAGTGGTAAATGCTACATAAACCTCTTTAGGCCTCCTTTTAGTCCATCTAGCTGGTTTGAAAATAGAGGAAAATAATCTTCTGTTATTTTCAAGTGGGTAGGAGTGGCAGGAAATCTGCCGTTGAGGAGTTTGGAAGGAAATTTACTTGTATAAATACACACTAAACTGAATTTAGACTTTTTTATTTTTTAGAGGAATCTTCAGAAGAAGAAATAAGAGTGTGTTTGGTACATCTCCATCTTGTTACTCACTTGCAGATAAGTGTTCAAGTTGTATAATTCACAAGTTAGGATGATCATTTTAATGGCTTTAAGGTATTTCATGGAGGACCAGCAATCTGAAAAAAAGGAAAATCAAACCTGAAACTGGAATTCTCCACAAGGTTTCACTTCTGCTTGGAGAGGTGAATGCTCTCTGAATGGAGAGGGAATAGCAGTGATCAGACTGAAGATAGCAAGAGTCCAGAGGGGAAAAGTGCAAGATAAGGGATCAGCTTTGGGCCTGGAGGGGAAGAGCTTGCTGGTGGTTCTTGGAAATGGTGTGTGAGGATTCCTCCCAGAGGGCTGCAGGGGAAGAGCAGGAGCTCACCTGTATTCCAGGCACTCCTGCAGTATTTCTGTTTAGTCCAATTGCAGCATTTTGAATTTATTATCAGATCTTTAACTCCTCTCTTCCTGGGTAGGTGGGAAGTTGTGTAACATGGCAGAGAGAAGTTTTCATACCCAACTCTGAAAAGACTTGATCAATTAATGTCTTCTAGGCATCCAGCCTGAAAGACAGGAGGGGTTTTTTTCCCTTTTTCCCTTTGTGATGCGAAGGGAAAAAATTTACCCCACAGCCTACCCTGGGTAAAATGCTTGGGATTTTGCTGCTGAAATTCATTTAAGTCAAAAATATATCTGTGTTATAAATAATTTAGGTCATAAATGATTCAGACGTTTTATGTTTGGTGGAGAGTGGAACAGAACTGCAAAAGTGTGAGTTTGGGAGTTTTGCTCATTTATTAATAATTCCTAACTTGAGCACATAAAAGTCACCCTTCTGTTTCTTTCCATATTTATGCAGGTTAATTCCTTACACTTAAACATCAATTTTCTTTTTCTCCTTTTCCAAACTAGTGCAGCAATCTGCTCCAGCAGGGAAGGCCAGTTGGTGTTTAATGCTTCTTCAAGGAGTTAATAACAGAATTTTTGCCACTTAATTCAGAAGTCAGGCATGGAGAGGATGACCTAGATGTTTTTACAAAAGAAGCTTGGATTCTCAGGTGTGCCCGAATGGTTTGTGTATTTTTCTTTTAAGTACAAATGGCAATTAATTGCTGCTGCTGTCTTTCCCCATCTGGCTGAGTTTTACCAGCCCAAGAATTGCATCCCTAAAGCAACTTCTGTTTGGCCTCTAGGAGCTTCCTACACTGACATTTTCCTTTCTTTTCCCCCAATAAGTACATTTAATTTAGAAATTAAGGGTGACACTGTAAAACGGTAGGAGTTGTTAACCTTGGAGTGCTCCTTTGTTGTTGCTGATTTTTCTGTCTCCCTGGACTGAGTGTTTTGAATAGCATCATTCCATTGCCATCCATCTGCCTGGAGCAGAACCCAGCATTGATTCTGCTCTTTGCGACCCAGCACGGGGCTGAAGCTGAAATTATTTTTAGCACTCATATTTTTACCTCTCTTCCATGAGTTGCAGGCTGTGTATGGCAGCAGCAGGACTGGTTCTAGTGGAACACATGCCTGATACTCCAGGATGATTGGACCTCCTGTTTTTCAGTATTCAGTGCCCCCACTCAGCACAGTATCCCACTCCACTGTCCCTGCAATGTGCAAAAGCCTTTTTACACTTGATTTTGAACTTTTGGTTAATGTTTTTTTGACTGTCCTCATCCTACCTGGAGCAAACCTGTACTGCCTGCTTTATTTTACACAGCTAACACTTAGGTTTTGGGAGATTTTTCCCCCTAAGATATTCACTGTACCCTAGTTTAATTCAGACTTGAAGGCATCCTTGAAAGGCAGCAGGTAAGTACATTATCTTCTTCTAGAGAGGCTCTAAATCACATTAGAAAATTACCTTCTGATAGATGACAAAGGCACTTGCCTGCCCAGCTCCCTGAAAACATGGGTCAGTGTCATAATTGCTTTCTTAACGGTACCACGGTGTCTAATGATCCCGGGCAGGATTAAATCATGGCAATAATGCTGCACAGGGCTGCAAAAATAATTAGATCAGCTATGCTTGGGTGACTTTGAGACTGCCTGAGTGAGGCAGTAAGTGATGCAGTTACCTTTCCTACAGGGGATGGCTCTGCTGTGGAGGGTGTTAGGGAGCTGTTAGCTCCCAGGGGCTTGGCAGCACACAAGTGTCCCTTGGCTTCCAGCAGAGCCAGGCCAGCTCTTGCATTCATCCCTGCCCTTGCTGGGATGGTGCTGACGGCATACTTGGCACTCCTAGCTGTTACTCGAGTCACACCAGTGCCGGCAAAAACCGGGACAAAACGGAGCAGGAGAGGCTGGGAAAGCTTTGCTGCCCGTTGCCAGGGTGACTGGGTTTGTGCTGGACAAACACTGCTGTGCTTTTCTAGCCTTGTGGCATTTTGAGTGCAACCAAACAAACTCCTCAAGAGGCAAAACAAGTGGGACAGGGGTGAAGGGAAGGGACAAACCAGTTCTGGCACTTGGGAGTGAGTGGTGTCTTTATGGGCAGAGGGGCTACCCGGGGTCTCTCTCTCCTGGCCCTGTGCACCATTGGAGGCAGCTGGCTGCCAGGAATGCTGTTTCCAAATGTTTCCTTGTGGTGTGCAATCCTGGTGATTTATGTGAAAGAAAGCACTTGGAATGCAGTGAGGAGTCTGATGGGAAATGCCTTCTAGTGTGGTGTGATTTAATTAGGGCCGTTGACTGCCCCTTTTACCATTCTGGACTGGAGCAGGGACTTCTGCTCCATCATATTTAATTTCTTGGGTTTTTAAAATTCTTTTTCCCAGACTTTTCATTCCCTCTCTGGTGTTGCTACCCTGACTAAGCTGTCAACTCCTCAAGTCCTGCGCTGTATTTAATTCTGGGCCTGGGAAGGCCGGGGGTGAGGGTGACATCCCCAGGAGGTGTCCATGGGACAGGGAGGCTGCTGCCTGGGCTAGGCTGGGCTGGGCTGAGAGCCCTCCCGGGACCAGCAGAGGGCAAAGCTGCTCCAGCTGTCCTGGGCTGGAGGCGCAGACAGTGCCGGGAACAGCTGGACTGTCCCCTAGATGAAGCTGTGTACTTTTATTTTGGGCAAGAAGAATGCTCCATTTCTCCTACCCCCTGAATGAGGTATGGAGCAGATGTGGTTCAACATCTTTTTACCTCCGTGCCTTATGCAATCTTCTTCTTTGTTTTGGTTTGTTTTCCCCCACTGTGGCGGGTGCTTCTCTTTCTGCTGCTTGTTACACACAGAAACATCCTGTTACAAAAAGCAGTACATTGTACAATATTGGTTCAGTGAATATTTTTGGGATAGAGCCAGTCTCTCAGATCTGGTGCCTCAATAGGTAAATCCTTGCAAGGTTTAGCCTAGAAAGCCTTTTCCACAGCTGCAAATACAAAGTGTACTTGGTTCAGGCACCAAAGTAATTTTTGTTGTAAGAGCAGAACTGTGGAAAAGACACAGTATCCTGAAAAAATAAAGATGGAATGTGAACCTCTTTTCCTCCAATTCCCATCTCATTGCCTCCTTACCCATCAGCATGTCTGAAACTCTCCAGCTCTGATCCTTGTCCTTTTGCACGCTCTTCCTCTGATGGAAACGTGCTTATACTCAGGGCAAAATATTGAAAATTGTTTGGGTGTTGCAAGATGCAGCTGTGTATCCTGACTGGGTTTAGGCTGCAGCTAGAGATGTATTTCTATGGCCACCTCTTGGCCTCAGTACAACTAAATATAGGTACAGCTGCAGCAGAGAGCTGGTCATCTGCAGCTGCCAGCAGGGAAACACACCCAGAGCCACTTTGCAGCTTTTAAGCCCGAATTTGGCACCATATCCCCTGGTTCAGGTGCCCTCATTACCACGCCTGTGCTGTATTTTATAGCCCATTTGTTGTCCAAGTGTTTTACCGTGGGCATGGAGCTTGTTGCTGGGTTGGAATCTTGCCTTTACAGTGTGGCCCACTCTTTTTAACATCTATTGTCTTGTATTGTTGGTTGGGAACTTCGTATTTATTTTGTCCTCAATTATCTGTATATAATTATATATATAAATATATATAAATATATATAAATAAATATATATGTATAGTTTCTTTTGTTGTGCAAAAGCAACAATTTTAAGGGAAATTCAAATGGATCAAAGCAACTGGTAGGGAAATGGTGCATGCAGAAGAGAGAGCCTTTCCTTGGGAAGCTTCCTGAGGAGTTCTTATTGGAAAGAGGTGGCTGGAACTTTCACAATGTGAAGGTATGGCTGTGAGAGCTAATGCTGAGTGTGGTCACATGGTATATGGAGAGGATAACTTGTCCTTTGGATGTGAGGTGGCACTTCATGGGGGGAAATGGAGCTATTCCTGTTGAAGCTGGTGGTGGATGAGGCAGGGACAAGGGGAGCTGGCATCCTGCACTGGGAGGAGACAGCTTGCCCAGAAAATGTTCTCTCTGCACTCTTCTGGTGGGAAGGCTGCTGGATGGCAGACAGTGTGTCCTGCTGTGTGGGCAGATGTTCACCAACCTGTCTCACCACAGTGATTCTGATTTTGGCCTTTCTAAACCTCCGTGGCTGCCTCATCCAGAGAGGTCCTGACCCATGATCAGAGGGTTAATTTTAAAACCATTTTTTTCCTTTGTGTCTCAGCACTGTCTGGCTTTAGCTGTGATGGGGATGAGAAGTGACAAGGTGCCACAGGGGAGCTGTTCTCCTGGGGTTTGCATCATGCCTAAAGCTCGACTGGAAACCTCCCGGGAGGAGCTGACCTGCCAGACCCCTCCAACACCAGCTTGACCAAGCAGCTCTGCTTCCCAATGAAATGGGCTTCCCAGGTTTTTGTTCTTCACCTCTCCTAGCATGCCACAGTGTTTCCTGACAAGGACATGATGGTGGCTCTGTGCAGAGGCAGGACAGACCCTTCTGCAGGGGGCTGCACACGTGGCCACGGATCACTGAGAGTCTGACTGATGTTCTTGGTCTCAGCAAGCTGGCTCCATGGTGTGCCTGCAGTGAGTGTCCCTTGGGAACATCCCCTGTCTGCTGTGCAAAAGGCAAGGAGCAATTGTGTCACAGAGAGGAGATGTTATTTTTCAGTGACATGGCTCTGCTGTAGCTGCTCACATTACAGCTCACAGGGTCTCTTGGGCTGAGTGGCCTTGTCAGGTTTGTTGATGTGGCCAAATAGAGATATTTCCAACTAATATGGCTATTTAATAATTACATGCAATGATAGCAATCTGAGAAGCATGCATGACAAAAATCTAGTGAGACCAAATACTTGCTTAGAGTTTTTTGGTCTGATTTTTTAAATGCAGCAGTTCAAGAAGCCTTTTCTTGCAGCACAAGAGCCTCTTCTGCTATTTCAAAGGTTAGCACAGAAAGTCGATGCACACAAGAATAGATGCAGCTTCTAAAATCTATCTTGTGCATAATATCAAAATCAGAAGGAGGATCTCAACATTTGGACAGGAGAAGACAAAAGGCTAAAGCCAGTCTGTGACTTTCAATATCAAAGTACAAAGCCCAGCATAATGTGACACTAATCTATGCGATTGCATGGGCAGCTTGAGGCCCATCAGGTCCATCTGATGAGGTTCTGCCACCATCCCATCTGTTTTGTATTCATCTGTCACTGAGACTCGGAGCCACTGGAGAGGAAAAAGAACTGGCAATGTCATGCTGTGGTTTTTCAACATCATTACAGGCAATGTGGGAATTGCTAAGGGTTATTTCCTGGTGCTTGTCAGGGGCACACAAATGTGATGTGGGGGAAAGCCCACTAGATCTGTAAATACCACTCCATCCTAGGAGTAAAAACTGTTGTTATCCATCAGGATTTCCAGACCAAAATCGTGTTTCAGCTGTTCCTGAACTAGAGGAAGATGGATAGATGTTGAGCTGGATGTGTCAGCTTCCCCCTGCTACAGTCTGAATCCTGCTGTACAGTACGACCACTAGAGGAAAAGCATGCAGTGGGGACTCCCTTAGCTGCAATGTGCTGGTATCACTCCATGCACTTGTCTTAAAGCAAATGAGATGAAGATTTGGCTAGCAGCAGATGTTCAAAGGAAGAACAAATCAGAGCAGCCATATACCAGTGGGACTGAGGTTTCCTTGAACTCAGCACACATCTCCAGCAGTTGGCACTTGGAATACGGGGGAGGGGGGGAAAAGGGAAAAAACAGATGCTGAAAGTTCCCTGAAATAGCTCCTGAGCCTCTGGAGGGCAAAGTATGTCTTTTAAGTCCTGCTTATTATCCCTTCTAGTAGGCTCTTTTCCAGTCCTTACCGGAGAGTAAATGCTTTTTCTGTGTATTCCCTGCGGGCTGCCCTACTTTACATCATCACCTTGGTGATGGAAAACACAGTCCTCTGCGGAATCTGCCTGTCACGATTCCTAATTTTCTTTCAGAGGTGAGGAAGCGAATCCCAGAGCCCGCTGCACTCCCTGGGCAGCCCCCGTTCAGCGCTGCGTGGCGGGGGCTGCAGCTCTGGGAGGTGAAGGCAGCCGGCACAGAGGAGTATTTCGGACATTGCTGGCAGGTCGTGGCACGGCTCGCCGCCCCGACCCTCCCTGCGGCGCCTTTGTTCTGCGGCAGTTTCCATGGTGCCCCCGCTTTGTGTGCAGACCTGGCTGCAGGCTGCTCTCCTCTCCACCGCGCCGCTCCGGCTCCTTTCCCCCGGCGGAGCATCGCACTGCGTGCCCGTGCTGCAGAGCTGCCAGGCGGCAGCCACACACATCCCGCAGCCTGGCTGCTGGTAAACCTCTGGGAAGCATGGATTGGTGGTTTTGAACAGAACTGGGTAATTATAGATGAGAATTCTGCTCAGCTTTTGGCCTGTCACGTTTAGCAAAGTCAGAGGAAGGCCCTTACCAAAGGATTGTTGCTGTAAAATGAAAGAGCAATAGAGGCATGACAAAGAGGAGCAGCCATGCTGCTTGCTGCAGCGCTCAGATTTTGAAGATGATGCACTCAAATATTGAAGATGTACTACACAGCATCGTTCCCTTCACTCGGGATTGGCACTGGGGAGGTCGAGCTCCTTTATCTGTTATCTCGCTGTTAATTCCCTGCTAATTGTTCTGATACCGGAGTACTGCCCGCCCCCAACGGCATCAGCAGGGAGGAACTCCTGGTCCTTATGTCAGGTACAGAGTCAGGAGGCTGAGTAACCTGGCCCCAGGAATTTATGCCCGGGGATAGCATCCCTCGGGAAAACCCCGATCACAGTAGAGTGCTTAAAGCCTGATACTAGGGATATTTCAGCGAAAAAACCAGTTCCGTGAATCTGAAATTCATCCAAAAGGAAGTGGAGTGTAAAATCACTGCCCAAGTGGAAAAGTAGGCGAAAGGGCAAAGCTGTGCCCAGGGGGGGATTCTAACTCCAGGCACAGGGGAGATTAAGTGGTTGGGAACAAGGCTGAAGGTCTGTTAGCAGGCTGTGCACAGGAATGAAGTTTAACCCGGGACCTGCAGATATCAATGAGAAATGGAACAATATTGGAGTTAATATCAAAATATAGAAACAATCTCCTCAAGGACACAACGATGGCTTGGAAAGAGATGTCCTCATCACAAAACCTCAATTCTTGGAGCAGAAAATTTGTTTTCTTCATTAAGGTTAAGCTTGTACTGTGTGTTGGGAGAAAATGGGCTGCTCCCCAAAGCTGAACATGGAAATGAACTGTTCACAAGTCTTGGCAGAGGTTTTCAAGGATGCCTAGGAAATTATAATGCCCAATTAAGTAGGAATTGGTCATCCAAGTCCCTTAGGCTGTCCTGAAAATCACAGCCACTCTGCAATGCGACTTATTTTCAGTCAGATTTTTAACTTCTGCTTCCCTTTGTGCTCCTCTCCCTGTGCCATCCTGCTGACACGGAGCTGTGGCTGAAGCCAAAACTAAGGACCTTGGAAACATGGCATTCAACAGCCTTGGTGGTGACAGGAGATGGGATCATCTGTCCCTGCTGAGGGCATTCAGAACTGGAGCTGCTTTTTTTCTTCTGAATATCTCCCTCTCCATTTTGGCCCATTTTTGTACCTCTAATGTGGGAACACTAAGCTAGACCAGCGGTGGAAAAGGGTGTTCTGTTTGGAATGTTGGGAACCACAGGGAGCCTTTCTTGACAAGATTAACCTCCTAGGAACCCCTGGGAGTTTTATTATGTCCTTGATTTCTTCCCCAGCAGCTCATTCTTAGAATGAGTTGTACTTGAGTGCACAGGTAAGGAAAGCCCTTCACCTGGTAAAGGTTTGGGAGATAAGAAAGGAGCAACAAAACCTGATTTTTTTGGAAGTAAGTGGTAAAATTGATCTGGAAGAAACCAGAAGGGAAACCCAGTTCTGAGTGTGAGCAGGAACAGTATTCCAAGCTTCCCTGGGAGACATCCTCCAACAAAATATTAAAATACAGGACACGTGGTCATGGCCAAATTGCTTTCCTCTCACCAGGGGCTTGGTTTTCAACTCGGTCCCTCTGCTCCACCCTTCTTGATAACCAAGTCTCCAATTCCCATCACGTATTACTGGTTTTTATGGCTTCTCAGCCTTCTTTGTCATCCAGATCCATCCAGTCTATCCGTGGCCCTGGAGCTCTCTTGCCAGCCTGGAGCACACTGGAGATGTGCTGGTACTTCCCAGGAATAAACCTGTGGGTTACGCACAAGGCATTGTGGTGGGATCCGAGGAGGAGATACAAGGCAAGCAGGTGAAACCTTGCTTTTAGATGGTTTTGGAGAAGTGTCCTCTACACCTGCAGCGTTCCACAAGTGAGGAATACCGGTGCTTTCCCTTCCCACAGCCGGTGGCTCCTGTTCAGCCAAAGACATGCCAGGTGTTACAAAAGGCTGCCAAGGCGTCAGCAGGGGATGGATGTAGGGACACGGAGCCGGAGGTGGGACTTAAAGGTATTGGCTAAATCTCCACGCAAACGCGACTAAGTCGTTGTTAAAGTAATTAGCAAGTTGGAATAAATTTAGCATCTCCCTAATGCGCTGGAAATCATGGTGACTTTGGAGCCTGTGCTTCCCAGGACTACTTTGAGCTGATGGCACCGGGATCCGGGAAGGCTGATGGGATGACAGGCTGGGACAGGGCATCCGTACCACTTTTGCGGAGGAGGAATAAATGTTGATTAGCAGCTTTCCAACACCTCGTGCTAAAGAACGACCTATTTTTGGAAAGGAACTTGAGTGAAGCAGCAAATTCATTCTCTGCTGAATAAGGGGATCATTTGTTTTAATAGCAGATTGCTCTGTTAAGGAGACAGGGATTTTGTTGAGGATTTATGACACGGTGCCACATTTAAATGTGAGTGAGTGAAGGTTTTCTCGGGCAAAAAGGAAGGCAGGAGTGTCGTGAGCTCCCGTGGTTAAAATTTGGGGCTAAATTAGCGTCCTTAGTCATTGGAACCACTTGCCTAGGGATAGTGAATTTATCTTAACTTTGTTATTTTAAATCGCTTTCCTGATGTGCATATTGTAGCTTCACCAGCTGTTCGGGGTTTGTTTTCGAGGGAAATTGTCTTCCCAGAAATTCTTGTCATATGTGGGAGATAAGGCTCTCTGATTATAGGGTTCCCCCTGGCCTTAAAAGATTTGAATGTAGGCAACAGGGAAGAATTCCCCCTCGTTCATTATCCTCCAGATGACGTCCGAAGGGCACTCGGGGATTTAAAACCCTGCGAGCGGAGGGTGGGATATGAGGACAAGCACAGCTGGGGGATACCCGCGTTTCTCTAGACCCGGGTGTATCCCTGCGTTTTGACACTTGGAGCCGAAGGGGGAAAGTGCAGCACTCCGCTGTCATTTAAAACAAAAGTCCCCCGGGTTCAGCACGGGAGGGGTGCCGTGCAGGAGCCTTGTGTGTGTGTGTGGGGGTGTGATCGCGGGTGGGGTGTACCGGGGGTGTGTGTGTGTGTCGGGGGAGGGGGGGGACGAGGCGGGTCCTCCGCCCGCGCCGCCCGCCGGCAGCCGCCGATGTGTCCGTGAGCTCATCCATCGGCAGCGCGGCCGCTGCCTCCCGCACCCCCCGCGCCCCCACCCACGGCTGCAGCGGCCGCCAAGGTCACCCGCGGGTCCCCGGCATGGTGGCGGCCGCGGGGGGCTGAGAGGAGGCGGGCGGCGGCGGGAAGGAGCCGAAGATGGCTTCGCCCGCGCCCCCCGCGCCGGGAGGCGGCCCCTCGCCCCCCGCCGGCCCGCCTCGCCTTCGCCAGGTGGGTGCTCCCCGGCGGGCAGGGCGGGGGGCGAGTCCCCGAGCGGAGCGGGGAAAGGGGGGGGACGGAGCCCGCGGCATGCGGAGGGGCGCGGGAGGCAGGGATGCGAGCGGCCCGCAAGTGCATCGGCAGTTTGAGGTGGGCAGGTGGATGGTGCAGCCGGGGATGGTTTCTGTTCTGTTCAATAAAAAAACCACTTCCATAACAAAACCACAAATGCCATCCCTATCCCGAAAGCATCGCAGGCAGCACCTGCCCAGGTGTGCCCGCACCGTCACACGCAGAGGGGAGCGCAGGCACGCGTGTGTAACTTCACAGTGGTGCAGCGCGGTGCGTGTCGTGCTGCATCACCGCCGTGGCAGCGCGGCTCCGAAGGCATGAATAAAATCTTAATTAATGTAATGCTGCAGCTTCCCAGAGGCTGCTCCCGCTCCAGCTGCATGCAACGCTTTTCCGCTGGCATCTGTCTCCGCGCAAGGCGGGAGCTCCGCTCTTAGCGGCGGCTGCTGCATTAATTTACATTTGGAATGGGGAAGTTGGTCGCTGGAGTTGTTTGACGTTCTTGGCCCGGCTGGGTCGGTGAGGCCGAGCTGCTGCTGGGTGTCTGCGGGGTTCGTTCCGTGAGCCCCATGGAAATGGGAGAGGCAGGAATGGAGGGACGCGGTGTCCATGTGTTCAGTTTGCATGTTCCTGCTAAGGCTCTAATGCTACGGCGGTTATTAATAAAGAAAATAAGGTCAGTAAAAGAAAAGCTGCTGTAAAGGAGGATTCCCCGTGCGTAATCAGATTAGTGTAGTATGTATGTACTCAAACATAAATCCAAAAAGAAATCCTATCCTACTGTTTTTTCCCCCTCCCATTTTCCTTGGCAGTAGCGTTGATGAGGAAATCTCAGGAGTCTGGAGTTGGGACAGACATCTGAGAGTTTGGGGGAATATTTAAACTTGTCAGTCCCTTACACGCCGGAAGTTTGGGCTGGGCAGCTCCAGCAAAAAGGCCTTTGTGTGGGTGTGCTGATGACTGGCTGCAAATGGCACAAGAACAGCTGCCCCCTCGACCCGAGTATTTTGGCACTTCCTGTTCTGTTCCCTGCTGCAAACCAGAAGAAAAAGTTATTTTAGTTCTGAAGTTTGGTTTTAGGAGGGTGAATGACCAGTCAGGATCACTCCAGTTTATTGAAACCTGTAGTAGGTGTGATCAGCAGGATGAGAAGTGCTGAGGATGGAAAAGAAGTTCCAGGTAGGGAAGGAAAGAGTTGGGGATGAGGACCCCAAGCACTGGGGATCCTTATTGAACCTGGCTTCTATTTGCCTCTAACTTGGTGTGTGTGCTCACTGAGTCCAGGTAAGCAGCATCCTTCCAAGCAGTGACCAGGTCCTTTGGAGACAGCTCCTTTTCTGTGATCCTCTTTGTTTCAGTTGTTTCAGACCTTTGGTTTGCTCCTCAGCAGCTGGGAAACACAAGGTTACCAATTATTTATTGCTGCATGTCCAGCAGCAAACTCAGACTGCTGCATTCTCCGGAGCGTTCTGAATTGGCCTCTCACGGGGTTATTCATTTTGCATGAGGAAGAAACGAGCGTCCTGAACTAGTAGGCAGAAATTACTCATTAAAAAATTGGCTACTGTGGTTGTTTTACTGTCTTCCTCTGCATTTTGTCCACTCTATGTTTAAAATTATTTTTAATTGCATTTAAAAAGGAATGACTCATTGCTCTGAACTACGGCTGGGGTACAGTCTGGTGTTCATTTATTTATTTCTTTATTTAAATTTCTGCTGCCCTTCAATAAGACATCATACACACAGCTTATTGGGTGACCTTCACAGGACTGGGAAACTCCGTAAATAAATTCCCAAAGCCGCTTCAGACCGAGGTAAAGAACACAACACTGGCAGAAGTCAATCTGTTTTCCTATAAATCATTACCAGCCTCCCACTTTACCAAGCATTTCTTGCATCCTTAGGAAGGGAGAAGAGTACAAACAGAAGGGAAGTGAACATGTCTGTCTGAAGCTGTTGTACTGACTTTTGTTATCACATTGCACTTGTTGTGATAATGCTGAATGGAAATTGATATTAGCAATGTGCCGAGTTCCCGTTACACGGGTACCTTTGGGAGATCCTTGAGGTTAGTCCTGGCTTGCAGCCTGAGAGTAAGACTCACTGAAGGAGTTGTTTGAAACAAATTGGTATTTGTGGAGTTTTTACCATGTCTCTCAGTCCATCTAAGACATCTTTAAATGTGCCTTTTATTTGAAATATGTATTGAGGGCTTTTGCAGAACTGAGGATAATGTTTACATCTGAGAACCTGTTTTAGCAAGAACTGCATTTTGCCTGAAACACCTGTGTTATTACATATTAATTGGGCTAAAGGTACTGCAGTCAAGGTACCAGTGGCATTTGTGATATAAATCTTGATCAAGAGTGTACCGTATAAAAGACCAAGCTGTTGTAAATTACATGATGGAGACCCTTGTATTTGGAATAGGATGGAGGTTGTGTCTCTTAGCAGTAGGCAAGTGAATTATTTCTACTGTTTTTCCTTTTAGTTGTCAGTGCTGCACTTGTCAAAAAGAAATTTAAACACTTCTCACAATAAAAAATGCACTCACTTGAATAAAATTTGCAAACTAAATAGTGTCTTGCATGGGAATGTGGTAACTCTTGGGTACTGCTCTCCCACTGCACTTCTGAGCATGCAGGGGTAAATCAATGATCCTAATCCATTTTCTGATATGGAAAGAAAGTGTGCAGGAGTGTCTTCCAGAGTAATTTAACTGATCTCTGGTGAAGTTCCTTATCATGGAGCAATGTACATGGTAATTGTCCTGTGGTCTTGCTTTATTGATCCCTTAAATCCCTTTATTCTGTCTAATTTTCTTTTGGTATGACATCTGTCTGCCTGGATGTCCTTTTCCTGTTCCAGCTTTTTTTTTTCTTTTTTTTTCTTTTTTATTTTTCTTTGTTCTTTTTTTATTTTTTTCCCCTCCCTGAAATATGGTTTGAAGTATTTGTAAATCCAAAAGGAGGTGGATATTTTGGGGATTCCAAACTTGGAGTTTGGACTAAGAATTTAAACTGGAGACAGAACACCATGGTGTCCAGATGAAGAGTGCTGGAGTGGATGTGGGAAGATGCAGAACAGAGCTCCTGGCATTCTGCTTCTCCAGGGGTGTTCATGTGGCAAAAGGGCCCTGTGTTGTGAATCCATCCAATTCATCTCAAATCCTACAATTTTCTAGCCTGTCAGCTTATATGAGCTCTTAATAGATGTGTGTTAGTCAGTATGAAATCTGCTCCTAGACCTTGACAAAAATCTCTTCCTCAATCAGTGTGGGACTGCAGGAACCAGTTTTCTTATTTTTATTTTCTTTTCTCAAGGAGTTTCTCTGTAACTCTGCTGAATTTTGCTTCTTTTATGCTGTCTTTGATACTTTTTTTTTTTTTGCTGAAAGCTACTGCAGTCTTAGAGGCTGTTCACACCACAATGACTGTTCATCTGCTACTGTTTCTGCCTTTTCTAATCCACTGCCCAGGTTTTTCCCTACTGCGGGATGTACTTTGTCCCCTACTAACACTTGGCAAGACTTGAGGATATTTTAAGCTTCTCTTTCATGGGTGATTTAGGCCAATGCCTCTCCCAGCCTCTTTGCTTTGGACAGCATGTTGTTCACCTCCACAACTTTGCTAGTGCTGATTCTACTTCCATAATTTCAAAAATTTGCTTTGTTTGAAATCCACATTTTCAAGGCTCCTTTGAACTTCAATTTGATTTAAGCTTATTTTTTGTTTTACCTTCTGCCACCCTAAAGAATTAGAAGTAATTTTTTGGCAACTAGAATGGCTTGAAAAATCAGCCTAGTGAAGCACTTGCTTAGTAAAGCCAACATCCATCAAACTGAACATTTCTATTCCACCCATCCCTGCCTGCCATATCCAAGGGAAAAGGCTGCTAGAAAATTTCTTCCCCTTGAACTGAACTGATGAAATATAAGACATAATGAACCTGCTGCATAATGGATGTGGCCTAATGTAGGAAAAAGTAATTACAGTTAGGACACAAATGACTACGTGTGTTGAGACAGCATATAAAAATTAGTGTGCTACGGTGTTATTTGGGTTGCAAAACCAAGCACCAAGTAGTTATAAACTAATAGAATTTAGGCATATGAAGCTTTACCACTTCCATGAAAACCCTGTTAGCTACCAGCAGTGGAAGAGAGGAATTAAAAGTTTTCAATTCGTATTCCCCTTAGGTCTTCTGTGGGTTTTGCTGAAAAACAGTGGAAAAGCAAAATAAAAAAGGGGGAAAGAAAAGCAGGTTCAGGTGGGTTTGCAGACTAAGTTAATTTAGTAAACAGCTTCAGCTGCTCTGCTGTTTGTGCCAGATCAGCCCAGGTGGGACGGGAAACAGGCAAGCTCCTGCAATTGCAATTGCTCCCTGGCTTTCTAAGAGGAGCAATGGATGGGCTGGGCAGTTTCAAAGGGGCTCCATAAGCTTGTGCAGCTGCTGCTCCTTGGGTAGGGCCTTTTCACCCAGATTGGCAGCACCTGGAGCTGGAATGTTCCAGAAGCCAGCGCCGCCTCAGTCGGGGTGCTGGGCTCCTCCTGTGAAGCACAGGTAGGGGCTTGCTCTGGCCTTTAATGCTTTATTTTTATTTATTTTCCATATTTGTTTGTTGTAGAAGTGCTGAGGGAGCAGGTTGAAGTGAGGGTTGTAATTTGGTGCTGATTTGTGTGTCAGTTCTACTTTATTTCTGTGTGAGGGATGTTGAGGTTGTTGGTAGGTGTTCTGTTTTAGATGGATTGTGCCCTCAGGGAAGAGTAGAGGGTTTGACTGTTGGGTTGTTTGGTTATTTTCTCTTTTGTGTGGGTGGTTTTCTATTTTTAAAATACTTTAAATTTCTTTCTTTTTTAAAAATTTTTCCCACTTTTTCTTGTTTTTGTTTTTCTTCTGTTTTTTCTTTATTTTCTTTTTTCTGATTTTTTCTTTCCTTTTTTTTCTCCTTTTTCCTCAAAATTTTTTCCCCTTCAATTTATTTTTTTCCCTCAATTTATTTTTTTTCTTTTTTCTTTTCCCTCAATTTCTTTCTTTTTTCTTTTTTTTCCCCTCAATTTCTTTTCTATTTTCCCCTCAATTTGTGTTGGGGGGCAGGAGGGGGCTGGCCGCCATTTTGTGTGCGGGGCCCTGTCTGCCATTTGTTGTGTGGAGAGGGGGCTTCCCATAATTTTTTGTGTGGAGTGGGGCTGTTCATCATTAGGTTGTGGTGGAGGGGCCTGCTGACCGTGTTGTGTAGGGTGAGAGCTGCTCACCATGTCGTGCAGGGAGGGGGCTGCCTGCCATGTTGTGGGAGCTGTAGTGAAGCTGCAGCCACTGCTGATTGGGGTGCACTGGGGTGTGAGAGCGAACAAGCAGCAAAGGTTGCTTTGACAAAAAGCAGTGACTTGCCCACCTCCTGTTCTAGAGGATTTGCTTATTAAGCTGTTAAATATTGAAGGAGTAGTACTTCTGAGTAAATGAAAAGCTGGAAAACATGCAAAAATGCCCACACTGTCCAAAAGCCTCAAAATACTTGGTGAGCGTTTCTGTGCTGGACGCTGCACATGTCTGCTGGAAACACAGCCTGTTGCTCTTCATGTCTGTAGCATTGTTGCCTGTAGAGGTGAGACCTTTGTGAAGTTACTCTAGGGCTTTTTGCAGTCCTATTGTTCAATGAACGTTATACTGTGCTTGTATTTGGTGTCTTATTATGAAGTATTTATTGCAAAGTTGTTTTTGCAGAGGGCTACAGAAACTACAAGAGGTTGTTCTCTGTCTGTAAACGCTGCCTGGGAAATGGGTTGTAGAATCCTTCTGGCTGAGTGTTAATAAGGAATTGACTAACTGAGTTGGGAAAACACAATATGTTCTGTTCTGTCTGTCCTTTCCCTTTTATCCTTCTTTCTCAAGTACCTGATTGTCCTTACTGGCATGGTGAGTCAGCTGGGAACACAGAAACAACTGTGGTATCCAGCAGGATGCAGACTTCAAGATGTAACTGTATTCAAAAAATAAAAGCATTTAGGGAAAGGAGAGGGGAATGTGAGCTAGAAATGGTTGTTCATTGCCCACTGGAGATTTAAGAACTTGGGTGGGCGAAGCAGGTTGTATCCGACATCCATTGTTGATGCACAGATAGCTCAAGGTTTGCTATTGTGCATCTGATTGAAACGGTCTGATAAAATTTCTTCTTAAGCGCTTCAGGACCAAAAGTTGCACCTTGCTCACTGCAAGCGTCAGAAGTAATCCTGGACAGAAAAAAGGTTTCAGGGGTATTATTTGTTGTCTCTGCGTATGCAGTTTGGTTATTTACTTTGTCTTTTTTTTTGCTTGGTTTGGCCATCTGGTCTGGAAGCATTTTGATTTATCTGCTGAACTTGACTGATCCTGAAGAGAAGTAGGAGCACAGGATATCATGGGGCAGTTCAGACTTCCTATAGTAAAGGAATCTTTGTTTATGAACAAGGATTCATTCAGCAACATTGCCCTACACAAAATGTTGGGTGTTTGCCATATTAATGCTTTGGGTTTGGCTCTGCTGGTGCAAATGAAGGTGCAGCTGCAGGAGATGAAACTGCTGACCTGTCTGCAGGTTCTCTTTGAGTGCTGCTTTGACCAATTGTGTGTTTCCTTCAGCATTAAAGCTGTGCTTGCTGAAAACTGGTGAGAAGCTTTATGAAATGCATCCCTTGCTTCATTTGAGCTTTATTTAAGATGATCTGGGTGTTTGAGGGTCGTGTTTCAGGGGTAGAAAACAGGCTTTGCCACAAGCAGCATGTGTGTGAGGAAATGGTGCGCAACCAAAAGTCCTGTCAATCTTCCCAAAGTTGTGAGAGGTCCTGGCATAAGTTGTAAGCCCTGCTGGAGAACTTGAAGCTGATGGGATGCTTACAGCCATCTGATGGATGGGAATGCATTTCAAGCATTCACACTGGCTGGCTTTGAGCGGGTGACACGGTGCTGTAAATACCCTTGTAGTTTATCGTAGGTCAGAGGGCGAAGTGTTGTTTTATGAGCTTATCTCTGAAAAGATGGAGGGTGTCCAGACCTCATTCATCTTCTGCACTGTTTCTAAATGTTGTGGTTCCTGTTTTTCTTAAGGGGAAAAAAAAAGTAATTCTAGATTATTTGTGTATCTATATGTGTATATTCAGAAAATAGCCAACTGAGGGCAGTTAGTGTTTTACAGCTCCTCCATACCATCACAAATAGCTTGTACCTAAAATGTTTGAGTTAAAAACAGCACAACCGCCCCCTCTCCCTGAATGCGCTCCCACACATGCAACTCTGAGGGGAAAAAATAAACTTTGCTATTAATTGCGGAGTGCTTGGTACGTGATCCAAGCCAGTAACGGCTCTCGGATCCCACGAGCAGAACCCTTCTGAAGTATCCTTTGTAGGCTCTGTGAGTGTACTCAGAGACGGTTTTGTTTGTAGTTCTATCTTCCCAAAATCTGGCTTTCCCTCTCCTCTGGGTGTGGGACGGCTGCCAGCAGTCAGTGACCCGCGGCCCCCGCTGCTGCTGGGCCCGGAACGCTCCGGGCTGCGGCGGCACCGGGCGATGGAGGCTGCCCTGCCCTCGGATCTGCGCCCGGCGAGGGTGGCGGGAGCTGGCGGGCCTTGGCCAGCAGTGCACCTCTCGTGGCGGCTCTCAGGAGCTCTCTGGGAACTGGAAAACTCGGGCTTGCTGGATGTGAATAGCCTGGCCTCGGTTCAGGGCAGTTTTAGTTCCTGCCGGGAGCAGCAGCTGCTCGGTGCACTGGAGCCAAAGCCTGTGGGCTTGTGCTCAGGGGCATCACGTGCTGCATGTACAGCTCCTGTAACACTGCAAACTCTGGGAATTTTTAGATCCGGAGCGTGTCACTAATAATTTAGTCTTAGATTGCTTATAAATAGCTCCTTGTATCTGAACCTGCCCTTTAATGAGGCTATTTCTGTCACAGTTGGAGGCTTGCACTGGAAATGCTTTACCTGGCATCCCTGCTGGGCTCTTTGTTGTCTTGGTGTGTGCATTTTCTGTTCTCTCCTGGCTGGCTGGTGTTTGACAAGGAGGATGTTCCAAATAATTTTAAGCTTTTTTTTTTTGTGTGAACACTGTTGCGATGTACCTGGAAACCAGAATGTAGAGCTGATGCTGCTTAATCTTGCTTGAATTTTTCTGACTGTGGTTCTTTATCAGGGACCAAGAGCACACATGATTTGTCAGATGACAATAATTGATGAAAAGATGCCATTGCAGTCCTATTTTTACCCCCTATGCCAAGCAAGTGTCAGCACAACCTTCTTCAGGCTTTACTGAGGGCAAGAACAGGCTGTTCCCAGGGGTCACAGAGTGCTGAAAGCGATGGATAATAGACTTTCTACCTGCTGGGTGCGAGCCTTGCATAAGCAATGTGCAAATTTGAGGCTGTAAGTTTCACAATGGCCTGTTTTGAGTTGATAGATTTCATGTGCATTTGTTTGCAAACAGTCAGCATGGTTTAGGAAGGTGCTTGGAGCGGGAGCCCAGGCTCCTGCTATTTGAGCACTCATCCCATTCCTGTTACAGGAATAGTAAGCTGTTATGTGTGTCACTTCACCATTAGAGGGGGAATTTCATATTCAGCAAACCTTGGCTTTATTTTAATCATCCCAATGGATCACTTGCTGAAGCAAGCAGAAGCCCCAAACAAGAAACTTGATTTTTAAGTTCTTTATTATAAGGATGCAATTGGAGAAAATTATTTATTTTAAAAAAAGAATGAGAAGAACAGATGATCTTAAGTTTCTGTGACACTAAAATGACAAAGGGTGAAGCCTTATGGTTGTCAGAATGACAGGTGGGTAAGTCAGAGCAAGCAGGGAGCCAGAAGAGTTGGGTATAAATATATAGAAGTAAAATTACCTCTGCTAAACTCCTTTTGGCTCCAGTTGCTGCCAGTTCCCCTTCTATTTGTTCAGCTCGAAGAAGGGAGTCTATATTTAGTAAGGCAAATGTGTATGAAATCTATATCAAAGTGTTTTGTGTGACAGGTTTTGGAGGTGGTGGTGGTGAGATTTGGTACAAGGTGCAGGCATTGCAGAAAATCAATTGGTGCTCTATTTTTATAACATGGAATTACTTAATCAATGACATACTCAGCATGGGCTAATGAGTGATGACCTCTCATCCCCCAGTCTAACCCTGCTCTTGGCACTCATGTTTGAACTAAGCTGTTGCTGCTCCCTTGATGAAACCCTTCACCACTTGACAAACCCTTTGCAATGGTATTTTTAAAAACACCTGATTGCTGATGATTCAGTGCAGAGGTGAGGGGCAAACCTTGGCATCTCCAAGAGTGGTGCTGGGGGTGAAAGAGAGCTCTGATTATCTGTCATGTGACCTGACACAGCCTTTGCTGCAACTAAACTTAGTTTGGTATTCTGTGCACCTGTCAGCCTGCTTCTGGCTGTGCCTGTTTGGGAGGGTGCACACAGACCTAGACCTTTACCTGGAGCTGCCTCCCACACATCTGAAGGGCAGCTGCTCACCTCTTTGTGTTCTGCAGAGGGAAGTTATCCAAACCTCTCTAAGGAGCTGTCCTTTGGGGCATTGGGAAGCTCAGCAAAGCCTGTCTCCACTGCTGCTGTCCCATGGAGCTTTGAGTGGTGTCTGTGGGGGCTTTGGCACTGAGCTTTGTGGGGTGTGTAAGTGCAGTCTGCCTCTCTTCCCTGCAACAATTCCCGCTCAGAGTATGGCTGTATTGCATCTGTGATTTCTCTTCCCCTTTTCATCAAGGTTTTGCAGACTGGAGAAAATTGCTGAGCAACATTGTAGGTTTTGTTTTGTTTAAAAGTGAGTAATAGAATGTAATGATGACCGTGATCCTAATTATGATCTATCACTCAGAAATCCTGGAAATGCCATGTTTTGTGAAAACAAGCTCCTAGTGAACCCTCCAGCAGTGTTGCTATGACAAACCAAGCCCAGAGCATAAAGCAGTTGTCTGCCCAGTCCTGCTGCTATTCAACAAAGGTTTGAGCTGGTCACCTTCGTTTCAGCTACAGCTTGAAATCCTTTATTTAGGCTTTGCTGCTTCTGCAGAAGTAACAAAATCTGTATTCACTTAGGGACAGCCAACTTCAGGTCTGTGTAAAGAACAGATTTTTAATGCTTTTCAGTTAAGTTCTACTTCTGAAATTCACTGCCAAGGATTATTTAGAGTAAGTGAGTTGATGTTGCAACACAAGGTCTTGATGTGAACTGAATGCATGTAAGGGGTTGGAGAGGTAATACTGTATCAATATCCATCATCTTGGTTTTTAGTTCAGATGGGTTTTAAATAAGGTTTCTAAGGCTTGTACATGTAACCTGAGGAATTAATCTGCAAGTGCCTGGTGGCTCATTGTTGCAGAATATATGCTATCTTTGTTCAACCATTTCCAAGAGAAATTATTTTGTACTTGACACAGCTGCTCACTTGTAGAATGTCCAGTGTTGTAAAAAAAGGCTATTTCATGTCTTATTCCAAAGAGAAACTGCCTTTTGTTGAAAGGTAGTTGAAGGTTTCCATGCTGTCCTTTTGCTGTGGCAATATGTGTTTTTCAAGATCTACTAGGCAGCATATCTATCATAGACTTTGTAAAGAAATTGTGGTGACCCCTCCTGACTTTTATTTTTCCAGTGAGATAGCAAGAATAGCACATCATGACACACTTTACTGGAAGCAAAAAATAGGAAAATAGTGGCTTAAGGTAGGTACATTCAGAAGAAACATTTTCATATTGTAGGAAACTGAAAGGGTTAGAGCATGAAAAGTAAGTACTGAGAAATCAAATACAGTAAAAATTCCTTACTAGGTATGGGTGGTTTCTAGAATGTTTCTTAAGTTCTTGATATCTGTAATTGGTATATTGACTGTACTTGTCATAAAATAACCCTGACCTAAATGCAGTTACCAATATAGATGTGTTTTCTTTGATATAGGAGTGAAAAATAACATCATCTTCTTTAGAGATGACACAAATGTGTATTCTTGGTCCCTGTTTGTAGGCAGATGGAATTATGTATGGCAGAACACTTTCCATGGTAACATAGATTATGACAGCTGAGCCATTGACTTTTTTATACTTAAGATCGAGTGGAAGCCACGAAATAATTATAAAAGGTAACACTTCTCCTGCTTTTTTAATTCTGTTAATGATTATGTATTTCACTCAGAACACATTTAATGTATAATTTATACAATTTATGCACTACAAGTAGCACGTTTAGGTGAACATAAACATGCATATAGAAACCAGTGCACATTTGGAGAAATCCTTCTCTTCTAACGTGAACACACTGGACAAGGATTTGCTCTTGGCATTTTGTGCTGATTTTCCATCCCTCCTGTGGTTGGAAAACCTGTGCAAGTGTAATTGTATCTCTTGCTTGTAACTAAATATCTCTGTTAAGGATTCTGGCAATAGTGAAAGCACTGTTGCATCTTGATGCATTGGTTACATTACACTGCTCATTGGACTGAGAAATTTTTCTGCTGTGAAGCTGGAAAACACATGTCAAAATTTTACTCTGGTGCCTACAACAGTTTGAAACAAGGTATTGGGCAAGATGGGTATCCTCTGTTCTCTAAGTGGAAGCTGCAGGTAAAGTTACTTTTGTCTTGATTTAGGCAGCTTTTTATTTGTCTGTGTCACCCACAGGAGATAGAACACAAGTCAGCTTTTAAAGGGCAGATCAGCATCTATGTCAGTTTAAAATAATAATAAAAAAAATTTAGAAGCCTGTCTCAGGTTTTTGAGATGAGTTGTCATCAGTCATGATTCCCTGCCATGAGCACTCATGTCTTGCCTTCTTGAGGAGGGAACATCCAGTAATCCTGTTTTACCTGACAAGTGCCCTGCTCAGCTGGCATTGAGCTCTGGTTCCAAAGAAAACAGCCTCAAACCAGCTCTGAAACGTGGTGTGGAGTCACAGCTACACCATCTGTGACCTCAAATGTGGACTCCACAGAGCTGCCTTGTTTGGGTTTGCTTGACTTTGAGTGCAGGGGTTAAAGACCAGTTGGTGTTACCCTGAATATGAGGGGAAAACCCCTACAACTATTAAAATAAACAGACCCCCAGCCTGGGTGCTGCCATCAGAGCCCACTCTTTGGCTGTGTTGCCAGAAAAACACTTTGCTGTTGTGTGTTAGTAGATATGACAAATATTTCACTTCCGACTCCAAATTTACATTGTTGGGATTGCTGATGAGGAATTTGGACACCAGCAGACATGGGAAATGCTTGTGTTTACCCAGATGCATGAACTTGAGAAGAAGAGTCATGGAACTAGCCAAACATTTGAACAGTGTACACATTTCAGCTATCCTGTGTACAAACATGTTTGTGTATCATGCTGTCCTCAGGTTTTTAAATGCCCTTGCAAAGGAAGGACTGTAGTTAAACACCTGCACTGGGTCAAGAGCCCTGGGCAAGATTGCCTGGCTTGTGTAGCTGGGCAGTCTCTGAAGAGATAACCCAGTAGGAAAAAGCCCACCATGTTCAGTCACTGAGCTGCAGAATTATTACATTGGCCCTAAGTGCTTTTTAATTCAATTTGGTTTGTATTTCTTAAGCTTTTTCATATGTTGGGTATTGTAAGTCTTTGTTTACTGTATGTTTGCCAAAGCCAGCAAAGTTTGGACCTGTTAATAGACCTGTATGCTAAGAACTCTTAGATACTGAGATCTTAAAATTAGCAATGTGTTCTTCATTGTTGATAATTTTTTTTTTATCTTGTGAGAGGATGAATTTATACCTATTGGAGACCAGATCTGAATTTCCCATGTCTCTGCAAAAGCTTGTCAGGCAGCCTGCTGTTCACTCACATAGAGAAAGTTGCTGGAGCTGAGGTAAGGGTGTAGGTTTTGCTTTCAAACAGCTGCATGACAGTTTGTATCCTCACTTCTGGAGTTGCCCTGCTGGATTATCAACTGCTTGCAGGCACAGTTGTGTTGGAAGTGTGGTTAACTTCAAGGTGCTGCTGGTGAGATGGAGAGGTAAGATCAAAAAAATGAGCCTTTCATCCTGGTTTCACATGTATTAATGCATCAATAACTGAGATACTGGGGCAGCTTTAAGTTAGTTTTTTATAGCTTTTTAAGAAAAATAAATATACAGCTTCCAAAATGTCAGTAGCGCCATTTTCATACTGATTGCACTGTTGGGGGTATTGCTGATTCTACAGCTTTTGTGTATTTTCTAGACATAACTGTGCTATTGGCTGTATTGCTTGATGATTGCAAAACCTCAGCATTCAATTACTCTTAAAAAGAAAAATCAGGCAGTGACTGAGAATTTCAGCAGCAAGTCCCAAGCAATATTATTTTGAATGACTGGTCTCCCCCACAGTGGGAGAAATAAACAGGATGCTTGGCTTAAAGGGCCTTAAACTCAGACCTGACTGTGTCAGCTCTTCAGCCTCGTGTTTTGGGTGACTGTGGTTGCCTGTTTGTTCCATTTCCTACGTATGTTGGGCCAGTGTTAGTGGCTGTTATGTAAATGTGTCTAGAGGCTGAGTTCTATTTAACCAAAGATATTTCCAGTAATAGGGTTGTTTTCTTGAAAGTGCCTGGCTGGCTGTGTTTTCATAGAATGGTCTACCAGATAAATGAAAATAGTTTTTGAAAAATGCACTTGAGCTGTAGGCCAGCCCTCCATACATGTGTCCCTTCTTTCAGCCAAAATGTCAGCAGAGAAGCTTGATCAAAGCATTTTCCTCTGGGCACATTGAAAATTGTCAAAGATGAGATACACTATCAGAAATTTTATATTATTATCAACCAGCAAGAATTGTTGAGAGAATGGAGCATATCTGGTACTGTTGACCTTGGTCTAATGGGAATCCATGGGAATGAGAGCATCTAGACACAACTTGTTATGGGAAGCATTTTACTCAGAGCTTTCTCTTCATTAGTCACCTAAGAATTCACTGCAGACAGACATTTCCCATACACATTTTCCTAAGATGCCACTTGTGTTGCAACTTTAATGTTCAAATAATTCGGGCATCTCCTAGAGCAATTTTGATGGCTCCAAAGCTGCATTTCTTCCTCTTATTTCCGTCTAATGCTTTAGCAGTGTGGTTTGGAAGGTGTTTTGTCAGGGCACAGCCTTGAGTCATGCCAGGCCAAGATGCTGACAGATTCTGATAGTCTTTAAAACTGAGACTAAAACAAACCTGGGTTTTGTGAGCATCAGCACTGGAAACTCAGATGGAAAGGTTAGGGTTTTAAAAAAATGATGCCTTTGATGTGACAGCCAGTTAACTTGCTCACCATAAGCATAAGACAGAAATCTAGGACTTGAAGGCCTCAGAAAACTGTTTTGGTGCTATCTGTAACTTATCTGCTTTCAAGTCCAAAACCTATGAAACTCTTCTTTAAAAAGTAACTGGTAAAATTTTCTCTAAAATAAATGTGTTCTGGTTACTGTTTTTTGCACAAACCACTTGTTAAGAGATAAATTACAAGCATTGAGTGAGGCAATACTCTTCACAGAGGGGGCCCTCTGTGAAAACTGCATTTAACTTAGAGCAACAGCAAAAGGGGATAATTTTTGTACCTTGGGGAAGGCCCCTTTTATGGGAAATTGAAAGACAGACAGGAGAGAGGTAAACAAAACTGACAGTGGGAAAGAAGCAAAGAAAAAACAATGGAAGGCATCAAAGCAATTGGAAATGAAAGCAGAACACTTTGAGCTTTGTCCAACTGTTGACAAATTGCAGCCCAAAATATCTTGCTCATACATGAAAGTGTAAACATTTTAAATGTACTCTTCTTTTATTAAACATGTGTATGAAGGGGTTAGTTTTTAATGAGCAAATATCTGAGAACAAAAGTGGCTGACTTCAGTCAAAAAACCCAATTCCTTTAATTATTTTTTTCATGGGATGAGTGAAAATGAAACTGGTATTTTATGTGTGTTCTGTGCAAAGTATTTTTTTTTGAGATTTTTGGGATGAGTTGCAGAATAAAAATTGTCTGCTCATCACCTCACTGCTGTAGGTATCTTAGAGGCAGCAGAGCATGGGCTGTTTTGGCTGAGATTGCCAGGTTAGTACCTCTGCAGTGTATCTGATTTCCAGGGAGGGCATTTGGTATCAAATGACACAGCAGATAGCAATTCCTCAGTTTTGTTTCTTCTCAGGTATTATTTCAGGCTACAACTATGTAAGATCTGATTTTCTCAGTCTAAAATCTGTACTCTCAATGCATACTGGTAACATGCATACCTTGCAAATTTTGTGGGGGGAAAAAAAGAAGCACAAGTATTGAATTTAGTGGGAAATCTTGTCCTAAGGCTGTCCTACTCCACCTTCATAGGCCAAATGGAGATTGTTCAGGAGCAAGTGAGAATGGTGGGGAAGTCATGGATTGCCAGCCAGTTTATTTCCTCAGTGTAAATAGAGCATGTGTTTTCCATCTTTGCTGTTGCTTAGTATAGATTCTCTGCCTGGGAATACAGAAGTCAAAATGTCTGATGTGTGAAGTGTTTGCTGATTTTCCCAGGGATATGCAGAGCTGGCTCTGGGTGACTTCTTGCCCTCCCTGCCAGACTCCTCCATGGATGGCTTTGAGCTCATCCCTGTTTCCAGCCTGTAAATGCTCCCTCTCAGTGCTGCACTTGGCCTTTAGGAGACACTTGAGCCCTGCTGTGTGTGCTCCCCCTGCCTCGCTCCATGCCCTTGGACAATTACAGCCCAACAGCAAGTGCAGCAGAAAAGGGAAATATTCCAGATTTATTGTGGAGTCTGAGCTTGTGTTTTCCTGAAACAGGAGCTTTCTTCCAGTGGTATTCAGCAAGTGGCCTTTCTCACAGGAACTGTGCCAGAAGATGGCATTGCTGTACACAGAGCACTCATCTCCATTGCAACAAGTCATTAGGAGGAGTGGAAAAACTGCAGCCTCCAAGCCCATTAGACTGAGTCAGGCTGTCAGGAAACGAGTTCGCCTTCATACTGCACGTCAAGGACAGTTCCATTAAAATATATAATGTGCAAAGGTTGTTTTTGTTTCTAATTGTTGCTGTTTAACAAGAAGCTTTTGTTTAGAAGTTCAGATTCATCTGTAGGTTGAGGGGGTGTATCTCAATACACTGAACTCTTTTTATTTTCAAGTGGGAGAAGGAGACACTATAAAAATCCTCCCTGTTCACACTGCCTCCTGCCAGTGTCTTAGTCTTTGACTTCAGGCTCTCCTCATTTTCCTCAACACACTTTTTCCCAGCTATCCCTCAGGTGCAGTGGGAAAAGTATTTTCAATGAATTTTGTTTGAGAATGGCCTATGAGCAAGAGTAAGTAGCTCTTGGTGCACTCCAAAGGCTTCTGCAGTGTGTTTAATCCCAGAAGATAGTAAGCATCCCTTGTGGTTAGGTGAAAGCCTGAGGAAAAGTTGTACTCAATTAGGGAAAATGTGATTTTTCCAAGTTTGTGCTTTATAGCATATTTTATCTCAGCGAGTGAACACTGTAGCTCTGATTTCCACAGGCCATAGGATGAATTGATGTGATGAGACTACAGTTTGTCTTGGGGGAAAAATCAGAATCTAAGTTTTTCTGGATACTGTAGAGTAGATGCAGTCTGTGGATCTGTGCTGGTGTAAGGATTACAGTGTGGTGATCTCTGGGAATGCTGATGGATCTCCCTGTTGTGGTTCAAGCTCTGCAGGGAATTGCTAGGTTTGTTGGAAAGCTGCTTGTTCCTGCTGAGAGCTTTGGAAAAAGACTTAGGTTAGCTCATGTTGGTGGCTGAACTGCAGGAGACACCTCCTTCACTTGTGGCCCTAATGCTGAACAGAAATGCACAGAAATGTAATTAGGAAGACATAATGCTGGAAATGAACCAATACCAGAGAGCTTCCTTTTGCCTGCTCTCTAAATGAAGTTAGATTCCTTTACCAGTAAGGCTTTGAGGGGAAGGAAGGGGAAAGCAAAAAACAGTGGAAAAACAAATTGATAGAGTGTAGAGCAATTGTTTGAAGTAATCCTTTGAAGCAAAAAATGACTCCCCAGCATCCTTCACTTGCTAATTTGGCTGTGTGAGGTTTCCTGATGGGTTTCCATTCAAAACTGGTGGATTTTAGAAGCAGAAGTACATAAGCACTCTCCTTTTTCTTTGCCTTTCCCATTCCTTGGTCAAAGTGATTCTGTGGGATTTGCTTTGGGGTTAGTGATAGATCGCTAAGGTGGAGACCCAAATCTGTGGGTAGATGTTATCTAGTCCTCCCTGCAGGTGGAGCCTCCCCTGGGAGGAATATGGATCTGCTTCTGTAGAATTTCTGGTCCATCCCTTCAGGAGCAGTTCCTTTTGGGAAGCATCTCCTGGCTCACTGCTGCCCTTGCCTTTGTGAAGTAACTGTCATGGAAAGTGCAATTTAAAACCCCCCAAATGTACCATGTTGCCTTTGAAACACACAAGGCTCTGGTCTCCAGTCATCCAAAGCTGTGCTGTAGCCCTGGGCTAATTGCACTTGGCTCTGCCTGGAAGGTGTCAATTGTCCTTCCTTCAGTGGTTTAGGAGATGGTCCACAAAGGGCTTTTCTCACAGCTGGCCTTTGTGAACTTCGATCTGAAGAGATCGATGCTGGAGAGAATATTTTTCTTCAGTAGCCTGTTGCTGTGCAGACAACTTATTTAACGGTGAAACATTCCAAGCAGGAGAAAACCTGTCATGAAACAGCAGAACAAGGAGCTGTTTTGGCCACTCCTTTTTGTTAGCTAGGTAAGAAAGACAGTTTAACTCCATATTGGACAAGGCATTCTGAAGCTCAGTGGATATGGATGCATCTTTGGGCAGTAAGGTGTCACTTTAGCTTTTTATTGTGGATTTTTAATTTGAGCTGAGTCACAAGTGATCAGCCTCTGGCTTGAGCTCAGTTCTGTTATGCCTGTGGCAAGGCAACTGGACTGCTCAAATGTCAGAAAATGAAACATGGAAGAACAGCTTTCATTAGTGAAATGACCTGTTCCCTCTAAGAGCTGCTTTGACACCCAATTTACTAAGCAGCACTGAAATATTGCTGCTCTCCTCCTCCTTCCCAAAGCTCCAATGCATGTGTATATAGGTGTATTTCCTTAGTAAAATCTCTCCTCTTTGGCTGTGCTGGGCCTGCTCCAGAGTTTCTTTTGCACTTGGGATTTGCTCCTATGTAATTCCAGAAGGGGTTAGATTTGAAGTGGGTGCAGTATTATGCTGCACTCTTTATGCAGTTGGAGCTAAAAGCAATATTGATTGCATTTGCTATGAATGAAACAACTGAGATGTATCTGGAAAATGAGAGAAGGAGGAATGGAGAAAAACAAATGAACGTTTCATGCCACATATTTCAATGCAGCAATTTCCTAGCTTTCATCATTCCTGAGTTCCTTGGTGTTGCACTTGGTGTGTGTTTTGTGCTGCAGGGTTCAGAATGGCCAGCCCCATCAGGCTGTGCATACAGCCACTGCTTGCTTTGGTCTCAGAATGATCTTGTAGGTCACATTAGTCATTTTATGTCAGATGTGAAAACATAATGTAATTAATTTGAAGGGGGAGGGAATGTACAGAAAAAGATCTGTTAAGGTAGTGTTGCTGGATTTTATTTTTTTAAACTTCATTTACAGTTTTAATGGGAGTATTGGGAACTGTTGAATCTCTCAGTGTTGGTTCCAGACAGCACTGACAAGAGCTGTGTACAGCTTCACAGAATGGCTTCTTTCTATTTTTGCATTTCTCCATATTTCCTGTTCTCTTTAACCCTGATCTCCTGATTTTTTGTAGCACATCAAAGACTATCTTGTGTTTCTTCTTGATGTGTGGGTTAATATTTTCTTACTAAAATTATCAAACCTTACGTGGCTGAAACAATTGAGGCTTCAATGTGTTTGCACTATAAGATTTTTATATGCTTAATTATTGAGCTTTTTTTAGCACAGAGCACAGCTATGGAAAATACCTGGTGCCCTTCTTTGTAGGTTCCCCTTACTGCACTGAGGAAGCCCTAATATTGTAAAAGCATGACACTTGGTCTGTTCCATGTCTAAGTAGACATGGTAGAATAGGAGGAGAATGAGGTGTTAGCTGTGATCTTGGAACCAGCTGGTATTTTGAGTGCCACTGTCCTCATGCAGCTGAACATGTCAGACCACATGAGTCAGCACATGGAGCTGTTGCAGCAGGGGTCTGTGTTGTGCTGCATCTCCCTGAGGTGCTGACATGCTGCTTGCTCTCTGCCAGCCCTGTGCCATGACATGCCTTTCTTTCTGTCCCTAGTTCTCTCAGTCTCTCCTTTTCCAGGATTTTGCCTTTGGATGTCTCTTGGAGTACTGGCTCAGACTTAATTTCTCACTACAGCTTTGCACCTCAAACAGGTTGATCAGCCATGAGGAGATCTGGGGAGACCTTCCAGTACCTAAAGGAGCTCCAAGAGAGATGGAGAGAGACTTGTCATGTTGGCATGGAGTGAGCAGAGAGAGGCCAGACTTATGCTGGATATTAGGAAGAAATTATTGTCTGTGAGGGTGGTGTGGCCCTGGGTGGAGCTAGAGGCAGGACCAGGTTGCTTCCCAGAGAAGCTGTGGCTGCCCCATCCCTGGCAGTGTCCAAGGCCAGGTTGGACAGGGCTTGGGGAAGCCTGGTCCAGTGACAGCTGTCCTTGCCCTTGTCAGGGGTGCTGAAAGGAGATGATCTATAAGATCCCTTCCAACCCAAGCCATTTGGTGATGCTATGATTATTTGAGCATAGCTGTACTCCCAGAAGTATATGATCATGCAGCAGTAAAGCACAATTAGCACTGTTTGCTGCCCCCAGTGTGGCTCAGCAAAGCTGTCTTGAAGCAGCTGCTTTGCTTAGTTTCCCCTTTTCCAGGCACAGCTCGGTGCTTGGTTTGTCCATGACTGGCCAGTCCCAGATATCCCCTCTGTCCATTCCTGGGGGAAGCGGGAGAGCGAGCACAGCGCTGTGTGTGCGCAGTCTGGCTCCCCATGCCGCCCCGCTGAGAGCCGAGCGCGGAGGGTGCCCACGCAGGTTCCTCCCCCGCCGCGGGCGGAGGGGCGGCGCGGGGCCGGGGCCGCCTCCCCGGGAGCCGCGGAGGGCCGGGAGCCTCCGCCCCGCCGCTCTAGAGTGGGCGGCTGGTCCCGCCCGTGGCCGCCGCCCGGCGGGGGCAGCAGCGGGCTCCGTGCCGTCCTGCGTGCTCCTGTGCCAGATCTGGCGTGAGCGGGCTCGGACGTACCGAGGGAGGGGACAGGGAGGCTCCCTGCTCGGCGCTGTCACGGGCGGGGGGCGGCCGGCAGCGCCCGCGGCTTGCGGCAGCACCGGCGCTCGGACGGGCGGCTCGCAGGGACGCGGAGCCGAGGGAGGAATACACCCGTAAGTCACCCGGGGTCCATGGCCATCCAAGAGCCCGTGCGAGGGTGTCGTGTTTCGTGCCTGTGGTTTGGGTGGTGGGGTTTTGTGGGTTTTCTGTTTCCCATCGGTGTTTGTCGATGGCAACCGCAGAGCTTGTCCCGCGTATGGAACTGTGAAAATGTAAATATCAGGCAGAGATTATCGAAATTTGTGTTTTCCATCAGAAGCAGGAAGTCTGCCTTTTGCCAAAATAACATGTCAGGCAGAAGAGGGGATGGGCTGGGAAGCCCCCGTTCGTATTGCTGGGTGCAGAGAGAATTGTCTGTGCCATCCTACAGCCGGGTAGCGCTGGTAGGCACAGGTGCTCTTGCTGCATCTGTGGAAGAGCTGCATGGAAGGGGGGCTTGCCTCAGCTGTGCAAACTCTGCCTTTCTGCAGTCATCAGGTGAGAAACAGCAGAGGGAGATTGGTCAATTTTTTCTGTATCCTCTGTAAAGAGCTGTCCAGAAAAAAATTCCCTTCAATGTTATGGGAGGGGATTGCTAGAGGAGATGGTCAGGGTTTCTGGTTCTTGCCTTGGAATGAATGAGGGCTCAGGGGAAGGCAAATGTCCCCAGTTCCTGAGGTTTTCTCCCTTCCCTTTCTTTCTCCTTGAGAAGCCTGACTATCAGACATGCATGCTAAATCCTTGTTTCCTATTTAATTTTCTCTCATGATATTATCAAGCAACACTAGTGAGCGTTTCTGATACTAAACATCTGAATGTAGAAGCTGTTCATGTCTGCTCCTCCACCAAAGGATTTCCAGGCTCCATTGGCAGCAGTGCACAGATTGTGACTGTGCAGGAGCCAAGGATGGAGCCTAGACTAAGGCCCTTGGGTGTGTCACCTCTTGAAAAGACAGATTGATTTAACCTATTTCTTCCCACCTTCCTATCATTTTGTACAGATGAGGAAAAAAGGTGATACCAGAGATGTTAATTAATCTTTCCCATTTTACTCTTAGTTATGTTCCTCTATTTTTGTTTTTGTTAGGGTGTTGAGGAGGGACAATCCATCCTAAGAACATGCTTCAGCAGCCATGAGTCACTGTACATGGATGGGGTCGTGTCTGTGAAATTCCCCTGTTGCTGTTTGCTTTCTTCATTTTTCTGCAAAGCGGGCTTGAGCTTTGAGGAGGTGTTACTGGAGAGTAGGATGTTGTAGCTGCTGGAAAATGTGTGTGTGAATCTGTTGCACTTTTCACTCCAAATCCTTTCCTTTTTTTTGGTAGCACAAGATGGGAGAGTGGGCTGGTGTGGAAGAGCAAGGAAACACTTTTAATAAGTTCTTCTGCCTTTCTGTTTGACTTTGGTGCATTGTGCATCGATGTTACTTCCAGAGTCTGTGCTCACAGAAGGGCAGAGCCATGCAGAGGCTGGCACTGGAGGCTGGTTATTGCTTGAGTTAAAGGCTAGGCTAGTACTGGTACTAGTCAGGTTAGCACTGGTGTTCCAGGACTTCACCTGATGGCTGCTGTGATTGATAAAAAACACTCTGCTGACCTGGATAGATTTTTGGATCAGCTTCCCAACTGCCCATCTGGATAATTAGGGACTCTAGATTTCAGCAGGCTCTCCCATTCCCAAAATTGTTTCTAAATGTTTAAATAGGAAAATCAAGTCTTACCTTTCTGTTATTTTGCTAAAACCCAGTAAAAAGCTAAGTATGGTTCTATTATAAATCTTGTTTAGGGTTTTGCCAGATTATTTGGTTGGCTTGCATCATTCTGCCTACCGTGGCAAACTGTGGGCATTTCAGTGGTGTGGACACAATCCTTGACTTGTCTTTTCATTCTCTGCACTAAGCTACACTGATATGGTCAATAAATTATCACTTCCAATGCTTCTTGGGTGTTCTCAGAGTAATTAGACCCCTCCTGGCCCTGCTACATTGGTACCTCTGAGGAAATAAGAAAAGCCTCTTGTGACTGGTCATGTCCTCTCCCATGGAGTGATTTACTCTGGTACCTATATGACCCTGTGGACTCTGTAATGAATGGGTTTAAAGAGCTGAAAGCAGTATTCTGTTGTGCTCTCCAACAGCTTAAATCAGGGGTGGCTTCACTGTAATTTGTAGTCTTGTGGATCCAAGGCTGGAGTCATGTTAATCCATTTCGGAAGCAGTGGGACGGGAGCCAGTTCCCAAAGCTCTCTGAATCGCTTTTTGGGGAAGGTTCTGAATGTAAATCATGACAAGTCCATGACTAGAAAAGAAAAATGTGGCTGTCAGATCATAATGCTTTGGAGGAATAAATGCCATTTAAAGTTTAGTAAATTTTGTGTTCATGGGTAGCTCTAGTCTTGCACTGCTCTGCAAGCTCTGTATTTGGGTCTCTTTAATTGGTGTCTCTCGGGCATAGAGCACGAGCAGATATCTTGTATAGTAAACAAAGCAGCAGATTTAAGTTAATGCTAATGTGTTTGCAGGCTGAGCCAAAAGCTTTTCAGGGTTATTATAACGTGCTGGGCATACAGCCCATCGATCTAAGTGTCTGGAGGAGACAAAAGTTATGGATTGACTCATTGTACGAATCAGCTCATCTGAAAGTCAGATTCTGCTATTTGTTGCCATCAGTAATTTAGTCGTATTAAGTACGGCTGAGGACGGGTGGCAGTGTGGCCGGAATATTGAGATGGGATTTCAGAGATCCCAGGAGAGCCATTCCCTGCTTTGCCTCCACAGATTTCCTGTGTGACCTGGGGCAAGTCATTAAATGTTTCAGTAGAGTAGGGTGGTACCGACTGCTTTTTCACAGGGTGTGTGAAGATTATTGGGTTAGATCCATTTGTGAGGGGATCATATAAATCAAAATACAATATCAAGCAGCACATCTGAACAGTGTGTGCCTCGTACATAACTACACAATACCTGGGTCTGTAAGTCAGCCTGTGTATGTACTTCATACTATAATATACTTACATGCCTATGTTTTAATTTTGGCAATAAATCCTGTGGGGCAACTATGAGAAAAGCCTTTGCTCATTGTCAATTCCAACCTAGTGTTCTGAGACTGTTGCGGTTGTTAAACGCAACATTGACGTTCGTTGTGTACTGACAATGACAAGATAATGCAGGCTCTGATGAGGGCTTAAATATGTAATTCCCATGTGCTGGGGATAACGGCATGGAAACCTCTCCTGCAGCAACTGCTGCTGATGGCAGTCCAAAATTATTTGTGTATTTCACTTTGGAAGATTTAACTCCTGAAAGTGGCGCAGTCCCATTCATTGGGAATGCTAGGCCAAGTGTAAAGAGTCTGGACATCTTAAATTATGTAAACTCTGATCCTTCAAATTAACACCTATATACAAACTTAGATTTTAAGCTTCACAACCTCAGCCCTACCTTAGAATAAACCAACAAGATACTGGGATCTTTCGTCTTGGATGCCGAATATTTGTGTTCCATGAACAACTTCATCAAGGCTCGTTTAACTACACAGAACAAAGTTCCTAAACTCTGGTACAGCAGTTTTAATTGTGTTAGCCATCCTAAATGGATGATGATGTATAGCAACTGGTCAGAGGCTGCTAAAGGTGTTTTTTCATATTATATAACAGTTATAAATTAGGGTTTTACAATCATAAACAATGCATACTGGTCATGTAAATATGTTTCCTCGCTTTTTTATTGTATCCCTTGCTTTTCAGCACGTATTCCCACTTTGTCACAAAGCTCAGCCTTGTTGGCTATGGGCTGCTGCAGAGGGAAACCTTCCACTTGGAATGGGCATTTTGAGCAGGAGGTGGGATGGGTGTGGGTCTGTCTGAGTGCCAGGCCCCCAAAAGCCCAAGGGGTGTGCAGTGTTGAGGCTCCCCCAGCTTCCTCAGCAGCACCAGCGCTGTGGTGTTTTCCCCTTGTGACAGGCATGAGCTGTGTCTCCCTTCAGATGAGTCTGCTGTAACCATTGTTCAGAATTAGTTTATTTTTTGATAGGGCCTGTTTGGAAGAACATCAGAAATGCATGTTTGGTGCTCCATGTTTTTCTTGGCTAAGTTTCCAGCTCTGTGTTTTTCTTGGTTAAGTTTCCAGCAGAACACCTGTTCCACCTCCAGACTCACATTTTGCCTTCCCACCCCAACCAGCACCTCTTCTGCATCCCTTCTTCAACCTTTGCAGTGAAAGTGGATGATGGAACTTGTCAATTGACCACCTTCCTGTGCTGTTTCTTTGGCTTTCATCTGGGCCCATGGGTTAAATTCCAAAGACTCTCATATCATTTGCTTCAATTTAGGTTGAGGAAGTCTTTTCTTATTAAAGGATTGGCCTGAAAATTATTTCCAAGTTGCTTCTAAAACTTAATTTCAATGTCTTTTAGAATATCTTCATCCTCCCCCACTCTTTTGATTTTTCCTGAAAGAGGCTTTCATTTTAATTTTTCCCCAACTTTGTAACAAGGTTTGGAGAGAAGAAGCAAATAAGTTATAAAAATACCTATTTATATTTAAGAAATTTATGCATACACATGTACATACATCAGTAAAATAGAAAAATAGAAAATTTGACTCACCACCTCTTAGCTCACTCTAAAAATTCCTTTTGGAAAGTAAGGGAGGGAGAACTTTTTAAAACAAGCAACCTACATCATTATTTTAAAAAAGGTAGTTAATCGAAAATGTTTTCTACCATGTTCTGGAGTCTTGAAAACTGTTTATCAAGATGACTATTTTGAATGTAAAGCCATTTTTCACATGATAAGCAAAAAATAATGATCCCTTGGGCTTCTTTTTACTTACAGTGCACTGATGCACCACTCACTGTTAACAATAGTTGAACTCTATTGGGATTTTTATTTTGTGGCTCAGCACAGTTTTGAGGCTGTAGCAGTCCTACAGCTGTGCTCCAGTTCCTGAGCTCATAGATGGCAGTATATGTTTTTACTTGTGTAAAAAAGTAGGTATAGTCCCATCTGCTGTTTGAAGCTGTGGAGAGAATACCTAATGCTGTTTCTTTGGTTTTCTCTGGGAAAGGATGTAGGGCAGTGTTGAGATTTTAGTACATGGAGATGACTTAAGTCACTTGTGGCTTCACAGTTATAATCTACCTAGAGGGAAACTACAAAATCAGCTGCAAAGGAATTTAATGTATTGCACCTTGTACAGAAAATGCGGTTCTTAGCATGGTTTTGATCTTAAACAGGAAGAACCTTTATGAGACCTTCAATTTCTATTTATGTCTTCAACAGAAAGTTGATGACTACTAGAAAAAAGTATTTATCCATTTTTAACAAGATTAATTGATTCAGGAATTTGTTTGTAAGCAAATAAATCAATGTTATGCTTTGAGCTGAAGCAAACATGTCATCATGAGCTCTTTTGATTTCTCAGTCTTTTAAAATAGTGACAGTGACTTAGAATCTTAATTGTGGGCAGTTAGAGCCCTGAGCAGCACAGCAGCCAGGCTCATTTCACACCACACTTTGCTTTGTGGATGTGATACTCAGAAACACAAAACCATGCAGCCTCTTGCCTGCCTCTGTGGAATTCTCAGCCCTGCTGGATGCTCTGTGTGCTTCCCCCCATCACCTGGGGGAGTGAAGGGTGCGGGGTGGAACTGCTGAGGCCGCGCTGCGGGGACTGGGCTCGGGTAAATGTCTGGAAAGGAAGGTGGCACTGAAGATGTGTTCCATGGTGCTCCTCAGATTTCATCAGCATGCTGCTCTTATTCAGAGTGACAGCAGACATCTTTATAAATGCAGTTAAACCCATTAATCCAAGTTTTCTTGGTGAGACTTGTTTCAGTGAGGCACCTTCCTTGCCTCTTCCCCTGCTGTAGGTGCTCACCACTCCCAGGTGTCACACATTCATTGGCTTCCTACAGCTGGCACATCAGGTTCTTGACTAGATATTATTCAGAAAGATAAAGCATTCCAGGTCTGTCTTTTCTTACATAAAACAGGTTTTGAACAATTGATTGAAAGGCAATAGGTGGAGTGCACACATGGATGAAACAATTATTATGTATTATAGAAGAAATTATTGGTTTAATTTTGAAAAAAGAGGGTTTTTTCCTGGGAGATGAGCAGTGTTCAGCTGTCAGTGTTCCGTAATAATATTGGGTAATTGTGTACAAGCACTTAAAAGGTTTCTATTTCTAATCTCTGAAATGACTCACTGATAGTACAGAGCTGAGGTACTGGAATTCCTATGCCACAATGTGTGCCTCTGCAGGAGATGGCTCCATTTGTCCCAAGGCATATGAAAATATCCCATCTTTTCTGCTGCGATTTCCGTGCAGCGCTGTAACTGTGAGGGAGAGTATAATGGGGGATCCCCTCTTAAATTACCTTCAGGCCTCCTGCTGTCAGCCCAGCACAAAGCACATGGGCTGAGGGGTGTCCAGCAGAGAAGTGTGTGCAAGCCAGGAATGGCTTTCAGGGCCTTCCTGCTGTTCCTTGCCTCTTTTTGCTATCCCAAGAGAATGGTCATGGTGTAGCAAGTAAAAATATCTTTGACGCCATTGAATTTCACAGACCTTATCTATTGTTTGTGAGGAGTTTTTGCACTGCTAATTAACACAAGGAATTACATTGACTGTGAAAGTGTTATTGGAGGATAAAGCAGGGAAAAGGTGATGTGCACTTGTGGCCCCTCTGTCTGATGGAAGATGTGCAAAAAAGGGAGGTGAATCTTCCTGTGTCAGATTAGTGCTGGCACCAACCCTCTGCTCTAATGGTGGCCACAGCACTTTGCACTCAATGCAGTTGTTTGCAAATTGTCCATTTCCAATAGCAGTCTGGATTTAAAAGGAACTTTTTGAAATCCAGGATGAAATGTGAGGAAAAACATCTTAGCCATGGTTCTCTTGACCTCCATCTCTTTTATGGAAGCTAAACTTGATTATGTCTGTGCACAGTTGCTGTCTAAAGCATTTTAGTCCCTGGCCAGCCCCCTGTTTGTTGTCCTGTGGCTGGAAGCCTCTCATCTTATTGTCCTGGGCCTTGAGCCCTGGTTGCTGCAGCATCACCAGAAGGAAGGATGGCTGCAAGTTTTTACATGCCATGTATCCATCAGATTGGGTTCCTTTTTTTGTAATCATGTAGTTAGGTGGTTTGACTGGTAGTCTAGAGCCAGAGTTTAATTTTGCTTTGTTTTTATTTAAAGGCAAAAATACATTTGGACAGATTGGTTATAAAATTCTGTGGGAAAAAAAGTTTAGAAACATCTTAAGACTGACTTCAAGAATTAGTGAATTGTAAAGCAGCTGGATCTTAGGTGATGTGAGTTCTCATCCTATGAGTTCTCATCTCATGAGTTCTCATCCTATTTATAGGATGGTCAGCAGAGAGAGGGAAGGGATGGCAAACCTGTTCTGTGAGAGTTTGAGGTTTCAAAATTAGGTTTATTTTGTTTTCACTTCTTGCTGGTAACTCAGCACTAAGCGGTGTGCTTGGGAGTGTGTTTGCTCTTACCCCTTAAGGAGTTTAAATACAGTGCCTCTACTTAATTCTCAAAATGGAGACATAGATTTAGATATATGTGTGTATATGAAGATAAAAGACAAATATCAATACAAGAAATTATATGGGGAAAAAAAACCTTATCAAATGATGCTGGAATCACCTCTCTCTTCAAGTGTTCATGGCCACTACCCTCATGTGACCTACTTTTTGGAAATCACAGCATTCTTCTGTGTGCAGCCTGTGAGATACAGCCAAACATTTGTGTTGTGCATACAATAAATATTGATAAAAAATTGCCTTGTACTAAAAAATGTAATGGTGTTGTGGTGACCTTCCCTTTTAAGGAAATGAAGGAGAGAAAATCTGAATATAATAGGGTATGATACAGTGCTATCAGTCCATCTTCTGAGATTGTCCCTGGTCTGAGTGACAGGCAGTAATTGATGTGCTCTCGTTGCTTTGTCACCTCAGCTTATTTTCATTCTAATTATTGCCACCTGCCTGCTCTGACTGAGCCTTTGGTGTGGGTGTTGGGATGGCTTCATGGCATGAAATACCCTGCCATGGATGACAGGGACCTGCAGAATTCTGAGTTACTATGGAATATCTGAGCTCTGCAGTGGAAGTCAATATATGGATGTGCTGCAAACTATTTAGGGCATAACTATTGAAAATGTGTTTTTGATCATAATGCTGTGGTCACTTTGGCAGAGAATGCTCTATTCCCTGAAGACCTGAACTGTAATATTTTCCATGTCCTTAAATATTACATTTTAGCAAAGATCTAATTGAAAGTAATTTGAAAATGTTTCTGCTAAACATTAGAATTACTTCTGTAAAACTGAGTCTAGTATTCTGATTGAATTGCTGCCTGGATTTGATCATTGATGTAATTAGTGCCCAACACAAGCAGTACCAAATAGCAGGTGAGCGTGAAATGGTGACATTTTTTTGTTTCTTTGTTTTTGTTAGTTGAATTTAGTTAAAAACCAAAACACTGCAACACAACGTTGGAGTTTACATGTGATAAACAGAATTTGCTTTTGTTAGTTGAATTACTGGCAAATAACAGTAATTTCTTACATTTTCACAGCATCATCTGCTGTTAATTTACATCCTGGTATTTCATGTCCATGTTAATTTAATGCTAATGAGCATGTTGGTAATGATGGCTGTGGCACAGCATATTCAAGTGCTTTATTCTAACCACAGTGTTCAGTTTCTGAAAAAAATCATAGTTTTCTGTGCTTAATTCTACCCCTCTATTTGGGTGCTTGTCATTTGCCTTTTTACCCATTTTAGGACTACAAAATGTAAGAATATCCTTAATATAGGCAACTTTTTAGTCTTTCCTGAGAACAAAGGAAAGCGAGTATCAGTGTTCTGCATTAGCTAAAAGATTTTAGCTCCTGTTTTTGATATTTCTTCAGGCAGAATTAGCATAGGGACCACTGAAGTCTGGAATCCCACCCACCTGATGCAAAGATTCTGCTACTGACTGACAAAGTTTTTTGAAGGGGCAATATATTTGCAAGGCATTTTGTAAATTAATATATTGATTTCTATGTATGCTAAGCTGCTGTTACAACTTTAACTTTTGGTTTTTTGATGTAACTTTTGTTTTCAAGTGCCTGTTCTCTGGCCCATTGTACACCTGGCTACTAGAATTATAGATATTTACAACCTTCTGTGGCAATAGGAAAAGTTGTTTTAAACCAAGTATAAAAACAGGTGGATTTTTTTCAATACTCAGGGTTGTTTGTGTGTGAACAACCAACACTGGCTGCACTGATTGTTTCAACATCAGGGAAAGGACTTGCACCTGCCTTGCCTTTGCTGCCCCAGCTGTTTATGGCCCCAAATTCCTTAAGTCAGTCTGACCCACCACAGTGCTCTTCCTCAGTTGCATCTCCAGCAGCTTTAAAAGGCCTCTCAAAAAACCAAAAAGGCAGAAAAATGGGAAATTGAAAGGAAAGACAGGCATTCTGCAGAAGTGAGGCAGCTGGTTTTCAACAGGTTGGTGGTCCCATGTTTGTAGAGCTTTTGTGGTCCATTTTAGCATCTTAAGATACCGACTTGTGCTGTGAGAATCAGGTGAAGTGTTTTCAATTAATTACTCCCAACCTACTGCTCTTAACTGGGAGAATCTTTTATAGACCAATGAAATATTCAGAATTGCTCAAAAGATTGAGACATGCAGTTGCTACTCATGTAAATGGGAGCTGTGTGGGCTCCCTAATCACTTAAGTAGCTTTGAAAAATACTTGTCCTTGATGTTTTTATTTCTCTGCTGTAGCCAGTGTTTATAGTGTGCTTTGAACAAGATGAAAAATTGCTTTTCACTGTTCTGAGAGCATATCTGAGAGTGTAGAATTGCCATTTTGAATTAAGAGAAACCTTATGTTTCTCTACCATAAAAATGTTCTCTATTCTTTAAAATCAGCATGAAATATTCATTTAAACTGTCAATAAATATTTAAAGGTGATGTGAAATTTTCATGCATTTTAAAGGATAAAATTAATTAAAACATTGTAAGGACTAAAACATTGTACTGAATAGAAGAGTTGTATTAAAATCTGTTAAATTCAGATTTTAGGTACTTGGTTTAATTTAGTGTAAAAAGCAGGAAAACAGGGGGATTTCTTATTAACCCTTTGATTTCTGTAACCTGGGATTGAGACATTGGTTTAAGATGCAGAAGACTCAGAATTGCTGTGATCTCTTGGGATAGAATGGAAACTTTGTGGTCATTCTGTCAGGACTCTCTTCTTGAACTAAAGTCTCCTATTTTGGTGCCTTGTGTCCTCAGAAGGACACACAAGTACTTGTGATCTTTGCATGTATTAAGATTATCCTGTATGTTCTGTGCTTTTATTGCCTGCTGGAATCAATCACCTTTCGGCCCTCAGAATGAGGGAGGTGCTCAGGACTTGGGAATGAAACTCCTGTAAGATTTCTGAGTATCAAGAGTTATTAAACAAAGAGCAACTGTTAATTTTAAATTAAAATGAATGTTGTTTTTAAGAAAAGGAATTCAAAGAAAGATGTCTGATATGACAGACATACAGTCATTTGTGTTTTTTTTTTTTTTTTTTACATTGGAGAAAGATGAGATTTGATTATTTGGGTGGGTTTTTGTGCCAATACAGATGAGTAATTAAAATTTTGAAACACTATGGAAAGCAGCTGTACTTCAAAGTCCCAGCTGTTTCCACAGTGCTGAAAAAAATATGTAAAAAGAACTGAAGGATAAATATTGGGAAAATGAGGAATGTGTTGTAGAAGAATATCCTCCATTCTCATTTTTTTATAGCGGCTCTGAAATTGTGTTCTCAGTTGTATTTTTGTCTGCAGTGTTAGTGTAAGAGGAGATTCTTTTAGATTTATTCTGTATGGATGCTTGAAAGATTTTGAAAGTGTGAAGTAAATAGTGTATTTTTGGGAAGGGGGAGTGGAAAATAAACACTGAATGCAAGTGAGTTTGGAGGTGTGCCTGCCTTGGTCAGGTTGGTTGGTGCAGCTGGTGACTTAGGTGGAACTGCTCCTGGTTTCTGTTTTTCAAGGGAAATAAAATACTGCAGCTTTATTCCCTCTGGGATTTATTTGGCACAGTGCTGTTCATACTTCCTGGCCTTCTTTGCCCTTACTTGCCATCTTTGCTTTCAGTCTCCCCTCACATCACTTTCCACTGCGATTCCCCAGTGTCTGGCCATGGGGTTTTGGCTTCCATTCTGAAGAGGCTCCTGAAATTCTACAAAACATGACCTGACTGCAAATATTTATAATAGGGACAGGAGGAAAATAAAATGCTTCCTGTATGCAAAGGAGACATGTGGTTGCAGTTGTCAGTACCTTACTGAGCCAAGTCCTGCTCTCATGGATTCTCCCATCCCATATCTCAGTTCATGTCTTGCCTGGAAGGTGTTTAGAGGGGACCCTACTGCATTTTTGGGTATTGATGCCAATTTACTATTAACATCTGGAGGAAATTCAGCTTTCAGCTTCAGTTCTTCTCCCCACTAAGCTGACCACTATTATCTTCTAGAAAAAAATGCACTTTCAGGAACTTCAAAGTGGTTGATAAAATTTTAGAAAGATCTTACATTATTAAGTTGAAAGAGGCTTACAAATGACTATTGTTTAGTACTGCAGCAGAAGTGAAGTCTACTGTTCAAACACCAGGTCAGGCACCTGAGCCATGATAAGTAATCTCAGTCAAATGGTTTGTGTTAATTTTTCTGCATGTTATGTAAAAATTCGTAGTGCTAATTTTATTGACTAGTTATTATTTCTATGTCTTAATATTCAGATAAAGCATCACGTTTAACTTAGAGAAACATCAATGCAAGCCAACAGAGAAACTTTGTTTAAATTTTTGTTATAATGCACTTTATTGTTGTTGTTGCAAGGGTAAAAATAAGTGGGAAATTTGGCTGCTTTTCAGTCTGAAAGCCTCGAAATAAATCAGTATTATGATTATCATACTTTGAGTATCCTGAATGTGTGTTGTGGTTGATGTGCTCTGCTCATTCCTGAGAGTGCTGCTTAATGCAAACTGCACAGCCAGGAGCAGAGGAGCAGCAGGGCCTGCTTCTGCTGACAGGACAGCGTTTGCTGAGCACTGCTGGGAGGTTTCACCTGCTTTGGCAGGAGATTTCCAGTGGCAGCAGGATCACACCCTCAGCCCTGTGCTGCTGATCCCCTGACTCACCTGCTGCACAGCTGAAATCAGAGATGTGCCACTGCACGCCTGAAGCACGGCAGGTGTTAGCCTTGGATGCAAGTGAAGCGTGGAGGCAGTGTCACACGAGAATACAGGCATCTGTTTTCAACTTCTTTGAAGTTACATTAAAATTATCAGCTCTTCAGTGATTTTCTGTCTATCTGGGATACATTAAATGACAAAGCATTTCTGAGGCAGTTCTGGTATCTCTTAAGATTCAGTATCTCCAGCTGGAAATCAAGAATAAGCATGTAAGAGTTGCTGAGCCTGTTGCGTTATAAATGTGAGCACTGTTTTGGTGGACCAGGGTTCAGAAGGAGGACAGTCTGCAGGTGCAGTGAGATTGCAGGCACCTGAATGCTGCATCAAGTCTTTATAACAGATTTTTTACACACATGTTTTCTACAAGTCACTTCTGAGGAGTTGCTTCAGGTGTGGAGGCAGATATCTACTGAGATGAGTTAAGTCTATAAAAATCTGTACAATCACCAGCTCCTGTTGCTGCCTTATCTTCTGGATTAAGGATTAAATAAGTCTAGATGGATGTTGGTGTCTATAGGTGGTAAATCTTAGCTAACATTTATAGCTACTGTACTGCTTGCAGCCTCATTTAGGGAGTTGAAGGTTATCTTCCTGAGTTGATCAAAATATCCCCCCCCCCACTCTCCTGACTCAGCAGAATTTGAGGGCCTGCTGCACTCTGACAAGGCCCTGTTGTGTCCCAGTGGCTCTCTAATTAGCGGAAAAAAGCAAGTGGGAAATTCCTTTAGCACAGTTGGAGTGAGTGTTGGAACACTTCATGCAAGGCTGAGCTCCAATTCATGGGTGCACTGCAGGCAGCTCTCCCTCCCCATAGGAATGCCCAGGCCAGGCTGTGCCATGCTGGAGAGCCTGGCTATACCAGCACACCCTGTGTGAAATACAGACACCTCTTCCTCTGACCCCTGGCAGCTGCTCAGGCACATTAAAGCTGCCCCTTTAAAATAATGAAGGGAATATCGAGGCAGCATGATCAGTGCTCACTCTCTTGGTAACTTAGAGTATTTTGTTTCCTGCTCTCTCTCTGGAAAGCACCAGCATCCTCTTTGCAAGGCTTCATGATGAGACCGTCCTCGGGTGCTGTAAATTGGCAAAGCCTCTAAGGTGGGGCTGCTGTTTTTGCACTCACTGTTGGAGGTTGGAGATGCTGCAAGCCTCTGAGCTGATTTTTGCATATATGGCTTCATTCTTTTTCTTCTGAGCTTAAGTTACCTGTGGAAATCTTCTGGAAAGGCTTGATCATTCGAAAGGATAAAAAGAGTATAAAATATTATCTTGGTGGCTATGTAAAATGATGAAGACTTTCTTTTAATGGTTTGTTTTTTATAGGCTTTTTTTTTTAGTGTGACATTATCTAGGAGAGGCATATGCTTTGTAAGACTATGTTGGAGGATTTTCACTGCAGTTTGGGAACAGTCATCCATTGTAAATAATATCTGTTCACATTCAGCAATCAACTTGCAAAAAAATTAAGTGATGCCTATTATTCTGGAAATGAAATTATGTAGGGATAGAGCACAGAAGGCATGATCCTCTGTGTTAGTGACATTTGAAAGATTTACATGGAGATTCACTTTATGTTGTCAAAATTCTCACAGCAGTGCTCTTGGCTGGAAGGAGCATCCTGCTGGTCACTCAGGAACAGTTATTTTTTGGCTGAACTGCACTGAAAATATTCTCTTGGGTTCATTTTCTTCTTCTCTTGAGATGGCCCCTTGTGCATTCACAAAGATGCACTGCTGCTACCCACACAGACTCTCAGAGAGATAAATCCAGCTTTTGTCCTGCAGAATTCTTTCAGCCTGGCACTGACAACGCTCCTGGCCGCATCTGATTAAATCTACTTCCCTGCCATGCAACATGACAAATGCTTTTGGTTCAAGTTGAACGGTAAAGCTTTTGCAAACAGGAAAAACAGTTGTCAGCTGTCACTGTTGTGGGACCAAACACACTTTGTGCTACAACAAGCAGACAAAAAAGCCTCTGAGCTGTACAGCAGATCAAATGGGAAACCCACTCAGGGTACAACCAGTTCTATTAACACCCGAGTGTGTTTTTATCAAGACTTGTTTAACAACACAGGGGAGAACATCTGTTAGCAGTTGGCAATAAGGAAAAATACTGTCTTTTGCTCTCAAGAAAGCCTAGACAATGCCATGTTACAGGATGCTGTATCATTTGCAAGATGGGATATTTTGAATTTTGATGCTTTGCTTACAAATGTAGCTTTTCACTTAATTTTTTGCAAAAATAATTAAGTATCTTTAGAAGAAAAGCTGTATTGAGGGGTTTTGAAGAAAGCTCTTTGGTGGCTCTGCTTCAGAAACAAAAATATGAGCGTGAACTGAGGTTGAAAATGACACCTGGGTCTTTGGCATGGTCCTGGCTATTGAGTTTCTTGTGCTCTCTGAGTTTTGTTCTACCACTGAGAAATTGGGATATTTCTGAGTCTATGCTTCTAAAATTTTATTCCTTGTTTTCTTTGAATACATGAAGAAAGGAGTGTAATATACTAGCTCTTTGTTTTTCTTAAATGACTGTGTAGGAATACATGGCTTTGGAATTGGAGTTTGTTTGGGACTCTTTAATCTGGAATATTATAGGTCAGCCTCAAAGCTATGCCCAATTTATGCTTAATCTCAAACCCAATGGGCATCTTATACTTCACACAGAAAGTGCCATGCCCACTGCAGCGCGTTCTGGCATTTCCTTTTGGGGCTGTTCTTAGTCACTGAATCAGTTTTTAACTAGATACAAGCAAAGTCTGACTGCTAATACAAGCCTCTGTTTTAAAACCAAGTCAAGCAGAAAAGAATTTCTCTGTGTGTTTTCCATCCCATTCTCCATTCAGATGTTTCATGTCTGGAAGGTGGAGAGGGAGCAGCCCCATCTTTGAGTTGTGGCCACCAGTCTGAAGCTTGCTTCCAATTGCCATCAGTGCTTCTGCACCATGGCCCTCACCCTTTACACCTCCCCAGACTGTAAGGGAGCTCTCCTTCATCAGGCTTTTCATACTGAACAGGGAAATGTTCATCCAAAGTGGCTTCATCCTCCAACTGTGGTGTGGAGCCTTCCTCAGGGATGTATTTTTATAACACGTTAATGGCTCAGTAACTGGTGAGAGGAATGAAAAGCTTAGGCCTGTCAGCTAAAAGGGCATTACAAGGCCTCTTTGGTCCTTAATATAGCAAGGGCATCTTAATGGCTGGCATTTCTTCTCAGCTTTGTGACTTTCCATTCTGTTTATTTTGAGCTACAGCTGTTCAGGAATTGTTAGAACTACCACTTTTGGGGGAATAATGTAAATGAAATAAAAAAGTTGTTTCTGCTATCACCCCCTCTGCTTTGTGAGGTGCCATCCCTCCCTGCTCCCCTAAAATCTCTTGTCACAGGCCAGGAAGGAACTTGCAAGTCTAGCAAGGCTCAGTAATGAAGACAAATTTTTTCCCCCCCGAGCCACATTTACAATCTGCTTTCTTTTAAAAAAAATTAGATCAGTATCTTAAAATTAATTAAGTAAAAGACTGTTAGCTAAAGCCTCTTGAACATGTAGCACGAAAAATAGGAAGGACGCCAAGGAGTTATAACTGCTGAGATAATTTCATCTCTCAAGTTGGGGCTCCAGCCGTGTGTCCTTCAGCTCAGTTTCCAGCCCGTCTATTGACGTCGGAAGCAGCTTGGCACCCGGTGAATGTCACGGTAAGCCGTGCTGTCACTCTGTCCCTTGTGATGCTGGGAGCACAGTCAGCAGAGGTCGTCTGTCCTGGGAGAGACAGTAACAAGATCTTCTTGGGCCACGGAGCAAGGAAGCTCTGAGGTGTCTCAGAAAATGTGTCAAAACTCATAAGTGCTATAAACTACCTTATCAATAACTGGGAATTGAGTTAGCAGTCATGGCTGTTAGGAGTTGTTTGAAATGCTCTCAGTGTGTGTATTTATGGAGGACAATTATCTAATTACTGGCCATTAATGAGTATCTGTAGTCTCTAAACCTGCTCAGGGAAGTGAGGGGTGTCAGATTGATTGATTGTTCCCTCAGTTCTTTGTCTCTCCTTTCTCTCTTGTTGAGGATCACAGGCCAAACTCTGCACTCTGTATCGTAGGCAAAGAAAAGCTGTGTTGCACTACCTGTTGCTGGATCCTCTCTGTGTGGGATTTGTGTTGTGACCCGACAGCCAGCTGCTGCTTCCCCCTCAGCCTGGAAGCCAGCCTGTGGGAGGGATCAGGGCTGCAGCAGGGCAGCAAGGCAGATGGAGTTTTTTGCTATTACACATTTTTACTGCCCCATCTTCTATGACTGGGTAGCTTTGTGGAGATCTCCCTTTGGTTGTATTTCCATTACTTATTAGCTATCTCCCTTTCCCTAAAGGATTAAATAGATTACTTTGCTGCGAACGCCTAGATTGACTTCAGAGGTAGCTTGGATTCAGATATTAGTCTTGCACTTTAGTGCTTTTAAGAAGATTGCTGTAATGGCAGTAAATGAAGCCAATACAAAATACTGCATTATAGCTTTATGTAGGTAGTGTGCATATGTATAAAAAGGTATATTGAGTTGCCACTGCACCCTCAAGATTTAACTGGCATTTGTAAGACCATGAATTTGCTGTTAACATAGAACAGCTGCAAGAGCACAGTGGATTTAAACTGTTCAAAACCTATTAAAATCTCTTTAGTGGTCCTTAGGCTTAGGAGGAAGAGAGAATAAATTACTGTTTTGACAGAGTTGCTAGTCTTAGAAATAGCCCTGATGGCTTCAAAGAGTTTGCAGAAGTGGGCTCTGAAATGTTAAAGCTCCAGTTAGATGTGAACAGTTTTTGGGAGGATGTTTTAAACTGATAATCTCGAGATGCACTTTGCACTTAGCCTGTCACAGTGAAGGGTCAGTGCTTTAGTGGTTGGGCACACTGGGACTGGCACTGTCCCTGCTGGTATTGCATCTGTGACCGAGCTCTCGCTGCCGTCCGGGGAATGTGCACAAAGGCAGCTTTGTTCCCTTCCCCTTGACCCCAGGGAATCGGTGCACGGCCAGTGTGCCCAGACCATTTGCTGCAGATCAGGAGCTCACTGTGCAGCTCTTGAAGAGCAGGATGCAGGGGCAGCCGGTTTGCAAGTGCTTGAGCACACAAATACATTAATTTTGTTTAAGTTTTAGGCAATGTATAATGGTCTCAGGATACAAATGGAGATTTATATTCCATGTTTACTGCTCTGCAGGATTTAATATTTTACTTTTTATGTTAGAAGTGGTAACCGGGTGTGGATTTGAACCACTGCAAATGCTTTAAAAACTGAGCTGTGCTCAGTTAAATCTCCCTGGCTATGGCTTTGTCTGGAAATATGAAGCAAAGGTTCTGTCAGCTAATGCACCCCTACTCCTATGCATCTGATGCCAATAAGAAAAGTCCTCCATACAGCTCCACCAAGGACCATCCATTCAGTCTCTAAATAAAATTACTCTCTCTTCTGGTAGGCTGTTGGTTTGGCTTTCAGCCTGCTCTGGGTTAATGGCTTTTTGAAGTGACTTTTGAAAAGCAAACCACAGTGTTGGCTTCTTGCATGAGGTTCCCTAAGCAGATGCAAGGGCCTGGCATGGAAATCAAAGAAAGCAGTTATTTGGTGGATGTGGGATGAGCCAAAGCACTTATCAGGCATCAGTGGAAGACAGCAGAACTTGACCAGTCCCTGCTGACTCTTGGAATGAGCACTGTGAAGACAAGGCAACTTCTTCATCTAATTTGGGGGACACAGATCCTGAAGGAAGGAGATTTGTCAGCGTTTGCAGAGCAGATGGCTGTATATTGATTTGGATGGAACTATTTTCATTTCAAGTCCTCTGCAGCAGCAGGAAAAATGTGATTTCAGTCTCCTAGCTATATTTATATCTGTAACTGGTTGTTAATACAATTCTGGTCAGAGTTTGCAGGATCATTTCTTTTGTTAGGCAGACGGGAGACAGCTTCATCCATTAGTGCTAATCCTATTTCACGGGAAGCTCGATGTTTAAATGTTAGACAGATTTGCTCTCTGATTGACAGTAACTATTGCATCTTTGTCCCCCTCTAAAACTGGAGGATAAGCATGGATAAAGGTGGTGGTATGGCACCTGCTACTGGGTATTTCTGGAAGGAATTGTTTGGGATGCCGAATGAAGTCTGAACAGCTTTTACTTTGTGGTTCCTGACTCTGTACAGCCTGAGATGCCTTGGGTTGCACAAAATGAAGGCTGTTATGTGGGAGAAGTGGAATGGGATTCATTATCTGCCAATGAGTCACCTCTTTTGAAGTCTGTCTAGTCATTGTTTTCACTGGTGAAAGAGAAACATACATGTCAGTTGAAGGCTGTGATCCCATCTAGATTGGCAAAGGACAGCAGAAGGATGGGTGTTCCTGCTGGTTGATCTTAAGGAACACCAAGGGGTGCTGGACTTCTTCATTTTGTCCTTTCTAAAAGCCCTGGGCAAATGGCTCAGTGTAACTCTTGCCAAACGGCAAAGCACAAAGGTATTTTTCCTCAGAACTAAGTTTTAAATGTAGCACTTGAAGTTAAACATGTACTTGTTGTGGACTCTCACAACTTTTTAAATTCCAAAGCAGGCACTGAAAAAAAGTCAGTCAAGTGTTGATTATAACTCAAAATTCCCTGTGGAAGGGGTATGTGGATAATCATTACAAACTACTGTAGGAAAACTAGCCATGGGAGTGCCTATGATCAACAGAATCAATTTTTCTCTTTTACCATGAAAATTATGCTTCCCCTTAAAAGAGAAAGGGAGGAAAATGAGCCAAACCTGACAACTGGCATGACTCATCAGATAATTCTAGTCAGATGGCAATTATACCTTGAGTTGTCATTTTAAGGACAAGAATCTATAGTAGCACATGTTAAACCCAGCTTAGTAACTCCTGTAGCTGAAGCACAATGGTGTTATGTATTCTGAAATGGGTTCATATCCTGGAGAGCTCTGAACTGTAGCTGGAGCTTAGGCTGCCCTTGAAAAAGGCTAAACTTGCACTTGCATAGGGACTAGAGGAGCAAATTGTGCTGCTTTGAAAGAGGAGGATAATAAGAGATCTGCCAGGTTGAAAAAAACAAACGTTCATTCAGAGGCATCACTGAGTAGGCTGACAGAAGGTAGAAGCAGCAGAACTTGTTCAGGAGATGTCTGAATTTGGCAGGGATTTAAAATTCAGTCTAAAATAAAGTTAGTTGCATGCAGGCAGAGAGAATGTTGAGCCTGTACACTCTGTTCAGTGTGAGCACATTATGGGAATAAATGATATTTCCATCTGAAATTCGTCAGAAAGCCTGGGCAAGCTTAATGCTGGAAAATAAGGAGTTTAAAGAAGTTCCCATGAGTTCTTCACTGAATATGAAAGGTATTTGATTGTTACAAGTTTTACCTGCATTTTTATAATTTTCAACTTGCGTTGGTTAAGAAAGCACCTAAAAAACTGGCATATGGCAAAAGTGTGGATGAAATGTGAAATGGTTTTCTTCTCTTTTGGGATATAGTTTCGGTAGCTGAGGACCATTTCAGTCTGTCATACTATTTATAGGATGTGTTGTAAACTGTTACAATTATCTGGAGTATAGAAAGGCAATAATGATAAATGCAGTTCAGTCATAGAAGGATGCTGGAAGGTGTGTGGGTGAGAGAAACAGGAGCTGAGGTTCCCTTGAGATTGGCAGATCCTGGCACGTGTGCTTGCAGCCCAGCCTCCTGTGCGGGCTATGGGGGAGGGCAGTGCCACCACCCAGACTGGGCTCTGGGTGCTCAAGGAGCCTGCAGGGTCCTGCTGCCAGGCTGAGCCACAGGTTTTTCCATCTGCTCAGATCCTAGGCAGGAGCTTGGGGGTGAACAGGAGAGGACAGGACCTCTAGCAAGTTCTGAACTCACACCTGCCTGTTTTTTCAGGTTTGGCAAGATTTTACAGAAAAGAGATGCAGTGTATAATGGTGTAAACCCCATGTTACTGTGCAAGTGAATGGTGAGCCTGCTGTGCCCATGTTGCCCTTGCTGTTCCCAACTGGAAGATGCACTTCTGTTATGGTTTGGGATATAGCACTGTCCAGGGTGTGCTATCCTGGGCTCCATCTGCCCAAAATATGTTTTGCCAGTAGCTGCTAAGAAGTTGCACAAATGTCTGTACTGAAGACTGCATTTGGGTTCTTCTGCTGAATGTTTTATGTTTTCATTATTGTGACTGCAATTATGAATTTTTCCAGAGTAAATGCACAGAATATGAAAATCAAATTTTTGAGGGCATCAAGTAGCTTTTATTTAGAAATCATGTACGATGGAGGAAAAAAAGCAAAAAAGATCTTGAATTCAATTACGGGATGCTTAGCTGAGGCCAAGTGGGAACATGTCATCTAAACTAATAAAACAACCAAAACCCATTATCCTAATTGTCTTACCTAAGTTAGAAGCACTGTAAATTTACTGGGGAGCAGTGGAGAGGAAGATTTATATTCATGATACATCTGAGAACATGGAAAATTAATGTATTTTTTCCTGTTTTTTTTTTTTTTTTTTTTTTAGGTAAGTAACTGAAGGGGACATGAAGAATTGACATTTAAATGGCCAGCATGTTGCAAAAGGTATTTCCATTCAGATTCAATAAGAAATGTGCAAATAATTAATCTGAGTACATATTTTATGAGTATTTTCCTCCTTTTTTCTTTTCTTTTGCTCTATTGAGACTGTCTTGGCAGAGGAATTAATGAACCTGGGTCCAGCTAATTGACTGAAATTATTTTACTTGCTATAAAAGTAGTAATAATAATGGGATGGTGATGATGAATGAAATATTTGTCATTCTTGAAATCTCTTTTTGCACTTGTGACCACTGGAAAGTCTGCTTTACATGCTGATTATAAAGTGATAGATGCATTGCATCTGATTTTTTAGACATGATAGCACTAAGTAACTGTAAGGAAGCAAAACCTGGATTTGATCCCTAAACAGCTCCTTGCTTGGCAGCCAGATGGATATGGAGGTATGTGAAGCCTTATCTTGCATTGGGAAATAATCTACATCTGTAAATATGCTGTGAACAAAATGCTGGAGTTTCTGCTGGTGCCACCCCCACAGAAGCACCAAAGAAAACCCAGCTCTATTTCATTTGCAGTGACTCTCCTGCTGATTTTTTCACATGGCTGATAATTGATTATAATTCTGTGGAATGCTTGTTGTCATGTTGCTCTCTGTGAAATCCCTTAGGAGGGTGGAGGTTGATGGGAGAGCCATGGTTACAGAGAGCAATTCCTGTTAATTCCAATTAGGGATGGTAACGCAAAGCTCTTTGGAAGAATACTCACAGAGGTTAAAGGAAGAGGATTCTGGCTTACAAAAATGTCAGTGTTTCCTAATTATTTCCATTAGAGTGAAAGTTATACTTAATCTTTTTGACAAAAGGGTGCCAAGAGGAAGATAGACCTATTGATTAGGAAATGTCTGGGGACAGATGCAAGTTCTGATTTCAGTGAGGCAGAACAGAGATTTATCCCTGAATTTCCTGCTTCTGAAAAGATTATGGAGTCTAATGGATTGTTATCTGTTCTCCTTCCATCAATTTTGAGTTTAAAATCCCAGACTATATTGGACACAAAAATTAAGTATTCTCTGACAAGATTTTTGGCTGAAAAATGCTGGTTTTGCCTTTTAAAGACACTTCACTGTTGGCTGCATGGAACTACTTTATCTTTCTCTGCCGTTCTTCCTGATTTTCCTTTGTCTGGTCTTGGATTTAGTTGACAAAGAAACGTCAGGGAGAAACAAAGGCTCACCTGTAGCTGAGTTAGTGACCTGAATTAGGGAAAATTTTGGTTTAAGAGCGAATGTGTCCAACTCAAACTTTGTGCTAAATTATTCTGATTTGCATTTTAAATAAGAAGTATTTTGAAAGATGGGGTACAAACATGTTGCAGCCGAGCAAGAAAATAAATCAATTTGTTTCTTTCCTGAAGCTTGCTGCAGTTATACTCTCTCACAGGTCTTTGTGAACAGAAGCACAGATATATCAATGTGCACAAGTTCTGCTTTTTATCAGTGAGTAAGTGCCTTTGTGGGAACTAAAAGGTCTTTTCTATTCCCCAGAGAGTTCCAAAACATCATTTTAGCCTTTGAAAAGAGAAAGTTCTTGGCTGACGTTAAAACAAAATGCTGGTGCTTGTGGCCACTCTGTATTTTTTTTTTTTTTTTTTTGAGGAGCCATACTTTTAAAAAACCCTTCAGTTATGAAGGGGAGGCAAACCTTGCAGAAATTTGGGAATGAAGGAGAAGCCCACAGTGCAGTACAGTCATTGCTTTCTGCACATGGTGTTCTGAGCACCAAGAACCCCTGGTTACTTGGAACTGATAAAAATTTATATAAAATCAGCAGTAACTACTTGTGCACTAGTTTTATATAGCAAGCAACAGTACCAGATCTGGTGCAAGGCTTACTAAGTGCCTCATATATTTGCCAAGTGTAAAATGAGTTCAAGTTGGTCCTGGCTACATTTATGTCCCATGGGCTACACTAGGATACATTGTAGGGAAACAGATATAATGGTATGAGAAGATGGAATTAGAGTGATTTGTTTCAGGCAATTTAGTTTATTACATTTGACATCTTATCAGGTCTCTGAAACATAACTAGAAGCTTTCTCTTGGAAACATGTCATGTCCTGTATATCTTAATGACCATCAGTAGCTGCTGTAATTATCTACCTTCTATCAGAAGCCAGCAGAGACTCTGCTGCTGAGGAATACAAAATTCCTTTATTTTTTTCATGGGAATATGAATATTATGCCTTGGTAAGTTTTCAGAGGTCATCTCAGTAAACCAGGCATTGCTCTGTGGGCTACCTGATCACTATCTCGAGCAATATTGATTCTTGAAGTATAGATTCATTTTTGTTTCTCTGTTTTTAGTTGGTACATTACATTTTAGTCTGTTGAGCCATATGTGCGAGTGTGAGCTGTCAATAAAGGACTTTACCATCTCAGTGTCATGTTGTCACTTAATTCAGATAAAGGCCAAACAACATGCTAGGGTCAGGGATTCACAAAGGTAGGTCAGAATCCTCTAAGCTTCCAGGTTCTCTAGGAATCGTGCCTTACCTTTAACATCACAGTTTCTAGCCTGCATGATCATGGAGGTACCAGTGGAAACATGGACTGTGTCCACACGGATTTCTCAAGAGGTAGGTGTTCTCTTTTTTCCAATGTACTAAGGAGCTGTTAATCAAACTTCTCTGTGTGTGTATCTGTTTTTATATCCCAGATGAAAATGTGTTTATTTGCCTTTGGTGGGTAACAAGTTCTGTGCTATGCAGCAGGGAAATGCTGCTTTGTCTTTTATTCTGCAAACTTTTGATGAAAGGTACTTGTGCATTTTTGGCACCTGGTCTCCCCAGCTTTCCATGGAGCTGGGCTGCAGGACAGGTGTCATCCATCCTTTACTTTTTGGTCTCTGGCTCCTCTGTAAATAGCCACTTTTTTTTTTTTTAGTGGTGATCCTGAACCGGGGAATTGCTCAGCCCCTGATAAAATGCTGAGAGAAGCAGTATTTTTTCCTGGGAAAACTGAGGTGACTGGATTGGGGGGTTTAACATCCAACTTCACCAAAGAACTTACTGGGGGTCTCTTAATATCATTTTTAGTACTGGAGAACCAAAATCTCTGTGAATAGTAACTGACTGGCTGGGATCTGCTGACTGGGAGATATTTATTGTGTCTTATGATTTACATTGTGTGTTTGCTGTGACTTTTTGGTTTTTGAAACATCTGACACATTCTATAGCTTGCCAATATACTACTTATATTGATGCCAGTAAGCATCTGAAAAGCGATTTTATTTTTGTAAGGACAGGTAGTGGTGACATGTAGGTAAAGAAGTTGTCCCAAGAAAGGAAACTTGTTTTTCCAGACACTGAAGAGCTGATCTGTTTACCAAATATTCTTGAGCCTGAGTTGTTGTTTAACCCAAACTGATTCTGAGTCATTGGCTGTTTGATTGTGTCCCACACTCTGGTAGTGGCATTTTTTCCTTTAGGTAACTCCTTTGTCATAGTAATGAAAAAGGCTGTAAGTGGAGGATGTGTGTTTGTGTTAAGATTTTTATTTTTTTAGTGAGCAATGGAAATTTAAGAACTGTTAGAAGGCTCTTATGTTGCAGCTTTATAATATTTTTCTGCTTTAAAAAAATAGATGCAGCACTAAAAGATTTTTTCTTTGCACACATTAAAAGTGAAGCTGCATCCTTATGTGAAATGTCAGAAATGCTTGTATGTGCAAACATATTTTTAAGTTCTCTCTAGATATATAATCATTTATGGTTGTGGCTCTTGTCTGCCTGTTTGGATTTTCTAAGGAACAGATATCTATATCTGGAAAAAAAAGCAGGATTGCATTTCACATTAAGTGGTGTTTTTGTTGGCAGCCTAAGAGGACATGAAAATTTAAATGGGCATAATGAATAAATTACCCTTTGACTTTAGGCTGTTCCTTCAAAACAAGAGTGGAATGGTGTGTGGTACGTTTGCACTGCTTTTTGCCTTTGTGTATTTCTTTGTAAGGGGCTCTGTGATTTTCTCAGTGATTAATTTAATCCATCATGATCTCCCCTGTACTACAAAAAATGAGGAAAAGCTTTATTTTTATGGCAACCAAAATGAGCAGAGAGAAATCAGGATTGTTTACTTTTTGCCTTCTTGAGATCTGTGAGTACAAAATGGGAGAAATTCCAGAGTCTCTATGAAGACCTGAAACAATTTCAGGTTTGCTATTGATTTTCCCATGGAATGAGCTCAGATGCTGGGACAATTAGCAGCTGAGCTGAATCCAGCTGAGGACAGCCTCTGCTCCAGCAGCAATTGAAGCTAATGGGCTGTGAAGGCAGGAGGATAATTCCAGTGTCCAGCACCAGTGTGCAGCTAGAGCCGCACCAGAAGGAGCCGAGGGCTGAACGCCGCTCGCTCGCTGACTCAGAACTCGCTGCTCCACAGGCTTGTGTAGCCAGGCTTGAAAACTGCTTCCACTTTAGTGCCTGGGAAGGAAATGAGGGTGGAAAGCAGCTTTTGCTCAGAGCAGTTATGGTTTAAGAAGCAGATTGTGTGTGGCTCTTTGGTGGCTTGTTCTCTTCTGATTGGGATTTTTTCCTTTTCTTTTTCTCTGGGCATGAAAATAGAAGGAAGAAGTCACTTAAAATAGGCTAAAATCTCCCAAGGTGACTTTGTTTAAAAAAGAACCCAGAGTCTAAATCCTGACAAAGTGTCTCACATGGTCCTGAGCTTTCCCACAGCCTGTTTTCCAGACAAAAAGTAAAACCTGACGTGTGAAGTGTTGACTGCAAAGAGCAACAGGTTGGCTGCCAAATTTTTTTAGTCTATATTAGCCTTTCTGCCAAAATCTTATTTATTTTCTTTTACCACAAGCATGGCAGACAAAAGGACTTTGTTTTTCCAGTGAGAGAATGGGTAGTTTTTTATCAGCCAGACAAATTTCTTACATTCTGTTTATAAACATTTGTTGAGAAAACATTTTATTCTGATGCAGCATTTGCAGTTTCTTTATTGTGCCAGAAGAGATGAAAATGTAGGCCTGGCCACTTTGCAGAGCTGCTTTTAAAGATATTCTCCTGATTTTAATGTTTCAGACAATCTCAGATAAGACACAATGCAGAATATTGTTGCTTTTGCTTTTCTCCATCCGTGTTCCAGTGCTATTTCTGGCACAGGTAGAGGTTGAAGATGGGCCAAGGTACACATCCTTGCCAGGGTTTCAAACAGCACCAAAGATTTGGGAGTGTCAAATGTCATCCTTTTGAGCCTGTGCCTGCTTCTAAGTGTGTTTGTGCACGGCAGAATTTTCACTCTTAAGTCTTTAAGTGCCTCTTAAAAATGTACATCTAATCTTGTGGCAGTCTGAGTGTTTCATGCATGCTCTGCTCTCTCTGAAGATTAGTTTCATTGGCTCCATTTCAGGAGTCAATGAGAAATCCATTGGAAGTGAGATTTGTGTTGAATACAAGTGTTAATGGTAGAAAGTTTTCCACAGACACCATTGAGGGCAAATGAGGTCAATCTCATCACTCTTTTTGCTGTAATGGATAGGCCTGGGTTTTTTTCCTTCCTAAAGTATCAGTGGCATGTAGTTAATACATCTGTTCTCATAAATCATTTGCTTCTTTAAGCTATTCTACAATGGCATGAAATAATAATTAAAACATTATAATACCCCAAATTTTTCTATTAAAAGTGAACCAAAGTCTTACCTCCAGTTATACCTTAGGTTAGGAATTCAAAGCTTTTCATGAACTGTCCAGGTAAGCCTTTTGTGTACTCCTCCACCAAATCCATTGTCCTGGTTTCTCTGGGAAGGAGGAGAAGGGCTGGTGTGTATTGTATATATTTAAAAAACACTGTAAACCTGCTCTGTAGTTGTCACAGCCACCAATGTCTCTAACACCTCTAGTAAGAACCCTGCATGGCTGCAGAGGTGGGAACCCAAAGGTAGAGGAAGGGAATTTGATTTCCTTTCTGTGCTTGAGCCTTTCAGCTGAAGAAGCTGGTGGAAGCTGGGCTGCTTTGCTGCCTGCTCTTGTTTTGATCAGGCTGTAGCATCACAGCAGTTTGTCTCATGAATCTGTAGCCATGAGAACAAATTAGTATCTGCTGTAATGGTAATTATGTTAACTGAAATGGTCACAAAATGATAGGGAGGAAGCTGCATGTATCAAAGCTGTGCAATCAGTATTCTCCCCAAACATTTCTAATGAAAAGAAAATATCAGTGTGTGCGTGTGTGTATATCTGCATGTGAGTGGGTGTAGAGGGTGTAAGTGTATGTTAAATAAAACAAAGTCCATATTCATGATTTGAGATTAGCAAATGCTAATGAACTAAGAAATTCTCTGAGGGGAGTCAGCTGATGTAGCTGAGTTAAAAACTCAAGGCCCTTGGATAAAACCCTGCCTGGGTAGATAATAGACACTTTCTGCTACATTTAGCTTTTTCTCCTTAGACATAAACAGCCATTTTTTAGATGGGCATTTGGTACAGACTCTAAAGAGTCTGTTTGCAGTTTGTTGTAGAAGAGATTTTTAATCAAATGCAAATTGTGGACTGAAATCAGAACTGCTCAGCAGGGCCTTTGGAATGCTGTAAAGCTGAGGTTGGTGGTTATGGAATTTCAGAGAGCCTTCAGCTGCACCTTCTGACTGAGGACTTCCTTGGGGGTAAATGTGAGGCAAAGTGCAGTGGAAGGGGCTGCTGGGATCCACATTTAATACCTGTTCAAGAACAGCAGTTCATGGTTTCTGGACTGATCCACTAGTCTTCCAAAAGCTGAAATGTATTAGCAGCTGGAAAACCTGAATTTTGCTCAAGAATTTGAAAAATACTGAAGCAAGACAGTGTTGTGGGATCCTCTATAAATAATAGTCAAGGTTGGACACATATTCTAAAATGTATCAGAAACAGAACAGAGACTTCCCAAGGAAGGCCTGCACTGTCCAGCAGAACACTGGGGGTGTTTGCAGGGGAGGAAGAGAGGATCCTCCTGTTAAGAAAAAGGTTAATAATGTTTATTTATATCCTCCTGTTAGGAAAGTTAGCTGGGAGCTGTCACTTACTCCATATCTTCTCATAACTCTGCACCAATTTTTCTGGCTGAATATTGAGCTCTATGGTGGCCAAAATATTATGTAACACTTCATTCTCAATCCTCTTTCAATGTTGTTGAATGCTGTTTTAAAGATTACTTTGGTGATAGTATTGAAACCATAAATATGCCATTAATTATTGACCTCTTGCCTGCTTTGTTCTTCAGACAGGCTGAAAACCTGCAATGAAATAAATTTTGTCTGGCCATTCAGATCCAAACCACATTTATCATGCATAAAAGCTGCATTTCAGGATCAGACCTGAGGGTCTGTTTCTCAGTGTTATCTCCTCAACAATATCCACAGCCTGGTTCTTGGGGAAGAACAGCAACAGGGGGAGCATATCTGATACTTGCCCTAAATAATCTCCTGGCCTCCAGCTGGTATTGTCTCATGATGTCCTGAGCTGGGTATTGCCTCTGTGATTTAATCACCCTCAGTGGTTTTCTCTTTCACTAATTTGTCCCTCCTTGAGGTGAGATAACTCCTTACCCTGGGAAAATTCCTGCCACCACCTGTTCTGGCCACTGGGCTGGGAGATGCGAAGTCTGCTCTCCTAAAATATAGGATGTGTTCTTAGGTTAAGGGAGAAGAAACACAAAGCTTAAAGAGGAGAGTAATCATATTACAGAATATGAATAGTTATTGCTGCAGCTGAAATATTATTTTGACTGCAGGCATATGGTCAAGAACAAACCCAAAGCATTTTAAAAAGAGAGTACTATGTACCAAAGACAGGAATCCTTATCCAAATGACGAAGCATTTTTGTCTTGGCAGTGTTTGACTGTTTGTCTTGTCAGTTCTCTTGTTCTCCTAAGTATGGCTTTATTTATAAAATATTAGATTTCCAAAGGAAGCCATCAGGAAATGAATAACTGTAGTCACAGCTGGGTTTAAAAAGGGAGGATAAAATAGGAAGCTCCATCCATTTTGTGTGCTGAGTGATGCAGGACTTTTGTAAAAAAACTGCTATTGATTTCATAACACAAGACTTTAATGTACTTGATTTTCTTTTTTTTTTCTTTTTTTTTTTTTTTTTTTTTTTTTTTTGGCATTACTTGTTGTTTCTGTCTTTCATTTCAGATGTTGCAGATGATTTTTTCCCACTATTTTTGGGCACCTTCCTGATTTTAAAGTAGCTTTGTTAAAGTACAGAAACTTAGAAAATTAATAAAAAATGGGGGATTTGGCCTTATTCCATGGAGTCAGTTCCCTTTGGGTAGGTCCCTGGTGAGGCCGGGCTGCTCAGTAGAACATTCCATCCTATTTCCCTCCTCACAGTACACCCAGGAACACCAGGACACATCTGGGCTTTAGGATACTGTAGCATTTAATGTAAACTGGGGTTATAGAGGCCTGTGACTTGTTCAGTTTTGGATGAATTCTCTTGGGCATAGCACAAAACCTATTTATCCCTGATATGGCAGCCAGATTTTTAAGGCTGTGCTCCAAAGCATGAATATTCTACAAGTTTTCAGTGAAAGGGTGATGAGAATTTTCTTAAAATAAGCTGTTCTGCACATGCAGCTTTTTTATAAGCGTAGTCTCTCAGCCTGAGATAGATGCCAAGCACTGGGAGGGTTTTAAATTTGGTATAAGAAGCACAATGCCTGATGCTGTAAGTCACTGGACAGTCTGCAAGTGTTGCTGTTTGCACCACAGCAGTACCAATTGCTGGTCTAAGAATTTATTCTGGTTTGTCCAGTCCCTAGTCAGGGACTTCTAAGAAAATGTTTTTCTGTTCTTTAAACAATTTCTACTTTAATTGCCGGTGGGTGGAATTATGAAAATGCAGAGAGCTGAATTGATGTTGGAGTAGTTCAGCACATCATAGTATTAAATTGCTGTTAAAATAAATACTGCCAAAAGCATCTGTATTTTAAGAGGAATTGAATTTGAGTCATAAGTGACAGTATCTTTGCTTTAAATACAAGTCCAGATATTTAAGTAGCATAGTGATTCTTCCATCACTTAGTATTCCTTTAAAACTCATGCTACCTGTCTTTGGGATATTCTCTCAAAGCTGAGCTGCTCTCTCCAAACATTATATGTATCAGTTAGGGGGTTATTTTGGTTACATCGTTGGGATAGAATCAGCTTGAAAATTAGGGCTTTTCAAGGTTTGGGGGGTGTGTGGTTGATGATTGTTAAGCTTATTTTCGGCTCTATGACTGTTTTCATGACCTGTCAGTCACTTATAACATATTAAGAGCTGTGGACACAAAGAATTAAGAAAAACAGTAGTTAGGAGTTATTAATCTTTATTTTTTCTTAAACCAAATGTCCTTTGTACCTGTCTTTAAACAAAATAAAAAAGCTTAATTAGTTTGTGCTGTTTAATGTACTTTATACTTGCCAACCACCAAAGAACAAACTCTTATTCCTCATTTCCCTCACCTAAAGTCCCATATTCATGTAGTTATAGTGTGTAAGAAGCAGTTAAGGCCCAAAGGATGCCCAAATTGCAGTTTCCAGGGGAAGCAGGGTTATTTCAACGGGACTGAAGGGCAGCATTTCTCTGACAAAGGCCAGTGTTCTGGAATGAAGGTTAAATGGCAATGGTGGTGCCCTGCCAGCCTCCTGGAGAGTGGGGGCCATGTACTCTTGTCACTAAGCCAGGCAACAAGCCAGGGCAAGAAATAACATTGAAATAATTTTCTTTCTCTGTGAACCAGTCAGGAAGCTGTAGCTGGGACAGCAGTGAAGCAAAGTTATTTAAAAACACTGATAATGAAGACATTTTAAGTGTTGATTGCTCTGTTATGTAGCTTACCCTGTAACATTGTTTTAAAAGAATAGCCAATACGTAGTTAACAGTTTATTTCCTGTTACACTTGAATTGCTTCTTTTTGCTCAGTAATAAAAAGTGATTAGTATTTAAGCAAAGTAGACTCTTACATTCAGAAAGTGTCTAGTAATAATTTTATTAATTGCTGCTGAGGGGATCATTGTGCCATGATTTATTTTTTTTTAATTCCTTAATCTCAGTGGAAGAAGAGTGTTTATCAGACAATTTCTATGCTAAAACTCCTGAAATTATAGCTCCTGAGAGAGATTTCTTTACTATTTTGGCAGAATATGAGTACCTTATGGTGGCGTTTTTTTATATGTTCATTTTCCCTCTGCTGCTTGTTCTGTGTGTCTTTTCATGGCATTTAAAGGGTCAGTTGATAAAATCTTTGTTTAATGACTGCTCTCAGGTACATGAGGCAGCTTCACATGATGCACTGGAATGTTAAATAATTTGAAATCCCAGTTTGGTTCTCTTTGCTGCTTGGGTAACTTTGGATGATCTATATAAGTCGGGAAAGCTTTTTAGGATGTCAGATAGCTTGACTATTTCAATTTGCTTCATTCTCTTGGTATTATAAAGCCTGATCTTTTGCAGTGCTGGAGAAAATGATGAGTCTAGCAAGAAGTTTGCTCCTAGGATCCGTTTAGTGGTGGGTGAGCAGCGACCAAATCCGAGGCTGTATTTATAGCTTGATGTTTGCCCCGCTCCCCAGCCAGCAGTACAGGCCAGGAATAACAAAATTATTATAAATATAATTATTTTATATATAACCAAATCATTTCTAGTCAGCATGGTTCTGTGGGCTTTAATTTTGTGTGGCTTATTAGGGCAGATTGGGGTAGTTTCAAACCCTGAAGGGCTGGCACTGGTGTTCAGCTGTGGGCAGTGTCTTGGTGCAGGTACTGTTGCTTGCTGGGCTCCAGCAGGGAAAGGCAGGGCAGGAAAAAATCTGTTGTACTGCCATGGTCATGCTAAGAAATGTGTTTATTTCAAGAGATTTGAAAGCAGGAAAATCCATGCAGAGCTTGAAGGTAATAATAATGCCAAGTCAAATTTGAGAAAAATTGCTTTCTGTGATGCAGGAAGATCAGTCATTGCTTCTCATGTTAAATGTGGCAACTTGGGAATATTGCACATGTGACACCAGTGAAATTTTTTCCCTCCTCGTTGTTTCATCCTGTTTTATTTGTCTCCGTCAGAAATGTGGGGGAATAAGTCCAATCCTATTTGCCTTAAAATCTCTTATCAAGGCAGTGTGTGCCTGCTTCACCTCCCTTTGGCCGAAAGAGGGAGGTCTCTGCCTTCCTCAGTGCCTCCTACATGCTTATAATGGAAAAGAGCATTTCAGAGAATCCCTATGCATTTGGGAAGTCTCTACAAACCTGTATGGAATGGCTCTTTCTGACTGAAACTTAAAGGCTTGGCTACAAACTTGGCATGAGCCGGATTTCTCTGTGGTTACCTGGTTAACAGTCAAGTGCTACACCCAAGTATTCTTAATCTTGGAAAGAGTAGGAGGAAGTTTTCCATACAGGGGAATATTATTGTATAAAATGTAATGACACTTTTCCACTCTAGCTTTAAGATAAGTGCTTATAATTTAGCTTTTTAGCTGGAGGAGGTACATAGGTTTATAATAACTTTTTATGGACAAGCTACACAACCCCCCTGTTCCCTGTAATTTTCTGATAGATGCAAGGAGCCACGTAGGCAGCACACTGAAGTGCTTGTGGAAGTCTTGGAATTATGTCACCTACCTGAGGAGAAGTGGAGACTTTTTACATCTGCTTTTACCCAGGAGTGATGCAGCTGTAAGAAATGACACCCATATCATGCTGGGTTTTCAGCGGAGGTACACAGCTCACACACAGGGTGTGTGCGGTGGTGAGAGCGAGCATTAATTGGGAATCAAGTATCTATGGATTTAGAGGAATAAAGGGGATGAAGTGTATGGGGGCTTGGGTCTGGTGCTCTATTGCCACCTTCTGCTCATCCATCTTGCCACTGTGCTCGTGATGCAGCATGTGTTGCACCTGGGAACTTGCATTAGGCATGACATTTGATTTTTGTGTTTGAGGGAAGCTGTGCCAAAAGAAAATGTCAGTTTCTCTTCTGGATTCCTGAATGCAAAGCCCTGCTGAGATAAGGCAAGGAAAATATCTTCCATAGCAAAATGAATGATAGTTTTCATCAATTTAAAAACTAACATGTAAGCCTTTTCTCTGGCACAGGGCAGCTCAGTCTGATTTCCATTACCTTAAAAGCTCACAAATCACAAACTGAAGCATCAATATTTGCTTATTGCATTGTGAATTGCAGAATCTGGGAGTAATTTTTAGCCTTTGGATGCTTTAATAGGGAATAGAAGCAATTGTAGAATCAGAATTGATTACTTAAAGTGCATTGATTTGTTCTGAAGATTTCTACTTGGTGGTCTCTGGGAAGTGTTCCCCTGAATGTTTACCCTTTTGGCATTTATGACTTATTCCATCGCCTAAACACTGACTTTACAGCCTACTGTTCCACTAGAAACTCAGGAAGAGAGAAATAGAAAATATCAGCTCCCTTGTGATGCTGCTGGTAAAACTCTGTCCATTTTAAAATGCTGGACATAACGTGCTGTTTAAATGATAGCTGAAAGGCATATTCATTCTCTAGTAAAATTCAGGGTACAGAGGGAGCAGAGGAAACTTGATGATGTTCCTAACAGGTAATTTTAGCCAGAAGAACTGGATAGGAAGGGAATCAGCCTTGAAACTTGCCAGACTGAGATCCACAGAAGGAAGCAGGTGTATCATCATACACTTGTTGTTTCTTCTTCTTCCCCTCTTTCTTAGAAGCTATAAATGACAGGTTCCTTTTGTCTGCTCAACACTAACACTTGTCTGCAGTTCATGAGGATAGAGAACTTGAAGTCAGAGTTGTGGGACAAATAAGTCCAGCCAGCTATCAGGGAGTATGTGATATAGGGCAGAATGGCAGATTCCCAAATGCATTGTGTTTTACCTTTGTTTATAAATAGTGCAAAATAACACAATCAGAAATTGTGATTACACATCCACTTGTTGGAGTTATTGTATTAGTTTTCATACTATGACAGTAGCATTTTTTTCAGGAGTTCCTCCTTTAGTTTTCATTGTTTTCCTTCTTGGGAAATTTAAGTTTGGCATTTCTTGGATGTCAACTTCTATTGTTTTATTTTGATTTATAGTTCACTAGATAACAGCCTCATCAGCATCTAGTTGGTAATTTGAAATGATCTTCTTAAGGCATAAGAATTGCAAATTGGATTGAGGCCAGTGTAAAATAACTAGGGGATCACAAAGTGTCATTTCAAATTTTGTCACTATCTGTATTTTAGTACCTTTAAAAAATTCTGTTGTTTTCCAGCTTAGTATCAATAAATGTATTTAAAACTTTGATCTGACTTGCAACTATTCTTCAGTAAGTGGTTGTTGCAGAGTGTAATGATATCTTGACATTTAGTCAAGCTTTGACATTTTCTGTTAGAGCATATTAAACCTTCCTTCGTGCAGGTGCATTTCAATAGAGCACAGCATGACAGAGGGTCACCTTTGCTTCTGATGTAACGTCTGCCTTTTAGGCAAGAAAATAGCAGGATGGAACTTGGTCTCTGTCTGGAGCTACAGCACGTGTCAGATGCTTCCAGGGACTGGAACTCCCAAATGCCCTGTTACTTTTTGGGTTTTGTGTAACACTAGCTTTGTTGCACTCCAACGGAGCCAGTGCAATTCAGCAGAAGCAGGAGAGTTTGTTAGTTATTGTCTGCTTGATGTGTTGTGGTGATTTCTGTGGGCACATTGATGTCAAGTTGTTTCATCCAAGTTGTCAGAAAACTGCATTGAGGCCTCCTGTCTTTGATTGTCTGCTTGGGCACTTCCACAGGGCGTATCTGAGTGATTCTGGAAAACTTCCTTGTGATTATCTAGGCAGAACAAATGGGGATTTCAAGTTGCAGAATCTTTTTGCATCATATGAAAAAAACCAAACCTGTACATAATGAAATTCTGCTAACTACTTTGGGAAAAAGTTTTTGTCGAGGAAGTAGAGGAGATAGAGCATCAAAAGCTCATCAGTACTTTGGCTGTTTCTGGGAACCTGAGTGCTAGCTGATGTATAGAAAATTTGCATATAACTTGTCTGTCTCAATGTGTGGGGCATTCTTTTGTATTGAATTTGCTGTACAGATGCACAGAACTGGATTCTGCTGTTTTGTTTCCATAAGGAGCTGGTGGGGATGGTTTTTCCCCTCTTTATGTCATAGAGGCTGATCCCAGCTGCAATTTTGTGCATGGAGAAATCAAAGGTCAGACGAGGGCATGGTCTGTTTTTGCCAAAGAAGTGTCTGTGATCTGCAGAACAAGATGGTGGCTTATAATGGGAACTGGAGTGAGGAGCTGGCTGCTCAGTGTCCTGATAGGCAACAAAGGAAAAAGCAGACAAGTGGAGGATTTAGCAAGTTCAGGGGCTGAACTTGCCTGGAACTTTAGACTGAGTGTCTTAATCCAATTGCTGTGCAGATTCTTAGGGTTAAAATTGAAGAAGGATGTTCAAATGGCCTGCTGAGATTAAATTAATCACTGTTGATGTTCAGATGGATTTAAACTGCAAGGATTTAAGCCTGCCTGGAGCTCTGTGTGTAGCTCTGCCTTCCCTCTGGTTTCCTTCAGGACACACTCTACCCCGAGCACTGTAGCAGCAGCAGTCACATGTGTTGTTCCTGTGCTAGTTTACACTGGATGATGCTCTTGCACTGAGGCTTGGAAAAGATGGGGTTTTTCTTGGTTTGGCTAATAATGTTACCTTCTAGTCTATCCAACAGAATAGAAATGTCCTCAGGATACTGGTCAGGGATAGAAGCCTGTTAGGTTGAATCAAGGTCCTTGTGGAGTGAGGGAGAGAGCTGTTGTGTATCAGCTGCCGAATGGAACATCTGCTTGGAGTTTTTGGATCAGCTGGGGCTAAAATGCAGCAAGTTTTCACCATTTATCCAGGTTTTATTTCAGTGAGCACTGAGGTAACATTTCCCTTCAGTGGAAATGGTGGAATGTCTTTTGCTGCTGATAAGAAACACTGCCAGAAAGCTTTAAAGGACTGTGTGTGTCTGATGGGGGAAGCTCTGGCAGTGGAGGAGTTTGAACTGCACCTCAGGTCTTGTCACATGTGCACCAGGTTCCTCAACAAGTCATGGTTGTGTTGGGAGTTAAATGGCCATTCCTGCCCAGGCTGTGTCCTTCAGTCTCCTCCTGTGCTTGACTCTTCTGGAGCTATTTGCAAGTGCAGGGAAGAACAGGCTTCCTTCAGTCATCTTTGGACAAAACAAGCTGTGACAAGTGGGTAGATGCATTAGAGCTGTGTTTGACTTAGGAGCATGGAGCTGGGAATTGAATTAATCAAGGAAAAGGGAGAAACACCAGAAATGGAGGAGGGGAAAAAAGGTAGGAATGGGGTGAGGAAGAGTGAGGCAAGATAAGAGAAAACAAAGGAATAAAAAAGGTGTAGGAAAAGGTTGACCAAGGTTTGTCCTGCTTGCCAGTGCATTGTGGCAGGAGTTGAAGGTGCCTGGGATAACTGTGTACCATATCCTTACATAAAAGGCAAAGGCAAATTTACACTTTGGAATAATTTAAGATTTGCTGTGGTATTGGAATCTTTTCCCAAGCTTTAGAATGTTCCCTCAGGTGAAGGTCAGTGCATCCTGGTTAAGTGATAAACAGTAAACTTCCAACTTAATCTGTATCTTTGGGAAATGTGCTTTATGGATAATGAATGAAAGAAGGTCAGCAGGAAAGTGACCATGGCAACTCAGCTGCCATCAGCTGTTAGAACACAAACCTATTCCCTGGTGTTTTAGCACGAGCACTCTTCATTCTGTGTGAGGGAAGGTCAAGGAAATGGCTCCCCAGCTTCACAGATGTGACTCCTGACTTGATTGGCAGTGTGGAAAATCATGTTGCAAGCTCTTCTGGGCAAGTAGAGAAATCCATTAGGAGACCCTGTGTGTAATGGGGCTGTGTACAAGTGCTCATCTTTTTATTGTGTCCCAGTGGCCATTCTATGTCTATAGCTGTGAGTTTGGCATTCTTTCCAGATGTTCAGGTACCACAGCTAATGGCCAGTATTAGCCTCTGTTAGAAATAAGTCCGTGTTTGCTCTTGTACAGATCCAGTGTCTCTTCAGCCACAGAGCTGGCATGTTCTAGCGCAACATTCCAGGCCCTAGGTGGATTCCCAGCTGTCAAAAGCACTGATAATGAGTCTGCAGGATCTGCTGAGGGCAGGGGAAGAATGGAGCTCCATGATTTCATTGCTCTTTTTACTCACAGAGAGCACGTGCTTTATAACCTCCTCTCATCGATACTAATGCCTGTGGAATCCCTTTGCTGCATTAAACCCCAGCCAGCTGAGGAATGTCCCTTTGAGGCTGCAGTAGCTCAATTCACAGCCTGGCATTAAGCTGTACATAGTTTCAGGGGTCATAATCCCAGCATATCTCTGCTTTTCAATTTCTGTGCAGTTCTAGTCTTTAATTGAAAAGGAAATGTTTTATCCTTAATTGTATTATTGCTCCTTCTTTCCTGTCCAAATCTCCTGCTGTTCTTTCTTAAGTGTCAGCTTTTAGAATTGAAAATGCTGGACTTTTCATTCCAGTAAGTGAATTTGTAATGATCTTGTGGTTGTTCCTTACATGATAACTTCAGTTGTGTAAGCCAGGAACATTGTTTTCTGGGAAGTTGATGGCTTCCCATTCCGTTCTCTCTGCACCATCACTCAAATAGGTGTAAGGAATCTGGTGAGATGATGTCTTACCTTGTTCTGTGGAGCCTTTTCCACAAAAAATATGGGGTCTGCTCCCACTCTGTTTAAGTTGGTAGTAAATCTGTGATAACCCAAGAATGTATATGGCCAGTGACACTCTGTTAACAAACAACTTTGTGGTATGAAGTGATGCCATCCAAGAATGGCATCTTTTCCCTTGCTTTTTAAATTATGAATAGGCAGTACTGCTGGATTTGAAAGGAAATTTCTGTGAATTTATTTAATTAAAGATACCGGAGGCTTACAGAAATGCAAAACATTTTATATATGTTAATTTGTAATTAATTAATTATTAATGAAGTACTTATATTAACAAACCACAACTTCATAATTTTTTAATAGGATTTATGTTATTGGAGGCTTATGAATTTCTGGGTAAACCTTATGGTCAGGAGCTTGCTTGCTTGCTTTCATATCTTTATTACATTAATTTTCCTCTAATAAAGATTTTTCTTCCCCTCTCCTTTGGTAGCATCTCAAGTCCTTCTGGGTAAGCCAAGATCTGCTTATTTGGGTTATTTGAGAGCAATGTAGGCCTCATTTTTCTTGGTTGCTGGTTGGGAGGGAGCAGGAGATGGCTGAGTCATTTTTCAAGAGGAGTCATTTTGTGTATACACTGATCCTTTATGTTGCTGTCAGACATTTGATAGAAGAATTGACTCATAATATTTTGCACTATTAAGGCTCCTGACACATTTTAGAAACATTATCTTAGTGTTGTTGAAAGCTGCCTGCCAGCCAGTCCAGTTAGCAGGTCTGTATAGAATTAGCATATTGGGTGAAAATACAATAACTTTAATCTGTTAGAATTAGTTTCACCACAGCAGTGATGCCAGTCTTTTTTTCTCTATACTCGCACAAATCTAAAATTTGAATGTGTGTGTTTTTTCCCATTTTCTCAATAACATATGACCTGACATGGCTGCAAATTATGGATCAGCGAATCATTTGGTTTGCATTTCAGAAGAGTTTCACTAGTCATGTTTTACATGGGTAAGATTTGCACACAGCTAAGAGTAATGTCCTAAACCCAGATATTATTTGCTTTCTGGTTGTGCAGAGGGGATCCTCTGAGGAGAAATATTTTTAAGGTGCTGGAATTCATTTTTCCTTTTCACTGTTTTGTCAGGCTAGATGTAGATCTCTGAAAATTGTGAACATGTGGCCATAGGAATGACTTTTTTTGCCTTAATTATATTTTTGAAAGGTGTAAGTGCATTTATGAGAAAGTATCAGTGGTGATCAATATTTGCCAAGAAGAAAAACACATGCTTTTTTTTCTGTGGCAGCTGAGCTGAAGTCAGTGCTGACGTTCTTGTTTACAGCATGTCATCCTAGAAACAGACTATTAAGAAGATTCCTTGTTTTCTTTCAAGACATTTGAGGTGTTAATTGTCATGTACTCCTGATTTTCTTGTCTTGAGATAATGGAATTTAATCCTAACATGAGGCTATGGCAAATACAACCCTGAGATGCTAATGATGCCATATTCTGTCATTACTGCTTGGAAAATTATCTGCAGAGTTGTCCCTGACCAGAGAAGTCTGATGTATCTGTTGTTTTGAAGAGTGACTATTTTTGTTACGTTCTTCTTCAATTTTTCTTTTTGCTTTAGATTTGTGTTTTCCAGCTCCCCTCGGTTTGGATGTGAGACGTGCTTGGTGGGAGGAGGCAATGAGAGGAGACAATGGCATCTGCGTTCCTTGCTAATTTTAACCTCCAGCTATCTTCCCTCTCAGGATGCTCCGTGCACACAGCAGAGCTCGTGGGCGAATAGGGAGCAAATGATTTTCCCCAAGCAAACTAATTATATGCCAGACAGAAGCGATGGTGCCAAAATGACTGATCTCTCTCCAAAATCATTCCAGAAGCTTTTTTCCAGCTTCCAAGGCAGAGTAGGAGTCTCATAGGTAGTAGCTGTGTTAATGGAAGCTCTGGCAGAATCCAAATAAGTATGACAGGCCTGAGCCTTTAGTGGGTGTGTGCTGTGTTAGCACTGCAGTTCATTACTTGAGATTGCATGTTCTGTGGTACTCATTCCACACACCACGTTCCTAAATTAGATGTGCATTTTGAGACAAGCAGATAAAAGCAGGAATCGGTTCTAGGACTCTCATACCTCTGTTTGTAAGTGCTCTGGGTATGTAAGTCATTATAGCTGAGGAGGACAATTTTCAGTAACAATTTGCTTGATGAATGAGCCTCCTTTCTTGATTGCAGATTGTCTGCAAACAGATTGCAATTTTAAGAAACTTGTTTGTTATTAATCATAATTTTGTGTGTAATAATCCCCCCTGCTCCCGTGAAAATTGCTGTTGATAGTGAGATTTACTTTGTGGTCCTGGGAGGATGCTGAGAGCAACTCCTCAAAATATTGAGTCCATGATAATCCAACAGCAAATGTGGGGAACACAGTTGGAGCAGAATCATACAGAAGTCATGGTGGGGATGTTTGCATGTAATTTTTTTCATTATTTGTTCAGCTGTAACAGTGAGGGAAAACTGACACCGTCTAATAGCTGTCCTAATAGGCAGTGTAAAATGAGCCTGAGGGGCTCTGGGGAGCCGCAGCAGCCGGATCCTGTGTCTGGGATCACCTCCACAGCTCACAGTAATTGACAAGCCCTGCACAAGCCCTGCTCCCTGCACAGACCCAGCAGAGCAAGGCCCTGGACTCTGAGCTGTGTTTTCATGCAGGGCTTGGTTCTTCTCCGAGTTCCCTGGGGGAAGTGCTGCTCAAACAGCACACAAAGCTGTATGATGCCACTTCTACTGCGCCTGCTGTTATGTTCCTAAAAATGTTCTGTACTTCTTGGGTATTGGTATAGTGTCCTTTCTTCTTAGCCAGCTCTCCACAGGCGCTGTGATTCTATTTTGCTGCTTTCCAGACAGAACAGGACCAGTGTCTTTTCTGTTCCATTTGTTTGGTGGGGCTGGGAGAAAATGCCTGTGATTAGGGTCAGCTGAACAGCCTGGAAGGTTTCTGTTTACTGGGACAGCAGATAGCTCTGGTACAAGCTTCCAGGCTGGCTTTGACTTGGCCAAACTGTTACAGAAGTGAACAGGCCCTTCAGTTCTGGTCTGATCTTCCTGCTAGGGCTGCTGACAAAGGCTGTGTTTGTACATGTATTTCTTATGACAGCTCCTTGTCTTGGAGGAATTAGAGAGAGATCCCCATCTTGTCATGGAATAACAGCCCTGTCTCTGCAGTGCTGAATGAGCTCTGATGCAGCTCTCCTTGTTTGGGTAATCCTGTAGCCAGCTAGCAATTTACTGAGCCTTTGTGCCTCTTCCTGAAAACATGAAAAAATCCTATTCACATATCAGAGTGGGTGCTGTCCAAAGGTAGATCAGGAATTACTTTATTTTAGTTCTTTCCTTCACAGTTTGGTTTGCCACAATAGACAACATGAAGTGTAGACTGGAAAGAGGCCAGGGGACCCATCTGCTAAAAAAGAGGAATCTTTATAATTAAAATCCAGTCGGCAGAGCCTAGGGATAATGGCATACCTTTCCTCCTATGAATATGTTCATGAACTTTGCCCATCTGGAGAGATTCCCTCAGTGCCCTGCTAAATTGTTTGTGTGGACACAAAGGAAAGAACAAAACATTGAAGGATTGCTGAAGGTCAAGGCATTTTTGTGTTCTATGCAGGTATGTGATTTAATGCCCTGCAAGTTGCATCTGAGAGGAAATTTCTTGCTTTGGTTGCTGTTTTCAAGTTTTTGGCAACTTTACATAGAATCAAAAAGAGCATTGAAACTCTCCTCCTGTGGCGACTACTGTTGTGTCCATCCCCCCTTTCTACATTTCCAATGTGCCTGGCTCAATGTTATCTCTTTGTTGCTCTTTAGTTTTGATTTTTACCTTCAAGCAGTTTTGTGGGTAAAACCGAGATGCATTGGAGCAGTGGAGTCTTTGTGTATGTGTTGGGAAACTGGTGCAAATGGAGATAGTTATTAAAAAGAAATAAAAATGGGTATTGCCATGCATATATCCAGGTCATATACAGACAAATTCACAGCAATGCCTTCTTTTATTTTTCAGGACAATTAAATATCTGTGAAGAGGGATGTTGCACAAATTCAGTGAGAAACAAACATAAAGAAAAACCCAACTGATATAACCTTGCAATCCTACCCTCTGTGACCTCTCTTTGTCGTAATTCTGACTGCCCTGATTCCCAGTGCTCATAAATATTCCATTACATCAGCAGCACAAAAGAAATTCCCTTGTAGCATTTCACAGAGAGACCAAGTTTCTTATTAATTTTGCATAAATAATATTTCTCCTGATGCTGAAACCTAAATGCAATAACTCCTGAGCATTGTTGTTTGGATTGGCTTTGTTGGTTTCCTTAATTTGTAGGTGGACTAAGGGGTCTGTTAACTCCTGGGGTTCCTCCATGTGTCCCTGTGTTATTAGAGCAATTCTCTTTTTATTGCTTTGCCTTTTCACTTGCAGCTGAGGACTCGGGGATCAATTAGAACTTAACCTGAAGTTTAAAAATAATAATTTTTTTTAAAAAGGGGGAATAGAACCACAGCTGTAGCAGAGTGATTTCTAATCTCCTTGTGCTAATGGATCGGATCCTGTCGATGGAGAATGAAAACAGCTAATCAGCCCCCAGCTTGTGTCCTCTTGACACTTGCTCGGTTCCAGGGCTCTTTTATGTTCATATCTAGTCCTGCAAGATTGCTTATGAACAGGGCTCTGACAGGTCTCTGCTATTTCACTCATCATGTGGAGAGTAATTACACCATTAGAGGAGAAATAAAATAAACAAGTGATTAAAAACCCATTTCAGAGACCTACCCTGAACATTTTATCACTTGAATGTTTGATAGAAGATTTGAAAGAGTTTCTATTTCACTTTGGTCTGATTCTGTTTTCATCTTTGTTCTCTATGTGAAATAATGCTGTCACTTTATGACCTTTTAACTACCATTTGCTTCGGTATTTTATCATATGGGTTTCCCCTTATGTTTTTGTCTCATTTCATCATCACACTGGATGAAACGAACGTACTTAGTAGGAAGGGTTCTAAACTATTTTTAGCTCTGGTATTTTGAGGAAGTAACATTTATTTCAAACTTGAAAGTTGAATAAAAGAAATCTGTATTATATTCAGTCGCATGCTTCCACTCAGAGAAATTATTAAAGTTAAAAAAAAAAAGAAATAAATGATTGAAAGTGTTTTTTGAAAAAAGTTCATTAAAAATGTTCTTTCTAGGTTATGTTTGTGAAGAAAACAAAGGAGTAGAAATAACTTTGATTAATTCATTGTGTATCACCATTTTCCAACTGTTTGGTGAGCAGGCTTGAAGCAAACTTTAAATGTGGTGTAGATTTGTGTTGAATTACCAAGGAGTGACTTAAAAGACAAGTTAATTGAAGATGACATTGGTTTGAACTCTGTGTTACCACTTTAGCAGAATTGTAGGGTTTTTTAAAAAAGCAGGTGTATCTAGTAAGTAAATGTATGTATTGAAATGGATATACAGACCAAACAATTGTGTATTTGGGAGAGGGTACTTAGAACATGACTTACCTCTTCTTGCCCACCTTGTGAGCTTTTCAGGTGCCTGAAGAACAAAGCAATATGATACTTTTAAATGTCAGCAGAAAAAAATCTGATATGTTAAGCAGTCTGTCCACCCTGGGAAAAATTCATTTTTCATAGAGCACTTAGATTTGCTCCATTTCACTGGATTTTAATCCACACACTTTCCACTCTACACTGAGCTGTGCCATGAGCTGACTGGAGAAAAGCAAATACCAGATCATGGAGCTCATAATTTGTTTTAATTTGGAACATTAGCACAGGCCAGTATGTGAAAGTTGACCCCGAGTTTGACAGCTGAGAGAAACAGATGTGTTAAAAGCAATATGGAATAACAAGATTGAAGAATGTCAACTCTGACTACACCACAACATGCTGTGCTGACCATTATTTGTGTTCATGTTGACGTACATGCTCCAATAGGAATGTGTAAAACCAATATAAATTTGCTTTTTGCTATTTGGTCTTTACACTTGTGTAAGATAAATGAAGAGTTTGAGAACACAGTTTAATAGATGTGCCTTTCTAATAGAGCTCCCAATCTCAGTATGATAAAGCATCTCACTGTGCTGCTGGAGTTGGGTTTTTGGGTTTATTTAAGCTCCTGGCTGCCATTCATTTCACTTGTCAATACAGTTTGTGCACTGGCATATGCCCAGTGAGTAGAGAGACAAGGCATTGAATTCCAGCCCAGCAGTTTCTAACGATTTTGGAGCTGAGAGCCCCTACCCTGAGGGATTTATAACAATGCACCACCTAAAGATTAGGTCTGAGAGGTGGAGTAGACCCAGTATTAGGGCTGCCTCTGAGTAATACAGGTGTCCCTGAATTCCCATTGTGGCATATTGTTTGGGACACATGATTATTAGAATTAATTAAATTAGAATTAGTATTATTACAATTAATTAAAAATTAAATAAAAAGCATTTTCTGAGAACAGATTTATGTGTATTAACTCTGCAAGGCTGTGTGTACTGGCTGCCTCAACCCAGCAATGTAAACAACTATAAAAACAGGGGGAAGAAAAGTAATACAGCTTTAGTTCAGTACAAGATCATTCCAGAGGGGCTTGAGAAAGCTTAACCTGTTAAGTTTTTTTTTTTTTTTTGTCTTACATTTAGGAGATTTGAGCCCAGGCCTCCAGCCTTAACCTAGTGGAATAACCATCTTGTCACACATAGTAGACCTTGTCTCTGCATGGAAGAGCAATGCTTTCTAAGTTTTGCTCCTCAGATTTTAGCAGAGCTTAGAGGAGGGGATTGAGTTTCTCTCTTTGGCTCTCTCTAACACATTGAGCCTGTGGAGGGCACAGGGGTGCAGCTGTCAGGAGGAGCTGGGTGATTTACCCACCACCCACCACAGCCTTTTCTCTGCCCTCAATCTTTTCCTCTGCTCTGTTGATGCTCCCACTCAGCAGTATTAGATGCTATGTAGTGGCATTGTATAAAAACTCTTCTTTTTTTGCAATTTGAAACGTTGTTAATCTACTTACATTTTCCTATGCAGCATATTTTTATTTTGTGTGTTGCTATTTTATAGGTTTATTGTCACTACAAACAAACCCCTGTTGTTCTCTTTTTATTTTCTCTGCAAAATTAACGTGGGCTTGCCTGGCTTCTGACAAGTCATTGAATTTTGTTATTAGCTGTGCATTATTAATATCTCCTAGGCTTTTGTTGTTCTGGATTTTTTTTAATGTGACCTTACACACTTTATATTGATGTTCATCACTCCACTTTTTTTTTCCTTGAGAGTTCTTAAGGTTGTGAACTTCTTGAAGTAAGGATAGTAGAAGAGAAGAGAGGGTCTCTTCATGCTTGCAGGATAGTTACATTATTGTTTTCATATAGATATATTTTATATAAAACTCTGAAATTAATACTTATAAATTCATAAACTTCCAATAATATAAAAATTGTAACAATGTGGTGTGTTATTATGAGTATTTTATTCATAATGAACTAATTAATTACAAATTAATATAGAAAATATTCTGTATCTCTCACTGTCGTGTCATCGGCCAAAGAAACATAAGAATGAGATTTGCTGAATTTGAGGAATAAGTGGTTGGAATTTGTGTATATTTATGCCATATCTTATGCCGTGCTGGTTTTAACATGAATAAAAAGTAGCTTGCACACGGCCCTCCCCTTAGGAGGAAGAGCCATGGCAAAGCTTGGAGCATTCCACAGTGTAGCCAATTTGACCAATGCTTTAATATTTGGAAGTGGAATTAATTTTAGCTGGTTACTCCTTTTGGCAGAATTAATGAACTGTTCAAAAGGCTTGTGGATGTGGCACTTGGGAACATGATTTAGCAATGGCCTTGACAGTGCTCAGTGAAAGTTTGTCTTGTTCATCCTAAAGGGTTGTAGGATTCTATCACCAGAGGGTAAATCAGTAGCTATTGATTATGGCATGTACCATGGGTGGATAACAAGCCCAATAATTAGAGGTGCTCTCTGTTTGCAGGAGGGATCATTATAGCAGTGCTTGTTCTCATGATCTCAGCTTAGGTTTCTGTTTTCCGAGCACCTTGGCTTTGGACTTGGATGGGAATTCCAAAGTTCAGTTAACTTAACACCAGACTAGAATGGCTAAAATAATGTTGCCTCATAGACATATTTCAAGTAAAAAGTTTTGCAAGAAGATTTTTTATCAATGTAATGGACTAATTAGAAACAAGTAAATTGCATCCTTGACCTAGTTCTGTGGAGCAGTGCAAATTTAAGTTACACATCACGGAACATGCTGGCAAACTTGGCTGTTGAAGTTTTAGCTGGAAATTGTTGAAGTACAGCCTGATCAGCCTTCAGGTTATTTATGTATAACTAAAGGAGCCGTCCTTTGACAACTGACCCGGCTCAGGATCAGTTCAGTCTGCAGTGAGTGGAGTACTGGAAAATAGCTGCATTTTTCTCAGGAGTTACTCTGTGTTTCTGTGATAGCAAAATTTCCCCCTGCTTTTAAACAGCATTTTCTTCCCTGAGTTCCCTGCTGCAACTCAGTGGAAAGAGTACATCAAAAATAAAAGGAATAACATTAATGTGAATCTCTCTCATCTTAAAACCATCAGGAGTTCCCCATTAATATGTACATCTCACTGCAAGGAAAATGAAAATTTACTGAAGGAGTCTTTTGACCCAGTCAAATCTCATGTGAACCAAACCTGGATATACTATATCACCCACTCAGCTGTATTTTCAATGAGCCTTTTCAATGTCTTGAGGGAAATTAGAGTGGGAAGAGGAAGCTGGGGGGAGGGTGACCAGGGCCTAACACACTGGGTGAATTTTTTTTTTTTTCCCCTGCACAGTTCCTTAAAAGAGCTCCATCTTAGGGCAGGGTAGGAAGGGAGTTCTGCCCTGTGGCAGAGATGTGATCCCTGTAATCACAGTTAATACCCACAAATTAAGTATTGTCACCTTTATTGGCTTAATCTATTGAGTTATTAGAGTCAATGAGCCCTGGAAAGTCAATGGGTAAGCAGAGGGAGATTTGGTGAGACTCTGGCTTAGTATGGATCTAGGAGGGAAAAAGGCTGGAAGTGCTGGGACAGGAGGCCCCAGATCCTCTCTCCTTCCTCACTGTCCGAGGGGTGCAGCAGTGGGGTCTCTGCTGACCTGGATTGCAGCGTTGGCTCTGCTGTCTCTGTGTCTGAGCTACCCCTGCCACGAGCTGGCAGCTCAGCAGGTCCTGCCTGCAGGGCATCCATGGTAAAATAAAACCAACATTCATTGGCCTGGTGACAGGTTTTATTCATTTTCTACTTAAGTTCCAAGCAGAGCAGCAGGCAGCTTCCTAGGCACAGTAATAGACACTTAGATGATTCCTGTGACCACATGATTAGCTGTATAATTTATTACCAAATTTCCCTAAATATAGTATTGCCAGTAGTAACCAATTAAAATAATCAGAAACAGTGGCCTGGTATGAGGAAACAACAAATCCATCATGAGGACTGAATTGCTGTTAGGATTTATGCTGTCTGAGTTATAGCTTGTTGATGTTGATAATAGAACTAGTGAATATTCTCATTACCAAGTATTTTATGGAATAGCAGTTATGTGGCTTTTGCTTGCCTGGTGGGATTTCCCATATAAAGAAAATGAAAGGCAAGACACTTTTTTCCCTTGAATGTATTTTATTAGTAGTTGGAAGTTTTAAAAATATTGCAGAAGTGCTGAGTTGTCTTTCAGATGTTTATACGTGGTTTAATAAGCATATAGCCAGTCTCCTGAGAATTCATTTCATACCTCCTCTCTTCAGGGTTAGTCTTTCAACTTCTTTTTTAGCTTTGTAAACCTCTAATTGTTCCATACAATTATTGTTATTGTCTGATTTTCTTTGTCCTTCTGACAAGTGTTTCCATTTCTTACTTCTTCCCCCCTCCTCCTGTCATGGCCTCAATGCTTTGGTTTCTCCTTGGAACCTGCCCGCTCCATTGTGCCATGGCCATGAGCCTCCCCAGTGCCTAGGCCAGCACTGCATCTCTGTTATCTAGGAGATTTTAGAGTAACTCATCTACATATGGGTAAAATCTTGGCCTCTCTCAGCTATGTAGGGCATATCCCAAAAGGGTTTTCATAAAAACCTTCCTGTATTTGTATATTTATTTATTGACTTTAGGTTAGAGCTCAAGGCTTAACGGCTCCTGAAAAACTGACATCTTGAAAATTAAGATGCACAGAAAAAATACCATGTAAAAGCCTGGAGATAACCCTGTTATTTCCCTTTAGTTTTCTGGGAAGCATAGTCTGAAAATAAGTGTTAATCAGGTGCTACAGGATAGGATTTTGATTTGGTTCCTTTTCTTTTAACTGAAGCACTCTACACTTGCATCACCATCCCCAGCTGCCTGCACAAAATCCAATAACTAGGTCACTTACTGTCTTTTTACAAACATGGAATGCCCAGGGAATAAATCTCAGCCTTCTGTCCAGTTTTAAATATTGATTCCAAGTTATAAGTCTATGGAGAAATTCTTATGAGCTCTATACCTCTTATTTTATTACAGCTTAAGGTTTGTGATAGTAGGGATAAAACTTAACAACCCGAGTCTGTTTCTTTGCTAACTAGTAACAGATGGAGCTACATTTGGAAGTGTGCATGTCTTCCAAGGCAAAGCATGAAGCTGTGCAGGTTTGCAGGATCACACTCTGAACATGGTCCTAGAACCAGGCACTGATTTTCATGTGTGAAATGTTAAGGTAGAGAAGGAGCTGGGATTGCTGGATTCATATTCAAAAAATTCCAAATAACCTTTGATAGGAACAGCATTGTCTCGCTGTGTCACGCATGAATTGCTGAAGGTTTGAGAATCTTCCCTTCCTGGTTCTTCTCTTTTGCATGAATGAAATATGCTCTAAAACCCCTGGGGTGAGTGGTAGGCCTGATGTTGCCATCCTTTGGTAGGTGGAGCTGGGAGAGGGACAGTGGTCTGGGCATTCTGAGCCAGCAGTGGGTGAGGAGAGAGCAGGCACACATGGGCTGGGTGAGGAGCAGTAGCAGCTCTGACACAGGACAAAGGCGCTTTGTTAGGAAAAAACCCAACAGAAAACAACAGATAAAGAACAAGGCCAAAAATAGAGCCAGGGAATGGTGATTGGATGAGGCATCCCCTAATTACTATTGGATCTTATGGAAAAAAGACTCTGTTCTATAGTATTGTGATAAGCAATGTTGCTATATACAAAAGGGCAGATTTAAACTGTGTAATTCTGGCTTTCCTACTGCATGAGTTTAGGGAATTGCAGTCATGATGTTCTTTTAGCACCGTTTCTTTCAGTGTGACATGAGCAAATTTGTTTAATGCACCATATGCTACTGATGGAGATCTCCTAACATTTTCTCACCTTGAAAAACAGAGATTTTTAAGGAGATTATTGAAAGTTAAGAGGATAACATTACATTGGGTAGACTGTGGTATAATCAGACTTCTTTTTATTTACTAAAAGCACTTTAAAAAGGTTAAAAAAGGGAAATTTTCTGTCTTCAAGGTAGGATCTTTAAAACATTTCTTTTCACCTATTCAAAATGAAAATGACCAGAATAAATTATGTAAGGGTTCCTCACATGGGGGTTCTGGCTCAGCACCATCAAAGTGACATAACTGTGAAAAGCTGTCAATTGGCATTTCTTTGGTCTTAAGGAAAAATAAAAGCTTGTGTGTATAAATTGGATTCTTCAATATATGCAGCCTTATCTTTGATTCCAGAATACATTAAGCCCAGTGGCTAATATGATATTCTCTGTGGAATCTGTTTGATGGCTGCATTAAATTGCAAATACAATAAATAGGTAACTGACCTGAAGCACTGGTATTTCTAACATTTCCCTTTTGTTATCTGTGCTTAATTCTGGGGCAGAAAACAACATCAGTAGATGTCCAGTGTATGCTCAGAGCACCTGCAACTGCAGGACTCTGCTGCTTGTTCTGTGCTGTGGGAGGAGATCTGCAGCCTGGGCTGGCAGGCAACTGCTGAGAAGAAATCTGTGTCAGCTGTGATTTTCCTTTTCTGGACTAGAAAGCAAAATAATCAGCTATATATAGCACACTTGAAAGAGACTGCAAAATCTGTCCAAGTAAATACAACATTGTTGGGCACTTTGCAATGCTAGGTCTTGCCTCTTCCCAGGATCCCTCTGAGAAGAAAAATGCAGGAAATGGAGACATTAAACATTAACTGATATTTAGCAAATTGCCTGTGTGTTAGATAAGCATCTGGCAGAATTCTGTTTATCTCGCACTTGATAAAAAGTAGCAAAACTGAAATGTCCAGGCTAGTCTCCATTTTATACCGGTATTTTGAGGGCAAGCCAGTGTGGTTCTGGAAAATTGTCCTTGGTACATGTTGGTATGGGGTCAAGATCAGGAGGTTTGCCAAGCAGCTGTTGTCCTCCTGCAATGTTTCTCACAAACTGTAGATTTTGTGTGTCAAACTAGGGATGCTTCATTATTACAGCAGGGAACACTCAGAATTCTGTTTAGGAAGGGAGCCAAAAATTTATCACGAGCTTTCTAGTCTAGGAACACAGAATAACCTCATTTAGTGACACTCTTTTATTCCACATTTGTGGTGTGAATGTTTTAGAGGCCTTAATCTTAGTTGAAACTTGTAATTTACCACAGTGCTAGAAAAAAATGTAATCTGACACTGAGAACATATCTGAAAAATGCCATTCTTTGGCTTTTGGAAAGAGAGTCAACAAAGACCTAAATGATGTTTCTTTGTAGTTTGGTGTTCTTACTTCAGAATGTGCCATTACATAGTATTTTCTGTTTGTTTGCCTGCTGCTTTAAACCTTCCCTTTGGAAAGACCTTCCTGGAGCTCTGTGTCATAGAATCATTTAGGTTGGAAAAGACCTTTAAGATCAGAGCCCAAACATTAAGACATGTATTAAAACTTGCAAAATCTTTTCTCTCATTTCTTGGGCACATGGTTAATGTTTTGTAGTGGATTATTTGTTTCAAGCAGATTTTTTATTTTTTGTTGCAGATCTTAGGAGTGTTATGTTTAGTGAGTAGCAGTCCAGAACAGAGCAGCTGGGTCATCAGGCTTTGTGGCCACATCAAATTCATTGCTCTTGGCACTACTGAGTGCTTCTCTTGGTAGCACATCTGGGCTTGGTACTGGCTAGCAGGCCCAAACCTGTGTTTAATCAGCAGCTGTTCTATCCATTGCACTTCCTCCTCCACCTCCACTAGAGTGGTAGCTTCTACTATTCCTTTTTGCACTCCCAGGTGAAGTCCGTATACCTTTACTCGCATGAGGAGCTGTAAGTCACTCGGTCCTGCACCGATCAGTGTGAGAACTCAGGCTTTGTTTTGGCTCTGGTGGAGGGAAGCCCAGCCCCAGGCAGCAGTGGCAGCACGCAGCCTCCAGCAGGAAGTGAGGGCGGTTGCCAAACACAGCGTGTGGAGCTGGAGTAACGCAGGTGTTGTGGTTTGCTAGCTCCTGATTTATCTTCAGCTGGCTCTGAAGCCTGTTGGGGTATGGTGTGCCTGGTTTTGTGCAACAGAGGCACTTGTTAATAGTGTAATAATTAACTGCTCCGTTGCTGTGTGCTGTAAAACCTCAGGTGATGTCTTAGATGTGTCCTCTTGTGGTTTCAATTACACAACTTCAGACTGACTTTATCAAATACTATTTTAGCCCAGAGGAAGGATGGTGAACTAGGTATGTGTGTGAAATAATAAGGTGGATTTTTGTAGTCTTGGAACATCACAGACCCTCACTGCTTTCCTGTTTGTGTCCCCAGGATCTGAAAGCATTAGCAGAATAGGTCCAGCATGACTCTGTCCCCTGCTCAGGATCCTGAGGGCAGGTGTGCTTCCCACATCCTCTCATGAGCAAAGCTTGTTGTACTGGTGTATCAGGTACGCACCTATGGGCATGGCACTCCAGTTCGTGAGCTCATGCTGCTCTGGTGGTTCTGCTGATGGTCAGGGGCTTTTGGAAATGAGGTTACACAGCTCAGCCTTGGAGGAAAGCAAAGAGTGCTGGGGATGGAGAGTTAGGAGCGGTTGCTAAGAATATCGGATCAGCCTGGGTCTCTATGGCAACAGTGTTGCCAGGATGAGAAACTTTGCCTGCAATCAGTCTGAATTCATAAGTACCAGGGTCTACCTGTGACGCACTGGGAAGTCAACCTCAATTTTCTGATCCAAAGGGTATCTTTTATTAAATCCTTAAGGATTCATATTCTCTATGTGCTAAGTAGTCTGGTACAGAGACAAAAGAAAGCATCTGTGTGAAGTCAGGGAATGCTTGAGGGGCCAGGTTAGAGACACATGTGCGAAAACAAGCATGTGAATAATTAGGTTGCATTTGTGTTACTCCTTGGCTGGATGTATAAGTTTTTCATTCCAGGTGATAAGATGAAGGAAGTCCCTCTTGGTTTTGGGCCAAGGCTTGTTTCCAGCTACAGATTCCTTTGGGTCCTTTTTATGTTCAGTCTCCTTTACTAGTTTATCACTGAGAGATTTGGGTTGTGAGTAGGGTGTGACAATAAGCACACAAACTGTAAGAAATTGTGTTGCTTCACTGCAGATAACTATTCATACTGCAATTTAATTTCACAGACAAAATATGAATGTTTAAATCTGTGATGAATATGAAGAATGTCTAAATCTGTGTCTATGAAAGTTAACTTGCTTTTTTTTAATTATATGACTCTGTAGGCTAAATTTAATCATAGCTGCTATGAATTAGTGAGTGTCCTGTAGATTAAGCAATTACCTAACTGGTCAAGTATTTCACATCTTGTGATCAATGCACTCTGCTATGTTATGCCAGTGACCTTTCATTATTTACTGGTACATATTCTCAAAATGGAGGATGCAGATGCATCTCTCACCCTTTTTACACATAGTTTTTCTTTCTGTGGCTCTTTTTGCTTGTTGGGGATGGCCACCTTTCCAAGACACATCTGTCTGATCTGTCAAGATCTGGTTGGTCAAGTCTGTGTGGTGCTGCAGTTGTAAGCTGAACAGCAGAGAACAACTGTGAGCAGCCCAGTGCCTTGTGGTGTTCCCAGGGCCTTTTCTGTGCCAGCTCTCTGGCTTTGCTCTGTGCCAGGCTCTTGTGTCACCCACAAGAACTGACACTTGTTTAGTCTAAAAAAGTAGCCCAGGATTTATGGAGGGTCCTGTTGAAAGCTCTTATAGCAAATCACAGTTGAGTGCATTGCAACCTTTGGTCAGGAATGGCTTGCAGGTGGTTTTGATGAATGCACAGGTCAAGACAAAGACTGACTGCAGGCAAACAGCTCATGGTGGCAGAGCCTTTCATGAAGTTAGCTTATTTACAGGTGACAGATGGAAACTGCTGCCCAGGCTTGGTGAGAGATTGGTGTAATTCCCTCTCAGGTTTCAGGATGGCCATAAATAAGAGCATGGCATCTAACCTGAAATTTAAAATTATTGCTATTAGTTCTCTAAAGGCCCTGTGTTATTTGAGGTATAAAAAATAGCTTTTAAATCCAAGTGGATTTTCTTTGCCTGGTGATAGGGAAAGTAGGTGAAGTAATGACTTTGCCTTGGCTTGGTGCTATTGGGTACACTTAGCTCTTTGAAGCAGCATGTGCTGTGGAAATAGTAAAACAGAGGAGGAAGGGCTTGTGGGAGGAATCACATTTACAGCCTGCTGTTGAAAATCACTAGTACAACTTATTTGTTACTAATAAAACACAAATTTTCCTTAATTTAGAGCTTCCCTCAGTCTTCAGTACAGGATTACCCAGTTAAGGGTAAATATGTGCTCATGTTCTCAAATCTATATTACTTTGGGTTACATGGGAGTTTCTCAAAAAGGAATTAATCATAGGCCCATGTATAGAAAGATCTTTGGTAAAAAAAAAGTTTTTCTTAATTAAATGCAAGGGGAAAAACCATCCAAGGCTGGTGCAACTGCCTTTTCCCTTATTAATTTTATTCCTATTCACAAATAATTCCTGTCATCACATTAAAGGCAGCTGTTGGACACAGCCTTGATGATGAAATTTTCTTTTTTTGTATGTGATGAAGGGCCAGTGTTAAAATATTTTCTTTTCAATATATAAAGCTGGTAGTGGTTTTCGCTTGGAAGCCTTGGAGCTAATAGGGGGATGGGGAAAAAAAAGGGGTATGGTGATTGCTTTGGTGGAGAGATGCCCAGGTTCATTGTAACTAATACTGTAGGAGCAGAGAGGGTTTCTGCTGTGTTTTTGTTTCTTCATTAGATGAGTCATTATTAGAAGGTGCCCTAATGATAAATTAATAGAGAGTGTAGATTAAACACTCCCAGGAATTCTTAGTTAACTGTCATTTGACCAGCCCTGCAGAAAGCTTGTTTCCACTGAAATCCTGAAACTGAAGAAGCGATGATGTAAGCCCTTCAAAGGCTAGAGAATAAAAGGGGATTTTTTCCACCCTTTAATGAAAAGAAGCTTTTGTTAGGGAAGGCAGTGCTCAGAGTGTCCTACAGTGTCTGGGAGCAGGAACGTCATTCCTTCCTCTCACTGCTGCCCCTGTGCCAGGCTGCATTTCAGTAGGTCATGCCTGTGTGCAAAGGGCTTCATTTTGCACAGTGCAAAGTGCATGTGAAATTGGTGTGGATGTTCACAGGGACTGTGCATTTCTCTAGGAAGAGAGGCTCTGCTGGGAGCTGTGGATGATGCTCTGTGCAGGGAGAGTGGGCAGGACCTGTTTTGGCCACTGCCAGAGTTTCCATGTCAAACACAAAGCTTTGCTGTGTCACATGTGCTGTTCTTGCTGTAGTTTTTCTCTTAAGGGTTTGTTAGAGAAGTGAAGGCGCACAAAGCAAGCATCCAGCGTTCTAGAAGTGAGGAAACCAAAAGCACTGGTGCAGTTATTATAATAAATAAGAATGGGGCTGTATGTGCTAGGCACTGTATGGATTTAGAACAACAAGCGCTCCTTTTCCTGAAGAATTTTGTGCCTAAATGGATGATTCATACACGAGACAACAGAAGGCCTAGAACAAATAAATTGCAGGAGGCTTGGTAAACACTCACTGTGTTATTATTAATAAACATACATATATATACCCACACACATATATATTTTGATACAGTTTAGCTAAAAGGGGAATTGTGAAAAGAAAACACAAGAGAATGGAATGAGGGAAAGAAGGGAAGAATTTGTAGGGGAAAAAATAGGACAGAAAAAATTATATGTAGGACAGGAGGAGCTAGATATAAGTCAAAACACTTGAAATTACAAGCCAAGGGAGGAATTGCAGCAGACAACTATACAACTGTTTAGAAACAGGGTGCTATAATGTGGGAAGGAAATATCAAGGCAGTTTTCCATCTTCTTGAAGGAATTAAACTTTTTCCTGTGTTCCTGCAAACCCTGACCTCTACAGCCTTTTTTCTGAAAGAATTTGTTGGCTTTGTGTGTCCCATACTTTTCTGGAGGCTATGTTTTTAAAGTGTATGATGCTCATGGAAATGTGCTGGAGAACAGCACCAGTTCTAGGCTGGCCCTGCTGAGTCTCTGCATGTCAGTGTGAGCCACGGCTGTTCAATGCCCCAGCAGAGCTTGGGCTTCCTCTGCCTTCAGTGGAGCCAGGCCTACTGCAAGTGGATTTTCTTTCAGGAGCTCGTCCTTTTCTCCTATGTCAAAATCCCTGGATCCATTCTTCCTTAAAACACTGATCTTCTGATCAGCTTGACCTTTGCAGCTGTGGGCACGGAGGCAGACCTGGTTTATGATCTGAAGTGCTATTGATTGGAGAGAGCAGCAACAGAAATCAGCTCTGGAGGGAGGAGATCCTGTTAGAATATAGAGCTGGATATGGGAGAACTGACCTGACAGTGGTTTTTGTGTGAGTTCATTCCAGGCCTCTAATAACAGCAGTTTGTATCTCAGTCTTTGGTGTGGTTAAACTCTGTGTATTAACATGAGATAAAAATATGTAGTGATAATCATTTTATCTGTATTTGGGATCCTTCTCCTTAGTGAAAGGACTTGAAGTTTAATTTTCCTCTTGTGTTAAACATCAGTCCTTGACTTCACTTTTAATAAGTCATATAACTTATGAAATCATAGACAACAATATAAAAATGTAAAGTTTGCCTTCATGTATGGTTGATTCAACAGATTACACTAAGCTGTAGGGATGGCTGAAAAAGAAGAAATAAAAGCCTTCACCAAGGCATTGTTTAGTTTTGTTTAACTTAATATATGCTTTTTAAAGTGAACACTTTTACTTCTGTATTAGAAGCCCTGTGTGAGATTAATGGGTTTTTCTTGTTGATGGTAATATGCAGCTGGAGTAATGCAGTCATATGTGTTAAAGCCCAAGCTAGTTTTACATTTTAAAAGTAAAATAAGCCCAATTCTATACTAAGAGATGGTGTTTACCAGTTAAGTTTCACAATTTTTCACCATAGCCTTTATTCCATTCTGACACATTACCTAGGTTTCATGCCAATGTCAGCAGTGCAAATATTTCCATTAAAAATGAAAACTAGAAAGAGTCACAAAATTGACTTTTTGTGTTTCTCAAATGTTATCAAAATACAGTGTGTTTTTCTAACATTACAAATACTGCAGGGAAGGAACAAAAACTCATTATCAAGTGAAAAATTAATGAAAGGTTTTCTACTGGAACAAAGTCTGCATATTTGACATTAGCTTTTTTAATGTCTTCATATTTCAAATACAATTCTCTGTCTCTGTGCTGAGAATCTGCAAGCAGTTGTGGGCATACATATCTGAATAATGTTTGTCTTCTTTGGTAGGAAGTAAACCTGTCTTTTGACAACCAATGAGGCTTATTTGCTGTGTACTTGTTTTTGTGGAATTGAAAGTCCTCTTCTTGTACCAGGTTTTGATTCCCATCCTGCGCAGTAAAAAGCGAGGATGTGTTTGTGGAAACAAAGAGTGAAAAAGCCGTGTGAGACAAGATGTACATCTGCTGCAGGAGGAAATTCATCCAGCAGATGAACAAACTGGTTCTGACTCTGCTGGAATCAAGAAGCCAGTCAGTAAAAAGATGCCTAGAGTGAGTGCTGTGACTGTGGGCCAAGCCTGGGCTCCCTGGTTGTTTTTGTGCTCCCTCATGGCTAGGGATCCTTTTGATCCCTTGCACGGTGATTTCCAGGTTGTTTTGACTATTGTGCTTTCAAGTCTGCTTTAGACCCTTCAAATAAGAGCTTATGAAATTCATAGTAGGTTTCAAAGTATGGCAGGGAAAAATACTGCTGAGTTTTCTCCCTCTGAAAGGCTTATCAAAAAGGAAATGAAAACCTATGGTTGCCACTCTGTGCACTGATTTCTGAAATGACTGCAAACCAGACTGGTTCTCCTGTAGCTAACTGTTCCCAGCTGTTGTTTCACATTCCAAATTTTATGAGTATTTTTGCTGGCAACAGGAAAGATTTTCAAGTCTTTGCAGGATAAGGCATCCATTTATTTTACATAAAATGTTTTGTTTATCTTTCCTTATTATTCTGCATGTGGAAGTCTTGCCTGTGTTTCCAGAATGAAAATTTGTGATTGCAGTTACAGAGAGGTAAAAATAATCAGTTTCCTAAATGTTCTATTCCCTCTGATGTTTTAAATCAGATTGGGTTTCAAAATTCTGTGCTATTGTAGCTGGAGAGAAATGCTAAAGCCACTCTGTACTCTGTCTGTGCTCATTAAGAATTCTGACTTTAGTGCAGAAGAGAAAGAAGCCATTATTATTACATGTTTGTTATAAAAATACAGCAAAACAGATACCAAATGTATACTGTCTATTTCAGTGAGAACTACTCTGTGGTATTATTATCCAAATTTATTTGCTGCCTGTTGTGTCCTCCTGGACTTTGCTGGACTCCAAACGTTTCAGGCTTTTTCCCAGATAATTGCATACATTAATTGCAGATCTGGAAATAGTCTTTATAACCCACAGTTTACAGATAAAAGATCTTTGTACAGAGTTTTCTGGATCCACCCTGAAGTTGGGTGCAGTTCATTTATTTCACCAGCTTCATGGTGTCTTATCAATTATGTATGAGGGTAGACAGCCTTCCTTGGGTTTATTTGCTTTCCTCTCTATTTTCTTTGTTTCTTTGCACCAGTAGAAAAATTCCTGTTGTGCTTGGACTGAGCCCAGAATTTTTCCCTCGTGTCTCAAGGTCAAGCGTAGCAGAGATTCTTGTGGCTGCAGCAGCACTGTCCCTGTGCCATGAGGCTCTTCAGGTGGCCTTGTTCCTTCCCGGATTTTATTTCTAGAGACTTTCAAGTTGGACTTTTCACTCTGCTATAATACCACCAGAAATGTGGCAAGACAGTTACTATCCCATAGTCGTGTTTAAAGAAAAGTTGACAATACTTCACAAGACAGAGGTGTTCTAGAGGTTTTTTTTTCTAATTGACAAAGACATGTATGATTTAGTAAAACATTTTTGGTGATAAATAGTTTGTTACCCAAAAATGTGTTGTTTTTTTTTTTTTTTTTTGAAAGCTATTTATAATGCAATAAATTTAGCTAATGGTTTGGAAGCAAAGAACATATTTGCAAAATGATGAACAAAAATAGGAAAGGAGAGGTCACTGTCCCTGCTCTTGAGTTAATGTAGGTGTCAGCAGAATAATGCTTTTGTGGGCAGATGAACTCTTTTTGGATGAAGGATGGCCTCAGCAAACCAAAGGTGTGTTTGAAAGAATATTTTGATAACATTTTCTTCCCCAAGTCTGTTTTGTTGTTACCACTGTGGAGTGAAAGGGTTTTCATCACACAAACCAATAACTTCTGGGAAGCTTTTCAATCCTACTGTCTGAGAACCAACCCAGGTTTGTGCTCTGTTCCTCTATCTCCCAGAGCAGGTGTCTCAAAGCACAGCAATTGTGAACTTCTTTATGGGCAAATTTATCCTACATCATGTACACATTTTCTAGATGACCTTCATCTTCCAGAGCTGGGCAGATGAACATTTCTCCAGCACTGTATTTGTGTTACTTTAAAAATTATTATTATTTTCTAAACTGCAGTGAGCTCCTGGTTCTCAGCAGAGGTGTTGCTCTTCCCTGTGATCCCCCTTCCTATTTTACACAAGATGATTTCCCCAGTAGCTGAAATGATCACATAGAGTAGGTTAGGTAATCTCCAGCACCTGTGTGGGCAGCAGTGACACCATCACAGCTTCTGGGGAGAGCATTCATGGAGGAAGATGATGTGAAAATCATCTCAGGTTGCTGTGGGCTGTGGCTCCAGACATGGCAGTCTCCCAAAGCTGGGGTCCCACACCACCCCCAGGCTTGGCTCTGGAATAAACAGTAGTCCAGAGACTGTCCTTGCTCTTCACTGTCAGAGTTTCCTATTGAGACAGAGTTAAAAATGAAGGCATTCATTGCTTTGGCTTAGGGTGCTGTAAACAGCAAAGTGATTCTAAGATCAAATGTGCCAGGGCTGTTCACAGTAGAGTGTGTGAAGGAAGGACCTGTTGGAAAGCAGAATAGACAGTGTAGCCATTTCCCTTGAAAAATTTGGGGCTTTTTGCTTTTGTTGGAGTGATTCATCCTGTTACTCACTGTGGGAGTGTTAATTGCCACATGGTAAGAGCAATGTCACCTTCTTAAGGTGAATCTGAGAGAGGCTGGTAAGTGCAGCAATTTTTGTTGAAGGAAGTGTCAGCTATGAAATATGGTCTCTTCCAGCATGTTTCCATAATGGAGCTCACTATTGGGCAGCATGTTCTGATGCTAAGTTGATGTTTTTATTTAGGACTCATCATTGATTTGATTATTAAATATAATTTACTTGTAAATTGTTCAAGATCTTGAGGAAGTTCTGCCTATCCAATGTAACTTTGAAAGCAGGAACAGCATTTGTTTCATGCTGTTTAAGAATTTGGACCTAAAAACATTTGTGGTTTAAAGATGATTCCATCAAGGTAAAAAAACTACAAAGAAATGATGTGCCATTGTTATACGCTGTAATTTGCAGGACAGATAAACTTAGAGGCTGCTGTGGGAGGTTATTTTATAATTACCCCCTCCAGCATGCACTTTAAGAACATGGTGATATGTAAAAGCACTTAAATGTGATGAAATGCTTCACTGAATTGAAAGATCACTGAATGTGATGCTTGGCTGAGGACAGAGCAAAAGGGTCATCTCAAACTCAATTTCTCCTGTGTCATTTGCCAGAGCAGCCTCAGGACTGGGAGAGATCTCTTGATGGCCTTGGATGGCCAAGGCACGTCCACAGAAAATCCCAGCACAGCCTGGGCCTGAGCTTGTCTTCCGTCCAGCACTGAGGGCCTAAACAGTTCTGCGCACTGAGTGTCTTATTTGAACACAAAGAGAGCATCTTCTAGCTCCTTTTTATTTTTTTTTCTAATATTGTGAAAGTGGTTATTTTAAAAATAGTTTTTACAAACTACAACACCTGTGGGTGAAAATAAAAAGGAAGCGACTCCTATTTTTTAAATGTGTATTTCATTAAGTACATATTGGTACAGTTCCAAAGAGAATATTTTCTAACAAGATGGATTTTCAGTAGAAGAATGTCAGCCTGATGAGCTGAAATGCTCTTTTACAGTAAGGGAAGAACAAATTCTTTGTTAAACGATACTCCAGTTTTTGTTGCTAAATATATAGACATGCAGTTTTTCTCTGGAAGTTGGAGGAAGTGTTTTTTCACTCAAGGCAAGAAACTGTCCCAGATATTTAACTATGACACTTCAAAATGGAACATTGTGGCAGGAAAAAATGGGGTGCAGGGAGATGCCAGTATAGTGAGGCACAGAATTTGCAGTTTTTAGGGGGCAAGCATCATTCAAGGTCACAGTACTTTGTGATTTCTCCTTGGGCCTGAAGAAACAGGACTATGAAACAGCTTGAAGGAATGTGTGATGTAATAATGATAATAATTAAAAATAAAACCTTGTGAAAAGTAATAAAATCTTCTAAGAGATTGTGACTTAGCAGAAGGTCCCCACTGCTGCACAGAGCTCTGTGCTGTGAGTGACCACTGTGTGGATCATTTCCTTGTCTTGTGGATGGACTCAAACTGCTGCTGTGTTCTGTACTCATCCTCCTCTCTGGCCTTCACAAAATCAGGTTGTAGTGACTTGCACTTGGCTATGGGTATATGACACTGCTGGAGTGCTAGGGATTGGTTCTGGTGATGCTTGCTAACAGCCAAAGGAGCTGGTGTCAGTGCTGGATGAAGTTAGAAGAGCTTGTGATTCGTCTTGCCTGTGGAATATATATTTTCAGTTAATTAACCTTTTCTTTTGCTTCTGAAGTAATTCTTGCAAGCCCTTTGCTGTTTTGAACAGCTTCCTGATGATGGCTTTGGCATTTGCTACCTGAGAGATGAGATCACTGAAATGGCAGGGGCTGTCAAATCAGGAAACCTCACTCTGATCCTATCCCATATTTGAGTCCTTACTCATTGTACATATATACCTGTACACACACACTTCAGAACTACACTGGAAGGAGTTAATGCAGAGTGCAGAGTTAGGAGAGGCTTTTGCAGCCTCTGTTTGACCCAGTCATGTCCCAACATCACCATACAGGCCTCAATTGCACATGCCCCTAATACTTTTTCCACAGGTCCTGCTGCATTCGATGAACAAACTAATGATACACATTTAATGAGCAGCTACTCCACAGCTTGTTTCCCACTCATTGCTCAATTTGTGGCCTCAGGCCTTATTTAGAACATGTTGTTTAAACATCCCTTTGAAGACAGAATTATTAGTCCCTTGGGGCTCATCTATCGTGCTCATCAAAGTCCTATGCAGTGTGTGGAAAAGAATTCATTTTCATTATGTTTCTGTTAGGTGAAGAGACACAGTTATTCCTGTTCAGTGGATGGAATGCTGAAAGACAGGGAGATAAATACTCAAAAGTTTTGAGTGTTTGGGCCCTTAGTTGGAGAAAACAGGGATCTGGGTTTTTTTTTGAAGTTAGTGTATTTCATCTCATTGATCTGATGTTGAAACTGTCCTTTTGGCTGTGATTATCTCTGAGCCTTTTTAACCCTTGGAGGAAAAGATCACAAGGCGGATGAGGAGTGTCCAACAAAATGAGAAACTTTGTGTGAACAGCTTGTTTTTAAGCACCTGTCTTGCATAAAGCATGAGGAGGGGACAGATGGAGCAGCATGGGTGCTGTTACCTGCTGTGCTGATGGGTTGCTCTGGCTGTGAAGACAATGTCCCATTGCTTGTCCTACACCATGTATGCCAATTTCTCTGAATCCATCTGCAAATCAGGCAACAGATGCCCTTGCTCTGAATCTCCTGTGGATTCCTTAGTGTGGCCATCTCAGCCCTGAGAGCCAGGTGGCTCTGGTGAAGGAACTGATATGAAATGATATGATTAGAGTATATAAATCAATACAGGTGCAACTAAAGTTACATGGGTGCCTTTGCTGCTTAGTGTTCCTTGCTTCTGGAACAGTAGACAACCATCTGTTGACCTTTTCCTGCCTGGTTTAGTAAAACGTTAGCTTTAGGAAGCGCTGACTCTTCTGTCCATCTCCCTTTTTCCATCCTCCAGGGTAATTACTCTTCCTGTGCCACCAGTACCATTCCTAGACTCAGTCCTGGTTCTTCTTCTTTCCAACAGTGTTGGCAATCCTGTTACCCTCTTGGTGTCTTTTTGATCCAAAACATGTGGATATAAAGCCTTTAATAGCTCAAGTCTTTCAGGTGAGCATTTCAAATTCATCTTGAGACAGTATCAAAAACCTTAAATTCAAGAAATGAAAATTTGATCAGAATATTTCACAAGAACAGGAAAACTTTACCTAGTGAGAGAAGGTTCTGTATAGGAATCATAACTAACAGCCACACCTATAGTAATGGCAACCTTAGAGGCTCTATTGAGTACTTGGCAAAAAAAAAAAAAGAAATTATGAATTTTGTTACATTCTGCTAAAAATGTTGCATTTCTCTTGTAATTTGTGTATGCTAAATAATACAAATGCTGTATTTTATCAACCCATGACACAAAGCTCTTTTCTAATTTTCCTTTCTGTTATAACTGATTTCAGATTTTGTTTCTGGTAGTCTTTTCTTTAGCAGATGAACACAGGAATAAATTGTCAATTCCTTTACTCAAAAAAAAAAATTATTAATAGTTATCAGAAGAAAAATAATTGAAGGCATAAAAGAAGAATGCTTTGAGCTAGAAAGTCTCCCTGCAAGTGTCTGGTTACTATAGCAATCGCCACGGAGCACGTGACCAGCATGGCAATTGCAGGGGACTTTAGAGCCTTTTCTCTTGCCCAGGTTTGGTGTCCTCTCAGCAGAGGTGCTATGTGAGGTCACATCCCCACAATCCTGACTCCCAGATGGATGGACAATGCAAAAGATCAATTTGCGGCTCCCACTGGGCAGAAAATGGCGTGTTCAGTTGATGGATTTTCATTTGTTTGATCTGCAGAACGCCACAGCTGAGGGCAGGATTTTCTCCTCCGTGGTTCAGCACATTTTAAATCTACTTTTTGGCCATTGTTTGTGTAGCACTGATTGCTGTGTATGGGTTTTGTGGAGCATTTTGAGCTAGGCAGGCAGCCCTACTTCTGCAGAATTTGGCTGATAATTTTAATGTGGGAGTACAGCAGAGTCCCAGCAACTCAGAGGTGTTAATATTGAGGGACAAAGTCATTTAGTGTTTCATTAAAATAACCCATTGTTTTAAAGTTAATTTTTTATTTTCACATTTGCTCCCTGTGTCTAGTGAATGTAGTAGCTTGGCTTCAATGGGGAGAAAAAAATAGAGGACACTCTTTCTGGAAAGGATGTCCAATTTGCATTCTGCATGACTTAATTTTTTATTGGATATTGCGAAAGGTAGCCTCTGATTCCTTGCAGCATATAGCACTGCTGACATGACTTTCACCAGTGTTTAAGGCTGTTGAGAATCCCTCTAAAACATGTTAAATATTGATAGTTCCTTGCTGCTTTCATGGAATGATGCTTTGCTAGAGGACAGAAGCAACAAGGAATAGAGCCAAGTCATTAAATATACATATTTTAAACACATATACAAGTAGCTAACAGTATTAAACTCAGATGTCAAATTTTCATTATTTGGAATTATTTAGCTTTGAAAGAAGAACCTTTTCTGTAGTCCACACTTTTTCAGTATGACTGTATGTTGTCAGCTGTGTCAGATGTGACTGATGATGACAGGGTACTACTCCCTCTTGTCCTTTACACAAGGATGCAGAGACATCCTCTTTGTTTTGAGGTTGCTATCAGCAACAGATACTCCTGCGAGGAAATGAGTCACCCAAGTGTGTGTGGCACAGAAATATTTGCTCTCCCTGTGCTGTGTGGGAGCCAGTGACGTCAGGTGTTTGTGCTGTGCAGGTGTCAGGGGTCCATCCCCTGAGACCCTCTCCAGCCTGGCACAGGCAGAGGGGCTCAGCTCCTCCTGCTGTCCAAGCACAGGTGCTGAACTGGAGACTTCTGAGGAACTACTTTCTTCAGAAATAAGGAGTAAAATGGGGCTGGGATTCCTCATTTATTGTATTCCTACTGGTTTTCCTTTTCAAACATGATTTGTTGAAACATTGGAAGGACATATCAGATGTATTTCCTAGAAGTTGGCTGCCTGTTTTTTGGCTCTTCTGCTGTCCTATTACACAGTCATGGCTGTGTAATAGAAATCCAGATCAAATAAGCATCACCTTGTTTTGTGTTTTAGATTCAAAGTCTGTAGCATTCCAGTACTTAAACACTTTTTCCATAAGGACAAGGAATAGGAGAAATGGCTTCAAACTGATGGAGTGCAGGGTTAGATTGGCTGTTAGTAAGAAATTGTTCCCTCTGAGGGTGGTGAGGCTCTGGCTCAGGAGGTTGCCCAGAGAAGGTGTGGTTACCCCATCCTTGGAAGTGTCCAAGGCCAGGTTGGATGGGGCTTGGAGCAAACTGATCTAGTTGAAGGCGTCCGTGCCCAAGACTGGGGGATTGGAACAAGGTGGTCTGTAAGAATTCTGTGATTTTTAATGGAAAGCTATCATGGGGTTGGCGGAATCTGCTTATTAGCAATTTGTGTTTATCCTTTATATATTGAGGAGGAAAAAAAAAGGAGCACTTACATAGCCATGTGTTAGGATGCTTATTTGGGTGATGTAAAATGTTATTTTACTTCTTCATCAGAATAATAATTGTTCAGATTTTTAAATATAATTAAATAGATGCATAGTTTATCTCTTTGCTGTTACAGCTCAGTTTAATGACTCAGTGGTAAACCATAGGCAGCTTTTTCACCCTCCTGTGCTTTACTGTGTTGTTGCTCTCTTATCAGGGTGGGCCAGATGGCAGCTGAGGTTCACCTCAAGGTAACCAGCAGAAACTCCTGCCGTGGTGGGTCGATAAAATCCCACGTGATTATCTGTGGTGCACTGCTGAGTAGACACAGAGCACTTAGCACATGTGATATTTAGAGGGGGCTTTATTATAAGCATTGAAGGGACTGAGAGAATATAGGTGTCACCATTTTAACAATTGCAGTATCTGCAATTACTCAGCTGGAGTAGCTGAGTATTTTAATGCTTTTAACAACTACTATCATGTGACAGATGCAGAGGGTTTGCTTTTAGGATAGGCCGAGTGGAGATGGGTCTCTGGAGATCACAGTCCACTCCTTGTCTTGGGCCATGCCATGTAAAATGTTGAATTTCTCTAAGGATTAAGAATTCCTAGTCTGGCTAGGTAATATATTTCTTTACTTAAAAAGTGTTTCTTTACTTGCATTTCAATTTGTGCCTGTTGCTGGCTACCACTGAGAAGAGCCTGTCTTGATCTTTACTCTCTCCCATTTGTATATGACACACTGATAAGATACCCCTGGTCTTCAGTTTCCAAAATGTGAATATGGCAGTGTCCTGACTTGCTGACAACACTATTTCAATGGTTTTTATATGTAAGTAGTACAGGTGCAGATTATGAAGTAGAATCTGAGCGTAGAAAGAGTGTGCGGTTCAATTAGAATATAAAGTTCTAATTTTCATTATGTAAATTCTGACCATTACAACAAACATCTTAATGGATCTGCTGCTATTAAATTCATCTGGAATTGAGCTGGTCTTGTAGGATTACATTTTTAATTGCAGAAGCCACCTGGAATGCTGATATAGGGAATGACTCTGGGAAATCATGTCAGACTGATGGTATAGACACGGCTGAGGTAGTGATAAGCCTGCTATCTTGCCCAGCAGCAGTGACCCAGCTGCAGCATCACACTGCTTGGTGCAGGCTGGAGCCACCTGCCAGCAGCTCTGACAGGGACACTCTCCTTTGCCTTGGGTTTACATGGCAATAGCAATGAGTTTGGGAGCGAGGCTCTGGAAAATACTCAAGCAAAACTGGGCAGGGAAGCCCCTCTGACTGCACTTAGTGAGTTAAGGGGATTCCTGTGGTACCACTGCCCTGAATGCTCACGTACTGCAGTAAGCTTCTGGCAGTGCTTCAGAGAGAATGGCCAGCACGCTGCTCAAGGACCTTGAGGGAGCTGCTTCACACCTCTGCATCATTTATTTTCAGCTTTGTACAGTAAATTTAAGCTGGGATGAAATTCCATTGATGAAAGTTGTCTGAAGAGAGGTAATTGTGTGTTTTTAAACTGTTACATGAGGCTGGGGTTCAAATGTGGGGTGGATTAAGGTGAGCTAAGCAGCTGGACTTAGGTGAAATGAATACAGCCTGGAAACAACAGAACTGATGGGATATATCCATGGGAAGTCTCCACACACAAATCCATTTGCTCACCTAAACCCTCATTCATGGGCACTGTCCCATCATAAAGCACCAGCCCTTGCTCCTGGTTCTTTGGGTGCACAGATATGGTTTGGAGATCTGATATCCTCTTTCTAAACTGTTGAAGGCTGATCAGGTATGTGACTGCAGCCCTGTTTCAAGCAAGTTAAAAATTGCTTTCTGTGTAATTCCCTGGGTTGGAAGTTTATGTCTACATATTTTTTTTTCAGCTAACAAATTTTGTGAAGGAAATAGGGCACACATGCTATAATTTTTTCCTAACTTCTTTAAAAGAGCATGAATGCCTTCAGCATTTCTGACTATTTAGGAATTGCTTGACTGTTTGGGCATTTCAGAGGCAGTTTGTGTGGTTCTTAGGGCTGATTTTGTGTTGTTATTAGACCTGTTGTCAGTTGACAACTGCTGTTACTCCCTGGCTGTTAGGTTGGTTTGGTTTCATGCTGGATTTCTGGGATCATGGGAAATGAAGTGTACTGATGTGTTGTTACTGAGCCAAGAGCATTTGTTGTCTTTGTCTACACCTAAAGCTGTACTGCCAAAGGTGAATGCCCAGGATCTGGGGAGAGGAGCTAAGAGTAGTTCAGGTTAATAAGGCTGTCATCCTTCAGCCAACTTGTACCTGTGAATTTGGGGTGGATTTGTAGCTGGAATACTTGCCACAACAGGCTTTTCCAGTATTTTGTTTGTGGGCACTGTCACACTGTACCCTTGATTCATCAGGGAGCTGTGTGACAGTGCAACTCCCATGCCCTCACAGAAAAGATGGAAAGGTCAGGTGAGAAATGTGGAAGGAAATTGCAAATCCTCAAACTGTGTGTGTCTCACTCCTCCCTCACACCTTCCAGCCTGCACTTAGCACTGGCTGCCTCCCTGGAGTGCTGCCCTTTTGCTCCTCACAGTGACTCCCAGAGAATTCTTCCTTTCAACAGACATCAAGCCTTCCATCATTTAAGTCTCTCTGGAAAATCTGCTCATTTCCTGGCTATCATGGAAGTCTCTGGCAATACTGTTTCCTTATTTTTTCAGTTTGAAGACTGAAAGTAAATAGAGAAATAAAAATATAATAAAAAGGCCCATCTTTAGGGACAGAGGGACAAGTGATGGATTTGGCAGAGTGAGGTAGTTTATTTTTCATCCCCTTCACATCACTGCAATATCACGCCATCTTTGGGTTTTCAGAACCATCATGCATGATTGTTAGTGACGAGAACCATCAGGTATAATTGGCATTCACATCATCTTTACTCTCAGAAATAGCAGTGATTTAATTTTTTAATACTGCAAGAAACATTGTAAGAAGAAAATAGATAATACATAATTGCCACATACCCCAAGAATCACTAATTGGGAATAAACAAATGTCAGGCAAAGATTTTAAATGGCATAGTTTGGTACGAGAAAGGGCTGGGCAGGGGGATTAATCTGTGCAAAAATTTGATTAAAATGAGAAATGGGAGATGACCTCTCTCTTTAAAATGAACATCTGTGTTTCTTAATTAGAAGAATAGCTGCTTCTCTACAGGTTCCCCAAATGAATTCTGTGGATGTCTGACACTGATAACAAATGACTGTTGTACGTCTTCCCCAAAATCCTTGCTGTGACTGTGATTGCAGCTCTAATTATGGCATAACAGATGCAGTGTTGTATAGCACCCGCCTTCTTCAAGATCTGTAGCTCCCCTTACTTCTACATGAGTTTTCTCATTTTAGTCTAGAATTTACTACTGCTCACAGTAACAAAGCAGTTGCTCTCAAAGTGAGGAAAAGAAGAAAAGGTTTTGAGGTTGTTACACTGCTCACATTGTTGTTGTGCTGCAGATGTTCGTTGTGTTTGCAGACAGCACGATTGTGGGAGAGTGAATTCATGCCTCACTGCGTCCTTTCCACTTTCTCCAGCCTCTCCTCTGCTGAGTAAGCAGTTAAAGGGAGTTTTTTCTTTTGTTTGAGAAGGAGGGCGACTTACTTGGGCTGTTTTTTTCAGTTGGAAGTGGAACAGTGTAAATCTTTTTTTTTTTCTATTTAAAGCGTTCATCAGAAGAAATAGAAGAATACATTTGCATGTGAATGTTGCTGTGTTGTTCTTCCAACACAAGGAGGAGGTGATTTAATTTAGTAGTACAAACTAACGCCTTGTGTGCTGTGTCAACCCGGCTGCCATTGTCTGCTTTGGTAGTGACAGTGAATCATCTCTTGGATGTTACAGTTGTGGTGAATGGGCTTGGGGACAAGGAAGGTGTGTGAGCATCATCTTGTGCCGCAAGGCTACCCCATCCCTGGAAGCGTCCAAAGCCAGACGGGGCAGGTTGTCCTAAGCTACTGGAGGGTGTCCCTACCCATGGCAGGGGGCTGGAACTAGGAGATGAGCTCTGAGAGTCTTTTCCAACCCCAGGCACTGTGTGATTCCAGCAGCGTTTCTCCCCCGAGGATCTCCCCCTCGCCGGGCGCGCCGTCCCCGCCCCGCCGCCGCCACGGCAACGCCGCCGCCGTGTGTGTGCCCGCCCCCGGCCCTGCCCCGGCGGTGCCACCCTCGACTGGGGCTGGGCGCGGAGCCTGCATGGCACGGCACGGCGCCGGCAGTGCCGCTCGCTAGGATGAACGAGGAGGCGGCCCAGAAGAGCGACGGCGGCGAGAAGTGCAACGGCGGCAGCCAGCGGAGGAAGAGACCCAAGAAGGTGGGAGCGGGACCGGCGGCGCAGCCGGGCGGGGCGCGGTGCCGGGGCTCCTGCAGCCCGCGGGGATGCTCCTGCCCTGCCTCCGCGGGCGGGGGGCTCTCCCCGTCTGTTTCTATGCCGAGTCGAAAGCGTTGCGATAAGCTAGGCGGATGGCTGAGCCGAGGCGGTTTTCTGTGCTTTTTGTTCTATTGAAGTTGGTGTCGTTCGGCGGTGGATGCTGCTCAGCGCAGGTTTCCCTCGGCTGCCCTTTAACAGAGCGGGTGGTTTGTTTTGGCAGAAGGTGGTATTGGCTCGTGTGCTGCCACACATCCCTTTTCCTTCGAGCTATAGAGATGGAGGTTTATAAACCTTTGGTTTATTTCTGGAGTCGTGTCTTAAGGTCATGTTGTAAACAGTGATAGAGAGATCCATTGCTGGCCATCGTAGCATCCGTGGTAATTCGGTGATGCTAATGATAAATACCTGGGTAAAAATGTGAGTTAGTCCAGCCACACCCAGTTGCCAGGACACTTTCTCTGTGTGTCCAGTCTCTGTCGCAAATGGTTGATTTTCAAGGTGTAGCCTGCCATATGCACTGCTTCGACCCCACGCTTGAGGTAATCTCTTTTTAACGGCTTTGTGGCTTTAATTGCAGGCAGCTATTTATTTCTGTTTGGGCTTTCTCTCCCCTTTAGGAGGAGAGATGCCTGTGGTGCTGCATAATTATGACATAAATGGGTTTACCCTTAGTCTGCCTTCCCCTTCTTTTTTGTCAATTGCTATAACCTGAGTTATCACACTGAAATGTGACGGACTGCTTACAGGATGAAGAAGAATTGTTTAATCCATACACAGCATACACTGATGAATTCTTCAGTCCCTCATTTTGCATAGAATTTGCATTTTAACCAACACTGTTCATGAACAAGACAAATTGTTACAGATCATAATAACACGCAGACATGTGTTCGGGGACTTGTGTATGGGGTTGGACCTGGTAAGTAAAAGCTCTTTTGCAAGAGGTGATGCTGTTAGGGCCCTTGTTATCACAGAGGGCAGATTCTGTACCTACAACCACAAGGAATGAGGGAATCCAGTCTAAACGAGAATTGGAACAAAACCACCCTCACCCCACCCCGTTGTGCTTGGAGTATCGCCTGGATCCCCACACAGTGGGAGATTTTATATAGCATCTTGGCCTTATATTTGAGCAGAATCTAGGAGGAAAGAGGATATCTGCTTTGTGTCACCTCTGAATTTGAAAGGTGTATTTGTGGGGGTATGGAAATCCATATAAGGAAGCAAGAATCAAAAGATGAAGTGCCTAGCCAATGTTTTAATTGCACTGTTGGGTTATCTGGAAACAATATCGAATTGGGAGAGAGGTTTTGAAGCTTGAAGGAGTCAAAGTGGGAGTTTGGATTGCTTCTTTTTTAATATCTGTGTTTGTGCTTTCTTTTTTTCCCGTTGTTTTTCAAGTAAAGTAGCCCACAGCCTTTCAAGGTTGCGACAACTGCCAGATGAATGCTTGGAAAGCATCTCTTACATTGAGTTTCCATATTCAGAGTCTTCCAACAGCTGATTCATCTTCATTTTTCAAAAGCATAATAAATGCTTGGGTATCTTCTTTTACAACTGTCAGTCTTTTACAACTAGAAAATACTAATGGGGCATTTTCAGTTGACAAGTATTAAGCCAAAAATATTGTTAATCTCTGAGGTTGGATGCACTAGGTGTTGGTGGCTCAGATCTTATTTTAGATAAGCTCTCACCAGTCTTCACCCTTAGTGACTTCATGAGGAAATACAGCTGGGTTTGGTATTTCTTTTAAATCTACAAATTTTTCTGAAAACCTCAAAATTGGTAACTTTCTTGATGAGGGAGATAGAACCTGGAATAGCCAAGAGTACAAGAATTCCAGGTTGAATTCCTCTGTGTTTTGACGAGGTAGGCGCAATTTATTTTGGGAAGGGAGACAGAAGTGCCATGTGCAAGAGCTCCAAAATCCCAAGTAATGTAGCCTGTTTTCAGGTCCTGAACTACTTTTGCTGAACAAAGCTGCATTGCACCAGCCAATATGCCCTCTATCTGTTCTGCGGAAGTTGATCCCTTTTGTGTGGATAATTAAATATTAATTGAGCTAGATGAGTTTGATCTATGTATTGGGGGAGATGGAGAGTGGCTCTTCTTGGATTCAGTATTGAGCTGGATCTTCTGTGTTCCAGGAGGGTGTCCTGGCCAGGAAGCCAAGGGTGATTTTCTCTAATTTTGACCTGTACCCCTTTAAAAAAAAAAAAAAAAGTGTGCGCACTTTAAAATAAGAAGGCTTCAGCTTTGTCCTTGTTCAGGATGGGAAAAATCAATTTTTTTGGTTTGCTTTTGATTCTATGAAAATCAAAATTTTCATGGAGTGGGGAAAATTGCTACTTATGCAGAGCCAAATTTAATCCTTGTGCTGATGGTTGTGGCTTTGTGTGTTCTTGTAAGTGGGCTGCCTCAATAGGTTGGTTAATCCAATGGTAGGGTTGTGTCCAGTTTTCCTGTGTATTTTGCCCCCGTGATAACTGAGAAATGATCAGATTTGTGCTTCTGGAAAGAAAAGTCCATGTTCACTCAGTTCTAGTATTGGAGAGCAGAGGATGCAGTCGTGGACAGAGCTTGTTCTGTGGTTGGTGTAACTTGATGGAGATTGGTGTTGAAGGGGTAATGCAAGTGAGTGCCCTGGAGTTTGTAATACATTCATGTTTTCCTTCTGTCTTTTTGCCAAGTCTATGGCAAAGGGGTCAAGTACTAAATTCCTAGAATTCCTTTCAAGGATGCTTTTTTCATTCTAGAGTGTTTCAGGTGAAAACCAGCTACTGTTGGTCATCATGTGAAAAAGGAAGCATGTTCCTATATCTAGTACTGAAAGCACTGAAGGTAAAGAGACTTCTCGGAGCCAGAAGTTCTTCCTGAGCTTACAGGTTGTTCATAAATCTCACTGATGGATCAATGCAGAAATAATCCATTTTGGCTTTTTGCAGAATTCTAATCTTGTTACTTATATTGCTCATTCTTTAAGGAAAATTAAAATCTTGGAATCAGACCCATAGTGGAAAAGACTTGCAGGAAGTTGTAATCTTGATTTAAAGGAACAGAAATGAGACTTCCTTTTCTAACCTAATCATAATTTCCTCTTTTAAATAAAATTGGCTGCATTATGTGAAGTACTTCCAGTGGAAACTGTATGCTTGCTAATGGAATCATTACAGTGTACAAGCTAATCCTTTTAATTAATTTCAATTACTTAAGACTTTTTATTCCATGCATAAGGTAATTAAGACATAAGGTATTTTGGAATACGAGTATCATGCTGGTCACTTAGGTTCAAGAACAAGAATCCCAATGTACACAAAACATGCAGAGAGGGATTGCCAGAAGAATGAGCCTGCCCTACGAAGAATCCAGAGGAGCTTGGCTTTAGTGTGCTCAAGCCAAGGCAACCTGAGGGGAAAAGGAAATGAGGCTTCTCTGCAGCCTTCTAATAGGTTTAATCAGATAAAAAGCCAAGAGAAACTTAATTATGTATGAGATATGATTTCTCTAAAGTACCACTGGACAGGATTCAACTCCTTCGAGGAGGTCCCTCTTGCTTCCATGTTTCTGTGCTTTCCTCTGTGTCATTTACAGTGTCATAATAGTATTACACAGCGCTCTACTTGGTGGTAAATGTAGCTACTTAAGTATTTTTAAATACGTGTTTACCTAGTTATTTCACTCTTGCACCTACCAAATTTAGTGGAAAATTGAATGCCATCAAAAGAAGGATTTGAAGCAGTGACCATCTCTCCTGAAATTGGTGTGGGGAGTGGTAGGACAGCAGTTCCAGTCCTCTGGGTGGTGTTTGCCTGAACTGCCCTCATTCCACACTTACGAAGTCCCACTGTGCCTTCCCTTGTTGCTGCTCATTGCCCCACTCTGCTGTGTTTACTGGTGACAGAAAAATAGCTGTGGCCAGTCTGCTCTTGGCTGTTCTGTTTGGTGATCCAACCAGAATGAAGCCAGTGTGCCACCTGAGAGAGAGCACATCCTCTAGCTTTAGAGGAAAGAAGGTTTTCCTGTGGTCAATAAGCAGTAAATTGAACAGGCAGAGAAGAGCTAATGAGGAAAACCACAGGCTTTTCTTTCTTTCAGCAGTAGATATCTAAAAGACTTTGTCACAAAGGAAAACTGGTAGTTTGAAGTTAACCCAACTCACTGGTGTTCAATCTTGCTAATTTTACTGGTAGCACAGCTGCTGGAAGGTCTTATTCTTCTTTCAGCTGTGGGAGAGAACTGGAACTGCTTTGCTTTCAAAAAAGCTGTAATCCAATTTACATTTAAGTAAACAGGCAGATGGATGGTTCTAGAATTTGCTCTGTAAAGAAGAAACTACATAGAGAGAAAAAACCAACTTTTTTTAAGTCAAGGACAGGTTTGTTACGAGTGTTAAGAATCAAACCTGCTGTATTGCTCAATGTCTACCCTGTGCTTTAACATGGTTTGCACTATCATGCATCTGATGCAACTCCACTGCTATTCTTGCGTTGTTGAAATCAGGATTTGCTTGTTCCCTTTGCCTTTTATTCCTATCACGAGTCTTCCAGCACATTTTGTGCCAGGTGTAAAACTAAGATTGTAGCTGCAAATGCTTTGCTGTATTTAGCTCTAGTTGCCATGTGTGGTGGTAACAACCCAAAAATGATGTGTATTTCTCCCACTATGGGATAGAATGCCCCACCTCTGTGTCTTTGGTTGCATCAGCAAACACTCTGTGCTCCCATCACAAAAGCTCCATGGTGAGTGACACTCTGGAGAAATAATTTCCATTTACTTAGAGCAATGAGACAGGGAAAATAATTGTGTGCTAGAGCTGAATATCTGAACTCTAGAGCATTTTGTGGCTTTGTGGTTGTTTTTTAGCATCATAGAGTGTGTAAGACAGAGTGCACACGGTCTGGGCCCCATGGCTGAGCCTGGCTTTTCTAGGTCTGTATGTTCCAGTGTAAGCAGGTCATTTCAGCCATTACTCTGCTCTACAGTATCAATGCAATGAACAATGAACAAGTCTTAGGTCTAACACAACCACTTGGAAGGTTAACTTTGTTAATTATGGCCTTGAAAGGTAAATTATATATATTGTTTTAAAAATGTTCTTGTTTTTGTAACAGAGTAATGGGAGTCTGCAAAGGGAGGGAGTTGTTGTAGTGTACCAGCAGATTTGTGCCAGTGCTGGGTTTCACAGGTGAAGTCTGTGGGGGTAACAAGGAGGAAATGACCTGGATCAGTGGTGGCTGTTACAGGGAACGGTGTGGCTGGTTGAGCCTGCATCCGCCTGCTCCCGATTTATCCTTCTCAGCTCTTGCTCATTTTCACCAATGTTTGGCAAACATCAAGTGAGTCAGAGAAGCCAAGTCCCTTCTTCCCCAGCCAGCTTCCCTTTCTCCCTGCAGGGTGCCTGGGGCCGGCAAGTATTGCACAGATTGCATCGCACCCGCGCATCTCGCAGCCTTGTCACGCGTTCCTGCAGTGACAGGGGCTGAGCTGGGCTTAGACCTGCCTGTCCTGCCTCTCTGGGGATGTGGGGGCCACTCTGGAGGCAGCTATGTGTTCTCTCTGCCCTCATGGCATCCACCTGTCTTACCTGGCTGTCCCTGTCAGAGCTGCCGTGGTTTTGTGGTGCCGTGTCCCTGCCTGCACTGGCCGTGCTGTATTGATGCTTTTGATGACATCTCTGGCTAGGGATGTTTTTTCTCTCTACAAATTGAGACTGACATATGTAGCACGTAGATATTTAGGTTAGGCACTGGGAGCCCTGGAGCTCTGAAATGCAAGGAACAGAGGGAGGCCAAAAAATACTAAGATAGCCAGAGGCTGTTCCATTCTCATTTATTTTCAGGAATTAATTATTTCAGAATCTTTCCTAGCTGATTAAGTAGGCTTCTTTTGTCTTAGTGACAGAAATTGCTGGGCTGAAAATTTGAACTTCCTGTCATTATGCCTCCACTGTGTAGCAATAATCCAGTATTTCTGTTTTCAGTAGAAAGTTGCAGTACTCTTATTCATTCAGTGGGATCCTAATAGTTTTTTCATTTTCTCATTTATTTCTACTTCATTAAATTGTTCTCTGGCACCAAATATAGAAGGGAAAAATATTTTAAAAGTAGACGGAGATGGACCAATGTTTAAGGCTCCCTCAGAGCAGTTTATAAAATTGTGTGGGAGACAGTGAATTACTTCAGGTCAGTTTTGATAAAAAATCATAGTTGAAAGGCCATGCAACTGATTGTGAAATTCATCTTTCTCTATTTTAAATATTAATTTGGGGGATGGAAAATGTAAAAGGTAAAGACGTAATACTACACAAAGGCAGTGTATTGTTTTGGGCATTGCGAGTCAGTTTGGGAATTGGTTTGTCTTCTTCAAGCTTTCTTGAAATAAAATGTTCCTTGGGCATGCAGCAGTCTAGGGAGAGCAAAGGTAGGCACCAACACACATTATCACCTCTTCTGTGCTCCTTCCAGCTGGCTGCACTTGGGTTACAAGCAGGTGCACAATTCGTAACCTACTTCTGTTTTCTCTGGATTTAGCTTACACACTCATACACACGCACACTAATTTAGCCCATGAATGAAGTGCTCTCTGGGGAGTAGGATCAGCTCTGGAGGAAAGGATAGAGTAAATGGCAGTAATTGCAGTTGGAAGTGATTTTCTAGGTTAAACAGTGTACAAGTTTCTGCCACAAGCTGAGTGGTTCAGAAGGGGTTGGTTGATGTTATTTGTTCCATTCAGACTTGGCTGCCGTGCATTTATGTTACACTATTACTGGATCTCAACAAGCAGAGCCTATGGATTTCAACTGGCACCAGGAATGCACAGATTCCTGCAACACTACAGCCTCATGATCAATTAAATCTGATAATTGCTCCACTCCTAGGGCTCCTTTATAAGGCAGGGCTTGAAGTGTGTGTCAGAGTAGTGGAGGCAGCAAAGAACATTTATGATAGTTTTGAAGAACGTGGATGGAAGTGGGAACTGGTGTTTATAAACAATTTGCACCCTTCTATAGAATCTCTTCCTATATTAAAAATTGTGCTGCTTTCCTCTGATCGAAAGACTGCTAGTCTTCCTTTTAAAAACCTTTTAGAAGTCTAATACATCTGGCAGCTTTCAGTATCAGAGAGCAGATGTCAACCTAGAAATGTCAAGAAACAGTGGTACTTATTCATGGCATGAGCTATTAGAAACCTTGTCTGCCTGTGCTGGTGGGGACATGGGTATGATCTAATCAGAAAGTGAATGAATGGGCATAAACACCAGGACAAGGAGGCCCTGGGATGTGTGTGTGCACACTTGGGTGTGTGGTGTGGTGCTGTGTCCAGCCTGTTTGTGTTTTTTCCCTGAGCATGGCAACAGAACACACTGAGCTCCAGTCTGTGCTGGAGGTCACCCTGGGTTGGGTACGGCCAGCGGGGCCCTGCTAGCTGGGGAGCTGAGCTCTTCTTGCTGTGCACCTCTGACAGAGCAGAGAGGGGTGAACATGAGAAACAGTAACTCTGGAATGGGCACAGATTTTCCAATCAATCTGTGATTCATACTCATTAGCTTTGAAACACTGAAGAAAGGCGCTTTATGAGCTGGCATTTCCATTTGTGCTTTAACTGCTTTGCCCGGGCTGAAGACAGAATGGTGACTGCAGCACTCATGAAAATAAGGGGAAGAGAAAGAAGGAAACATGTTCTGTGCCTTGTCTAAAGGTCACTGCCCTGGTTAGAGAGCACAGCCTCCCACTCAGCCCTTGGATCTGGATCTGCTGTTAGCCTCCTATTTGGTATGAAATACAGGTTAGATGGGTCAAGTGTAGAATAATTTCCTTTGGTAACCGTAGGCACACAGCTGATGGTAATTTGGGGTGGGGCTGTGGTTGAGCCCATCCCTAATGGGCTGCAGCTGTGCAGGACAGGTGAATATTAAATATTAAAAGTAACGAGCCATGGAGTGCCCAGGGGCACTGACCAATCACCACAGGGAACAGAGGGCACACAGGTGCAGTGCATGAACAAGAGGGCATAAAAGGTTGGGCTAAAGAGCAAGAAGGAGCAGATACTTGCAGCCTTCTGAAGTGGCATGATGTTGCTCTGTATGGGCGGATGCTGGAAACCTTTGGAAACTTTATCTTGATATTCCCTGTATCATGGCCATCCCCACTGTGACATGTGTTGTGCCAGGTAACAGTTACCCTCAGAATTGGGGGGGAAGGTGTGAATAGTCCTTCCTGTACTTTGTATTCCCCACCTGAAAGACTAGCCAGGCTTTTGTTGTTGCATTCATTTCCAATTAATGTCTTGTAAAGTGCAGGAGGTGTTTCTCAAGGAAGGCAGGGCCCTTGCAGAGCTTGCAGCCACTGCAGTTGTGTTTGGTGGTGTAAGTGTGTGCAGGCTCGTGGTTAATTACATGTGATGCCATGTGTTGGTAAATGCCTCTCTCCCCCCTGCTCATCAGCAGAACTGCTTTTTTCACAGCCACATCCCCAACAGAAGCAGCAGGCAATGGCTTTCAGTTGGAAAACAGCTGCCAGGAGCTCATTATGCTCTAACATACACTTTAAGAGTCAAGATTGCTCCTTTGCAGAAGGAACTTACGAGTGTGGCCCATTCCAAATGTGGCTGACAGCAATTAGGATAGTGATGTACAGCAGGCCTTTCCTAGAAATCATTGTAAAGCCCAGGTAATATCTCTGAACAGAAATAATATGGTCTGGATTGTACTTATACAGCACTTCTGTATATGGTATCCCAATTTCTTTTAGTGATTGAGGAAAAAAGTCCAGCTGCAAGTCTCTCGTGCACATTGTAGTTTCATCTAAATGGGAACCGGATGCATTTCAAAAACCCAAACCAAACAATTGCTGAATGTGAGTGGTAAATAGAGTTAAAGAAATTCACCTTTTTGATATAACCTAAGTGATGGAGATATGGTTACAAACTGGTTTGGTATGAGTTGGAGTAAGGGAAGCTTCATGTGTTGGATGTTGATGCTGGAACCCATAGTTAAGGGTAATTCACATGAAAGGCACATTTGAACTGGGATCTTCTTTTCTTTTGTCCTACCTGTCCTCTTGGGAGGAATAATGTGATTCTGAATTTTATTTTATTTTGTTTTTCCTGAAGGAGGGAACAAACATTTAAGTTTTTACTGAAAATTTTTGAGAAAATGGATGTAGTTGATCACCATGAAATAAAAGCTGTAGTTAATACAGAGGAGACCGAATGCCTCAGATTGCAGTCTTAGAAGCCTCTGAAGTCTTATAGTCTCCAAAGGCCATAACGCAGCTGTGGCATTTGTAACTTTGTTTAAAAATAAGTTCTGAAGGTGATCAGGTTATGGGTTTGGGTCTTAGTGTTCCAAGCCTGAGGCCACAGTTAGACAAATGGTGTGAGGCAGCTCTGCCACCAGGTGAATGCTCTTCCTTGGAAGAAGGGTCAGAAATTCATCTGGGTTTGAGCTCCACTCTTCTGCCCTGTACAGCATATTTGAGGGGGGAGGGAGGGAGGGAAGGGATGGAAATGGGCAGCAGAGAGTATAGAGAAAGGTGAAGCTGATTTTTTTGTGAGGGTTTCAGTGCTTGACTAGATCATCAGGGAGAGGTTTTTTCACTATTATGTGCTTATAAAACCCCTTTATTGGTACAACTTGAAAAGCCGGTAATGATTTAGTGCTTTTTTTCTGAAAATGTCTAAAATGTAATTTGCAGAGTGTGATTTACATTGCTGTAGTGCTTGGTTTGACCATGTGAGATTGGGCTGCCATTCTGATGGTGGTGATATTAATATGAACTCATTTTCTTAAACAGCATTTTTCATTGTTGCAGCTAATGTGCTTTACAGGAGGAAGTTGGTATCACTGCAGGCAGTTACTTTGCAGTGGTTTGCCTGAGGCAGCCTCAGGTGCAAGTGCCAAAACAAGGCTGAGGATCCGATGAGGATCCTTCTTTTTAAAACCCTGCCTCTTCTCTGTGCTCTTCCTGCCCTTTTGTTGTCACCCAAAGACCTCCTGAGCCCAAAGTCTTTTCTCAGGGATTACTCAAAGTATTCAGGAACTCATTTGGGTTGGATGTGCCACAGACACTTACCTTAGCTGTGTTCAGATAAAACCCACAGTTTATTTTTAGAACCTGAATCAAAGGTTGCTGAACTTTATGGAAGGATTTTATTAACTTCAGTAATTTTGACTGCTTTTTAGTGGCTTTGGGATTCATAACATCAGAAACAAGTTGAGTATTTTCTTGTTTACCTTTGATGTTTATGGCTACATGAATAACAGAATTAGGACTGATTTTCAATATACTTAGAATTTAGAATGATAAATTCTGAGTCCAGGTGTTTAATCCTTCTCTGGAAAATTTTTCCTTGTAACCTAATAAAATTACTGGCTGGTTTTATTGTTCTAGTAATGACAGCCATTAGTCTATATTGGTGTTTGTGGAAAAGATCTAGTACTACCAGTCTGTGTCTCAGTGTCTGCTATAAAATCCAGCAGATACCTGTGAAAACATGCAGCTTCTTCTCTTCCTGAAACATTTCAATTCACCTTTAAATTCTAAAGGCAGTTCTCAGCTATGACCTACTGCATCTCAGCAGTGAGGGTTGGGTAAGTCCGTCCCATACTGCTTTCAGGTAGTGAAATGTATAGGTGGATTATTCCAGGTAGCATTACAAGAGTTTCTTCTGGAGAGAGTTATTTTCACTGATTTTTATTTTATTTTTAAATTGTTTTTTCTAACCTTCAGAGTTCTGTTTCTCTGGTTTCCTACAAGCCTCCCAGTACTGTTGGAAATCAGGATGAGTTTCTGGCAAATCAGTTTGCGTCATTGTTTCCAAAATGTGAAGTTCCTCTTTATTGTGCTTTAATCTGAACACCCTGGCACTGCCCTGTTAGATCAGACAGGGCCCCCATGCTGTGGCAGGTTTGGAAGGTGATTTCACTCGGGCTGTTGCGCTGGTCTGCACTGCTGGAAGCCTTCCCCAGAGTTTTGCTGTGCAGGCAATGCAGCCTTGAGGGTGATCGCCGAGGTGGCACATCCACACAGTGCTCCAAGGACAGAGGGAGGGGACATGAATTGTGAGATTGTTGGGAACAGTGGCACTTGGGACAGATTTCTCTCAGTGCAGGAGTCATGTCCAGGGGTAAGGATGATGTCATTGGATGCATGTGCTGACAGAGAATACAGTTAAGATTTACTTACTGTCACATGTTTTTGGTGTCCAGAATTTCAATCTCCTGTTGGCTGTGGTTCAGAGCAGTGGGGAGGGCAATGCAGGCAGTTATTAGTATGAAATGAGTGTGGAGAGGATGAGCTGCTGATAGAGGAGAACTACAAACAAAATTCTGGGTGCAGAAAGCCCTTACAAATAACAGCAGGGATTATTAGGGGTTTATTCTGTTTTCGTTACTTTTTGTATTATGAAGTATTTTGGGAGAGAGGTGAAAGAAACATAATTTCTTTACATAGATCTCACCCAATCTCTATTAAAGTTGATCTGAATCTTAAGTTTGGCCTTAAAGGTTCAAATGGTTGCTGAAGCCCTTTGTCTACTCCAGCCACTGTCACTTCATGCAGTGCTCAGGGGATTTTTTTCTTAGGTTGTTAAATGCCTTCCATGTATCTGTCTCCTCAAAAAAAAGAACTATTTTTTCAGCTGTTCTAAATCAAGAAATATTTCTGTAGCCTCTGGGAACTTATTAACTGCAGGGGTTTCACAACTGGATTGCTGGCACGTAATATTGTTGTAGTGAAATAAAATGGAGGCTCAGAAAATTATGGAAAGGTTTTAGAGAAAGTAATTGGAAACCCAAAAAGGAATAACTTTTGGAAAAAGAATTGTGTTTTGATTCTAGTAAATACAGGGGGTTTATCAGCATCTCTCTACTGTATAGATATCATGTTGAAAATGCTCTTTATCACCCCTTTCCTTCATTTCTTTTGATATTTTTACAGAATATGCCTAAAACTTCTGTCTCACTGGCCTTGGCTGCCAGCCAAGCATTTTGTTCAGAGTTTATTCCAGCTCCTGTCCTTATGCCATTGGCATTGTCACCCCTGTGCAGGTGCTGGGCTCTCTGAGAGGGAGTGTGACAGCAGGCAGTGGCAGCCTGGGCATGGCCAAGATTAATGAGAACAGCTTCCTTCCCCATCACCTTCCCTGTCTTCAGCAGAAAAGGTGCATTCCCACACCTTGTCTCCTTGAAAAAAGATCTCATTTTGGTTTAGAATATAAAGAAATGAACCCTCAATGACCTGTGCAGTACGTTTTCACAAAACTTTCAGTGTGGGAGCTCCAGACTCTTGTGTCCTCCTGGCACTGGTGACAGGAGTTTCAGCTCCTCTATAATAAGTGCTATATTTTCAATCATTCTTTATTAAGCCAGGTGATGTTGTATTTGAGGCATGCCAAAGAGGGCAAAAAACATTGGACTTAATTTAGACTGCTGCTTTAAAAAAGTGGAAGGCTCTAAAGCAGCATGGTATTTTAGCTCTTTTGGTGTTTAATGAGTAGATAGTTTGAGATATATCTAATTCTCTCTCAGGTTCACTAATTTTTTTCTATTTCTGTGTTGGAGCTCTCAAGGTGTTATTGTTCAGAGTAGCTTGAGCATGACACTTGAGCTTCATATCATCTACTCTGTATTTGCATTTGTTTATTAATTTGAAACCCTATACATATTTATTTCTTGTAGTTTACATTTTAAAAAAGTAATTAATATTTAAAAGCCTGCAAGAGTGTTTTCAGAAGGGTTTGTATCAGTTTGGCTGCATTTATTTAAACATTCCTAGGTCAGTATGAGCTTGTGTCACCTCAGAAAAGTTTAGTTGAAGGTGCTGAGAATGTTCAGAGTAACCTGCTAATCACAGCCAGTTTAAAAGGATGTTATGTCCCTGAGACTTTCTTAAATCCCAGGCTGCAATCTTATAATTCCCTTTGGTAAAAGGCATTTCAGGGCTTTTACTGTGCCATTTTAGTATGAGTAGTGCTGCTTTTAAAGTGAATCTTGGAGATAAACTCTGTTCTTCATTAATGACTTTTGGAGTGAAGGAAGAATGTATCCATTTTAGTAATTATTTGTAGACAAGAGGTGGAGGGGTTGACTTCAGATGGCTGTAATGGAAGTTACAAATGAGGAAGGGTGAGAAATGTTAAGACACAATCAACAGTTTTTCTAAAAAACATGTTTAGTGTGGGGATGGTGTGTGTCTGCTTTTTTCCTGTAGGTGCATATGTGCATCTCACAGTGGGGAATTTCAGCTTTAAATAAGCATTTCTCTCTGTGCAGTACTTTAATGAACATTAAGACTATCAGCTCCGTGGTTTACTGAGATAAATTTTAGTAATTTGAATAACATGTACAGAATTAGCAGGAAATAATTTCATATAATTTGATCCAAGCCCTCATGTTTCAGACTAGGAAGACCTACTTTCTCACTAGGCTTTTAAAAGCATAACTGGTTGAAAATTAATGAACCTCTGCTGCTGTCTTTGATCTTTAAGGTCCCTTCTAATCCAAACCATTCTATAATTCTGTGACTTGGTTACACCCTCTGTGTCAACAAAGGAGTGGGAGTAGGTTAACAAAGGGATGGTTGATTTTTATGCTGGAGGACAAAGACCACTTGAGATTGTACCAAAATTCACCTGACAAATTCGTAGCTGGTGTTTGAAAGGTGCCAGTCCCCATTTTTACTGAAATAAAGTAGAAAAAAACCAAAATGCAGTGATTTTAAAATTAATTTCATACTTTATCTTATCTATGACAATTTCTGGTTTGTATGTTAATTTCTTGAAACAAGTGTCCAAATCAAAGACAAATCTTCATGACTCAGATGTACGTTGGAATTAGCATTATCTGCAGCAGGCTTGGAATTTTTTCCTCTGATTATTTTCCTCTGAAGATTTTTTTTTGCACAACCAGGCAATGCTTTTGAAGAGACAAATGGAGTAAGGAGATATCTCTGTTTGTGTTGGAAATAACAAGTAATGCAATTAGTAAATGACTGCATGAACAGTAGCAATTAGAACAGAAGAACGTACGAAATGTGTGAGTGCAGAGCCGTATTTCTGTGTCATCTGCGCTGGCAGAAAACCAGAAAAACTTCACTCAGATGGGTAGAATTGTTGACTGGTCTGTTTTAAATTTTTGGTCTAATTTTACCCAGCTTTGATTTTTGGAGTTTAAACCAGCTTTTGGGCAGTGTGATGAATAGGGAAAATTGGAGTCCGTCTCCTCCTCTTCTCATTGAGGGTGCTTCCCAAATGTGTTTTACCTTCCAAGCTGTTGAAATTTCTGCAAATCCAGTATCTCATCTCCAGCACTTACAATTCAGAGATGCATAGCAAACAATAGGAAATAACCTTATTTTTGTAGTTTTATCTCCCTCTATTCCATACCAGTTTGCTTATGCAGGTCTGTTTGAAAGACCTTATTAAAAAAACCAAAACACCCACCCCAGAAATTGTAATCTATTTGACATGATAAGGTTCTTAACAAATTGACTTTGTCTGCTCCTTGTGGTCATTATTCCCTTTATGTCAGGGCTACTCCATTGTTCTGGAAGCCCTCAGTGTAGCTCTGTGAAGGTTATCCAGTTTTCCCTGTGATACAGTCACAGGAGCCATTTGCAGTTGCAGTCCTGGTGCTGCTGAGCGACGCAGGTGTCACCGGGGCCACACAGCCAGAGCAGGGCTTGTGGGAGCGTGACAGTCACTGGGTACTTGGGATCTCAAAGGGCAGAAACAGTCCTGGCCAGGGCAGCAGGGTCTTGATCAAAACCCTTACCCTTTGACTGGTTAAATCTATTATTTTTTTTAAAGTCTTTTTCTAGGTATCAAAATTTTGGTGGATCAGCCAGAAACTCTTATTTCACTGGTGTCTTCTGGATAGAATCATGGAGTTATTTAGGGTGGAAAACCCTCTAATATCATTGAGTCCATCTGTTCCCCTAGCACTGTCCAAGCACAGTCCAGCACTGTCCCCCACTGCTAAACCATGTCCCCAAATGCCACGTCTGCACATCTTTTAAATCTCTCCATGAACTCTCTACCACTGCCCTGGGCATCCTGTTCCAGAACTTAACTATTCCTTTTTTTCCCTCTCTCCTTTTCCTTTTTTCCTAAACTTTGGTAGCAATCACAAAATGCAACCTTTTGCTGCTTTTAAATTTTAACTGTTTTCCACAGTTTGGTTAGCAACCTCTTTGACTGCTACTGTTACTTATACCTTCTGAATAGAAGAAAAAGAAAGGAAAACAAAGGCAATCATTATTAGTAGCATCTGCTGGTACTGAGCACAGCCAGTTTTTCAGTATAGGAACTTTGTCCCTAAGCCTATTGTCACTCCATCATCAGCAGTTCCAGTCTCTTGAGATTTTGTCACCTCAGTGACACGGCAGGGGATTATAGTAATTAGCCCAGTCTTTCAGAGACAGCTATTGAGACTCCTGGAACAGCGTGGCCAGCTTTTGGATCAGTGATGTCACCACCCTGGGGTGGAAGAAAATTGATAAGATGCTGTATTGTAAGTGATCAAATTGGTCAGAGAGGATGGAAATGATATGGAAAGGAACTGTCCTAATTACCACATTCCTGCTTCTGTAGGACCATTTCCAAGGACAGGTCCTCACCAAGCTCTCGTCAGCACGATTTCTTTGGCTTGTCCACCTAATAGACATCAGGTGATAACAGAGGGCTGACCTTTGGTGCAGTGTGATTTTAAAGTAAAGCAAAAATACGTCACACCAGTGACAGCCACTCAGGCTGTGACATTTACAAATGAGTTCCTGCTCTGGAGTTAACTAGAGATGTACCTTCACCTTGGAATTTAATTTGGAATGTCATGTACATGTATGTAAATCATATATATGTATTTGTAGATATGTTAATTGTGTGATAAATACAAAAAACAGCTGGATTATGCACCTTACATCTCGTGGTGTCTCAGCATGTTTACTGCAGCCAGAGGCATCATTGTCCATGATGTGACATGGTAGTTCAGTGGACAAGTGTGGGAATGGTTTTTACACTTTTTTATAGAGATGTACTGAGTAGAATCAAGGTAGAACATCACAGCAGGTGATCTAGATCAGGTTAATCAGCCTGCAGGTGAGCTGACTCCTGGGTTGGGTGGCTGTTTACACCCCAGTGCAGACTGCTCTCTTGAGTGCTGCCTGGTGCTTAGCATCCAAAAATAGTTTTAGCTTGGGGATTTTTTTTCCCCATCCCCAGGTTCCTCATTAATTTTGAGTCCTGAGTGACAGTGATTGTTGTTTTAAATGAGAGTTTTTTCTGCAGAAGTGTTTCAGCAGGGTGGAAGTTATTTCTTGTGTTTTTCTCTCTCTTTTTCCTTTGCTCCCCATCTATAATAAGCAAAGGCAACTTTTGCAGTGGAATCTAGATATTTTTATGATCTGCTAAGATGCCTCATCAAGAGTGTTGTACTGACAAGCTATTATGCACCCAAAAAAGTTTCTCTTAGAAGTTTTTTGTAACCACAGACAGATGTTTTCAGTGCAAGTTACCAAAAACTCTGCTGAGATTCTATGGGCAGTTCTTTGATCTAGTTCCACACAGGCTGCAAATCCCCATTCCAAGCACCCACAATTTGCTTCTCCTTCAGCACCAAAAGCTTCACACTCAGATTGGTTTTCTGGCTTAGCTGGGAGTGTCAAGCTGGAGGCAGGGGTAGGAAACCAATGACTTGGGGTTCTGTTCTGAGAAGTGCTTGTTTCTCTCTGTGTTTGGAAGAGCTGTCAGTTTGTTGTGCTGCTGGAGCCTTGGACAGGCAGTAAGAGGTTGTTTACTGTAATGAATGACTTGCTGTTTTTAATAATATTTACCCTTGATATTGGAGAATCAGTATGTTTAATTGTTGCTAGATGGAATAAATAAGTTGAGTGCAATTCAGGCTAAAAGCAGATAGGGTCTTTAGTTATCTGACTTTCCATTAAATTATGTTCATTGCAGGGAAATTGGACCAGGTGACCTTTCAAGTCCCTTCCAACCCAAACTGTTCTGTGATTCTGTGGTTTTTGTAAGATTTTCTAGAGCTGTTGAGTCCCAAGGGAAGAACCCAGGACCCAGCAGTGAACTGGGTCCCTAGGTAGGGACATGTATTTTGAGCATCACAGAGTCTCTTCTCCACCTCCATGGGGCTGACAGCTCAGTACCCCGATGCTGACTGCTACAAAACATTCCTGTAAATTAGAAGGGTTATCTGTTAACCAGATAAATTAACTGAAGTGATCCCACATCTGTTGCTAGAGATACAATACAAAATCCATGTAGAATACTGTTATTAAAAGAGATGTCTAAGTTTCAAAAACAGATCTGGGTGGTTCCTTCAAAAAGTGTAAGAAGAGTCAGAAGATGCATGCATTTAGTTTTTAATTTTACTTTTCGATACTATATGTGTGTTCCTGAGAAATTAAAAAAAAAAAAATGGCTTAAAAACAGAACTAAACTGACTTTGTGTCCAGTCACACCACAGAAATCCTGCAGAGACTGAGCAATGATACTTTTGGTAGATCCTGGTCAGCAGTTCCACTGCTGGGCCATCCAGTATATCACAGTTAGAAAAAGTGGTTAGCATGGTAAAAAAGATTAATTTGATTTCATTTGCAAAATGTGAGGCTTGCTCTTTCTCTCCTGAAGAACTGGGCCACGCTGAGGTCACTGGAGTGCGTGTGGGTGTCCTGCCATTCATGGTTAAGGTAAATGGGCTTAGGCAATGTGTGTGTTAGGAAGCACTTACCGTAAGCCAGCTCTTCTGGGCAGGTTGTTTATTCCAGGTGAATGATACGGCTGTGCACAGCCTGTGCTTGACCTGCTGGCTTTGGGACTGGCTTTAATTGAGTTCTCTGAGCTCCCATGTCCCTAATTACTGGGAAATAGAGTTTTCTCCTTGCTTTTTGCCGTGAGACAAAACTGTCTCTCTTCCCCACACTCTCCTGGTTTACAAAATGGTGCTCACCCAGAACTCCCCACTTGCGGGGAAAAAACACTGGGTCGTTTTCACTTGGCAAAATATTAGCTTCTTATTTTTCCTTTACAAACAGAATTCCTGCTACCATCAGTGAAAATTGTAAGGAGATTCTCCAAAGACTTCTAGGTCAATGGAAGCCTTTCTTTGCCTTAGTTGGATTTTAATTTATAAGCATGTAGAAGAGATAAGAAATCCCTAATTATAATTTACTAATGCGTTTTAAGACTCTTGTTACCGGAGGCTTCTGTAGAAATAGAGTTTAATAAGAATGGTAGGGCTGCAAGAACTCATTTTCTTCTGCACTGAGCCCTGGGTCAATTAGAAATAAGCCTACTTATCTATTGTACTTTACAACAGCCCTGTACACCAACTGTCTTGTTCTTTAAACTCTTTCAAGATGCCACTCTTTGATGGATCATCGTCCATCCCAACATTTGCAGAATTGGGTATTTCAGCCTTGGGTGGGTCCATGACAGGACAAGCAAACTCCCTGTTAAGAACAGGGGAGGCAACATCCTTCAGAAATTTCTGCATCTCTCTAATGCATTTTTTCACTCTGATCAGTGATTAATTCAGCAGAGGTTTTAGGTCAATATGAATACTGATGTCTATGTGTGTATAGACAGACAGAAAGTGGCTTCTATGAGTAAAGAAAGAAGAATATTTGAGACAAGAGAATCCAGACTGCAACAGAAGTCTAAATCAGTATGTAGTATCCAGGAGGGTTTCCAGGAATTGCATGCCTTTTGTTAGGGGGGAAAAATAAAAAAATGTTGTGTTACTCAGTATCAATGTAGCAATGTGTTTTATGGTGTTTCCATAGCTCAGGCTCAGATAGCTCAGGCTGCTGGTAAGCAAGTGGGCAAAGCCAAGGGAGAGAAGAAATGTAGCCAGTTTATTGTACTGTATAGGTGTTGCAGTAAGTACTGTAATGCTTTGGAATGTGTGGATGGAGGGGAAACCCACTTTGTTCCCCCACTTTGAGAGCAAGGGGGAAAAAAGGGTGGTGGGAAGTGGAGGTTACTGCTAAAAAATTCATCTACATGATGGTAGGTGTGTGAAACTTTGGTTTTCTATTTTTATCTGTGTGCATTAATACTGTAACATATCTGGTGTCAGAGGTTTCTTACTTTTGTAGGCATATTTATCTGCTCAGGTTGTCAGAGTGCTTGGCAAAACCACAGAGAATGTACCACTCTACACATTTTTACAGAATTTCAATATGTTTTGCTTGAAGAAAAATAGAAAATCAGCAGATGAGCCAGAAAAACCCTGCAAGTGTCTGCTCCCTCTCGTCTTCTGGACTGCTGTGTTTACTCCTTATCCTACACTGGTGTTTGTTGCGGGAGGCAGGTTTGCAAAATTTGTAGGTGTGGCACACTGACGTGGGAAAGCGTTTGGTGCGCAGGTCCTTGGAGTCTGGGAATCCTGCGAGCCTCTGTGGCACATCCCGTGTCAATCCCGCAGCATCGCAGGCTGTGTTGCCATGGGGACCGGGGCTCTCCGCAGTGGCAGTGACGATCCGCCCTAACGCTGCCATCCTATCGCGGGCAGGGAATGAGCCCCGCCGCTGGTCCCTGCCGGCCCGGCCGTGCCCTGGGCTCGCAGGCTCCTCCTGCCTTTTGTCCTGCCTTTGCTTTGCAGCCGAGCTTCTGGATGGTTTGCAAAACACCAAGAGCTGCCTGGAGACATCTATCAAAAAGCCAAGGGGAGGCTGGGACAGGGACACCCTGGGGGGAATAGGGCTGGGAGAAGGGCAATGGGGAAATAATTGCTGTGGGGCAAGGGCAAAGCACTGAGGAAGAGAGATGGTGAAGACTGCTGCCAAAAGGCATAAGAAGATGTCAGTAGATGACCCTTGAGTCCAGGAGCTGATTTGGAAGGCAGATGCCAAGCTGGCCTTACATACAGCTCTTGCTGATGGGAGGTTATTCCCTTCCTGTATGTTTTTTAAACTGTCTTATCTAAGGCACATTGTGTATTTCACCGTTCCTGGATGCAGCCTGGTGCAGGCACAAATGGTGACACTGCTGATGCTGGCTGGTGACACAGTCGTACAACAGCATTTCTGAGCATCCAGACATTCCCAGGAGTAAGTCTGAGGACAGTTGTGCATAAGGATGAAAAAGTGCCAGAAATAAGGGTGTGTTCTCATGCAGACCTCTGGTGGTGACACTGTGCTCTATTTTTCCATGATAAATATGACTTTTACAGCGCACAGCTAGACCTGAGTTACACGTGAGTTTAATCAGCAGCGAAGGGCAGTGTTCTTGTTGGGCTGGTTTGGAAATGGGATGTCCAAGATGAGGCATCATGAGGAACAGAGCAAAACTGCACATTTAGGCAACTGAGCACTGCCCTGGAGTTGTGGATTCTGACTTTGTTCTACTCAGAGGTCCTGTACTGCTGCTCACATCAAAAACTTGGCTTATCAAGGACAGCCAGCAGTTATGTGTTCCCTCCAATTACAGCTTGGCTTGTGATTCATGGGCTACCTGGACAAATTCTGAGCATCCATGGTGGCAAATGAAGCCCACAGAAGTGTCACTTTTGCAGTACAAATGCTGCATGTAACGAATGTATTGCGGAAAATAATGTTCAAAGTGTTTCTGGTTGATGCAGACAAAATCAGAGAGTACATTTGGCCTTATAAATTGAAGATGAAGTGCCTTTCATGTCCCAAAGCTGTGCTTGAAAATAAATGCATTAGTAGTTATTACAGATGTACATACATACATATATATATATATATATATATATATATATATATATAAAAGAGGGAGAACTACAGAAAGACCTATAAGGGAATTAATAATTTAATCATCAGAAATCAGATTTATCATTCTGAATGAAAGCCATTCTGCCCCCCATTGGGCATCAAGGAGAAAATAACTGCTCAAAGCTGTTTTTTAAGTATGTGCGGCCTGGGCCTACTCACTGAAGGGGGCAGAGGTCACACGAATATGTAGTGAATGATCCTTAATTACAGCCTATCTCACAGGACACGTGTGTAATGGGGCTGAATAAAGATTATGATATTAATTAGGAGTTTTTTAGGTTTTGAGTGCTTGTCTTTGCAACCTAAATGTTCTTACACTGTGCACTGTTTTATGCACATGTATGCATGCCATGATTGTAAAAGTGTGAGTCTTCTTAGTGCCTGTATTAATCTGTAAGAAATAGTTATTAATAACAAGCTGTTCTAGCAATACCCTTTGCAGTGAAGAGGTGCATGTGTTCTTTGGATCTGATATTCACCAAGATTTTTTGTGGTGCAGTTGACTCCCTGCACTTGCTGAAAAGCTCCCAAGAAGGAACAGCCAAGAGCAGCTTGAGGGGTCTCACCAAGGAGCTTCGTGGCTCCTCATGGCATCATTTTGCACAGTGAGCACTGAGTGTTCAGCTCCCAGATCACAGGGGTTAATTTCCTATTTGAGCCTGTCCTGATGAGGAGATTGTTGGAACTCAGTACATCCCCCTGGGTGTTCAGAGTTGCTGGAACCCCTGCTGGGGGCTCGAAGACCCTGGCACGCAGCCCAGAACACCTGTGGGTTCGATTATGACCATGGAGCAAGTTGCCAGCTTTGTACGAAGACCTGAAAGCCACAGAAGTTTAAGTAGTGTAATAATAAAATTATCACTGGGTGAAAAAGTAGATTTTGGGGATTTTTAGAATAGTGGTTTTGGGGACAAGATGGAGGGACTTGGGCGTGTCCAGCCTTTCTTCTTCTCCTTCCCTATCTCCATCTTCTGCTGTGATGCTGGCACTTTGGGATTGGTTTAGAATAGAAGTTCACTGTCTAACATAGGTGATAGCTATTGGAAAGTGATTGTAAACATGTTATACGTAGTTTGTAGTATAAAGAGAACAACACTGCCCCAAGGGCATTCAGAGTGCCGCTGGCTGTCCTGCTGAGCGGACCTCGGCTGGACAGGAAAAAACTTTTATAGGTAAGATAAAATAAACAACTTTGAGACTGAAAACTGAAGAAATCCAGTTCATTCTTCGGATGTGTGGGATGAAACAGTTTTCACCTATCTCGGGGCTGCAATAACCGGCAAACTCCTGAGAGGAGATCAGAGAAGAGAAATGGTGCTAGGTGTGCCTCTGTGCTCCTCAAAAGGACAAGGATTTCGTGTTGTTTCTCATCTGGTAGCATTTTCTTGCACAGTCCCCTCATGCTTCTCCTAGGCTACAGGTGCGTCTTCCCCCACATGTCTCACCTTGAGTGCATTTCTATGTGGTGCAAGGTTAAGTACCTATCTCACCATTTAGGATGTTGTGGGAGTTGAGACCACACGTAGAATCCTGCCAAACACATTTTTGTTGCACAAATTCCATTTCCCAGCATAAGAACAGGTTAAAGCAGCAAGAGTGAATCAATCTGGGAGAAGAAATAACAGGACAGAATGGCAATAATCAGGTTTCTTGTACTCTCCTGTACAGACTGGCAGCTGAAGTCACCATTCCTGCACACACATGCAACAGTCCCCTTACACATGACTGCACAGCAACAGCTATCTGAGATCATACAGAGCAAAAGCCAGCAGGAGACTTTGCAAAGGTTACTTACTTCTCTGTCCTCGCTGGGTACAGTTTTCTCTCTGCCTCTGGGGGACGATGAGCTTCTGGAAAACACTGTTCTCCAAGGCACCTGTGTTTATGGCAAAAACCAACTTGTTTTGCATTTGAAAGATTTGTCCTTCCTGTGTGTCAAAAGGGATTGCTAAATCCCAAAGGCATTTCTGCGGAGGGCTGGTGAGAAATCCTGTGTTGTTCTCTCCCATGGGGAAACTCTGTGCACTGTGTGCAGTTACACCATAGATTGTATGATGTAACCTCCTCCTATGTTGAACCACATCAGAGCAGCAAGTTTGGAGAAATTAGAAAGGTATCATGGTACAAAAAAGCAAGAGGCACTGTGCTCTGTCCTGTGTACTGCAGAGAGTGGTGGAAGCAGAGAGGTTAATCTTAAATGCAATGTAAAATCACATATGTCATGGTCATAGGAGCTGTTTGTGTCTGTGTGCACCTCTCACACTACAATTAACACTTTAGGGTCACTGTAAGGGATGGCTGCTGTTTCTGGTTGTTGTAGTGGGAATTGTTTGGACAGGAAAAGCACCTGGGGAGCCCTGGGTGGCTGTTGCCAGGCAGAGAGAACTCTGGGCAGTAGGCAGGAAGAACAGCACCACCATTCTAATACCAGGGAGTCAGGGCATTGCCTGCAGATTTTCCTTAAAATTAGTTGTTAAAATACCTTGGGTATCATTGTAGAATCATGGAATAATTTTGGTTTGGAAGGGACTTGAAAGGCCTCTTAGTTCAAACCCCCTGACATGAGTAGGGATGTTGTCAACTACATCAGGTTCATCATCAGGTCTTCTCCTTAGTTTTACAGTAGTATTTCTGTAAGGAGGCACTCAGGATGGTTTGCTGTTCTGTTTTCCTCCTCCTGCTTGCTCCAAAGTGGCAGAACACAAACTGGTGGCACCTGTCTGCCAGGGTTATGGTAAGAGGAGAATGGGATCAGTGGTTGTAGCAGTTTCAGGACAGCAGAATTGCCATTTCACTGCTCTGGAAGAGATACAACATGGAGGGCACCCTTCTCAAGAAAAGCTTAAAATTAGTGGCAAAGTAGTTGATTTTTTATTTGAAGCAGTAAAAACCAGTTGCCCAGTGGACAGCTCTTTATTCCTCCCAACTGCATTGAAGTATTAAACAGTATTGCCTGTGTCAGAGCCTGAGAACACAGCTCAAGGCAGAGTGAAGTGCTGGCGCCCGGAGATCAGACGGGCAGAGCCGAGGCGGCTGGGGACAGACAGGGCTGGAGTGCCACCGTGTGGTGCTCAGCACCAGCGTTGCCTATACACTCGGGGAAAACATTATTTATTGGTGGGGAAAAAACCCCAAGTGTTAAGGAAACCTTTCCTTTCTCCTTGCTTGGCTCTTTCACTCCTGGCTTCTCTGCACTCCTGCAGTAGTGCAGGGGATGCTGAGCTGTTACAGTGTTAGTGGTTCCTCTCTGCCACACCTTCCCTCTCCTCAGATGTTGAATTAAAGACTGATTTTTGTTAAGAAAGCCCTCTGCTGTGTATCCTTGTGTCCTCAAGGAAGAGAAAAGATGCCTAAAGGAGGGGAAGGGACTTGTAAATCCTGTCTGCTGGCTGGTTGCCATTACAGAGGGGTGAATCCTAGGGATTGTGATGTTCTACTTAGGATTTTGAAAAGTTTGCAAATGTTTCTCTTCAGATTGGAAAAGATGATGTCTCAGGCTATCTCTGCAATGTGGAATGATGGACAGTGCAGTGACCTTGAAGCCAGCACCAACAAAGACCAGATAAGCATGAGAGCACAAGGCTACAACTGAACCCAGCTGAAAGATGAGGCACAAAGTGCTGAGGTGCCTTTGCTGCTTTTACACCTGACCAGTGAGCTCTGCCATGGGGATGTGTTGGCTGACTCAGTGCTCTGGGAGCCTGCTCCATTGCACAGTGTCAAATCTCTGTCAAAAGACTGATGGTTGTGGCTTTACTTGGAGATTTTGGATTCAGAGAGGTTTCTGAGGTCCCAGATGAATATATTAGTGCTTGACTAGTCTGTTCCTTCTTTTTTGGGAGCTGTTCTACTTTACATAAATAAGTGTTTTAATTGGGCCATTAATTCATTGAGGTGATAGGACACCTGAGATTTTAAATCTAGGTTTCTCACATCCTTGGCAATGTGTTAAATGTTAGCTGGTGTGTGTCTGTGTTATCTCTCACTGCAAAGTCCAGCTTCTGCCTTTTCCATACAGGCCAGTTAACTCCTACAGTGAAAACCCATTGTGTGCAATTGTGCCAGCAGCTTGTCTTGAAAAAAATCCTCTGTCTTGAAAGGAGTTCTCAGTCTGGCAGCTCTGTGAGCCAGGAGGGAGGATCACCTCTATTACACACTCTGCTCTCAGGTGCATGAAGAGGGCAGAGTAGAATTAAAATGCTGTTGTAATGCAGTACTGGCTGTTGTGGAGATAGAAGCTTCTTTGCTCTTTGCAAGAGCTTGAGGATGATAAACTGAGGGAAAGCCAGGGATGAAGTATGTCTTTGGTCTAGATTGAGATGTTTTTATCTGTCTTTGTAATATTAAGTCTCCACTTGCTGCCTTTAACCCTTTCCAATGCAGAGCTCAGCCTTAACCCATGTGAATGAATCATTTGCCCTTTTGCCACGTATGTACAAATGGTATATCCAGCTCAGATCTGGACCTCTGGCAGCTGAGGGCCAGCTTTGCTTAGATTTGTGCAGAAGTATTTCCAGCCCAGGTCCACCTCAGTACACAACCAATTTAGCTCCAATCAGGCAGATGTCTGATTTCCAAATGAGAGCATCTCTTTTGTGACTTCCAGAGTAAGGACAAGGAAATGGGTAAATTGCCAGAGTCTTTATTCATCATTTTCAGTGCTGTTGTCTTGGTGAAATGTGAAGTCACTGAGTGTTGTAGGAATAGTGATGAACACAGCTGAGTTCCAGCGAGGCTCCCAGTTACATCAGGTCTGTCAGATTACAGCATGCTTTTGCAAGGAGGTGTTTTTGGTAATGTTCTCTGCAGTGCATTTTCATGTCTTCATAATAGTAAGAGGTTGTTTGGAATAGTGGTTCAGATAGCTCCCTTTTTGTAAGGTCTTTATTCCCAAGGCTCCTGAGAAGTCACTGAGTGTTTTTCAGAAATTGTTCTTGTTAGAAAGATACTACTTTTCAAAAGTGAAGGTGATTAATCTCAACAGAACACTGCCTCTGTTCTGTGAATTGGGAGCCATTCCTGTTAGTTGTTTGAAAAGACATATTCTTCATCCTCATCTTCTCCAGGAAGGAATGGAAATGGAAGGCACTTGAGGAAAGGTTCATGGTAATACATACTTTGTGTGAGATGTATCTGCTGATTCTGGGTAGTGCTTTGTTTCACACAGCTGAAGGTGTACTGGCATGGACAAGCTCTTAAACCTGATGAGTTCACAATGAAAGAAAATGCTGTGCATCAAATACATATTTCTCTGTGTGTGTCTTTGAGGAGTTTTTCAGTCTATGATGCCATAAACACAGACCTGGAAGCCAAAACCTAAAAATTATACTGCAGTATTACTTTTAAGAAGGACAAGGAAAAACCCAGTATTTGAAAGTGAGATTTGCATTACACTTTTAAATCATAGAAGGATAACAAGATACATCCTCTGTGATTTCTGAGGAATCTGTGTATTTAGCTGACTCAAAAATTCCTTTTAAAATTTGTACTACTTAGGAAAGTTATTTGTAATAGGTTATGAAATGCTTTGAAAAGGTCACCTGGCAGGTGCTTGCTGAAGAAGGTAAACGATGGCTCAGAGACCCACAGAAGCTCAGGAAGGAGGCAGGGCCCTTCAGCAGTGCCCTGTACCCTGGTCAGAGGCCCAGGTGTCTTGGTGGATTTGCTGTTGAGATCTGACTTTCTGGCTTTTTTCTGTCATGCAGGGAAAAATGTCTTCAGTTCTGCTGCCTTGGGTGTTTGGATCTTCTCAGGTGCTTCCTCTAGAAATTCCCCTGTAGTCTGTTTGTTTGGACTTCACAGAAATACCAAGGATTTCACAGTAGTTGTGCTACAGGGAGTGTCTTGTTCTGTCTCACCCTAAGCCAGGGCTGTGTTTCAGCTATCCTAAAACTTTGTGCTTGGGCTGCTTTGAAGCTGAAATATCTGTCATAGGGCATGTCAGAATCGTGGCCAGCAGTCAAGGCAGATGGCTGTTCCCCTCTGCTCCTCTCCTGTGAGACCCCAGCTGGATCCTCCAGCCCTGAGGGGCCGGGCACAGGAGAGACTTGGATTTGTTGGGGCAGGCACAGAGGAGGCCATGAAGATGCTCAGTGATGGAGCAGTGCTGCTCTGGAGCCAGGCTGGGAGACTTGGGGGTGTTCAGCCCAAAGAGGCTACAGGACTGCTGGAGGGGGCATGCAGGGCTACAGTAACTGAGAAAAGGGTGGTTTTGGAGTGAATATCCAGGAGAAATTCTTCCCTGTGGGGGTGCTGAGGCCCTGGCACGGGGTGCCCAGAGAAGCTGTGGCTGCCCCAATCCCTGGAAGTGTCCAAGGCTGGGTTGGACGGGGCTAGTGGAACGGACTGGGGTAGTGGAAGTTGTCCCTACCCATGGCAGGGCATGGGGCTGGATGAGCTCTAAGGTGCCTCCGACACAAATCGCTCCGTAGCTGTAGGAAGTGTGAATCCAAGGCTGCTTTAGCCTGGCTTGGCCAGGAGAGGGGGATCGTTTGCCATCCATTCCTCGGGCACTCCTGGTGGGAAGCACAACGCGGATGTGCTTCCCGTGTCTCCATGTTTCCAGCAGAAACCAGCCCGTGCCGCCGGAAACACATCTGCCTTGCTTTGATGTACAAACCTGACTTTTCAGTGGCTGCAGGGGGCACCAGGATGGGTCCCTAGCGGTTCCTGACCCCTCGGCTTTGCGCTCCTGATGTTTCCCTCCGCTCCTGGTGCATCCCCGCTCCAGGCGCTCTCCAGGGTCCTGGGCTCTCTCCAGGGTGCTGCACCAAAGGTCCGAGGGGAGCACACAGCGCTCGGCCTTGGGATTCACTCTGTAGCAAATTCCATTCGTTCTTTTACCGTCCTTTCTAAAGAAATGCCTGCTAAAGGCGCCGTTTGGCTGTGTAAATGGAATTCAGTATTCCATAGGCAATAATGCTGTGTCTGTACTGGTTTGGTCACACACTGGGACCACTGAAATTATTTGGTGGGGGAAGAGACTCCAAAAGTAAAGGAATCTCACCCTCTTTGCTTGGTGAGGTAAAGTGGAAACCGTCTGGCTTAGAAAAAATATTCTATGCATTACTGTGTTTACTATGGCTGATATTTGGGGTGTGTTTTAGATAGTGTCTGGGATCTTTTGAGAATCCTTAGTGCAAAATGTTATCCTCTGGTTTTATAAACAACTAGCAGACAGGTCTTCTCTTGTCAGAAACAGTGGGAAAATCCATTTCTGTACATACTAAATAATAATTGTGTAAGTGGCAATCAGTCAAGCTTTTGATTTGGTTGCTGTGGGTGGGTAACCTTTGAATTCGAGGCAGGGAGAGCCCGTTGAAACATGAACTTGTGTTGCCTGGTCCAACACTGAAGTGCAGGCACACTACTACACATAACAGCAAGGTTGCTTAAGCAGAGCTGATTATGTGCAGCAGCAAGGTTGCAACTGAAAGGATTTAAAGTGGATGAGATGTGGGTCACACTGGCTTAAGGCTTCCAGGGGCAAACAAGTCAGTTTTCCTGCTACAAGCTCTTGCTGCCCTGGTGTAATTATTTTTTCATATATTTCTAGTTGATAAAATTATATTTATTTACTTCACCCTCTTGGCTTTGAGAGAATAGAATTCTGTTTACAACAGATCAACAGATGTTTCTGTTAACCTCTTTATACTACACCCAGCACTGTAGTTCAGCCGCATTATTGTAACAGGATGATTTGTGAATGAAATAAGCTACTTCATCAGGGAGGTCAATTGGGTTAGAATGGGGAGGCCTCCTTTTCACTCCTCAGGCTGGTCGTTGGCAATATTCCCCTTGTTTTTGGGAAAACAAGGTAATAGAAACTTTTAAATTACAAGTGGTAGGATTGATCTGTCGGGGACACAAGTGACATATATGCAGGTATCTTTCAGCATGAAACTTGCTTTTTGTGGCTCTTTCCCAGATAATTGCCTTTAAGCTTGAAAGTGTGTTGTATCAGGATGCAGGGTTAGAGAAGGAGCATTCCCTCAGGCTGTTGGAGCACTTGTCTGTGGCACCAGGTGGCACAGGGGGAGCAGCAGGCTGGAAGCAGAGCCCAGCAAGCTCCCCTGCTCTGTGGTGGTGGCTGTGGTGGCATTCCAGGTGCTGTGAGTGCAGCAGGCACCAGGCTGGGAAGCCGCTCCGGCAGCAGCTGGAGCCCTGCCCCTTTGCAGCAGGTCCAGCCAGGTAACTGCAGGGGTGAGGGAATGCCAGGAGTGAGCCTGGGGAGTACAGTCTGCCCTTTGGGAATCACACCCAGCAGGTCTGAAGAACCTTCACAATGGTCCCTTGGATCCTTTTTGTGTTGCCAGCAGCTTCTGCCCTCACAGGGCCGGAACCAAACACAGTAAGCAAAGGTGAAAGCAGGTAGGGCAGGGAGGAAGATGGGAAGGCACATTGCAATGTTGGATTAAATGATCAAGGTCCTGTTCCCAAACCCATTGAAATCAATAAAATGTCTGCTGTTGCCCTTAGTGAGCCATTGCAGGAGGCCCTGTTTGACTTAGTTAGAATGTGACATCAATATTTTCAATCAATATGAAAACAAATACAAGCGGAGCAGTAGTTGGATGCAACTTAGGGATCATTGTAAAAGCACAGGATGGGTGTGCTTGCTAGAAATACCTATCTGTATTTTATTTAGGATTCTGATGAAACAAACGTGCTTCTTGAATTGCCAACTTGGATGCAGGTGGGATACCTCTACCTCATAATTGGGGTATTTCTTTAAACCAGAGACATCAGCAGGGCCTTTCTACATAATTTTCTTGGTGTCAGGGAAGTTGTTGGTGTATGCAAAGCCTTTCTTTGCCATGGCACAACTGGGGCAGTAACAAAGGCTGACTGTAAGGATTTTCATGATTCTGTAATGGGAATTGTCTTATCTTGGCTCCTTGCTGGTCTGTAAGCACTCACCTGTGGCAGTGGTACTTTGGATAATTAGTTGAGCAGCAGAACTTGGCCTTCCTATGTTGTGGGTGCTGGAAATTCAGGAAGGTTCAGAGAGAGGCTGCACAAGTTCCTGGAAAACAGCTGGTGTGGATGGCTGTGTAACTGGAAATGCCTGGCACAGATGCTTAGGAGTCTGAAACAACCAGAACCTGCTGGAGTGCTTGAAATTTTCATCCATGTTTATCCTTTTCTACTCTTTGTTAGGTACCCAATTTTGACCCCTATTGGAGCCAGAAGGCTTTGGTCTTATCCCACAGTGACTGCTCTTATTTTACTAGAAACATATTATCTCATTTTATTTGTCTATGATATAGGAAAAATAATTTTATAAGAGCAGATGACCATTTTCAGTAACTCTCCCAAGATGAAGGTAGCTAAGCAGTGTCTCTTTTTCTCCCCGGGGTTAATTATTAGTTGCATTTAATGTTTGTCACTATTGAACTGAAGACCTTCAAGACAGAAACCTGCTCTCTGTGTGTCAGTGGTATTTGAAATGTTGCTGTATCATCTGTGATATATTCTTGGTGATGACCACTAAAGGTGGCAGTGCTGTGATCTATACTCTGGTGGTCTGACAGAAAAGAAGGGAAAGATGTTAAAATTGGTCTGATTTAGGTCCAATCCTACCTCAACTTGCCTTTTTTCATTTCTTTGGTATTGCTTGCTTTTCAGTTAATAAAATAGATATACTCATGGTACAGAACAAGTCAGGACATAGTTTTATATATCATCTTCTCTGTTCTAGTTCAGTGTCACTAATTTCCAGCACAGAACTTTGAGAAGACCACATTGGTTTTGCATATCAAATAAAATAAGAATGAGAGAATGTCGAGCTTTTTTTTAAACCTTAGTATATTTTCTCTCAGGAAATATAAAATGAAACCTATACAGCATGGATATGTGCTTGCTAACTTACTTCCAGTGTTATTGTACCTTTAGAACTACATACCTATAGGATAACTAGTATGTGACTAATAACTAAGGGTCTAGGTTAAAGAGTGAGTGAGACAGGAGGCAATTTATAACTGTAGCCTGTGCTTCCATAGTTAGCTTTGTGCTTTTACTTTCTGCAAGGATTACTTTGCTGCTTTTCTAGGAAAACATAGTCCTGTAAGTACTGAAATGGCTGGGTATGCTAATACACACAATCCCTAGGATTACTTTTAAATAGTTGCAGAGGGAAGTTCTTTATTTGTGCTTGTGGGTGGAGGTGAGCTAATTCAGTGAGCCAGGGCTCTCTGGTTTCCAGGCCACTCAGAGCTGTGTGCCCACCTCCAAGCCTGGCCTAACCTGTCCTGCCTCTCAGCAAGGAGCAGAAGTTTAAATAGGTGCACAGTTTGTAGGAACAGGGATGATGGTTGCTGCAGATTTTGTGAAATACCTTGTGCGTGCACCTGTGCAGTATTGTGTACAACTTACACAGGGCATTGCTTTGGAGGGGGCCTAGTTCCCTTAGAGAATTATAGCCTGCCTTGTCCAAATGGGTTTGCCATGACAATAGACAAAATACTGAGTTGTCCAGTTTTCATCCTGGCCAACTATTGCCTAGGACAGCCTTTTCCAACTTTTAGCTGTTTGAAACTGGTTTTGATTTCCAGGCAGTTTCCTGAATATTCTAGATCTTAGAACTGGAAACAGCAGTCTCCATTCTGGCTATGAAGCTTTCCCCACTCCATCAATGCCTCCCTTTTTTTCTGCATGTTTGGGAACAACTTGGAGTCACACTTCCTCAGCATGGCTCCCAGGCTTGGTTTTAACTTTGTTTTTGCACTACCCACATGATTTATGTGGAGAGAAGCTCGTTTTTGTGAGCTGGACCCCTGACAGTGGATATGCTTCAGGGGAGAGAATCACTTGTGTACATCCTCTCTTTTTGTACTCAATTACTGCTGGGTTTCACCCACTAGGTTTTTATAGACTGCAAATACTGATTTGCTCAGCAAACCCAGTCTGTCTGCCTGAAAGCTGGCAGGTGAAGCCTAGTGCTGGTCACAGCTGTGGCCATGGCAGCCCTGCAGTGCCAGCCCTGAGTGTCTCAGCTGGTGGGGCAGGCCAGAGAACAGAACCTGAGGACTGTGAAATCAGCACATCAGGTCAGGAAGCTGATGCTTAATGCCAGCTTGTGAACAGGCAGACAGGAGCTGGAACCCCAGTGCAGCATCCCCATCTTGGTGTCTCAAGAAGGGGGAGATCTCTTAGTGAGGTTTATCACTTGGAGGCTGCTCCCAGATCACACAGGGCTCTGGACATGCTGAAACCTTATGGGCTTTGTTATCCCAAATGGGAATTTGTTGAATCTCACGAGTTCTGTATTTCTACATCCTGAGCTGAGGATGACACATGCATTTCAGAGAAAACCCACCCTTTTTCTGGAGCTGTGTTCTTCTGTTATTGTGCATCTGCCCACTCTCCCACTCCCCTCCCACACATGGTTTGTGACAGCATCGCTGTATGTTCTGCTCTTCTCATGTAGCACCTCCACAATACGTTTTCTATGTTTAGGGGAAATTGCTCAGTCTCCATTTTTACTTGAAAATGTAATCTTCAGACTGATGTCTGCAGAAGAATTTGTTTATCTTAGGATCTCTATCCATAATGCGATGATAAGCCGGTTCCTTTTTTTTTTTTTTTTTCAGGAAAATATGTCTAAGAATATTTCTTTCCTGCAGCAGGGACATAAGCTGTGTCAAATATTGATACTTTATGTTCTTCTCCCCAGACAAGATATACTCTTTCCAAAATAATCTATCAAAAGTAACTTTTTTTTCCTTTCCTTCCATATTTTTATGTCTCTTTAAGGTTAGGGAGGAAATGTTTGTGGTACATAGTAGTGAACTCATAGAGCTGCCCTGAAGTTCTTCTTTGCCAGTAATCCTAAAAGAATATTTGCTATCTTATTTAATTTTACTGGGCACCAGTTGTTCAGTTCCAGTGTCTGATGTTTTTCTCTTGTGTGGCCTGGGTTAGAAGGTACATCAAGTCCTTGGTTAACTTGTAGGCAAGTTTTCTGAAAGAATAATAATTTGATACTGAGGTGATGAGCCTGTGTGTATCAATCATCAAAAGATGACAAATTGTTTGATAATAATGACTGCCATAAACCCTCCTGTGTATCAAACCCTACTGTGTGGACTATGTAGCAGGATTTAAACTTTTAGTGGCTTAGACACCTTGAACCATGGTCTGGGGAAATCCTAATCTGGGGTTTTTAAGTGTGGTGGCTTGTGATTTGGTCTTATTTTTAAACTTATTGTTTAAGATCCCATTAAGAGGTTGGAAAGATATCAGGAAAGTTCAGTTCTACACTACCAGCTGTTAATTTCTGGTTTGCAAGTGATGGTACCTGTGAGGTTCATACAATGTGAAGAGGACAAGGCATGCCAGAGTCCTATCAGGGATCCCAATCTTCCCCCTTATTCTATTCCCACGGCTGCCTCCACGTGTCTCAGTGCTGTGGTGGCTGTTACTGCAGCCACTTGTGTTTTAGCCATAGCTTTGTGTAGCCTAGTTTTCTACAAATGGAACTACTGGGAGAAAGCCTGTACGAACAGAGGAGCCAGAAAAAGCTTGGCTGACACTTCCTGCCCTATCCCATGCCTCCTTCCACTAGGGAAATGTGTTTTGGATTGAACGCACAGATCACTGGCTCAAATGCAAAATAGATCCCTGTTTTAAAGATGCTTTTATAGTGCTCTGTAGTTTTCATATGTAATCCTTTGTGAAAATTTTGTCTGTGATATTTTTAAAATGAAACCTTATAGTAACTATAGAACTCATCAATGAGACTTAGTTCCATGGTGACAATCAGTGATCCTGCTTCACATGAACTGGGGACCACCAAGTTCTGTGGGGTAGTAGAGGGCAGTGTGAGGGGGGAGTTCAGGCTGATCTATGAGCTGCTGTCACATGAGGAGCTCTCAGGATGTCTGTCACTTGTGGTGGGACTATGTTACACAGGAATTCATGGTGCATGGCTCTAGGGACCATTCAGTACAGTACCCTGAAGTCAGGGGATGTATTGCAGGGGGGAGCTTGACTCAGGGAATTGTTTCTTTGGTTTGGTGGGGTTTAGTGCTGGTGTCAGTGAGCTGCTGCATCCCTGTGGCTCTGGGGTGGTGACTAAGCCAGGGATGCAGACGGCTCTGCTGCATTGGGGAGTCCCATCCTGCCTCCCCCTCAGCACCTGCCTGAAGAGGCTGGAGCAGTGGTGCTGGAGGGAGTGGAGTGGGATCGGTTGTCTGCTAGCAACCAATGCAAAGCCTCTTTTGATCTACCCGGGGCCTGTTTTGATGAATAAAAGCTTGATGTTGATAGTGATAAGAGTTACCCGAGCAGGCGGGGGCAGAACTTTGATGTGCTGGTTTAGCCAGGCGTTAAGCAATGAGGAAATGACAGACCCATCTGTCTTGGATATTAGTGCCAGTAATTGGTGTTCCATACCCGAATGATATTTGGGGAACGGGAGTGACTAAGTAGAGACATATTGTCACTGTCTCTCTTGGTCGCTGCTGGTCTGCAGGTACAAGCAGTGTCCATCTTCAAGGCAGGCCGTCAGAAGCTGTTTTAGGAAGTGCCTGAGAGCAGCTTTTGGGGTTGAAAAACAACAAGCAGCACCCCTGGCATTATTTTTCCTTTGGTGGGGTTGAGCCGAGCGGGGCAGGCTGAGCCCAGATTACGCTGCGTGCTCTGTGCTGTCCCTCCTCGCTGCTGAATGCAGCTCTCTTGATGCAGCCTCACGTGGCTGCAGAGAGGCACAATGAGGATTTGAGCACTGCCAGCCCTTTCCAGGCGTCTCTCCCACTGCCTGCAGGTGAGCAGGCTGAGCCTGGGCTCTCCCAGCCCCGCGCATTTCCCTCCCGGCTTCCTACGGACCGCCTCGGCAGTGAGGGAGGATCGTGAGGAGGAGGAGGGGAGCAGCAAGGCGTGTGCCGGGCTCCGGCACAGCCGGTGGCAGCAGCAGCAAGTCAGTAAGTCAGACTGCACCATTTTCTTCTCACCCTGCGTGAAGGCGATGTGAGAACTGACGGGAGCTGCCCCCTCCCCCTCTCGCTGGGGATGCTGAAGTGAAGCCCTCCTCCCAGACAGAAGACGCAGTCTCTCTGGAGGAATCCCAAAAGACCTTCCCAATTTGGTGATGTGTGTTTAAAGGCCGATTTTTCTTTTCCTTTTTTTTTCCCCTCCCTGTTGTTTTTTTTTTTTTTCTTCCTTCCCAGCTGAGTCTGAAGCCCGCCTTCTCTTGCAGGCACCGCCAAGCTGAAGGGCTTGCAGCCTGCTAGGAGGGATTTTCTGGCTGCTCGCGTGTGTGTGGCTGCGGGCACTTTGGCACCCTGCGTGCTGGCCACGGCTCTGCTGCTCCCCAGCCATGGGTGCTGCAGGGGCTGGGGCAGAGCCGTGACCTTTCCTGGGCTGCCCGAGGAGGAAGAGTGGATTACGCCGTGAACTTGTGGCTCGCAGCCAGTGCCCTTGCGGAAAAAATAAATCACCTGGATAGCCGCGTGTGCTGGGGACAGCTTCCTTGGGGCTGGGCTTCTCCTCGCCAAAATGGCTCATGCGGCCGCTTCCATTAAAAAAGTTCGGGAGTCTGAAATCGAAGAGAGGGAGAGAAACCTTGAGAAGGAAAGGAAAAGGCAGCGGAAAATCTCTAGGGCTGATCGGAAACGCAAGGTATGAGGGGGAAACCAGCCCCCTTCTTCCTTTCCCCCCACCCTTCCTCTGTCTGTGCAGCACTTGACAGGTGTTCGCTGCCATATGCAATGCTCTCCCCTTCATTTTCCAGACCTTTCCCATCACATTTCCCTTTTGCATCCCTTCCCATCTCCTCGGAACCCTGCTGTGGTCTTAGCCCATCTGCAGTGAGATTAAAGTGCCGCCAGCCATGGCAGCCCACAGTCATGCAGGGAACATGCACATAAAGATGGCACGCTGGTATCTCCACTTTCCCTTCATCCCAGAAGGCCTGGAGCTCCCTGCCATCGTTCCCAGCCAGGTGCTCCAAGCCCCTGGCTGATCTGGAGAAGTTCTCCAGGCAGGGAGGTGGCTGTGCTTGTGCTTTGCAGTGCCAAGGTGCATTTCTCTGCTTCACAACAGCATTTCTCCCCCATTTCCCATTTTTAGTTCCACTTCCCACCTCCTCAGCAGTGCTCAGTGCTCTGTGTAGGACCCGCCTTGGGGTGCTGGGAGCATCAGCTGAGCTGTGTTGCAGTTTTTGGGTGTCAGAAAAAGGATTCGGGGCTTGCCGCTGTGATTCAGTGTATTTACACTGCACATTGCAGGTATATTTGTCTAGGCAGGGCCTGACACACAAGTCTGCAATCTGACGGGTTTGCCTCTGTTACTGATGGCAATTTCTAGTTTTCTTAAGGTATAGCTCTTTAGATGGTTCTGATTTTGGAGAGGTTTCTCATGTTTTATAATTAATTGTTGTTTTCCTTCTGTGTTAGAGGGAATATCTCTCATTGTCTTGGGATGAAAAAATAGAGAACAATAAGAAAATCAATAGAGATGATTTGTTTGCCCAATCACTCTATAGTTTCCAAGGACACAAAAAATACAATAGTGGCGAAAATACTAAAATGAAGGTTCTGTTAATCTCAGCTTTAGGAGTGTGATACATGGGGAGTGCCTGTGTTAATGCTTTCTCATTGCTGTTTCTTTCCTTCCATCTCTGGATTCTGTGGCTTGTGATATGCATTAACCCATTCCCTGACACTGCGTTTTTATCCATTCTTTGTGAATTTCTCTGGAAGGGAAAATATCAAGAGGCAATTCCCCCCCTCCCCTCTCCCCTTTCTGCTACATTGCATGTAAACACAGATATCTGTGAGAATAAATGCCTAGAATTCAGCCATGTAATGTTTGAATTTACAGATTCTTTTGGCAGATCTCTAGAATTCAGAAGCCATCTGCTCCCTTGGCATACCTGGGCAGTTTTGAATTTGTTTTGCATTCAGTCTTAAGGTTTTTTTGTATTCTGAACTGCATGGCTTAAATAAAATGACAAAGGCCATTTGATGCCTTTGGGACCTCTGGGTGTGATCTCCATGACTTTTCAAATGCTCACTTTGAGTTCATTAAGTCACATCCAAATTGTCTTTATGAAAACCAGGAATGTCATTTCTCATGGATGCAGTGTCTGGATGCTGGGCAGGGCTGCTTGGAGCAGATTGTGATTACTCTCCTAATCCCTTAAATGGGGCACTGCAGCATAAGGTAGTTTTTGTGATTACATTTTTGATTGTGGAATCCTCTGCAAAAACAGCCTTTTTAAAAAATGTGCTTAATGTGTAGATGTCCTTGCTGGAAGGGCTTTTTTTCCTGTCTTCCCAGCACCCATCTCAGTTACTTAATTGCAGCGTGCGTTGTTTTTCCCGATTGTCACAAGTCCTATTTCCTCAACGTGTTTGATTGCAATGCCTGTTGGACTGCTTTAATTAAAACTGGATGGAATTAATGCTGCCCCTCCTGTTCCCAGAGTGCAGCATATCCCTGGCTGCCAGCAGGCAGGCTCAGGCCACATCCCTTTTGGTAACCGTGTGTGCTGATGCAGGCTCCTCACCAGATTGCTGGATCCAGGGATCACCAGCAGGCTTTGCTTAGGAAACACAGGGAACACTCCAGTGCTCTGTGCCTTTCCTCCTTTTTAATATTCCACCCCTGCTCCTGGCTGCCTTCTACTGCGGCTGTACCTTGCTGTTACATAAACAAGTGCCTGGCTGCACCCTAAACTTGCCTTCAGTCAGATGGTCGGGGGTGGGTCAGCCTGGGCTTTTCCATCCTGCTGCTGCTGCTGCTGCAGGAGGCACACAGCAGCACAGCCATGAGTTGTTTATGTCTGTATCTGTACATGCCCGTGCTGTGCAGGGTGTAGAGCAGAAATGTGGGTTTGTATGCACACCCATCACACATACCAACCCACATAGAGAATATTTGCTACGTACAGTCTTTTTATTTAATCATCAGTTGAAGTGAGGTACGTATCTGTGAGATATTTATGTGTCTGTCACTTTAATTCCTGAAGAGCAATAAATGGTTTTACTGTGAAATGGGATTATCTCCTAGTAAGGGCCCTCCCAGTTCTTGTTGACTTTCTTGGAAAATGGAGGCTAGGAACAAATTAGGTGTGCAGGTCCGTGAGAGGCAAAATGCAAATGAATATATTTTTGATTGCTCTCAGCACTTGCAGTGTTTCTGGTTGGGGAATCTGGTTCCAACTTTGTGATTTGTTTGAAAGGCCTTACACTGCAGTGAGTGGATTTTCTCTACAATGGAGATCCATTTTGTTTGTGGTGGGATCATTGGAGTGGGGGAATGTGTCAGGTGCTGTGGGCTGTCTTTCCCAACCCTCACTTGGATACGTGCTGAGTGCACGAAGCGCTCGTTTGGCCTCATGATAGAAACTTTTCCTGTGTCCCTGGAACATCCTGATTATGCAAAAGAGGATAAATGAAGGGCCATGGCTTTAGCTCTTCCACTCTGGCAGGATGCTGGGCATCTGTTAGTACCATGCCACGCTTCTCTAGGCTCCCAGGGATGCTGCAGGGCGTGGGCTCGTTATTCCTCTGCCTCTTGAGTGTTTTGCCATGTGACCATCACCTGTCTGGGAGCAGCACTGCAAACTGGCTGCAGCTGGCTGGGACCAGAACGTTCTGAGATGTTGTCACAGCTGCTGCCTGATGTAGCCCCAGGCCCTCACAGGCCCCTGGCCAGCAGGATCAGCGAGCTGCTCACATCCTCTCTTGGCCAGCCTTAGTGGTTCTTTAAGGATGAACAGAATAATTCCATGCTCAAAAACTGGGAAAAGGAGTTTGCACACTGAAGACTTTCTCTTGTGTTCTTTTTGAGATTGACTCATTTGATTTTAAAAACCAGTTGACAAGAGATAGCTCTACTTATCTTGCATCCAAGTTGGAAATTTTCCCTTCTATGCAGGTCTGACCTTTTCTTGCAGTGTGTAAGGGTACTGGTGCAAACGTGTATGTAAACAGCCCCCCACCTTCTGAATAATTATATGGGTACCCAAATGTGTCAAGAACATTAAAAACCAGGTAATAGCACAGCAGGTGAGCAGCTTCAAATATATGGATTTTATGGCAATTTAATTCCATTTTGCCTAAATCCAGGATACATAAGGCCCAGCTCCACTGGCCTCTTCATGCCTTTGGAGAGAGCTGGCTGTGGCTCACCCTTTGCAGAGTGAGGCAAGGGAACTGGGGTGGTTCTGTGACGGTCACTCACTGAGTCAGCAGCCAAGCTGGAATTACAGCCTGGGAATCCAGCTGCCTAGCCCCTGGCTCTATGTAACACATGCTTGCTTCTCCCTGTCTAAAGTACTTCTCAAAGCAGACACAGCTTCCTGTTTCTGCATGTGACAAGTGTGGAAAAGATTTTTGAAAACCCACATAAATCCCAAAGAAAAAGCCTGTTATAAAAATGGATTCTACTTACAAATGAAACTGGTTTTTGAATGTTATAGATGTGGTTAGCTTATGACTGCTACCATTTTGCCATCAGTCATGAGGACAGTTTGACATCTGGTCTGTACTGGCAGTAGTTGGGTCTCTATTTAGTATTTTAAAAAGGTTTAAATAACTTTTATACCTTTTTTCAGGCCAGATTCATGAGTGCAGCCTTCTTAGCATAAAATGTTCCACAGCATCTGGAATATCCATCACTGTTTGCTAAAAGAGATTGAGAACCAATGGCATCAGGTGAATTTTGTCCTTCCCTTGACACCCTAAGCACAGCTGAAGCTCACAGAGAGCTACTGCTGGACAATACCTGCAGAAAGACAAGGATGGAGGGATTCTGCTGCTTGCAGAATTCCAGTGTGTGTGGGGAAGAGTCAACATCCACTAAGTGCTTTCCATTATGGAGATGCAGGAGACAGGAAATGAGTTTGCTTTGTTTTACCTCAACAGCAGACATTGTTTCATATTACCATCTCCTTTCTCACAAAAGAAGAAAATAAGAGACTTCTCACATTCTAGAAAATGTTGTCAGATTTGTCTTAAATCCAGGCCCACTTGAATTTCAAGCACATCTTTGGCAGGGAGGGTGGGTGTTTGTTATTGGGTACATGGGCTCTGCACCGAGGCCAGCAGCCCCACAGTTCATCCCTTTGGAAAGGGCCAGAGTTCAGTGAGGAAAGAGGATTTGGAGCACTAAGGAGTGCTTGGTGTGCTAGAAAAAGGCATTCTGAGGAGGAGGAAGTCATGCAGAGAGCCAGTTCTTTGCTCTTGGACACTCTTGTGTGGTTCATGGATGCCAGCCACTATCTCACCTGGTGTGAACCTGCTGTGGGATCCCTGTGGAGTTCGTGTCAGGATAAGGAAGGGAAAGAGTTTCTCACTGCTTGACCTCTGTGTGCTGGAGCTTTCAAGGTTCACTGCAGCTTTAACCCGCTGTTCTTTCCTTAGCACTGAATATGTCTTGTCTGTTCAGTTTTGTGTTCGTTGCCTTGGCAAACGTCTCTGTGATTCACTGGAGTTTCTAGATGTTTCAAATGCCTCTCCAGCCATGAAAAAAAACCGTTTTGGTGTTTTGTAATGGAGTGATGGAGTGTTTGCGTAGGAGGTGCCTATTCCTGATGCCCTTTGAGCATTTTCCTTCTGTATCTCAAGCTAATATTTTCCTTGTGGAGCTATTTCTGGGCATGAAAATAATACCTTGCTGGTTTGCTTCCTTGTGAAGTGGAGCTTCTTTGGATGACATTGCACTTCAGAATAGATTGGGACTTGCTCCTTCATTTTCTCCATATCCTGTTTGAGGGGTGTGATGTGCATGGGCACAAATACACGGTGTTCTGAAGAGAAGCAAGATTGATGATCTCCAATTCCCTCGCTTCTGATGGGAAATGAGCAATTTTCAAGTTTAAATTTGCTAACCTTTATGTTGTTGTCTAATCATTCCTTGATTTATATGTGGTATTTCAGTTAATTTCCTTGGTAATTTTTGAAACACAAGATTTATTCAATCTTAATAAATCATATGTAGGCAGTATTTCAAAACACAGATAATTTATCTCAATGTGGTTTTGGTATTGTGGGTGACTGTGCCTCTTCAGAAGTTTAAGTTGAATTAATCCATATCTGGAGTACTGGGGAAAAGATTAACAGGGTCTGTCAGCTCTATTGTGTGAGACACTGGATGCAGGAGGAGGAAAATGTGTTCCTGGAATGCTAAATCCCTTTGCATTGTAAAGCTTGTGGGTGCAGTCCAGTGTCATGGCAGACGCTTTGGATTTTATAGCAGCATTAACTCATTATGTGATTGTTTTTAAAAAGTTATGAAAGTGTCCAAAATGCCCAAGTTTCCATCTCTCCCTTTGTCTTTATCAGTGAAAAGAACTTCTGCTGAGCTTTTAAAAGAGCAACCGAGAGAGAGGAGAAATGTCACCACCTGCCTACAGTAACTGTCCACCTATCCTGTCTCTGCAAATTTAACTTAGCATGAATGATTAAAAGAAGTTGAGAGAGCATTTGCACTGTAGGAAATTGTAGGAAAGCATTTGCGTTGTAGGAAATCATCCATGATAAACTTTTCTTGCTTTGGGGATGGATTTGTTGACCTCCTTGTGAAATGTTTTGTGTCCTTTAAATTCATTACTTTTCCTGCACCACTGGAAGAATTATTATGTGATGTTTGGGCAGCTTTGTGTTAAGCAATTAAAAAAATGTTTAATGAGGATGTCAGATGTTAAACTGTGAAGTGTCAAGTTTTTGAAATCTGGCTTCTGTAATTTAGTCCCTCAGGCTTTTCCACTGAACTCCTGGGGAAAGTTTGGCACCTGAAGTGAGAGCAGCATATGAGCTCTGGGTTGATAGTTTAATGGGGAAAGCTGGAGCCATGCCTGGGGGATGTATTGCCAATCTATAGTGCATGCAGAGGGTGGGAGCAGGAGTGCTGCCATTCAGGCACCACCTCCTTCCTGAGATGGTGCCACACACTACAGCTGGCAGGCTGATGGATTGTCACACTTTATGACCTGGCTCTGCTCACAAAACATCTTCTGGGTTACTTTTTGGGAATGAAGGTGCTACTCTCAGGTTGTGTAAAAAAGAATTCCTGTTCTCTGGGTGCAGCTCCTTTGTGCACTCATGGTACTGGTAGTTTTGTTTGAACATCTGATGAGCTCTTCCATACATCCTGATGAATGTGCCTGTTAGCAACCTGTCTTTTTAGCCTTAGACAGCAAAAATCAACTTTTTTCCCCTGCTCACTCCATGGAGCTGTCCAGGTAGGTTTAGATATTCCCCATTGTGACACAGTTATATGTAGTATTGGAGCATATAATAGGAATTACTGAAATCTGGGGAATGTAATTAAGTGAATTTCAGGTGGTTCACACAGGTGGTGCTGTTCAAGGGTTTTCCCTTGGGAATTGTTTGTGGAAGTCCCATGTATTGTAAATATATTTAGTGTGTTGCTTATAGTTTTTCAGAGTTGCTTCAAAACCATGTTAATGCTCATTTCTATGCTAAGGCCTTCGACGTACAGATCGATACAGATTAATTGCTAGCTGCCCTTTTATAAGTGACTGAAAACAAAGGCTGCAATTAAAAAAAATGTCTGTAATTACCTTCTATTTGTTTATGCTAATGAAGGATTTAGCATGTTAACCTCCCCAAAATCTAACAGGTTCATTAGCTGCTTAGGGCTTTGGAAAAGAGACATTTTGGGGGTGAGCCTAAGTAGACTTCAGAGTACACATTTCTGTTTAAGGTCAGTTTTTTGTCCTCCAGCAGAATCCTTTTCTGATGAAGATAGGATAAGAATGAGCAGAAGGAGGAAGGGGAGAGAAGTAACACAAGATTTTAAGTTACCCTGTTTGCCTGTGCTCTCAAATAGCCCAGTGAAACTGATTGTCTGGGTCAGGAAAAACTCACAGTGCTTCATATTTAGCAAATATTAATGGGATGCTGCTCTTGTACATGACCTAAAGAGGGGTGTGGCTTTCTTTTGCCCTGATAATTTAGATCTGCCTCCTGTATGTGAAATAAGGCAGCATTGACTAGTGGTGTTCACCCAAAATGAGTGTAACTCCTATTTCCCCAGGCTGATAGAAGATTATTTCAGCCGATAGAACCATAATTACAAGCCTTTCTAAGCTGTTTTAGGTTGAATAATTTAAGCTTATTTTAAATTATTTACTATTTCTGGCCTGTGCTATGGCAGGATGTCTAACAGAGACATGTCACTGCTCAAAACCAGTGAGGCTGGTGCAACAGGAGACTGGAGCAGACAAAAGCCACTTTGTGCCTCGCTGCTCAGGCCATGATTTACTGGGGACTGCCTGGACCCACTGGGGCCTTCTTGTTCCCTGGTTTCATTTCTTTTTAAAGGCACCAGTGCAGCAGAGAGGATGAAATCACATGCATTGTGTTGATTTTAGTCTCACTGCTGGAGCAAGAGGAGGCAGTAACTAAGATATGCCAAAAGGCCCCCATACGTGAGTGGAGAATAGTTAAGCTCAGCAAACCTTTTCTATTTTTGCTGATGAACAGGGTGCTGGACATCAAAGCTACCCAAAGAAAAATATTTGTTGCTGCCATCCATATTCCTAGGCCAGGGAGACTCAGTTCTGCTTAGTTAATTCAGGTAACAGTGCAAGTTATCTCTGTTTTAGCCTCTCCACAAGGGTGTCCATGGATTTAATATCAGCTCTATTTAGTTACTGCTGGGAGTCAGGGAATCACAGAAGGGTTTGGGTCAGAAGGGTCCTTAAAGCCCATCTCATTCCACTCCCTGCCATGAGCAGGGGCACCTTCCACTGGACCAGGGTGCTCAGGGCCCCATTCAACCTGGCCTTGGACACTGCCAGGGATAGGGCAGCCACAGCTTCTCTGGGTGACCTGTGCCAGAACCTCCCCACCCTCATAGGAGAGGATTTCTCCCAGTTATTCTATCTGGTCCTGCCCTCATTCAGTGTGAAGCTGTTTCCCCTTGCTATTGAAATAACACTCTTGCATGATATACATTAAAACCTTAAAACTTTATATAACAGCAAAAGGAAAATCAGTAGTTTTCCAAATTATACCTATTTCTCTTTATCTTGTTTGTGGAAAAGCTTATGTGGAAAGTGTTTTGGTAGTGTGGAATGACTTAGCAGGATGAATTTGGTGTGGAATGACTTAGCAGGATGAATTGAATAAAATCTAAAATGCTGATGTGAGCCTTAAATTGCCAAGGCAAGCTGCTATGTGCAGAGCAGGGTGGCTTTCATGAGCATGGATTTGTTTTGCAAAATTTGACATTTGCTGGAGACAAAAAGTGATACAGATTAAAAAAACTATTTTGACTGGTCAGTGCAACTGCTGTATCATAGTTAAATTTTCCTGAGGAAATGCAAGGAGACTCCATAGCAACTAGATGAGACGTGTGCTATATTCTCCATGCTGCTGCTGTGTTTTCTTGGGAGAATCCAGCCATCCCCCACTGCCCCCACAGCCCAGCTGGGCTTGGCAAATGGCAGCTGCAGCCACTGGCCACTGTCTGCACCAGGGGTATTTTTAGGATCATGAAAAATCCCCCAGGTTGTATTTTTTTCCTTTCTTTTCTGGGTGAGGACAGCACAAAGCCTGCAGTACTGTCTGAATGGTAGACAAACCACTCAGGCACTCCTTTGGTAATAATTGATGTACTAACCTCTCCTTTCCTGGGATGCAGGTGTTAGCTGGGTGCTTCAACACAGCTCTGTGCACCCTCAAGTGGTGCAGGCTGTTAGCCTGGTGAGTGATGAGGCCCTGGAAAAGCTTTCCCAAAGAAGTGAAAGCAGAAATAATTAATAGCTGTGCCCAGAGCCAGCTCTGCATTGCAGCACGAGTTCTCCCAAGCCTAAGGAAGTACGTGCTTGGCTGCCTTCCCCGGGTTTCTAAGGAAGCCCAGCACTGGACCTGTGTGGTTTGGGGGTTGCTGATGCTCCCGGTGCCTGCGGGGTGGCACTGCAGTGCCGGTGGGCGGGCAGGTGGGATGCATTGCCCTGCAGAGCCAGCACAGGGCTCCGTGTCCCTCCCAGTTCCATTTGTCCCTGCAGCCCTGGAACAGAGCCCTGCCACCAGCCTTGGTGGGTTTGCTCTGAGCAGTGCTTGGGAATTCATTAAAGCAGAGAAGTGAAGGAAATTGTCTGAGGGCAGCTTAGGAGGAACCAGTCGTGCTACAGCTGCTGAATATGCAGGTGGTTGTAAAGGTTAATTAACACCGGTTTTCTCTTTATAGCCATCATCTGGCTGGGTTTAGCAACACACATTCCATTATTTTGGGCAATAAACCATCATTATGTTGTAGTCTCTGCATAGTTGTAATAATGATCATTTACCCAGAAGTGTGAAAGACAGGAAGGAGTATTTTATCCTTTTTAAACCAACTTCAATGTGCAAGCTTAATGATACAAAAGCAGAAGGCTTGAGAGGAAGCAGCCTCCTTCTGGAAGAGGTGTTTGAGATGGAGAAGGATAATTTATAGATAGGGAACTGTAATTAAAGGTTATAAAGGAGCACTTGGTTTTATAACACCATATATTATAACCTTAACTCTTAATATAAGTTAACCCTGAAAGATTTGCCAATCATTTCAGGAGATTTAGGTTTTTTCCAGATGATTTCAGCCAGGAGATAATTCACCTCCTATTACATAACCATCTTAGTGATTTATATTTTCCAATGTAATTTTTAAACATGTGTGCACTTTCTGTAATACAGCTCTGTGATTGAAGGACAGATTATGTATGGTGGGAAATAATGTCACGCAAATGTACCTTGAGGTCCAAAATGTTCTTTACGTAATTCTTAGGTTCTGTGACCCCTCCTGTTCAAATCACCCCGTTGTTGGCACGAGGAGAACCTTGGTGTTCTGGCACTATTTATAAATTTAATACCCATCTAAAAATAATGATTAAAATAAATAGAGAAGCAGAAAGCACTGGAAAATCCCAAATGCAATTGGAGACAAATCTGCAAAGGCAGAGGGGTAAAATGAAGGTGGTTTTTCCCAACAGCTGGAACTCAAGATGCCCATGTGCCCTTTGCAGAGCAAGCATGCTTCCTTGCAAAGCATCTAGTGCATTCTAGCCCATCTGAACAGAAGTTCTAAATATTCTTCTCTGGTTTAACTTTTGACAGTCATTTGCAGCAATTGAGATTGTTCCAATCTATGATCCTTTCAGTTCTGTAAGGACTATCTGCAATATGTTTTGCTGTCTATTTTATCCTGTAATCTCCCATTACTTCTTAATATATGGGACTAGGAGTAATGCCTTGAGATTATTAATACAGAAGCTTGGTGGAACTTTAATCTCCTCAGAGATTGTGGAGGTAGGAGACCCCTGTTAGTGAAAAACAGGGTCAGAGAATGAACAAAAGTCTTCCCTTCCCAAGTGTTGCTTCAGGGCATCAGGGTCTTTGTCTTGGATATTTGTGAAAGTGTTAAAAAATTAAAAATAAGTGCTTTCCTGCTGTGCAAAGACAGTGCAGCATCAGGTGGTGGTTGCTGATCAGGCAAGAAAGAGTCCAAGTTTTGCCATGCAGGAGTTGTCAGACCCTGGAACAGACTGCCAGGGCAGTGGTGGTGTCACCATCCCTGGAGGGGTTTAAAAAATGTGTGGATGTGGCACTTGGGAACATGGATTAGTGGCGCCTTGGCAGTGCTGGGGGAACACTTGGATCTTGTCCATCCTAAATTACTCCATGATTCTGTGGCTGATCAATGAGGCTGTGGCTTGTAGAGAATCTGGCTGACAGATCTGCCATGGGGTTTATTTACTTGGATTTTCATCCTTGACTGTTCTTTAGTGCTGGAGGGAGTTGGAGCAGTGAGGGAGGACCTCCTGGCCTGGGATAAACTGATCCTACTGTGATCCAAAGGCCAAGGCCAGGCTCACTTCAGTGGGTGCTAGAGCAGCCTCATGGAGAATGGATAAGAATAGACAAATACTCATCTAATCAGACAGCTGCTTCCCCTGGGGTGTTGATATCTCCCCACAAATGAGTCATCTCTGCAGTAATAAAGAATTTCGTTTGTCACTGTGAGTGCAGCAGGACTTTTGGAGCTCCCACATAGGACCTGAGGTCTTTCACTTAATATTCATCTGGCCTGGGAAATGGTAGCCTCTTCAAGTAT